>NW_026542597.1:36002436-37315708 GCF_028750875.1 Macrosteles quadrilineatus | reverse complement strand
TCGTCATAAACAGTTCCCACACTCCGGATAGCTCGCCATGACTACTTCCTTCACCACTTTCTACGTCGCGGACCTGTCTCCCTCCCTTCGCATAGCATTTTAGGATTACAGATACCTTAATCTTATCATCAAAAACAGTCCCCACACTCCGGACTGCTCGCCTTTACTACTTCCTTCATCACTTCCTACGTCGCGGACCTGTTTCCTTCCCTTCCCAAAGCATTTCAGGATTCCGGATACTTTAATCTAATTGTCATAAACAGTTCCCACACTCCGGATAGCTCGCCTTGACTACTTCCTGCACCACTTCCTACGTCGCAGACCTGTTTCCTTCCCTTTCTATAGCATTTTAAGACTGCAGATACTTTAATCTAATCGTCATAAACAGTTCCCACACTCCGGATAGCTCGCCTTGACTACTTCCTTCACCACTTCCTTTATCGCGGACCTGTTTTTCTCCCTTTACATATAATTTTAGGATTTCAGATACCTTAATCTAATCGTCATAAACAGATCCCACACTCCGGACTGCTCGCCTTTTCTACTTTCTACGTAGCGGACCTGTTTTACTCCCTTCCCATAGCATTTTAGGATTGCAGATACCTTAATCTAATCATCATAAACAGTTCCCACACTCCGGACTGCTCGCCATTACTACTTCCTTCACCACTTCCTATGTCACAGACCTGTTCCCCTCCCTTCCCATAGCATTTTAGGATTGCATATACCTTAATTGTCATATCAGATCCCACACTCCGCACTGCTAGCCTTTACTACAATGTATCGAGTAATCTTCCTAATCTTCAGTATAATCTTTGCTCAATAGTAACAAGTGATGTTTTTCATTTGTACTGTATTTCGTAATTTGCTAGTATACCGTACTGTAGGTAGATGCCTTTATGAACACATGTTACAACTTACAAGACTTTTATTTAATTTTTTCTTGTTATTTAATTCAACTAACATGGTTACTTAGCAACCCATAAGACTATTGTTAAAAAAATGTGACTTTCAGTTTCTTTTTTCTACGCAATTAGATTTTTGTTGGCAGTTCTAACTGCAGTAAACTCGTTTTTAGGTCAGAAATAAATTATTTACAACATTTAAAGAAAATCGTCGGAGCCATTTTTGAGATCTATCTGCAAGCAAGCATACATACATACATACATACATACATACAAGCAAACATTGCTCATATTAGAGTATAGGATTTAAATCACTTTATTTTAATGAGTAATTAGGTTTTCTGATACAGAAAATGAATCCAGATGAGTTTTTGTATTGAAATGTTCATAGCTTAGTATGAAATAAACAAAATTGCTTAATCTGATTAAATATCAATAATCAAGTAAACAATGCATTATTTATTCTTCCTGAGAATAACATGGAAATTTTAATTTTTTTTTTTTTATTATCTCCGTAACACAAAACCAATATCTCTGTAAACCTTTGAACAATATCTCCGTAAGTTAAACCGTTAGGCATAAAATAACGCTTCAATTTATTTTCTCTTGTAAGCTATACAAAATGATCTGGAAAAAAATTGTAAAATTTTGTGTTTCAGGGTCAAAAAAGGGAAAATCCAATTTTTACCCCATAAAACACCTTACCTTATAAACCCCCGTTCCCTTAGTCTGATCATGCTAGGTCACAAACTCGTTCAAATAAACATAGGTTTACAGTTTGTACAAAATTTTCTTAAAATTGGATCATTTTTGCTCGAGTTATTGCACTAAGTGACACACATATATATTATATAGGGCCTATATGCATTTGAACGGGTGTTCTTGGCCTCTGGGGACCTCAGAACGAAAAAGTAAATCAGTCCCGGGTCTAGGAAGGTCTTACTATGAGGCATACGGTAGTAGTTTATTCCCTATAGGGGGAAATTCGCTAAAATTATAAATAATTATCATACTGCAACCTACTGCTAATTTTGTTATGTGAATGACTAAACAAAATGTTTAACAAGAGAGTGATACTTTTAAAACTTAAATATTTTGGATTAATATTCTACATTATCATTAGATGAAAATACATGAATATGTAGGTTCTAAATATCAAGTAGGCTTTTTTTTATACTGCTACCTCACAACCAACCAGCCCATTGCAGAGTAGGCTACTACCAGATGGTTGACACTCTAGAGGACGAGATCGTGAACATCGATGGTAGCGTCACTGTTTGCGGGGATTTTAATGCAAGGTGGAATGGGAACACGGCTAATGTTTTCACCGTTTGTTGCCCCCTGGGAATGAAGAGGCAGTTCCTGACATCTCTCTGGCATTGAAAGCCTTAGCCTACCGTATGGGGGACTGGCGAGTCTCTGAAGACTACTCTGCAAGCAACCATCAGTCTATCGTCTTCCGGAAACACACTAAGCCACCTCAGTGTACCTGTCCTGAATTTGTCCGGCCACTTTTCAGGGTTACATAAAAATTTAACTGTTGGGGATATTGGAATTCCCTAATTTTGTGCCACTTGGACAATGCATCCCCCTTTCTTCAACGTTTTACCACTCGATGCTAATGATTTCCACCCCTGCTGCCAGCCGAACCCAGTTTACTGGTGGACAACGAAGATTACGTAACTCAGGAGAATATGGTTTTGACTCCGACGAGCAGCGCAGCATTCCAGAAACTGGCCTGAATCTAATGCTAGATTGGCAGAGCACCAGGCCGCGCTCCATCACCACCTACGGCAATGGAACGCCACCTCAGTTGCCGTAACTGCTGTCATCGACATGTTGTTTTAAGACGCTTTAAGCCTGCGCCTACTGTAAGGTTCCATAAAGGGATCCCTATGCCTAACCTATGCTATTTTCCCAACTTAACTTATAACTTTTTCATCACTTGGGATAGTGCCTGCATTGTTTAAATCCAAATTACGCTCCAACTATCAACGTTTAAGCCAAATTAAATGGGATTCAAAGAGAAGGGTACAGTTCCACAGAGAATCTGCAATACTTATCACTGGATTAAATATCAATACACCCTAAATCGATTAAGTTATAATTCGGTTCAATATTAATATTGCATCAAATTTAATTTTCCTATAGTTACCTGACAAAGTTGCCTTCCTTGCTCTGATCATAGCACAGAAAGCTGCTAAGATTACTACATCTAACTTGACACTTTTTTTGCCACACACCAGTAGCCTATTCCAACCAAACAACACAAAACAGGGTGTACGCTTGAAAATAAGTGGGCAATGCTTAAAAATATTACGATTACAATCAGCTAGTGCAGCGTGCATGTATTTCCTATTTCGTTCAATTTTTGGATGTGATTTAACATAACGTAAAACATGAAGAGGATACGCTTCCAGTAACCGGACGTGGATTAGGCATCCGGCAGTTACTGTCATAACCTAACCTAACCAACCAAACTTGCTGATAATGAAAAAATATAATGAACGTTAAATTCTGTTCATAAAATAAAATTATAAATGCCAAAAACTCTAACAAAAGATGGACGGTTAAGAAGAAATTGCATTCTAAGCAAAATCTTTTGACAAAAAGTTAAAGTTACCAATGGGATTCGAGCCAGGGACCTCTTGCATATCAGCCGAGCACTCTATCCACTACACCACGAACGCCGATCGCAGTACATCGTATCATTGTAGAAATGGCGTTTCGGGCCCCCACAACCCGGTGCCATCACTGCCGGACGCCTAATCCATGTCCGGTTACCGGATGCGTATCATCTGTGAACCTAAAAACTATTTCCCATAGGCCTATGATATAAATAACCCCCACCACAGAAAACCTGCAGACTAAGTGAATTTCCATTTGCCTGATTGGATTTACTCTTAAATAGCTCCTTAAAATATCACAATTAAGTTATTCCCTATTTAAATAACATTGGTTTAGTGAGTCTACTTAGGTTTGCTGCAATCGGGAGGGTACGGTAAAACTAAAAAAGTGTTTTTGTATGTTTATTCTCCATGAGTATAATGAGAATTATTTTTATTTAGTTTTTTTTTATATTTTCTCTGTAACCTTTATGCCCATAATAACGCTTTAGTATAGGCCTACTAAATTGTTTGTAAATAAAATTGTATGTGTCTCATAGTCAATAAAGGAAAAAACCCAATTAAACCCCCATAACCACTGTTCCCATAGTTGAATCATGCTGGTTCGTAAACTCGTTCGAGTAGATGCATACCATATTTCATCAAATTGGATCATTTTTGCCTTGAGTTATCGTGTTAACGGAGACACATAAAAATTAATTTGAACGAATGGTGTTTTTGGCCTCTAGGGACCTCAGAATGACAAAGCAAATCGGTCCGAGTGCAGGTCTTATCATGATTACAGTACTACAGCATTTAGCTTATTCCCTACAATGGGAAATTTGCTTAAAAAATAGGCTTAAGATAACAAAAACATTTAACTTAAAATAGCCTAATAAAGTTGTTTCTTTTTGATCATTTTTGTAAATTTGTATGTCTAAAAAAGAATGAAATTACTACATTTCGGAACTCTAAGTTGATTTATGAGGTCTAGTCTCATAACTAATCATATCAACAAGTTTTGGTTATTGTTTCTGTATTTTTAAGTTAAGGCGGGTCCACACGCAAGGATTTATCGTACGTTTTACCTGCGCAAGTAAATCGTTGCAGTCAAATCGTTGCGTGTGTACCGCAAAACTGCACATTTTTGAGAACTGCGCAGAGACGGAAGACGGAGCGATAAAACTATTGCGGAGAGCATAGTTTTGACAACGTTTTCAGACAAGTTGTTGCGTGTGTAGGCCTACACTGTCATCCGTTTCAACTCCGTCTTCACGCTCAAAACCCCAGTATGCAGTGTTGTCTACACGTGCTGTCAGAGGTATAAGTGTGTTTTTTAATTACGATTGCAGATCTTCACCAATGTTCCCGTGATTTTATTGTTGAATTCATAGAACTGTAGCCTACATAAGTAAGGAACATAGTGACTGTGATAAGAAAAAGACTTACTTTTGAAAAATACAAAGCATCAGATTCAAACGTGAACAGAGAAACTATTATGAAATTGGTTGTCTTTTTAGTAACCAACGTCTTGACCATGGTGAGCGCCGTCGTCGCTCAGACTTATTTCTTTGCTTTCTTGTAACACTGGCTGCAAAAATCGACCACAGTAACACATCTTCCATGATATTACATGCACATACACTGAAAGTTATCGCAAAACTACACTAAAAGTTGGTGCTGAAACCTGTACCGTGTGGTTGCATTTCTTTGCAACGACTTGACTGCAACGTTTTACCAGCGCAGATAAAACGTTTGCGAAATCCTTGCGTGTAGACCCCCCTTTAACTTTCATAAAATATATTTTGTTTTTGATTCAATAACTTACTTAGTGAAGTTAGGCCTAGTTTTATTTACAAAACATCAATAAAAACTCTAATTCACTTAACTTTAACTTAACTTTAACTTTAACTTTAATTTTAACTTAACTCAGATAGTTTTTTACATGAATTTAACAGCAATACAAACTTTAACAGTTTATAACTCAATTCAATGTTTATATTGGGAACATTTTTGGCTGCACTTTAAGTTAGCATCTGTCCTACACTCATTCGAATGCAAACTATCAATAGGCCTATATCGATTATTTTATTCGGTTAATTAGGTTAGGCTAACCAAGATTGATATATCAAATGAACTACCGGTACGTAAGAAATAATTGATATATTCATTTGAAGGAGTGTAGGACAGATGTTTTAACTTAGGTATTTAAGTGCAGCAACAATTTTTAGTACTTAGCGATATAAGTTTTTAAACCGAATAATAATCGCTAGGTACAAAAGTTATCAATATTTCAACCGAATAAGATATAAATCACGGTCCTCTGCGGAACTGTAAGTTAACTCACCCTAACCAAAGAGTTTTAAACTAACTTGTGCATTTCAACCGATTAAATATAAATTGTATTTGTAAGTTAGGTCCTTTGCGGAACTTAAAGTTAACTTACCCTACCCAAAGAGAGTTTTAAACTAACTTATCCATTTCAACCGATTAATATATAAATTGCATTCGTAGGTCCTCTGCGGAACTTAAAGTTAACTTACCCACCCAAAGAGTTTTATCTTAAACTAACTTATGCAGTTAAACCGATTAAGATATAAATTGCAT
This sequence comes from Macrosteles quadrilineatus, assembly GCF_028750875.1. NCBI lineage: Eukaryota > Metazoa > Arthropoda > Insecta > Hemiptera > Cicadellidae > Macrosteles > Macrosteles quadrilineatus. The sequence goes on along the minus strand of NW_026542597.1, from coordinate 37,309,590 downwards.
TCGTAGGTCCTTTGCGGAACTGTAAGTTAACTTAACTTACCCTACCTAAAGAGAGTTTTAAACTAACTCATGTATTTCAACCTATTAAGATATAAATTGCATTCGCAGGTCCTCTGCGGAACTGTAAGTTAACTTGAGAAATAAACCCTACCCAAAGAGAATTTTACTATGCCGTAGGCCTAATGCTGATATTAGTTTTAAATTGGATGATTTCCCCTAAGACTTGACTGCAGGCTATACTTACAGGTAGGCATTTAACTTTCCCTACCTAGGCCTACTAAGGCCAAGTAGATGTATAAAAGTTAAAACCTAGCTAGAGGAAATATCATTACCTTCATTTAGACTGTAGAATTAGCCTAGGTAGGGTATTACCATTGATGTAGCTGATATGTATTTGTAAGTTGTAAGTTGTAATTTATTTATTTTAGCAGTTAAGTTATTTAATGTATGAGACAATGCCTATTGTACATTTTGTATTGAATGGCAAATAAAGCTTTTGAATCTTTTTGAATCTTTTGAATCTATGAACTTGACATGGGCCAAGGGAACACCCTGTCAATTAGCCTAAGCCTACACAGGTTGTTACTGCTACTGCCGGTACCCTACCTAACGACTACCTAACCTAGTGCAACAGTCTTAGGGAGGCTGAGTAGGTCTAGATGGACTTCAAAGTAAAACAAACCCCTAAAACTTCATCAATCACTCACAGAGCTCTTACCTACCTACCTACAGGATAACAGCTGACAACCAAGATCCGACGACAATAAGAAAAATGTTTAAAAGGCAATAATAGGCCTAGTGTGCGATAATGTTAATATTGAAAATTAACATAATGAATAGCTCCAACTCAATTAAAATGTTGGGCGAGGTTAAGATAACAGTACACTACAAAAGTATAATATTATTAACGAGCAACCCATGAACCCAACGTCTGCGGTCACTGGTCTTGTCTTACATAACAAAACAATAACATAACCTACAAAACAACCATACCATAGGCTACTGACACTGACACTGACACTGACGACTGACGAGTGACGACACTGTAACAACTTCAACTTGTAAAACTAAAAAAAAATAATTATATATTTTCATCGATTTCAATAAACTTATGTGGACATATTTTAAATTCCCTATTTCTTTTAGTAGACCAATTGTTATTTTTTTAGAACCCGTAGAATGAAAGATTTCTTAAGCAAACCTGTATACTCCATGGACAGAAGAAACAAGAGACTTTGGTCGTTCTCTGTGTCTCAAATATACGACAAAATTGTTGCTTGTAAAATGTAAACAAAAAAAGAAGAAGAAGGTAGCTCTTAATGTTATTCTTATGGGCGAAAATTAAAATGGTTTTTTAAGGATTTTATAATTATTACAGAATAAATATTCTTCAACAACTGATATTCTCAAGATATTATGCTATAAAATCTTTGTGCAACACTTCAAGTTGATATACATAGTATTTCTAAAGGCTTTTGCGTTTCAACGAGATGCATTTTGTCATGTATGAGAATTCACTTCGTTCATTCAATAAAACGTTGGGGGGGTTAAAGCCTGAAGGAAATTACCTTTTTCATTACCATTCACAGATGTGCTATATCAAGCTTTAAAATGACACTTCAATTGTAAAATTTGGTTAATTAGGACAGCTGGAAAAGGGATGTCACAGGAAAAACCTTTTTTTATTAAGTACATAATAATAATCTGCCAAATTTCTTATAAAAGGGACAATTTTTTGTGCCATATAATGCTATTCGCAAATTCATTGGGTGAAATATGTGAAAAACTTTAGGTAATGACAGCAAACCATCTATACAAGTTGAAACGTGTATTTAAACTTTATTTGCTGAAAAAGTGTTTTACTATCAATAAAAAACTAAAACTAGATAAATAACATATATTATAAATATTAATAATATCTTAGTGAGCTCGTTTAAACTAATAGGGAGGACAAGTAAAAATTGTTCACAGAATATATTTTTCACTAAATTTTGTTATGCTTTTAAAACCAGAATTTTGGTTTGATCACACTTGTTATACATTGTGAATCATCTTGGTTCACAAGGATGACCTTTGTTTCTTGTACTTTAACTTGTGACATCAATGAAAGTAATGTTAAGAACAGATTACACGACCAGGAAACCAAAACATAATAGTGACATTGCTTTAGATGTCACATAATATGTATTCATTGTAATTATGTGGCATGGTTACATAAGTACGTTGTTGGATTACGAGTTTGATAAACAAATAACTACAAAACTAAATACTTTGAATTTTAATAAATTGATTCTGCCCCATTCAAAAGTACTTGTAACATTATTTTTGACTCAGTGTTAATTTATTTGTGTTTTATTTTAACAATCGCCACTGCAAAGTATGTTACAAAAACAGGATTTCCAGAGTACAAATTTTACTTATTTTCTTAGAAAACTGTTGGTCATTAATATTTTGGACTTGTGGTGATAGTTGTTCCTGCAACCCACCCTATGATCAGTTATCTACAAACGTATTAAAAGTTCTGTGATACTCTCAAACATGGGATAACATGATCAAAGTTTGATCATTTCACCAGTTTATCATTTAGCCCTCATTTATTGGGCACCATGAGTAAAATTACAAATGATTTTTTTTTACTGTTTATGTGACCTTAAATTAACGGAAACCAGCAAACGGAAAGCAACTTTGACATGCACAACAGCCTTTATACTAAGCCGCTATCTACAATGGTTACGGTACTGTCTTTTATGTGGGAGGATGTGGAAATCCTTTACATACGGAGTGCAGTACTCGCTGAAGCCCTAACGTCTAAACTCACCCCTCATCTCATCTAATAGGCATTCCTCAGATTACTTCAGACTAGACCTTAAAATTATGCCAATAGGACTTTCCACAATTGGATATACAAGTAATTTAAGGCTGATCAAGATTGACCACTTCGCTCAAACTATGGACGGAACAAAACCTTTGAAGCGGTGGCAGGTGTCCTCTCTCTAGAGGATGGTTTACAAGGTGAAGACAATGCCATTTCCGCATAAATCGATACTCAATGAGTGTCGCCATTCCTGCGGACTATACTAGGGGTTTGGGTTTACCAGGATTGCTAGTGTTATCTTGCTAAGTTTGAACATTAACGGTGTTGTCGAAGGTATTTTCTCCCCGGTTAGGAGGCAGCATTGTAAATTGAGGGTTAAAATTCTGTGTCAACCAGCCATGTCTTGTATGAAATTCATGACACGCTTACCACAGAGCTTGAACGGAAAGGATCAGCCAAAATAAATAAGGGCACAGATAACAGTTAACAGGGTGGATGCATTCTTTATTGACCTTTTGCTTATTTTATTGTGTGACTATACCTAAGAAACTTTTTTCATGAGGCATTGCGTTACTAAGTTTAAAATATTGATACAACTAACTATATACATATACAACACTATACCAATAGATAATACTTGGTAGATAAAATCTGTACTTAACACTCCCTTAAACTGAATTTTTTCCCTATTTGTTTTCTTACAGATAGATTAAGTTTGCCTAAATATGTTTTCAATTTGTTTTCCTCTCTTGCATACAGGGTCTCCATTAAGGCATGATCCTGGGTTCTGCGGTCCCCAGAAACACCGTTCCTGTACAGACGTTATCTGCCTTTTTCTATTCATCGCTTTCATAGCAGCTTGGGGCTTCTTAGCACTATTTGGTGAGTAAAAACCTTTTTCTGTAAAGTAATTTATTTGCAAAATAGCATTTCATGGTTTTGTTTCATACTGAAGTGTTTCATTTAACCGTAGGTGTTATCAGGTGTTGATAAGCAATCAAGGCAGTCTGGTTAATGATTCATAGCTTAACAACATTGTTCCTAATTTTCAGGCTTAGGTCATCAGCTGAATTTGATAAAACTAGTAATTTTACGATGTTTAAGTAGACTAACAACACAACAAAGTAGACATTGGTTGCAGTCTATAGTCTTGACCATGAACCTTGATTAATCTTGACACAGACTCAATCAAAAGTGCAAGCTCAAGTTTTTGTTGTAGGCCAAAGGAGCAGTCATTTGATGAAATTTGCTCAGTTTTTTCTCTATTTCTATTAATAGCTAAAGAATCTCTTCCTTGTTGACATTAAAACTTAAATTTATATAAATATGAACATCCTAACTTCTGGTGGAAAATACACTTGCTGACAATTTGTGCAAAATTACAAAGAATCAAACCTGAAAACACAACACTGAAAAATTAAAATAGTGAATTTGGAATGCATTAATAGATTAATTTATTCAAGTTTAATTTAGCTTTTTTAAGATGATTTTGGTGAAAAACATTGAAATAAAAATAGATCTCATTTGAAAAATGGAATTTATAAAAAAATCAAAACACACAAGAAAGACTTGAAGATAAGAATAATAAATTATTCCCGTTGAAAAAATGGAAAACAATATAAAATTAAAATAATTGATCAAAGTCCATCAAACTTTTAAACACATTTCAAAATTATTTCTGAATTATTGACTAGGTAGGTAACTTTTCACAATCAAAGGTCTCAAAACTGAATGTTAATATTTTGTCAGTTAAAAGTGTTATGAATTTTACGAGCATGAGTCAACAGAGTACTATGCCATACACGATCTGTTGTTTGTTGTCATAATGTGTTATGCCAAAACTACGTAATCAGTTGAGCTGGTTAATCTAACAGGAAGAAGCAGATAATGCCATGGTCTGTTGCAGATATAGGTCTTTCATAACTTCTTTGATATATATAACAGATCATATTAAAGATTATAAACAGTGTATTTTTGTTCAATTAACACTTTGTTGAGTTCATGAACAATGCAATCGCTGACTGGAAGTAACACCGATCTGCTGTTTAGTACAAATTAGTAGCTTAGCAGCAAAAATATATCGTCATCTTTGTTAGATTTGCAAGACATTTATTTCAACTTATCAAGTTTTATTTCATAATCAATAATTATAGTGGTAATAAAACAGTAAAAGACATAAAGCTAATTTTGCGTGATAATTTTGCAACCAACAAATTTCTAAGATTTCTTACTTCAAATTTCCCATTTAGGAAATCAGTCAATTAATTTCTTGCCTGTATCTTCTCGTGAAGATTGGTAAAATATTGATAATTAAGATCTTTTCTGAGAATTCTTTCAATTTCCCTCAGGATCTTCCTTTTTCTCTAAGGTTCATCCTTTGAGATCTTTTCCTCGTTGTTGTTACCCTGGGAACCACCTTTCCTGGATTAACTCGGAGTAGCCTATTATAACCCAATCACGATTCGAGGATGGGTGTCAAAAGCTTTCTATAGCTGTTTCCATTTTCCTAAAGGTTTTTCAACCTGGGCTATTTATCTTTACTTTATATTTCACTTTATTTGCCAGTTTGACAAATATATTACCAACGTAGCCATTGAACTTGGCAATTAAAACTTTATTAAATGTTGCCCCTTTCTATCAAACAAATCGTATTCTGAAAAGCTTTAATCATTGAAAATAGAAACTACAAAAGTACCTAAATTTACTAGATCTCTTCATAGTCAATGGTACCACCTGCAAAATGGAGATGAAATCAGAATATAAAAATAATTACTTACCACATAGAATGTTCCATTTGCGTTTTGAGATCGTACCTTAATCGATTTGTTTGAGCAGCATTCAACAATGGAGACCCTTATAAGCTTTTCAAGCCGGTGGATCTGTATGGACATCGCTGTGGAGAGACAGATAGAGCCGACAAGCCAGAGTTATTCTTCTTCGACATCAAGGCCTGCATCAACGCAGAGTCGTTATGGAGTGGCTGCAAAACACCCCAGGTATAATCATGCTCTTTAGTGCAAATGTAACAAATCAGGTGAACATGAGGAATGGAAATGCTTGTTATTGAGGGACCCATAAATACTCCATGACTCGGAATATCCCATGCCATCCCACTATAACTCTTCAGTCCCTTCAGTCGAAATCAGAAATCTAGAAGCATAAAAAGCAGGGAATTCAAACATCAGCATACTGTCTTGTCTAGGAAAAACAGGTTCAAGCCAAAAGATACAATCTTTCAGTAATTATTATGATTTAACAATTCATTTGGATACACTGTCGTGTGTCGTATCATGAATAGTTGTTCAGAAGGGAGTGAATGATGATGGAGAAATGTATACCGATTCTTACTGCTATGAATTTTTCAATAGGGTTTGTTTGAGAGTAACTTTTTAATAAGATTAGATATACATAACACCAACACCAAAGTGTATATTTTAATTTCAATATAAATGCAGGGTTGTGTAGAAAAAAATAAGATGACCTATGTAGCTTTGTTCACGACTCTCTTGCCTACAAACACACCAAAAGCCAGTTTAATTCATAGTTTGGCGAAAACAATATTTTACTTCAACAGCTGCTACTGAGGTTTGATATTTAGTCAGTTTTGTTACAGATCTGTGTACAGTCATGTCCCAGCGAGACGTGGGTGGCTGAGAAGTATTTGTCGGGTGGGGCTCCGTTTGACAGAGCAGACGTACAGAAGCATCTGATCTGCATCGATAGCAGCATTCCGTCCACCGTCACCAACCGTGACAAGCTCAAAGATGTGATAGACAAGCAGGCGTGTGCTAGTTGGTACATCCCTAGCCAGTCGGGTGAGATATTCTATTTGTTGTGGAATTCACAATGTTCGGATGAGGAGCAACCGATCATTTTGTTAAGCATAGCTAAATGAAAAAGTTTACTATTTTTGAATCCAAATGATGTAATTGACAATTACAAAGTGGGAGTATAAGTCCACTTGTAACATGCGGTTTTATTCAAATCATTGTTGTAGGAAAACTCCTGGATTACCGTACTGTAGTAGAATTACAGAGTAGAATCCCTTTCTTTTGGACCAATTTGGTTTTAACTTTGGATAGTTCAGATTACCCTGCTTATGTCCCAATATGTACAAAAACAACAGTCAACAAAATCAAAACCAGCCACAAACTATTCGCCAATGCTTAAGAAAGTTGAACATATCATTGCTTTATTTATTTGTGTGTTAAATTATCTAAAGTGAATACAGATATATGATGTTTCAGATGATGACTTATTTGGACATCTGATGTGATTTTATCCATGTTTTTTTCAGCTTATCACCGATGCATTCCTAATCTTGGCCTAAACTACACTGCACTAGCAGACACATACACAAGGCAAAATATTAACGTAACATTCAACAATGAAGTAGTGAAGAAGTCATATGAAGCCTTGATGTCTATTGACGAATTCAAGCAGGTTAGTTTTTTAAGTCATAATTATTATATTTGTCCATGTTTGCCTCCTGGATTGATAATGAGTAATAATAACTAGTGTACCTGTTGCTCGAATTCGAGCAATTGCGAAGCATTACAGGCGACTCAAAGATTATGGAAATACTCACGATCTACACAACAGTTAGATATAATCAAAATCTTTTGTAAATATCATATCTTTTTTCAAAAAGCTTATCTTGTTTTTTTTAGTGTTTTCTACAAATTTTTCCCTCTCACAGCTGCATTAGGTTGTCTATGACAACGATTAGAAATGAAACAAAAAATCATTTATATTTCTTCTACTTGGTTGTGTTCTATGACTTTTTCTATGTTTCCATTGTTTGCAAATCGATTATTTCAATGATTGCTCAAGAAATGTAGAACAGTGTTAATTCAGTTTTATTTTTAGCCCATATCAAATTGTCCAGGATTTCTCGCTCTTTTCCATTGTAATAATTACACCAACCCAAGTTCGTCTACAGATGCAATATGCCAACGAATATCACCTACGTACAATCTCCAAGAAGTGGTAAAAAAGGCAGAAACCAACCCATTCAATAGATATAAGTTAACTCCAAAAGAAATAATTTTAAGAGTTACTGTGATATTAGGATTTTCCACTGTTTTGGTAATAGAACATTATATTGCAAAACATGACACGATGCAGAAGAAAATCCAATTTAAAATCAGAAAAACCCATTGCAAATACTGTACTTCATTTTGACAAATTCAATAAATCACAATTTAAATATTAACAGCTGTTTCATTAAAAAGTAGTGTAGAATTATGCATATGGTCGTAATGTAAACAAATCTGAAGAGGCAACTTTAAAGGTTTCTGGGGCAGAGCCCCATGGGAATATACCTCGTTCCTCTTTTGATGGCTCATCTACAGACCAAGACCTTTCTTTAGAGACCCCTACCAAGTTTCTACGCCCAGCCGTTCTCTCAAGTTAGCTGTGATAAAAACCCCGTTTTCCTCCATAAGAATAACATGGGATGGGAATTTAAAGGCCACTGGGGCAGAACCCCAAGGGAATTCACCATGTTTCTCTTTTGATGGCTCATCTACAGACCAAGACCTTTCTTTAGACACCTCTACCGAGTTTCTACACCCAGCCGTTCTCTCAAAATAGCTATGACAAAGAAAAACAGTTTCAAATTAATATATAGATAACTAGCTGTAACCCGCGGGCTTTGCCCCGTTTAACTTCTTAATTTTCAAGATTATCTCATTCGCATGGCTCAATCACGTCCTAGTTTTAGTTTGTTCGCTACGCTCACTCACCTTTAGGTTGGAGCTCGTTCGCTGCGCTCACTTGCCTTCAGGTTAGCTTGTTCGCTACGCTAACTCGCCTCCAGGTTGAAGTTCGTTCGCTACGCTCACTCACCTTTTGCTCAAGAATATGCCTATATGTTAATCGGGAATGTGAGCTATCATCATGCCAAATTTCAGCCCAATCCGACCAGTATTTTTTGCGTTCACTTGTCACAAACATACATCCATACATCCAAACTTTCTCATTTATAATATTAGTAGGATAATGGTTAAATACCTTGTTTACGTTTTCAATCCAAGTCGTCTTTTATAATGACTATAGTTTCGGGGCCAACAGCCCCATTGTCAAATTATCTGTCTTGTTAATTACTGTTGGTAGCATTGGTCACCGTTGAAGTTCACATATATACATACACTGACACACGAAACATTTATATTTACACGTAACATTGAGAACTTATACTCTTGGCACAACGATATAATCACTTTTGTGTAGGCCGGCCAAGAGTATAAATTCTCAATGTTACGTGTAAATATAAATGTTTCGTGTGTCAGTGTATGTATATATGTGAACTTTAACGGTGACCAATGCTATCAACAGTAATTAACAAGACAGAACATTTGACAATGTTGGCCCCGAAACTATAGTCATTATAAAAGACAACTTGGATTGAGGACGTAAACAAGGTTTTTAACCTATTATTATTATATTTGACCAACTTTTTATTGTTTGGAAAAATAAAACAGCTGGGAGTATTCGCAGCGCTTGCCTTGAAATGGTCGCCGCTTAGATCTTGAAAAAGTCAGTAGCTTTTGGATGGTTTTAAACTGGACCCAGCTGTTCTTGATCATTGGGCTGGTAAATGGTCTCGAGTAAATGAACAGCTGATCAGTAACAACAGGTTCACTCACCCTTTTCCAAATTGGGTTTTCAAATACATAAACAAATCATGCACTATGTTAGTGAAGAGAGTAAATAAAAAAAAAAATGGATATAGCCTCTCAAACAAGCAAATTGAATGAAAATGGTAGGTGGACTTTTAGAGGGACATTCTTGTTCTGTTAATTTATAAACAAACTTGATATTGTTGTTGACCCACATCCTGAAGACTAATGTAATTTCTTGTTAACATAACATTTTTTTGGCAAATTTCTATATCTGAAGTAAGCTATTAACATAAAATTGTCTTTGTGCTAGACATCTGAGTAACAAGCTTATTTATTTGTTGATATTTGTATTTGAGCTTCACTCCAGGCATGTTAAGTTATCAAGATGGGTGTTTGGAAAGTTTCTAATTTTAATTTTTGTTTCAGTTCTACCAAGATGTGTTAAACGACTTGACCAATGTTTGGCAGTATTTAGTGATTTTCAGCCTCGCTGCCTTAGTCATTAGTTTGTTTTACATTGTATTACTACGATTTATCTCCGGATTCGTTGTGTGGGCCTCCATCTTAGCATTGGTTGTACTGTTTACCACAGGTAAGATGTGAAATTTACCTGTCTGCCTGATTCTAGCATTTATCTTAAACAAGACAAATATTCTTTTAGAGAGTCAAAGTATTAAAAAGTTAAGCATGGTTTCCTTTAACAGTTTTATCTTTTTAAAGCCAATCCTAAATTTATTTTTTGATATATACAAAGTAAAGATTTAAAATTTAAAACTTTTATGCTGGAAATGAAGTGTATGATATAAGATTTGTAACTAATATACTTCTATGATGTAAAATATGACGCAACGGAATCCGAAAACAAGTTATTTGAACCAAAGACAAGACAGTTTTCATCATTAACAAGTCATTAATCTCAACTAATAACCCAAAATGTTGGATGGAAGCTGTACCAATCTATATTATTAATCCAAAGGGTAAAAAGGAAGTTAATAAATCCATGCAAACAATCCAACAGGTTGAATACTAAATTGTACAACCTAAGAGGGGTCATATTCCTCCCCATAGTCCAGTTTTATTAGGATAGGTAGGCTTACCCTGTATCTGAAACGTAAAACTTCTCTTTTATAATCCATGATGAACAATTTTCTATCATCCTTCACACCAAAAAACTCCCCGTTATTAAATATTAATAAATAAAAAAAAAAGTAATTTGTACGACTGGTAAAAAATAGTTTTTTATAGTAAAAAATAATGTCTTTGGTTTATTTCTCTACATTTCAAAAACAAAACTAAAACTTCTATTATTTATAAAATGAAACAGTTTAGCTAATGATACAGTATATCTGTTCATTTTTGCAGGTATATACTACAGCTATATCAACTACAGGTTTTTAAAAGCCCACCCTACAGGACGGCTGGTACCAGACAGTAACACTTTGGAGGGTAAAGTCAATCAGCTGTTTAACAGATGGGAGTTCTGGGCTCTGTTGCTCGGAGTCTGCTCTGTGTTCCTTCTTCTTATTCTGATCATCATAACTTTCCTCAGAAGCAGGATCTACATTGCAACAGCTCTGATCAAGGAAGGCAGCAGGTTAGGAAAATATTCTTCTCAAAATTATACCATGACTTAATAACTTGCTTTTGAAATTACTTTGTTTAATGCTGAAATTAATTGTTAAGTTAAGAATGATCGCAGATAGCCAAATAACCAGTCATTAACGGCATTCCATCAGTTCTCTTCTTCAGGTTTTCCTGTAGTAAGAATACCTGATACTAGAGATGGCCATGGGTGATGCCACAGTTACGAAAGCAATATATGACCATTTACAGTCTTAAAAATACATTTGTTTGATTTTGTTATGCAATTTTAGTACAAGTTTTTATTTCCAGGTAATACAAACAGGTTCCTGTTTAAGTTCAGATTAGAAAAACCCTATGGTGTATTAAACACTAGTTTCTTTACCTGTGCTTCCAAATGAGGTTAAGTAGTAGGAGAGAATATAATATTAGTTTTAAAATCCATTGTATAAAAAAGTTTCACAATTACTATTGATTATAAAAACTAAATATATCTAGTTTAACATTGGATGGTAGCAAAGAGCTTGATCTGTTCCTTTGAAAAAAGTATACAATTTTAAAAGCATTAATATAACACAAAATGAAACAATTACCATCGCTTGACTTGTTACAGGGCTGTATGCAGCTCAATTCTCTCACTATTCTTCCCATTGGTGCCGTGGGCATTGCAGTTAAGTGTGCTGCTATACTCTGTTACGGTCTTCCTCTTTTTGTACTCCATGGGCTCCAACATGTACAGAATCGAAGGGCTGGACGATTCCTGCAATTGTACAGGAGCTTACCAGGTAAACAAGTGGCTTTGAAGTTGTACTATGAAGTAGTCATATCATTCCCATGGTAAAGTTTGTAGCCAGTTTTAAGTTAAATAAACATTGGTGAACTTTCTGAAACAGAATACAAAGATACCGAAAGCATCTGAGTAAATAACAAGTTTAATGGATATGATTCACATCAAAGTTCAAAATTAGTAAACTACAGTGTGTAAATTAAGTGTTGAAACAAATCTGTATTTTTTAAACCGGAATAGATAGAAATATTCTGTTTAAGACGTTGATTGCTAACAAAGGTTTTGTAACTTTTTACATCAAAAATATTTTTTAACCTCCCTAACAGGGTAGTGGGTAGGGGGTGACTTATTTTTTTCAAATAGCAACCCCTATTGAGTGACCCCTCATTTTAAAGGATTTGTCAAAAGAAACACAATGACGCAAACCCAAGGTGGATATTTCACCCCTAGCCAAAATGGCAGAAATTCCAAAATTTGATTTACTGTATGTGAAAAAGCACCTATTTCACAAATATGGAAACAAATCTGTATTTTTAAAACCGAAATATTCTGTTTGTGGAATTGATTGTTAACATACGTTCCGCAATTGTTTACATCAACAATTTTTTTTTAACCCCTTTAACATGGTAGGGGGTGGGGGTGATATATTTTAAAAATAACAACCCCTATTGAGTGTCCCCTCATTTTGAATGGTTTGTAAAACGAAATACAATGACACAAACCCGAGGTAGATATTTTATCTCTAGCCTAAATGGCGGGTATTCCAACATTTGATTTATGTGAAAAGCACCCCTTTTCGGAATACCTGCCATTTAGGCTAGGGGTGAGATATTGACCTTGGGTTTGCGTCATTATGTTTCTTTTGACAAGTCCTTCAAAATGAGGGGGTCCTTCACTCAATAGGGGTTGCTATTTGAAAAAAATAAGTCAACCCCTACCCTGTTAGGGGGGTTAACCCATTGGGGAAGGAATTAATGCAGCACCCTCTGGCGGCAATTAATTTTACCGAATTTGTAGACTTTTACTCTAACTGCTATAGAAAGAAAACCTTAGGTAATAAATTAATAATTCTTTCACCATTTTGTTCACAGTAAAATTGTTTACAGAAAAGTGGTAATTGGATAGTCAAAGTTCTAAACTAAAAAAAAAATATATATATATAAAGATTACCGGTATAAAAATAAAAATTTTAAAAACAATATTTTGAAAGTAAACTTCATATACAAATTCCAAGATTAAACCAGACACCAAATAACACTACTATTAAAAAGTTCAATTGATTCCCTACGTAGAAAAATTAAAAGTTGTGTACTTTTATAAGTAATAACATTTTTTTTTTATTGTTTGTTTACCTTACCGCAGCTGATTTTTGGTGATATGTGGTTTCCATGGCAACACAAAATTGTTTGTTATTCGCTAAAATAAATGAGTAAATACGCAAATCAAGAAGCAATATATTTATAAACATTATAATAGTAAGAAGAAACAAAAAGGGTGAAAAATAATAATAACTAAATAACTAATGGCGCTGCCTAGCGGTGACACGAGCGGCACTCGTAAGTCGGCCGCCTGGCCTGCAGCGGCCGTACGAGTAACGCTCGTAAGTCGGCGCCAATGGGTTAAACAAATTTTTTTGTGTGAAAAATTACAGAACCTTTGTTAAGAGTCAATGCTACAAACAGAATATTTATATCTGTTTCGGTTTTAAAAATACAGATTTGTTTCAAGACTTAATTTACACACTGTACTGTATACAAAACAATAAAGTAATACTGTACCTGTATCCATGTACCAATCAGTGCTATAAGAAGATATCCTGACTATTTCGCTAACGAAGCTACTAGTGTGTGTTTCATTCGCATACCCAGGTGACTATCTTAACCACCCGAATGAGTGTACCGGTACATAGTATCGTATTAGCCAATAAGGGACTTATCCTAAATCAAGATTTACACAATCGTAATTGACCTAATTTGTGACAGTAGATTTCAGCCAAGGGGTTAGCATTGTTAAACAGAACTAAGTCAACTTTACAGTTTCTTGTATGACAAATGATGTACGTACAACATACAAAATGATTGTGTTGTTGCAGAACATTAAGAACAACGACACATGTACTTACGCGGAGTTCAACAGATTCTGTCACCAGAAAGGGGAGCCTACTTCACACTGCTACACTGCAGGGTGTGCCATTAACGGTCTCAACTCCAGCAACATCGTCACCTATATGCAGGTAAAAGAGGCTAAAATCATTAACTAGATACAATTTTTTATTTTTTTTTTCACATCCGAGGACTCTATAGGCTTTTATAGTAGCCTGAAACTTCTTACATATTACTTCAGGCTAGGCTTAGAGTACCACACCATTCATCATAGCTAAAATCTATTGGTGATTGGAGAGATTTTAACTAAGGAACTCTTGAACCGAAGCCCCACACTATTACAAAACCAGCTCGCTCCCCGTCTATAGATACACTTCTAGGAGTAGACATTGTCAAAGCTAAATAATGTTAGGTGATACTAGAGGCAAGCATTTTAAAAGTTTTATGTAGGACAGAAACCTATCTTAAAATTCTCTTCAAATGATCCAATGATGATGAACTTTTTAAATGCACGACAACATTTTTATATTTTGATTGATTCTCCCATTACAATGATTTTGTAAAATAATAATTGAAATTGCACTGTACTCCTAAAAGAAAAATTGTTGAGAATTTGTCCATGAGCTGATGCAGGGATTTTTTGATTAAAGGCTTTGTAGAATTGCTAAGTTGAAAATAAATGTTGAATTTTAAAATCATTGTAGTTATTTAGATTTGATTTAACACACTTGACCAAGTGCTAAATAACACTTGTTATGTTTTGTTTTCAGCTTTACAACTTGTTTGGCTTCTTCTGGGGCGCCTGGTTCATCAGTGGACTGTCACAGATGATTCTAGCAGGAACGTTTGCTACCTGGTACTGGACATTTCACAAACGCAACGTTCCATTCTTTGTGCTTACACGGTCAATCTTTCGAACCTTGTGGTGAGTATTACCATTGACTGTTAGATACTGAAGAAAACTCCCATCTGTATTCTGTATGGACCAGCTGTACCTGATTTTCTCATCCCCATGGAAGCTACAGTAGTTGAATGGACCACTCAAAAATTGTGCCAAAGTATAAAATTTGATTTTCTGCCTTAATTTTTGATTCTGAAAAAGTTGATGTGACATGGTTGTAGTTCATGAGGCCCATTCATCACTTTCTTCTGTGAAATATTCTTTGATGGAGTATAGAGGTTGTGCCTTCAGTAGTTCCTCAACACAGTCAGTTTCTTTCAGTTAGCAAGTTTCAATTTCTTTTTAACATTTTTGAGAGTCTAGGTGGTTGTAGATCTTAATGCCAAGGACAGTCTTTTTCCTTGCTCGGTCTGCAGAAAGGAAGATTCAAATTTGATTCTCTTATTGTATTATAATTCTGTAGTTGGTTTCTGTAGCTGTGATTGTACAGGATTACATTAATGGATGTAAATTATATTTATTTGTGTGTACTTTTGAAAAGTATAATGCTAACACTAACTAAATTTCCTACGTAACCTTCATCTTAATTCTTTTAATGTTTCAGGTACCACATGGGGACAGTTGCTTTCGGTTCTTTGATCGTAGCAATCTGTAGTTTTATTCGAGCATTGATTGAAATTGCTGAGAAGAAAGTCAAGAAATATGATAACCCAATAACAAAAGCAATATTTTGCTGTTGCAAATGCTTTTTCTGGTGCCTAGAAAAGTTCCTATGTTTTATCAATCGTAATGCATACATCATGTGTGCTATTCACGGCAGAAATTTCTGCACTTCGGCCAAAGATGCTTTTGAGCTGCTCATGCGAAACGCACTCCGCGTCATTTTTGTTGATAAGGTATGAGTTTTTGTATAATAAATACGGTAAAAGGTTAAATACCTGTTGTACTGTCAATGATATTTTTTTCTGCCAACGAGGTTTCAAAGATAAAGGTTCATTTTAAAGTTGTCTACCAAGTGGTTGAAAAAATCCTCTTCATCCCTGGTGTTGTGAAGGGTTGTCAATTACATTTAACACAAATCAAAATTTGATTTGGCTCACACATTTAACGAAATTTTAACCAAATTGTAATACTGAAAAGTGGTCGTGTCACTTGTGTGGTGAAGCCGGCAGAAGATGAGTCAATGTTTAAATCAGATTTTAATTTTGTACAGTTCTAAAATCCACATAAGTTTAATTTAGTCTAATAACACGGTTGTTGGTGAAACAAAATGGTTACAAAAGCCTCATAGTGGCTCACCACTCTGTTCTGTCCGCAGGTAACAGACTTCCTATTTTTCCTGGGCAAGGTGCTGGTCACGTCTGTCCTGGTTGTGATGGCAGGACTAGTGTTTACTGGTCCGGTACGCAAGCTGGATGACTCCGGACAAGACGTCACTCTGGCGTACCCCTGGGTACCGATGGCCATCGTCGGAGTCATGACTTACCTCATAGTCACTCTGTTCTTCACCGTTTACTCTGTTGCGGTCGACACACTCTTCCTTTGTTTCTGTAAGTAAAGTCATAGGTTCTGGATTGTTTGGTAACGTTTATAACAAGGGATAGTAATTACCAATTTAGTGGTGCAGCTTGCTCCCTTAACGAATGAAATTTACATAAATAGAGAGTGAATTTTATCCATAGTAGACAAGTTGACTAATATACCAAGAAGACTAATACTGACAGACACAATCCCATTGCAGTTCTAGTAAATTTTTAACTGGCGAAAGATGAAGTTATAAAGTCTCCACTTTACCTTATAACCTAGAAAAAATATCAAATGAACAACACTATCCACCCAGACACATGTCAATGAAAGGTAATATATAATTACTTTTTGAACAATTTAAGTTACAAAACATTAAGCAAAACAAAACAAAACATACCCAATGATACACACCTGGTATACTACGTTCAAACAAATACATCATACTAAGATAATCTGATTTTTTCAGTGGAAGACTGCGAAAGAAACGACGGATCAGTGGAGAAGCCGTACTTTATGTCAAAACAACTGATGAAGATACTTGGAAAGAAAAACAAAAAGATGTAAAAATTAGTTTTATGATACAGGGTTGTGATATATTTATATACCAAAGCTAGGCTGAAGCATACCATTTTATACCATTACAAAACTTGTTAATATTAATTTGTTAATATTTTTACGCTTATTATAAATTTGTAAATATTTAAAATTGTTTTTGTTACCTTCTTCTCATAGGCAACAGGATAAGTTGTCAAATAAACTACTGTACAGTATCTACATATACACACACAGAATGGGAATGGGTGAAATAACCTCAGTCATTTAAACCCATTCTGTTAAACTTAAAATGGGTTTCATCCGCCGATCCATTAGAGAGATAACCAATCCCAGCTTTTGGAAATGGAATGTCTACTTCTATTAAAAGAAAATAATGTTTATCATAAGGTCATCGTTATTTTATTATCTTAACCAATACCATAGATAAAATAATTTCATATAGACCAGCTGCTGTATAGAGGTGCTGCAGTTGCCATGATAAGTTGTAGTTGGAGCCAGGGTTGCCAACTTCTGTTGAATTCCCTGGAATCCGGGGAGTAGGAGTTTATTCCGTTATTTTTCCTTTCTGTTAAAATTACGTGATTTCAGAATATTTTGATTTACCCATATTGCATACGTTGGTAGCATTTTGTTTGTAAGGGTGGTAGTGCTGGTAGGAGACGGTGAGTCAACGACGGCAGGGAATCGATAAACACTTAGCACGCTCTAGCGGCACATCAAGGAACCTTCCTTTGACAGTCTATATTTACTCTATTTGTCTATGCTAATACCTAAAAAATTATTTGCATTCAATAAAGCCAAAACATTTAAATTATATTTCACACTTTACTGCCTCCAAAAAATACAAAAGTAACTTAATAAAATATCCCTTTAGACAATATTAAAGCCAGGTTTAAACAACCCTTTCCCGACTGCCCCTTTCCGTTCCTGATCCCGGCTGCCCTGTCAATGTTCTCCTGCCTGCTCGACAGAGCGTTGTATTTACACAAACTGTTCTCCGCGCCCAATCTGAGCTCAGTGTGTTGTTTTCCTTCGTTGAAGAATGTCATGCTATAAAGTTTTTTTTAAGTTTTCAAAGTGTAATGTGATGGCTCTGTATTTATTGAAGCGGCAAGTTGTAGGAGTAGCATTAACTGCATTGACAGCATGCAAGACTTATGGACGTATTGGATGTTGAAGACCTCCGGAATATCTCGAGTATGGCACCTGCGATTTCCACCAATTTCCTCCATATGGTGACTTAATATAGAAAAAAACATGCAATATATGTTCAAACAATTGTAAAACTAACAAGATATTATTCTACAAGAATTAGGTAAATAAGTTTAAGATTTTTTCTCAAGTTCATCTTTATTGAAGATGGTAGCTGAAAGCAAGTTCGATATGGCGGAAAATATGTACAATAGTCGAGACAAAATACGTAGAAACATTAATTTTGAAAATAATTTCAAACATACAGTAAATATTGTTCATATACTTAAATGAAACCAGTTTAACTGTATCTAGTGGTTCAACCAATTTCTTTACATTTTCTAACATACGTTTTTTATAAACCCATAATTGGCTTAATTTGGTTAACAAAACATTATTTTGTTTGAAAGCACAAGCGCGTACAAAAATTTTTATCAGAGAGCTAACGATTAATTTGTTCTAATAAATTATACTTTGTTATAAACAAAACTCACACATCCATTGCTATAATTAATTGTGATTAAACAGGCTTTTCATTATTCTAGCTTTAAAATATAATTTTGCACCCAATGGTTTGTGTAATTTTGTTACTTAATTTTAATTAGATCAATAGTTATGCTTTCAGATACTATTATCTTAAATTGATCATTTGTAGGATTAATTAAATTGAATTTTATAGGTCCTTTGGAAAAAGATAAAGCCCTAAGTTAGGGTTATTTCAAAATATCAGGCTTTACCTCTTACCGATTATCCTCAAAATTTGCTTCTTGCATGTAATAGTAAAAATAAACAGTTTCTCTATCAGGCACAATTAATTCTTCCTGACTCTTTGAGTAAAAAATATATTTTGTAATTTATTTTTCCAGTAGAAATCCAACAATCCCAATAGCAATTATCCGTTTATGTTCTATACAAATGCTTGGAAGAAAAATAAGATATTTAACCTGAACATTTCTTTTGAATTGCCGTGATAAAGTTTGAGAGTTACTGGAAAGAACATTTTAATTGTCCTATGATTTACATGCTTTTGCACTCTCTCCTTCAAAATAAAACGAAAGAAACAAATTTAAATTCTCTAAAGTTAACCGTATAGATTCCATAAAGTATTCAGAGATTTTTAGTTACTATAAGTTTATCAGTATTACCCTCTTTATGAAATCGAAAAAATCAAATGTTTGAATTTTGGTGGACACTCATAGCAAGGATAGGCTAAAGTATCAACATTCCTGATTTGAGGTGCAACATACAATGAATTCATCCTGAGCTGTCCACTGTTTATTTTAGCTGAGCCTCTCCCACCGACCTCAATCTATGTCTTATGGCTTGCCTTAGACACAAGACCGTTCATGGAGGACCCCGACCCCCCACCACCGCGCCGTGGGACAGCGGAATCGAAACGGTCCGTCGGTCGGAGCGGTTTCTTCTTCTTCAAAACCAAGCCTCCTCATAAGAACCGAATAGTCGATAGGAACAAAGTAGTTTGTTGTTTGTATTTAAACTAAGTTGCTCATTAAACCAAAGTATTTTTTCCGGAGTTATTCAAAGATTTAGAGGCCTATGTAACCAATGGAAATTCTCACTATTTTATAATTTTTCAAAGGCTGATATTTATTTATTTATTGTTTTCTACAAATATTTTCCACTCGGCTGAATTAGATTGTTCATGATTATATTCGTAATTGTTACCAGTATATCTTTACAAATAATTATTTTACTTTTAGCGAATTTCCCTATAGGGAAGTAGCTATTACCGTAGGTCTCATGGTAAGACCTAAGCCCGGGACTGATTTACTTTTTCATTTTGATGTCCCCAGAGGCCAAAAACACGATTTGTTCAAATTTTTATATATCTATATATATATATATATATATGTGTCCATCCGCACGATAAATTGAGTAATTTTTGTCCGATTTTGATAAAATTTGGTTTGAAGGTGTAAGGCGGGATAAACTTGAATGAGTTCGCGAACCAGCATGATCGGACTATGGGAATGGGGGTTTATGGGGGGTTTTATGGGGTAAAAATAGGTTTTTCCCATTTTTGACCCTAAAAACACAAAATTTCACAATTTCTTTTTAAACCATTTTGTAGAGCTTAAAAAACAAATAATTTAGTATATTGAAGCGTTATTATGCGCCTAATTGTTACGGAGAAAATTTTAAAAAATTGTAATTTTAAGATTCCCATGTTATTCTTATGGAGAATAAGTCAACTGTTGTAGTTTGCTTGTTTATGAACATATTTTGATTTATTTTGGAAAATACTTTTATTTCTTAATAAACTATTATCATTTTATAAAAAAAATCTTTTTTACCCTCCCTGTTGCAGCAAACCTAAGTAGGCCTACTCGTTAAACTAATTCTATTTAAGTAGGAAATAAATGTGCTATTTTTATGGAGGCATTTTAGTGTAAATCCAATCAGGTTAATGGAAATTCGCTTAGTCTGCAGGTTTGCTGCGGCGGGGGTATTTTACTTAAATAATGATATAATTTGTTCACATTATTACTAAAGAACTACCTGAATTCCTGCATTTAACCTGTCTGCCACAATTTAGTTGTTTTAATACTGTCAATTGTATTTACCTGAGAAAATGCAGAGTTAAAAGGCCTGACGCTGTTCAGATGATTTTTTTGTTTCCCTTTAACTGTGAATAATAATTGAACGCTTCAATAAAGTTTTATCAAAAAAGGAAAAGTTTTTTGGGTGTAGCTAGTAATATACTTCTAAAACCACTTGACTTTGATGAAAAGAAAACATATCATTAATGTCCTTGTTGTACAAATTTTACTTGTCCTAAGAAGAGTTTCCGCTGCAATCATCACAAAGTTAATACAGTAGAAGTTTCCTGCTAAAAATGGTAGCCCTTCGGCTAACATTCTCTTCGATTGTATGAATGCCCTCATCTTATGGGCATTCTTTAATATAGGCTAATAACCTAAAAAAAAACTATCCCCCATTTCTTCTCTAATTGGTGGCGTTCTATGACTTTTCTATGTTTCCATAGTTTGAAAATCGGTTCTTTCAAGGATTGCTCAAGAAATAAAACAGCTCTGTGTCAATTCATTTTTCCTATTTGGTGAAATATGTCAAATTGTGTAGGCTTTTTTCGATTTTTTTCTTTAGTAATACGTCTATTTTTCTTTGTAATATGTACGCAAACCCAAATTCTAATAGTAAGTATTTAATTTCCACCAAATCAGTAAATCTTTAGATTGAATTGCAAAAATACATATTAACAGCAATAGCAATTGAATTATCCAGCTGATCATAATGTAAACAAGGACGTTGACGTTTTGACAGAAGACGACAGTCATAGATAACAACAACATTTTGACGAGTGCAGTTCGGATGTTCCGTGTTCCGTTCCGATACGCTGTCCCAGGCGCGGTGGTGGGGGTCAGGGGGGGGAACTGTCCTCCATGAACAGTCTCGTGCCTTAGACTGCTCAGACCCGGCTCTCTACTGCCCAAAAACACTATCAACCAAAAGTGTAGCAATTCCTAGGCAGCAGCCATATGTCAGACATAGTATGTAATCAGTTTTACTAGTTCTACTCACATGGATAAAAATGGAAAGAATTAATGTTACTCTTGTGTCCGATATATAAGACTAATTTTTGTAAAATATGACCTGATATATTTACTACACAAGGATGGTTGGATTCCACCGTAACTAAATAATAGTCTAAATGGATGGTTTTTCAAGCACTCACATTTTCAATTCCCAAGACATTGTATGGTATAAAGAGCAGCGTAGGCGGAAACTATTGACAAACTATCAAACAATAATACCAGTCTCACAGTTTCAACTATCAGGACAACTATTTTGGATGTGGAACTATTCCATCGTACTACACAGAGAGTTCAAACAGTCTACCGAATATTCCAAGCTATAAATTCACTGGGAACAATTACTAATATCACATTTAGTTATCGATATTTATTCTATAAGTGTAGAGCTAAATGATGCTTAGTAGAGTCAGTTCGTTTCATGATATTTCTCGGTCAACTTAGCTAAAATTTGATAATCGTGATCAGAGGTCGAATCTCTAAATTGAAAATTGACAAAACTACGAACATTCGGTGTAAAAATTGAAGAATATTTTGATACAATGGTCTTTCAGTACTGATATGTTTATAGCTGGATATAATGAAGCTGAATGCACCGTTGGAGTTGGATATTCAAATGACAACTGTTTCTGAAAACAACCTGGTATATAAGTGTTTTAAGGATGTGCTACACTAATAATTGAATTTGACTATTGTTAGAACATATAAAAACGCAAATCATGCGGAATTATAAAGTAGAAAACCAAACTAAGAGGTAGGTCTAGTTCCCCATGTCAGTTAATTTATATTATACATAATTGTTTTGAAAATTCTTTAAACTAAATTTTTACCCCTAATATTTATTGTAAAATGGACTTCTGTGTAAGCAGTGGACGCTAACGCTTTTGCACTGTGGTGAGTAGAAGAAAATGACAGAAGATCTGTCGAGCAGCCATGGTGTAATGAATCATAAAGTCAATGTTTGTCCTCTGCTGGCTCTACCCGGTGGATTGGTTACTCTTCAAGGTATTAACAAAGCTGGATTTCAATGGCTTGGTATCTAGAATTCTAATGACTTGAGGTTTTCCCCCAGATTGGATTGGATTGGATTTTACTAAGCAGAAAAAGCTGTGGTACCATATCTTAAACTTTTTCACCAATGTAAATTCAACAATTAGGTATTTCTGTTGAAGATACTAGTCCAACCTCTTAGTTCCATGGTAAAAATAATATAAAAAACAATCATAAACATGACTCAACAATCATAAGAACTAATATAAATAAATATACGCATAAAATAACAAAAACAACACGTATAAACCGTATTACATTGAGTTTATATCGAACATAATAACAAAACAACACGACGAAGAGACAAACGGTTGATAAAAACTGTTTACGACCATTCACTTTACACTGGACCTACGTACATTTAAAAAAATAATACAAAATAATATTACTTTTTAAAAAATATATTCGTATGTTACACTTAGCACATGCCACAAATATTGTGAAAATATTTACAAACAGCCACGACACTGTGGACCGTTCAAAACAAATAAAATCGTATCACATATAATAAAAATCTTACATATATTTTATTGCGTAATCGAATCACATGCACACGTACGTACGATCACACGAATGAACACTCACTTCACTATTAGGCCTAAAGTTGCACCTTTCCGTACTTCGCTTCGTTGCTCTGTTTCATTGTGCCGTTAAACCTTACGTTAACTCTGATAATTAAAGCATTGTTACCGTTACATTAACCTAAGGGTTCGATTGGGCAGACCTCTGCGTGTAATACTGTTAGCCTACTTGTAAAACTTAGACAACTAACGTAAAGGTAGCGGTGTTGATACAGTGTTCCATGTATTTAAAGTAAATTTGTTAAAAGTAAAGTAAACAAGGATGGTAACTATACTGGTCCAAGGAAGCGTCACAATCTGGTCTCTGATTTTGATTTGATTCACTGTAATTACAATCATTAAATCAACTATTATAAAGCTATAACCTGTAAAAAATGGTTTTCCTTTTCTAAGCAATCAGTTTGATTACATTTTCAAAACATAAATAAAGTTACATCGTTTATTAAAAGTTGAAAGTAAAGACCAGAAAATATGAACTCACTCAGACCACCAACTTAAACTAACGGAGGTTCCAACACTATTGGACAGGTTTCTTGGATCCTCGAGGTTTGATGCTCTCTGAGATCTGCCACATCGCTTCCTCACACAGAAACTCGTCAAAGTTGCTGAAGAAAGCTATGATTCGTTCACTCTTCTTGAAAACGTAGGTCCTGTAAACGTGAAAAGATTAAATATAATGTCTTTAAATGCAATGTCTAAAAACATTAATATAACCTAAGTATATGTAAACACAATACATACTAAAGTAAAACATGTAAAGTACATGTAAGTACATGTACATGTAAAGTAGTAAGATTGAATTAGAGATGTATCAAATCAAAATCTCCAATCCACCTTAAGGAATCACATTAAGCCCGGTTTACACGCTACGATAAAACGTAACGATTTGTCTGCAACGACAAAACAACAAACGTTGCATGCAAGACGGAACATGTAAACTGGAAGTCGTTACGTTTTGGGTGAGTTGGAGTGAATTTTGGAAGGTTGGTGGCAGGAAATCTCCACCAATTTCTGTAGATCGTAGCGACAAGTTGCTGCGTGTAAACGGCGACTAAGTCATCGTTGCAGCCTGTAGACCCTCACTTGCCAATGTCGCAACGTTTTTTGTGGTCCAGTTTACTGTATTTTATTATATGTTGTATTGTTGTGTTTACTGTTGATGGTATATTTTGACTGTTGTAGTGTAGTTTTAGCATTGTTGTTTTACTGTTTTGTGTCAGTGTAACATTCATTTGTCACTTAAAATGTCAGACATCCGTCAAGCCTCTCCTGATTTTCTCATAGACTTTATTGAACTGTACAAGAGTTTCCCTTGCTTATGGCAAGTAAAAAATAAAGACTATTCCGACAGGAACAAGAATGAGCTTTTCCTCTTGAAACGTTAAACAAATAACGTAAACAGACCACAACAGTAACTCATCCATCGTCAAATATACAGGTAGCCTATAACTACTTCACAACAAGAGACATTTGGAAGTGGTTTCAGCCAAAGTTGGAGGAAAAGACGGACCATGTAAATGGCCCGCCCAACCTCCAACAAAACATAACGATTAGTCGTTGCAGACAAGTCATTATGTTTTATTGTAGCAAGTAAACCCGCCTTTAGAATAAGAGATTTTATTAAATGGTTCTAGATTCAAATTTCATATTTAGATCTACTCATCATTTGCCCATGCCCATAGGTTTGTTCAAGGCAATGAACATCCAGAAATTCAATAATTTTAGTATTTTTTGAAGAAAGGGTAAATCTACTTTTTTGGCATAGTGAGATAATTTAGGCCTCTTTCTGTAAGCACTATGCAGTATTACCACAATCAAAATAGATGCCCATAGCGTTTGCCCTTAAAACTAGGTCGAATTTTAAAAGAATCATAAAGTGTCTATTTGGATTTAAAGTTGTCAACTCACCCTTTCTTGAAGCGTTTCATGTTCTCTACAATGTTGAACTGTTGCCAACGTTTGGAGAAATTGATAACACCGTCAGTCAAGTAGTCGCTGTTACCAATGTGTACAAAAGTTAAGTCTTGAAGCACCAAACCACTGAAAAACAATAAACCATTAGCCACAGGAGAAATTTAATTTACCTTCTTACAAGAAATATTGATCAAAAGAGGTGAATAGGTGAAAGAGGAGATAGACCCCTGGACTACTTTTCTTGGGTAAGCTACTGAAATCAATTCAATATCTTTCATGTTAAAAATATTACTAGATATTCATGATGATGCGTGAGTGAACTCTTTCTCATTCAGGGAAGCCAGCAGCCCAACAAAAATCCTTAAATTCTAGGCCCTTGTGCTTTATGTTATGTTACTACCTAGAATTTACAATTTGATTTCATTTTAAGCAAAGAAAACTCTCTTTGTATCAAAGATCTCTCTACTCACATGTAAGGTATACACGGTGGTTGTGTCTCCGCTAGAGCCTGCCTGTAAGCTCGGAAGCTACTCGAGCTGTCTATCAGTGCGCAATACTCTTTCAGTCCCTCGGTGATGTGTTTCTGCCACTCCAGCCGTCGTATGGGCGCCGAGTCCAGCGCCGACAGCAGCGCCAGGTACGAGTTGAAGTTGTTGATCTTCCGCAGGTGCTTCATGATCTTGATAAACTTCACCACGTACTTCTCCCGCTCCTTGGCGTCCGGCTGTTCCAGGATCCTCGACCGAGCCCTGCGGACGTGAGGAGAAATGTAAAGTAGAAATAATATTACAGAAGAATTTGTGGTGTGGTCATGCGTTACTGTCCTTGGCGGCTTCACGTTGAATGAAATTACACCTGAATGAGACAATGAAATAAACTTGGAAATAGATTCAGTTAACAAATAATCAAATATTGGTGGGTGACTCTCATTGTCAGTTTCACAACATTTGAGGAATTTAAATACAGTAGAGAATCAAAAATCTGAACGTCAAACATCCGAACCGCTCCTGAGAGTTTTTAATATATTGAATTAGCACAGAGGCAACAGATGTTTTAAAATTTTGCAGGCAGAACAGTCGACGCTCGGCAGGGAAATGTGAACGGGCTGAGCCAGTGTGTGTTTTGTTCGTTTCCGATGTACACATTTTTTAAAGAAACAATTTACCTACAGTAATGTAATGAAAATACCTAAGTACAAAAATCATTGTTTTCATTTCATTCACTATATCATTCACTATATCCTAGAACTGTATTTTTAATACTGTAGGCCCAATTATGTGTCTGTATTAGGCATTTCTAGGCTATGTTTGAAAATCCGAACAAATCGGTAATAATCTGAACTAGAGGTCGTGCGGAACGAGGTGAAGCCTGAGATTTTCGGCGGGAACGGTCTAAAGCGGGGAAATCCATGGTGGGGGTAGGAGACGAGCCGATCGTCGCCTCACATAGCGACACTTCCCCCACCACACCACTGTTCCCCTCCAAGCTTCACCTCGTTCCGTACGACCTCTACCTACGGTCCCAATTGGTTCGGATTTTTGACTCTCAAACTGTACTGTAAACAATTGTACACGTATAAAATAAAGAATTCAGAAACGGTAAACTAATTTGAAATAGGTTCAAGAAAAAAAAAATTAAAGGTTAAGTAGACAATTTTGAAACTGATTTAATACAGTAAAGAAATTAGAGACTGGTTCAATAAACAAATTTCTGACAGGTTTGGTATACAAATCGTAGCTTGTGAAGTAAACAAATTAAAGTCAAATATAATGGGAAAAAATAGTGGCTATCCAATAAAAGTATTAGAGACTAATTCAATAAACAAGTTGGATACGTCAGTAAATCTATGTCTCTCTCACCAGTAAGACATCTTGTTGAAGTGTTCAGTAAAGCGTGTGAGGTTTGGACTCCTCTCCTCATTCTGCTCCTGGGCCCAGATGAGTACCTCAGGAATCTCTATCTTCATAAACAGTTCAGAGTCCAGGAGTGTCATCTGCTCAGCAATGTGTTCAGACTTGAAGTCCAGCAGTGACGCTTGGCTGTAAATATGATTAGGGTTACTACTAGGCAATTCGGTGCTTAGTGAACGTGCTGAAAACACTTTCAAGTGAAATTAGGCACCACAAAGATGGCTCGGAGCAGGTATTGGTGTTGGCTCTATTACTGTTCTATATGTAGACAATCTTACCCTCACTATTTTTTTTCCTTTAGAACACTAGGCCCAGCCCGTAACCATTTTACACATTACTTCAGATTAGGCCAAGAGAATCAAGACCAAAGGTCATGAAATTATCATAAAACTAAAGCCATTGATGATAAGTAGGATTTGAACCCGGGACTTTGGGTACCTAAGCCAAACTCTTTACCCTAAGACCAGCTGCCTCCCCACTCACACCCTCTATGATATTTGTTTTCACTTTGCCATTGCAAAACAACACGGTAAAATACATCAGAGAGGGTGCATTGACCGAACAATAATTTAAAACATGGAAGATAATATTCCAGCAAAAACCCAAGTATTATGTTTCCATTTGAATTATTACTTTTATGGGATGACAAGTTAATGTTATTACTTTATTTGATTGTGTTGAGCAAGAAACTTACCCTCCATTGTTCGTAGGACAGTCTGTAAAGATGGATACCAAGTCTTCAGAGAATTTCTGTAGAATGCTTCTGAAGTAATGATCAGGTCTAGGCTAGTGTTCAAAATTACATTTCTCAGCAGAATTCAAGAGAAATTGAACTCAATAGAAATTGGTCACTACTGAGAGTTTATTTAGCCTTTCAGTGGACGTAAGGGTGAATAATACACGCAAAGTGTCTGAGCCTTACCGTGTGTACACGTTCTGAGAGGGCAGCAGGTTACTGGTAGCATGGTAAAGTCTCTTGATGTTATACTTCTCTAGGATCTTCACCCTGAGCGCCTTCGCCATTATCAGATCTCCGTTGCACAACAATTGATAAACAAAATCCGTTAACGTTTGTATCACAGTGGTTTCCAAATCAGAAATTCTGAAACATAAAGCATTGTAAATTAGATAAAAAACATTAATGGAATAAGTTCTTCGTTTAGTAGAAAGCTCTCCTAGCTGAAAACCGTTTCAATACCAATTAATAGAACATTCCTAATTAGCGGCCAAGCTAGAATAAGGAACAAACAAAACATTGGTCTATACAAATTTGATACATGAAATTGAATTGCACGTACGTGAGGTCGCTGACGACCCTGACTAGAAGTGAGAATGCCTCGCGTGCCGCCCTCTGCTTGGACTGGTCCGAGCTGCGTGTGAACCTCTCATGTCGATGGCACAGCTTCTCAATCAGGTCCAGCGGCGTCAGGAATGTCCTGTACGTTGTCAGAAACGCTTCTTGATACAAGAAGTCTGCAACAGACATAACCTGTAGTGGGATTCCTGCATACAAAAGGGGGAAAAACCATTTTGATGAACTTTCGTATTTGGCAGAAACATAGATCACACATACTCCCATGACCATTTATTACCAAGAAGGTATTTCGCCTCACCAACTAACAGCCTCCAATTCCTTTTATCAGCTTTTAACATTCTCGAGGAGATGGAAAATAAGGTATCCTAAGCCATGAGAAATTTTCATGGCTTAGGATACTTTATTTTCCATCTCTTCTTTGGGCATATATCTTGACCTTTTTCTATCGCAATTTCCCTTCCATATTTGGTCATAGCTTCTCTAAAAAAAATGCCCACAACCATCTCTGGTGCTTGAAACAGATTCCTTCAACTAGGCAAGGTTTCTTTCTGAGCTAACTCCCTTGCATTTATTAACTTTACAGATCAGTTGAAGACAATATCAAGGTTCTCTTTCTGTCTGGTATTCAAAGAGTGAATTTTAAAATGTTAATGTAATTATAACCAAATATAGTAATTTATTTGTGAACCGACAACACAGTAAAACTCTTAACATATCAAATTTACCTAAAATAGAAGATATACATACACCAAGTCAGGCCTCAAATTTTACAACAGTTTGAAAATGTATCTGTTACATGAAATGATTTTTTCGTTTCCTCGTTTTGCATAACAGTTGGTAGCAAATTTGTTAACTTTTATTCATTATGTAAATTTTACTGACATTTACTAAGGTTTACGTTGACAGAGAGACTACCAAAAACAATAACTTACCTGTTTCTTTTTCCTCTGTTAGCATGAAAACAAACTTGAATTAGAAATATTTTAATTCAGATTTTAAACTGAAATTATAATTAGTTACAGTTTTACTATAACAAACAACACAAAGATACTAAAAAAGAAAAATACTCTAACAAATACTGTAATACTGATTCCCCCCCTTTCCACCCCCCTTTTTGTATAACCAGTTGTAATAAATATACACGAATGCAAAAAAAAGGAGAATAAAATGGTTATACAGAAAAAATGTTGACAATAGCCTTCTTGACCATTTCAGCCACAGCTAACAATTCACCCATATAAGACTAGAGGAGTAGCAGGAAGATACACAGGTATGCGAAGGAAATTAAGTGCAGGTCCCTTAGGACTGGGACGTATATTATAAGTATAGATTGGGGCGACAATAGTGTTTGTCTTACCACACTTGCTATGGTACAGTCTTACCACACGGAGACAGAAGGTTATTTCACAGTCCACGATGGTTTAACACAAATAGTCAAATAACAAGAAGGTCCTATACAATCAAACATCACTTGGTAAAGACTCTACTGTAACTATTTACTGGGAGCGAGCTGGCCTAGGGGTAGACCTAAGGGCTTTGGAGCCCTAGGTCTCGGGTTCAAATCCCGCCTATCACCAATAGATTTCATCCATGTGATTATGCCGCGAACATCAAGGACTAGCCTAAAGTAATGTGTAAAACAGTTCCGGGCTAGAACCTAGCGACCTAGGACGTGAAGTTGGGATATTAAAAAAAACTAACTATTTACGAGAAGTGTACCGTTCTTGTTGGCCTTGGTGGCGTGTATGATGAGAGCGTCAGGATGTCCTCCCCTCACGTCTGGCCCCTCCTCCTCACACTTCTTCAGCACCAGCAGTCCGGTGATGTCCAGCATGTCTAGAGGCGAGTCTGGAGCCAGCTGTGCACCGTTGGTCAGTGGCAGCGCCAGCCGTGTCTCTACCACCTCCTTCTCCTTCTCCCTGTAAGGCAGGAGTGTCAGTATATAGGTTACATCAATTTATATCCGATTGACACAATTTGTTAAAAGATTTATTTTCACACATCAACAAAAACGGCTGTTTTCAATACATGCATTGATGGGCTAAAGTTGCTATTTTTTTTAAATGTATGTATTATTGTATAGCTGCAGTAATGCCATGTAATACATATTGGTGGTAATGGTGGTTGGAATTTCTACATAAGTGTTTTATTTCACACAATTGGATGAGCAAACTGTTAGTTAAATATTGTGTTCATTAACTAATTGTAGTGTGCCAGTATATTAATACATTGAAGTGTGTAATTTTAAAATTTTTGGAGGAAAATTAAAATAAATTTTTTTGTTGTAGATATATTTTATTGAAATTACGTTGTTTTAGTTGAAATATTGGATTCAAACATTTATATTTTGATTCACAATGTATTGTAGTCTTTTTTTCCTTTTTTCAGAGCTAATGTTTAAGTTACAAATAGCGCTAACTATAACAGATAAGAATGGAAGTCATAATCGGAAATTTATCTTGACGACCCAAACACATTACGTGATTATTTCAATTATTACTACCATCCTTTAACATTTACATCTATTAATCAAACAAATTCTTTCTCAACTTTCCCTAGCCATACTAGAAAGGAGTATCTACATTCAACTACACTACTCACTTTGGCGGGGGTGGTGTAGGTGTGAGAGCTGGGACGGGGCTGGCGGGGGGTGGACTAGCTGCAGAGGCATGACGATCTCTCTGCTTGGGTGGCAATGCAGGCGGATCATCCCCCGTCACTGGTGTGGACGACTGCGGCGACACACAACGAGGGTTGGGGCTGTGGACAAACATTCCTTTATTACTAAACTTGTAGCATATCATTCCTGAAGAACATTTAATTAAAAGGTAATACTGGTGTTGTAGTAAATCTTAATTGAATATACAATGGTTGAACTGATAATAATAATTCAACTGAGTTAGAAATCAACACAAAGACCTAACCCCAACAGAATTAGCAATAGACCCAATGAATGAGGTTGGCAATTAATTAAGTAAAAGTGTTGTTTTAGTAACACTTGTAAGCCTACCATGAAGTAAATGAATGTGCTAAATTTTAGGAGACCATGTAGGCAATATACAAGAACTAATCTACTCTTCATAGATACATAATGGAATTATAATGAAATAAAACAAACAATTACAACACCATCATCGTAGGATTGACAAAAGAGATCGCTAAGACACTTCTAAGTCTACAGCAATCCCTGACGTAGGTTCCATAGCCTACCTTGCTGCAGGGGAGGAGTGGCGAGTCAGCATGTTGAAGGAGCAGGACTGCGTAGAACTGAGTGTCACCTGGTGTTGCTGCCACTCAGCCTGCATCAGACTGTACGTAGCTGTGTGTACCGAGTGTCTCAGATACTCACTGGTGTTGGGCTGCGAGCAGTTACCAAACATCTCCATGTACGCCATTACTGCAACAGTTCAAACACATTGTCAGTTGTAACTACTAACAAGGGATACATCAATTCTCTATTTCAATTCTAGATGTCATTGATTCCTAGATATCGGTATCAGCAACAAGAATCAATCAACAAGGGAACATGGATGATATTTCTGCAATTGCATATGATGTTAATGCTTTTGCAATGATTGAGTAACAATGATGATGTTGTCAAAACGTGACAACAAAAGACGATCTTGATTTTGCCAAGACTGCAGAAGATGATTTTTTTACTTACTTATAATATTTATTTACTTATTTTTTTGCCTGGAAACCTTTAAATCAATTGTCTTTCATGCTGTAGGCCTAGTCATGTTTTCAGGTGTCTTTAAGGTATTTACGTTATACATTTTGACCAAATCTATTGTAAATCATGTTATGATGAATAAAGATTTGATTTGATTTGAATAACACTTTGATTGCGGATAGTGTTCACGATTTTGCCGAGACAATGGCAGAGGTTCTTGATATCGCTGTGACCATGGAAGATGATCACGATATTGAAGTGACTATGGAAGATGTTTCCGATTTTCCTTGACCGTAGAAGATAATCATGATTTTGCTATGACCGCGAAAGATGTTCTTGATTGTGCCGTGATAACAGAAGACATTAACGTTTTCACCATGACCCCAGAAGATATTCATGATTTCACCGTTACAGAAGATGTTCACAAATTTGCGGTCACTGCGGAAAATGTTTTGTATTTCCAAAAGATGTTTACAATTTGGCTGCGACCGCATTCATGATTTTTCCATGACCCCAAAAGACATTCATGATTTTGCCGTGACTGCAGATGTTCGTGATTTTACCATGACTGTCCAAGACTTTTACAAATTCATGGTGACTGTGGAAGAAATTATATATTTCATCGTAACCTCGGGAGGTACTCACGATTTAGCTGTGACCGCAGAAGATGTTCTCAAAAAAGAATAATAAACTACCCTGTATTTGTAAAGAAAATAAATTTGCATCTGGATCACATCATTGACAACTGCCCTCTTTACTTATTTTCAGATTGTTAAACAAAAACTCATCCCACAAGCACGAATATATTGAATGACAAAGCCTTTTACTTCACAAATACAACTCTTGACTTACGGTATCAACACTATACAGATAACTTGGATTAATAATATATCTTGTGCGCTGGAATACTAAAAAACAATGACTGTGTTTGCTCATTGAAGGATATGTAAAACTAGTAAATTATTAAATTAGAGGTACGCTTACACGAACAATCATGCTTTTACAGTTCACCAGACATGTAGACGTAGAAAAATACACATTATTTTGAAAAATATGAATTATAATATAACCTTAATCAACCAAAAATGGATCACAAAGTGAACATACTTTCTTTTTCTCAGTCACAGTTTTTCACAAATTTTCATATTTACCAAAGCAAATAAAAAAAAAAAAACACTTAAGTTGAAAAAAATACGATAGGTACTTTCTCCATACCTACACTTTTTCAGGGGGATGAAAAAATAAAGACTCCTCCTAAATCAGTACCACAACCAAACAGTTTGTACCATGAACAGAAGATTGTAACAAATCATGCCAAGTTTTGTTATGTTATAATAGTTATTTCTTAAACATTATATGGATTGGAAACTCTCCTATTCAATGACACATACAGCAAAATAAGAGTGCAAAGCAATATGCAGTGATAAAATTCAAACTTAATGTAAAAAGAAGCGACAAATATAAGCAAGGAGCCTTACCAGAATAAGCCACTGATTGAAACACTGAGGAATAAACCACAAACATTAGAATCTAAGAGGCTTGCTTTAGAACTCTGTATAAAATACACAAATTATTCTGTAAGAGCAGAAATGAATTGCTCATTATTTAGTGCCAGCAGTTAGAATAACTTTTTATTTCTTAGTTAGTAATATTTAACAGTGAATTGTGGTTGGTTTAAAGGTAAAGTGGTTAAGCACTGACTTGGAAGCCAACGTTCAAAAATCATGAATGGCTTTGAGGTTAACTGACATAACCTGTCGGTTTAGAACCGACCTTGAGTTGTTGGTTTACTGATAAAAAGTCTCTGCCTCTGTATTGAAGATTTCTCTCCACAAAAAGTTATAAAATGATTTTACGTTTTAACTCAACAAGCCAGTATTACAAAGTAGTAATGATTAGGAATTTGACTGAAAGTTTGTACTTCAGTAACTTAAATAAGCAAAAATATTACCTCATCAGATTATTGGTATATTAAAATTTTGAACTCAAAATTTATTTAATATAGAACTAAACATCCTTACTTTTGCTCAGCCTTTTCATAAAAATTTGGTATTTAAATCTAAAATTATTTCAACCTTGTGTTACCTGAAGAACGAAACAAATTTGACTTGATTTTACTAAAAGAAAACTGCCGTAGAAGCCTACTTTGTTTATTCAAATAGCCTTCACAATAATGTAAGCGATGAAATAGCACAACAGTGATTCGGCAGGTAGCAATTAACTGCAAAGCTTCATACTACTTGAAAGCATTGCTTGAGCTGTGAAAGTGAAAATAATACTGCGGTTGTCAAAGAGGTGATCAAAGTGTTCTTAAAACTTCTTGAAAATCAATTTAAAATAACAAATAACTTTTAAAATCAGTGCAGTATAGCGATAACAAACTTGTCACATAACCTCAAATTGATAATACTGCATTAGACAGTAAGTTCTGCTTGTCAGGCCATTTATTTTACAGGTTATGTTTCTCATGGGAACAAAAAAACAAAAAATGGGAGAGACAAAAAGACACACTTCCATACCCTCTGTATAAGAGCCATTGTAATCAAAGAGATGTAGAAAATAGTGAAATAGCCTAGCTAGGTAAACAGGGAGAAACGGGAGACATTTCTAATTGGCCGGCCCAATCAAAAAAGCATTTCTGAATTGCAGAAGTGAATGTATTTAGAAGGACCATGAAAAATTATGTTCTTATAAATTTTGTGCTGTTCACTGAACATTTATTACAAAGCAGAAAAATTGACACTGCAGTACTACATTAATAAATTGTTATTTGTTATAATAATTTTTATTATAATACTATAACGATTGGAAAATCAATTCTTAAGAACTAAACTTTTACTGGCTTCATTGCTATTGAATTGATATAAATTAAAAATTGGCATAGCCTCTAACAGTTTTATGTTAGGTATTTTGATGGATAAGCAAAATAAGGGATTTTTTCATTCAAGTTTCTCCCTGAACGTTGCCAAACTGACCTGAGAGGTTACTTCTGTCCCATTCAAAAACACCCTTATGACCATAAAACATAGAGGCGTTTTCACTACAACCCATTTCAATTGTAGGCCTATCTGAAACATTGGAGTTTGAAGCTTACAGGATTAATTGGCTGTGGCTGTTAAGTAAAGTGTCTGTTTAAATTTGTTATAGTGACAGAGTTCAGCTAGTATTTTCCAAACACCTTAAATATATATTTGGCATCTTAATGGCTCAAAAACACAGAATTCACTAAAAACACCCATTTTATTGCATTCCATAAAATTCCAAATGTAATTCAACAGTCAATGTTTGTCCTTAGCGTAGGTACATCATCGGGCTCGGATAAGTAAGCAATAATATGTACTTACTGTGCTTCTTCTTCAGAGGGAGAGGTGGGGGTCGGGTAGGACTAGAGCCGAGTAGGTCAGCTTGCGTGTGATTGGTCGATGGCACATTGTCATACTGTGATGGCTGCCGTTCCCGGCGTGACCGCTGTTTGACAGGGAGTGCAGGTGGTGTGACGGTAACCTATGGACATAATTTTAGATCATAAAATTATCAAAAAGATATCTGATTATATTGTATCAAAGAATTGCACTAAATGCGCAAAATGTTTTCTTTCATCTGTTTGGATAAAGACAAAACAAAACAGGGATGTAAAAAAAATATAGCGTTCAGCTAGATTACCTTACCTTAGAAGTTATAGTCCAGGGGATGATCAATACAAAAATAAAGGTATACACAACACTGATATAGGGGCCTATTGTTCTAGCAATGATTCCTTGAGACTGTATTGATGAAAGAATATTTTTGTCAGCACTAGCATCATTTTATGTACAGTTTGTTTGTGTCTAGTGAACAACAACTACTTATCATTGTACTAACAATGATTTGGATGAGTACTTGGTTTCAAAGTTCCAATTACAAGTGATTCAGTTAGCGTACAAAACAAAGGGGCTGTCAAAACATAAGGATTGACTGAATTCAGTGAATTCAAACACAACCGTTAAAAATTTATAATTGAGATGTGGGTTGATCATAAAAGTGAACTTTTCACATTTAGTGGTGGGTTAAGGTCGAACCTCAAATCCACCAAACCCTAAGAAACCCTTTAGATTAGTGATTCAACTGTGTAGACTCAAATGAATTTTTTAATCTGAATTTGAATTCAGTCACCCCTAGCGTTTGGCCATACAACCACAACCAAACATTGTTGTAATTCTGGCATGTACCATTTTGACAATAAATTTAAAGCTCAATTCAATTCAAACAATCTCTTTAAGTAGTCTAAACACTAAACAGATACAATGAACAGAATCAAAATATTTCTACTTTTGTTTGCAAAAGACAGTAAGACAGTAAGTTAACAAAATTATGTTTCAGATTAAACAATCAAACATAATTAAAACAAGCAAAAAACTGTTCAAGCAGCAAAAAATATATTTTTTCAAATCTAGTTCTAAAAATTCTGTAGTATTAAAAAAACTGTATTAATACTTAACAACATTTGTTACATTACTAACTAATATCATTTTTAACAATAGGGCTACTTCCAAGTACAGTATTCATGTTAAATATATTCACCGATTCCCGATCAAGATCTATCTGGGCCAGTACTAATCGAGGGAAAATTAGTGTTATTCAACCAACATTAACTGCTAAACGAAGGCATAGACAAAAAGAATTAAATATAGACCGTCAGCTGTGCTGCGTTTACCATAGGTTCTGGCGCACACCACTGGGAGCGCCACGGTAGTTACAGCGTACGCGCTACGTAAACAACAGCGGTGTGCGCCGGAACCTATTGTAACCATGGTAACCGCAGCACGGTATATTTAATTCTTTTTGTCTATGACGAAGGTCCCTACAAGAAATGTTTTAAATAAGAAAAATAACTTATTTAATAACCTTGACACTCCTTAACCTTAAAACTCGCTTGACCAAAAATAAAAATAAAACTTCCTCACCGGATAACTTTTTGATGTTAAAATCTATAATTACAAAAACATCATATGAGTTATCGTTATATAATATTTGAAATAATACTTCAGATACAATGGTAATATTTAACCATCAACTGTGCAAAGTTTGAAAATTTTATCTGCTCTCTAAGACGCTTAAATAGATGCAGCGACCCAGTTCTGGACACATCCAATATGGTGACACTGAGCAGTGGTATAGCCCCCCTATGAATACTATGTGCTCTTTGAAACACACTGAGAGCTTTCACTCACCACATTGCTGAAGCTTTGTGTCTGCGAGGATGTGATCTTTTGCGACGTTGTGACTGTTAAACTCTGAGAGTTGTCGCTCTGGGTCACGCTCGCGACACTCTGCGACTTGTTCTCACTGACAGCGACCTGCGTGGACGTTGCACTGCTCACTGACTTAGACGACGCTGTGCTGTAGTTGTAACTCTGCGTGGAACTTCGCATCGACACAAACCCCGACGAAGATGATATTCTCTCCGCTGCCACTGTTGGGGTGGGAAAAAATGGTACTTAGGATCAAATTGAAATTTATTTCTCAATAAGTAGGATGCAGTATCAAAAATTATGTTTGGGTATCCTTTCTGTCGCCACTTTGGTGAGTGTTAATTGTTTAACAAATGTAAAGAAAATCACCTGCCTGAGGATTTAATTTAACATTTAAATCTACCGTTTCTTCTAAAATGTTACAAATAAGAGATTATTTCCAGGTCATCAAAATTCACCAACATATCCAGTTTTTCAAGTAAGGTGGACACCCTGACAAATTTTAACCCTTTTAGTTTGACGCTAAGATGTTGGGGGTTTCTACTGAATGTAAGCTTGGAGGTAATTTAAAATGTTCACCAACCTGTTGTAAGGGTGGCCGGGGGAAGGGGAGGAGAGTCTCTGTGATCTTGAGAGATATTGCTACAAGAACTGTCCCAGCAGCAACACGACCCACTTGACCCGTTCAACAGACTGCCTCCTATACCTGTGTGGAAGAGATAGATTGGTATAAAAATTCTAAACAAATTATCTGAACGTGTGAAGTATAAACTAGTTATAGGAATCAATTAAATTCTTTTTCAACTGTGTTTGCTGTCTTATCCGTACTAGACAACAAGTTCACAATGAGCCGCTGGGAAAACCAGTTTTGCAGGGATTTGATCTTTATTTACCACAGTTTATCCTGAATCATAATATGTATGTATAATATTTGACTGGAAAGAAGTTCAATCATTTAAAATGTTATATGAGTCAAGTTTTCTAGCTTTGTAGTTGTATTGACAAGTTACAAATCAAAAAAGTATAAAATAAGAAGAACACAAATTGAAATACAGGTGGCACTGGAGAGAAGAAGAAACATCATGAATCAGTCAGTTTTATTTAGTCAGTGGCAGTGATAAGACAGTGCTGGCCAGCCTGTACAGTTTTAATCAGTTTTATCAATTTTATTCCATTTTAATTATTTTATCAACATGACAAGTTTTAATTATTGTGACTGTAACAGTATTTTTATTTTTAAGAATATATTGACATACCACAATGTTTTAATATTTGATGATGTGGTTGCATACAAAATGATGTGACCAAGTTATAAGGAAAGAAACTAGTCATCATACCAACAAGTGTCGTTGGATAAGGTAATCATTTTATTTGATCAAAATGAAGAAGCGTGAAATGAATAAGGATAACATCAAAAACCTCATGGCAACAAGTAAACTTAAAAATAAGTTGATTCCTATTCTTAACCAACATACAAAAAATTTTTTTAAAGCTACTCGTATTCCGTGTTTTATGGGTTTTAAGAAGGCTTGTGTACAATGTAGGCAAAACATAGCAAAGGAACTTCTTCTGCAGAGCTAAGAGCTTAGCCTCTAAAAGTGAAGCTATGGCTTAAGAGTCGATTGTTGTGAGATCTCATTGTATTACCGCAGCACTCAGGTACTGGAAAGTATTATGTATTCATTTATTACTTGTTTATGTCCTCGTAGGCTCTAGTTCTGAGATGTTTTACAAACTTACTTAGGGTTGGTGCATTATCACTGTTGTAACATCAATTAGTGATTGATGGGATTCATCCCAAGACCTCAGGGACTGAAGTCCTGCGCTCCACTAGATCAATTCGTTCCCTGATACTAGGTAGTATAGGCTAGTTTTTTTTAATAAAGTAAATTCTACTGTGTAGTGCCACCGCTGCAATCGGAGCAGTTGTAGGCTTTTATACAGGCGTGTGACGTCACGGAGACGTCTCAAGACAGTCGAAGATAGATGTGCCAGGAAGCACGCGCCACGAGTAGTCAGTAATAGTGTAGTGGTAGCAGGCCTGCGGTTGTTGCCTTTGTACGATGAGTATCACTAGCGTGAGTAGATAAAATAATAGGGGTTGGGGAAGGGTGTAGACCAGGGCAATGTGTAGTTAATTATGTACCCAGATTAATTATGTAGAATCTTAAGTTTGCCCAGTCGGTCGTGGTCCAGTTTCCAGTTTACTATGATTAATATTTGAATTCACGCTAGCTACTTGTAGATATAATTATATATCAATATTAGTCCATTTATACATAATTAAAATCTCTGTTCGCTAATTATTAATGATATGTATTAAAACATAAAAGCTGGCTATGATATTGTGCACTTTGAGGAGGTTATAAGTTTGTTTGAATAAGGTTTGAGTAACGACATGAAATGTGCGTGATTTAGCGGTGGATGGTAGGAGATATATTGGGCCCAGGTATCTTAATTAACATTCATCCAACCGCATTTCGCCACAACTGTACTATGTTTTAGTTGCTCTCACCGTGAGTGTGTTGCACAGAGTCCATGTTGATGGAGCTATCCTCGTCCACTAGAGCCTGTAGTTCGTCATCGTCTCTCAGTGAAGAGTTGAGCATGGAGTCCATGCTGCCTAGAGAGCTGTTGGTGCTTCGTAGACTCAACCTCTCCATCGACTGTGAGGGGAAGTTGGCCGGCCGTCGCTTGGGAGGCAGCGGCGGAGGCGACTCACTTGTCCATGACCTGCACAATACATGTAAAAAAAAAAAACTAAGAATGAAATTATCTTTGTGTCATGGTAGATATCCCTCTACACAGGCGATCTTTTGTTTAAAACAAGCCTATTACTTCTATGACCCTTTGGTAAAATTTATGACTTAAGTTGCTTCCTAAGCAAAACTCAGGATTCCCCAATAATGTCTGTGATTTTAAAGCGATTTATCCACCAAATTCTTTGTTTCCTGGTAGCATCTGTAAATTTTCAGTGATTTCTCGGTGAAACCTATTTTCCCTAATAATAACTATGACTTTCCGGTTAAGCCCTGTTCCAATAGTAATATCTGTGACTTTTCATTGACTTTCCAGCTAAAACCCAGGGTTTCCTAGTCATATCTGTGACATTCAAAATGTAGTGACTCCCCTCCCAGCTACATCCCACGACTCCCTAGTTAATTGTTTGACTTTTCAGTGACTTACTAGCTAAAGCCCATGTTTCCCTATAAAAATCCATCACTTTACAGTGGATTCTGATCTAAAGCCATCCCATGATTCCCAAGTGATATCTGGGAGTGACTGATATGCTCCCACAGCTACTGTACCTGTTAGGCAGTGGAGGTTTGGGAGGAGGAACGTCGTCATGCAGTATACTCTCACTACTGAGGGAGTGGTGTGGTGCGTGACGTGGAACCTGAAACATTAGTCACATGCCCAATGAGTAAAATATCCTCGGAGGCAACACTGATTTAAAGTGGCTTTTATTGCATATTTGTAACTATTCCAGTACCGTAATACAAAATATTTTATGATCAAATAGAGACCTGGTCTCACGTGGATCGGTTTACTGAGAATCTTCTGCATTACCTCAATCGATAAATGCTAGATGCATCTTAACATACACGTTTTGATACTAAAGTAGACATCCCATCTGTAGGAAGAATATAGTTAAATAAAACACAAGAGTGCACTGCAGTCTAAAATGCAGTTTCTCAATGAGTTGGTTAGCCTACTAATATAGTAAATGTGACAAAAGATGACATGGATTACAATAAGTCATTCTATCAGTTTGACTTGGTTAAAAGGTTTGCATATTCAGTAATATATCAGCACATTTTGTCAGAGGCTAACTACGTTCATTTGATTTTAAATCAGGCGACAACATTAACATATGGATGTAATGTCAAGCTGCTCACCACTGTCTGACTGGTCTGCTCCAGTATCTGCCGTTCCCGGGGAGTAAGAGGGATGTCGGGGAGAGAGCTGCGGCCGCTGAACTCCACTGAATATGTAGAGCTGCGGTCCAACGTCGGCTTGGAGTGGTTCAACGCCTTGTTGCTGCGTTCTGCGATCTTAGCAGACGCCAGGCTCACGAGGTTCTAAAACGATAACGTTTGATATTCTAAATTGTTTTGGGGAAAAATGTATGTCAATGTATTTTCACTTATTTCTAATATTGGCTTGCCAATCGAACATATCACAAAGATTGGTTACTTATTCTATTTTGATGTAACCTCATAGGAATGTTCAAAATGATAAATTAGTATTGAACATTAAGCCTCTTTACAAGCCTGAATTCTCTTTAGAATATTTCAGTCATCTAGTCTTAATGTTTTTATGTTATTTGAAAATCCCAAAAACAAATAGATATGTCCCGAGTATTCAAATACATGTAAATGCATACTATGAGAGTTTTTGTACTAATTTGAATGGTAGAGTTTGGGATTTTTGGATCAGAATAGGCAATAAAATCACAATGGTGGAAAACGCCTGAAAATTGTGCAAATACAAGAGATGATAAAAAAAGTTAGCACATAAGATAACTAAAATTTTGCCGTGAGATGAATGATGCTAAAATCCCGTTGAAAAAAGCTAATATCCTGGAATCAGTATCAAACTCAAAGTAGCAAATTATTAGCAATCAACGATTCCTCCACCAGTATTAGGAATCAAGAATCATCAATGATGCCATCACTGACCTGCACTGCCTCCTCGACCTGTTGTATAACTTCAGTGACGTTCTCCTTGCTGATGGCCTTGTCTCCCAACAGTAGGACATCATCACACAGGCGTATCAGCTTGGCTAGGCTCTGGTACACTTGGTTCATAGCAGACACTAGGGCAGAACTACAACAAGACCAGACATTACACTACAATACCTTCCAAACTGCTGTAAAGCCCTCAGTGGCTAACACATTCAGCACACTTCCTAGCTTGATAGGTCATAACCCAGCACACCTAGGCTACTGTTATTTAATTACAACTGTATGTAGTTAGTTTATTATCAGATTTATATATTTTATAGAAAATGGTATCATTTAAATTTGTGATAAGAAAATGTTAGTAAGCGAGGAAGATTTTTTAATTTGGCCAGAGTCGTTTAGTCTTAGGTAATGTTTTAGCTGACTTTGAGTTTATGCTTGATATACATTTTTGGTTTCATCGTACAGAAGATTAATCATGTTTAAAATTAGGGAAATTAGGGTAGCTTCACGTGGCTGTCGGGACCAGTATCTCTATCACTTCCAGTTTCAACAAAAAAGTCAGCAAGGAGCACCAATAAAAAAGCTCTTTGATGGTTTAAAAAATGTATCATTATCTTAAATACTGAACCTTTATTTCATTTTTACAAAATGATACTGATATTCCTTCTCTTGACCCGATGAAAATTTGATTTAATGACACAGATCGGTGATATATTGGTATTTGATTGTCTGCAAGGAGGGTCGCAAAAACAAAGATAAACTAATCGAGACTCTATCGTCCACTGAATATCTGCGAGATTTGACTAGAATGTTGACGTACCTTTGTTCCACAAACACGTATGTTTTCAACACACTGTGTATCGTAGTGACGGACTCCAGAACCACAGTTCCATTGCCAGGGAGAACCTCCAGCTTGTTCCTGGACACTACGTCTCTGAAGTGCTTCAGGGCAAACTGGACCTGTCACACAGAATACTGGGGACTGAGCTTTGCTTAGATTAGTAATCCCAGCCACAGGCCTTACATTTAGACAAAGAGTAAACTCTTTGGATACCTACGGAATGAATCCTTGACCAAACTGACAATTAATCAAATCAAAATCAACTTTTGCTAAACAATTACGGTTTGGAATACAAAAAAAGTCCTGTGTAGGCCATGCAAGACCGGTGTTTTATTTACACAAGGTGAAATATTACGTCTTTATATGCTTGGCATTATGTTCAAAATTGTGTTCTAACTTACGCATTAATAGGAAAACCACCAACAAAATTATGAGTTATGAAAATTATGAGTTTGGCATTATGTTCAAGATTGTGTTCTAACTTACTCATTACTAGGAAAACAACCAATCAACTCCAATCAGCTTGTTAGTCATAGACCTATCTGTTAAGTTGTTGTCAACAAAGTTCAGATATATCCAATCCATAGACAATAGTCTATGATTTTAGTTTAAAAATATATCAGATATTAGACCTACT
The DNA here is from genome assembly GCF_028750875.1 of Macrosteles quadrilineatus. Taxonomy (NCBI): domain Eukaryota; kingdom Metazoa; phylum Arthropoda; class Insecta; order Hemiptera; family Cicadellidae; genus Macrosteles; species Macrosteles quadrilineatus. The sequence goes on along the minus strand of NW_026542597.1, from coordinate 37,266,093 downwards.
TGCTTATTCTTACCAACGATTTAATTCACCATCAACAGTCAACACTTTGACTCAAACAGATTATTGATTTATTATTTTGTGTATTTCTATCATGTCTTCTCTCAGTTCATGAACAGAAAAATCTAATTTCTTATAAATCACAACTACAAGACATCTCGCCCCATCCTACACTCATGTGTAGCTTCTAGTTGGCAATATTGTCCTCCTGTCTAAATATGTAATTTAAATTTATTATCCTGACCGAGAATGAATCAGGGCTGGATGTATACATTACTGCAAGTATTGACTTTAGGATACTGAATTAGATATCTAATCTAATGGACCAGCTGCAGTTGAAACCAATCAATTTATTACTAAAAATGAACATTGTTGAATGAGCTACTCGCATGGTGTAGTATTCAAAATTCTTACCTTCCTTAATTATTGTTTGTACTGTGACAGTTTTTGCGACAAAAGTTGTCCTTTCAAACAGGAATCGGTAATTTAAATCAGCATACTGTGACAGTGGCTCAGTTAAATAAAAACCATGTTTTAGCCCCCAAGCTGTAACGCAAAAGTAGGCTTTACCTCCGTCTATTAGTTACAGCTGTTTTAGCATCACAATGCCATCGTAAGACATCTTACTAGGTCTCAGCTGAAGCAGCGAGTTAAACACACAACACTCACAAATACTTACATGACGATTAAAATTTACAAAAACGAGATGCCTGTCGATCACTCGGAAATGGTTGACATTGTAATAATAAGAGCAAGACGTCCACCGTAACACACTTCCTAAGTGACTTATTCTATTATGTTCTTTTTTAGTAAAAAATCTACTACAGCTGGCCTATATGTAGATGAGATTTCTACTTCCGTATTCAGAAGTCAATGAATTTTGTACAAAATAGAAGATGACACTAATCAAGATCCAAGAATTTTACTGTCTACTGATCAAGCATCTCAAAATACACCTAGGTTGTGATCCCACATAATTGAAAACTAAAGGGTGTTTTCTGATCTAAGGATTATAGACGCATTCTCCTTGTCACGTTCCCGAGCCTACCCACCTGTCTAACATGAATCTCCATGTCACGGAGGGGATTACGCTCCAGCTCGGGCGGAGGTTCGCTACCACTGGTCGTCCGATGTTTGGGGCTAGGCTTGGGCGAGCCGGCCCGTGCAGTTGCCGGTGACCGCATCTGTGCCAGAATGTCCAAGAAGTCCTCCTTGAACGACCGCGCCCGACGCGCCAGCTTCCCTCCCTTGGCGCGTGGAGTGCCCTCGTTGGAGTCACCTGGAAGAGAAAAACAGCGTAATTAGAGTGCTTGCATGAAACCCCTAGATTAAGTTGTAGATCATAAAATATGTGCGTTTATATTTTACTTATATGATTTAATATGATTTTGGTTTTAAAGGAGAAAGATCGGCAAAAATTATTTTTTGTGTCCTAAAGGTATTTTTGGCAATCTATGGTCAACTGTATCAAAAACCTATAACAACTCACTTCGGCCTACCTATTAACATACAAATTCAGTCAATTTTCTATCTTGTTTATATCAATATTCCTGACACTTAGACATAATACAGGTACAGGACGATACCACATCTTCTTTAAAAGTGATTTACACCAATGTTTTATGGTTAAATTACTACAACATAAAGGGGATTGTGGTATTTTGTTGTTTTTCTTTTAATGAAATGATAAAAGTGGAGAGTGCTATGCATGTAATATGGTAACCCAGTATGTATTTTAGTTGGTACGCCTTATAAAAAAGACATCCCAAAAAAATCTAGTGCTGATTCACCCTTTGGATTAAAACACAAAAACGATAACAGTATGTAGGAATTGTTGAGTCACGAATGAGCCAAAAATATCTTCCTGGTTATTAAACTACAACACATGTAAAATTAATCATTGAATAAAGAAATTACACCATGAAGATAACACTTAGTCATTAAATAAGTTGGTGAGTTCAATTATTTCATATAAGGAATTTCGGCCCTGAAATGTGATTGAATTTTGAGGTTTAATTCTGTACCAAATTATTAGATTAGATTTGTGACGACCCCCCAGGATACACATTGGTGGTCCGGCAAAGATGAGTAATGAAAGTACGAGATAATTTTGTTAATAACATAAACGGTGATTCTTAAGTCAGGACCACGACTTGTAAAAAACCTATGATATATTTTAGCTGTAGTTGGTTACAAGAATCTTAAAAAAAAAACTGTTAAAAAGCTACATAATGACTCCCTCAGGATGTAACTGGCAATCTTGCATTCTGTAGGCAAGCACAACATTTACTCTATATAAAGTGTATTAGTTATTGCACTATTCACAAATTATGCTTTCTAAATGTGACGTTAGGAAGCAAAACAACAATGATTGTACTTTCTGTTTTGAGTATTGTATTACAGGTGTATAGAAATGTTAATACAAGGATGGCATACAAACAATACAGAGGTGCAAATGAGAGGTTCTTTGAGAGACATGATTTAAGTTTGTAAATGAGATAGAAACCTTTATTTTATATCGGCAACTTCTATATTTATATATATGTGTGTTTCCATAAACACAATAATTTGAGTAATTTTGGTCAGATTTTGATGAAGTTTGGTATGAATGTGTAGTGGCGGGATAAACTTCAATAAGTTAGCTGACCAGCAAGATAAGGAAACGGGAACAAGGTGGTGAGATTTTGGAATTTTTCAAAAATGTAATTGTGTTGTAAGTGTTTTTTTTCTTTCTAATTTTACCCTAAAATCAAAGTCGTTTTGTTAGCCTAGATCTCCCAAAAACAAATAATCTTTTATATTGAACCATTGCTGTACAATTAAAGGGTGCTGAGAAAATCCTAAACTGCACATTTAAAATCCCCATGTTGTTCTTATGGAGAAAAAGAGAACTTTGTTTGTTCATGGATATATTGTTATCAAATTAATTATTTATCCTATTCTACATTAACATAAAAAACCCTCCCTTCCTTGCAGCAGAAACCCTCTTGTACTTTGTTAAACCTACAACAGTCCATAGTAAAACTGTAGGGTAGAAATTTTAAATATATTCCTTAAGGAAATATTTTTCTAAAACTTCAATCAGACAAATTAAAATTCCAATAGTAAACAGGTTTGCTGTGGGGAGGGCATTTATTCATATAATTAATTACTTCAAGTTGTTTTTAAAACCTTGCAATATATGAAAACGTTTTAAATTAAAGACAATTCCGTTCAGACGATTTCCTTTGTTAGAATCAGAATCAGAATACTTTATTCTTGAACATAGAGTACAGAATAGGCGTCAACGCTATTCATCAATGTTATTTATTTGATTTGTAATAACATACAGTACTATAGTGTACAGTAAAAGATGTCCCTGATCAAGATTTAAGAATTTTATTGTCAAATTACAATTTACATTGCATATGACATTGACAATGCCAAACTTCTCAAATATGATAACTGTGATAACACTAAACAAGCGATTTAACAATAGATAAATATGGTGAACCGGCTTTAAAGTTATGGTTAAGTATTTTAAAGTTTCATCGTTATAAGAAAGAGTTGTTCTACATCCAAACTGTAAATTCTTCTTCTTAAATTGTACAAATAGTTTTTAAATTTTTGTTTAGTATATGATCAAGAAGTCTCTCACAAATCATTTCCTAGAGCAAACACAAGATTGGTTATATGAATTTATCTTGAGACAAACAAGATAGTAGACCAACAAGTTCAAACTCTAGCAACTTGAAAACTAATGTTTAGAAAATAATTTTGAGTATTCCATACAGTTTTACAAAAATGATTATGAGAATGAATTTAAAAGGAAATTTACAGTAATTCCACTTAGCATAGCAATTTCCTACATGTTATGCTTTAAATTAAGTTTGATAATTTAATGTATTTTGTGTAAAAAAAATAAAACAGTACCATGATAAATTGTAGTGAATGTTATAAAAATGCATGTTTGAATCTAAAATCCATTCAAACAATTATTGTTTATAGGTATTGTCTAAGGAGGATTAAATTGTGATAAAACATAATATGATAGTGATAATGCAAGTGTGTTATAAATCAATTGCAAGATTCCTACTCAATTATATTAATTATATAATACTGTTTTGTCAGCGTAAATAAATACAAACAGAGCTAAAATAAAACAATATATAAACTGCCTTTTGGACATAGATTTTTACTTCATAAAATATAATTTAAGATTTACGTTTAGGATCTAAAGATCTTTTAATTTGCATACAAAAGGCCTACTAACTCATATAAAAATAAAACAACAATCAATATAAAATAAATACGTTCAAATTTCGCTGAGAGACAAGTTCAGAAACCCATCCAAAAAATTACCAAATACATTAACAAATTAATTTATATAATTACTTATTTACATAGATAAACCAAACCATATTCCCTTTAATTAATTAACTCACCCCGTGTCTACACGGCCTACGTGATATAAACGACGCCAAACACGCCACAGCCTTTACAACAGCACGCACGCACACAGACTGTCCTTGTATGTCCACTATACAGAAGGCACAGGCAGTGACTAAACAAGACTGAAGTAAAGAAACGCGCCCCTCCCACGTACAGTTCCATTCAAGGGTGACGTTACTGACGTTTAGGTTTAGTCGTGGGCCGTCACCGGGTACAATCGATGGTTCGACTGTTCGACATATCGATTAAAATGTACGCTTTAACTGGACATAACCGAATGGTTAGTTAATTAATACAGTTAAAAATAATTTAAAATGCTATTCGTCGATGTACAATAAATTATATGTATTAGGGTCGTCTTAAAAATAGTTGAATAAATAAGCTAAGGAAAATAGGCTAAGTTCGATGTATCAGTTGATTAGACAGTAAAAAGTCAAATTTATACTTCTAATTAATTCGAATGGCGACCATACGAAGGATGAATAGAGATGAGTGGCGCGATCCTCCAGTCTATAAGGCCGACATTTTAATGTAATATATAATAATAATAATGTTAATAAACGTAAACCAAAGCCGGCTTCTGTTTTACAGCAAGGCGAGAAGTCTTCTAGCATTCAAAGTAAATGTTGAGATCACGGGTTCAAATCCCGCCAATCACCATTGAATTTGATCTATGTGATAATGCCGAAGCCCTAGGACAAGCTTATAATAATGTGTAAAACAGTTCTGGGCTAGAGACTAGCGTCTAGCGTCATAAGATGTGAAGGTGAGACAGAAAACAAGCAAAGTCAATGTTTTCAAAGACACAAACTAGATGCGTAGTAGAAGAGTGTTCAACTGATTCTTTCTCTGGATGGAATGACGTGTACAGCCAATCTGAACACAGCATTTCACTTTATCCAGTACGCCATTGAACAAAAACAAACGTCCTCATCAGCTGATTCTTGTCCTACAACACTATCCAACGCACCGATGACTAATAGTACAGCTGAACACAGCATTTTACTCAGTCCCAATGACGTCATTAAATCACACGCATGTCGTCATGTCACTCGCCGTGAGCTATTCTACACCATCTCTAGACACAATAAAGAACGCGACATTCGTCAGTCTGCGTCTGACGCATGACATTGTTTCTATATTAGGATCGGCGCGACGCCGATTTCTTTTTGAACTCGTTCGTGAAATAACCCAGGCGTAGTGATTAACGCACGAAAGTAGAGTGTGAAATGCCACTGGAATCATTTCCTCTGGATAGCCTACTGTTGAGGCGAATACTAATGTAAAATCTGCAGCTTCGTTTTGTGTTAAATATCGGGTAAGTCTAGAAAGTGTTCACGACGACTAAATGTTTCTATCTTTGGGTATAAACTGTTACGATGTGTTTGACTCCTTGGTCATATAATAGCGCATTTTATTAATCTAAAATAATATTAAATACGGTTAAATGACAAGAATTAATGTTGGTATACATTAAAACACATTCTACATAGACCTTACAGAAACATGCTTCAAATTGTCTTCAGCCGTTTAATAAAGTTGAGATTTTAGTGGAGAAAGTTCTCCTCGGCGGAGAGACTTGTCATTTATTAGTGATATCAGTTGATCGAGTCACTGGGCCACAGCACATCGATGTATAATACCATTAATACTCTACATTATACATCGAGGGAGTTATTATACATCGATGGCCACAGCACACCGCACTAAACAGCTCTAGTTTGAAATCACGCAAGTGGTATTTGAAGGGATCACCAAACCGAGGTCAAGAATCGAAGTGACATCAACTGACAACTCGGCACGGCGCGGGCTCGCCAGAAATATTTGGCGGGTTGCGTCAGCTGATGCGAACAGCTGTTTTCAAGGCCAGCTGGATATATCGCTTTCCCTCGCTGTCACATTTGACATTGTCAACGGCGCATGCGTTATGACTGACCGACTGACCAGACGACGCGTTTCACTGCCCGGACGACTGATTTACGACTGACTTGATTAAGTTATATTAAGGAGTTTTAATTATGTTATTTCCCCATAAAAACCCCATGAAATAAGCGTTAAGGAAAACCGGATATTTGAAAAAAAAACCGGTTTTGATTAAAATTAGTATGGTATGGTTCATGAAATTCTACAAAAAATAGTGCAACAATTGCTGTAAAAATTACAGTTCACAAGTTAATGCAACTTTTATTATTTTCCCTATAAATTATCATATGATGAACAAGCTAACACAATCTGGAACAAGCTGGATGTTGTCAAGCTAATGGGAGAAAGTATGTGTCAGATTGCTGGTACGTTTTAATGTAGAAATTAGCTACAGATGGTTTAGATGTGAGGACTACTTTAATAAAGAAAGTTATGTTACTTAGGTTTTACACAAAGCTGTGCCAATTTTTGAGGGTGTTTTTATTATCAAATTTCCCAATAGGGAAATATATATAACCATTGTTAGGTGTCACGGTAAGACCTAGACCCGGGACCGATTTACTTTTTCATTTTGATGTCCTCAGTGGCCAAAACACGATTCATTCAAATTTTTATACAATATGTATATTTTATATGCGCGTGTCTCCGTGAACCCAATAACTTGAGTAATTTTTGTCTGGTTTTGATGAAGTTTGGGTTTGGCTTGAAGGTGTAAGGCAGAAACTTGAATGAGTTAGCGAACCAGCAAAATTGGGTCATGGGAACAGGGTACTTGGGGGTTTAAAGCAAAAAATTGGGGTTTTCCAAATTTTTGCCTGGAAACATGGAAAATTCCAATTGTTATCAATACCAACATGTAGAGCTTAAAAATCAAATAATTTTGTATACATTAAAGCGTCGTTGAACAATTAATGGTTAAAAAGCTGTACATTCAAATTCCCATGTTATTCTTGTGGAGGAAAACAAAACTGTTGCAGTTAGCTTCTTTATAGATATATGTTAATTTGTTTATTTCAGCGTATCAGCAAATATAAGTAGGCCTACTCATCAAATCTAAAGTTATTTCAGTGTGGAACAAATTATGTCTTGTTTAAGGAAACATTTTAGTAAAATCAAATCAGACCAATTGAAATTAGCTTAGTAGGTTTGCTGCCAGGGGGGAGGGTATTTAATAAATTAGCAATAACATTAGGTATGGTAAAGCCTGTTTTGATGTTTCTTTTTATGTCACCAGTTAGTGATTATTTTCACAAAATAAAATGATCTTGATCTAATTAAAAACCATTACTAGGTGAACCCGTGCGAATTCGCACGAATAATAAGTTAGGATATTATAGCAACGTCGTTGAAGATGCGTCGTTGTATCGACGTTGGTCTTGAGCTCGATCGTTTGCTATATGCATTCTAAGTTCTTTTTGCTGTTCAGTAGGAGTATTTTGCAGGATGGAGCTCATCATGCTTAAAACTTGCGCGTATGGATTATTATCAACCAAATGTTGAGTGAAAATGTGCATGAGTTCAGTGCTTCAAGAGCCATTAGCTTTGTTTGGCATTCTTTCTTGAACAGCGGTTTCGACGTCCGTAGATATAAATTTGGGCACATGTTGGATGCTCCCCTTCTGACGGTTGAAAGGTGGCAATTGAGTGATGAATTGTATCGTGCACCTTCTTATACAGAAATGTCTCCACCGTTATGTTCTTCAATTTTAGCTCGATTGCTGACCATTGCGAGCGCCGAGTTGAACGATCTAATGTTCTCTTTGTAGTTTTTGCTCAAATGATTTGCTCCATTAAGTAGGCTCTGGATATAATGGATTTCTCGGTATGGTGGTTGTATAGATTCACTTTTCCTTTATGGCAGCAGGATGAAAATCCTTCGCCTCGTCCCATTTGTTCTTCTTTAAAATGTTGCGCACCACATTTCTGACATTTCAATGCCATCTCGCCAAGTGAATGCTGCGGAATTCTTATATTTGTCAGTGTAATTTGTAAGTACACGTTGCCACTAACTGGTCCTGCTCCTCGTCTGGGCTCCTTACGTTTTGCATTGCTTGCCGTATGTTGACTCACCGTGTCCGACCGGCAATATTTTTTTGTCGTCGGGTCCTTGGCATGTTTAAACAAAAATATTATGTATAACTTTTTGTCATGTCCTATAGGTAACATTTCTTTGCCGGGTTTCTAATTATTTTTAAAAATATGCTAACTATTTACATTTCAAAACCAAACAAAACAGCTGGGATTTAATTTTTTTAACTAATAATATATTGACATCTGTTTCAGAATATCAATATAATAACATTCAAATCGATCACAATGTTATCCTCATGGAATGAACTTTGAGGGAAGCCCACACCCTTAAAAAGATATATTTCAAAAATCTAAAGCCAGTTTGCACATCTACACACCTAGACGTACATTTTGGTATATAATAAGTCGGGTTAAATCTTAAAACAAAAAAGCCTTATTGTTCACAAAGTTTCATGTCGCGTATTAAATATATAGATTCATCCTCTGGTATTATGGCAAAAATTAATGCACACTCTATAGGCTAAAATTAACTCAAAAAATCCATAAAAACAATAAAAAAATTAATTTAACAACAGTGCCAAACAAACATTTTACAGCCTACACATTTCCCAAAAGCAGCATGAGAAAACTACCAGCAGTATCCAAGTACAATAATATTTAAAGTCGAAATAATATAATGAACTATATGCTAATTGTTATGCTGGGGGTCAATGTAGCTTATTATTGACGCTAGAGAATTTAGTGTGCATGTTAATGAATTTTTTATATTTGTATATAAATGTTTTTAAAAAGAAATCAACCTTTATAAACATATCATAAAGCGTCTTACCAGAATCCAAGTCATATCCAAAGTAATTGAGAGAGACAGAAGACACCAAAGCACCCACACAAGGTTTACTTTCTCTAACTTTGTATTTAGTCACTCTTCGGTCCGGAACCGAGAGGAATGAATCATCATAACCAGGCATTCTTTTACCTTCTTGATACTTAATTTTGTAAATAAATTCTAACACTGTATGCACATTGATTTTGTTGCCTAAAACTATAGTTCTCTATGTTGATCTTGATTCACACAAAGATTCTCTAGATTGAATCAGATTCCCAAAAATATTCTTCTCTAGACATTGATTTGGATTTAGGTTCACTACACAGATTCTAATAAAAGAAAAAAATTACTTAATACATTGAAGGAACACTGGCACAAATGATGATCCAAACACAATAGCTCCCACAACCACATCAATATACGTTACACAAAGAAAATTTTTGATAAAACCACATTCTTTCACAACATCCAAATAAGTACTGCAGAAACATTCGATCGGACACGATCAAACTCCACGGTCAAAACAATATAAAAGGAGACAACACAAGAACTGGCGAGAGTTTATTTAAAGATTTTGTCGTATTGCCAAATATGCCTGACACATCATTCTATCAGAAATAAACAAATTCTTGGAATTGTTTGTTTTTAGAGTTCTCTAAAGTTTCATGACCAGTGAAAGCTATTTTCGCATAAAATACCAGGTTCAAGGTCGGAATGTAATACGATTTTTAGCAGGAACTGATTACAATGTAATATGGATAAGTTATGATTTAAAAATATGGAAAAACAGCATAAGTACCGGGGGGTTAACAGCCAGAATTATGTGGTCACCGGCCTTTGCTCAATCCATTCGCATGCTAATAGTCACCAATGACTCAAATTCCATTTCTGAAATAGTTTAAGAATATCCTTAACATTTTAGTAAATTTCCCTAAAAGGAGGAGAAGTAACTATTACCATAGGTGAGTAACACTTTTTCATGTTGATGTCCCCAGAGGTTTACTTAATAAAATCACAACATGTATTGTCTACTTATGACATTTTCAACCAGTATGATCGGACCATGGGAACGGGGTTTTACGGGAAGTTTTATGGGGGGAAAATTGGTTTTTCTAATTTTTGACTTTTAAAACACAAAATTTTCCAATTTTTCTTTAAACCTTCTTAAAGAGTTAAAAAAACAAATAATTTAGTCTGCTATATCAAAGTTTTTTTGTTCGATTATTGGTAACGGAGAAAATTCAAAAAATTTTAAATTTAAAAATGTTGTACTTAGCTTGTTTATGGATATATTTTGACCAAACTTGGCAAATTTATTTATTTTACACTAAGCTATTAATATTTTACCAAAAACCCGACTTTTAGTTTCCTTGTAGCAGCACATCTAGGTACTCGTTAAACCTAATGTTATTTAAATAGATTTAAAATTGAAAATCAATTCAGACAAATGGAATTAGTCGGCAGATTTGCTGCGGAGGGGGTATTTTTGAATCAATACTGTAAATTAAATCATAATTTTGTTAGCATGTGATTGATAATTTATCTAGGCCTAGGTTGGGTTTTCTAATACCGGTACCTACTTATAATTTTGATAAATATTGGATTTGTATACAGGAGGCATATAAGTTAACCTTTTAAAACTAATTTTAAGATTGTCAAAATTCCAAATTTGTCTATTTTTAGCGAATTTCCCTATAGGGAAGTAGCTATTACCATAGGTCTCATGGTCCGGGACCGATTTAGTTTTTCATTTTGATGTCCCCAGAGGCCAAAAACACTATTTGTTCAATTCCAAATTTGTCTATTTTTAATCAATTATACCTAACAACAATTTTAAAACAATTTAAATACAATTTCAAAACAATTTTTTTGAACCAAAAATTTTTATGCTGACTGGGCTGGTATTAGCCTACCCTATATAATCTGAATATACAGGGTGCAACAAAAAAAACATCTATTTCCTGCTGCACACTGTTTAGTGACAAGGCGTCTGAGGGTGGTGGGGTCCATGTATTCTTCCAATTAGGCATGGCATAGCAGAGTGAACATTTTGAAACGTACAATTTAATGTCCCTGGCCTTTTATTTTGTATATACTGTATTTGTAGTACATTATTGTGTGTTTTAATATTTTTTGGGATTGGGGCAACATGTTACAAACATTTATTTGTTTTTAAATAGGCCCAGGTTCTAGAGGTGTTTTTTTTAAATACTGGTACCTATTTTTAAAGTCTCAAAATTAACAACCATAACGTGTCCCTAGGGTACATTTTTCAACTTTCACGCTGTTTTTAGACTAATGAGGCCTACTCATGCCGAAATATATAATTCCATAGGTATTTTTATGTCATCAATAGTAATTAAATTTACAAAAAAGGAGCAAATAATGACAACAGAACCTCGCCATGTCGACCTAATTAAAGAATGCACGGAACTGCCACTGAGTTGCAATGACTGAATCATTACTTTTTAAAACAACTTGATGACAAACGCATATAACTCAGGTAACCACTATTTAATTACTACAATATCAGTATGTAGGCTTTCCAACGACCCTACTCCCACCACCCTCAGACGACCTGTCACTTAACAGTGCGCAGCAGGAAATAGATAGGATTTTTTGCCGCACACTGTGGTACTTAATTCAATACAAAAATGTGTTACAAGCTAAAAGTGCCTTTTTAAACCATTTAAGTGAAACTCAAGCAATAATGCTGGGAGTGTGGTAACATACCAATAAGTATGCCTACCTATTACAGTCATGTTATTGGTGAGAGAGTTGTATTTGCATTCCAAAGATTTAACAAGGTAAAGCTCCATGCAAAGGCAAAAAAGCTTGTACCTAGTTTAACCCTCCGAGTGTCCCTTGTTTTGGCCTTAGTGTCTGCCTATTTTTTGCTCATTTGCAAGGTTTTATTAAAACAGATCTGAGAAGCTTAAAAACAATGTTAATTATACTGTTCTATATACCATTTTTTTTTTAATCATGGGCTTCAATATTATATATAAAACATAAGGAACATTTGTTAAAAAAAAAATTTTTAGGTAAAAAAAGATATTTTGGAAAATTTTCAAAAAAAAAAAGTTTGCGCTCAATGAAATTGTATAAATTATAGGCCTATAAATATTTGAAAATAGCCACTTTGTTCTAAATTTTATGAGGATTACAAATATATAATCATATAGTGAGGTAAGTTATCAAATAAATAAGTTATGAGTTAAAAACAGATTTCAGTACATAGCGTTTAGCTAAGAATGCATAGCCTAACCAATTATTTCTTCAGGGAAATCTTAACTTACTGGTATTCTTTTAGAGAGATGGATTCTTAAGTTACAATATCCATTCCTATATTTTTCAACAATTTCTACAATATAAAATGTTGGAGAGGGGGGTGGTTTTTGTGTTTCTTGGCCTGATAGTTTTGATCACCTGTAATGCCAGAGCTTTCCCAACACTCTCTCTGTAAAAACACTTAACTTATTTAAGTTTATGTAAATTCTAAAACAACATTCATTTACCTACCATGGTCATTTAAACTTAAATCATAGTACCCCTAAACTTAATTGAACCTGACCATCTCATATTTCAAGGAAATTGTAAGTAATGAGTTAAGATATAACAGAGGCTATCACCCTAAGAAGTTAGCACGTTTTTTAGAGACTTAAGAATAATACCGAATGTCAACTTGATTAACACGACTAGGCCTAACTTAGTTTCAAAATTAAAAGCCTGATTAAAAACAAGGCCACACTAAAAAAACAGGCCGTAATGCTCGTCAAGCATGACGTCACGATAGAAGACGGCTATGACGTATAAGTACTTATTTATTTATCTTCCAATGAAAGATTAAAACAAGCAGCTGATCACAAAAGGGCAAAATTACGTAATAGCCGTCTTCTATCGTGATGTCATGCTGGACGAGCATTACGGCCTGTTTTTATAGTGTGGCCTTGTTAAAAACATTGAGAAACAGCCCTGTTTCTTAAACTGTAAGTTATGCCAACCAACTTTAGCGCGTCCTCACGTCTCATAGGCCTAGTCGAGATAGGAAGATGAGATAGGCCTAGTCTAGGTGTAATTTTGCAGCGGTTTTCAGCAGAACAAAATGCAAAGGAATACTAACATAGGCTTTGATTGTTAGTTTGACTTTCATATGATAATTTGCAATATTTTATAATCTTACAATACTTAGGCCATAACTAAGACTGTGTTGTCGTCCAAAACAATAACCATGTAAGTCGATTGTTAATTTGTAGCATTGTTAATTGTTACCAAACCATGCACCAATAGAAAACCAATGCATATTTAGTTTACATTGGTTTGAGCAACAAAAATACTTAAAATTTAATGAATACAACAAGGTCCTTAAGATCTTAAGTAGGAGTAGGAAGCATTCTAAGAGTTAAGACAATAGGAATTAGACAACACAATTTTTGGGTTTTAAGAAAAATATCAAAGTCTTGGCTTTGATACTATTATACTAAAACGCTAGGGCCTAGTAAAATCAATCTTTGCAAAATAAAATAACACGGCTTGATGGGCGCTGATGCCGGAGTGAACAAATTAATATTGGTACTTACATTGATTGTGTTTATCCGGCTTCGATGCTGCGGACATGACAGCAACTGTTTATTTCGGACTAGAAATTTTTCTTTGCTATAAAACATAACGAGGACATATTAAAACACTGTTTAATACGCTATAAATAATAAATATTACAAATTTTCACTAAAACAAATATAGTGTCAACCATCTTAAATCTTCAACATGACAAACAGTGTGACCACCTATCAATTTATTTAAACAACAAACTTCCCTGACTTTCCTAGTAATCGTCAGAATCATATTTCGTGTGGTTAATACTATAATGGAGTACTAATAAACCCCAAAAAGTAGTTTGGAATGTTCACTCATATTATCAATATGTAACCTTGTGTTGGTTAGTCTATGGTAGGTATGTTTTATCCATGATACAAAGTCTGGTATAAAGTTTAATAGTATATTTCGTACCCATGTTTTTTCCTTCCACCATGTTTCGTACCTAGGGCCGAAAATGAGGTTTTGCCGGCTCGAGATAGTTTTTAAGTTCGAGACGAAGTCGAGAACTTAAATCGATCGAGAGCTGTAAAACCATTTCGGTCCGTGGTACGAACGCTATTTTTCACCACACTATACCCTATTACCCCTATTCACCACTATAATAATGCACACTGATAGTCAACACAACTTTAAGGTTATGTGAAGTAATAATTTGAGGAATCAGCAAAAATAAAAATAAATAGTTGCTAGGCAACGGTGACAATAACACAATTCTAATTGCAATGCTATGGATTTTGATTGTGTATTTAAAATGCATTCATGTAAGCGGGCAGCTGATTTTGCGGCCCCGGCCTGTAAAAACCTGCTCGGTCCCCAAATTACGATGACAGCTGGCATGGCCAGCAAAACGCAACTTTCAGCCACCAATTAACGTATGTAATACAGCCAAAAACATCATAGTGTGGTGAAAAAACCTTTTCACCACACTATCATGTTTTTGGCTGTATTACATACGTTAATTGGTGGCCGAAAGTTACGTTTTGCTGGCGATGCCAGCTGTCCATAATTTGGGGACCGAGCAGGTTTTTACAGGCCGGGGCCGCAAAATCAGCTGTCCGCTTACTTACTTAAAACATGAATGCATTTTAAATACATAATCAAAATCCATAGCATTTCAATAGAATTGTGTTATTGTCACCGTTGCCTAGCAACTATATATTTTTATTTTTGCTGATTCCTCAAATTATTTCTTCACATAACCTTAAAGTTGTAGTTGTGTTGACTATCAGTGTGAATTATTATTGTGGTGAATAGTGGTAATAGGGTATAGTGTGGTGAAAAATAGCGTTCGTACCACGGACCGAAATGGTTTTGCGGCTCTCGATCGATTTAAGTTCTCGACTTCGTCTCGAACTTAAAAACTATCTCGAGCCGGCAAAACCTCATTTTCGGCCCTAGGTACGAAATATACTATTTCAGGGTCCCCGTCGAGGTGCTACCACAACAAACCGCCACTTTGTCGTTCCGATCTGATACGATAACTCTCCACATTGCACACTCATGGATAGGTTGTTTTCCCCTAAGACGCTAGGTACGAGTATGGGATTATTTTTCACATTACTTCAGGTTAGACCTAGGTGTTGTGGTATTTAAAATGAGATAAAATACATTGGCGATTTAGTGGGATTTGAACCCAAGATCTCAGGGGCTCTTCAGCCTCTAACCTCTAACCCGCTCTAACCACTAGATCAGCTCGCCTCCTTGCTCCTGGATAGGTGCCACTGTGACAATCTGCCACCACACATTTATCCGAATTTGTGGGTTGTCGTTCGTGCACGCTTCCGGCTAGGTGCCACCACGCCACCCCACCGTGCCGTTAAAAACGTTGTTAGTAATATAAATTATATTATTTGTTTTGTTTATTGCAACGTACATCACCATTTTTACATTAAACAAACCCAATAAGTACTAAAACTCAGGATGGCTATATTGTAAAATATTTGAAACAACCAGAACTCTAGTTGACTTGATACGTTGAAATAGAAAATGAACAAATAGAAAGTAATTTCTTTCTTGTCTAGCCTTGTGTTGCTTAGTCTATGGTAATAACTAGCTTGTGATATGAACCACTATGAACTCACATATAGTATGAGATAGATGAAATTTTATATTTCTCCCGCTACCGCTGTAATGTCTGACTGTATTATGTTTTAGTTAAAAAAAAAAGCTTAAGTGTAATGGCCGTCTGCTCTTCTCTGTGTTGTCACTGTTGTCTGCTGCTGTCAGTCATGAAAGAAGTGATTGTGTAAAGGTGTTCAATCTTAATTGAAGTTTGTTAATAATTTATTGTTATGGATGACGACTACTGTAATAATAATAATATGTAGAGTGAGATAACAAATTAATGAAGATGTTCATGCTAAGATGTCCGATTGATGATTCGAATAAATGTGCTGCAATGTGTCCCCTGTGATTGTGTAAACTGTTAATAAAAAGTTGAATTCAGGAGATAATGGAATAGGCCTACACTCTTGATTCGTGATACAAGCATTATGCTTAAATTGTACTCTAATGAATGGTTAAAATGAGATAGAGGTTCAACAGAGGCATCATCAGTGAACAATAGCTGTCGAATTGTGCTAACTTAAAGCTTGTAGGCTATTGTGATATGTCACTCTTATTGAGTTTGAGAAGAAAGTTCTTCATCCTAATACTATTGAAAAGAAGAAACAGATAACTTAATGCTACTTAGTTAACACATCTTAGATTTGTAATTTTGATTCAAGAATAGGTACAATGGGAAATACAGCTTTGAAACGCCATTACGAAACTGCTGAAAAAACAGGTGTTTTAAATCTGTCCAAAAGTAAGCTCTCAGAATTTCCAAAGAAATTAATTAGCCTAAGTCCTGTACTCAGAACTTTGGATTTATCAGATAATTCTCTCACATTTTTACCAGAAGAAATAGGGAGTTTTTCATCTCTGAAATTGATCACTTGTAATAACAACAAGCTAACAACACTACCTGAAGAAGTTGGAATGATGGTGAAACTTGAAACTTTATCCTTTGCAGGAAATAGGCTAAATAATTTACCAAAATCCCTCTCCTTATTAGTAAACCTAAAACATGTGAATCTGTCTGGTAACCAACTAAAGGATTTCCCAGTACTATTTTGTGGTCTAAAACATCTAGATGTTCTCGACGTTTCAAACAATTTAATTGAAAGTGTTCCTAGTGATGTGAGTACACTTCGAGCCACAGAAGTAAACCTAAATCAGAACCGTGTTTCTTTTCTTGCTAGTGACATTGCCGACTGCCCTCGCCTGAAAACATTGCGACTAGAAGAAAATTGCCTTCAGCTAACAGCTATACCTGGCCGTTTGCTAACAGACTCCAAAGTATCACTGTTAACTCTTGAAGGAAATCTATTTGAAATGAAGAGTTTCACAAATTTAGAAGGATATGATACATACATGGAGCGTTACACTGCAGTTAAGAAAAAAATGTTTTAGATGTGTCAATCCGATCAAATATCACATATTTCCTTGCTTAGGTTTATCTCAGTTATCCTTTTTCACTAAAGTCAACTAAATTTGATCACACTTTGATCTTTGAAGTGCTTTCAAAGCAAGTGCACAAGATTTTGTAAATCACTTAATGTTGTTTAATTTAATACACATGTCAATTTCTGCTACATCAAGATGTAAATGTATCACACAGGGTAAGTGGATTAAATTAATGTAATCAATGTTTATAACTGACTTCGTCAGGATTCAACTGTTTACTGTGTACAAACAGCTTAATTTATGTGTTCAATTTTTAATCATATACCGTACAAATGTAACATATTATTTATTAGCTCTGCATAATTTTGTAAGTAAATGCAAATTGTAAAACTGGATATCCAGTATATTGTTCTCATTGATCCAATGTTCCAAGATATACTGTATGTTAATTACCAAAAACCATTTAGGTAGGTAACGTTTTTACGAAAGGTAAATAAAAGATACGTCTTATAACACTTAAAACATATATTTACGCTTATCTTATACTGTTTTTAAATATATATAAATATATGTTTTAAGTGTTATAAGACGTATCTTTTATTTACCTTCCATAAATTTAATAAGACGTACAATGCAGATCAAGATGTTATTTAGTAACCTTTTTATCATAAGACACTTGTTAAATGAATTTGATACTGAAAACTTAGCTAGTTTTGTAAAATATTTGTTTTTTAAACTTCACAATCAGTGTTTAGTTTTTGTTGTTGCACAATCAGTGTTTAGTTTTTGTTGTTGCACAATCAGTGTTTAGTTTTTGTTGTTGCACAATCAGTGTTTAGTTTTTGTTGTTGTTACTTATGCTTACCGGTACTTAACTGTAGCCTATGTGCATTTTACTGTACCACACTGTAGCCTCTTATGATACAAGGCTGTGACGTTGGTGTGTGGCAACGTCACACCAGCTGGCCTATTGCATTGTTAACAACGATGATAAAAAACGTTTAAACATAAAAATTGGTCAGACAATCCGTTATGAATTGGTGCAACCGCTGTTTTGGTTTGCCAAGGATGCGTCGTTACCACTTTTGTCTTGACGCGGCCTTGTATTTTTAGAGGCTATGACTGTACATGTTAATAGTGGCGATAGACATAATCATGGAATTGATATCCCAAACTGAAATGGTCACATGTGGATAATGTTAGAACTAATTCCGAAGACATAGGATTTAAACCTATATCTTAGTTTTTTTAAGAATCTGTTATAAAGGCAAATTCTGTCTTTAATGTTGGAGATTTTGTCATGAATCAGCATTGTTATATTTTGTTATTTTCATACAAATTATTTACCTATAAAAAACTTACATTGGAACCTTCGATAAGAAGACCTGCGATAGCAAGTCACCCTTGATAAAAAGTGTCGTTTTAAAATCTCATTGAGTTTCTATCGTAACTAATCATATTTTATTACACACCTTGTCAGAAGTCAACCTTCATAACAAGTCTTATTCTTAATCCTTATGATAGACTTGTTATCAAGGTTCTACAAAAGCCCAATGATCATGTACAGCTATGGAATCATTTTCTGCCAAGAAGATCCTGACTTTACTTTACTCATACTTAACTGATTTGTTAACTAATTGTCAACTACTGTATAGTTGAAACCAGCTTTTTAATATGTCAGTTCAGTAGGTACTGTAGCGAACGTGATAAACCTGTAATTCTTAATTAGTCACTGGTAAGAGGATCTTGTAAATTACTGGTTTATTTCATTTTTGTTTTTCCAATCTGAAAGGAGTTAGGCCTACATTTGGTAAAAAATTACACCTTGGATCCTAATCAACTATATAATGGTAGCCTAAGTTATGGCAATAACCCAACCGCAGCCCGCAGCAAACCTAGTGAGAATTACGAATTACCATTTGCTTGATTAATTTATTACTGTATTATTTCCCTAAACATGTCAAATTTTTCCCCTGTTTGATTAATATAAGACTTAACAAATAACTTACTCATACATAAATATATTTACCAAATTTGAAATTTTGTATACCGTACTGAGTTATTTTTTTAAGATCCACACAATGCCTGCAAATGGCAATTTGGTATTTCTGTTTTTTTATTAAGTAAAAATTCAAAAAAACAATTTTTAAACATAAACACCCTGTTCACATTACCCAATCTTGCTTTAGCAAACTATTCAAGTTTATCCAGCCTATACATATTCATCATGGAACAATCGCTCGAGTTATCGTGTAAATTTGAGTGTCTAGCGGATGAATGCACTAAAATGAATCATTCAGGTAAAAAGATTAACTTATATCATACTAGCTTTTGTACCCGTGCTTTGCAACGGGAAGAGGACCTGAATTAGAAACATTTTGATCTTTACATCTGTTGTATAAAATATACACATCCGCCAACGCTTTTACAAACAAAAGTCAACCCTAGGCCTTTGTGCTCAATGCGGAAAGGGACCAGGTTTCTGCACTGTACGTAACAACAGGCCTAATGAGAGTTTTGTATAGCTTCATCTTTGTCTTTGGGGTCATCAGATTGGATTTGAGGTTAGCATGCTCTGTTACCAGCCATGATTCAGTTTGTGATTTCTTGCGCAACAGTGTTTTTGCTATTCAGCTCTGCCCCAAAGCCTATCCACACCCTTAACACATTTGTTTTATATCTTTAGTACATCATTTGTGTCAATAAATTGATTTGATTTGATACATATTATTTAATTTACAAATGAAATTGAGCATTTAAGATGATAGACAAAACTAATTATTATCAAAACATAGAAGAACAATAAAAAAATAATAGTAATTCGGTATATATTTCATCGCATCTATGATTTTACTCTAAAAAAAACTTCAACGAACAACATAGTATAGAAACCAGTTCTTTTATTTAGTTCAGTCCATTGTCTTTACATTTTCACACTTACCATTAAGTAAACATAATAACAAATATTTCATTGATTTTAGAAACAAAAGAACACCGTGTACAGCTAAGTTTTATGATATTTTCCTTAGTTTGATTTAATCAGTGGTGTAGTAAAACACAATTGCTAAATTTACCTATATATAAAAAATCTATGTGAAGTGCAAGTTGTTTATCCAACACATGTTAAGCAGTTCGAATTTATAAAAAATCCTCCAAATTCATACAAACCATCTATACATTGTAATTTTCATGAAAACATATCAATAACATTAAAAATCCAAAGCAGAGCCGGAGTTGATACAGGTTATAGAATATTTTTGTTATAATCATTGACATAAACCTACCTCATGGTTATGGAAAATATTATATTTAATTTCTTTGTATCAGCTGTCTGAAATTGTAAAATATGCAATTTAGCAGTTCTTCTTGTTTACATTGAAATGTTAAAGCAAATGTAAACAAACATTATTAGTGTTCTCATCGCAGCCATGGAGACAAATCAATATTTACTTTTAAAATCCTCACCTCCGAAATGTTAAAGCCAAAGGGGCAAAGCCCACGGTCAGTATCAAAGTGTGATTAGTCCTATAATGGTCCTTGGTATGGTAGGCCTAGCTATATTGTTGTAAAATTTAAGCCCAGTCGGTTCAGTAGTTTTTGAGCCTATTAGTAATACACATACAGACACCATTAGATTTTTATATAATAGTATAGAAGTATAGATTTACAAAGAAAGAAATTTCGAGTGACATCCAATGTTAAACAGTCAACTTTGTATTGTAGCCTAGGTTGCTAGGACTACTAAGATAATAAACAAATGATTAAAATATACAATACCCCCGCCACAGCAAACCTGCAGACTAAGCAAATTTCAACTTGTCTGATTACATTTCTACTAAAATAATTCCATAAATAAGACAAATTTATTCCAAATTTAAATAACATTAGATTTAATTAGTGCCTGGGTTTGCTGCTACAAGAAGGTAAAAAGTGTTTTTTGACCTATAGGATAAAATAAATAAATTTGCAAAATTTTTTCAATATATATCCATAAACAAGTAAACTACAACAGTTTTCATTTTCTCCATAAGAATTAACATGGGAATTTTAAATTACACTGTTTTTGAATTTTCTCCGTGACCATTAGGCATACAACATTGCTTCAATATACTAAATTATTTCTTTTAACATTGAAAATTATTGTTTTTGGATGTGTAGTGACCACAATAGCCCCCTGCGGTGTCTGGAAGACCAGGCACTCTCAATTTTACAGTATGACCAGATTGGGCCATAAGGCTTGGACAGAAGAGTCTTGGGTCCTTGGGTGGAAACACTACGGAGGGTGGATTTTCAGAAAGTTCATTGTGGATGGGTTTATGTGCTGAAGGAGTAAGATCTTGCAAAAGATACACAGACTTTACTCTGTCCAACGTCACCTTCACACGTTTACCATGTTTGATTATATAGTTATAGTTTTATCATCACGAGATACGACGGGAAATGGTCCAGTGTAAGGTGGTTGTAGTGAGCGTCTTACAGAGTCATCTCGCAAAAATATGTGAGTGCACCGTATTAACTCCTTTAAAACCGAGGTCTTCAGTTTATCATGCAAAAAGATGTGGGTACAGGTCTTAAATTTGACATGCGACGCTGTAAGCGAACAACATAGTCAGTGGTCTTCTTCCCGTACTGTGTCTTTAGGTAGATTAGATGCTTGAAGGTCTTCATGATAGGCGCTGCAAATGCCGAGTAGTACGATGGGAAGTGCTTCAAGCCAGTTGAATGATCAGTGTGGCACTTGAGAGCTGCCTTAATCTCTCGACTAAACCATTATAGCACAAGGGTGATTGCTGCAAGTTCTGATTTGCTCTGCACCAAAGATCTTTCCAAGGGCATGAAATAAAGCTGACTCAAATTTGCGTCCTTGATCAGTTGTGATGTGCAAAGATAAGCACGATAAGCAAAGATAAGCCGTAACGGGAAAACCAGCACATTACTAGAGAATCAGCTACTTCTTCTGCGGTGATGGTTTTCAATGGGATACCTACTAGCCATCTGGTGTAGCTGTTGATAGCTGTCGATCAGGCAATATCTGTATGGTCCAAATGGTGGAAGTGGCCCTATGATGTCAATGTGAACATGGTTAAATTTACACTACATTGAATGCAAAAGGGTGATCTTAGACCTATATTAAGGGGGGGGGAGGTATGGAATTCCCCTCAGCAAAGGGGGGGGGGTTGGTTTCGGAGAAAAAGTTGAAAATTATGTACCTACTAAATGAGCCATTTTAAAGCTATTTTGAAACAATTAAATTGACCTAGCTTAATGCGTTCAAGCTTCCCAGTTTATTTCAAGGTACAAGAAATGCTTAAAAAATAAACATGCAATGTTAAGTTTTGCATTATTGAGACTTGTAGAATTTCATTATCACGTAACACCGAAGGAATCCTGCAAAATGCAAAAGATTTGGGGGAAGGGGGGGGTCATCACTCCTTAGAGACCCCCCCCTTCCGGGACCGCTCTTGATTGAATGGTATTTGCATGAAAATACATAAAATGCCAGGTTCTACAATATGTCTGAAAACATATAATGTGACATTTCAAATTACATCATACATAAATCAGTCTAAACCAATCCCTCCTGGTGCCTGCTGCTGAATTTTTATTTCAGGATTAGTGTTGCCTACAGTATTATTTTGGCTTTAGAGGCTTCTGATTGGCTGAGGGAACATCATTACCGCGACGATACTGTTGATGCCAACGGCCTCGGTGGTGTAGTGGTTAGAGTGCTGGGCTGATGTTCCGAAGGACCCGGGTTCGAATTCCACTCATAGCACTATTTTTTTGTATTGGATTTTTTCACTATCAACAAGTTTGGTTGGTTTGGTTAGATTATGACGGTTTAATTTTATAGTTAAAACATTATGGAATTTAATTTGACCCATTTATAGTTTTATTTTATGAACAGAAATATTTTTTCGGTTAAACCTTCATTTGATTTTTCATTATTAGCAGGTCTGGTTAGTTTGGTTAGGTTATGATAGTTTAATTTTAGAATAAAAAAAATATAAAATAGGATTTGAGGCATTTATAATTTTATTTTATGAACAGAACTATTTTTTCGATTAATAAACCTTCATTAGATTTTTTCATTGTCAGCACGTTTGGTTGGTTTGGTTAGGTTATGACGGTTTAATTTCAAAATACAAAAGTATAAAATTGAATTTCAGGCATTTATAATTTTATTCTATGAACAAAAATAATTTTTCAATTACTAAACCTTCGGTTTTATCTATGGTTATAGTCAATCAAAAGCCTCTAAATGACACTGTTGGCAAAATTGATCCTGAAAAACAAATTGTGCCTCCCTATTCCCTAGTCCCTACTGAGGCTCCTGTAACTTTGTAGTGACTCAGTCCCCTCCGTGTTGTCAGAGTCAGACTGAGTCCTCTCTTCTTTATAACCATCTATAACTAAACTCTGCCAAGCCAAGTTAAGTAGACCTACTGAGCCAATGCCAAGACCATTGAGATGAATTAGCTCAGTGGCCAAGACAAGACAAAGAGGTGCTGAACTGAACTGAACTGAAACTGAAGTTGTAGTGAGGGTAGTGAGCACGGCCGCCTTTGAGTGAGTGTAGTCGTAGTGTACTGGAGGGTTGAGTGGCAGTGGACTGGAGCACTGAGCTATAATAATATAACTGGAGTAACCACTCTGTGTTTTAAAAACGTACCACTGTTTTTGTTTCAGAGCTTCGTGTTGTTAGGTTGGCCAGGTGATCGGTTGGTGGGGTTTGTCAAATTAGAGGAAAAATCAAGATGGCGTCAACCTATTGTCTTGTTGATAGCAAACAAAAATATGTCAACATATAAGTTTAATTATTTATTATACGAGCAACATTAACCCGTTTTAAAAAGATCATAAACCGATGGTTGTTCTTTATAAAATGCCATAGGTAAACCTGCCACAGAAAACCCAAGACTAAACCAATATCTCCAAACCAGGAAACTTGACTAGCCTATTTTCACCACATAGCTTGAAAAGAGGTAAATAAATTAGTAGCCTATTTATTTATTATCAAAAACAATTTATAATGTTTCAAAATAACTTTAAATGCACAGGTTTTAACGTGCAATGTCTTAAATAAGTTTTAGCGAATTTCCCTATAGGGAAGTAGCTATTACCGTAGGTCTCATGGTAAGACTTAGGCCCGGGACCGATTTACTTTTTCATTTTAATGTCCCCAGAGGCCAAAAACACCATTCGTTCAAATTTTTATATATGTATATATATATATATAGATATATATATATAGATTTATATATATATATATATATGTGTCCGTGAACACGATAACTTGAGTAATTTTTATCCGATTTTGATGAAATTTGGTTTGAAGGTGTAAGGCGGGATAAACTTGAATGAGTTCGCGATCCAGCATGATCGGACCATGGGAACAGGGTTTTATGGGGAGTTTTATGTGGTAAAAATTGGTTTTTCTCACTTCTTACCCTCAAAACACAAAATTTCCCAATTTTTCTCTAAACCTTCTTAAAGAGCTTAAAAAAACAAACAATTCAGTATATCAAAGTGTTTTTGTACGGTTATTGGTTACGGAGAAAACGAAAAAAATGGTAAATTTAAAATTCCCATGTTATTCTTATGGAGAATATTGTAAAATGTTGTAGTTTGCTTGTTTATGGATATATTTTGATCAAACTTGGCAAATTTATTTATTTTATAGTAGGCTATCAATATTTTACTAAAAACACACTACTTTATTAGTTTCCTTGTAGCAGCAAACCTAGGTACTTGTTAAACCTAATGTTATTTAAATAGATCAATTGAAAATCAATTCGGCCAAATGGAAATTCGCTTAGACGGCAGGTTTGCTGCGGCGGGGGTATTTTTTATAAAAGTCCTTGAAATAACGGATAGGCCTAACCTCAAAGGAATAGTAAGATTAGGTTAGAATGAATTGGAATTTGACAGCATCCCACCAACCGATCACACGGCCAACCTAACAACACGAAACGCCAAAAACAAACCAGCAAAAACAGTGGCACGTTTTTCTCTAATGTTTAACCAGAGAGTAGTGACTCCAGTTTAGTTATAATCTATATCTCAATGGACTGGAGTCGGACTCTGGACTAGACATTCACTCTGGGCTGCAGTGGAGTGGAAGTGGAAGAAGTCCAAGTCAAGTCCCAAGTCGAAGTCAGTCAGTGTAATGGTAATGATGATAATGATTGTGATGTGATTGTAGGCCTATTCCTTATTCGTTTGTAACTTGAAGAAAGAGTTTGTGCTATGTTGTTTAGATATTTTTCATTATAAATAACTCATATAATCTATTGTCATGTCTTTTATGTTGGTATATTGCTAGTTTGCCTTAAACATCTTAAAAATCTAAACGGACTCTATCGATGACCGCTAAACTCTTGCAGGTTATAGAGTAAAAAATCGACTGCGATTAAGTTAAACATCTTGCGTCAAATCTTGATGAGGTTACGCTGAAATTGGTGATTCATTGTTACTTAAATCTATGATATAAAACTGTTTAGAAACGTAATATTTGTTAAGTTAAATTGTATCTTATAGACTTGGCTGAGCCTTTGTCTAGTAAGATCTAGGCCCTAGGCCTAGGTGCTATTAAGCAAGACCTCTGGAACTGTGTAAAAAGATAGTTCCATATCCTCAGTTTTAGTTTTGGTTTCGTCAAAGCCTTCATAAACTTAATAAGTTATATAGCCTACTTACTTTTACTGATGAAATGATGCACCAAGTGTTGAAAGCTTTTCCTGATGATAAACCGATCACAGCGATTTGTATTGTGGAAGATCCTGCCAAATGCCCCCCAGGATTTAATGTAGTAAGTTTTACAATATTTTACAGAAATTGAGATGATTCTTAACATGTTGGATAACTTAGCCTAGGCCTACCCTTATTTTGTTTAATCCAGGACCTGTTCTGGGAGTTTTAACGGGTAACTTACACTTCCATGTCTGTTGGCACAAACAACCGAATGAGTAATATTGATTATTCGATTGTTTAATTTGATATATCGTTTGGTTAGTTAGGTTAGGTTAACCCTAGCAGTGGCCAACCGTCGTCTGGTTACGGTATGACGTTGATGCTTAGAATGGCCAAAGTCGTCTGGTTACGGTATGGGCCGACATTTTTTTAACGGTAAAAAAAACACTTACAATCAACTCAGATTAGAATAATATATATACCATTCGAAAGATCACATTCTGAACTTTCATTTGATTACATAAACAAACCCTGTAGCAGGTATATAACAATGTCACGACGATTAGAAATCAAATGAAATTTTGGCGCGGTACGACTTTTGCAGCCGACACTTGGGAACTGGCAAAACACGTCTTGTTTGGCATTACCCTGCTCGGGTAATTTTCGTCTTGGGATGTTGCGGGTGATACCACTGGATAGCCATTGATTTTATCTTCATTGTGGTAGTGATATTTATAACTAAATATTGATTGCACAATCGGTACGATTTTATGAAAACAGCTGTTTTCGAAATTTCTAACAAATGGCCAACAGTCGTCTGGTGACAGTATGGAAAATACGAATTATATACAGTGAAAGTTATTATTACTAGTCATATAGTATATCATTTTGAAGAGGAAGAAATTTAGATTCAGAGAGTGGCAGCCCTGCACTCAGGGTTATTTCTGTATGCTCGCATGTAGACAGTGATGTAGACGACGGAAGTGAGTCATTACTGCCACAGTCTGTCAGCTGTCTTGTATTGCCATTGTTTGTTTGTGTTGTTGCCGTAATAGTTTTATCCGCGATTTATTACTAAATATGTTATTAGTTCGTAGTGTTAGTGTAAGTGAAGTGTTGTGTGTGTGTATAACAGTTATCTTCAAGCATAAATATTACTGAATTGTGTGGAATAGTGTTCATAAAAGGTTGTATTTTGTTAGCATCATGTCCTAAAATGACGATTCTGACATTCAGAGATTGTTGTACCTATATAATGATATACCCAAGGTGTTATACATTTTTATAAAGGTAAATGAATACACTACAACATGTTTATAATGGTTCGAGGGTAAACAATTTTGTAAAAAAGTTATAGCCTATACTAAATAGGCCTACTACTGTAGGCTATTTTGTTAGCATCATGTCCAAAAATGACGATTCTGACATTCAGAGGGGTTATAATGATTTACCCAAGGTGTTATACATTTTTATAAAGGTAAATGAATACACTACAACATGTTTATATTGGTTTGGGTGTAAAAAATTTGGTAAAAAATTATATAGGCTACTAAATACTGTACACTCCATTTTCTCGAAATGCGCAAAAAATTCAAAACGTTCTCAAATTGATAGGCCTACATAATCATAGGTGAAAATAACTTTTTACCATCATACTTATGACTTTTTTGGATTCCTTACTTCATTGGCTTTACAAATATGTAGGCTACATATCATCAGCCTACATAATGTTTCACAACACAAGCAAACACTGTAGGCTATAGTTTACACTTATTTGCGGTTTTGCGGTTATTGTATTATTATGTCCCTATTACGTACCTACAAAAAAAATATTTCTAACATGTTATACATTTTTATGTTGGTAATTGAATACACTACAAGATTATTATGTTGGTTTGAAGTAAAAAAATTTGGTACAAAAGTTGTATACTAAGTACTGTGAATTTTGTTTTTCGAGAAATCGCTAAAATATATAAACATTATTTTATATACGTATGTTTATAGGTAAAAAATTATTTTTACCATAAACTTTTTGACTTTTTTTGATTCCTTACTTCATTAGCTTTACAAACATGTATATATCATTATTAGTATACACATGTATTATAGAACTTTTTACAACATAAACTAACACTGTACGGTTCTCAATTTTTTCGGTTCTCCGTTTGTCATTATATTTCGCCCCAAAAACTTATAAAAAAAAAATATTTTCCTAACATGTTATATATTTCTATGTAGGGAATTAGATTTTCTACAAAATGTATATAATGAATTTCCCATAAAGAAATCCGTAGAAAAAAAATACCAAGGCCGCTTTTGAAATTTCAAAAAAAAAATTCAAATTTTTTTATTTTTTTCACTTTATCAATAAAATACACTGTCTAAATCATTATGATATTACTATTTCTAGATTCTCCTGTTCTTTCCAAACAAAATGAATATGAGGTTGGCTAGGTTTACTTGTACGGTTGAATTTTTACGAATTTTCAAAAAAAGGTCTGCAAAATCGCCAAAATGGGTTGGCCATTCCCCACTTCTAACATTGGCCACTGCTAGGGTTAACCTTACCTAACTAACCGAACGATATCGAATAATCGATATATCGATCGATATTTTCATTCGGTTGTTTGTGCCAACAGATATGGAAGTGTACCCGTTTTAACATATAGAACTTTAAGTTAGGCATAAAATGAGGTTAGGCCTACTAACTTGTGGTCCAATCAGTCCTATATTGTGGATCAACGCTAATAGGCTAGCCTATATGACAGATTGACGACAGGTTAACTGAGTATTAAAGCTTACCTCATTTGGCAATTAATGAGTATATAGTTTGTCTACATTAGGATATAGCCTATGATGTACTTAATAAGTAAATAATTACCTAATTTTTAGTTGCCTACTTTCAGTTTTTTTCACGCTGAATCCAAAAATGAAATCAGTTTTTGTTGGAGAGATTCCTAAGTGGCTGTAAAACGAAGGTTAAATTATGAATCTAAGGTTAATTGAGCGGTATCTACTGATGGTAATATGGCGTGCTCTGGACGTGTCCGTCTAAGTGAGGAGAGCAAATAACAGCTGTTTATACTCTACTTAATGCATAATGCTAAACAATAAATAAGGTACCTAACAATCTTCCACTGACTTGTATCCTCGGTTATTGTTCAGGTTTCTCGCACACATGATCAGGACTCTGATGCTGATTTGTGGAAGGAAAGCAACTTCTTCATACGTAAAGTCACACGCTATCTTTGTTTGAGCAAGACTGAGGGAATTGCTGACTATGTTGTCGAGTTTGTTGGTGTTATTAATGAAAAGGAAGCACCTCCCGATGGATGTTGTCTCATCCCTAGGACCATTGATTCTGGTAAGTAGGCTAAATGCCTTACAGTAGAACCTTGATAACAAGACTCTCATGGGGATTACCGAACAAAATAAGTCTGTTAACTTAATAAGACTGTTGTCAAGGTTGACTTCTTATGGAAGTTTGCAATAACATGTGATTAGATGTAAAATAAATTCAAGGGGATTTGAAAAATACACTTGTTATCTATAGAGAAACTTGTTATCGAGGGTCTTCTTATCGAGGTTCCACTTTAAACTAGGCCCTAGGCCTACTGACAAGCAGAAGCTCCTGTAAGATTTCTCAATCAACCTTACCTTACTGTGGGACTAGTCTATTTTTGAGCGATATAGGAATGCGTTTCTTGGCACACTTTGGGCCTCCTTCCAGGTGTAAGTTTACATACTTTAATGTACAAAATGAGAAAATTGTGTGCATAATGCAGTTATATATTAGTGTAATAAGTTATGTGTATCTTAAGTTACAGAAGAGGAGATGAAATGGGCCAGAGGAAGATTTTATATGGCACTACTTAGTTATTTGATTGGGCTGATTTGGGAATTGGTGGCTCAGTTGTCCTGTGGCACAAGGAGGAAATTAGTAGGCCTTCACTGCTTTATCCAAAAGCAGACGGACCTAAGGATCCAACCGTGTAGTCCCACAGGGAGTGCCCTAAGTTATGATCCATTTCCTCTGAAATATTAGTAAAGCATAGAAGTTTTCTTACTTACTAACTGTTTATTGCAATGGCCACTTGTACTGAAACTGTTACTTGGTCCCGCCAACTATAGGCTACAAGATTTCTGAAAAATAAATTTTCTGTAGGGCCTAATTATTATTTTATAGATAGGCCTCCATGTGGTTTCAAAATCAAAGTTTAGATTGACTTTACTTTGCCTTAATCTAATTAGGACAATCATCAAGAGCTGACTTTGTCCTGCATTTTTTTTATTTTGCAGAACAAAGGGCGTGGCGTAAGAGGCAAATGTGTTACAGACTCACTAGACGGAACCTTGCTCTCTCTGCAATCACAGACATCATACTGCTAGGCCGAGCGAAGAAGGCACCGGAAGGGTTTTCTCTTGCGGGGTAAGTGTGTTATAGGCCTACAACCAATTATTAGCTAGGACAGGACACATGCACGCTGATTGCGCAGTTTAATAAGGTCGAAAACTTGTTTCCGAGGCAAAATGAATCCAATGCAATACCACTACCCATTTACATGCTGAAAAACGTGTTTGTTTAGTTAGGCTATTAGATGAATATAACTACTACCTAACTTAATTTACAATAGATATTTAGGTATTACATACCTACTACATTAATAATGAGTGATTGACATACCTACCTCAATTAGGTCTCAGTAGACTTTGGCCTACTTAAAATAATTTTTTATGAAATACCCAATTTTTTAATGAAAGTGAGCCTAGTCAACATAAACTTTGCTGGATCTTTGAAAATAGACTCCAGAAATAAATTAAATGTGAGGAGGGCGAAGCCCTAAAGGAAATTAGCCTACCTTTTTAATAACTATCCGTAGGTGCGTTGGATCATATGCATTAAATAATGACACCACAAACATAAAAATTGGTTAAGTAGGACGTGGCTGAAAAAGGTAGGATGTAGCCTAACAATATAATATAAAAAAATCCGAATATAAAAAAAAAAGTAGCCTAACAGACAAAACCCTTTTTGTATTAAGTAGGCCTATTCAAATATTCCATGAAAAGAAATTATTTGCTCTTTTACTCAGGAGTCTGCAAAAAAAACTTCAATTAAATAGTGATCAATGAGAATATTTTTTTAGTGTTCCATATTTACATTATTTAATCAACGGAAGGTGTATTAACGACAGATTTTTAAGAACATTTTTATTTTTTCATCCTTTCTGTATTTAAATAAACAAGCTGGTGGCCCGTCCTACATACGGGAATCGAGTTGCCAATTAAAACGGAATAATTTAGAAGATCTAGTTTACACGCATAGAGACAAATTCTGGCAGTTTTAATGGGTACGATCACCTTATAAACAATTGTCACGTGACCACCTATTTCTTCCATCCGAATATAATATGAACTCTCTTCTATCCCCTGCCTCTTCAAAATTTAGATCCCAGACTGAGGATGCATTTCATAACTTGGTATTTCCCGTCTATCTTGTGGTACTCCTTGGAATATACTTTTAAAAGTTTATGTAGCCTGTCCATCCAAGCTAGAGGTGTGCGGATATCCGAAAAATCGGGTCGGATTCGGTTCGGTTCGGATATCCGTATCCGAACCGAGCCCAAATTCGATATCCGACACTATCCGTTATATATCCGACTTTTTCGGATAGACATATATTTTGACGTTTTGGACAGAAAACCTCCATAACCACCATTAGTTTCCCAGGACAAAATTACAGCAATACGTTTCCAACGACCTAACAGCAAACGGCAAAGAAGCCGTATGATGCAATACTGATAACTAGTTTAGTCGTTATCGGCTGTTTTGCTTTACGATTAGATTCGTCTGGAACGAACAGACATAAAGCAGAAAAGAACTACCATGGTCAAATGAAAGTCAACTCGTGCTTGTCTCGCTCCTGATACTAGGGGCGCTGCGTAATAGTTTTTTTACAGTACTGTTTCAAAGTAGAAAAATCTAGCCTACTACTGTGATGTTACGTAAACAATAGATTAAATGTTTCCCGAAAAAAAGTCAGAATAGAAACAATAGAAAGGCAACACAATAGAAGGGTGGGAGGGGTTGGGCAATAACCTCGAAAGGAGCGCGGGTAGTGAGTCAAGTAGGACCGGAGGGGGAAGGGGTGGGTAAGACCTTGAAGCTATATATAGACTTGCACTACTTCCCTAAACCGAAAGGACTGGCCGGCGAGTGGTATTCCAATCACAGGACAAGATACGTTGTTTTTTGGGCATTCATTGCCCGGTTTGACTTTGGATTGTCTTACTGTGTAGAAACTTTGAATAATAAAAAATAAAGTTAGAACTAACCACGATTATTTAGCATTTATTGTGTACATATTAAATGATTAAACGATAGGGACCATGGATATATACAAACTTTTGTCGTGATTTTAATTTCAACATCAAAATACAATATTGCACAATCGTGATATTTTAGGTCATTGACCTTTATTATGCATCCGGTATTGCTGTTTCAGAAGAGAAGCACGTTGATAAATTATAAATTGATATTCCCGTAGTTAAAAAGAATTATTTTATAAACCTATAAAACAAAATCATAAAATCTTACATAAAGATAACAAAAAATAACGGAGATTGTAAAAAGGGAATAAAGATAACAACGTCATTATTCTTTCTCTTTGTTCTTCTATTTCTTGGGTTTCCCTTATCACGCATTCAACGTCGTTATCAGCTTTTATGACATAGCGCACAGCAGGGGGTAAAACACTTGAGTGCAGCCGAGCGGCACTAATGAGGGTCGGACCTTCTTGGGGGTGAACAATAGACGGCTTATCAGACCCTCCCCTCCCCTCCCCCGTGGTCTGGAGAAAGCTTGTAAACAAACTATTGCACAAGCGCGCGTGACTTGACATTGGGCTGCTTCAATTATAATTTTGTCAAATGAACTGTGATGTTTCAAAATCAAAAACAATAATTTGGGACCATACTGCTTAACAATAATGGACTGCAATTATTGTTGAACATACAATCCATTTTTAACAAACTAAGATTATACGATTCAAATACAATTATAAAGATTATCTTGGTATTTTACTTGGGGTAATGAAGTTATGTCTAGGCTAGTGTAATTCTCGGTTCATCAAGGTTCTACTGAATTATGTTTGGCAGTGAATATGTGTAGAATGCAATTTATAAATTCAGGGATACACACCTTTTACAGAGTTATAAAGTCTAATTGCCCAACATCAAATCGTGAAGAGCCAATTTAGTGCATTAGTGATTCTAGACTTGGCAAACCCACAAAATGCCACTTAAGCCCAATAATCCGTTCCAAAAACGTAAGGAAATACAATGTGAAAATAAACTTGAGATCGAACTCCTTGGCTTGTGAGAACCAGGAAAGAAGATAAATCATAACCTCAAGTAAACAAGCCCAAACGTTTGACACCAGTCCTGCTGAGCTAAGGTGTTTGTGAAGATTTCGGCTGCTAGTGTACTTAATTCAAGCAACCAACTTTTGAAAATAAATGTTGTGAATTGTGATTTTCAAGAGAGAGAAAACTGTGGACTTGGCTAATTTGAAATTCTATAGTTCAAAATTGTCATTTAAGTTTATTTACACAGCTTTACATTGTTTTGTAGGTTAAAAATACATATGCAGCTTATTATTAACCGCGCCGAACTATCCGAATCCGAAAATACCCGAATCCGAACCTCCCAATATCCGATCCGATCCGAACCGAGCCTCAACTATCCGATCCGAATCCGATCCGAAATGAAATTTCACTATCCGCACACCTCTAATCCAAGCCTTTTACTTCTGTAAAGCACCCCTATATTTGGGGGTTAATACATTTCTCTTAGCTCTGTTTTATTTTATTTTAACCTCCGATATCTTGAACTGGTCTGTATATTTTCTCTGCACTTATTCTCTAACCCAGCATTAAGGGTTTTTGGTTCTTTGGTCAGTGCCCAAGTTTCTGAATCATCAGTACTACGAGGATAGTTATGGTATGGTATGAGTCGACTTTGGTTTCTACTGCGCCCTGTAGCTTATCAAACAGTTTTATAGAGACCTAGACACCGATTGACGCTTTCAAAATTTTAGTATGCCGACATACTCACATTCAAACATACAGAAAAAAAGTAACACGTAAACCACTTACATCTTAAACAATTAAGTGATAAACTACTGAAAAAATATTTCCCAAATATGAGTTGAAATTTCCAAAGCATAAACTAAATGCTTAGACAGATTGCATTCACGACAACACTTGATTAAACGCAAGTGTTTGAGATGTTTAGTTCAAAATAACACATTTCCTGATAACGCAGATCCTTCACGGTAGGGAAAAACTACATTTTAAAGTGAAATAGTATGTAGGCAAACACCAATAAACAATATTTTTGTTAACAAACAACTCGTGACATAAACGTTTCAATGACAGTTATAACTAGCTGTTAGTTAAACCAGCATTGAAAAGGCTTTAAATTGCTAGCGTCGGCTGCAAGACTTTAAAAAAATTAAAACTTAATTTCTAAAAAACTGAAACCCTAAACTAAAATTCTGGCTTTGACATTCCCTAGTTCTCAAAATTATCTTTCTTTCAACACAAAAATCATGAAAATCCGTCAAGTGGTTGATTCAGAATCGAGAAATAAAAAAAATCCTGTCACGTTTTAATAGATTGTAAAACCAATAGTTTTATATACAACATAGAATGTACCTATTACAAAATCTTACTACAAATCAAATAATAATTGAAGCTTATTGTAGTAAAATTGAATAGAAATTAAGTCTACAGTGAACAAAAATGGACAACCTCTGTAGTTTTTAAATGATCTCAATATAATAATGTTTTATTTGACACTTATTAATGATAAAAAAAATTGATGAAAAAATTACCTACTATAATAGCACTTCAATTATTTCAGTGAAATAAATGGAATTGTCATCTGCTTCAAAACGGGTCCTATACATGGAGATCCTCCTAATCCAGCCCCACTGCTCGGCTATAGGTAAGTATAGAATGCACTAAGAAATGTCCCTTTGAGATGAAATTGAGATTCTTTGCTTTGTAACTTTAAAAAAAAATTACGTGTAGGCTATTGAATTGAGAAAAGAGTCGCACGATTAATATTTGCATTATGCAAATGAATTTGATGTGAGGTTAGTTTCGGTTATGTTAGGTCAGCTTTGGTTGGGAAATAGTGGGCCCATGTCAACCACAGCTTATTGTGCATAACTGATAGAAAGGGCACAGGTTAGGTTAGGTTTGTTTCCTCTCGATATACGAGTTAAAGCTAGTATGCTATAAAATGTTATAGCATATCAATGATTTGTACTTGTGTATACAAGGTAAAATCAGAAAGTAAGGAATGTTTCATTCTGACACTGGTACGAACACATACGCACACACTGACACTGGGCGTGCCGATCTGGTACATTTTGATGTGTGCACACTCGGCAACTCTGTCGGCGTCCAGCCGTGACAACGTGAACATCCTTCCGCTGCCCTATTTCCCAATTTCAACTTTTCGATTGAAAATCCCACCAGTTGTGAGGTGTGGTCAGTGATATGGTTTTTGGTGGCAAAAATCTTAAAACCAATAGACACATATCCCCAAGTGTGTGACATTTACG
Source organism: Macrosteles quadrilineatus (assembly GCF_028750875.1). Lineage (NCBI taxonomy): Eukaryota > Metazoa > Arthropoda > Insecta > Hemiptera > Cicadellidae > Macrosteles > Macrosteles quadrilineatus. The sequence goes on along the minus strand of NW_026542597.1, from coordinate 37,230,512 downwards.
GGAACAGCGTAATGAACAAAATTTCTGTGCAAAAATGGTGCATTCAGTTTAAAAATGGCCGAACTGACGCTCATGAGTCATGACGAAGCGAAGAGCGGACGCCCGAGTATTGTGAAACTGGTTGCTAAAGTTAAAAAGGTTTGCGAAAACCGCTGATTCGCGCTAACGGAGCTTTCGCTTTGTTGTATGATGATTTCAAACAACAAAGTCTGTGAAACTTGAGGGAATTGAAGCGATAACTCTTTTATCGTTAATTGGCAGTTTTCGCGAACCTTTTCAACTTATTATTTAATAACTATCCGTATGTGCGTTGGATCATATGCATTAAATAATGACACCTCAAACATAAAAATTGGTTAAGTGGGACGTAGTTTCCATAAAAAATGTACGAGATCATCATGTGTTCACCAGTCTCTTATGGTAAACCGGCACTTGATTTTGTCTTGCACGGGAACGACCACACTCGTCTGGTAAATGCCTAATTTCAGGACTAGTAACGTTCAGGACTAGCAATACTATTGTGATTGCTAAATTTTTTGTCATATTTCAGTTTAAACCCATTCAAGAATGGTGATGTGATCCCAAGACCAGCCCCAAGGATCCCGACCACATTTAATGATGAGTCACCACCCCATGACTATGAGAACTTGATTCGACCGACCCCAAAGCGACCTGCCCCTCCTCCTCCGCCCACCAACCAATCGAACTACAGCACCATTGCCTCATATCATGGTAAAGCTTTTATCCGAGTTTTGTTTTAAACATATTTTTTGTTTGTTTTAAAGAACTGTATATTTTATTTCTATCTGGGATGAGAAGACTTTTTTGTTTAAATCTTAATTAGAGTACCTACGTTGAAAACACTATGGATTAACTGTTTATCCGTTTCTGAGCTGAATGATTTGTTTTTTTTTCAGGTTTGGAAGGTATCCCTTTTGTATTGAACCCTAGGCTTGTCAACACACAGTCATCAATGAATGTGAGTAAAGAGTTTGAAATTATTAGAACAATATTTACTTGGCGAGCTGGTCGTTCAGTCGGCACCACTATTGTTATCAACTGTGAAACCAAAGTAGCAACGTTGTTGGTTCTTGTGTTCATACACTATTGTGACATTTGAAGGAAAATGGTCTGATTACCTACATTTTTGTAGCTTTGTCAGGTGAATGAACCTATTTCTCCCAACAAAGTACAAAACATTAGTCATGAGAGTAGCTTAAACACCCTTCCCACCCTTTAAACCAATCAACTACTTTAACTCACTTTCCTTGGTCTAATTGTGTATTATTTGCAGCTCGGAATACCAACCATCAAAGTAAGAACCCAGTTTGACCTGGACAGTGATGTAAGTATAATATTGCTTTGCATTATTTTGTAAAGAATTAGACTTATTTCAACTAAATGAGGAGCTATCTGAACTTGGTTACTAAACTTTAGTGTGTCTTAATGGACCGATAACTTATAGATGAAAAGATTATAACTACTCTTTAAGATATGTTTTATTTACCTACACTCTTGTTAAAAATAAGATAGCATACCTAAAACTTAACATTTGTGGGAAATGGTTTATTACTCTACAAATCCGGAAAATAGGTCTTTACCCGACTAGTGGGATTACCATACTAAGTAGGGTAAACACATTTTGGATGAGTGTCGTACAATATTTTTGCCATACTACTCCAAAACTAACCTAACAGTATAAAACTGTACAAATTCGTTATATACTCCCACTGATTAAAGTACTTATCAACCAATTCTCATAACTTTCAGGAAAGTTTAAATAAACCACTCTTTGTCAATTATAATTTATGGTACTTTCCTGTTAAAGGGAACATTCATTATTATCGATGATTTTGTTTCGATATATCGATATTTTGGATCAGTTGCTGAAGGTCTAATTCCCGGAAGGTCTAATTAGACCTTCGACACACATTTTGCAGTTTGTACTTGTTGCTGAGGGTCTAATCTGGTAGTATGTCGAAGGTCTAAGTCCCGGAAGGTCTAAGAGTACAGTCAATGCAAAAAACTCATCCACTGATACTGTTTTAGACCTTGGGCACACGATATAACTTTTTTAAATAAATGTTTATAAAATGAGAGTTGCTGAAGGTCTAATTTTTGGAAGGTCTAAGATTCGAGTCCCGGAAGGTCTAAGATTCGAATCCCGGAAGGTCTAAGATTCGATTCCCGGAAGGTCTAAGATTCGAGTCCCGGAAGGTCTAAGATTCGATTCCCGGAAGGTCTAAGATTCGAGTCCCGGAAGGTCTAAGATGCGGGCGGGCATTGCGTCGCCATAGATGAAGGCTATACAAGCAGGCAATAACGCAACAACTTTTAGAGTTGTAATTATCGAGATGTTTCATTCACTCAAAGATGGTTCACTCCAAAAAGTAATTTTACAAATTATTTGCCTGTCCATTCACTCCACTGTTCATTCAATCCAGCGGGTACAGTTAGCTCTATAAGTAGACTAACAAGTAGAGAATATAATTTTTGAATTTTACTGTACATTTCATACTATATCAACATGTTTTATAATTAACTAGTGTCCCTGTTGCTCGAAATCGAGCAATTGCTAAGTATTACAGGCGTTATTTTAAAACGAATAACAGTCATATTTTTTTATGACTATAAAAGATTTGACTCAAAGATTATGGAATACTCAAGATGTACATAACAGATCGATATAATCAACATTTCTTGTAAATATCTTATCATTTTTCAAAAGCTGATTTTGTTTTTTAGTGTTTATAACACACATTATTTCTATTTCTTCCCCTTGGTGGTGTTCTATGACTTTCCTATGTTTCCATAGTTTGCAAATCGTCTCTTTCAATGATTACTAAGAAATGCAGCACAGTGTTAAAATTCAGTTTTCTTCTTAGTATATCAATTTATCCAGGCTCTCTCGTTTTTTCCCATTGTAATAATTACGCCAACCCAAATTCAAATAGTAACTATTTCATTTCAACCGAGTAAGTAAATGTTTGTGGCAAACTAACTGTTAAATTAGCAAACTTATTGACTGTTTACAATTAACATATGTTCTTCTTCTCACTTTTAATTTCTGACAACAGCTGGAGTTTCATAACAATATTTGTTTCCCATGTTAATCTTATGGAGAAATACGAAACTTTAAAGGGCCCCAGGGCCTCACCCTCTAATTATTTCCCTAAAAAGAAAGTTTACTGCACAACTTCACGTTACGCAAAAATATACACATTCGGAATAACATATCTCAGTAGGAATAAAATAGTTTTAGACCACTCTTTACCATTGAAAATACACTTCACAACTTACATATGGTTTCATAATTGTAGATTATTTAGATGATAAATAATGTATTAATAAATACTTCGTCACGTTAATTAACTTAACATTTTGTAATTTTTACCAGTGTCTAAGCTTTCTGTATTTATCTTCTTATCCTTCCCGTGATTTATCCGGGGAAATGTGATAAGTTAAGCAGTTTTCATCAAATCTTCAGTAATGTTAGGTATACTTTGAAACACTTTGTTAAAAACACAACAAAACAAACTAATGCCTGTTTCTGTATGGATTTAGATTGAGCAACAATAAAAAAGCTGTTTCAAATCATGAAATTAAACCGTAAAAAACACTAGCGCGTATAGTGAATAAATGGATAACTAATTTAGAACGAGGGAAAGTAAATTTAGAGCGAGTGAAAATCAGCTGATTGATTTTCCCTCGCCCTAAATTAGAGCATGGGAAACGGCTACTTTCAATGATTTCAGCTGTTATAAAAAATAGTTACTTTGGTTACGGAGTGATGAAAACAATATTTTCCTACTAAAGGTTTTACTGTTGATTATTGAAGTTGGAACCAGTGAATTGAATTTTGTTGAAACAGTGTATTTTAGCGAATTTCCCTATAGGGAAGTAGCTATTACCGTAGGTCTCATGGTAAGACTTAGGCCCGGGACCGATTTACTTTTTCATTTTAATGTCCCCAGAGGCCAAAAACACCATTCGTTCAAATTTTTATATCTAATATATAAAATTCTCGTGTCACAGTGTTTGTCTGCAAACTCCTCCGGAACGACTTCACCGATCGTTATGAAATTTGGTGTGTAAATTCAGTAGGTATGCGAATCGGACGTAAACTATATTCCGTTTCGAAATTCTTAAAAGGGCTCCGCCCCAGTGGCTCTGGAGTTTCCCATGTTAACCTTATGAGAAATGGAATTAATGAATCTTAACAGCTGTTTCAATTAAACAATTTGGTTCTGTTCTATGATGTTCAATAGCATTAAAGTTACAAGGATTACCAACAGGGTGCAGCACTATTATTTCTTTTACATTTATGACAACAGCTAATTTGCAACCAAAAGGTGAGTGAGCGTAGCGAACGAACTTCAACCTGGAGGCGAGTGAGCGTAGCGAACGAACTTCAACCTGGAGGCGAGTGAGCGTAGCGAACGAGCTAACCTGAAGGCAAGTGAGCGCAGCGAACGAGCTCCAACCTAAAGGTGAGTGAGCGTAGCGAACAAGCTCCAACCCAAAGGTGAGTGAGCGTAGCGAACGAACTTCAACCAGGACGTGATTGAGCGAACGAGATCATCTTGAAAATTAAACGTAACGGTACTTTCTTTCCATCGGTCTGTCTTAGGGGAAACCTATAACTTAGGCGATACGAAGTTCGCCGGGTCAGCTAGTATGTATATATATATGTGTCCGTGAACACGATAACTTGAGTAATTTTTATCCGATTTTGATGAAATTTGGTTTGAAGGTGTAAGGCGGGTTAAACTTGAATGAGTTTGCGATCCAGCATGATCGGACCATGGGAACAGGGTTTTATGGGGGGTTTTATGGGGTAAAAATTGGTTTTTCTCACTTTTTACCCTCAAAACACAAAATTTCCCAATTTTTCTCTAAACCTTCTTAAAGAGCTTAAAAAAACAAACATTTCAGTATATCAAAGTGTTTTTGTACGGTTATTGGTTACGGAGAAAACTAAAAAAATTGTAAATTTAAAATTCCCATGTTATTCTTATGGAGAATATTGTAAAATGTTGTAGTTTGCTTGTTTATGGATATATTTTGATCAAACTTGGCAAATTTATTTATTTTATAGTAAGCTATCAATATTTTACTAAAAACACACTACTTTATTAGTTTCCTTGTAGCAGCAAACCTAGGTACTCGTTAAACCTAATGTTATTTAAATAGATCAATTGAAAATCAATTCGGCCAAATGGAAATTCGCTTGGACGGCAGGTTTGCTGCGGCGGGGGTATTTTTCTTTTAATACACAACTATCTAAAAAACACAATAGGCCTAATGTAAAAAATCTAACAAATGTTGACATTCATTTCAGGGGGGATATGGAGCAAATACAAATTGTTTTGACAAACAACCACATTGTTTGTTGAAATAGCGTTTAATGTATACACAACTAGTAACTATATAAAATTAAAAAATATTTACAGGAAATCCGCATATAAAACAAACTTAACTGAATACAATAAGATAAATCAATTTCCAACTAAATCCGAACTTTGCATGTGAAAATAACTAATTTTACAATATAAAAGTAAAATAATACTTGTACACATATAATATATATATATAAATATATATATATAGCCTATATATACATTTATATATATTTAATATTTGTTGTCAACTTGATAAAGAGCAGCACGGTTTCAAAAAAGAAAAATCCACCATATCAGCTGGTATAGAATTAATTCAATCAATAATAGATTCAGTAGACAAACGGCAAAAAGTGGTTGGTATATTTCTTGACTTGACTAGGACTTTTGACAGTGAAAAACTCTTAATTGCATCGCATAATTTAGGAATTACTGACTAAAAAGAGTCTAAGTGGTTTGATTCATATTTGGGAAATCGGGAGCCATTTGTAGAAATTGAGCACACCATTAAATTCAACAATTAAAAAAATCACTATAACTATATCCGGAAGTTTAACTCTCAAAATTTAAAAATTAAACACGGAGTACCACAGGGGTAAATTTTAGGACCTTTATTGTTTCTTTGTTACGTAAAAGGGCTACCTGACTTACTACCCGTAAACAGCAACGTATGTTTATATGCCGATGACTTTAATATCACTGTGACAGGGAATTCCAAGGAGGGCATTGAAATTGAATCATTTATTAGTACTTGTAATAACGAGCTAGCAAAAAAAAGACGTGAGAGTTATTAAAACTATCACTAAGAATATTACAACTCTAAAAGTTGTTGCGTTATTGCCTGCTTGTATAGCCTTCATCTATGGCGACGCAATGCCCGCCCGCATCTTAGACCTTCCGGGACTCGAATCTTAGACCTTCCGACACTCGAATCTTAGACCTTCCGGGACTCTAATCTTAGACCTTCCGGCACTCGAATCTTAGACCTTCCGGGACTCGAATCTTAGACCTTCAGGGACTCGAATCTTAGACCTTCAGGGAATTAGACCTTCAGCAACTCTCATTTTATAATAATTTATTTACAAAATATACATTGTGTGCCCAAGGTCTAAAACAGTATCAGTGGATGAGTTTTTTGCATTGACTGTACTCTTAGACCTTCCGGGACTTAGACCTTCGACATACTACCAGATTAGACCCTCAGAAACAAGTTCAAACTGCAAAATGTGTGTCGAAGGTCTAATTAGACCTTCAGCAACACTCCCGATATTTTTGTTTTCCGATCCGATCCATTACAAATTGACAACAATAACTAACTGATCTTGTTTAGGCTAAAATAGTCTAATATATGGATTAAAAAATGAAACTGTTCTAAGCTAACCTAACATAACCAACCAAACTTGCTGTACCATTTAAAAATTCCGTTTGGGTTTGATAATAGAAAAGGCAAATTAAATACGGAATTTTTAAATGTTACAGCAAGTTTGGTTAGTTATGTTAGGTTATTTTTTTAGAACAGTTTCATATACTGAACAATATTTATTGTAGTTGTCAGCTGATCAATTTGTTAATATTGATATATCGAAAAAAATCATCGATAATAATGTAATAATGAATGTTCCCTTTAACAGGAAAGTACCTAACTTATTCTGGTGTCCGGTACAAATCTGGGACCTCACCATGTGTGCAAAGTTGTTAAACTGCTTCAGTATTCTAAACAATGAAGAATTGAAGCAATAACAACTGTAAAATTGTTTTCGTTGCTAATGGTAAAGTGACGTGTGAGTGCAAGACGTGAATCATCTAAAGCCTGAACCAAACAGATCCAAACTGCTGTAGAGGGGAATCTTGAGGAAAGTAAATTGAAATTTGTTGTTTCAGTATGATTACGATTTCCGATTGGAGCGCCAGACGTAATACTCATCTGGATTTGCAGCAGACATTTTGATAGGAATATTTCACAATTCTCGCTGCGTGTAAATAAGTATTTATTGTACATATTTTGTAAGAAACCTGCACATTTATGAACAGAATCGCTTGAGGTTTTAACTCAATAGGTAGATTAATAGAGTTTATTTTATTTTATACAATTATTAGTCGTAAACATATTTTTTTATCACCGACACAGTATATATCTTGTTACCAAATGACTGCATAAGTGTTGTAAATGAACTTCCTCCACTCGGTTGCTGTTATTTCTAGAGGGAGTTTACTTTTCATGTTTTATATTTACAAATTTATAAGGAATTTCCTCCAATTATTCTCTGATAGAGTAGTATGTAAAGGTTAAAATTAAATTAATAAAAGTGAATGAATTTTAACTATATAAACTATATAAACACCACAGTAATATTTTCCCCATTTCCATTTACACCTTAAAATATTTAACGGAAATGCTTTTGTTATTAAAATGTACATTTTCAAACTCAGGCATGAAATGAATGTAGATTTTTATGTGCACGTTAAGTTACTTTTGAATACTGCCAATTGTGTCATATTAAGATTGTTTTAAGCATTCTTGATGTTTGAAGTAAAATAATTTTACATCTGTTAAGAACAAAATATTACCAATGTATACGTCACATCACTGCTGTTTGCAGAATTTCAGAGTCTAAAAATTGTGTCATTTGAGATGACATGTTGATAAGCAATGTCCACTCTAGTCTTCTCTACTGTTACTGTTAGTATTACAAATAAAGTCCTCCACTGTTTATAAACTAGCTTAAAGGGTTCATCCTAATTATAGTGTCATAAGCGACTAGCTCAACCATATTAGTCATCATGTGATCATTTACAGCAATTGCTTGATTTTAAAATAGCAAGCTATGAAATATCTTGCTGATATTGCCATTTAGTAATTGTACATTATACTTGATTCTGATATGGTATTGGTTTGGATTTTCAAATCTCAAATTACTTCTAAGGTCTTTAAAGACAAGTTTGTCTATAGAAGTAATTTTCACTAGTGTTGACATTTTGTTTGAGGATTAGAATAATTGAAGTGTCTAATTGTGAAACTCCAATCTTCTTAGTCTTCCCTAGTTGTTGAAATAGTTCATGGGTCTGGTACTCGATTTCGGTTCTAGTTTTATACTTTCATGGTTCTGTCTTCAATGAAATATTATTTGTTCAAGTAGATCTTAAAATGTCACATTAGGTTGTTGTTCCTGTCAATAAATCCGTCAAGTTGTGAAGCCGGTAAGAAAGTGACATATAGTGTTAACAAACCTTTAGAGGCTATGTTTTATTGATCTCCATTTTTAAATGCTCAAAAATAAATTGTTGAAGATCTTCCATAGTTTCAGTGTAGTGTTGGTAAGATAGGGCTGCCTAAAAGATCCTCACATTAGCAAAACATGTTTCATAATCAAAACAAAACTGTATTTATTGATAGACTTTGTAGTGATTAAAAAAAATGACAATTTCAAATTTTATGTTTTTTGTAAATCATAGAAATTCAATGTAACAAACTGGACCAAAAAAGTCAACATTTAAATCAACATAGGATACCTAACTGTGTTTTCCTACAATTCATAAGTAGACTACTATACTGCCATGTTTACTTTTTACTGTAAAACCCGTAAAATTTAACTTCATATAAATTTGTCTCTGAATCTTGCAGTTTTAGTAAATATTTAATTATTTGTGATATTTTTAATAATTCAACTATTGAATATTATTTTGTATAGCATTTTATATACTTATGGTTCTATTTAATTAATTGCTTATATTTTTTATATCATATTTTGCCATTTATATTTAATTTATCTTATTTTGGATTGTGTATGGATTGATATTTTATAGTTTTAGTGATGTCTCGTACATATGAACGAATAAAGGAGAGAGAGATTATAAATAGAACATATTTGCAATCTGATTGTTAAAATTTGTATTATTTCTTTCCCAAAATCTATAGAATATTTTGAGTCGGTTATTGACTAAATTAACATAGTTTAAAACTTGCAGTTCCGGAACCCCGAAAAAGTGAAAAAAATCAAGCTGATGGAAAAAAAAACATAAACAATAACTTCTTAAAAACTAACTCAGACTAGCAAAAATGTCTTTACAATTTCTTAAATTACATCAAATCACCACAAAAGAAAAGTGAAAAAATAAAAATAAATAAAAAAACACTTATCTAACCAAAGGATCAGATTCCAGGTCGCAAAATGTCTTAAAATATAATTTGTTACGGAAAATATTGGCAATTATTTTAGTAAATGACATCAAATTACACCACCAAAAACAAATTTCAAACAAAAAGACTCAAAAGAATTTGCTCTTTACAAATGCTAGTCTTAGTGAAAATCTGTAGCTTCCATATCTTCTACCGAGTTTTCCACTTCTTCCCACGAATATTTTATGTTTTTCCACAAACGCAGAGTCAAGTAGTACAGGAGTTCAACGACGGCTAAGAATGTGAATCCGGTGAAAACTCCCAAAACACCTCCACTGTCGGCTAAAAAAAAACAATTCTTAAATTAATAAAAGTAAAATTTTAAACCTAATTTAAATGATTGTTGGTAGATTTGATTTAACAAAATGTGATACTAAATGATAGCATTTTGTTATGATAGCAACTAAATGTGACACTACTGTGATAGCAAATTGTAAGGTGTGTAAACGTACACGTTGTTATGTTTGTTTATAAATTTTAAAATATTAAAATTGAAAATCTGAATTGTGATTCCAACATTTAAAAAGAGACAACTTTCAGACATTTTTCAGTAGGCGAGGAGAACACAACTAAGTTAAAAGAAAAGGGAATGTAATTTAAAAAGAATATATAACCAAAATATTGTTGCACAAGTTATTAAAGCTATTAATAAAACGAGCATCTGCTCTTCTCTGAATGGCCTCTATCTGTAGGCCATTTATAGCTTCATATGCATATTATATACATCAACTAATTTAGCTTGATGTTCTAAAATAGTTTCACTGCAGGAATATTATAATGATTAAAGTGTCAACAAATTTGGACATGTAATCCCTCATATTATACTATCACTGACACTACAGTTACATGGTAGGTTTATAAGAAAAGATTGATATACCAATAAATCGTACCAATAAAGTCTGTCAAGCCGATAAGTTCTTTTCGCAAAACAGTGGTAAACTCAAGCTCCTTAAATGAAATGGCCAATCGTCTGTCTACTCGACCCAAGCTGAAAAATATAATTAGATGAGTGTTTAGTAATGGCTGAAGGATTTAAGTTCTTAGGATTTATTATAACAGAAGTAAGGTTAAAACCGGCCAATAGACATTTCCGATGGTTATAAAAATGGTTGAAGAGTTAACTTCTGTCGGAACTTAGACAGGTCTGGTGTGCAACTGTCTGTGGTAGACCTTGGTGCGACAGCTGATGGCTCGTCTGGAAGTTTATGAGAGGTTAGAGTTCTTTTACCTCAAATTTGGCATTTTGCTACTTTTTTCTTATCTTTACTGTGTGTTTGTGTGTGTGTGTGTAAAAAAATGTTTTATAATTTTTTGTCCTGGAGTTCAAGGGTTTAAGTCGGAAAGACCAGTTAGTTAAAGATGTTCGGAGAGTTGGAGGAGAAGTTGACATGGCGGAGGTCACAGGCAAGGCTAAAACAGGACTCGGATTTATGTAGTCTCTGTAAGTAAATAAGTTTACAATCCCATCTACCGCTATATCTTTCATCCTACTAAAACATGTTTTATTCTGGCAAAGTTAATTATTATCTGTATTATAATACATCAAAATCTTGAAAGTACACAGTAGGGTTTCAAATTAACGTCAACGCCTTTAGTTTCCCAAGCTAATTATGATGTAACTCACTCGGGCAGTGGCTGTTGGTTCACCTCCACGTCGTACGTAAGGGATGAACAAGCCACGGGACACTCACATCGGCAGTCAGGATAAGTGTCCTCTAACAGCTGATCCGTTACGTTCCATTTGCCAGTGCCTCTACGATTGTACTGGTAATCCTTGAACAATCTCTGTATCCTGTCACCGACCCATTCACGGTAGTCCAGGACGATCTCTCTCCACGTGTAGCGGCCACCTAGGATCGCTGCGAGAGGTGCAATATTCAAGTGAGTGGATTATTTAAATGGTGTCCTTACAATTACAGTATGGTAAAAGATTTTCACTCATTTTAAATTATAAAAATGATTTTATGTTTTTTTTTATTGGGAAGAAAAAATCTTTACACTGGTAGTAGTTTGTGTAGCGTTTGGTTAACCTTTGTTTTATATAAAAGTCAATGATAAACCTGAGTAAACTATATTTTGACTCAAGACAAATAAAGCTGTATGTTGTCCTTACACAAAGAATTTTAGTAATAGAATTATGTTGGTAATTTTATTTCAAATTTTATTTTCATATTTTGCATTCTACAATATAACATTTAAAACGGATATACTACAAATCAAATGAATTTAAATACTATTTTATATCCACGTAACAACATTATAACTTAAAAACCGTAAACGCTAGGCTATTAATGATAAGCTCAAATAGGATAATGAACAAGTCAATTCTGATTCAGCTACAATCTATCAGAAACCTTTTCTGGAACCTCCTTCATCATTTGAGTTGATTATTTTCCAATAAATTTCAATAACTTATAATCTCTTACAAAAAGAAAATAATTTCAGTAATCTCATACTGTCCTGTTCCTGATTGTAAAATTACCTGTTAAATATAGTTCAACACAGTATTCTGTATGTTGCCGTCCACAGATTTTCACTGAGTCATTATGTCCTGTAAAATAAATGGAATAAGCTTCTCTTGAAACAATTCTATCTGCAAAATTTATGAAGAATGTATATTTATATACATTCATCGATTCATGTTACCTTTATGTTACTTTCAAAACAAGTTCTTTGTTCATAAATTATTTTGCAAAAAGTGTTGTATGCTCAACTTAGATTTTAACAGGTCGCAACATTACTTTAGTAAGGCAGTTTCAGATAGGTACTAACGAGAAGAAAAGTCTTAATTATTTTTAAAGTTCACAATACTTGCGTTTGACAAATTACACCTTTTCTTCACACAGAAAACTTTTGAACACACTTTCCTGTCCTTGGAGATAGGTAATTGCAATCCTGGTATGCTCAATTAAGACTAGCCAAATCCAACAGGAAGAGTAACTAGCATCTGTCCATTAAAATAATCATTCAAAAAGTATTTCTGCTAGGCAATAAATTGCAACTCTCCAATTCCTTCTCTGAATAATTATTTGTGTGCTCCTTGGTCTTTTACGGACTCTGGATTGGCTCAGCATTGAAAATGTCCAGTTTTGAGTATTTTATTTTTTAACGTTTTACGATGACTTTGTTTTCAAACTTGATGTCCCTATGTATTTTATTTATTATTATCTGTTACCCACAGGCTTCACCCAGTTTGACTTAAGTATTAATAAAGCTATTGATTGGTTAAAAGCTGAAATAAACAAACCAGAATACAGTAATACAAACAAATAATCACACCTGATTTTAATAAGGTAATAAATGGAAAGAATGACATACAAATACAAATAAGTACTGAGGTATTTTTATTATTAGGTATATAGAAAGTTCCCTTTAGAAAGGAGGTACGACCTTAAAGGGCAATTTATGAAATAATGGATAGTTTTACACAAGGTTTCTCATCATGACGAACATTTTAATTATATATGGTTTATGGGGGTGTGACTTGTAGTTTTCTCAAAAGTTCATGCGTACTTTGGGATTTATATGTGGATCTTCAATGACTAGGACGACCCTTCAGTTGTACTGTACATAGTCTCAGACAAAAGCTTTTTGTGACAGAAAAAAAAAAATTAAATTTAAAATATATTATAAATCATTTACTTTTACATTAAACAACAACTAATTACTTGGAAAGTAGTACGGAACGCAGTCGCAAAGACTCAGAGAACAGTTCACTCGGCACTCTAGCTGACAGTTGCGTTGGGAATAACTGCGGAACAAGGACAATGTCCTCTCGTGGGAGAAGTGACATCTACGATCTCCGGGAGTGTAATCCTTGAGCTCCTCGCTGGAAGTGATGAGTCGAGGGGTGAGGTGGATGAAGTAGTCCTTCAACACCGGGAGGTCGTAGAACTTGTGGGTGTCTGGCAGTGGGATCTCCCCGGGGTGGTGGAATACAACCTGCGAGTGCGAAAACAGAGTTTTGTAAAGTTTCAAAACATTTTTAGCAACACAAAAACTGATGGGAATGAAAAGGTTTGAAATTTCGAAAAATATCTGGGTTGCTTTTGCCTAACCAGAAAGATTCTCTTTCAATCTTTTGTCCTTTTGATGGTTCAAAACTAGATTCTGTTCTTGGCTGTAGGAATTCAATAAATAGACCTGGCTTAAGAGCTTATCTTTGTCAATATCAAAGCTACGAAGGTCAAGGGTATCTATTCTACACTCACCTTACGTTCACGTTTTTCTGAACAAACACACACAAAATTTCTTAAATATTTGATTTTTTTTATGATACACTGTAGTTGCCCCCACCTTTCTTTCAAAAATGTAATTTAAAGATTTTGTATGAATTCACACAACGTTGTAATGTGTTTTTTAACTACAGTTAGATTAGTTCAAGCCTCTGAACACTGAGCCAGTTACACTAATAGCTGATATGCCTTGCCTACCCTGTAACCCACTGGTTCGAAACCCACTTTACTATATGACAACTTTAAAAATGTAATTATTTTCTATACCATTAGTCAACACTATTACTGCTTTTAGTTATTAATACTAGCCGATGGCATTTATATCGTTTGCTACTTATTAATTTAAGATCTTTTTGTTATAGGTTGAAAAATAGCTCTAATTCTTCAATGGTAGCATATTCGACAAAACTAATTTTTTACCTGTTGAATGAAGATAGTAAGAAAAACATAACCTTAGCAGTGATTGCAGATTGTCCGCACAAAGACTGTTTAGTTGGTGTTCTTTTCTCCATCTCGAAATAGAGTCCAGCCCAGCGACCGTTGGAGTCGATGTGTCGAGGAATAGTTTGCAAAAGGTCAGCAAGTTCTAACATGTTATCTAAGGTCCAGTTCGGCTTACTTTCCAGTCCAGTTGGGTCAACCATAGGAAAGGTCCTGCAAAAAATATTGTTATTTTTTAATAATTACCTCACCGCAGCAAACCTGCAGACTGAGGGAATTTTAATTTGCTCGATTGGATTTGCACAAAAATATTTCCTTAACCTTGTCAGATGTATTCCCTATTTCAATGTTTAACAAGTAACTTACTTAGGTTTGCTACTACAGGGAATGTAATAAAATGTGTTTCTTTTGAAATGCAAATATTTTAATGTGAAATGAATACGTTTTTCAAATTTGATCAAAGTATATCCATGGTCTATTGTCTGTGGTACTAGCAAACGCCAAACTCCAATAGGTCCATAAGAATAACATAGGAATTTTAAATTGACAGTTTTTTATTTTCTCAGTTTTTTAATGTTGGTTTGTAAACTTGCTTGAATAAGCCGTATGTGTACACGTTTATACGAAATTTAACTAAAAGTGGATAGGTTTTGCTTGAGTTATTGTGCTATTTTTTTATTTAATATGAAATATACATAGGTATATGAAAAAAGTAAAGCGGTCCCGGGTCTAGGTCCTATCATGAGACTTAGCTTATTCACTATTTGGGAAATTTGCTAAAATAAGTAAACTGTAGAAACAACTATGGGAAATCATTGAAAAAAATAAAGTTTTACAGACACAAACAAATAGAAATAATTGAAATAATCTTCTAGTAACAAAAGTTAGGAGATGTTACAAGAAAAAAATGAATATTGAATATACATAAATAATGTAACGTTAGTAATGGTTTACAAACTACTGTCTCGGACTTTGGTGCGGGAGGGAGGGGTTCAATTCCCGGCACATCCACAAAACTTAAAACTTAAATGGGTTTAGAATGCTTTCCTTTAAGTTTGGATTGACTTGATTAAAGATGCCACTGGCGCAGACACAAGAAAACATTAACTTACACATTGTCCTTGAACAGCTGATCAGCTGGAAGCATGTTGAATGTGAAGCAGACTTCTCCTTCTACAAACAGAGTCTGAAAACTTGTGGTGCAGTTGTAGGAATATTCATCTTTGTTCAGTTTGTACCATGTTGTATCCTCCAAGCAGGTTGAAGCTAACTGCAATCAGGTTAGAAATCATATCCATTAACGTATCATTAAAATCATAGACATTAGAACAACATTCTTAATTTTCAGGTTCATGGAGAACAATCGCAATATCTTAATTTTACAAATGAGCAATTATCTTTTCCTACAGTCCCAACAAAGTGGGCTTCCTTGCACAGATTATAGTAAAGAAAGCCTGCCTTAAAGATATTACGACTACAATCAGCTGGTTCAGCGTTTCTCTCGTGTCCAGCAAAGTGCCACTTCGTCCACTAGCTACACAAATAGAAATAACTATTGAAAATAGTTTTTAGTTGGTAAAACGATGGCTTAGAATTAAATTGGTAACCTACCAAGTTTCTCTACAGAATGAAAAATTACCTAATCTATGATCTTTCTGTTACCAATTTTTTCACAATTTCAGCTTGGTTGTCGTCTTTCCACAAGTAAAACTTAATTGGAGAGACAAACTCCATTTAGGCTCATCTTATAATATAATTGGATTATAAATTTGAGAAGATGTGTGTTCTAAAACTTTTTTGTATTTGCACAATCTGTAAAATAGGAGTTTAGTTAAATATGTAATCAATCCAAATAATATACAGACACACATATGATTATTATCCTTAGTTATGTAAAGTTGCTTGAATGTAGAAGACAATTTGCTTACCTTAGTTACAGACTTAGACCAACTGATCCTGATAGTTGGACATTTAGATTGGTTTATAAATAATCAACTTACTCCTTTTATAATGTTGTCTATACCTCCTTCTAGATATTTTTCTTCTGAGGTTTTCCGTAAGCGAGGAGAGTTTGGGCACAAAAGTTGACTTCCAGATAGTAAATCCCACCTGTAAAAAAGGCATGGTCTAAATCACAGGTTTGGTTACTAAATGTATTATTCAATTAAAGAAATGCACAAAATTAATGTATTTGTATAGAAAAGAGGTATAGATACACAACTAACTCATCTAGAAAAAGAGTTCCAGGCAGTTTAGAGGACAAATGTTCACATTATATATAAATAACTTGATTCTTCCTCCCAAGGAGGCTTCTGAAGGAATAAGTAATATAACGTTATTATCATGCCTGGAACTCTTATTATCGGTGAGCTAGTTGTGGACAATTCCTTCATCCCTATACCATAGACAAAAGAATTAAATATAGACTGACAAACGAAGGTTCCGTGATGTGCCGCTAGAGCGTGCTCAGCATTCGTCGATTTGCTGCCGTCGTCTACTCACCGACTGCTACCAGCACTACCACCCTTGCAAACGGAAACATGAAAAAATATTGGAACAAACTCCTACTCTCTGGATTCTGGGGAGTTCTCCAGAAGTTGGCAACCAACCTTTCCAAGTTCTCATTTCATTAAAAAAATAGCCTAATGTCTAGTATATTGTTAAATAAATTTAATTATTGTTGCAAAATGTGACTTTAGTGTTCATTATTGAAGAGTAGCAGAAAAATGTTGCTTCAAGTAATTTTTATGTTATAAAATGTAGTGTTAGGGTTGGAGAAAAAAACTTAATGTAAAAATTCTACCCAACTGTATATTTTTGCTCATTTGTTACTAAATTCTGTCTTGATAACTTTTTAAAATACAATACCAGTTAAGTTCAGTAAACTGTACGAATTCAATAAACTTCATCCTGTTAGCTTTACAAAACAATAATCTCCCAAACGTTAATTCTTGAAATATGTTCAGAGGGAAAGTTTTCCAGAGTTCCATGAGGGTTACTTACTGGCTGGCACTGCAGGCAGCTCTAGAAGTACATTCTGTAGCCGCCAGTTCCACATCAGTGACAAATCTGTCACCTAACTGTCGACCGGGACACACGGTGACGGCGGGGAAAGGAACTGCGGAAATGGGAGTCAAGGAGTCATTGAAACTCAGCAGCACAGGCGAGGACTTCCATTTGGTGTATGAGTTGAAGATGTATTGAAAGCTGACCACCATGCTCACTAGGAGGACCAGTAGCCAGACGTATCTGTGGACAGAAATATCTGCAAGAAGAAAGGAACGTTTGCAATGAGGGTTAGGGAATCTTGAAACTGAGCAAGACTAAGAGACATGAGCTGAGGATGTGTGGCAAGCTTGTTGCCTACTCACTATAATAACCATTGGCCAAATATTTGTGGACAGAATCAATTGGTATAAATTGAAAAGAAAGAAACAACTGAGATGAGAGTCAAGGAATCATTGGAACTCACCAGCACAATATTTCTTTAATTTTAACTTTGTGTATGAGGATGGATCTGTTGACAGCCAACCACCATATTCTAAGGCAGGCACCATATTTTTGCCTTTACCACCATAAGGTAAAGGCATATTTCTTTAAGGATTTTTATGTTTTTATTTTGTA
This sequence comes from Macrosteles quadrilineatus, assembly GCF_028750875.1. Taxonomy (NCBI): domain Eukaryota; kingdom Metazoa; phylum Arthropoda; class Insecta; order Hemiptera; family Cicadellidae; genus Macrosteles; species Macrosteles quadrilineatus. The sequence goes on along the minus strand of NW_026542597.1, from coordinate 37,212,636 downwards.
AACTTACATAGAGGATGAGTTGTATTTTCCCCCATGTCTACTTAAAATTATGCCAATGGTGGCTTGATTTTGAGATGTTTGTTAAACTCCAATGTTATCAAGAAAATGCTGACACATATCCTTTGATAAACGATTATCAGTAGGCATTTCTTCCTTGTTTACTACATTATATCTTCTCACTTTCATACTATTATCTTATAAACTATCTGAGTTTAAACACACACACAAATCTTATTACAAACCTATCCAAGGAGTTCTGTCCGTTTTCACCAATATATTTTATGCCAGGCAGACTAATATTTGTCCAAAAGTCTGAAATATGCTTCCTTATAATAGAATCTCCAGTGGATTTGTTCCTGAAAGAGTTTAACAAAAATAACTTAAATTTTCATTACCCTATGTCCCCCATCTTACATTATGGGATCTGATTTGGTTAAAGGTTGGATCAGCATGCATCCGTAGCGTGTCGCCTGTGGATAAATATCGCAAACCGACAAATGTCAAAGCCTATATACACTTGCTTTAGAGGCTAATCCATCAATATCCTTCAGCATTACTTTAGTATATTTTTTGTACATTATGATTTATAAAGTGTCAAGAGATTAATTTCCGTCTTAAAATACACCTAACTAATATTTTAGTGTAAATCGTTTTCAGTTGGAAAAAAGTCCTAAGTTTCCAGAAAATGAAATTACATTTAAAAAAGTGGTTAAATGAAAGGTTCCGGTTGTAGTTTTGATGCGAGCCCAAGTTCTTGCATTGACTAATACTTCAAGGGAAGGAAGGTGTGAAGATTTTTTCCCTCTGATAGCCTTTTTCAAATTCAGCGTGAAAATACTAGGTATTTTCTATAGTTTAGGCCGTTTAGGGGCTCAACAAAATTTTAAAAACTCTTTTTTCTCATTATTTCAGTCAACTTTGATATTATTCTTTTAACAGAAGTTAGACTGCAAAACATTATTTTTGGGACAGATGACATTGACCAATGAATACTTTCAGAGTAAAGTGCTCCGAGCAAAGCTCGGTCCTCAGGTACTATAGGTAAAACGCTTAGCTACAAAAACATCTATACAAAACAAAATTTTTTTTCATTTTTTGTTATCTTACGGACTAGTGCCAAATAGTTGATGCAAAGAAATGAATTAGAGACAAAATTGTTTTAAAAACATTTTGAATATCTTGCTACGCTGACTAAAATAATACTGTACCCTTATAGCTATAGGTTATAGTTATAGTCATAGGCTGAGTTTTAAACACAGCCTGACAATAGAAACCTAGTTTCTGAAAGCGCTTGTGAATTAAACAAATGATGATATATTGGCGTTTTTGAACATTTAAATTTAGGTATACATTTAATTATAATACTGTACCCTGCTTATTACAAACTTGCCAAATGTGTTTGGGAAAACATGGCTGCAGTTACTATGTCTGCATATCTTACCTGAAGTATTTATGTTTCCTTCTGGGTTTTGGAATTTCGTAAAAAACATCTGTTTGGATTCCCTGTTCTCGTTTTTCATTTGAAACCTCTTTATTCCTATGTTGCTCTGTGATGTTTATTTTCTTCAAAGACTCTTGGACCAGCCTGAATTAGTAATCATGTTAGTGCAAATTTTCTAAATTACTCACTGTTCTGGTAATGGAATCTATAAACAATGTGTTGGACACAGGTCACTAATGTTTCTCAAGTTCACTCACACAACCTAATTTCTTATGCAATATACAGTTTTCATGGTAATTGTCAGTTTAGAAATAGGATGCAGCAGGACTTGACAGGGTAGAGCGTAGGACTTATGACTTTGAGGCACAGGTTTAATTTCCACCAGTCATCAGCATTAGCCTTAAGGTTTTGATAATGCTGGGACTCTGTGGTTCATAACACCTCTTGATGAATGTAATATGTATATCTGCCTAGAACAAGGTTGCTTAGGGAACGAGATCAAAGAGATACAATAATGGTTGCGTAAGCCAACAAACAATAAATAAAAGTTATATACCTAAAAAGTCTATGATAGTGTTAAATTTAGTTGGAATATCGATATACTCACTTCTCCACTGTTGCTTGAAGACTTCTAACATCTGAAGTTCTCCTTGCTGCGGCTGGAATGCTACTTTGAGAAACTGAAGACATTTTGCCGCAATGAATATTGAAAGTACAAATATAAATTAAATTAAGTCAAAAAATCACTTTCAGAGATAGTATGTGTGCGCTGCCAGGCTTTTGATGTTGTGTGATGTACTCTCGCCAATATTTCATTACAAACAATGGGTGTGGCAAGGAATTAATTATTTAGATATTACTGCTTATCTTTACAACCCATCTGGGCTTTGTCAGATAAATTAGAGATAGTAATCTTTAACTATCAACACATGCCCACCTAACTACCCTTTCCCGAGTTGTGTTAAAAATAAGTAAACTCATGGTAACGAGGCTGCTTGAGCTGCCTGGGCTCAGGGGCGCAAGGAAGAGAAAATGTCACCCGAATGAATGTGGGCAAGGGCTGCGATGAACTTTATATCCCCTAGCGGGCCTTCATAAAGATAAATTTAAGAACGATGAATAAAAACATGAACTAAACTCAAATGCTACATATTTCTTCAGGTAATGGGACAGTTTGAACATCAGGGTCTTAACAAAAGTTACTCTTGTTTTCTATTGTACACTGTACTGTACAACTAACGGTAATTAGTGAAGATTTTATTAGCCATTGTAATATCTCAATAAAAGCAATCTATAGATTATTAAAAAATAAATCTCCTGCAAACGCCTGTTAATTAGTCAGCTTAGGGGAAGTGGGTTGTTGGGATGCTGTCTGTGGTCTGCTGGAATTATTGATCAGTCAGCTGAGAGGCAGTGAGTGTTGGTATTGTGGGTGATTGGGATGCTGTCTGTCATCTGCTGGATTTATTGATCAGTCAGCTGAGAGACAGTGGGTGTTGGTATTGTGGGTGGTTGAGATGCTGTCTGTCATCTGCTGGATTTATTGATCAGTCAGCTGAGAGGCAGTGAGTGTTGGTATTGTGGGTGGTTGAGATGCTGTCTGTCATCTGCTGGATTTATTGATCAGTCAGCTGAGAGGCAGTAAGTGTTGGTATTGTGGGTGATTGAGATGCTGTCTGTCATCTGCTGGATTTATTGATCAGTCAGCTGAGAGACAGTGGGTGTTGGTATTGTGGGTGGTTGAGATGCTGTCTGTCATCTGCTGGATTTATTGATCAGTCAGCTGAGAGACAGTGAGTGTTGGTATTGTGGGTGGTTGGGATGCTGTCTGTGGTCTGCTGGATTTATTGATCAGTCAGCTGAGAGGCAGTGAGTGTTGGTATTGTGGGTGGTTGGGATGCTGTCTGTGGTCTGCTGGATTTATTGATTAATCAGCTGAGAGGCAGTGAGTGTTGGTATTGTGGGTGGTTGGGATGCTGTCTGTGGTCTGCTGGATTTATTGATTAATCAGCTGAGAGGCAGTGAGTGTTGGTATTGTGGGTGGTTGAGATGCTGTCTGTGGTCTGCTGGATTTATTGATTAATCAGCTGAGAGGCAGTGAGTGTTGGTATTGTGGGTGGTTGAGATGCTGTCTGTGGTCTGCTGGATTTATTGATTAATCAGCTGAGAGGCAGTGAGTGTTGGTATTGTGGGTGGTTGAGATGCTGTCTGTGGTCTGCTGGATTTATTGATTAATCAGCTGAGAGGCAGTGAGTGTTGGTATTGTGGGTGGTTGAGATGCTGTCTGTGGTCTGCTGGATTTATTGATCAGTCAGCTGAGAGGCAGTGAGTGTTGGTATTGTGGGTGGTTGGGATGCTGTCTGTGGTCTGCTGGATTTATTGATTAATCAGCTGAGAGGCAGTGAGTGTTGGTATTGTGGATGGTTGGGATGCTGTCTGTGGTCTGCTGGATTTATTGATTAATCAGCTGAGAGGCAGTGAGTGTTGGTATTGTGGGTGGTTGGGATGCTGTCTGTGGTCTGCTGGATTTATTGATTAATCAGCTGAGAGGCAGTGAGTGTTGGTATTGTGGGTGGTTGAGATGCTGTCTGTGGTCTGCTGGATTTATTGATTAATCAGCTGAGAGGCAGTGAGTGTTGGTATTGTGGGTGGTTGAGATGCTGTCTGTCGTCTGCTGGATTTATTGATCAGTCAGCTGAGAGGCAGTGAGTGTTGGTATTGTGGGTGGTTGGGATGCTGTCTTTGGTCTGCTGGATTTATTGATCAGTCAGCTGAGAGGCAGTGAGTGTTGGTATTGTGGGTGGTTGGGATGCTGTCTGTGGTCTGCTGGATTTATTGATCAATCAGCTGAGAGGCAGTGAGTGTTGGTATTGTGGGTGGTTGGGATGCTGTCTGTGGTCTGCTGGATTTATTGATTAATCAGCTGAAAGGCAGTGAGTGTTGGTATTGTGGGTGGTTGAGATGCTGTCTGTGGTCTGCTGGAATTATTGATCAGTCAGCTGAGAGGCAGTGAGTGTTGGTATTGTGGGTGGTTGGGATGCTGTCTGTGGTCTGCTGGATTTATTGATTAATCAGCTGAGAGGCAGTGAGTGTTGGTATTGTGGGTGGTTGAGATGCTGTCTGTCATCTGCTGGATTTATTGATTAATCAGCTGAGAGGCAGTGAGTGTTGGTATTGTGGGTGGTTGAGATGCTGTCTGTGGTCTGCTGGAATTATTGATTAATCAGCTGAGAGGCAGTGAGTGTTGGTATTGTGGGTGGTTGAGATGCTGTCTGTGGTCTGCTGGATTTATTGATTAATCAGCTGAGAGGCAGTGAGTGTTGGTATTGTGGGTGGTTGAGATGCTGTCTGTGGTCTGCTGGAATTATTGATTAATCAGCTGAGAGGCAGTGAGTGTTGGTATTGTGGGTGGTTGAGATGCTGTCTGTGGTCTGCTGGAATTATTGATTAATCAGCTGAGAGGCAGTGAGTGTTGGTATTGTGGGTGGTTGAGATGCTGTCTGTGGTCTGCTGGAATTATTGATTAATCAGCTGAGAGGCAGTGAGTGTTGGTATTGTGGGTGGTTGAGATGCTGTCTGTGGTCTGCTGGATTTATTGATTAATCAGCTGAGAGGCAGTGAGTGTTGGTATTGTGGGTGGTTGAGATGCTGTCTGTGGTCTGCTGGAATTATTGATCAGTCAGCTGAGAGGCAGTGAGTGTTGGTATTGTGGGTGGTTGGGATGCTGTCTGTGGTCTGCTGGAATTATTGATCAGTCAGCTGAGAGGCAGTGAGTGTTGGTATTGTGGGTGGTTGGGATGCTGTCTGTGGTCTGCTGGATTTATTGATTAATCAGCTGAGAGGCAGTGAGTGTTGGTATTGTGGGTGGTTGGGATGCTGTCTGTGGTCTGCTGGATTTATTGATTAATCAGCTGAGAGGCAGTGAGTGTTGGTATTGTGGGTGGTTGGGATGCTGTCTGTGGTCTGCTGGATTTATTGATTAATCAGCTGAGAGGCAGTGAGTGTTGGTATTGTGGGTGGTTGGGATGCTGTCTGTGGTCTGCTGGATTTATTGATTAATCAGCTGAGAGGCAGTGAGTGTTGGTATTGTGGATGGTTGGGATGCTGTCTGTGGTCTGCTGGATTTATTGATTAATCAGCTGAGAGGCAGTGAGTGTTGGTATTGTGGATGGTTGGGATGCTGTCTGTGGTCTGCTGGATTTATTGATTAATCAGCTGAGAGGCAGTGAGTGTTGGTATTGTGGATGGTTGGGATGCTGTCTGTGGTCTGCTGGATTTATTGATTAATCAGCTGAGAGGCAGTGAGTGTTGGTATTGTGGGTGGTTGGGATGCTGTCTGTGGTCTGCTGGATTTATTGTTTAATCAGCTGAGAGGCAGTGAGTGTTGGTATTGTGGGTGGTTGGGATGCTGTCTGTGGTCTGCTGGATTTATTGATTAATCAGCTGAGAGGCAGTGAGTGTTGGTATTGTGGGTGGTTGGGATGCTGTCTGTGGTCTGCTGGATTTATTGATTAATCAGCTGAGAGGCAGTGAGTGTTGGTATTGTGGGTGGTTGGGATGCTGTCTGTGGTCTGCTGGATTTATTGATTAATCAGCTGAGAGGCAGTGAGTGTTGGTATTGTGGGTGGTTGGGATGCTGTCTGTGGTCTGCTGGATTTATTGATTAATCAGCTGAGAGGCAGTGAGTGTTGGTATTGTGGATGGTTGAGATGCTGTCTGTGGTCTGCTGGATTTATTGATTAATCAGCTGAGAGGCAGTGAGTGTTGGTATTGTGGGTGGTTGGGATGCTGTCTGTGGTCTGCTGGATTTATTGATTAATCAGCTGAGAGGCAGTTGGTATTGGTATTGTGGGTGGTTGAGATGCTGTCTGTCATCTGCTGGATTTATTGATCAGTTAGCTGAGAGACAGTGAGTGTTGGTATTGTGGGTGGTTGAGATGCTGTCTGTCATCTGCTGGATTTATTGATCAGTCAGCTGAGAGGCAGTGAGTGTTGGTATTGTGGGTGGTTGAGATGCTGTCTGTCGTCTGCTGGAATTATTGATCAGTCAGCTGAGAGGCAGTAAGTGTTGGTATTGTGGGTGATTGAGATGCTGTCTGTCATCTGCTGGATTTATTGATCAGTCAGCTGAGAGACAGTGGGTGTTGGTATTGTGGGTGGTTGAGATGCTTTCTGTCATCTGCTGGATTTATTGATCAGTCAGCTGAGAGACAGTGAGTGTTGGTATTGTGGGTGGTTGAGATGCTGTCTGTCATCTGCTGGATTTATTGATCAGTCAGCTGAGAGGCAGTGAGTGTTGGTATTGTGGGTGGTTGAGATGCTGTCTGTCGTCTGCTGGAATTATTGATCAGTCAGCTGAGAGGCAGTAAGTGTTGGTATTGTGGGTGATTGAGATGCTGTCTGTCATCTGCTGGATTTATTGATCAGTCAGCTGAGAGACAGTGGGTGTTGGTATTGTGGGTGGTTGAGATGCTGTCTGTCATCTGCTGGATTTATTGATCAGTCAGCTGAGAGACAGTGGGTGTTGGTATTGTGGGTGGTTGAGATGCTGTCTGTCATCTGCTGGATTTATTGATCAGTCAGCTGAGAGGCAGTGAGTGTTGGTATTGTGGGTGGTTGAGATGCTGTCTGTCATCTGCTGGATTTATTGATCAGTCAGCTGAGAGACAGTGGGTGTTGGTATTGTGGGTGGTTGAGATGCTGTCTGTCATCTGCTGGATTTTTTGATCAGTCAGCTGAGAGACAGTGAGTGTTGGTATTGTGGGTGGTTGAGATGCTGTCTGTCATCTGCTGGATTTATTGATCAGTCAGCTGAGAGACAGTGGGTGTTGGTATTGTGGGTGGTTGAGATGCTGTCTGTCATCTGCTGGATTTATTGATCAGTCAGCTGAGAGACAGTGAGTGTTGGTATTGTGGGTGGTTGGGATGCTGTCTGTGGTCTGCTGGATTTATTGATCAGTTAGCTGAGAGGCAGTGGGTGTTGGTATTGTGGGTGGTTGAGATGCTGTCTGTCATCTGCTGGATTTATTGATCAGTCAGCTGAGAGACAGTGGGTGTTGGTATTGTGGGTGGTTGAGATGCTGTCTGTCATCTGCTGGATTTATTGATCAGTCAGCTGAGAGACAGTGGGTGTTGGTATTGTGGGTGGTTGAGATGCTTTCTGTCATCTGCTGGATTTATTGATCAGTCAGCTGAGAGACAGTGGGTGTTGGTATTGTGGGTGGTTGAGATGCTGTCTGTCATCTGCTGGATTTATTGATCAGTCAGCTGAGAGACAGTGAGTGTTGGTATTGTGGGTGGTTGAGATGCTGTCTGTCATCTGCTGGATTTATTGATCAGTCAGCTGAGAGACAGTGGGTGTTGGTATTGTGGGTGGTTGAGATGCTGTCTGTCATCTGCTGGATTTATTGATCAGTCAGCTGAGAGGCAGTGGGTGTTGGTATTGTGGGTGGTTGAGATGCTGTCTGTCATCTGCTGGATTTATTGATCAGTCAGCTGAGAGACAGTGGGTGTTGGTATTGTGGGTGGTTGAGATGCTGTCTGTCATCTGCTGGATTTATTGATCAGTCAGCTGAGAGGCAGTGAGTGTTGGTATTGTGGGTGGTTGAGATGCTGTCTGTCATCTGCTGGATTTATTGATCAGTCAGCTGAGAGGCAGTGAGTGTTGGTATTGTGGGTGGTTGAGACGCTGTCTGTCGTCTGCTGGATTTATTGATTAATCAGCTGAGAGGCAGTTGGTGTTGGTATTGTGGGTGGTTGAGATGCTGTCTGTCATCTGCTGGATTTATTGATCAGTCAGCTGAGAGACAGTGAGTGTTGGTATTGTGGGTGGTTGGGATGCTGTCTGTCATCTGCTGGATTTATTGATCAGTCAGCTGAGAGACAGTGAGTGTTGGTATTGTGGGTGGTTGAGATGCTGTCTGTGGTCTGCTGGATTTATTGATCAGTCAGCTGAGAGACAGCGAGTGTTGGTATTGTGGGTGGTTGGGATGCTGTCTGTGGTCTGCTGGATTTATTGATCAGTTAGCTGAGAGGCAGTGGGTGTTGGTATTGTGGGTGGTTGAGATGATGTCTGTCGTCTGCTGGATTTATTGATCAGTCAGCTGAGAGGCAGTGGGTGTTGGTATTGTGGGTGGTTGGGATGCTGTCTGTCATCTGCTGGATTTATTGATCAGTCAGCTGAGAGACAGTGAGTGTTGGTATTGTGGGTGGTTGAGATGCTGTCTGTCATCTGCTGGATTTATTGATCAGTCAGCTGAGAGACAGTGAGTGTTGGTATTGTGGGTGGTTGGGATGCTGTCTGTGGTCTGCTGGATTTATTGATCAGTCAGCTGAGAGGCAGTGAGTGTTGGTATTGTGGGTGGTTGAGATGCTGTCTGTGGTCTGCTGGATTTATTGATCAGTCAGCTGAGAGACAGTGAGTGTTGGTATTGTGGGTGGTTGGGATGCTGTCTGTGGTCTGCTGGATTTATTGATCAGTTAGCTGAGAGGCAGTGGGTGTTGGTATTGTGGGTGGTTGAGATGATGTCTGTCGTCTGCTGGATTTATTGATCAGTCAGCTGAGAGGCAGTGGGTGTTGGTATTGTGGGTGGTTGGGATGCTGTCTGTCGTCTGCTATACACGAGATGACCGCTACTGTCAGCCATGGTGTTAGTAGTGGAAGCTGAACAGATTTGTTTGATTATTATCTCAGTGTTTTACTTTTTACTGATCAAATTCCATCCAATAATTACTGGTGTTTTAACTGATATGATCCTCTGGATTCTTTAAGTTCTCTTAACCAAGCTGTAAAGATGAATACCAAAGCAGCTGCATGTAAGTTTACTTTTAAGTTTTATAATTTAGTAGCTATAGTGATGTTTAATATAATTTGTTCAGCAATCGGTCAGTAGTAATATTACCAACCATTCTTCTTAACATGCTATTTTTATAATTTGTGTTGACAAATCATTTACTGGCCAAAGCATCTCATAAGTATGTAGCTAAACCAAGCCTAGGTAATTGAGTAAACCCAAGTAATCCCACTTAAAACAATAATTCCAGTTCATAAGTTGAATTAGTACTGATGTAACTGATAGTTTTTATTTTTATTAATTTAACAAATAAAATGCTAAAATTATTTATTGGTCATTGGGGCTAAGCCCCGTATGCTATCAATGGGGGTGCAAGCTAAATTAGTGGTAGAGATCCTTTGGCCCTGAGGTCCCATGTTCAAATGTGTAAAATCATCAATGGATCTTATCTATATGTTAATTCATCGCCTCTAAGCTTAGTGTGAGGTAATGTGCAAAATAGTCAAAAGCCTAACATTCTACGATGTGATGGTACATAATACATTACATATACATGTATAGTTTACATTACTACTATATTACTGACTTGCTGTGTGCCCGTTCTACGCACGGGGATCTTATCGTAGTCAGTTGAAACTTTCTTATATTAAGAACAGCAGTTGGTTTGCATATTTTCAGATATGCTGGCAAAAATATTGTATATAAACCTTCGCAAATACAGTATATGACAGTTTCAAGCCAAAACAAATGCTTTGTAATTAAATGTCACCCGGATCGTGTTGGTCCACAGGTTAAATCCAATGATTAAACTAAAAAATGCTTTATAGATTTTAAGAAGCAAATAATAAACAAAGAAATTCTCTCCACACAAACCAGAAAAAATATACCTTTAAACTGTCTTTAATCTTATCAACACAGGATGATAAATCTATAAGAAGTATGCTTTACATATGGTTATCCAAATACCTTTAAAATATTTTACTTGTTCAAATTTGTTGGTACTACAGTACCATAAATAGATACCAAACATACTCCCTTGTGTTGGTTAGTCTGTGGTACAACTAAATTACTAGTTTAACAAATGTTAACTATTCATACATATTAACAAATTGTGATTTTGCAGTTGTAGCCAAGATTCGTAACCTGAATGACTATCATTTGCGGTTACAACATGGGGTTCTTCCTACACCTTCAGGAGTCGACATTGCTAACGCCATCAACTACTTCTCACAGACCTTAACAAGTACGTACAATGACTATTCCGGACAATGTGTCAACTAAACTATGTATGGCGCTATGAAGACCACATAGTTACCTCGTCTGGCTATATTTCTTTGGGTCAAATTACAATCACATGAGTAGTATAGTCATTAATCATGGGCAGAATTTTTATCACTTATAATTTTATATTTTACAAAAACAGTGACACAATTTTACATTTTACGCTAATTATGAGTGAATGATGGGTGCGGAATTTTGTGAGATGAATTGTGTTGCTTTGCTACTGGCTGAAACCAGCTGTGTCTTCAGCCTGTACCGTTTATTTAAAAGTCCAACGATTAAAGACAGCAGGATTTAGTTTCAAATTGTCAAGAAGTTCCTCAAATTTCTCAAGAGTAAACTGGCTAACTTTTGATTGTTAGGCGAGCACTATAACCTCATTGCTACCCAGTTATGATTACCTCTTGCAGATGTCCTGAAGGACGTGCCCAACTCTCCACTGGAGCTGCTCAAATGTGCAGACAAGGATGGTGTGAGGATGGCGTTGTACCCGAGCCTGGACTACCGAGGACTCTACATGGCCTTGCAACAGCTGGTAGACGTTGCTCCTCTCATGCAGTTTGGTTTGCACGGTAAAACAACTTGTTCAACTCCATTTCCTCTCCAGAAAGGTTTTGTCATGAATGTGGCTACTGGATTGTGTATCTTTAAAAACACACAAAATAGGAATTGTTGGTTGTAGGAGTTTTACAATGCAACCATGAGTGTTTTAATTCGATTTATTTCATTAATTGTTGTGGTCATTTTCATTAATTAATTATTTATTATTAATAAAAATATTAGCTACTGTACTTATGGTACAGGCCTGTAAGTATGGGCCTACATTTAAACTCAAACAATTTTTAAGTTGAAATGTTAAAATTTTTAAAATTGCTACTCTTGGACATGGTTTAACATTTTTCTAAAATAATTTAGCCTAACTTTAAATTACTAGCAAGGAGTAGCAAGTGTGGCATAAAAATAAAAGTAGGCTAGCTATCTTTTAGTACTGTAAAAATTAACAGTAATAGTAATTTTGGTTGAACACTGATTTGTATGAATAAATGAATGAAATTCAATAACAAAGTATTTGAATTAGATACAAAATAAATAATACAAATACGACATTTGAAATAGACTTAATTAACCCTTACTTGACGTTTCATACGCAAAGACCATGTGAAGATGGGATAGCGTGTGATCAATAATCCCCCCTAAAACTTCTTAACTTACAATCCTGTTACAGCTTTTGGCCAGTCCCTGCTGCAGTGCCTGGGATGTATTCTGCCGTTCCTAGAACATGATATGATCGACACTCTGCCGTACCTCACAGCTTCATCAATGTCTGCTCTGCCGGCCTCTCTACACCAGGACATTGTCAACTCCTTGTGCTACTACATTCTGCCGTTCACCATCAGTGAGTAAAACTAATTTGAATAAGTCATACTTTCACAGTTGCATTACCTCATCCAATAGGACAGTTATGACTTAAATCCACCCCAATGTGCCAACCACTAACCATACTCGTTGGACCTTAGAGTCAAGACACTCATTCTTTCATTGAAGGGGGGAGAGTGAATTTTTAATCTAAAAAATAAATTGTACAATCAAATGTACTCTTGTAGAGTAGACTTGGGGAAGTTGAAACATCCTACAATAGAATAATAATTAAATAAGCTAAACCCCTTTTTAAGTCACTTATTTGATATTCATTAGTTATAATTATTTACATCAGCTAAGGTTTTTAGTATAATCGTTGAATATGCATATAAAAGTAGATTATCCATCTCAAGTTACATTTGTAGCCAGTTTTAAGATAAAGATAATAGTAGATAATAGATAATAATAGTAGATAGTAGATAATAGTAGTTGAACTGATCAACTGACAGAATGAGGTGCTTACTGATTTCTGATGAAAGTTGTAAGTAAGCCATAATGAAAGACAAATGTTTGTAAACTGTGCATCTTACATGTCTCATGAACTAACCCAGTGTCAAATACGATGGAAAAACTTCTTTTACTGTAAAAATCCGGTTGAGAGACGCATTTAACTTTGTTCTATTTGAAAAGGAAATCGGTTGGTACTGGTTAATGTATTATGTAGGATGTCTACTTTAATTTCAAAAAGTTTGTTGTACCTGTAGTGTTGTAAACATAACGGTATTCGAATATAACGTCTGTTTAGCTCGCAATGCAGACGACGACCAAACAAACTACGCCAGTCAGTCTGTTTCTGCTGTGGTCATGATGGTGTTCCAGTATTCTGATGACATGGGTAAGTAAGACCTTCATTCACCAATTTGCTTGTTATTGTGCAGGATTCTGATGAATTATCTTTGTGTTGCAAATGACACCTCTCTGATCTTTCCATAGTAAAAATGTCAGCTGTGAAGCTGCTTCTCTTGGATCAAGGTTTAGTTGTCACTGATGTGTTTCTAGCTCACCATTGTCAAATGCTGGAGTGTCTGATGACTCTGAAGCTGAACCTGGTGAAGGACCTCTTGTGTGTGATTGCCTACGGGACTTCAGGTGCCAGGATGTCGGCTGCGAAACTGCTCTTCTACTATTGGCCGACATTCAATTCTCGTCTTTTTGAACGCAGAGGAACACCTCCCACACTGTACAGTAAGTCAACACATTCTATGATTCTATAAATTTAGATTCAAAGTAATGTGCTAAGGAATTGAAAAGAAACCATTTTGTGGAGCTATCAGAAAAGAAAATGATTCATTTGTAGTAAACAAACTCTTTCTCTGGACAAATCGGTATGCAGAGACAAGTTTACTTGTTTTCTTATTTTGAATCCTTTAACTGATAAGAAGTGAAAGGCTATATTTATATGGGTGTGTTACCTTTTCTCAGTAATAAAATCATATAGCACATTTCTTGACTTCAGACAGAAAGCCGTTCCCCTGTCAGAGAGACATGTGTCCCAACGCCGGGACTGCCGAGGCTGCCAAAGTCTGCTATGATCACTGCATCTCCATCACCTTCGCCACCAAGTCCCCCCCTCCCCTCTACCTCTGTATCGAGTGTGCCAATGAGATACACCGTGAACACCCAGAGCAGATGTTCTATGACATTCTACATCCGATGCTGCAGGGCTCCGTGTCCTGTGAGAACAAGGTAGGTCGATCCTAAAAATTAACCTTCAAATGAGTTTTAGGTTTCACCAATTTTGTTTTCAAAATAGAGTACCCTAACTCTCTATATGTGTCAAAAATTTCAACAATTTGACAGTACTAGGTAATTATTGTAAAGGTCTGAGGAATGTTTAGTCCATCCATCTAGTGGACAAGCATCTTGGAACTTTGACCTGCTTGAGCTATCACAATATATCAAAGTGTTTGTCTAAATGATTGTGGTTTGCAGCACACTTTCAATGCAGTATGTGCATCCACATCCATACGTTTAAAATGAATCACTTCCTGAAGGATATCAAACGGCCCATAACATAGGCAGACACAGCAAAGTATGTTGATATAATTTTATTCTAACTCAATATTCCAAGCAATTAGCAGCTTTTGCTGAATCAATTTTACTGATTACCAATATCTCAACTCAAACAAAGGAAGATGTATGTTATTTGATTGAGTATGAGCCATTAACCAAAAATGTTGATTTTTTTCAGAACTGTCGATCATCTGATAAAAGTGTGGTTTCAATATGCTTCACAACGGAATGTGTGAGTTACAACAGCAACCATCCGATCCGCTACTGTCAGCAATGTCACAGTATCAGACACAACAACAGACGTGGTGGAGACCACATTGTACACACTTGTCTACCCAAGGCCTGGGACATGGACTCTGAGATGCTCAGCTACCTGGTGGAGGCTATAGTGAGGTGAGTGACATAACAACAGATAATTTCAATCCAGAGACAATACTTCCCCAAGGAGCAATATTTCTATTTGATTTATGGGCCTTCAGCCATGCTACGGCTCAGCAAATTAGAGGCTCATAGCCTATTCTAATTCCCTGTTCTTAGTGAATTGCATTTGGTGATTGGCAGCTTTGAGCCACACTTCAATTTACTGTCCCAACCTTCTAGAAAAGGAGAAAATGACTCTATGTTCTACAGCTTTTTTACGACAAACCAAGATAATATTATACAGTTTTTTTTTAATTTTTACACATACTCTTTCTCATTCCCAGTCTGCTAAAAGAGGCACGAACGACCACAGCAGAGATCCCCAAAGACATGAACGATATCCAGACGAAGGCTGCGCTGCTGAACGTGTTGTCCCCGAGCTACCCACTGTCCACGGAGGAACGTCAGCTGATGGGACGCTTTGGTGTGTGGCTGCTTGTCGGACTCTGCACTCCCAAGGAGAACACCTCCAGTGACATCCTAGGACGTCTGCTGTCCATGCTGTTCCATTGGTTCCATGTCACGGCGTACTCGTTTGATGGTTAGTGTCTATGAGTATTGTTATTGTGTTTACGGTTCCAGCTAAACCACTTTAGTAATTTTTCTTGTGTGTACGTTTTTTATCAGTACATCAATTCTTTATTTGAAGTAAGGCAATAATAATAACACTTAACTATAGTGCTGTGATCTTTGGGGTTTAAAACTGTGTCATGTTTGATGTTCACCTAATGTTTTTGCCACATTGCAAGAGGCCATCTCCAAAGTAGTAACCAAAGTCTACTCTAACAAAAGCTGGGTCATAACCTCTGCACTCGGTTCAGTCTGGATTTATTGAAATCATGTTATTTGGCCGGCCCAGCAATGTCCAGTAATATTACTAAATTTTTGTTCTAGTACTAGAATGTTTATTTATGGGATTGTATCGATTTTATAACACTGGTTTGAATTGTAGACCAGGCGGAGTGTACCCTGGAGCAGCTCAAGACGGACTATGTGTGTCAGTGGCTCAATGAGGTGTGTCAGTCTCACTTCAACATCTTTGTGTCATGTCTGCTGCCCCACCCTCCAGACTACGCTAGGGTGGGAGGTCACTGGTGAGTATAGCATCAGGATAAGTGTAGTTTGATTGTATTCATTTTTAATATCTTCTCTCTGGATTCATTAGGTCAAATCAAACTATAAACATCAAGGCAAACTACAGCTTTGCTTTGATACCACAACTACTTGATACATACTTGATTTTTTATGTTTCAAATTCCTATACTCAGATTTTGTTTTGAAAAGTTTTATTACTGATGTTTCCTTGTACCTCATCCATTAAATACTTTTGGATGAAAAATTCTAGATCCAAAAGTTAACGAAATAATTAAAAGTTGAGGATAAGCAGAAATGTTTAACAAATTAACATGGTGCAATGAAAGGATTGCACCATGTTACCAAGCTTGTGTGAATTAGAATATTCACAGCCAGTTGGGTTGTGTTGAGTTTAAAAGACGCAAGATATGACATTGTTCCTGTTCCTATAAATTCTTACTCACTAATCCAGGCTAGTCCTTCTTAATCTGGGGTAGTAAGTTTAGCTATTTCATCCAGTGGTGGCAGCAATTGACCACTAAAAGTAGGGCGGCAAAAGCCACCAGGAAAGCATGGGTCTATTGTTTGTATAAACTTTACATTAATTTCCCCATACATTCCTAAAAAAACAGGGAAGCTGCCCCCTCTCACTCAATGTTAGTTTTTTTACTCCATACGTGTCTGATCTGGGACCTGACTTAAACATTTAGACTAAAATAAATAAAACAAAAAATTTCAGGCACAAACTGTCTTTATCGACTTGAAGGTCTGGTGTTACCCAGTCATGGATGTGGCCTCAAGACGTTAAAGTACTTGGGAGGGTCGGGTAGGAAGGGTTTGCTGCATAAAGGGCAGCAACTGTGACCTGTCCGTAGTAGGGTCACTAGACAAGGGGGGTGGAGGGGGAAGTTGCAGTTACAAGGTCGTATGAAGGTCATGTAATCAGCTGTGCTTCCACACACACGACAGCTGGGCTTGTCTGGTACCACAGGCAGATCCTCATCCATGGTGTCAAACTGTATGATCAAATAAAACACAGTGAGACACTGGCTTAGCTAATAAAATATAGGAAAATCTTAGAACTTATAATTTGGCATAATGGTAGACATACCATCTTAATGTACAAGCTGTCACCAATATTAGATTCCAAACATAATCAAAATCAAATGGGATACTCATAGAAGACATCAACTGGGATGCGGAGCAGTGGAGCTTTCAAAAGTGGATACAGGATACTGCGTTTAGCACTTAAAATATTATGGTATCTGTAGTCATAGGATAATGACGTAATTTGTCTAATTGTTTTTCTTTTCAGACTAAACTAAATGACTAAAATGATAGAAAAATTATTTTTAGTTACATAACCAACATTGCATGGTTAGATTAGGATTGTTTGCAAAATGTATCCTAACATATTTGTATAGGCCTGCATGGTTGGTTGCATGTTTTATCAAAATGAATTCCTTGAAAATCAGAGAAGTGTTATGAGTTGCTGAGCTTATTGAAACACTTTTGTATTGGTACAACTTACTTTTTAGCGAATTTCCCTATAGGGAAGTAGCTATTACCGTAGGTGGCACGGTAAGACCTAGACCCGGGACCGATTTACTTTTTCATTTTGATGTCCCCAGAGGCCAAAAACACCATTCGTTCAAATTTTTATATATGTATATATATATATATATATATATAGACTTATATATATATATATATATATATATATACGTCCGTGAACGCGATAACTTGAGTAATTTTTGTCCGATTTTGATGAAATTTGGTTTAAAGGTGTAAAGCGGGATAAACTTGAATGAGTTCGCGAACCAGCACGATCGGACCATGGGAACGGGGCTTTACGGGGGGTTTTATGGGGTAAAAATTGGTTTTTCTCACTTTTGACCCTCAAAACACAAAATTTCCCGATTTCTCTTTAGACCTTTTTAAAGAGCTTAAAAAAACAAATAATTTAGTATATAAAAGTATTTTTGTTCGATTATTAGTAACGGAGAAAATTAAAAAAATTGTAAATTTAAAATTCCCATGTTATTCTTATGGAGAATATTGTCAAATGTTGTAGTTTGCTTGTTTATGGATATATTTTGATCAAACTTGGCAAATTTATTTATTTTGTACTAAGCTATCAATATTTTACTCAAAAACACACTTTATTAGTTTCCTTGTAGCAGCAAACCTAGGTACTCGTTAAACCTAATGTTATATTAAAATATATTTAACTGAAAATCAATTCAGACAAATGGAAATTCGCTTAGTCGGCAGGTTTGCTGCGGCGGGGGTATTTTTTAGTTATATGAATCAAAGTGTGTCATAAGTTTGAATAATGTAGGAAATAGTTCACCGACAAATCTTTCAATGTGTATATACCCTTAATTTTCAATGTTGAAAAAATTTATACAGTGAATTTGACCAAATATAAGTAGGTAACCATATCAACCACCAGAAAAAACTGCTGTTATAATTAATTTGTGCAATCAAAATTTATAATTTGAAACCCCACCAAACTGAAGTACATTGAAGTACATTCTAATAAAGAAGAGAGCATTATGTTACCGGCATCTTCTTTTTTTAACTTCTCATTCACAACCACTTGTTTATTCTAAAATAATTAATGTATACCCTTGAAATAATAAACATATTTTGTATTTATAATTTTGCTTTTTTACTAGTTATAATATAATACAACATTTAATAAATATTATAAACTCATCACTAACCTTATGGTGATGTTGTGACTTGATTGCTCAAAACCCAGAGTTGTAGGTAGATCCTAATAAGTCAAAATAAAAAAATAAGGGTTTGAAACAAGGGCTGTTTTTTTTTTCATTGGGAATCCCTATTGACCAAAAGATGGTCTGACCTCATTGATTATGTCCCCTCATTACCATTCAACCATTTTTAGATTATATTTAGAATGAATATTTTTGTTTCCTTTAGAATTGTACTAAAATGATATAAATTCCTGGATCATTGAAGCTCTACCCCATAAGCATTTAAATTTTATTTTTATACTCAGAAACAATAGTTGATGTATTCTTACAACTTTTCAGGGACATGTTGGTATCTCGCACGTCTCATCTCAAGAACGGTTTGAACCGGTTGTTCTCGCTGGTGCCATACGAGGTGATCACTCCAGAGATCTGGGACTTTGTGATGCCTCATTGGCTCGAGGCAATAGTTAAGGACGTTCCAGAGAAGGAGTTGCCGGAACTGAAACTTTTGCTAAGGTATCAGCAGTCACTCTTTTTGGGCGACTTTGAATTTAAAACTCTATTTCCTTTGTACAGGTTTTTGGTGAATACTGAACTGGGAATACATGTTTTATATTGAGATGTTTGTGGAGGGGGTGCCTAACACCTCTAAATCAGCCAATTGTGCATTTTAATTCTTAGTATGTCATTCACACTGCCTAATCTTAGGTTCCCTATGAACCTTAAGACCATGATTAGTTTTTGCAAATTATATACAAATAAACTATTTGTTTATTTATAAGAGTTTAAGGGATAATAGACATCGGTGCACAAAAAAATACATGTACTGTACTCTCTGAAGAGTAAAAAAATTAAGTTCTATTGTAGGAAATAATATCAAGAATACTTAATGATTTTTAGAGATTTTTTGACCTCTTTCCTAACAGTTGGGACTTTGGAAGAAACCCTTAATACAGCAGATGGTATCTGTAGGCCTACATGTTGAACCATCTTAAGTTACTGATTTACCGATTTAAACATGATTTACATCTCATGATAAGTGAACTTATAGAGCAAAAAAGTGACTCTCTAAACTATACTCTCTGAAGAAGGAATAGGAAGAATGATCTGGACCATTTGTTTATTTAGACACCCTTTCCACACCTTTCCAAAACTTAACAGTTTATAGTTCATGATTGTAAATTTATTTTGTTTAACTGATTGTTGTCATTTTCACCACTGATGGAATAGATATTCGGCAGTGGAAAACGCACACAATAATTCTTTGAAGATTATATTATTTATATGTTTTGTTTCAGCAAGATGCTGGACCCTGAGATGAGTCCTCTCGGGTTTGAAGCTAAAAAGCTCTTTCATTTTGTGTCAGTTCGCTTCAAGCAGACAACCCCCAAAGTTATGGAACAGGCACTCAACTGGTTACAGGTAAGAATCCCTGTTTTAGTTCTACAATTACTAAACCATTTGTTTTTTATTATGTCAATGACAAATATGGTTTTTTTGCAAATAGTTATGTTACTGTGATTACAATTGAGAACTTAACCAAATAGTTTGGTTAAAGGTTAAATATGCTACCTTACTACACAGCTACCATACTGTCGTTTTTTTTAAACATAGACCATATTTTTTTATTACTCATAATTATTTACAGCTGTTGAAAATACAGAGGACCGCAGAAATTCTCGGTAAATTTATTTAACAAATATGTTACTTACAGATCCTAACCATCTTAGACATTGTGATTCATCGGCATCTCTTGTTCACCTTCTTCGAGGACGGAATCAACAGTATGAAAGAAGGAGAGACTCTGGGAAAGGACAGGGACAGTTTGAGGAAAAGCAATATTTGTATGTTGGTCAAATTAAATCTTTTATAACTCTGTAGAGAATTTAATTTAAGGTTTATATCATTGACTTGGATTATGAAGATGAAGATATTGAAGATTATTATTACTGTTATTGGTTTAGAACTTAGAGGAATGTACACTATGTAACTCTTCTAATAAATGATATTTTTCTCTTACTTATTTGGTCGTAAGTTTATTTGAACTATACAAACAACCACGACCAAACATTGTTCTCCTTCAGATGTAATTATAAACTGACTGTTTCAGCACCAGTTGTGGAAGATGAGTCGGGACAGACATCAGGTATCTCTGATGACGAAGGTCAGACAAACCGACAGAGCAAACGGCAGCACAGCGATGGAGAGCTGAAGTTGTCGTGCTGCGTGCTCATGTTGGATATTGTGCTCAAACAGGTCTGTCATTGGCTAAAGGAAGGAGGTTTTTCTCATTTTTTTATGTGTTAGAACTTTGACTGTTACAGCTAGCTGTTTCTCAAGAAATGTGATATCATGTTGTGAATCATGAATGATAGACTGTTGACTATTTTGTAGCCTCTTGCAGGCTTAAATCAAAATAAACACTGTCAGCAATCTGACACATACTGTCTCCGACTTAGTCAACACCTCTTATCATGGCCTATGGGTAAGTGGTGGGATCGACTTTTATATTTCAACAGTTAAACAAGTGTTGCAATAGCTTTTAAACCCTATTTCTTACAGCAATGGGGGTTGTCTTGTTTTGTTTGGAGTTTAAAGGACTAAACAAAATTTTAATCAAAATTAGTCAAGCTGTTTTTTTTTTAAATAATTTTTTATATTGAGTTCTATGGGTTTTGTGGGGAAAATCACAAATGTTTCAATAGGGGAGAATTTAAAAAGTTGATGTAAAGGATTGCTTGTTACAGATGGAGAAGCAAGGAGTGGAAAGACACACTGGTATTCACACTGTAGTAGCTCAGGATACTTGTCGGATACTACAGGTGAGTCCACTATCTATACGAGTTGCCTATAACTCAACATGAATGGCAAAAAGCTATACTTTTTGACACTTGCAGCAGCAGCGTTAAAGTCAAGGCTAGAACTACTACGCTTGGACTTGTGCTTGGCTAGTGTTGACTAGTGTATGAGTCTGAACAATGGTTGTAAGGTCTAAGGTGCCAACCTGGCTAGGATTTAAATAAATGATCCTGGCTAATGAAACATCTGATCTTATTCTGTGACAAAGCTACACAGATCATCTCACTCCATTCCATTCTACACTCATCCTTCCTTATTTGGGTTGAAATATGCACCTAGGTGGTGCAAACATAATGATGCTCAGTGCACTGTAGATTGAGGGTTAGAATCCGAATGCACTCTTGGTCAGGTGTGCAACTCATAAGTAGTGCACCTGTCTGTGGTAAAGGTTGGTGGGAGAGGACCACTTCAAATAAGTGATGGATTGATAGCTCGGTTGGGAGTTAATGGAATCAGTAAATTCTTTGCGAGTTTCACTTCTAATCATTTATTCTGCTATATCTTTTCTAAACCTTATTTTGTGTGTTTACTGAAATTTTTTTTGAAAAATTTGGATCAAACAAATGAAATTTGGAATTATTTTAAATTTGGTGTCCAAGACGAGGGAAAACATGAATTTGGTACAGTCAAACAACTAAATAATCATTGGAAGTTCTAAGGGTTCAAGTAAGAGACATAAGAAATATAGTAAACATCAAAACTTTCTTTAACACACAGAAATAAACCTTAAAGTTAAGTGTCTTCAGCTGATCTATGAGTATGACACTATATAACGTTTGTTCAATCTATGGTCTTGTTGAGCTGCTCAAGATGTCGTATGTTCAGTGGATGCTGCAAGCCCCGTGGTTGACGTCCCATGTTTGCACTGGGTCTGGCAAGACTGAGTGTGTTCACTGTGAACTGACTATCGTGTGGCACCAACTGGCGCTAGAGCTAGTCGGCTACATAGCCCAGGAGAACCCAGCACACCCCCCTGATGTCAGTATCTGCAGAGGATGAGTATTTTAGACACCATGTGGTATCAACATTATACAATAGAAATAGCATTTATGGTAAAGAAGGGTTAGTTTGATCGTTGGGAAAAATAAAGCCAAAATATTCAATTTGGCAATTGATGGTTGTGGGTGAAATAAAGATATTCAATAATGTTGGAGAAATTTTATGATTGAATGATATAAGTTATGCTTTGCTTTATTTACAATATGTTAATTAGCGTGTTCCTTTTCACCGGAAAATAAAAAAAAAATTAATTATTGTATTTGCATGCTTTTTAACCAGCCAATACTTCTTGTAAGTAATAATCAAATTTCTACCAATAATTCCGAGCCCAGTTAATTTAACCTCTTTAATAATTCTACCTCTATAAAGAGTTTAACCTCTACCCATAGTATAACTGCAATCAATGGCTTAATCTTTAGTGGTAGCTTAACCTCTACTGATGGTTTAACCTTAACCAATACCGTAGTTCATCAACCACTTACGCAACACTCCCTTGTGACTGACAGTTTGGTGTTCCAGCCGCCACTGAAGGAGGAGTCTGACGAGCACAAGTCCCCCGGGGAAGACAAGAAGGCTGAGCCAAAGCCTGACGTCGTCATCAACATGCCACTGCTCGAGATACACACAGTGGGTGGAGTCCTGGTCAACATGCCCCATGTAATTACGCTGTGTCGGTGTATCAAGTGTGGGTCATGATGCACCTCACAGCACTCAACCCTAGTCTCCCGATAGCCAAATGTCCACTCTCCTAGTCTCTCGACAAACTTTCCAGTTACTTGAAAAACCTCCTCTTGAAAAACCTAACAACCTAGTCTCCCAAAAAAACTTCCCACTCTATAAACATACCCGATCAATATCTACAAAATGTCTCAGTTGATCAGTTAAATTCCAAGTCCTTAAATAAACTTCCTAGCCTCATGATGAACTTCTCAGACCCAAACATCCGAATTTAGAAACAAACTTCGAAACTTCTCGATCTTCCAAAATACTTCCCAGTCCCCCAACAAACTACACAGTCTCTTGATTAACTTTTCAGACCCTTAATAGACCTCCTAGTCCCCAGACAAACCTTTTAATTTTATCAGAAACTTTTCAGTCCCTCAAAAACATCTCAGTCTCTCAAAGAACTTCCTAGTCCGTAGACAAGGTCCTTCAAAAAAGAAATTTTCAATCTTTAGACAAACATCTTAGCCCCTTAGCACCCACCAATAAAAAATAGTAGATTATTTCCCCATCTTCCTTCTAGTTTCCAGTCTTCTGTCAGATTTGATTGTTTCCGCTATCTAACTTCTTATATTCTTAATCCCTCAAAAAATTCCCCATAATAAAACTTCCTAAGTCTCTCAACTATCAATCCTGTCTGTCTAATATCATTCAATTTTCCTAGTATTGAGGTTCTAGTTTCTCCAATTATCTTGAGATTCAACCTTCCCATGTCTTGGTAAACCCATGTCAACCATCTTCGCTTTCTAGTATCCAAATATTGGATTTATCCACTCTCTAAACCAACCTTTCCATTCCTTCCCAATCTCCAACCGCCTGTCAGTTACGCCATTACAGTAGGAGCCTCGCTTGGCGTAGTTACACTCATCAAGTGCATGCCACCAGCACAAAGCGAGATAGTTGCGTAGATAGTAGTTAGACCCACCCGGCTGCCGCTAGATGAGTCGTTACTACAGCCATTTAGTAACCGGTTCCCTACATCCTTCTCAAGAAAAAACCATTTAGTAATTACTTCACAACCTTCACCTCGTGGATGGAGATTGTTTTGCTAGTTGGTAGTGGATTGTTAAGAAACAGATTAGTATGAAACAGTTTAACCAGTTTCCTAACTCCTAAATTCAAAGTTGTTCATTTTTAAACAGTTTTTTCACTTCTCAAACCTGACAGGAAACAGATTACCGGTACCCTATATGGTGGTGATTTGATAAATTCTTTAGAATGGGAAACTGGTTAGCCAATAGTAACTGGTTTGCTAAATCCTTTAGAAAATAGAAGACTGGTTTCTAACCGGGTTGCTTGATTTTTAGAATATGCAAAGTTAGCCATTTTTACACCATCAGAAAAATATACGAAACTGGTAAAAGTTTTTACATTTAATTTTTAAGATGCTTGCTCATAATTGACATAACTATTAGTAGCCAGTTCAACAGTGGTCAATTGTTTTCTAACAACTAGTTTTATTTATTGTTACCGTATCAATTTAGAACAGCTTGTCATGAGTACCAATTAAAATATTAAATATGTCAAACCCTTATAAGTTCAGTTTTGAATTATGTTCTTAAAAATAATTTGTCAGAATGACTATTGCAGTTTCCAAAAGAGTAAAGGGGAGATGGTACCAGTTAAATGAAATCTGCCTTTACTTAATTGCATTAATGTTTTTAGGCTCAAACTACACCAAAGGACAATGAAGTACCTTACAGATTCAATAAGGTGTGTTTTAACTGTGTGTATCTGTGTGTCTGAATCTGGTCTTCAACGCTTTAGTTGTCTTCATCAACGGTTCTACTGGACAGTCTCTTATTATTGAAACTTAAACTGCGAGAAAAATAATAAACTGACCCTAAACAAAACTCGATTAATAATAAGTCATAAAAATGTTTACAATTAAATCAAGTTGCTGTGTTGAAGTTGAAGATAAAAATAATAAATTTAAGTAACGCAATAACATACTTAAAATTGATTTTTAAAAGTCATATAAAATACTTTTACTTGTTAATAGGTAGGTACAATTTTGTTGTAAAATATTATCTAAGTATTCATTTATCCACCCATTGTTTTCAAAAAAGGTTTTCACTTTTTGTACGAAATGTTTCTTATTTGTTACACTCTTTGCATAAAGGAAGAAGGAATGGATTTTGTATACTTATCCAACTCACTAAAAATCATAGCTTCAGGCAGTTGGTAGCACACAAAAAGTTTAGAACAGATAGAATTTGGTATTTTACAGTCTTCTTAATGAACTATGAGTCTTCTTCAGAATCAAATTTTAGAAGAGAACTGAATTGCAATTTATAGCCAAATTTCTGCTATGTTCTCCTGAAGAAGCTCCCAGGAACAAAATATCAAGTTTATCATGTTGCGAACCTTTTGTGAGCTATGTGTTTAGAACTCTTTTCTAAAGTGAGTTTTTTATATAACCATTTCTTACTCATCTGACTTCGTAAAACCGTTATCCATTAAAATATTATCTCATACCATCTAGCTTAGCTGAAATAAAAATTCTTGTTCTTTAGGTATTGAGTTTGTGAGGGTTTATGGACATGTAAAAATCTATCATATTTGAAATATAAGTTACTTACATATTACACAATTAGTAAACATGGTTTACAGTGTTCCCCAGTATTTTATTTAAAATATTTAATCATTGATACATACTACATTCAATTTCAAAGCCAAGTTTTTGGAAACAGTTAGTTTTTGACATCTTGTTTTTGTCCGCGACCATCGTATGCCTTATAGATCAATTCGTGGTGAAGTTTCAATAAGAAAGCAGATTGCTTGGCCTCTTCACTCTCTGTTTTCATCTGTGTTATCTTCATGTTCATGTGTGATCGTTTGAATGTTCTCGGTCAGGCTGCGTGGACTTCTGTTTACAAACAGCTCTCGCTTCACGCACTGCATGCTCTCTTCCGCTCACTACGTCTGTTTACGTATCTTTTCAATTCACTTACGATATCTTCAACTGTTCAGAAATCCCTCTCTGTCCGGATCTATTTATGTTTGATGTTGTAAATCGATGTTTTCTCTGTACATACGTTTAATTTGTGTTGTTTTTGTTCTCTTGTGTTGTCAGTTGTAATGTCGATTGTAAAGGGACTTTTGATTTGGACGCAGATATGAAACCACTTGTGTTTTTTGTCTACGGTAATATCTGTTGTGTTTCTTAAATGTTTTGTTCTATGTTTCGTCTAAGTTTAAAAATTACCAATTTTTAAACTTCATGATTAAAAATGATTTTTAAACTAATATAAAGCTTGGTGAAATAGTGATTCTTTAGAGGAATTACTGTATCTTATCTTGTGTTATAAAATGTGCTTATTTTACGATTTGATGGATTGGATGTGTTTTTAAATATGTATTTTCAGTTTGGTAAGGGGGCTTTACATAGAATATACAATTCGAATACATTAAAATTAAGTGTAACTTTTAAATTCTTTTAAGAAGTGTTGTATTGGATTGATGTAAGAATTTGAGAATTTTGTTTAACATTTATCTATGTCACAAGAAATTAAAACCTTGACTGCACGTGGCCGCCGGCTCCCATCGTGGTCCCTTGGCACATGCTCGTAGGATGCCAGTTTCCCAACCAACCTGCCTAACAAGAGCGCAGTGTTAGCGCAGGCTCGGTCAGAAGAGGGTGATATTTCTTGCGCGTGGAGACATATTCTCCTCAGTATGCATTGCACAATCCGTTGTATACTAGCGGGACCTGTCATCTGTTAGCCAAACCCTTTTTTATACTTGAGGGTACGGGACAAAGTGTGTGTTTTTTCTTATTCCAGAGGGATTAATTTAATGTTTACATATGATAGTTTATTATGGGACGTGAACTTCAACAGTGCTCATGGAACATCGGTGTTCCTCAGGGCAAACACTTCCTCAGTGCTTATGGGTGACTGGCGCGGCGTTCCATAATTTGATGGCGTCACTTAATGTTGAGTTTATGTTTATAATTTTTTTTTTTTATTTATTTAAAGCCCAATGATCAGGAACAGCTGGGTCCAGTCTTGAACCATCAAAAGCTACTGACTTTTCTCAGGATTGAATCAGCAATTTTTTGTTTGCTAAGCGAGAACCGTAACTCAGCTAACCAGCCAGTTATTCTTGATGGTAAAAGATTACTGAAATACTATGGTGTTTCTTGCTCGTGTCAAGTCTATTTTTTTTAATGACTGGTGTGGATAAGCTGTTGTTGAATCCATAAACAAATATATAAATTAGGAAGTTCAACAATACTATCCAGCCATAAGTGGCTTAAAACAAATATTAATATTGACATAAATGTGACCTTTTAAGATTGTGTTCATTTAAGACAGTAAATTTATTGATTGAAGAAATGTAACATGAAGAAGAGTGATTTACTTGCCTCAATTAGGTGTTACAATCATCACTAAAAGTAGCCTAGTCTATCTAAGATCTGTTTTAATAAACAGTTTTGCCTCTAGTGTTTGCTAACTGATTGTAGTTAAACACTGATGGATAAGCTGTTATTTAACTATAATTCACATTTAAACCTGTTACCCAATTAATTTGTTATCACCTGTTACTAATAAAATAGGTCAGCATCAATGGATCTTTAAAATGTGATCTCTAGAAATAAATCAAACCCTGGGAGGAAGCCCTAAATAAATTTACCTCTAGGTTCTCATTTGTCCTTCTGCTAGGTCATATATTTTAAACAACACATAAATAGGTTTAGTGGGACGGGCCAAAAACGGATGTTACAGAAGAAAAACTCTTATTGTCTAAGTATACATAGATTTTTGACTATTAAAACATAATCATCATTCGTTTGTTCTTTTTGAGGGATATTGTTTGACTCAAGCTAGATAGAAAATTGAAAACTTTATCCAAAACAATGTTCAAGAACTCAACATAATGGTTGTATTGTGATTGTGACGATGTTGTCTGTTGATTGCAGATCATGACTGCCACTGTGGAGACAGTGATGGAGCAGCTGGATTTGGCTCCGATGATAATATCTGAGCGAGCAGTACCAGCCGTCGCTCGAGCCGTCACACTCACCGATACTGACGTCGGTCTGTATATCAAAGAATACTCTGCTTGTAGAATATTTCCATACTAAGATACTTTAGATAGGTATCATTCACCTTATTGAAATCAGGAGAACACAGTCCTTGTCACACAACAGTTCATTGATACACATAAAAGATACTAAATAAAATTACACACTAAAGTTCTTTAATTCCGACGTTTTGTCGCACCAATAGCAGTTTAGAAATAGACTATAGTTATTTGTGTAACTAGTGGTGAAAGTGGCACTTTGCAGGCGAGTGCGGAATGATCTCGAGTGCAGCAAAGGCCTTTTTCACTCGTTTTACACATTATATTTTTCCTACAGTCACTATAAAGCATATAAATAATTAGTCTTACAAACACTATACAACACGTTTTTAGGTTCAGCTGGCAATACAAATGGTGCCCTAGAGAAAGTATTACCAGCGGTCCGTATCACTCCGCTATTTTTCCTCGGCAAGAAATGTGCTCCGCGTTTTGAGAATATAGTTCTGCATGTTTTTGTAATTTGAAGTGGTTTCAATATATTACCCATATTGAGACTACATTTAGGTATCAACAACTTTTGACCAAAACAAATTTTATAACCTAATATATTACCCATATTGAGACTACATTTAGGTATCAACAACTTTTGACCAAAACAAATTTTGTAATAACTGACAAATCTTTAAAAATATGTAGCCACAGCCAAGGTGAACATTGCCCGACCGAATCTGGTAGGTGAGAATGACCAGCCCGTGGAGCATTCGGAGGATGACATGGACGATTTCTGGCACACATCTGTCGGCAAGTTCCGCTTCTCTATAGATGAACTGCCACACCAGCTGCAATATATACACACACTGCTGAAGGTAAATGAAGCTTTATTCCTGTGTTGATTATGTTCAATTGTTATGTAGGCTGTAGATGTGTGAAAATTGTCCACAGATTTGTCTTCCTACATGAGGTGTGTTAGAGAAACACAATAATGCAAGGTTGCTATGACAACCATTGGTTTTGCGGTGGAAAGACTGAGACACCAATTTCATTTCATTCATTACATGGAACGGTTTTAGACTATTTATACAAAAAATTTATTTAAAGAAATGAGCCTCTCACAAAGTCCTATAGAGTTTAAAATCATATTTTCTCCCTTTGTTTTTTTTTGTTACTGAGCTACTTGATGCCTCCTAAAATATGTTATAGCTTACAATACTTTTTTAATACTTTTTAATATTTTTCAATGTGATGGCGACCATACAAAGTAGGTATTTTAAGCCAATTATGAATGAAGATGAGTGTAGGATGAGAGGCGCGATCTTGTAGTCTTGTTGTTGTTGTTAGTAACTAAGGCCGACATAATAAGTTGGCTTATTAGTTTGACTCAATTGCAATTCAAAAGTTGGCGCATTCGACAGAAACCAGTATTTTACATCAGAACACAATGTTGGATGCACAATTCAATTACATTCTAAAACTGGCGACAACTTAAACACAGAGATAGAATGTCTAGCTATATTCATAGTCACCTTCACTCTCCTATTATAATAATCTCCTTAGCTCGACATTACTTATCAGAATTTACACGATTGAAGTCGATAGTCATTCAGTAGTAAAGAACTAAGTGGATTGTAGGAGTTGCCGAAGACTGAGGAGCCAGATGTCTTGTACTACATGTTGCAATGTCTACATCTGATGGTGCTGCACGGAGACGCTCTCAACAAGGCTGTCAAGGACCACCGAGGTTTCATCATCTGGTGTCAGGAGAATCTCATCATCAAGAAGTGAGTGGAATACTGTAAACAAATGTTATTTCAAATTCTGTTGTTAGAACGTGAGACTGATTCTTAAAAGAGATAGACTTTCTATAAATAAAAACGTAAGAGGTAAGAAGTAACAAAGAATTCTTCCTTTTTAGTTTTTAATATAACAAAATTTTAGGGCAACTACTCTTACAATTAACCAAAGAAGTATTAGTTCTAATGTAAGCAAATAGCATGATAAATCAATTTAAATAATTATCTGGAGACAGTCCATTTACAACTTTCTCCAACCTATTGAGTGGAGTGAGACATAAGACTCAAAAAGTGGGCGAATTTTGTTAATTGATTAGTTGAAATGAATCGGTCTCATGTTCACAACACAACACCTGTGATCAATCAATTATCATCCACCACTTATATTCTTTTACTTCTAT
Organism: Macrosteles quadrilineatus; assembly: GCF_028750875.1. NCBI lineage: Eukaryota > Metazoa > Arthropoda > Insecta > Hemiptera > Cicadellidae > Macrosteles > Macrosteles quadrilineatus. Next base: position 37,182,672 of record NW_026542597.1, on the reverse strand, counting down.
AACACGTGTTTTTCCGTCCAATTCCTAATCTGGTTATTACTTAATGTGAACCATTTATGGCATCATTAATTATTAGACAAACGTCACCGCATCTCTGGGTTCAAAATCAAAACCAACAATCATCAGATTTAATTTCAAGCATTATAATCTCTCAGACACCCAAACAATCTATGTCCAATCCAATATTCTAATGAAACGATCCAAATATTTTTATTTTAACACAATGTATGGTGTCACGCTCAATTTGACTTTTCTCACAAACCACTTGTGCAGTTTACATCTCCTATCAATTACTTGTTATGGTGATATTTTCTTGGCGATTAAGAATAATTTGCAAAGAAATTCGGTAATTTTCTGTTAAAGGGAACATTCATGATTATCGATGATTTCTTTTCAATTTATCAATATTTTTTGTTTTCTTTTACAAGCCATATTCCTTCTGTTTAATATATTCAAACACATTTAAACTACCAGTTGAGAACTGCCTATATGGATTAAGAAATGAAACTATTCCAAACTAACTTAACATAACTAACTAGACTTGCTGTAGGCTAAGTTACCGTTTTAAAATTCTATTAAATAACATAAAAGGCATGTGGGAAATGGAATAGGTTATCAAACAGAATTTTTACATTTACAGCAAGTTTGGGTTGGTTAGGTTAGTTTAGAACAGTTTCATTCCAATATATTTTTATTTGTTGATACTGAGCAATTTATTCATTGTAGTTGTCAGCTGATTTGTTTCAATTCATCAATATCAATTTATGGGATCAAAAAATAAAATATCAATATATCGAAAAGAAATCATTGATAATAATGAATGTTCCCTTTAACAGAAGATTTCATCAATAAAATTAAATAAACTAATTTAATCAAAATTTTATTTGACAGTTTGTGGGACATTTGCAATGCTGAACATTCACACATCTGCGAAACTTGTGTTCCGATCCTCCTACATTGCATCACTCTGCCGTCTGGTTCGGACGTCTTCTGGCGCGTCATCCAAGACGAGTTTCATAGCAGTGATTGGAGAGTTCGTTTTGTTGCAGGTAATGTTTTGCTTCTTATAAAATATCCTTTTGATTGGTTAAGGATCCAATATACCATTACTATTAGTGGATAGACCACAAGAAAGTATTCTCATGAATTTGCATGGCACCTATCGAGATGGGATTCACAGCAGTAGTGGAAGAGTCTATTAAATAAATAAATAAATAAATCTTACATAAAAAATAAAACGTTTACATAGTATAGCTATGCTACAAAACAGGTAACATTGTCAAAATACAAATACCTTAAGACTAAGGATTTACAAAAATAAACTAAAACTATAAAAATAAAAGTGGTATAAACAAAATGTATCAGTTAAAAAAATGTAGTTAAAACAAATTTATTTTTACACAACCTCATCATTTAAGAACTCATCTATACTGTAATAGGTTTTTAATAAAAGAAAATTAGCAAGGCTGCTTTTGAAATGCTTGGACTGTATTTTGTTCTTGAATTATTGAGACAGTTTATTAAATAGTTTTTTGCCCATGTATGTTGGGGTTTCTCCTAATGAAAGACGATCCAGCGGATATTGAAAGTTAGTTTTGAACCTAGTTTCATACCTATGCTCAGTGTTTTCACTACAAAATTTTTCAAAATTTCCTTCTACCACCAAAAGTGTTTTAAAAATTGTTAAACTCGGAACAGTCATTACTCCTAATTCTAAACAAAATGGCTTAGGTACATGATGTTCTCCATGGTGCAAATGTCATTATTCAAAAGTTTGTTCTGAATCTTAAAAATTAAATCAATGTTTGATGCAAAGCCCCAGAATTCAATTCTATATTGAAGAATTGAATAGAAGTATACATAGTATAACATCAAACAAGTTTTTAAGTCAATTGTGTTTCTTAAACATATCATTTGATAACAAGCTGAATTCAATCTACTAATCAAATTTTCAATGCTTTTTTCCAATTTAGTTTTGAATCTACGTACAAACCGAGAAATTTTACATCATCGTGAACAGCTATAATTTAGGTCTTTAAACTCTTTTGCCTGAGCAGTACAAAACTGAAGGTTATGTTTATGTTTACAATAATAAATTTAAACAATGTAACATATGGATAGTTAAGCACTACCGCTTAAATCCATTTTTTTTGTGGTTGGTTCTAGAATATTTTTTTTTTTTTTAAGCTTTGGTCAACATATTGTCTACAATTTTGGTATCATAACCATTATACTTAGCCACGTCTTTTTTGGTATTTAAGTTCTTTATTATAATTTTTTTGGGACAGTGGGGTATTTAAGAGGCAAAAAATCATTGAATTAAAAGCTGATATTTTTTGTTGATAAACCCATTGGTGTGGATTGGTTTTCTGTAAATATCAAACTAGTTTTTCATCACTTTGTAGCATTAGTACATCTAGAAACGAGATCTTCTTATAATTTTTAACCTCATATGTGAATTTTATTGACATATAAAAATAGTTCAATTTGTTGACAAAGTCATTAAGGCTTTCTTTTTTATCAAAAACTGCAAATATGTCATCAACGTACTGTAAACAGGTTCTTGGAAAATACGCCATTATTCTTTTGCTTTTGTTTCAAAATGACTCATAAATATATCTATTATATTATTAAAGGGATACAATAAAATTGTATGTAAACGGTTAAGGCCATTTACCAAATATAAATATAGGCATATGACATATCAAAATGATGCTTAGAGTGTGTAGATTTGCCAAAAAGTATTGATATGGACGAACTCCCTAAGGGCTCTGCCCCACAGGCTAATTTCCAAAGGCCTTGCATGTTTTGGAAGTTAACGTTATTCGATTAATTTAGGGAACAACAGCTGGCCAATGCAATTGACAATATAGTTTGTTTGTTTACATCTTTGTTTACTTATTTTATTATTTACTTTTATGTTACTAAACGAGGTGCAGTGAATGGACAGTGGAGCTATTTCTAGCTGTTTGAAAGTGAGTGATTAAAGGTGTTCGAATCACAATGAATATGAGATTAAAAAACCATGTATGTTGTTCGTTCCAAGAGGTTGTCACCGATCTTTAATTAACAGGTCGCCATTTCATTGAAAAGTATTAAAGTATTAAAGACGTCGTGAAAGAGAGCGGCGAGTTCAGGTTCAACCATACCCACCTCGGCCACCTTAAGATGTAAGGTATAAAGGTTCGACCGCTTGAACATTCTTTTGGATGACAATTTCTCAAACTTGGGCCCTTTTAAATGAAATATAAAGTCAAAGTTGATTAAATCAATTTAATTGTGGCTTCTGTACACCCGTAAATTCGCGGGTAGAACCTCTTGTATGCTACAAAACATGATAGTGGATTTCCCTTAGCATTTCCTTCAGTTTGGGTATAAAAAGTATTATTGTAATATCATAATATAATCATAACTACAATACAAGTAAAAAAATAACTTTGTAATTGGAAAACATAAATTGGAGCTCTTAAAAAAAATCAGATAAAAGGCATTTATTAATGCAGTAGGCTACATAAATTTTTAAAATGTATTCCTTTAAAAATCAAAAGAGAAAAAAAAACCCAAAAAAAACTTCTCAAGGAATTTTTAATGCACCTGTCCTTATACTCTTTATATGAATTGAAAATGGCTTTATCATTTTTTTAAGCATTATTTTTAATTTAATTGACATTATTCATTTACAACACTCTATGAATTAAGTCCGATATGAGTCTCTTAGCAGTAATGGAAGAGTCTATTATGTGGTATATAGGTAAAGGTTTGCTTCATCAAAATATTCTTTTGTTTTTCAAAGGATCAAATGCAGAACTCGTAGATAGTCCATAACCAAGTATTCTCAAAATCTTGCATGTTGGTCATCCGAGATCAGTCTCTCAGTAGTAACGGAAGAGTAGTAGGTAAAGGTTTGCTTAATCAAAATATTCTTTTGTTTGTCAAAGGATCAAATGCAGAACTCGTAGATAGTCCATAACCACGTATTCTCAAAATCTTGCATGTTGGTCATCCGAGATCAATCTCTCAGTAGTAACGGAAGAGTAGTAGGTAAAGGTTTGCTTCATCAAATTATTCGTTTGTTTGTCAAAGGATCAAATGCAGAACTGGTAGATAGTCCATAACCAAGTATTCTCAAAATCTTGCATGTTGGTCATCCGAGATCAGTCTCTCAGCAGTAACGGAAGAGTCTATTATGTAGTAGGTAAAGGTTTGCTTCATCAAAATATTCTTTTGTTTGTCAAAGGATCAAATGCAGAACTCGTAGATAGTCCATAACCACGTATTCTCAAAATCTTGCACGTTGGTCATCCGAGATCAGTCTCTCAGCAGTAACGGAAGAGGCTATTATGTAGTAGGTAAAGGTTTGCTTCATCAAATTATTCGTTTGTTTGTCAAAGGATCAAATGCAGAACTCGTAGATAGTCCATAACAAAGTATTCTCAAACTCTTGCATGTTGGTCATCCGAGATCAATCTCTCAGTAGTAACAGAAGAGTAGTAAGTAAAGGTTTGCTTCATCAAAATATTCTTTTGTTTGTCAAAGGATCAAATGCAGAACTCGTAGATAGTCCATAACCCAGTATTCTCAAAATCTTGCATGTTGGTCATCCGAGATCAGTCTCTCAGCAGTAACGGAAGAGTCTGTTATGTAGTAGGTAAAAGTTTGCTTCATCAAAATATTCTTTGTTTGTCAAAGGATCAAATGCAGAACTCGTAGATAGTCCATAACCAAGTATTCTCAAAATCTTGCATGTTGGTCATCCGAGATCAGTCTCTCAGCAGTAACGGAAGAGTCTATTATGTAGTAGGTAAAGGTTTGCTTCATCAAAATATTCTTTTGTTTGTCAAAGGATCAAATGCAGAACTCGTAGATAGGCCACAACAAAGTATTCTCAAAATCTTGCACGTTGGTCATCCGAGACGACCAACATAAAATAATCTCAGCAGTAATGGAAGTGTGTTCCATAATGTTTTGTTTTATATAATTATCCTTTTGGTTAGTTGAGAATCTAATGAACCTTTCCATTAGGGAATGGACTTCTCGAGTGTTTGAATGCTGTCGTGGGGTCAAATCACTGCAAAAACAAATTTCTTCTCTCTTTAGATGAATGTGTCACAGGCCCTAAATTTGAAGACATATTTTTTGTAGATAAATTTTCAATCATAGAACTCTTTTTGGATATCTTTTCGAGTTTCTGGAGTCAAGGGAAGTTCTCGAACAACCAATGGCTTATGTACCCAAGGACCAGCATTCTTGAGCGAATCTAGACTGGGGTAAGGTTCTCTATCTCGGGTGTATGCAAGCCAAAATCCGTATCCAGCCAGGCCACCAACAAACCCAAAATAGGCACCAATGCTAAGTTTTTGGATAAATGTCAACTTGCTCATTTTGATTTTGTATGAATAGTAAGTTGTTTCCTTGGTAATTTTAACTCATCACCATTTAAAAAACTTATTTGATCTCTAAGGTGACCGATTCAACTAATTTTGTCTTACATATCAATAGAAATTACACACTCCGTTTTTTTTAGGAATTAAACTTTTCAGTAGTCATTTGCAACATAATGTTGATAGTTAATCAATAATTATTTGTTATTTATAAATTATACAGAGTTTTCCCAGTGGTGTTTCATTTAAATTTTAGTTATATTTTGTAATATAATTTTTAATTCCTTTTAAACTTTTATTAGTGAACATTACCACTCAAGCCTCCTACCTCTTAGGTTGGGATTTGACAATGATTTAAACATTCAACCCATTCACTTCCACAGTTGAGAGAGTGACAGTGATCGCTCGCTTCATGGACTCGACGCCCTTGAGAGCTGTGATGCCATTACAAGCAGCTCTGGCCAATGCCTTTTGTTATCTGATCTCGAGTATGGACGACCCTAACGTACAAGTGGCCCAACGTGCTACCCTCTATCTAGGAACTGTCCATGACACTGCTATGCAGGTAGGTTGAAGCTTTGACTTTATGATATTATACCCACTATCATCAATATAATCATATTATGATTATACCCACTACTGTGGCTTTAGTTGTTTTGAACAGTCATCTCAACAATTTATTGCTATGGGTTAATTTAGTACCACCTGTGTATGTGACTTACAATCTTCACCAACTAGGAGTGGTGGACATACTCCACATACAACCCCACCACTGAACTGTGAATGGAAGGGGTGCTCTAGGAATCTCTGGAGCCTAAACAGGGGAAGCAATAGATGATTTAGGTCACTGTACAACCTGAGTATTATAGTATCGATCAGTTGGGTTGAATGAAAATAGTGCTCTAACTTGAAAAAAAAGAACAGCATTTTACAAATTTAAAATGTGTCATCAAATTTATTTAGCAGATTATGCGTTTGATCAACTACATAAATAAAACATGTTTGATTGTTGTTGGAAGAAACTATTTTTGATAAAACTCGTTTGTTTTAGTCTCTTATCATGTGCTTGGAGACACAGTTTGATTCTGTGATTGTTGACCGTCCGATGGTACTTCAATCTATCTACCAACTCCACAACAGCCTCAGCGACCGCAAGATCCTTTCCTGGGAGTTCTTTTTGAATCGTTTCGATGCGCTCTTCCTTGAGGCTCAGCTCAATTTGGAAAAGACATCCGGAGATGTTTCTTACTTCAGAGGTGACAGCAAGAAAGAGTTTAAATGCTTTAACATTTAAAATTGTTTTTGGAAACTTTAGTTTGGTCTCATTCAGGAATGAATCTAATGAAAATGCTTAAGTGCAATTTTACTTCCAAGGCATAAAATCGTTTATGCCTTGGAACTTACTGCAATAGTAAGTATTGCATGTTTCTGCACAGTGGTGGCAATTAGGGGCGGGGGCTTGGGGGGATATCGCTACCCCTCTCTTTTGGAAGAATATATATATAAATGAATGCAATGCATAATACCACCCTATGATTTGCGGGTGGTTTTGCCGCCTCCCTCTTCTTTATTGGTCAATCTCCACAAAACTGTAAATCTCTTATACTTGGATTATTATGATACGGAACTAAGTACGGAAAACATGCACATCCTGATATTTTTAAACTGCTACGTTTGGCAGTCTTTGATGCCTTTCATTTTTCAAGTACAAATAAAAACTATTAGGACAAAATTGAGACATGAAAGATATCTAACTAGAATTTCTATAATATAATTAGAGTTTTCTGCTCAGTTAACTTCGATTACACATTCGTGTTTTGCCTCAAAACAGTGAGTCAGCATTTTAGTTCAGTAGTTTTTAATAATTCCAAGATTTCATTGTTCAAAAATTAAATAATAATCCAGGTGGTTCAGTTATTTAAAGATTCAGTAAAAAACCTATTTCCTACTCTGATAAAAAATCCCATTAATGGGAAAAACTATCAATCAATTTCACTACTTAAAAAAACAAAGTATCATGATCAAACATTATTTTTGCCCTAACTTGGACGGCTCTCCGCAGATCTGAGAAACACGGACATGAAGAGTGAGGTGTTCATACGCAAACTGCATCGAGCACAGGAGGCGCTCACTCAGTCGGATACAGGCTCCAGCAAGACACTGAGCGCAAGCTTCGGTCCCAAGTGGCCGTACAAGCGCACCATGTCTGCTCCAGCGTCCATGGTCCCTCGGCAGGACACCAAGGAGGGTCAGTGGTAGTGGTTGTGACTGTAATAGGACTTATGTCCTGAATGCCTACGTTTGACATCGTTGTCAATTACCAATGACTATTAGCTATATTGTAATAAAATGGTCTGGTGGTTAGGAGCATATTTAAGCTGTTAGTTCTTCAATATAGAGAAGAAAAAAAGAACAAGTCTCTCAGGCCAGAACTTTCTCTGAATTGGAAAATTTCCTGACTAGAAGCTACACTGAAAAACTAATGCTCTCCATGAAAGACCTGAACAGAAAAACAGGTTTTGATTTAAATTTAGTCGCTAGATGAAATTTTCTTGTATGAAACCATACTATTTATGCTGTACCGGTAGATAAAATATCGATCTGGATATCTCCCCTTTCATTAATAATTTTTCCTCAATAACTTTAGTCTTTCAAAATTGCTCTTAAAGTAAAATTACAAGGGTTCTCACAGTATTGTAAATTTTAAGCATATTCACTACACTATTCCTGTCTTTAAAAACATTTAGATTCGAAAGTTATTGGGATTGAAAAATAGTTTATATAAAACAAAACAATTGGGTTCAAATATTGCTTGATAAATAAATATTTTGACATCCATACGTTTAATTTATCCTCTTGTGAATTAAAAATTGTGTTCTTTTGTAACATGTGATTCAAGATCACAAAAAAATTCAACCGGCTCAAAAAATCTTTCTTTGCTTAAACGCTCAAGTTCTGGTTTGTACACAGAAAAGGAGAAGGTGTACAGCCGACAGTCGTCTGCTCCGATCCTGAAGCGGAAAAGTTCTAGATTTGGATTGGGTCAGTTCCTAGGGTGTATGCCCCAAAATAACACTGTACTGCTGCCAGGTAGCTATAGAATCAGCCCTGCATTGGTGTACCCGGGATCCTGCTTCGCATGTTAGCTGCATGGTCAATGATCTGGTCGATCGATGGTTGGTGTTGGGTGTTGGACGGAAAAAACTTGATGATTCTAGACTAATATCTATCGCTATGTGTATTTGGTTTTCACTCCTGGGCAATCTGGAATCAAATCTTTTACATGTGTGGTTTTCAGGATTAGAATTCTAGGATGTGGTAGGTGGTGAGAAGATGATAATAATACTCAACAGATGGTCATCTTTTCCTCTAGCGGTTTTCAAAGCACCAGTGACAAGTACACGTCAACGAAAATGCAACTCACTTCTAAGGAAACAATAATGCCTGCAAGAATTTGTCTTAGTCTTACCACATTGTTCTAGTTAGAAGTGATTTCAACGTTTGAGTACATTTAAGGACCAGGGCACCTTTAATAAATAGGCCCAGTGGACTGGGCTCTGGGGAGCAAGAGGTTTTAGGTTTGTGGAGGGTGCAAGGAAGAGGGAATTCTCCCACAAGGTAGGAGGAGAGGGGTGCAATGATCTTTTGGGCCCATAGTGTATCACATGCAAACCTTAGGCCCATTAAGTACACAGTGGTGGTTAAAGCTCTGGTTAGGGAAGGCAACTACCTTTCAGTTTCAGTGGAGGGCTGTAAAAATAAAAATATTTGTTTAACAATCTTCACTTTCAATTTCCCAAAAAGAAAATAATTTTTACTCTGAAACTAAATGTTTGCAATTTTATTTTAACTAAAAGTGGATTGAAATCTTTATTCTATAAACAATTTTCTGAACCAATTTTATTGTTATTTGTTGCTAAAACTTCATCTGCACAACCAGGAAAATTTTAAACTCATAGATCAAATTAATTATAACAAAAGAAACCCCTAAATAAATACAATTGAAAAAAATTAAAATAAGAATAGTGTTGAATATTCAGGGTACATTATAGCTGATCTTCCAGTCAATTAGAATAAAAGTGCAACCAAACCTGATGTAATGAAGGTATGAAGATTCAGTTGAAAATAGTTATGTTTTTTGTTTGGATAATTCAAATTAAAAACACTGCTTAGTAGAAAACTGAAATGAACAAATTGCCTTACAATTTTACTTGGTTTTTCTTCTAGGAAAAGTGTAATTTAATTTTTAAAATATATCTCTGAATTGTTAGTGCAAAAAAAGTATTTTTAAACGTTGGGATCCAATTTGTAGTAAAATTTAACGTTAGTTTCAAGAAAATTGTTTTTCTTTCTATCACGTTAGGAAGTATAAATTAGGTTTACATATTTTGTTTTGCATTGTTGAAACACCATTCTACTCTTCATTAAAAAGGTGTAATTTTTGTGTTACAGGAAATACAATTTAAACTGTTTAACATTCTACAGATAGTGAATGTGTTGTGCTATCGTAAGTTTGCAAATAAATTTCTAGTACTGTATGTAGTTATTACGATGTACTCACTTTTCAGTGATGTTTTAGGGACGGAGAGACGGTGACTGCGGCATGTTTCTACTAATGTTTATGTGATAAATCCCAATCAAGCATGGCGCTGTGTTACCTTGAAAAGCTACTGAATTGCTGAGAATGGGTTCAATAACACATGTTTTACTAAATATAATATATATATATATATATTAGTCCATATTTAAATAGCTCTACAGTAGCTTACTCTGTGGAAGACCCCCCTCTGAATGGCTTATATCCCTTCACATAAATGTGTAATATACCACAACACTGTTAAATAGAAGATAACTGTTTAGATTTGTCAAAGACAGATTATTGTAACTACCATACATTTGTAGCTTTACTAATACATTTTAGAATCGTAGTTCAGTAAATAAAGACAAATGTCGTGTATAAATTGCGTAGCTGCTAACTAATTCTGTCGGTAATTTGAAAACGAGTTTTGCTGCTTTAGGTGAAGTGTGGCTTATTGAAGATATGTTCCATTAGAAACCAAATAAATCACACCCTTTATCCAAAATAAATATGGTAGGCTACTCACCTTGATTAGATTTCAGAGTCCAGTCAGTAGATTTTTGAGAATTCATGGATTTTTTCAGTGTTAACTGCATGATGATAAAACTCATTCGTCAGACATTTTGCCTTTGTTGGTAGTTAAGTTATTGGCTTCCTCAGTAGCCTAACCACTGAGAATGGAATTTTACAGAATGTGCAAAATGTCTGGTAGTAAATTTTGTCTGACGAAATTGTTGCAGAACAAAATTAAGGAATGAGGCACTCATTTTGAGAAAATGTAGATCCATTATCAGTACTCATATAGTTTAGACTATATTCTTTCTTATCTTTTCTGTTTACCTGGGGATGTCGCTAGCTCAGTGTTTAGACTATGGACTTCTGTTTTAGAGGCTAAGGGTTCAAATCCCACCAATCACCAATAGCTTAAATATGTGACTGAGGTGAGACGAATAGGGATAGTTCTCATGAAAAATATTCCTTTATTATTGTAGAAATCTGTCCACTAAAAGCCATATGATATTTTTTTGATTCCGCTTTCTATTTACTGAACTACACATATTGCATTAAGAGGTTGCACTTAACGACTTTGGGTGTAATCTAGCTTTCATTGTACAATCCATTCGTTGGTGTTGGCCATTTTGAGTGTTTTGAGTGTAAGTTTTTCTAACTATCAAACAAATTCCAGGATGTTTAACGTATTTTCATGCTACGAGACATTTTCCAAAGATTCAAATATCGAATGGTTGTGTTCCTTTTGATGTAAATGTACCACATTATTGTTAAGATTATAAAACTACATAGAAAACTTATACACATAACACATACAGTATACAGGGTGTTCAAAAAGAATCATCCGATTTTATAGGTTTATAATTTCAAAACTAATGATCATGAGGTTAATTTGATATAAAATGATAACTCATAAAGTTTTTACATACCATTTAAATGCTCAATATGACCCCCTTTAGATGTTCACCATATGTCTAGGCAATACTTAATTGAATTCGTCCAACACCTTAGCTAGTATGTCTTAAGTGATGAATTTCAACTGCTCTAGTGCGGTTCTTCAGTTTAACCAACATTATTGGAGGAATATAAATAGTCTCTTTTACAAACCCCCCACACAAAGAAATCACAAATAGTAAGTTCCGGTGACCTTGGAGGCCAGTGACGTATTGCAGAATCGTTTGGTCCAGGATGGCCGATCTATCTTTTATAAAGCTTAACATTAAAAAAATATCTTACATGAAGATTCCAGTATGGTGGGGTACCATCATGTTTGTATGTAAAAAAAACTATGAGTTATCCTTTAATTTAAATTTACCTCATGTCCATATGAATGTAACGGTACGTATTCCTCTTGGAATACCTACTGTTACTTTGGGTGCCCTCCTATTACATGAACATTATTAGTTTTGAAATTATAAACGTATAAAATCGGATGATTCTTTATAAAACACCCTCTATTATTCATCTCTAGAAAATTTGGACCCAGGTATGGCATTGTAAACATATATAATCTATTCTATTTATATAATTTAAGATTTATTAACTCAATAAAATACTGTCTAAAATTTTTTTTATAATTTAGCATTGATATAAACTTATTATTTTTGGAACTTTAGTCTTGCCCTTAGTAATACAGAACAGACCCTTAGTAATCTAAGGTTTAATTTTAGAAATAATTAATTTTATAAAATAGGAGTAATCTTTTTGATCTTCTTTATTTTAATTCACATGAAACAATTATTAGGTCTAATGTAATAGTATTTGAAAGTGTGGTTTGCTGATTTCAGGATATTTAAACTAAATATGAATTTTAAAATATTAAAGCTATGGTTTTACTGATATTTTGATAAACTGAATTATTGATTGATTGACACACACTTGAAAATGTACATACTGTATACCAATTTTTTACAGGTTTTTTAGAGTTTGCTGTCTTCAAAAACGTAAAACAAGACGTTCATTAAAATTTTATGTTGAGTAATTATTTGAAGAAAACCCTATTTTATAAGTTTAGACACGTACATTAAGCCTTTTAATGATAAACTTATAACTAAATAATTTAATAATAATATTTTGTAGATTAGTTACAAAGCACATATTAGTTTGTATAGTAACATATAAGAGCAGCAAAGGAAAAAAAATAACAAATCGAAAATAGTCATTGCATAAAAAAAAATTTGAACTGTAAACATTATTCCTTAAGAGCCATTACAAAGTCAAATAACACCAATGGCTGAAAATGGTGTATTGTAAAACTAGTGAAGTGTAAATTGTGAAAATGAAGTGATTCAAAGAAATTCTGCGTTTCGACACCAGTTAATAAAAGAGTGACTAAAAATTTGAATTTTTAACTGTCTTTATTAGTTTCCTTGATTATTCTATCTTATACATCAACTTTAAAAACCGTAACAACATGTTTTATTTTCTTAAGCTCATTGCTTTCATTGGATCTCGACAAACACTCTCAAATGGCCTTCTGTATAGGCCTATACACCTTCCTTGTTATAGCTCATGTCATTATCTACCTTTAAGCCCGTTTTATGCAATCTGTCTTGGATTGACGTTTTTGGATTTCCTCTTAATCTGTTGCCTCGTTAATTATGCAAAATTGAAAAAAAAAAAATCTGTTTACATTCGTTAATTTCTTCCTTTGTTGCTTAAACATTCATAAGAACAAAATTGACAGTACTATTTTCATAATAAAAAAAACAAAACAAATACATTTACTAAATATGAAAGGTGATTGCGCACGTATTGTCTTCTCATTCACACGACAGTACCTCAGCATGTTGTCATAAATGTTGGATGTTCTATGTTTGATATGCAGATGGTTTACAGTAATCTTGCTCAGTACCCCAGATGATGCGTTTAGTAACGCAGTGTTTTGTTGTTTTACAGACGGACACATACACTCAATGAGTGCAGCTCCGGTGCCAGACGAAACTAACCTCGTCGGCTTCATGCATCGAGTTATCGATCTTGAGGAATCAGATCGAGAGACGATGCATCTCTTGGTGTTTCTGCTGATGCAGTTTCTGTCTCGTTCCGATCAGGCAAGTGATTAAGGGTTGAAGATACTGGACACAACTGTTCTTGATCGTTGGGATTTTAAGAAACAGTCCAGCTAAAGAACAGCTGGTCTTATGCTCCTTTCACACTATAGGTTTTCAACCGTCCAATTGAAAACAGTGCAATCTTATGATGAGTTTATGTTTCTTTCACATTTCATGGTTTCAGACTGTATGCCAAGGTGAATGTGTTTAAAACGTCACAATAAACATAAACAGTGTCAAATTGACAGGTCAGATTGTAAACAATAAACATACAACAGCTGATCTACTGTAGTTGCACTGGAATTTTACTGTTTGAAAAAAATCTATGCAGTATGAAAGCTTGCATTTAAATGTGCCACTGATGCGCGACCTTGGTGTGACAACCATACCGTTCAGTGGTAGTGGACAGCTGCAAGACGGCATGGGTATCTACCGGTAAGGGTATCTGTACACGGGGAACCGTGTAGTGAGAAAGCTCTCATGCTCTTCTTTACGCTACTAAAAAAAACATACCCACATGGTTTTTAACCGTTTGGCAGAAATCGTATAGTGTGAAAGGAGCGTTTGTCAGTAACTAAGCTACACAAGACATCTACCCAGTAAACACCACACTAAGCTTGTTATTCTTGTATTGTCCCACAAAGCTAGCTGCTCACTACATCAATGGTGTTTCATGTTTTGGCGGATAGCCATTTGCAAACACTTCAGTCCCTATTTATTTACATATTTAAATAATATAGGTTACAATAGAATGATTACAGTTGTGTCAAACAATTTCAAAAAATTGAGTACATTATTGTATGTTTACTGATTATAATTTATCTTATGTTTGATCAGGCTTTTCCTAGTGATGAGAAATCTCAGGCAAAAACACAAACAATTGTACTGCGCCACCTGTATCTACTGCTCGGTTACAACCAAAATGAACGAGGATTTCACATTCCTTCTCATCGTTTGCGGTGAGTTCACCAGATTTAAGCTTTCAAACTATTTTACACCTGAATGTACAGTAAAAAATTATAATAGCTGTCTTATCAACGGAGATTGTGTAAGCAGTTAAAGCTTTTGTTAATTCAATCAGCTGTTGATTTATTTCCCAAGTTTTCATTTTTCAAGCGATGCCGTAAAAACCAAATTACACACACAACCTTCATAAACTTAAAATGCGACAGTTTATTTACAGGTTTGATATAAGGTAGTATTTTGAACATGTAATTGAACATGTTGAAATTCACAATCTACCTTCCACTCCAGGTCCGCCAATCTAGATACAAAAGTAATACGTTTAAATTAGAGAGAACAATGTATTGTGGATCACATGATTCTCTTACCACTTTCTGTCGTCCGTACAGGCAGTCGCCAGTGTTCAACGTGTTCATCGCCAATCTGCCCCAGCTGCTGGACCAGAACCACCTGATGGGTTGGATGGTGATCCCCACATGTCTAGTGCTGCTGCAGTACTGCCCCTGTCCTCCCCACCACCACCCTCCAGAGTCCCCCCCTCACCCTCCCTACAGCCTGTGGTACCTGGAGCCTCACACTCGCCGCTCCTGGCTCATGTCCTTACTGGTCCTGTTGTACAAGGTGAGTTCTAGTTTAATGTCCTTATTTATACAGAGTTAAATATATATATATATATATATATTTATACACAGTACAGAAGTATTAAGTTTATAACAATACATCCTTTCATTTCCTAGTTTTAGTACTCTTCATTTATTAAATTTTTTTACCGAGATACTTTTTAGAATAAGATTACTTTCTCCACGACTAATACAAGTGACAATTTTGATTGCAGTACCAATACAACCAGCAGCCACTGTGCTCTCAACTGCAGGCTCTGGTGAAGATTGTGATCAACACGTTGGACTCCCAGCATCACGTATGTCGCAGGATACCTCCCACAGTTGTGATGGGGGCCCCCCCCTCTCGCTCTAGAGGTAATAATAATAGGATTACCTTGTGTGTTAACCTACATATTGTAAAATGTTTGTTCTTGAAATCTGCAATAGGATGAAATAGCTACCAAAACAATAATGCTGCTCACACTTTTTTTGTGTAAAGTGATAGTTAAATATTGTATATAACCTTTCACGTTTATATTATCCTGTGATTGTAGATGTGAGCCAACCATCCCTGGGAGTGGAGGGGGAACACGGAGGGATGGACACGCCCCCTCTCTCCCCCATGTACTCGGGGGCTGACGTGACTGGTCATGTAACCTCCCGAGGCAAGACCTCAGCCGTCTACCACCAAAAGTCCCCCAGCTCTATGGAGACTCACTGGGAGGAAGACGTTCACTCTCTCAAAGGAAAGAGACACTTAGAAGCTGGGTAGGTTACCTTTCAAATGAGATGCTTGTAGAAAACTTAAATATGCGAGGGGGCGCCTTATGAATTAGGTTTTACAAACCAAATATTGCTGAAATCATCAATCTATGCAACTCTAGTGAAATCAATTGGATATTAGAGTAAAAAAATTAAGATTGTTAGATTAAAGTTTAGGAAATTGTGGAAGGTAGTGTGCCAACGCTTTGATACTATATTTACCCTATCTTCGCTCTACAGATATTCTACTGAAGCAGAAGAGACAGAATCTGAGCTCGCTGCGATTCCAGAAAGTAAATCTGACAGCACAGCTCATGGAAGTTCTCAGGTTTGTTTATTTTAAAACTAACAAAAACTTTATATGAACGTGAAGCATCAACAATTGTGAGAGACCAAACTTTGCCAAAAGTACTTTCTCTGTGTCACTGAGTCCCATGTATTGGTAAAAAGTTCAGATCAGAATCAAAACAAAATACTCAAAGAAAAGAATTCTTCTCCAAATTGTTCCATTAGACTAAGGAAATAACTAATAAACATGTATTTTTGACTTATCCCCAAACTTATCGCCAATGAAAGAAATAAGGGCTTAAACTTGGTTAAAACATTTCCAGGTCAATAGACAGTTTGACACATATGCTGGTATGAAGCATAGGTGAACTGTGTCAGAGGGGAACTAGGAAAATTCTTTAGCTCTTAAAATATTTTTAGGCTAAACTAATAACTACTGCACAAGCATTATCCATAAAAGTAATCCATATTTACTAGATGGATTAAACCTGTTATATCTATGTACTGATTACAATCATTAGGGTTCATTTGAGGAAGATCGAACGGATGATCCAGATGGCAAGAAGAAAGGCAATGACGGATCTAGCAGAGGCACACGACCAGTGTGGTTCTTAGGCAGTGACGATCATTCGATCCAGGTAAGTTGTCTTCATGACGAAACTTAACATTTTCTTGACCTATTAATGAAATAAAATAAACTATCATTTGGTTTTTGGAAAAGGAGATTTTGAATAAAGATACAGCTTACCTCACCTATCAGATCTTTATTTGTTTATTTTCTGGAACCTACAGTTCCAGCCACTAAAAATATTTTTCACATAGCTTTCAGCAAAGCTGACCTCAAGTTATGATTGGCAGAAATCCAATCTAAATATTTCAGTTGGATAGCTGATTTTGTGTTTAAAGCGTGGTAATCCTAACTCCACCAACCAGCAATGGCTTTGAGCCACGTAAAGATACGATGATTTGGTAGTTTGGAGCCAACCTAAATCTGTCGGTACAGCTATCAAGTAAAATACATTAAACTCTCTTCAACAAGGAGTTCCAGTTTTGTATCTCTTTCAAAAAATCAACAAATTTTAAACAACTGAACTTACTCTGTCTCACATACATTCAACAGTTAAATCTGTAATTTCCAGAAGAGTAATGGGTCCGGCCTCGCTGGTCTGGCAGGCAAGTGGGGGGTGAAGGAAGGGATGAAGATGTTAGTGACGTCGTCTCTGTTCTCGGTAACTCCACCAAGCAAGATAGTCCCACCCACCAGCCCCGCCGAGATGTCTAGCAAAACTCCATCTGCGTCCACCCCCTCCATCCCAACAGTCAGGGAGGGACCTACACCGGTCTCTCCCCATCATCCACCCCCACCACTGACACTCAAGTGAGTAAATGGTATTTCAGAGTGTACCGAAAGTTCAATATTTGTTACCTTAAAAAAATATGGTTTTAACTCCTGGAGGGGAGATTGATAGGGCTTAAACAGCATCGTTAAATTCTTGCTGATAATCTGTGATTTCTTATGAAAAGTAGATAAAGAGCAATTGCAAAATTACACTGATTCTGAAAATAGCAGTGTCGGCTGTCTCTCTTAAAAGTGTAAATTTTTTTACGATTATCTACTTGTTTAGTCTGAGCATAGACATAGACATAGAAGGATAACAGATAATTTTTATCTACATTATAGGGTTCTCAAAAAAATCATCCAGTGAATAAGTAGGCTTTTTAAATTATTTTATCTTTTATTTTATCTCTGTTTGCATTGAGTAGCATTTACATTTTTTAGATACTAAGGAGCATACAATCAACAAGTGTTGTCCTAGCTTTTCCTGGATAGTCAGTTGTTCTGCACATGTGAGGCAATACTACAATTTACCGCCGTCTTGGATTTCGCTTTGTGAAATGATATATCATTTATGTATTTAAATTTATATTAAATTGTGCTCTGGTATTTGGCTTTTAGACCTTTTATGGTAAAATTGGTAACTGACAGTGAAAGCCAGCATACTCATTGAACACTATTTCTTCTTTTTCATTCCACTACATCTTAGTGAATATTGTAGCAATACAAGGTTTTACTACTGGGGAAGAGGTATAAGGAAGTTTTTTCTGTCGGTTAACTAGTTTGAGAAACAAAGTTTATAAACCATTAACTAGTGTTAGAGGCTCATTGGTAGAGTTTCTACAAACAACTAATATGAATTGAGTTCCAAAGGCCTACCTTGGAGAAGGATAGGTCGCTGGAGAAGGACACAGAGTGTTGGCCGGACAACTCGCAGCATGGGTCACCCGTCCCTCGGCCAATGGGAAGAGGCAAGCGAGCACCGGAGGGAGGGAATACCCCCACCTCCACCTCCTCATCTACCCCCACCCCTACCCCTACATCGCACCCTCCCTGGCAGATAGATGGACCAGGAGCACACTACAAGGCACATTCCACTCTGCCCTGTCAAGAGCGACTGCTGCACACAGGAAACTCAGGGAAACCAGGTTTGTTTTGTGAAAATTACATGATATGTTACAAGATTAATTACCATCATTGTGAGTTTGATCTAATAAAATGCCTTTTGTATAGACTTCATTGATAAATGAGTATTAAAAAAATTCTGCATTGAATGTTTACTTAAATTTTGCTACAACTTCTTTTGTAAGGAAGAAGTATTAAACCAGTTATGTGTTGTGGGATTATAATCCATTTATGAAACGGTTTTGTTTTATCTGATAAACGCAAAAGATTTACTTACATAGGGACTCACACAAGTGTATTTTTTCTACCAGTTTGAAAATAATGCTAGATAACCAAACTCCCAGAGTATTTAAAAACATTTTCTAATAGTTTTGGAAAATATTTCTGTTATTCTTTTATACAATTATATTCTTTTTGTAGTGTGCAAAGCGATGATCTCTCGGCGCCAAGAAGAAACGACAAACTACGGCTCGCCTGACTCTCCTCTTTCCAAGATGGACGTAATATCAGTTGGTTAGTATGAATGCATTGCTTATTTTTATCTCAATATGAATAAATTACAAGTGTGAAATCCAGTGAGATGACTTCTCCTTTTTTACTGACAAAGACAATGTTTAGTATAGAAATAGTATATTACGTTACTAGTCCTGAAAATAGGTGTTTACCGGACGAGTCTGGTTGTTCCCGTGCGTGTCAAAGTCGAGTGGGGGATTGCCATACCAGTCCGGTAAACACATTTTGGAGTGACGTACAATATTTTATGCCATACTACACTAAGCCAACTTCTGTGCAAATCCTTACATGTTCCCACCGACTAAAGAACTAACAATCACTAGGCCTACTCATAACCTATTTTGGTTTATAAATCATTGTCAAATATAATCAGCTGGTTAGTGTCCGGTAAAAAACTGGTTGTGTACATAATGAAACCCCATTTTATTATGCTGGCGGCAAACAGCTGTTTTCTGGACTAAATCCTTGCGTGGGAAGCTGGTTAAATCATTGTAGTGTGGTCTAAAAGTTCATTTACTAATGACAACTGAGTTCATATAACGCTGAGTCTATGTGCGTGTAGAGTCACCACAAGAGAGTCAGACGGACTCAGTACAGAGTGTCTCTCATCTAGAGATGCCACCACAAGAGAGACTGCTGCCTATCGGCTCATCTGTGCCTGCGTTGGTGCAACATGTTAGACAAGCACTGGGCGTCAACTCCTGCGACCTTGGTGAGGGAAATGCATCATAAGAAGTATAGAATAAGTTTTCTGTTCATTAACCAATAATTACAGTGACATTGATATAGCCAATTGAGAAAAGATTTTGTTAGATGTGAATTTTTTGCAACGTTTTTTGTACTTTTTTTTTCATTGAAACTTCAACTAATTTTGTTGCATAGGCTTTTATGGGGAGAATTTCTAAAACAGAGAAGTACCTCCTTGTTTAAGATAGATATCAATTTTTAGTTCTCTGGATAGGAAATCCTACATGGCTAAAAGCTGTTGGTGATAAGCAGAATTTGAATTCTCTGGGGCAGAAGCTCCATACACCACTATATACTGGTGTTCATTTGAAATCATTGACTGTAATGAATCTCTTCCCAAGCCAAGTTACACTACATTTCAAGAATAAAATATATTACTCTTTTATGAAAATGTTACATCACTTTAATGTTCACCGTATATTCACAAACATCCGCACAACATTTATGTAATTTTGGATGATTTATTTGTTGTAGAGCGCAAAGCTTCCATGGACCAAGGTCCAACAAGGTCCCCGAGTGACATAGACTCCTTGTCTTACACCAAACAAGACAGCTTTGAGAGAAGCGAACCGCTACAGGTAACCAGAGTTTGAAGTTGTCAATATTCAATTTGAAGTTTGTAGAATATATGTATTGAAGTATATGATTTCACTAAATTTACATCATGCATGAAGTGTTAATTTTTGTAGCAATATATGTAATGAAATGTACTTCACTAAATAATTGCTATTGTCGCAACTAACTGTGTCCAGACTAGCCGTAGCATCAGTCCCCGCAGACTCATCAAGCAAGTCGCGTTGGAATCCCCACCACCTACCAACCAACCTGATCATGATGCTGGCTTTTTCCGCAAACCCTCCTCAGGTACTTGGGCAAACCATGTACATATAATAAATTTTGAGCTTGTTAAGATAAAATTACCATTTTGTACGTTTACAGATGTATTTAAACCCCTTTAATACATACCTTGCCTAATAATATTGTAATGATATTTTTGTTTGAAGTT
Organism: Macrosteles quadrilineatus; assembly: GCF_028750875.1. Lineage (NCBI taxonomy): Eukaryota > Metazoa > Arthropoda > Insecta > Hemiptera > Cicadellidae > Macrosteles > Macrosteles quadrilineatus. The sequence goes on along the minus strand of NW_026542597.1, from coordinate 37,161,807 downwards.
TATAAAAATAAAAATGCCATACAGATAAGCAAGTAAGAAATGTGCTACTGTAAACTATATAGTTTTGCTGCAAAATTGACAGTACCGATAATGTACGGTTTATTTTTAATTTTAAATATTTAGAATCGATACAATATGTTTTTTACTGGCGTTTCTTTATGTTCAAATGGTAGGTACACAAGTGGCTATTGTTATGGATAAAATTGATAATATATTAAACAACTATAGCTAAAGTAGACAGCCTTTGATTATTGCAGGAAATTATGTGGTATTTAAAAGGTTTGACATTAAATTGTTGTTGTTGTGGTAAAGATGACATTTACATCGCTTTCAGGCAAAGTATAGACAGCATTTTGTACATTTGATTATCCATTGAAATCTTGAACACCAGATTATATCTTGAAAATTTACAGGGAAAGCAGACGACAAAGACAGGATGCAGAAGTCAAAGGTGAGGAGACAGGTTCCGTTTGCGGCATCGGCCGGAGCTTACAACGTTTCCGACAGCTCTCGTAGACCTACCTCCTGGTGTGGGGCGCAGCAACAATCCCTCCTCAACCCGGCTACGCAGCAAGCCTGTCATGCTGCGTTTGAACTGAAGCAGAGCTCCTTCAGAGTGGGCGAGGACTGTGTGTACGAGAGGTGAGAACCAGTCAGTTCATCAGGACCCTCAGGAGTCTCAGTTCCTGTGTTGCAGGTCTAAGCTATAGATTGTTTTTTGGGAAGGAGGTTATCAAGTATAGAAGTGGTCCATCATGTCACAAGGAACACAACACCTCTAAACTCTTCACAGTAATTAGAATATAGAATAGAAATGATAGAATTATTCACCAAGGTTGAGTAAATGATAAGGATATCTTCAGGTACAATGGAGGCTAGGAAGTTTCTGGGAACATTATTATACTTATATTTCAACACATAATTACAAAACCTAGTACCATATTTAACTCATTTTTACTCAACAAATAGTTTTAAATCTTAGGTCATAGTCATGCTGTCTTGGGAAAAGTGTGTTTCCTTAAGTTTTTACTTTTTTCCCATCTAGGTAAGCCTGCTATCATAACTAAAATTCTAATGTATGCTCCTGTGCCCGATCTTACATCATTAGTCTCCAACAAGAAAATTTGTATATTAACAAATTCAATCCAGTGTTTTTACAAAATTTACCACATAAATTAAATGTGTTTCTATGAAGGTGTGGCGAGTGCGGAACAGTGAGGGAAGAGTACAGCGATGAGGAACTCGGACTGTGTATCGTCATTCTGGGGACCTTCATACACAGAGAGCCTGCACTGGCAGCACCGCTGCTGCCTGACATACTCACCATCGTGGCCAAGTGAGTAACTGAAAAATATTTATAAAAAATTGAATTCATTAGGCTACCAGCAATAATTTTCCTATTCAAACATCTAAAAAGTTCTTTTAAGCCGTTTTGTTTCAACTCTACTACTGTTTTACACCAGGCTTGCGATGAGTGCCACTTACCCCTGGCAGTGTGAGAGCAACATGTATCTGCCAGGCGGTGCTATCAGTGTGGCGCATCAGTTCATCCGCTGTGTTCTACACCAGCTGGCACCCAATGGAGTGTTTGTGCAGATGTTCCAGACACATGTGTCAGGTGCTTAAATAGTTGATTTTTAGTATTTTCAATCCTTGTTTAGTACAATGTATATAATTATTCACAATGAAAGATTTAAATGTAGTTATATCTGAATTTGTTTTTGATAAACCTCCTATGGATTCTATAAATTGCTAATTTATATTGCTGTTTTTTATTATATTTATCCATGTGTTTCAGATTCCTCAAGGATGCAGTTTTTCAGAAGCGTTGCTCAAGCTCTTCTAGATTTCAATGAGCTTAACCCCATTGCACCTCTGCAGTTGCTGTTAGAAGTGAGTCGTTGTTTTACACTGTTCATGTACATCCAACAAATAGGTCTCAAGACTTATTTTCAATGCATTTAAAGCCAATGATAACTTACTTGTAGCGAATAGTGAATAGGCCTACTATATTTATCTATTCTATTTAGTTCCACTTATAATATTACATTTTATTGTCTGTTAACTGTTATGTTTTCTGTGATGTTTTGTGGTTGCAATTAGAGGGCGTTTCTCATCAATAAGTGAAGGGTGTAAGTTTCATAATCAATCCAGGTACTTGATACAATTATTTACAATCTCTTTCATCAGTAAATTTCTAGAGTTATCAAAACTAGTACAGAAGGTCCATACTTTCCTGCAGTGTCTTAGTGGAATTTTATCTTCTCTGGTATTTTTTTAGACCAGTGGTTGTATTTTTGCTACTATGCAGTTTTATGGACAACCATGAACATGTTAATTTCCTATAATTTTCATTCCCCAGCCCTCCTCCCTTCTCATGCATTTCAAAGGTTCTACATTTCATTAGGTCTACTAGTGTATTTTTCTGAATACGATGCTTTATTTTGCCAACGGCAGGGCCGTATTTCCCTAACGGCGGACACGGCGGTTGCCGGGGGCCTCGACCTAGAAGGGGGCCTCACTTGGGGCCTCAAATATTATTTTCTTGATGAATTTATTTCACTAATCATCTTTTTCGCAGCGATAGCGGGAGCTGTTGATGAAATTTGAGAGACCGCAAAAGATCCTCGCTATTTCCCCGTTAGCGTAGGAGTTGTCTCTATTCGCCCGTCATCGCGGAAGAAGTCCAAGATTGTATCCCGACCGCGGAAGACGATGATGGCGTTTACACGGCCACGGGAAATGAACTTGATTTTGCCGCGATAGTGAAATACGATGACGTTTGCACGGCCACGGGAAATGAACTTGATTTTGCCGCTATCACGCAAGACGACGATCACGTTTTCGAAACTGCGGGAGATGTTCATGATTTTGCCGCTACCGCGAAAGACGATGATCACGTTTTTGTGACGGCGGGAGACAATGGTGATGTCCACATGGCCACGGGAAATGAACTTGATTTTGCTGCTATCACGCAAGACGACGATCACGTTTTTGGAACCGCGGGAGACGTTAATGACGTTTACACGGCCGCGGGAGACGTTCATTATTTTGATTCTATCGTGAAAGACGATGATCACGTTTTTGTGACCACAGGGGACGATGATGATGTCTAGATGGCTGAGGGAGATTTTCATGATTTTGCTGCGATCACAAAAGACGACGATCACGTTTTCGAGAACGCGGGAGACGATGATGACGTTTACACGGCTGCAGGAGATGTTCATGATTTTGCCGCTATCACGCAAGACGACGATCCCGTTTTCGAAACCGCGGGAGACGATGATTGTGTCTACAAGGCTGCGGGAGATGTTCATGATTTTGCCGCTATCGCACAAGACGACGATCACGTTTTCGTGACCGCGGGAGACGATGATGATGTCTTCACGACCACGAGAGATGTTCATGATTTTGCCACTATTGCGCAAGACGACGATCACGCTTTCGTGACCGTGGGAGACGATGATGATGTCTACACAGCCGGCCAACGGTACTTTTTTCCTTCTTTGATCTTTCCCAAAAGATTTTCCCATAATTCTATAAACATAGAAATTAACATAGCGCTTTTCTCCCATCACAGAACCTCAACTCCAAGAAGTCGCTGTGTCCTGAGCAGTTGCCAGTGATCCTGCACAACACTGCATGCTATCTGGACTGTTTGCCGCTAGAGGCCGGGCTAGGCCCAGGGGCGTCCACGTGGTCTGCCCTCCTGGCACAGCTGGAGTTGCTGTTCCGGCGCATCGTGTTTGTAATGTACTCTCTGTCAGATGTGACAGCGCTGCTGCGCATCATGGTGTCGGTGCTACGAGTGCCCGGCGTCCAATCTACCAAGGTAATTTGAAATTGTAATTGGAAATTTGGGAAAACAGTGGTAAGTTGCTTTTTTTTAGCATTGACTATCAACTTAGTTGAGTCAAACACTTAACATTATGGTGTCGGTGCTGCTATTGTCTGGCTTTTAATATACCAAGGTATAGGAATGTGACATGTGTAATTGGTAATGTAGGAAAATAGTTCTACGTTGACATAGTTCAATAACATTCTGTTCAAGGGTACTGCTAGAAAATTGTATAGGGTGACTTACTGGAAGGTTTGGATTTGCAGAAATGAGAATGGTCCACAGACATTTGTTGGAAATAAAATGTTTCAAAACATGGGTTTAATGTTTAGGTAATTTTTCAAGATTTTGTACACAAAAACTAGTGTAGTCAGAAGTCACTTATACTAAAAAAAATATGTCTACATCATAACTTTATAAATTATCTCTGCCACTCTTGGTTGGCACCCATGATTGTGTTACAGCCTTGCACTGTACCACTAATTAAATATCAAAAATAGACTTCTTAATCTACTGCAAAATCTGAGCGACTTATGATGTTTCAATACTGGTATTGTTTTTCATACGCTGAAGTTGATTATATGTTTCTAATAAAAATCGATAAATTATATGTTAAATCCATGGTAAAAACGTAAGCAACAACATATCAGTAGCATTTTGATGGCTAGAACCTGTCTTTCATCATTGTGTCAAGGAATAGCTGTTCTTAATTCAGTAAAAAAATAATCCTATACATGTTGTCTTGTTCAATTGTACACTCACATCTTGATTCACAGTTAGATGAAAATATACACTTAATGTTTGCGTAGTTTTAAAATACTTTGTGGTAGGACACTAGTTTTATGGGTCTTACATTATCCTGTCTAGTTCATACACAATCATCTCATTGTTTATTAACTTAATGTGATTAACTATTTTGTTTCAGGGAATCCTTGACCCGTTCTCAAAGATACTCGCATATGGAATCCAAAACTGCTCGATTAAGTACCACTATTTGATAGATCTTTGCTACCTCTGCAATCGAGCATTTACTCGGGTGAGTAAATAGTGTAATTAAATGAGATTCACAATTTTATATTTTTATGTACTTTATTTTATGTACTTTTACAAATTTTTTTAACACTTTACCAACTGATATCATTTTTGCAATCTAGGAAAGGGAGAAGCAGGTTTTGACTAGAGTGGTGGTTTTTGAGCTCGTTCAAGCTATTAAGTTCAAAACAGCGATTCCAGACTCAAACTTCTTGATGCTGATCAACTTTATACTCCAGGCAAGTTTGAACAACTTATTAAACCTCTGTAATTTTACCTTTAACTTTATTTTGTTACAACAAGTTAGCCATCCCTACTAAGAACTAGGAGTCCTTTCTTTGATTAGTACTGTAATTAAAATGAGTCAATGTATGTATTATCAGTTAAAATGAGTGTGACATCTATAACAGGGACAACCGTACAATTATAAATCCAGAAACTGAAATGTATCTTACTTTACTATTGGTCACTCAAACCATAAAAGGTTTTCAGTTTCGCCAACAATTTGCCTCCACCTCAGCCTGTCTTGAACTATTTCCTCCAATAATCCTGTTCCTCATGTCCTTGTCTAGTACTTGTATCCCAAAGGTCTTCTTCCTGCTGGATTTCATAACTTGGATTTTTATCCATGTCCTCGTCTCTCCTATTAAAAAGTCCTGCCCACGTGAGTAGGCCTAGTCTTGATTTTTCTTCAGCTAGTCTCTTCTCTCTCTCTCTCATCTCAGTCTCTTCTCTGAAACAACTCTCTCTTGCTTAGTACTAGATTTTCAAAAACTATTGTACATTTTCCTACTTTCTTTCCACTGTTTCTTTTGTTTGTACGTGCGAGACACAACTGACATTTACAAAGTTTTGTTCATCCCAATAACACCTATTTCCATTTAATCCTTGTCTTAGTGTCGGTTCCTTCCTTTTTATCAATTGTTACTCCTATGATGGGGAGCGAGCTGGCGTAGTGGCTAGAGTGCGGGACTTCGGTCCGTGAGGTCCCGGGTTCGATCCCCGCCAAGTCACCAATGGATTTGATCTAAGTGATAATGCCGCAACCCCTAGGTCTAGCCTGAAGTAATGTGAAAAACAATCCCAGGCTCGTGCCTGGCGTCCTAGGACAAAAAAAAAAAAAAAAAAAAAAAAAAAAAAACTCCTATAAGTATTTGAATTCTTAGAAACTTTTTGAATTTATATACTTGTATTTTAAGAAAAGCCAAGTGTCTGATAAGGAATTTTTTTCAAAGGGATAAACTTCAGTCAGCTTCCCCAAGAACTAAGAAAACAGGGGCTAAATCCTTTTCAAATAAATTTTTGAATTTATTTGGGTTTTGTTTAAAAAATGTATATAATAATGATATAGTCAAATTATTCCTTTTACTTCATTTTTGTTGTAACTAATATTTAAAAATCTAGTTGTAACTAATTTTTAACCATTTAGTTACTTATAACCACAGCTATACAGGAATGACAGAAAACTTGTAGCCACTAAATATTTACCAAAAAAGTCGAACAATGACAGCATTGGAACAGTTTGAAATTTATAGAGCCACCAAATTTGACACAAACAACCTGCTAAATGACAAAACACCGTGCACTCCAACATTCTTTTTGAAACCATTATAAAATTAGACGATAGAACAAACAATGCTGCACTCGCCACGTCATCAGGACAAAGGTCAGATCACAACCAACTCTTGACTTTAGTTAAATCTCGACACACGTCAGGAGCACCTCCATATCGTCCTGCCGGTGCACACGTTAGGAAAGAAAAACGATGCTAAATAAACTTTGAGTGTTTTTTATGTTTGTGTGTTTTATTTGTAAGCTTTTGATGCATATCTTGAGGGAAGATTAGTTCTTATACGGAAATTACGATAGCGTTCGAGCCGAAATGCGCATAATCCATTAAGGACAAAACTTGGACCACAAGGCGATATCAGGTAACATAACCATTTTTATATGTATTCCTTTTCCTAGGACTCTGGTGGCATCCTACCACCCAGTGTGGCTATGGAAGGCAACATGCCGACTCCATACATGGACGGGCCTGTGATCAACACAGGGGCTGCTGATTGTATGAGACAACATCTCAACGATGCTCTGGACTTTCTCTCAGACTTCCACACACTTGGCAAAATAAAGGTGGGCACAATGTCATCGATATTTAGATACTTAAGTTTTGTTAAGGAAAGATTAAGAGAATTTTCAGGTATGCAACAGTTTTTGGTGAGAGAGATAAGTACAGAGTAAAGTAAATCTTGATTAATTTTGTCAAAACTCAATACATAATGTCCTCATCAAAGATGAACTATTATCAGCACTTACTGCATTTGGTGGATCACGTAATAAACAATCAAATAGAGGCAAATTTAAATATTTGAGGCCCCATTACTTTTCTCCATTGGTCCTCTTTCTACGGTCCCTCATTTACCTCCATGGGCTATTGTATCAATTGGGTATTTCATGTCTTTTTTCAACCTTTAAAACTTCAGAGATTTGTGTTTCACAACCAATTATCTCATGAATAACTCCCTGTAAATTCAGCTGCCTTTGGGCTAGCACCCTCAGCCACTCCTTAAATCAGCCACAGTCCAATAATTAAAAAATCTTGTATATTTTCAGAGTTTCTGTAAGGGAATGCCAGTGGGACTTAACGAGGACACTCTCGGAGGAACGCTGAAGAGTGGAATTGCACAGTTTGTGGCTCTAGAGATGATGAGAGGTAACAACCGAGACAACAGAGCGGCCGCGAGGTGTCTACCTTGGCTCTACGGGACTACTTCTCTCCAGCAGGGGTAATGCGAGAGATATATATCATCTGATTCTTAACCATACAGTACAATATTGTTTTTAGATTCTTGATAAACATCTACAAAGTATTGTGCTACATTATAACAGAGTTTAATAATTGGTGCAAAATTGGAACACTGATAGTCCTTATTTTCGTTGGTTAATGGTTACCATCAAACATGAAAGGCAGGAGTGGACCTGTTTAGCTATTTAACTCTTAAATGAGTCACACTAATTCTAATTATTACATAATTGTTCAGACTTTAGACCAGCTGTATGTAGTACAATGACCCAACCTATTAAATGCGTACAGTGTTTTTCGACTTCCCAGACCGAAACTGGACTGCTCTCTTTGGGACTTCTACAAAAAAAAAAAAACAACATATAATATCCCCATTACCCACCTTCCAGATCACACAAATTATGTTTCACTCATTTTTGTAGAAACAAAAGTCTGAATTAAGGGTTAAAAATATTGAATTATAGAAAATTATAACTATTTTGCTAAAAATGATCTGCAGCCCATTTACGAGCTAAAGGTGTATAGTTATGAAATAACAGGGCTCATTTAAGAGTCAATAGCTCGTAAAAAAAAACTTTATAATGGCTTGTTGAAGAGAATCATACCATTAATATAAATATATTTGTGTTGTGGGTTTTAAAATAAAAACTCTTTGTGAATTACTCCTTTGAAGTAGAGTTTGATTTATGAAAATAGTGTTTCATTTTGCCTATCAATCTTTCCCTGATTTAATTTAATATTTTCATATTTGATTAGATTTTGTGTGACGCTGACATAATTTTGCGTATATTTTATGGTCAAGATATGAGATGACAGATTTGTTTCTAAAATCAGCTTCTTCTTTAGCTAGAACGATTAATTTAAAGCCCAGTGATCAAGGAAAACCAAGTTTTGACACATCAGAAAGCTGTGATAGAAGCTCTGTTACTGTTCACAGACCCAGGGAGTTCCTGGACTGTGTTGGCCACATCAGGTTGTTGTCCTGGCTGCTGCTAGGCTCTCTGACACACACTGCGCTGCATGCCAACGTATGTACGCCAGTGCCTCAGGAGGCTTCGTGTCAGATAGCTGACCATGTGCAGATCATCATGGCTGGGTTTGCAGAACAGCCGAAGGCCTCTGTACCTCACATGTCGTCTTTGTTTCACGCCTTCGTGCTTTGTCAGGTAATTTTAGAAGCATTCAATTCATCGTTTTGGGATTTTGTATTCACAAGTTTTAGTAGAATGTAATTAACTCATAGTATTCACATGGTTTTTAACTAGAGAGGTTTTTCCAATTAGAAGTAAGACTTCCATGCTCGTTGTGACGCTTGCGTCACAGCGGCGACGCATCAGACGGTTAGGATCAGCTGATTGCTGGAGAACGGGGGAGGGGGTAGGAAGCGCAGAGACAGAGCACAGTCGTGTTCCATAGTCAAGAGGGTGTAGGCGCCATGGTCAAGACGGGACTCCACCGCCGATTGATAAGTTTACCTTAGAATAAGTAATATTAAAATATGTTCTAATTTTTTTTCAGGAAGGGGGGATTAAGGGGTTAGGGAACTATTAATTATTTTAGCTTAATATGTAAATTATATTTAGAGCACACTCGTACCCTTAAGGTACGAGTGGAAGTTTTCAATGTTCTTTTCCTTATTATATTTAATTAGATGCATTAGAAATTATTAGATCATCAAAATGGCTGTGATATGGATGTGGTTTGGCTCAGTAATTAATTTTAGATCTTTATTATTCAACTCAGAATGTCGCTAGCAACACCAGATTGATTATATTGAGCCTTAACGATCCTTATGAGTCCAGTACCGTTACTATAAACTATAGTAACACGCTTCAGAAGCCTCTATATAACTATAGAGAAGAACTATAGAAGCCTCGCAGACGGATAATTTACCAATAAGTGCTGAAGTTTTGGTCTTGTTGCATACAGCCATTTTTGCAGGAGTTCACTGGAACTACTGATTTTACAGTGATTTTTAATTTATATAAACTTACGTTAGATTTTAAGAACTTTGTATTTATAGAATGTAAGAACATATTGTAATTTAAAAACATGCAAGAGAGTGACACTATTCATGTACTTTAGTGCTTTAATGAATAAAGAAATATTAATTGAATATATGTAGCATCCAACAATTGAAGCAATGATATTCTTTAAAATGTACCTGTATCTTGTTTACTGCTTTATTTGACAATTTATTTTCAGCTGTGGACGGTGTATCTGGAGCAGAATGCTGCTGGTAATCTTCCCTCTACCGAAGCTCACTCCACCATGGTTGGCATCCTGTTTGACTTCTGGGGCAAGGTGACGCCTTGTGTGCTGCAAATGGTGTCCCACTCCAAAGTGGTGAGAGACTGATGAGCTGTTTCTAGTAATATGTTGACAAAAATGAAAAATTTCATGATATATTTTTTAATTTCTCGATTTAAATGGATAAATAATAATTTACATGATTTGAGATTGAATAAACCAAAGTTTCCTGTGATTCTGTAAACTATGTAATCTTAATTGTTTTAAAGTTGAACCCAAAATAGTGATTTTTTTTTTCTTTTTTATAATGATCTTTGTACTTTTCCCATAGCTGGCAGAGATGGTCAACCTGCATTTCCTCAGCCTGTTAGAGGGACTTTTAGAATGTAACTCTGCAATTCTGAGCAAACTGCTGCCCATCTGGAGTCCTGTTCTCTTTGCACATTATATCCAGGTATCTTAAAACTTTTGTAATTTGATAATTGATCTATGTTTTATTAGTAGTAAAACTTAGGAATGGCTCAAATAAGCAAGTGCTAAGCTTGGTTTCTGATTAGCAAGCACAGATATACTGCACAGTGTATATATTGATTGTTAATTTGTTGCTGTATTTCCCTAGCTCCCAGGACATCTTCAGCTGAGGCTGCAGGGTTGCCGCAACCTTCCCCCCGTCACACAGTTGGGCCAACCTCAGGCTGAACGAATTCACAATCCACAACTGCTGCGGTGGTTGCAGCGACTGCAGTTCAAGATGGGTCAGATAGAGTTGCAATCCTCCGCAGCAACACACTTCTACTCCATCTAGACTGATGTCTGAGTGTATACACAACCCCTAGTTGCTGCGGTGGTTGTAGCTGCAGTTCATGATGCGTCAGAATTGTAGTCCTCCACAGTAACAGATTTATACTCCATCTAGACTGATGTCTGAGTAGTATATACACAACCCCTAGTTGCTGCAGTGGTTGTAGCTGCAGTTCATGATGCGTCAGAACTGTAGTCCTCCGTAGTAACAGATTTCTACTCCATCTAGACTGATGTCTGAGTAGTATATACACAACCCCTAGTTGCTGCGGTGGTTGTAGCTGCAGTTCATGATGCGTCAGAATTGTAGTCCTCCACAGTAACAGATTTATACTCCATCTAGATTGATGTCTGAGTAGTATATACACAACCCCTAGTTGCTGCGGTGGTTGTAGCTGCAGTTCATGATGCGTCAGAACTGTAGTCCTCCGTAGTAACAGATTTCTACTCCATCTAGACTGATGTCTGAGTAGTATATACACAACCCCTAGTTGCTGCGGTGGTTGTAGTTGCAGTTCAAGATGCGTCAGAACTGTAGTCCTCCGTAGTAACAGATTTCTACTCCATCTAGACTGATGTCTGAGTAGTATATACACAACCCCTAGTTGCTGCGGTGGTTGTAGCTGCAGTTCATGATGCGTCAGAATTGTAGTCCTCCACAGTAACAGATTTATACTCCATCTAGACTGATGTCTGATGTTCAAAACAGGTCTATCTAGGTAGATGTTAGATGTTAAGTTACTATGTAAGTTACATCTTAGACTGAGTTTTTTGCATCAAATTTTACCCTCTATTGTTGTAAAAAGTTACCTTGTTAGTAGTCACAACTTCCCAAGTTGAAGATGTTACTGTTGTATTTAAGCTATGTTATTTAGTTGTGTTAACCAGCAAAAGCTCTATTTACAAGATAAAAAACTAAATAATCACTGATGAATACTTGTGTGATTTATGAATGTAATTTTGTAAAAAAAAAAAAATATTTTTAACACCTTACTACTTGAAAAATGGTGTTAGTACAGAAAGAATGCTTTAACAAAATATACAGAATTGAAGTAATTTATTAGTGAGAAAAGATATTTTAAATGTAATGAAATAATAGATTATGAATTAAGCGATCCTTGAAACTCTTTCATAGATGATGTTTGCAAAAGAGTTTATAATTTTGTAAGATACAAGAAATTTTACTTGTAAATAAGACTGAATTGGATATTAGGTAAAATTAATAGTCGTTATTGTTACCTACTGGAAAGAAATATTTTATCTCGATGAATGTTGTATACAACCATGTATGAACAATAAAAAGCTAAATAATAGTTGTTTATACTTCTGTTATCCTACATACTCGAATTCAAAACTACCAATAATGATCAAACAAATTCTGTGAATCTACCGGCTTGTTATCTACTTTTTTGCAAAGGTAACTACTTGAAATAGTTTGGAATTTAAACTACTTTTGTAATAAATACATAAAGCTGTGAGTATTGTACCTAAATCTAAAAATCTTAATACATTCCTACAAAAGTGATGGGCACAGGCTAATCCCACCATTGGGTGTTCAGCGTTGTGGTAATGCCAAGCATTAGTGTTCCAGAGCAGATCTGTAGTTGTATTGAAAGTGTATTTTTTGTCAGTGTCCAAACCAGTGGATTTATGTATGAAAGAAACACAAATGCTTGAAATGGAAAGTCGTCCAAATCCCTAAAATATTTGCGTATCAAAGTCCGAGATGCTAACCATTATAGACTTAAATACCCAATCTTTTCAGACTAATTATTTTTTTTCTATATTTTGTTTACTAAATAAATAGACAAATTGCTTGGGTTGTGAGCTGGTCCAGTGGTAGAGCGTAGTACATCAGTCCTTGAAAATAGAATAGAATAGAATAGATTTATTGGTCATTTAGTTTTTTCACTATAATTACAATAGACTTTGTCAAGTTTATATCCTATTTGGTTTTTATAAGAGTGAGGTCCCGGGTTTATATCCTGCCAATCAGGAATGATTCTTATCTTAGTGAAAATTATTCTTACTGCCCAAAGCCTTGCTCCAAAACATTAAAGACATGGGACCAAACATTTAAATGAAAATACCTGACAAAAATAAACAGCAATATGCTAATGAGTTTACTCAGCCTGTGTGTGAAATGGAGATTATGAAGTTATGGTCAAAGTCAATTATTTTTCGCGTGGTGCAAAGATTAACAAATAAGAAACTTAATTTCATATCAGTATACATTTAACTTACATATTCTGTCTAAACAATGAATTAAATATTCATCTACCGCAATATATTAATTTGGTTAAAAACGGTAATTTGTCATCCAGAGCACTTAGATTTTCTCATAAAAATAAAGCAGAAGCGTGAAGCAGCTTAAGCAGCTTGCATATCGTTATCCCTTGTCTAATTTAGCAAAGCAGAAGACGGATTGCTGTGACTGTTGCTCATAACGTTAGATTGATGATAGCAATCTGTGTCTGTTTACTTGGGTTATTTGATAAAATTAAAAATATATTTATTCATAATAAAATTAAACTTTAGAAATGCCATCAACTCAAGTCCAATGATTTATTTTCACATAAATGTTTACAATTAATTGAACCAGCATAGCTGGGTAAACAGGGGAAATTTTCAAATTGAACTTCAAAACAACAAAAAAATAGATAAAGCAAGGTTTACAAGAGAATTTTGAATAGGTAAAAAATGACCATTTAGACAATCTGTACTCTATAATAAGCTTTATATATAAGCAACTTAAACATCTCTTTTTTTTTAACGACTCTGTTGAATGGATACATTTAATATGTACTGCAATTTATCATAAAAATTTTACCCATCTATTGGGGTGAGGTTACAAAAAACTGTCAATGTGTGTATGGACAGTTGAAAATAATTGCGGTTTCTGGTTAGGTAGCGAATGGTTAAAAATTTTCATTCATGAAAAAATTAGGTTTCTTATTATAAACATCAATGTTTGGAGAATTTGAAGGTAGAGTTAATATTTTTAATTCTTTAAATAATAATTAACATGACCGTCTGGGTCTAGGAAAAGTCATAATTCTTATAATCTTTTAGACCTTAAAACAGAATTGGCACCTGAGCTACTGCTCCAAAATTCTACATGTTATATTGTATTTACTTTTAAGGGAAATTTGTGTGACTGGTTAACACTTTGGGTCCCTGGAGTCATTGTTTTACATTGGCAAATTTAGTCAAGGTCTATTTATGAACAAGTCAAATTCAAATGATAACACAAGTTGTGGATGGACACACACTCACATAGTAAGTAGAAAGAAGCAAAATGCCTGATTTATAGGTGCAACTCTTGACAAACAGTCCAAATTTCATCCAAGTCGGTCACTGTTCATTATAAGATTGGCTTCTCCCACAACACTCTGGTACAGACAAAGTATGAGTTGTCCCAGACAGGAGTCAAACCCTTAATCTAAATGGTAACGAAGTAAATTAACTTTATTAGTAACTAAAAAACTTTTATCTTGAAGATAGTTTTATTTTATATTAAAACCAGGATGGAACTGAATAAAAAAAAATCACACACTGACACAAAAAAAAACATTGTAAAAACAAAAGAGTGAAACAATATTTATGAACAAACTTTCCATGGATACAAAGTTTAACAGAGTGAAAACAAAAACAATTGTTGATGTGGAGAACAATAACAGCTTTGTTGAGAGGTTTCAATTGTCTTCTCAAGTCTGCATTTGATTGCTGTTTTGTCAAAATGACAATCAGTTATAACTCTCGATTTAAGGGTGAGGTTAAATAGCTTGAGTTCTTTTGTTTTGATATTAATAGTCTTCATGCATTGAAATTGTAAAAAAGTATGCAGCATTAGTTCATATTCAATTATTCATAGTCTACTGTAAAATCGCTTTGTAGAATTTTTTTTCAAGTTCATTGTTGGTGATGATGAGTTAATCTTGTTTAGGTTTACATTTACCTTCACAATGGTAAAAAATAATACTTGGTTTTAGGAAATCTGATCCCCTCCTCAGGTGAAAATACTTAACACATTACAACTAACAACACACAAAAGGCCAACCTAAGTTGGAATACACTATACATATAATAATAATTATTTTAAGTTTTTGTAAATTATTGAATTTATAAAATTTGTAAAGTCGTAAAATCTTACTCGTAGGCCTACTGTACTTATTCCCCACTCATTCTAAAATAATAATTTTATTGGGTCACACGATTTTCCATAGACTAACCAAAACACGAAGTATGATTAATATTTATCTATGGCAATACACTTAACATAGGTATTCAATCAATCCTTCAT
This sequence comes from Macrosteles quadrilineatus, assembly GCF_028750875.1. Classification (NCBI taxonomy): domain Eukaryota; kingdom Metazoa; phylum Arthropoda; class Insecta; order Hemiptera; family Cicadellidae; genus Macrosteles; species Macrosteles quadrilineatus. The sequence goes on along the minus strand of NW_026542597.1, from coordinate 37,146,780 downwards.
ACTATAAACATCGTCGACGAAAATTGTTTCTCTAAAGTGTTTAAGATTCAAAGTTGAAACTGTGGCACAAATTCAGGATGAGGTAGATCGTATAAATTGCAACTTTTGAATTATTCATAGTTCCAAGACAGCTGCAGGCCCAGCACATGACTTGCTTTAACAGTTTTACCTCAGATACTCCTATTTACTGTAAACACCTTTGGTTCCAAACAATGTCAAAACCAATCATTTATCACCAATAACATGTAGCCTAGTAAAAATGTAAATATGAAGTAAAATCGTAGAATTAAGTTTTAATGGCATTTTCTTGAAGGTCATGTTAATGGGATTCGACATTGCTGTCGCATGATTTCCTTGCCAAACGGCGATTACAAATGTTATTTTGCTGACAATCCGTATCTAATTTAAAACACCTTAAATGTAAGTACAAAACAGAAACATAGAGTGTCGATTAAACTATGTGTATTTTTAAGACTTGACTTTTTGGTGAAGCAGGTATTTATAGATAGATACATAAATAATTCTTTACAGTGAATATCAAGAGATGCATTCATATATGGACCTTTCCGATGCATGATAATATAATGTATTACACGGGACTATTCTTTAGAACACTATGATATTATTCATCACAATATCACGTACAATCGTACCAACATATCAAACAGTATCCTTTATTCGTGTACATACAATCTCTAAAACTAGTACAATTCTATTGCTGCAAAAAAACTACCCATTAAACACAAATTCAATCTGTACAAAACAGCAGTATCGGAGTATACACAAATCTCAGTTTCGAAAATCAGTTTTGATGTTTTTCACTATCATGTCAAACATCATACAGTAGTTTGAACGTTCCAATGTTTTCCTAGAAGGTTTACGTGTAAGTTCTGTAAATAGTTGGTAAAATATGAAAATGTAAACCTGTGTTTGTACAAGTTTGCATTATGCATAGCCTTCACGCGATGCAAATTTGATTTGTTAATTCCTTTGTTGTTTGAAAACAAGGAAGCGTTGGTGAAAAAAAATATTATGCTCAACTATGGACGTTTCATTTCATATTATATCTTTGCATAATTTGTCTGTGATAATATGACATATAACACTTATATGTGTTAATACGTTATTTACAAAAAATTTGTGTGACGATAGTATTATCGTCATACTGCAGCCATACCAGCTGTTTTCAATACATGCGGGTCTAAAGGGACTTTTTCTCTCTCTAGGGTTTAAAAATCAGCTGTCGTGAGCTTCGATTGAAAGCAATCGCATGCAACAAAAGCATGTATCTATTGTTTTAATTGGTTGTAATCTATCTTAATGTTGGTCTACATTCTTTTCATTTGGTTGGTTCGATATCAATAGTATAATGTAAACTAACAATAGACGAAATAATTAAATCTCTTTAATAATTGCTTGTTTATTAGTAAAATGGTGCAATTTGTCGGAAAATATTAAATTTTCATTAAACTTGAGGTCTTGTCAAAAAGATTAATTGTATTCCCTGTGTGATGCAGTATACTATTTACAGTATTTTCATGTTTCTCTAGATCACAAGAAACACACCAACCCCAGCTTTGGATTTTACAATAAAGAAGTCTACTTACTTGTATTTCCACTTATCTTTACAAAATTGTAATATTTGAATATAACTTTTACCAATTGTTATTTGAATTAAAAATCGTATGTTCTATCGTCTAGTTTAAGAAAACCCCCACACTTAAGGAATAAGGAAAAACCACTCTTAAATCCAATTATTTGTTACCACATATTTCGCTGTATTTTTTTCAAACTTCACGTTTTTATTAATCATTCAATAACAGCGATATTTAAACACAACATCCAACAATCGAGGGATTTCAAACTTTGTTTTAAAACAACGGTCAAACGAAGCGCTTACACACCAATCAGTACTTTCCGGGAACAAAAACTGTTTTGTTTGGGAAAACTTTTGTCGTTGTTTTGAGTAGAGTTGGGTTATTTTTCAATCTAAAACAATCCTCTCATATTTGAACACTTCATTTTACCGTCAGTTGTGGTGAAGTGAATTAACTACGTAACAATATTACGTTATATTTTTTACATGCTGTAGTGATTAACGGTAGGTAGCTCAATATATTGCTCAGGTTATAACTGTGAGTCAATAGTTATATTTTGAAAATTATAAGTGGTCAAATATATATATATATATATATATATGGTACGTAGTTTTTCGCTCAGTTGAACTTTAACCAAATAATCGCAATAGACACATCTCAATCAAACTGTTATACATTACTGGGAATTATACATTGTATAAGATTTGCAGTCAGTCTTTGACAATAAAAAACGTTGTTCAATTTAGCCACAGAAATGGTGTACTGTATGCTGTAAAATACAATTATTTTTCTCACACAAAACTTGTTATCAAATGCTCAACTGAAATGCCAAATTATTTAAAAAGGCATAGTGAGCGCCAATATGTATTTAGTTAGTCTTTTAAATGCTAATGTTTGGGTTAAAATACGCACCTACATGGCGTCCCCATCTCAATTGATTTAATATAATTGTTCATTGGTTTATCCACTGTGAACTATAAACTTTCTGTAGATCTAAAAACAATGTAAACAGTGATATGCTTTCAGTTTTATACCGATCGCAGTCAATATGGAAATTCAATATCGTCAATTTATCACGTAAAGTTCGGAGAATCGCATTACATAGACTAGATGCGGGGTTGAATCCCTGCACTGAAAGACCCTGTATAAAACATTTTAGAAGATTGATTTTGTATAAATTATTGTGTATTTGTATAAACTAGAAGGTTATTCAGATACTATTGTTAAATTTTCCACTACCAAATAACTGGGAATTTTCTTAAATTTACTACCATTATGTCTTTTTCCAGGTTGAAATGTTTTAATTATTCTAAAATCTTGTTTAGGATTTGGACATCAGGTTACGTTACAACTTAGGTGGTAAATCATAGGTGGAAATAATTTCATAACAATAAATAATTTATTGTAATCTATATAATTAATACGCTACATGAAACTTTGTCGGTTGAACTCCTCCGCCATTTCTTAGCCGATTTTATCCATTGACGTCTCATTGGAAAGAGCGTGTCGCGTAGATTTGCAAACTGGCCTTACATTTTTGAAAAAAGTCCCTTGGGCTCTGCCCCAGTGGCTTTGAAAGTTCCCATGTTATCCTTATGAAGAACATAATTGTTTACATTTTGATCAGCTGTATAATTTAACTGCTGTTATTTATTTTTCAATTCAATGAAACACATTGAGTACGTTTATTTACTATTTGAGTTTGTTGAAACATAACCCCCAAGACGGATCGTGTTAGTATGGTTGTATCTTAAATTTGTGTATTTATCGTTGTTTTGTGTCGCTATGACGGATCGTGTTAGCATGATTGTAACTAAAATTTGTGCATTTATCGTTGTTTTGTGTAATTTGTTTATTTTTTTTCTTTTAAATGCCTCCGACGTGACGACAACGAAACATGGACAGGAGGCGTAATCGTGATAACGACCGCAGCTACAGAGCATTGGCGCGTAACAGGTTTAACTCATCACAGTCAGTACCTGACCCTGGACAATCTCAACTATTAGGTTACAAATGCACCCTAACACTACCCCAAAACGACTTTTCGTTCTCAATTGGCCCTCTATCAATGACCTGTGTTGCCTGTACAGCGAGGTATTTTGAGAAGGAGAAAACCGTCCGGAATGAGTTAGGTTTATCAATAACGAAGATAAACACGGTATGAGTTAGTCTACTCACCGGTAATCTTTGAGTTGGCTATTCTCATTGTAAATATGACTGTTATTCGTTTTGAAATAAATCCTGTAACACTTTGCAATTGCTTGAATTCGAGCAACATGTACACTAGTAAAATAATAAAACATCAACATTTTCCTGATTCACCATCATTTTTAGGGAAATTTGAGATTCATTTATACAAATGATTTTGTTATATTGGTTGGTTATGATGATCTCATACTACAAAAATTGAAAATTATTGTCACCCAAAACATTGAAATGCATAAACCTTTTAATCAAACTTGTACTGTAAGCTAAGAATCAAACTCCACATAGAACTCTGCTGCACATTAATGTGAATGAGTTGAAGACAAACATAAGCAAAGTTTAAAATTCGAACCGTTAGAATATTCTTTTTAGACTTTATTGCAAAACAAGATTAATTGAAGAGAAGAATCAAAATCGCTCTCAACTTGAAATATTGAGGCAGGAATAGGACGAAGTGTTTAACAACAGCACGCCTGGTATTCCGGATTGCGACCATCTGTCTTGCAAGCGGCTGTTACTCCCTCCAAATCTCCGCCCTCCAGAACATCACCCGCCAAAACCTCCCTCCTACCCAGTGACCTCACTTCCCTCTGTAACGCCACTCTTGAATAAATACTGTGCTACTGTGTTGACCTGTTCTCATCATAGTAGTCCCTGCTTTATCATTTTAGATTTGAGATTAAAATTATTGTTAATTTAAACATGTATAGTAGGCCTAATTCTAAAGCTGAAAGTTTGTGTGTTTGATGATAAATTATTTGACCATGCAAAACAACTCAATGGATACTATCTTTGACTATTGATACAACACTATGCTGTCGAAGGAATCAACTTTAAGAAATGAATAAAAAAAACCTAATTACAGCTGTTTATTATTTTTCTTTTTGGGTTTGTTTATTGTATACGTCCATTTGTTGATAGGTTATTTCAACAGAATTAAAATTTTAGTAAGTTTTTTGTCACCCCACTTCAAGTTTAGTTATTTTACTGCTAGTTTCAACAACCATCATCTCATGCCGAACTTCCAAGAAATGTCCGGAATGGCACAGACAAAGGCGAAGAAAGTGAAAAACAACGATGAAAAGGCTGAAGTAAAAAAGAATGATGAAAAGGCTGAAGCAAAAAAGAATAATGAAAAGGCTGAAGTAAAAAAGAATACTGAAAAGGCTGAAGCAAACTCACTTTCAAAAGCGAAAACAACCACAGAAACGAACAATGATGTGAAATCCGTCGAGAAAACATCTTCATCTAAACTTAAACGAGAAGATAGCAAAAAAGAGAATAAAGTGAGAGAGGTAAAGGACGAAGATGATTTCGAAGCGAGATTAAAGACAGTTGGGGAAGTACTTACAGTCGTGGACTTCTACGCTACGTGGTGTAACCCTTGCAGGATGGTGAGTCAGAGATTCAACAGCATGGCTGAGGAATTCAAAGATGTCAAGTTCCTCAAGGTGAATATAGAGGAAAATGAAACACTGGCTGCAAAGTACGACGTCAAGACGTTACCTACCTTCGTGTTTATCAAACAGGGCAAAGTTGTGGAGACAATCGTGGGGTCTAACATGTCTCGGGTGGAGGACACGGTGAAGAAACTTAGAGGAGAATGATGAAGTCTGCGCAGGACTAAAGTGACCAGTAGGTGAGATTAAGACTTCAGAAATGTTTGTAACAATAAAACTTCATGGAATCAATGTAAATAGTTATGAATAGTTTCATAAATCACATGTTCTTCTTTTTCAGACCCAATGCGTCTGGACAGAGCGCTCAAATATATAAATCAAATTTTAATTAGGAATATGTCTCACATAAAAATTTCTGCCAAGATCCGTTAGCTACCTCAAATTTCTAAAGGCAAATTTGGTCAGTGTAGGTTAGCTTAGGATAGTTATTTAACTTTTGGGACTCTCAATAAAGGTATACTTTTATCAAAAATACTTAACAAATTAATTATTTCTGAAATTATTATGATCTGACCTAATTTGCATTTAAGTAGGTGTGCAACTCTTGGATTTTGACAGAGGGTTCAACGGATGTCAAGTCTGTAGTGTGATACGATTAGTCCCTCAAGTACCTGTAGTCTTGCACTGTTTTGCAGTGAAAAATCAATGCAATTCCAATGTTAGAGTTTTTGATGATCATCGGCAGTATTTGAGGAATACTAATATAATATTAAAAACGTCAACATCATATCTCTTAAAACTGCTACTGTGGCAAACAGAGTACAAAACGTATTTTTACTAATATTACTATCACAAATTATCACCAGAGAACGAACTACTGTGGTTTTATACAATCACGATTTGTGGATGTTTCGCTTCACCTCGCAAATCGAATGAGCAAAACAGGTTTGGTGGACAAATTGATCGAGAGCAGCGTATATGACGTTAATACGGTTTTATCGAAAACAAGGTTGGTGGATTTATTGCTTGCATTTTCACCGTGATGCAATCATCTGTTATTATGCTGTGCAGTTTCAAGTGTCTTTTAACCAACGATATTATTCAAATAAAACTTTAGTTAAGTTTTACAAAGAGGATGTTATTATAAATATAGCACAAATCAGTTTTATAGTTAACTGTATAAATATTAGATTTTTTCTAATTGTATATTTAGCACTAATATAAATTAAATATGAAACTTCCAAGCCAGTAATTAGAGCAAACCTTCCATAGAACTAATTGATTAATACAGCAGGCCTAGTTGCATTGACTGTAGTCCAAAATCTAAAATTTCCAAACCTAATTTGCAGCAAGGTAGTTTAAAAAGTTTTTATTTTAGACTGTAGGCATATTATAATTTAAATAAGGCTGAAGTTTTAAAATAACGTTTTGAAAAGTCTGGCAGTTGTTGGATATTAAGTCACCCCGTAATTCTTAATCCCAGAGTTTATCCTCAAGTCCGGATATTCTTCACCTTCTTTCTACGACCCGCAATTTTCTTCATCTTAAGTCAAGAAATTTCTAAAAAAAGACTTCTCAGAACTTAACTCGACAACAAAACCTTTATTAAAAAAAAAACAAAAATATTTGATTATAGTCCCAACACTTTTGTATTGGTAAAACAAACGTTATACAAATTGGGTCTTAATTTCTTTTTTTAATTTCATGACGCAAAAAGTTTGGATAAGGATATATTTGAAATTATTTTCTATATTAGTTAATGTTTCTAATTAATAGTTTTATAAATACAAGGAGGTAGATTTTACTGCTAAAATAATAAATGATTTTTCCATATTGTTGAACAGGCTTGTATCAAATGTATGTAACGTCCAACGCTATAAACGTGATTAACTTAATAATATTGTAACCTTTGGTCCATTTAAAATGTAATTTTTAAGACTTTTGAACGGTAAACTACTAACCAACTATCTACTGATTTCAAATTAATGTTTTTAATTTTTTGTAAGAATATTTTAGTCGTGTTCAAAATTATAACTACTTCATCAAAAATTCAAATATCTCCTGACTACCTCGTCAAGATAGCACAAATACCGCAGAATAAAAAAAGTTGTTTAAAATAGGCCTATCTGATTTTGAATAATACAATAATGCAAGAATTCATCTACTTCTTTATCTAATAACTTATAGGTAGCCTATCTATGCAAATAATGATTTATTGATTTTACGGAACGCTTTTATTGAAAATCAATGTACATAATTTGCGAAATGCTTTGTTGTTGCTATTGATTAACAATATTGGATTAGTTTACGATTCACCGAGTAATTCTTTTAATTTCTATCTAAAATTATTATTAAAAATATATATACCCACCAAACACACAAAATAAGGAACTGATGGTTTTCAACTCATTCTGAGAAGCAGTAAGGCATTTTCACCTGACAAGTGATAGAATTCCCAGGATGCTATAAAATATATACTTAGTGCTTCATACTTATTAAATTCTTTCCCTTATTTAAAAATAATAAAAAGATTAATGAATGTTGTAGGATGATTCAATATCTGAGGAATGTCGAGCTGAACCGGCGAAGTTTATTGGATACCTGACCAGCGTGAGGTGGTGGCAGTGACCCAATTTGGGCTTATGAACTTATCGAATCTAATTTGGTACAAAAACTGCATTCCATAACGAGTTGGTAACAGGTGTTTTACATAATTACCTAACAAAGTACGGCTGACGTTTAAACATTGAAATTCTTATCCATGATTTGTAAAACGGGAGGTTCTTGACGTCTTGGTCCTAGAATCCTTAAGCTACAACAGACCTAGAGTATACAAGTTCGGTACACAAGCGTGCGTTGAAAAATGGTGGTTAAATACAGCAATCGTGTAGAGAAGTCAGATATAAAAAGTAAACAAGAATAAAAATGGAAAAAGGAAATCCTACAAAAGCAATCAAAACTGTCACTAAAGACACAATCACACCAACGCAGCCCAAGATGTCGAGAGCTTCAGTAAACATAACGAATGCCAACCTATACAGCTATATTGGCTTGCAATGACTTGAGGTGAGATTGGTAACAGTATATTTCATCACTAGGGCCTAAAGTGACTCTTTTTGAGCCACGTTTTTGATGCAAAGATAGCCTCTTGAAACGAGTTTCAGCTTGCTTTCAATTCTGCTAATGCAAATAAGTAGCTGTTTAGTAAGTGGTTCAATTATTTCTTCTACTACGATTGTGTTACAGTAAATTATACCATCAATATCGATCTAGCGACTGACAACAATAGACTAAAACCTTATCTAGGCTAAAATCAATCGATAAATGATTTCGATCGATACGATTGTCACAATCAAAATATACAACTGTTTGAAACAGCTGATTTTTAATCCCTAGAGACTAAAAACGATTTTTAATCCCCAGAGAGTAAAAATGCTACTTTAGAACCGCAGCGCATGCATTTTAAAGGGCTGTTTTTGCTGCAGTGTGACGAAAAAATTTAGTTTATGATATTTTTTGTATACAGTGTGTAGATTAATACTTGAAACAAATCCGTATTTTTAAAACTGAAATAGATAGAAATATTCTGTCTGTGGCGTTGATTGTTAACAAAGGTTCCGTAATTTTTACATCAAAAATATTTTTAACTCCCCTCAGGGTAGGTGATAGGAGGTGACTTATTTCTTTCACATAGCAACCCCTATTGAGAGACCCCTCATTTTGAAGGATTTGTCAAAAGAAACACAATGATGCAAACCCGAGGTGCATATCTCACACCTAGCCAAAATGGTAGGTATTCCAAAATTTGATTTACTGTATGTGAATAAGCAACAGTTTCACAAATTGTGAAAAAAATCTGTTTTTTTTAAAACCGAAATAGATAGAAATATTCTGTTTGTGGAATTGGTTGTTAACATAGGCTCCGCAATTTTTTACATCAACAATATTTGTTTAACCCTTTTAACAGGGTAAGGGTTTTTTTTTAAATAACAACCCCTATTGAGTGACCCCTCATTTTGAAGGGTTTGTTGAAAGAAATACAATGACGAAACCCCGAGGTAGATATTTCATCCCTAGCCTAAATGGCAGGCATTCCAAAATTTGATTTATGTGAAAAAGCACCCATTTTGGAATAACCGCCATTTTGGCTAGGGGTGAGATATTCACCTCGGGTTTGAGTCATTGTGTTTCTTTTGACAAGACCTTCAAAATGAGGGGTCACTCAATAGGGGTTGCTATTGTAAAAAAATAAGTCACCCCCTACCCCCACCCAGTTAGGGGGGTTAAACATTTTTTTTTGGTGTAAATAATTGCGGAAACTTTGTTAAGACTCGATGCTACAAACAGAATATTTCTATCTATTTCGGTTTTAAAAATACAGATCTGTTTCAAGACTTAATTTACACACTGTATGTACATCTCATTACCTAACTTGTTGTGCCATTCCTCCCTGAAATGATTGTGATGTTTTGCAACAAAAATCACAAAAGGTTAGTTGGACTCGCACATTCCCAGGAGCTCGATAACAAATAGCTTCGAGTCTGACAAACATCATCTGTTTTGGTTCACTGTCTACGAGCGAGAAATACTTTCTGTAAAGTTTGTGAGAACTGGATACACCCAACTGTGTACTGACAAATTAGGTAAAGTTAGCGATACTCGTTCAGGAATACAGAATACACACAAATCGTGTGATGACAAGAACATCTTGTCATATCTTAATCAAGTTTCACTTACCGTTCACATTGAATAAACTAACCAAATAAAATGTGCGAACAAAATATTTATAAGATATAAACTAGTTCTGTTGTTTCATCTAAGTTTTTTTACATGTTCTCAACTCAATCAAATCCAACAGAACCTTTTGCAGATACTATTAACATTGAGTCCAATTATATTAATTTCGTTTTAAATTGTGTTGTTGCTAAGAATACGTTGAAACTGATGACAACTCATTGAACAAATTGATTCAAGTAACAAAATAATAATATTTTTAGACAAAAAAAAAACTAAAGTAACACCAACTAACTTCATCTCTATCTTTAGAAGTTTCTGATTCGACTTTACTAATTGAAATTGACCTACCTACTCTTCTAAGTGTGATTGAGTCCTTGAACTGTACAAAAGTTGGTAGCAAAGTTAAAATATCCCTCAACGCTTTAGTAAACAATAAATAAATCAGATCAAGGATTGCACAAATAAAACCAATTGGATAACAGCTTATGGAAACTACGCTACCAAAATAAAAACATAAATTTGACTATGAATAAAAGTATTGATCGAACTTGTATAGGTTTCAAATTTACCACTGAGATTATTTTATTTCATTGACGTTTTTGTTTCTGATCAATCTAAAAGAATATAAACGAAATACATATTTCTTTTAAAGAAGTTCCACTTAAAGGTGTTTAGGATTCAAAATATTCCTTAGGAGATAATATGCAGGCTGAAGAAAGAACAAAGAACACACACACACAAACACACACACATATATATAATAAAACGTAGAAGGCTCCTGTTCAGCCAGAGTTTACTGTAGAGTATGCAGTTTTACTAAACTCGAGTCGACGAAGAATATAAAAGTAAAAACGACAACAAGGAAGAAATATACAGTATTCCCAGAGCACAACGGTTCAAGTTCATAAGGCAGTGAGGTCTTGGTCAAACATAGAATAGTTAACACCCAAAGGACAACTGGAAACTGTACAGAGAAAATGATTTGTTCATGAAGTGAATTGATCTTGGTACCGTAAGCATGAACTAAAATTTCATCTTTTAATCAGACGGAAAACATTAGATTGAATAATAAGTGAAAACCATTAGTGAACCACGGATTTTCGGTATGCTTAAATATATTTATTTAACAGAATAATGCTTATAGTATAAAAATAATATTGTTCCAGGAGTGGTTATTTTTCCAAGCATTTTTTAACAAATAATTCAGGTCATTGTATCTGACAGATAACAATATATCGTCAGGTGAATAAAAACTATTATTATAAACAAAAATTAAAAATGTCAAATGATTTTTAAAAACATAAAAATAAAATAAAAATTTAACCATTGAAGTTTATTGACTATAAGATTGTTATGCAAGAACTAAGCATGGTTGGTTATAGTGCAGCTTTACTACATTTTGATATTTATCAACAATATTGAGTAAACTTGTGTGTAGTCACAAGTCACAACATGTATAATTTTATTTATAGTGAAAAATATTATTGTAAACACAAATAGTTAGGTGAATTCAGCGAAAACTCAGCGAATACATTTCCAAGTTAAACTTTGATTGGCAAATAATCAATGAAACAATCGAAAGGAATTGTAGGTCTACAAGTCATAAAAACAGATCGCGTTGAACAAGTTAACACATCACATGATGTATCACAATCTCTAATGTAAACAATACATAAGAGGTACATAAGTTATTGACTATAGCACACAACTATGCGTGTGCATTAACTACAACCATTGGCTATTGGATACTGAAATAGACGTAGTTGTGTGAGGCAGCCGCAGAATGCGCTATTATCTACAATTCTATTTTCCACCTTAATATTTTTTTATAGCTCACAATAAGTTATGTATGTAAAAAGGTTCATTGTTCATTTATTTGACAGACATTAATTAGCAAATTAGATCAGCAAAATCTGTGAGTTGCTCACATGGATTTCGTCAATTTTGAAAAAAAAATCGTGGTGACCGTAACATGTGTATGAAATGTCTAATTGTATCAATGGTCAAAGCTTCAACGTACAAAAATGTGAACAAAAAACCATTAAAATACTAAACATAATATAACAGCTGCCATGTTTCACTTATACCATGGACAGTTTTTGTCTATGCTTATACTCTGTAGAATACTCGTATATCCCTGACATTTCCTGAACTTGAGACAAGTTCAAATCCAAGTGACCAGTCATACTACATCTTGGCATCCCTCACAAGGGATTGTATGTCTCATTTAACTTATGACTGATTTAAGTCTGGTCTGTCTACCATACTTGTTGTGCAGTGGGACTTAACATTGGTTTTTATTTACTTTTTATTTTTGAAAACAATCAAAATATAGTTAACCAAGTTTTCTACACTTGACAAGAATTTAAAAATGTATATAGATGAGCTAGTTACGGTTTAAACCTACATACGAGACGAATTTTAATGTTCTAAGCTTTGGGGAAGTGAGTCATGTAGTTATTGATCTTTTGAGGAGCCTTTACGCTGATTAAAGCGTTTTCATTCTCCCTCAAACTTCTTTTTACAACACTTCCGACGCAGTTTAATCAACAGTAAAGTCCTGACCAAGCCGTTGGTTCCCTTAGTTTTAAAGCAGATTCATTTACACTCAATTACAATTTGTCAACAAATTTAACATCAAAGAGGTGTAGTAATATGTATTGTACTACTAAGATATTATGTGCTAAGCATAGTCCGTTTGGTGATCTAGCAGGCATTCTCATTTTTTGACATCTCAATTGCATGACCGTATTAGAGTCTTAGTGAAAGTTTTACAATTAATATAGCAGAAAGATTTTACCATTATGCAACTCGACTTTATTATGATGGAAATCTTCCTTCTCTGAGCTATCTCTAAAAGCCTTTTTTCCTCTTGACATTTTTTACTTTTAATCTCGATTTCATATTCGTTTTATATGCACACTATTTAAAGCCAAAAGGAATTAAATAAACATCCAACGTAAAATCTATATTAATATTATATTCCATCAACTTCGTAATCGTAAAGGGAGTATACGCAATTTTGTGGACTATTGAATAAAAATTACGAATTTTAGCTACCAAACATACCTTAGGAACGATCTCATGTTAAATATTAAATTTGAAAATATACGAAAACAATTTGATTAGTCGACTGATAGGCCTAATGGTTGTATATTAATCACCACCATTAATATTTCCATAAGTTAAATCCATAAAATCCATTATTACTCAATTATCGTAATCACGAATTATCGATTCGTTAATAGCACACGTACCTTTTATGTGTTAAGACGTATTTATTCTAAAATTTTAAACAGTTCGGTATCCTTTAATGTCGTAATTTATAATTTAATGAAGCAATTTGGTTAATTTTCTGAAATAGTAGAAGTTAGTTTTCATACTTTTGAAATAACGATTCATTCGAATGATATCTAAGACATTAAGACTAGTGTTATAGTGTTCCTATACAAGTGGTATTTGTGAATGATCTCCTCACAAATTGAATAAGCAAAACTTTGTGGACAAATCTTAGTATTCATAGATGACTAAAAATCAAGACTTTTTCATGAATTAAGTGCGATTTTTCAGGTGACTAATTTGTAATTAAGCTTTTTAAGAGGGGACACAAATTCAAGTTAACGACCTTCTGTTGGATAATTGAAAGGATTACGTTGGTATATATTTTTTCAAAGACATAAAACAAAATCTTGTTTAACAGGACGAGAAGCTAATTTATAGTACGTATATTTTATCAAAGTTTTACATATTTACAACTTTATTCACTTAAATTGATATTTTATACCTAATCTATCTAGAAGAGAACATTCAATAAATCCGTAGAAGAATCCAAAGTAATCCGTGAGCGACAAAATGCAGGATTCGGTCACCCTCGTCCTTACTTGAGTTTCAACAGCTTCCGAATCTGAAGATCCGATAAAACATCTTCTACCACATCTCCTTTATTTAAAAAAGAAGAGAATCTCTATTTCTTTAATTATGTTTTGAAACTGCATACTTAAAACATTTATTAAGTATGCAGTTGCAATGTTTTTCAGTCGTAAAAAAGAAGAACGAGAAACCGGATATAAGAATAATGTAATATATAGCCTTCAGCATTTCCAGTACATAACAATTCAAGGCCAGCTGTCAGTGAGGTCTTGGTCAAACATAGAATAGTTAATACCCAAAGGACCACTGGAAACTGCATAGAGAGCATTGTTTGTTCTTGTAGTGTGCGAGTCGAACTAGGATTTATACAAGCACAAAAATAAGTTCTTGTATTGTTTATACTGAAATAGTTAAACGTTTGACATAACGGTACTACTATGTTTGTAATTTTGTAAATAGATCTTTAGATTGTGTGATTATTTTAAAATTATAACAAATTGGAACATTCACAGTCGAACTGATAAAGCAGAAATATAAATGTTTACTATGTTATACTATTATAAAATTATCATAATTATCAACAGTGAATTTTATTTTGATAGTTAGTTGAGAAATCATCTAATAATCATGCTATGCTTCTTGATCAACATTTAGTATATTTCTAGGGCATAACCACATCATGTTTTTCCCTCTAGTGGAAAACCTTAAAATAAATCTATAAATGGATGAACTATAAATGCAATAATATATGGAAGTTAAACGAATTGGTGTATTGGAATGTACCAATATGAAATAATCTAGTATTTTTGTAATCTAATAGTTATAAATTCTTAAGAAATACTCCTGACATAGGTTTTTCATAGATTTATAAAGTAAAGATGCGACCGGACATCCCACCAAAGCAGTATGTCTTGGCATCGTTCCACAAGGGATTATATGACTTATGTAAGTCTGTCTACCATCAATGTTTTGCAAGCCAACTTTCAACTCTATTTACTTTTTCTATGCGAAAGCAAATACAGTTTTGTTTTCTACATAATTTACCGAGTATTTATTTTTAAGAAATAGAACATTGTAAATTCTCTACTAAAATTAGTTAATGAATAAAAGCAGCAACAAACAGACATATCCATACTTGAAATGATTGGGCAAGTGAGTCATGTAGTCATTGATCTCTTGTGGGTGCTTTACGCTGATTGAAGCATTTTCAACCCCAAAACTTCGCTTCTTACATTGATTGATCAAGAGTTTCTAGACTAAACCATTGCTTTCATCAGTTTGAATCGCAAATTTTTATTTAGACCGGAACAATTTGACAAAAAATCCAAAGAGGTGTAGCCATAAGTATTGACCCTATATTATACAAATACTATAAATAACGTATTTTGTCTTACATGTATTTAAATTTGTAAAATCGAAATCGTATAGTGGTATTAAAGTTACAATAACCGTTTAAAATTTATTTTGTATGAATCATTTACCCATTACTTGATTTTCGTGAAAATCCTCTCTTTTTAAACTCTTTTTATAAAAAAAATTATACCTTATTGCCATTTTAAATTACCTTGAAACTTTATTGCTTGTTTCGTTGTATAATGTATTCAAGCTAACACTCGTTAAAATAAATATCCATTGCCAAATAAAATTCATATTATATTCCATTAACCACTCTTTTAAAATACATAAAATAAGGAAAAACGATTTTGTACATTATTGGATAAAAATGGTAGATTTTTATCACATCACATTTACACATGCCATGTTCTCACGATGTACATCAGATATGGATGGATAAAGACACAATCTGATTGGTCAAATCATAATGGTTCTTTATCGACTGTGGTCATTAATATTTCCAGGAGATAAATCCATAAACACCATTATCTTTTCAATGATCGTAATCAAGAATCATTGATTCATTACACGCAATTTTTCCTTGTTTAAAAAGTAAGACCCATTTATAAAATGAATGTTAAACATACTTTTAAGTATCTAGATAGTGATTTTACTGTTATTTGTAATTTACTTTGAAAATGATCAGATAGTTGTAGGGAAATCAATACTTTTAGCCTCTAATATATGAATAGAATGTTTTCGAAACAAACATATTTTATAAAAGAAAAATACAAAAAATAAAATACCTTAAAACTTATTTTCTTTAACAATCGTCAGAGAAAATATATTCGTTTTTAATTTGAGACGATGTGAGTGAGAGGCTGGGCTCTGTGTGAAGCTGTTGAGGCAAGCCGAAAGAGAATCGATGAGGAAATCACTTGACTCAAGGGATTTATCACTAAAACGTATCAGCTGAGAGGTCGGCTAACGATGAATTGATAACGTGGGGTGAAATCTGATAACGGGGTTCGCTTGGAAAATCTCTTTCGCAGGCTTCAAGTAATAGCTTAGCATAGACATGATTATATAACAGGTGTACAATTATTACTTAAAGTAGCAAGCAGTTAGAAATGTAAATTATTTTTGAGCTAACAATGGAAATACTTTTATTACAAGATTACAATATAAAATTATTCTGTTAACACCATATTGAATATTAATGTAAATAGTTGCTTAAATGTAATTTTAAATATCCTTGCACTTGGAAAACATAAAAGGTTAATAGATTACATAACAAAATTGTGTAGCATCTGATTGGTCTACGTTATTTGATGAAATAACATTCCCTAGCTAGAAATGGTCAATGGTGGCTGGTTCACTTCAGACGTAATGAATACAATATATATTTATACCTTCATTTAACCAATTAAAAACAAATGTTTAACTCCCCCTCCCTTAAAGAAAAAAACCTAGTTTAGATAGGTTATTCAAACTAAAGGTCGATAATTTGATAGATAAGTAACTTGGTTGATAAGCAATCCTATTCCCATTTCGTATTAATTAAATAAATTCTAAAGGGGATTTGTTGACAAGTTATTACAATCCTGTTGACCACCAAGAGAAATAAATTAGGCTTCCATTAAAAACAATTTAAAATTCTCATTCTGTGCATGGATTATAAAAACAATATTTCATAACTACAAACAGTTAAAGTTGATTGTTTTTTTCAAAAATTACTAAATAGGCTTTCGTTTAACGAGTGGCACAAAAATGCTATAACGTTATTAGACTTAGTAAACCACAAATGAAAATTTACGTGCATATTTAACATAAATCAGTCAAAAAATGATTTAACAAATGTAAAATATAATCTCAGTGACAAGCAATGTCAGTGCAATAAACACGTGTATTAACAGCTACTTTCATCTACTTGAGTGATGGTTTGTTACAGTTCAAGTGAAACTCAATTTATTGTAAAATGCTTAAAGCCCTGTTCAACTATCATTTATTTATCTTTAGAACGTGAACTGATATTTAACGTGACCAATCAATTGCATTTGACTTAATTACAACATCGTCATTAGTATTTCAATTGCAATACGGGGAATCATTCCCACAAGTCGTGATTATAATCTCGTGTAAATGAACTATCCAACTACAAATAGAACCTTCGGGGTGATTAGTGGTTGGTATTTTTTTTTTTACCTCGATTTAAACAACCACAGTCTTTTTGTCATTTAAATAATCAAATTTCACTGAGTAACAACTCTGTCCAAACCTAAAATAGTTTAGTCTACAGATTAATTCAGTCTACACTCTAATTTAACAGAAGGTGTAATTGATTTTATGCGTGTTCGTTTTAAAGAATTTTAATAACTACCTTTAATATAAAAGTGACAACTTCTTATGCGCTGTGAGATCTTTAAATTCTCAGGAACCTAAACTAGTTGCCACCACAGTAACCAAGTATAACTAAATTTATATATTGTTAAAATAACACTTTTCATAAACAAATAGCAGAAATCAAGTAAGCTAAGTAAGCCTACATAAATTTTAACAGGAGATTAAAAAAAATAATCTTACAACGTATTTTTCCACAGTTTCTTTAAACCTATTATGAGTTTGTTTGTATTTATATAATATATTATAGGGATAAAATAACTAAATAAGAAAAGTAAAACTAAAATAAGTAACTAAATTAAAAGAACATGAAGTAACGCTCTATTCAGATGACTACACTTTACTCCGACATTTAAGCTTTCTTAAGTTGATGAAACAAAGAGTAGCGATTTTATGAAATGTAAACTTCCTTCTATAAACTGTTTACAGCTCATTAGTGAGTTTCTAAGATATAGTTTGATGAAAATATTAACTCGTCTTTAAAATTTTACACAACTAAGGAAGTAGCTGGGAAGTTCATGCTCTCCTCATCAGATGTTTCTGTTTTCTAGCTGATCATTAAAATCTGATTAATGTTGCTACGTTATTTAAACATAAATCTAAATTAAAATAATCTACAGTAATCTGTTACATCTGTTACATTGTACATACAGATGCACAATTTAACAGTAAATTACATCTGTTACATCTGTTATGTACATCTGTTAAATTACATCTGTTAAATTGTTACATATGTTACATTGTTACATCTGTTACATTGTACATCTGTAACCTTACATCTGTTTCATTGTAAGGATAGTTAAGTAATTGGGGTTTCTGTGCTGTAGTTGTACATTTTAAGTTTATATTTTTGCGTATTTGTGTACCATATGAACTCCTTCAAATTTTTAATTTGTGGTTATAAACTAAAATTCAAATGGCAGAAGAGAGGAAATATTGACCATGCTCCTGTTAGGAGTGGTATGTAGACAATAAAGTGTTTATGTTTAAAAATGCATTATGCTTAACTTGATGGTGGCCAGGCATACGACGTTGCTTTAATCCATATTGTATTTACACTTTTCAATCACTTACTTCATGTGTATTTTAACTTGGATTGGAAACTGAAGTAAAGTTTTTTTATCTTTTATTGTTCTACCCTTCTAAACAAAAATACAACAAATTTAATCCAAAGAAAGTTGTGCAAGAAAACATTTGAAAGGTTAAAAATAAATATTGCTGTTACATATTTCAAATACTGAACAGACAACCTTACCCATGGTAGCTCCATATTATGAATATAAATGGACGTTTTGTACCATATCGTTTTAAACACGATTTTTATCGAAGCCTTTCTTCTATATAAATAAAATTAGAGTTTTGTCTGTACATTGCTCAGAATCATACATTTTTAGGTTATTTTTATGTTTTATACATTAAAGAAGCCGAAACAAGTCTCATCTAAATTTCTGTCTGTCTGTCTGTCTGTCTGTCTGACACACTCAAGATGGCATTTTACGCAATCTTCTCCAGGAAAACGAGAGTACCTATCAAGACCCAAGTAATTTTAATGTATTCACTGGATTGGCGAGAGTGTCTTTAGCCATTAAAATATGGTATCACTACTTTGTAATTAAAATTACGGCCGTTCAAAAATGCAGTTTTGTGCGATTTTTGTCAAGTTTTCTTCCAATTTGTATCACATAATCATCTATGAAACAACGAACAGCTGTTCGGATCAAGATTATTTTTTCTAGCTGTCACTGAAATGTTTACAAATGTTGTTTACAAACAACAAAACCATTTCCGATCACGTTTTGAAGGCAAATCCCATCCAAGTGAGATTATAAACGTTTTTATTACATAAAGGATTTAATTAATCGCAAGTGGAATAATATAGTGTAACCGTAAATTAAATAACTAGGCATCATCCAGGTCAGGAACCAGAAATATGTGTATAAAATTGTTTTGGAGTTTTGATAACCAGAAAGAAGACATTGAATCAAGATTGAATCAGTGTTGTATACGGCTGGGAAACTTAAATTTACTAATGACCGTCGCCAATAGCTTAGAAACAATATTCCACTCATTGAGGGCTCTTCAATGGTGGTTGTGTAAAGTGTAAAGCAAAAAATTACAACTGCAGTGGGTGATTGTAACAGAGGTTTACGGTTGATGCTGAACCCGATTTTCCAATGTGTCACTTTCTGTTCCTACCATTGACTATATAAAGTCAATAGTTCCTACTCACCGTGTGATGCAATCGCTGGACCATACAGCCAGTAGGCCCATAGCCCTTCTCTTGGGTACGTGTGGTACGTATGCTTACCCAATTATTTATAACAACCCTTTCGACAACGATCCTTGATACCGGTACTTTTCCATAGAATACACGGCCTACCTAGGTACTTAAGAAATAAAATTATAAACGTCCAAAAACCCAACGTTGTGTGATTTTTGTCACATTTCCTTATAATGTTAATATATATACCAGCAACCATTGTTTAGAGAATACGTAATCTATTAAATAACAGAAAGTTATGTTGTATAAGGTTTTTTTTTTTCAAACTGACACCGATAAGTTTACATTAAGAGTTGTGTACAAATAAAGCAATTAATGGGAAATAACTTTGATTGCCGATAACTTTTTACGAGAAAATCCAAAACCAAGAGATCAATAACCTTGATTAACGCATATAATTGGTCGGCTGTACTACAGTTCTTAACTGTAAACGTTGGTTTTTGGTACGGTACTGGTTCTTTTCCTTTTAACCTTTAGTAGCAGCAAGAATCATTTTTACGTACGGTACCAACACATCACAGTAATTTACAAATTAGTTATCGTTGGTGTTGCACCTTATTTATTACAGGCGTAGGCCTATTCAATTTAATTGATGTCTTAACTGTATAATTTTTGCTTTTTCTGTCTGGATTCCAAAATGTTATGTTAAGAAAACTATAACGCATTTTAGTAAAACATTTATTCAGCAAACCATCATGAATTGTTCAAACACTTTGAACGTTGTTTATGTATCAATAGTTCGTGGCCTATTTTGGTAATTTTTATTACAAATTACCAATCTAAATCGTCTATAGTAGGCCTACTGTACTTCATTTCATATAGCAAACCGATTTAGATAGCATTTCGACAGAATTTCGAGTCATCTCTGGTCCAAGCAAATATGAATTGTTATGATCAAATTTTATGGCATTAACAAAGATTTCAAGTACTAATTTTATATGTACCTTTTTATGCTTAAAGCGTAGCAGATTCCCTAATTAAGTTCGGTATTTTTGTGTGTATGTATGATGGTAACGCATTAATGTCCTTGTTTCTCAATGTTTCACGGAAAGGACAAGAGCGCCTTGATAATGAAAATGTCAACCCGAATAAAGTGTTAAATTAAGAGGTTGAGGTAGTACCTTAAATACTTTTAACCATTATGTTATAGTCCTTTAAATTCTGAACAAAATTGTACAAATCCCATTTCCGTATATTTACTCTCACCGCTTACACATGATAAAGGTTGTTGACAAACTTATGGGAGAAAGTATGTGTCAGAATGCTGATACCGTTTATTTAGTTTAATCATTGGATATAACATGTGGACCAACAAGATCCGGGTGACATTTAATTGCGAAGCATTAGTTTTGGCTTGAAACTGTCAGATACTGTATTTGCGAAGGAATAGTTTTGTCAGCATATCTGAAAGTATGCAAACCAACTGCTGTGCTTTATATAAGAAGGTTTTAACTGACTATGATAAGATCCCCGTGCGTAGAACGGGCACACAGCTAGTTAAGTATAAATAGACAATTGAGGATAACTTATCCTTTATACATAAAATGGCCGTTTCGTTATTACCAAAAAGGTAATAATTGTCTGAAAATCAGCTGATTTATTTTTAATGCACTTTTCTGTAATTGCGGATGGTAGAATGTGACAAAAACTGGTAAGTAATTTTGTGTTAAGGTAATTTACAAAGTTAGCATTTAGTAAGAATTGAAATAAAACTTTTAATTAAGATTTACATTACAGATTCAATCATATAACCATATAACTTATAATCATATAACCTAGTATACAATCACAACATAATTTACAAGCACAAGAAATTTACGACGCAAAATTTCCTGAGGCATAAATGAGGGAGAAAATTGCCAGCCTCAGTTCACTCGGTCATAAATTTGGCAAACTTCCAACTCGAATATCCGTCACAAAATACTTATAAATGTAGGAAACTAATTTAACTAAGTTGGCCTACTACACCCACCATCACCAAAAGTAGTATCTTTGTAATGCATTTAATGCATTACTTTATATTAACAAGTATATTTCGTGGTTTACGTAAAAAGTAAATACAATAAATGCAATAAAACTTTTATGTTATTGTTTTATAGTGTAATTTATTTATTTGTTTGTTTTTATTCAATAAATGTAAGCTCCAATTTAATAAATGTTTATTTTCCAGATTATACAACAAAACTGCGTATTGTAGTTGATCTATGTTCGAATAGTAGTACAAATCTATTGAAAGTTCAATTTGTCAATAATCAATCATAATCCATTTTTAAGAATGATTAATAACCCTATATTACTTTTGCTTTAAGCTAAGTATTTTCTAAGCATGACTTAAGTATATGAGTTAAATTTAGTGCTTGATTTAAGCTAGAGATTAGCTGAACACTTCAAAGACGATATAATTTCCTGCACGATACAGTACTTAAAAACATTAAACATTGGTCGGTATTAAGCGTAATGAATGTCAAAGTTTAAATTATATTTTATATTTTAACAAGCATTTGAAATGATGCTGCGTAAGCAATAATTATTCCAATTGTTGTATTTTATTCTCCAAAGCAATCATACTGATTTCGTAAACAATTGATGAAAATCAAATAATCATTTGTACTTCAATATCTATCCTTCCACAGCTTTGGAATCGTATACACATACTGTATAGTATAGTTACTTCCCTCAACTAAAATCCTCCATTTAACTCTAAAAAAATTCCAGTCAGGCAAATTATCTTCAAACTGGAAACTGCAATAAATAATTCACCCTAATGGATTGCTTTCCTTAGTTCCAGGATAACAGACGACAACCGTTGAATGATTGATTGTCAGTTATGTCCCGTATTGTTTGGCCGTTGGCAAGAAGATGGTGTTAATGGCACGACCTTGAGGTACAACTAATAGCGTAGGTTACAATGATTGGATCGATCAGCTGACGGCGCGCGACGGCGCTCTCTGATTGGTCGACGCTTGGCGGGCGCTCAGTCTGTTCCCGCGCGCGGCAAAGGCGGTACGCGCCACGAGTGTACGGGATGCCAACAGTTACTTGAGGTAACAGCTGTTAAATTTTGCTAATATCTGGTTTATACAAGTTATGATGAACACGCATTGGATTCGGTTGGTTCATATTATGGATTGTATGTGAAAGTATTGTTGATTTTTCAACGGGTTTTCTTTGTAGGCCATTTTTTAGCTAGTAAATGGGCTCACGTTTGACACTGGAATGGATTGCGGTACAAGAACACTACTTTTCACCTTAAATGACTCAATGAAAATATTTTTAATGTGGGACAAAACAGAATTCACAAGACTGTTAACAAAAGTACATTCTATTAAATACAGCTTGTGCAATAAAAATAAATTTAAAAAAATACCAACCCTAGTACTCTTATTATATTATTAAATATCTATGAAAATTAACCGATCCATAGTACTTACTTGAATAATTACAAATCATTACGCAGATTTTGTGATTATAAATACACAATTATATACCTGTAGGGACTTTTATAATCCAGTTTACTTGATTGAAAGCATTATCCACACTACATAACTCGATTCACACTACTCCAGTATGGTTTATTACGATAGCATTAAACAGGAATGAAGATATATCAAGTGTTTAAGTGTTGAAATACGCAGTATTTAGACATTTTGCGATAAAAGCAAATTTTGAAACGTTCTTGTATTTCCCTAACTATGCTGATACTATTCATATTTTTCATCGGCGATTATTCCAAATGCGAGTTTACACTTGATTTTAGAATTTTTTGTTTTATTTGTATAATGGGTCGTTATTATTATATATATAGATCTGTTATATTTAGATCTGTTCGTACTTATTAATTTTAACTAATCTTTTGAACTAAGTAGCATTTTTTCATTTCACACTAAAAAAGAAATACAAATGATTCATGTGTTGCCATTGTACAATTTGATAACTTTTTTTGAGTTGTAAAAGGTGTAGGAATAATTTAAACCCCATTATTACTACCCCAAATCAAAATCGAATACAGTATAAAATGTCTGTGTAAAATATTTTGTTCAATTTGGGTCTATTTTGTTTTGTAAATTAGTCAACTAATTGTAAGAAAAAAAATTAAGTTCCTCGAATATTTGCAAAATATAAAAACCACACACTGTTACAATTTAGTTGACATACTTCTCGTAACAATTATTGATGGGACATAACCTTTTTTCCTTATAATGTTGTTTTAATTGATAATGGAAATTTACAGCTGTAAGATGTTATAAATTCGTCGTAATGATGCATTTATTTTAAATCTGATAGCATACTGAGAGTTTTTTTTAAAGGATTTCTTCAATACTAGACCTAAAGTAAATATTTTATACCAAACAGTGTTTTCACAATAAAATATCGTAACTGTAAGACACCCCAACTCAATAGCAGTTCCATTGATGACTAGTATTCAGATCTAAATGTAGTGTGAATGACTTTTACTAACGAGATACATTATGGGAAAGTTATATAAACATTTTTATTTGTTGATATAAACAAAACCTTCCTGGATGATATGTGGGGGAAGGCGTCGTGTAGGCAGCACAATCGCCGTAGTCGAATTGCGTTGGGTTCTATGAAGGCGTCGAGTGTGTAATATCATTACAAGTAATATCAAGACTAGGTGAAGAGTTGCGTTATTGAACTAGTCTTTGGAATAACTACTTATACGATGGAGACACAAATTTCATATTTACTAGTGGAATTGGAATTAGGGATTACGTTTCTATTTAATTGTAAATATTTCTCAAACGGCCACTTTGTTTTTATTAAAGTCATTTTTTCAATGTTTCTGTTGTCGGTTTTATGAATATATTTCCATCTCACGCTATAAATAAAACATGTGATTGGAATTGCTTCAATTTTTTTCATTTTTCGTTTTTATTTCGTTGTTATTTCTTCACCAGCACAGCAACCCATACGGTCCATGTTAACTTTTAATTTTAAAATAATTGTTGGGCTTATTTTTGAGCCTATTTTAATTTCTATTGGTATTCTGCACATCTAGAGGCAAATATCTTTCTAACAGTATGCGTGGATTTTCCCTGGAATGCACACGAGCTGAGAAAAAAGGTTTTCAAGAAACATGCTTGCCTATTAATATATAGGGTGTATAAGAAAGTAAAATTCAACTAATATAAACTGTATAGCTTATTAAAGACTTGTTTTCCAGCTTGAAGTATAATTAAGAACGACTATGTTTTTTCTTGTTACAAAAAGCACGTTAATGAGGTAGTTGAGCCCGCAGCCATCAACACCAAAGTGGGTCCCACAAGACTACGCTTCTCATCAAACTTTATCTTTCAAAACGGCACGATTTTAAATATTCACTTTAAAGTGATTCCTAAAAATATTCTTAAACTTATTCACCATTGTAATTAGTCGTTTTGATGTATGCGTAAATTTTCATTGCGATGCACACGAGCTGAGAAAAATAAGGTTTTCTAGAACCAATCTTGCCTATATAGGATGCCATTCCGTTGTTTATATAAAAATTATGAACACATTCAAGTAGTATTACACTACAAAGAAGTTTATTGTCCACCATACTTAAACCACTGCTAGTTAAAAACATCCGTCTGTACTTAGTATATTCAACGAGGTATAAAAACCAATATGTTATACATGTTAGTTCCAACTAAAATGTTAGTTTTATAAATCAAATCGGTGGTCATATCTCGGTAAAAAAAGAGTAAGATCTTTTGATTTTCACTAAGCCAATTCGGTTAACACAGTTTGACCAAAAAATATAAACCTCGATGAAAGTTATAGTTATCCTCCCGTGATCTATATTTTTGGATACAACTAATCAAGAGAACCAAATGCTACCAAGGCAAACGCTATCTTCTAGAGGGAAATTTGCAAATATGTCATCTTCCGTAATTCAAACTGACACAAAAGCTACTTCGGAATGGCAATGAGTTTTTACAAGCAGATTTCTGTTTCCTGCTATGTACATATTGTACAAAATTTTTCAAAAATAAAATAGTAATTCTACGTGGAATAAATAAGGGAATTATATTGTTTCTAAAAATTACATTATGGACCCCGTACTTCATGCTTAATGGATCTAATCCCAACTTCCAGTTTGAAAAACTAAGCTGGAAAATAAAAGACGAACTAATCTTGAGAGAATATAAACAGTGGGATATGCAATCAGATCAGAAACCTCAAAGCAAATAAAGAAGCTGGCAAACAATCTCCGATGTAGAGGAGAAAAAACGGCGGTTTTCAATATCAGCAATGCCTCACGTTGTGTTATTAAATTGATTTAATTAAAATACATTCCATATATCGAGTTATCCTGCTGGAAATAGTTAGATGTTAGATGCTATAATTAAATTGATTACAGTGTAATATAATTTAATTTATATTTTTGTTTATAGAATTGTCAGGCGTATTTAGTAAAATTTAGAAATATAATTCTTCAATGCGTCGGTGTTAACCTGTTAAGCCAGTAGCTGTTAAAATTAGAGTTAAGCTATATCAAGAAAATAAGGGGATTATGTCTTTTCACTAGAATACAACCTATCCCTGATATACTTGCATAGTTAGATTTGTCTTTCTACCAATGTTTTTAAATTATACCCTTAGACGAATTTTAAATGGTTATAATAAATTACCCTATTTTAAAGCCCTTTGAGTGCCACACAACGATATACCGTTTTGCACAACACATCTGAAAACTACTTCACAACGATATACCGTCATCGGCAGTCTTACCGAAAAATACATTGCTACGATATATCGGGCCGGCGACTTTCGATCATGTGAGTTTTAATGGGTATATCGGTTGACTCGGTTGTTATTATAAAACAACGACGATTTCAATCGATTTCTCATACGATCGAGGCACGATATATCGTTCCATGGCACTTTTGGGATGAAAATTTATACTTTTACCGATCTTTATTCTTGCGCACTACGCTTCGCCCCCACGGAAAGCCTGGCACTTTTCGGAAAGTTCAAAAATAAATTTCTGGCACCCAAAGGGTTCAAACTCGATATATCTAACATTTTTAAGCTTTGCAAGGTAGAAACAATATACAATATGTGTTACAATGTTGATAGATTTCGATCGATAATACTTAAGTGGGACAAACTTATGTATTTACCGTATTTTAAAAGTTTACAGAATAAATAAAAACTAAACAAAATATTAGTGGAAGATGACTTTTTTATATCCGTATAATAACAACAATACCCCCGCCGCAGCAAACCTGCAGACTTAGCGAATTTCCATTTGCCTCATTGGATTTACACTAAAATGTCTCCCTAAATATATCACATTTATTCCCTATTTAAATAGAATTAGTTTAACGAGTACTTAGGTTTGCTGCAACAGGGAGGGTAAAAAAGTGATTTTTAATGTAAAATGTTAATAGGTACTGTAGTTTAGTAAGAGATTATTGTATTTTCCAAATTTGATCAAAATATGTTAATAAATAAGCAAACTTCAACAGTTGACTTATTCTCCATAAGAATAACATGGGAATTTTAAAATTACAATTTTTTTAATTTTCTCCGTAACCCTTAGGCGCATTATAACGCTTCAATATACTAAATTATTTGTTTCTTTGAGCTCTACATAATGGTAGTAGTAATTGTGAAATTTTGTGTTTTTAGGGTCAAAAATTGTAAAACCTATTTTTACCCCATAAAACCCCCCCATAAACCCCCGTTTCCATTGTCCGATCATGCTGGTTCGCGAACTCATTCAATTTTATCCTGCTTTACACCTTTAAAACAAATTTCATCAAAATAGGACAAAAATTACTCAAGTTATCTATATTTATATATACATATATAAAAATTTTAACGAATGGTGCTTTTGGCCTCTGGGGACGTCAAAATGAAAAAGTAAATCGGTCCCGGGTCTAGGTCTTACCATGCCACCTACGATAATAGCTTACTTCCCTACAGGGAAATTTGCTAAAAAGAGCAACGATAATAAATAATTTATGTATTTTATAACCAGCTGACACAGGAGTTGATTGATTTCACTGTCGGAAGTGCTATATTAAAATAAAGTTTCCAACACATATAATATGCTTTTAAATGTAAACGTGAGGTCACGGCACGTGTGGTGTGTGAGAGTGGGAAGAGTAAAGGACAGGTTAAATATAACCAGTCAAAGGAAGATAGCCACCCTGGTGTAGGATCTTATATTTTTCATAATCAAATGCAACGGTAGAGATGTACTAGTGGCTTGTAGGAGCAATAGCCCCTATATTATATTCTAGTAATTATTTTGTACAAATTATTAGCCTCATGGGTTACCCTATCTTGAATTATCGTTTAAAATTTTTGTATATTACCTATAATATGTATAATAGTTTTTACATGGATTTTGATGTCTGCTCTGTTTAAAATAAAAATTGTAAAGGACATTTGGTGTGTTTATAAACTTTCTAATCATAATAGAAAGGAACATTTTACAATAATAATCTTAATGACTGTTAATTAAATCTACTTGGATTTCTTTAAATATAGACGAATCCACTTAGAAAAACACATAGAGACAATGTCATCATCCAAATTGTAAAATGCTAATTCTATAACAAAATCTCTCCGAAAACAACATTTTTGTTGTATTTGTTGCATTTTGGTCGATTCCTTGGTCTTTATTTGGTTCTAGTACTATTTTAACATCATCTGGCCGCTTTACCCGCCTGAAGGCAATATAAAGTTGACCATGAGTAAACACTGGGTTTTTTAAATGCAGTAAATGCCAACTTTTGTGAAGGTTCGGTCTTGCGCCACAATTTCACAAAATCAAATTTCGCAATGCACCACAATGAATGCACACATCGTTCATCGGTCCTACGCTGTGTTATGCAATCTAATTTAAAAGGTAATCCATACACAGGAATAACTTCATGTTCATCCGATGCTCATTTATTCTTCTTCCTTTAGTATCGCACCTAATCTGGAGCCTGTTGTTCTAATTTCGAGGAGCAATACGTCTGCGTAACGGCCTACCTCTGCGTGGTGGTTTTCCGACATTATACATTATTACTGTGCAAAAGAACAATCCATTGTAAAGTATTAAGTTTAAAAGTATCAAATTGTTTGTTAAAAATAGCTTATCTAATTTTAATTTTCACTTTGTGTTGTTTACTACTTCACTAACAATTTTACAATAACAAAATAATGCACATTCAGGTGTGGTTATAATTTTTTCATTTGATATAATCACAGCTGTGTTTACACTAAATAAAAAGACATAAAATTAGATTCCCATGCTATTTAAATTTGAATTATTTTATTCCGTAACAACCTTTTGGTGCATAATTAAGAAAAATGAATAATTTTCCCCAAAATTTCATGCCCAGACCTTTAAAATGAGACCCCACTTAGCTTTCTACGGCCTCCCGTTCGCTCACAATTTCATTGTAAAATTTTGGGCTTACGGAATTAGATATATAGATTCTGTATCACTGTGTCCATGACATTGTCATGTGGCAATGTGTGTTAGTAGTAGGATTTGACAGCTGATTATTTTAACATTAAAACACAAAGTAACGAACATACTTTTTAAAGTCAATATACATTTTAATCTGATATATACGGACCCAAATTTAGAGTATCTTCTTTAAATGTAAGTTAGAATGTCATAGAAGAGGGAAAACATCTTTTCACCACACTACGATGTTTTCAGCCGTTTTACAAACGTTTATTGGAGGCCGAAAGCTACGTATAGCTCTCTATGTCAGCTGTCATCGTTATTTGGGGACCGAGCAGGTTTTTACCTCCATGGGGCTGAAAATCAGCTGCCCGCTTACTTTCTTAAAACATTAATGCATGATAAATTCACAATCAGTATCCATAGCATTGCAATAGACCTGTTTTATTGTCACCGCTGTCTAGCAACTATTTATTATTGCTCTTGCTGATTCCTCATTTCTTCACTTAACCTTAAAGTTGTAGTTGTGATGGTTGACTTTTAGTGTACATTATTATTGTGGTGAATTGTGATACAACACAATGATGACCAAAGTACAAGGGTATAGTGTGGTGAAAAATAGCGTTCGTACCAGGGACCGAAATGGTTTTGCAGCTCTCGATCGAGTTAGCAAAACCTTTTCGGCCCTAGGTACGAAATATGTATTGTGATCTTTGATGGAGGCATATCTACTCTACATAGTTCATAACAATTTATTTACAGTAAGATCGTGATTTTACTTTAACCAATTTCAGTAAACCCTTAAATACATATTTTTAAAGAGTGTTAATGCTTGATCAAAACTAAATTTAATTATGAAAAAATACCGACAGAAAATAATAAACAAGATACTAAGTTAAAATAAATATAATATCACGTAATTTCTTCACAGAAAACTGACAGTAAACCCTGAGCAGAAGACTTGAAAATATCTAACAATGTTGCCTTAATCATACGTATTTTCAAAAGTTTTAATAAAATAAAAAGAACTGAACTATTTTATTACTAGATTAATATTTCTTTGTTAGGTCATTTTATAAGAGAATAGAGTATAATTATCACAAAGAATCTACTTAAATTGTCCCATTTAAGAGTGAGAGTTAATTAAACAAGCAGTTACCTTGAGTCTTCAGGGACGCTGTTGTTATGATTGCCCCGAGCTTCGGTCTTTAGCTGGCTTACATTACCTTCCAACAGGAAAAGGTGAAAAGATTGCTTTGACGTAAAATATGTTGTGGTATTGTTTGTAAAAGAACAAATGACTAAGTTTACGTAAAATGTAACATTTTAAAGTACCTTAAAGTAATACATTTTGATGGTTATACACTTAGCAGGAATTGGTCCATAGAATCAAATAAATTTATATGCTTTAATCAGAAATGGTGACCATATCCATCATTCCCTGTTTGGCAAAAATACTCGAAAAAATAATGCAAAACCAAATTGTAGACTATTTTGAGACTAACCATCTTTTCTCAAATTCGCAACATGGCTTCCGTAAAGGAAAATCAACCGCTACAGCTCTCATCTCCCTAGTGAAAGGAATACAAAATGCTTTTGAGGACAAGCATTCCAAGTCCATTGTCCTATGTGATCTGTCAAAGGCGTTTGACGTTGTCTCCCACAGTATTCTTCTTCAGAAGCTGGCTCGATATGGGTTAGGTGGGACTGTGCTCAAAACACTAGACTCCTATCTTTGTGAGAGGAGCCAGATGGTGGCTATACAGGGGGCTCTCTCTGCTCCAGCTAAGATGGACCATGGTGTCTCGCAGGGATCGATATTGGGGCCCTCATTGTTCTTGATCCTAATGAATGACCTCGGTAGGGATGATGAAACCCTCCTATACGCCGATGACACAACTCTCTGTGGCAGGGGACAACACCCTCTTGAAGCGGCAGCGAAATCAGATGAACTATTCAATAATGCAAGTAGCTGGTTTGAGCACAATGGCCTTAAGCTAAATGAAGCCAAAACTCAGAAGCTTCTACTAACGCTCAGCAAAACCTCTCCATCTCAAGACGAGCCAGTAAAACTATTAGGGTTTGTCTTGGATCCCAAGTAACAATTGGACTCCCACGTTGATGCTGTGTGCCTTAGGCTTAGGCGTGTAATTTTTCTTCTTAGAAAACTCAAACATCAAATCACGGAGAAGTACCTCATGACAATATACTTCTCATTATTCCATAGTCATATAAATTATGGAATCTTACTTTGGGGCCACTCATCAGGGTTTATCCGTATACTGAAGCTACAAAAACAAGCAAAAAGAATTGTAACTGGAAGTAAAAGATCACAGCCATGTAAACCCATCTTTAAACAACTTAACATAGTGACAGTATACAACCAATATATATTCAGTTGCCTGCTTCATATAAAATCCAACTTGCATCTGCATGAAAACAGAGGGGAACAGCATGATCACAGCATAAGGGGAGCACACAAACTGAACACAACTAGATGTAGGCTGGCTATGACAAGATATAGTTTCCCGCAGGTTGCTGTTAAGATGTTCAATGCCCTGCCAAAACGTTTAGTGGACATGGAAGATAAGGTTTTACCAAGAACTTAAAGGAACTTCTCCTAGCAAACCCATTTTATTCAATTGACGGATTTTTTGAAAACTCGACAACAC
Source organism: Macrosteles quadrilineatus (assembly GCF_028750875.1). Taxonomy (NCBI): domain Eukaryota; kingdom Metazoa; phylum Arthropoda; class Insecta; order Hemiptera; family Cicadellidae; genus Macrosteles; species Macrosteles quadrilineatus. The sequence goes on along the minus strand of NW_026542597.1, from coordinate 37,114,864 downwards.
TGTCGCTAGAATAAGCATTCACCGCCAACGCGCAGTCAGTATATTTTAAATATATGTTTATTTATTTGTAAATAGTAGTTTTGTAAAGATTTTGACGCTATCTATCCGGCCCAGGCTGGTCAACGATGAAGAGGAGGTATTTCAGGTATTTCAGGTATACAATTACGACCAAAAGTTTCAACAATCAAAGTTACTACTCGAGCAGTTCAACGTTTATTTTAGCTTTGACTCCTACAAAGATCTACCTAATACAGGTAAAAACTCTATAAAATAGTTGTATGGGCATTCGAATATTAATAGTTTTAGTCTTCAAAACCGAAGATCACTGCTTTGAATGGAAGCAGGATTAATTACCTAGATGTTATTTATAATTGGGCTGTCAATCAGTGATGGACTCTAACAAAAGATCGATTTTAGATACTATCTTAAAAACGAGGTTTAGACCGGCCCCTTGTCAAATAAGCTTTATCATTATTACCTGTTTAAAAATGATAAAATTAATAAACAATTTACTAGATGGTTTAAGAAAATCTACCTCTAAATTCCTAACTTCTTTAATTCAGGATTTTTGTCAGGAATTGTTGTTCACGTCTATAACATTTACATGTTAAAACTAAGAAATCTTTTTATACTAAATTTTAAATAGGATTTTTTCAATTTTTCAAAGTTTAATCAAGATTAAACAACAAAATGTTAACGTTGTCGTGATCTCGAAGTAAAAATATGTTGTTTAATTTAATCCGCTGACAAATGATATCATTAATTCAAAACTCGTGGTTTATTAATATCAGGTTTACGATGCACCCCGTTTTCAACAATAGGTATAAATTGAACGAACATACTAAAAAATCAACCTTTAATGTGGCACTTTGATTCGTAGATAATTATTTAAAAGATAAAAAAATAACGGTTTTATTTTGCGATTATTCTGGGTTATTCTTATTATTATTATATGTACCTTGAAGCTAACTTTTTATATTGTAATTTCTTCGGAATTAATTCAATACTTTACTTGTTATCGGTCTTACCTACTATAATATAAAAAGGTTTTCACATTTGCAAATTCACTTAATGCTTTAAAATTGCCTTTTAAATCAAAAAGCTTAGCATTGAAAAATATCACTGGAAAATTAATGAAATATTCGTCTTTAAGTAAAATACAAAAAAACACAACGTTTTTTAGTTTGCTCAACGTATAAAACTATACTTTTATACTATCCATAGTTCTTAGTTGGACATTGTTTTTACAGTATACATTTATTTGGGGTTCAAAACTAAAAACAAGCTATGTTTGGTCATTTGGTTGTTAATAAGTTGCTAAATGCACCATTTTCTTAATCATTACCACATAAATAGAGACATCTCATAAATTCATACGCTCATCTTCTATTCATGCACGTCCTTGGTTCCCTTCAATAGTGTCCTCATCACACCTTACTGATATAGTAAATATTAATTGACTGCCTTAATCGGGATGAAATTTAACCGGACCATTCTCTTACTACCAAATTTAATATAACAATAATTTGTTATATGTTTCATATATACTTATACAAGGTATAGGTTTTGCTTTTAGATCACGTTTCATTGTTAAATATTAAATACTGTTGACATTATTAATGTCTTAAAAATGGTACCTTATCAAAAATATGAATAACACGTACGATGCTGATCAAGAAGCTATTTAAAAAATGTTCATCATGTATCATTCAGAAATATTCATCCTAATAAAAAAGGGGTTTTTATTTCTAACAGTAGGCTTTACCACAGGCAAATATAATACTTTTTTACATTCTAGTTAAAATTTCTAAACATGAATTTTATGTAATTAAAACTGTTTGTGACTTTTGAAATCTATTATTATAATAAAATATTTCAGTCCAAAATGTGTTTGACATAAAATACATCAAATATATTTGAGTTCCCTAAAGTTAACTCGTAGGGGTAAAACTAATTGGTAAACATTATTAAAATAATTTATCTTGTTTTTTAACTGTTTAAGATTAAAACACACACTTGAAAAATAACTACTCTCCTGATCTCAATCGTACAACTTCAGGCTTCATTCTTCCACGGATTAAATCCGTCGCAATGATCACCAGACCAGGTTGTTCCTGCTTTTAATTTACTAAACGAAGCTAGCTTTTATTCTTTTGATTAGCCTAAATAAAAATAAATGTACCAAAATTCCCCAACCATATTGTAAGTCTCTACTATATACTGATAAATAAAGATAAAAAAAAACTAAAATGTAGTTCAGTACCATAGCTATGATACACGGGTGCTGAATAAAAATGTGTTTGATTTTGTATCTCCATGTATAACAAGAAAAGCACTGTTTCTTGAAATAAATACTAAAAAAGAAAACTTTTATTTATTTATGACTAAAAACTCTATTGGCTGTTTTCTCAAATATCAATCTTAAGTTAATTTTTTTATCTTAAAATTTAAAAGAGACGTATTCAATTTGTCATCTGATTCAACCTTTATAAACTTAACACTAGTTTTTTTTCTTTTCTATAAGAATTTTCAAGAATGTCACAACAAAAGAAACATTAAACATCAGCCTTGTTCGGTATAAAACATAGCTATAATATTAGTTTTTTTTTTGTATTTTGCTTCATAAGTCAAAGTTAGTAAGAAATAGCTCAAGTTTACATCTTTCGTTAAACGCGTTAATATGGAAATATATAGAATGTTGAAATTATGTTGATAGAGATAAATTAAAACATGTTATAGCATTGTATCAACAAAATGCCTTTTCTTACAATCAATTGTAATAATTTAAAATGATGAAGCAAAATTCATAATTTTTTTCAAATAGAATTGTTATACCGGTACATTAAGTGATTTCAAATAGAATAACATGATAGTTTAATCAGATTATTATTGTAAAATTATAAACAATATTTTTAAACTAAACAAAACTTGTACCTCTTATCTATAGCTGCAAAACCCATTTGATTAGTGTGTAAAAAATTGTTTATGAATTTGTAAACGAAAATAAAAACATTCCTCTGACCCTAATCATACAACCATTTAATTAAATCAGGATTAACTTTTTACATTAGTTAAAGCCCATTGCAACGAGTGCCGGGTTGGTTTAACTTTAAGTAATTAAATTAAATCACCTTCGAATCCTTTAAATGTTAGTATACATTTCACGTGTCAAAAAAATAATTACATGTGATTTGGAGATTTTAATGATCATTTTGGTTATATATTTATTGAATACCTTTATCCATAGTTTGTATTTTGAATTATCACTAGAATTGCGTGTTGGCATTTGTTGTGCATAAAAATAAATGTATGTTAGGTAATATTACTAAATAACTTCTTGATCAGCATCGTACGTGTTATCAAATAACTAAATATAATTAATATTACTAAATAACAACATGTCCCAACCACACAGTTATTTCCACAGAGGAAGGAAAAAGTAATAAAATAGAGTAATTGTCAGTAATTAAAGTAAAGCTCCACGTTACTTCCAAGTAATTCATATATTGACAGTCACTCCTAGGCGAAGAGCTTCAGCGGTTTGTAATTTACATTTAAATTGAAAGTCGACGAGGAAATAGGTGGATTCCTCCGTCTCTTTTAAAAGGAGTTTAACATTAATGAACAATATACATTGATGTAAAACTGTGGGATTTTCTGGTGACCCTTTAAAAGTTTTGTATGAGTACATGTTTAACACATTTTATCATACTATTTATTTGCACGTATACTATGTAAATCTACTATACAGTAAAAGTGTGTAGTGTCTTAAATTATTAACGTACGAGTGTAAACGGAATAGTGCTCTAAAATACATTTTACATCAAATTAAATAACATGGCAAAGCCAATAAAAAAATTAAATATTTTTCAACAGTAATGAAACTTTCAGTTGAGCTTAAAAAGTAAACATACATCTAAAAATTAAATATCGCCGAATGTAAGCTTATATTTATATAATTTGAAAACGTATACAACATTACCATACAATAGCTGACTCGCTATCACGTATCATGGTGTTCAAATCAAAATGTCATTTCTTCGTTTATTTAAAACAAACTGTACAGTTTAACGCTACCTATGTAAAATATATTTATTGAAATATAAATTAACCAACACAATTCATGTGAGTTTTTCGGTGCAAACTGTGAAGTTCAGCTAAGGAAATATTACATACTAACCTCAAGTTCTTAGGTTTAAGTTTATTAAATACACTAGCTGTACACGCGGGCTTTGCCCCGTTTAACTTCTTAATTTTCAAGATGATCTCGTTCGCATGGCTCAATCACGTCCTGGTTTCAGTTACTAAACTTTCATGTGTTTTTTAGCTTTATAATTAAAGTTTCTTGTGTAAGATGAATAAATACCAAAATTACTTGTAAATGTAGTATTATAGTTCAAGAGGTTTTCCATTATAACAAATCGATACCAGTCTTTAAGTCGTCATTAGTAGATGAGGTGTAATTAGAAATAACTAATCTAGTTAAAATATAACTTTGGAAGAAGTAATTGAAGCAAATTGTCACTTTTATCAAGTAATTAATTTATTCGTTTGGCTTAGCGTTCTTATTGGGTGCTTGTCAAAATCGTTAGTGTAAATGTAAATTAGGTTATAGTGTTGTAAATATTTTCAAATGGTTATTTTAATATTTGATAACAAAAAAACTATATTTGCATTACCTAGTGTTAAATGATAAAAATATCTAATTGTTGTTGAAATGTAAATTACATTTACTAAATATAATAATAATCATGTAAAAATGAAAGTTTTTAAATAATTTGTTTATTTAATTATTTTATGTCAGTAAATAAATAACTCAGTTGAAAATACAAATTTAATTTCCTTGTAGGTTTATACAACTCATATTACTGATTAATATACTTTTCACGTTTGCCCAATGAATGTTATGTTATTACTAGGTTATGTTTAATAATCTCATGTTATTAATAATTAATGTTTGGTTTTAATGTGTAACTGGGTGGTCCCTACCCTGAAAATAAGAAGTTAAGTGGTATGATCATTAGAAGGCTGAGTAACAGTACAATTAAAATACATCTATTGGATAGTTTTGAAGCGGCAAAGCTATTTTTAGTAGTTAATACAACTTGAGGTTATTCAAGAAACATCGAAATAGATTAATATTATTTAATCAACAAAATAGATTAATATTATTTGATTTTAGGAAAAATAAAATGAAATACTTGCAATCGATTGTTAAAATTGTCCGAGTTTTGCGAAACTTGTGGTAAATGTTGCAGGAGATATATCAAAAATGAAATTCGAAAAACAGCAAAAACTTCAAATTATTCGGAGTTTCGAACGACTTATTACAATAGTTTATAAGTTTAAGAACCGTTTTAGCAATGTCTTTAAAGTAAAACTTTATATTTAAAAATAGTTCAGTTTTGAAACGAGATAAAATTTGATGAGAAGCGTAGAGTCTTGCGGGACCCACTTTGGTTTTGATGGCTGCGGGCTCAAGGGGGTTGAAATACTTCATTAACGTGCTTTTTGTAACGAAAAAACATGTTCGTCCTTAAATATGTATACTTAAAGCTGGAAAACGAGTCTTAGTTAATAAGCCATACAGTATATATTAGTTGAATTTAACTTTCGTATACTTATATATTTAAATTAATGTTTTCAAAATAACTTTACTGTGGCAGTTAGAGTTGAGTTCTGGTGACTACGGTGATAGTTCTCGCTCGCCCTGAAGACGGCTGACTGTTATGTGGCCGAAACGTCGGTACTTTCTGTACATAGTGTACAGGACGCGGTCGAATCCCGAAGGCCAAGACTGTATATATATAAGTGACGACCGTGGAAGCCTATCCATGAAAATGGCATGGACTAGTCTTGAAAGAGTGTCAACAACAGGATATGCAATCAGATCAGAAACTTCTAATCTAATAAAGAAGCTTGCAAATAATCTACGGTTTTAATATCAGCAAACAAGTTCTTTGTTATACGGAATTGATTTGATTAAAATAAGCTTAAGCTATGTATTGAATTACCCCTCTAGATATATATGTATACAATTATATGTGCAATTAGAAATATGATCTAGGCCCTAAGTTAATATTTTGTATTCGTGCGATAAGTTAACAATAACCTATTAGCAATTTTTGAGTTGTATAACGGCATTAAGAAATAGGTAAAACTGTAACCGAATTCCCAACTCCATTGATCAAAAGGGTGAAGCCCTTGGAAGCGCAAAATCAATGGTGGGATTCCGGCACAATATTGCTGAGGTGGAGGACCAACAATAACAACACAAGAGCTGGCTGGACACAAATATAAATTTATTCATTCTAATATATATATATATAAATGCAACAATGATACTTAAATAACAATAATAAATAACACATTGCCCTAGCCAAGATAATAATTAAGTTAAAGCTTTTAAAACATTTAAAAATTTCTTTAATAAAAATAAAATTTAATTTAAAAATGAAAATCGAGTTAAGTGACATTAGGCGTAAGTGACATTTTGCAAAAGCATTTAGTATACTAACTCAAACAAATTTAAAACAAATTAGCTTAGGTGGCCACCTTATAAAAATCATTTAAAACAATTAATTTAATGCCTTTAGTCCTAGGCTATCCTACATTAAAATAAATAATTTTTTACATTTAAACGAACATGAAAAACATTTACACATATCAACAAATGTGGTCGCCTCGCAAAAATATATTCCAAGCGGTTAAAATTAACCGTCAAGGGCAAAAAAAAGGGTTTTACCCTCAATCAAGGGGTGTGAAACAGAATTAAGGAATAGAATTTAAAATAGGGGAAAAAAATTAAGTAAGTAAATTTAGAGAGGAAAGACTAATTAGTTAAATTGCAGGTAAAAAGATTACAGATTTTGTTATATAAGTTAAATAAAAGCCTATGTTGAGTGAGATTTCTTCATGATGGATGAGACTCTCCAAATGGACTGGACTGACCTGACCGTAAAACCTTGCTGGTATCCAGGTGAGTTAGCAGGAAGTAGAAGTAGGCCGAGAACATGGTGGCCGCTTCCCAGACACTGCAGCACGGTATTAGGCCGGAGTAGACATAGGCCTAGCTGCGTAGGTGTCACCATCAGTGGGTGGTGGTGCACAGTCAGTGGTGTGACGCAGTCCCATCCGCCCGGGAGAAGGCTCATCGTGGTGCAGTAGTTAGCATTCTAATGGTGGCGGGTTTCAAGTGGAGTCGCCGACCCTGATACAAAGTATAGATCACTGACCTGGCCTAATTAAGCTAACATGTCTCGGAGTCCATATATTTAGGTTGCACTAGGCCTGAATAATTCAAAGGGCGTAAAACATTCTCTTTACCTGCAGTCAGCGACCACATTTTTACAAAGTTGTTCTGTAGTCTAGCCTAATCAACATGGTTCTCTAGAGAAAGGTAACATGATCTCACATGAATAAAAGTGCATGAATGTGCTTGCTTACTATTCACAAGTTTAGGACAAACAAAATGGATATTTAAGTTATTATCTTGGCTAGGCTACTGTAATTGACCAGAGCAACAATTTAGGCTAGCAAAAGTTACTAGCACAAACAAAATTAGAACTAGCCTAGAAACTTTTGACATGATTGGATCCAGACCAGCTCACAGTTAAACACAGAAATTACACAAAATGACTCAAAAATTACACAAAAATGACGTTAACACTTTAACTTGGTCTTTTAACCTTAAACAAGAAAATTGGCTCAACTTTTAATATCACTTGTACTGACAAAGTTAACTCAACGAGGCATGCACATTGTGTTATCTAGTGGACTCGAAACTCTCAGAAAACAGTACAATAAACATCAAAATGACTCTATAAAACATTTCTGAACAATAGTGAAACAGTGAAAAATGAAACAAAATGAAATAAGCGAGGACTAGGCCTGGCGAATTCAACTTACCCGTGGTATGAAAACTCTTAGCCAAAGTACGTCAAGCTGACGATGATGGAAAGGGACCTATGAAGGTAAAAACTTCAGGGTTCACAAAAGAAAACTCTTCCGGAAGAAAACCCCGTAGTTTTGGAACAATCTCAAACCCAAAGTCTGAAAAACGGGAGCCACAAAATGTCATCCGACGAACGTCCAGCAGACACGGCCAGTAGTACCAACCACGCAACAAATTAAACAGTGCCGTTGAGCATTGAGCACATACACACGGCACAAAACTTATCAAGACGTAGAATTATTGATTGTAACCATTTGATTATTTCATATATAAATAATACTATTTAGTGCTATGAAATAGTTAAATAGTTAATTGATTGTTAATACTATTTTCTATAGTTTTATATTCTTATAGGAATATTACCAAAAAGGCTTTAACAGCATACCAAAATATATGACCATAAAGTAAAATCTGCCTTCAATAACACTTTATACTTTACAGTATTATGAAATGGTACGAAATACGAATGTAGGTATTTTAAGCCATGTATGAATGAAGATGAATGTAGGATGAGTGGTGCGATCTTGTAGTCTTGTTAGTGACTGAGGCCAACATGTTCCTTAGACACAGCTGGTAATTAAAAGATCATGTAGCCAATGGCAACTAAAGGGACCTTCTACAGTTTATAGTGGAATCCGAACCACATTTTTCGTTGTAGTTAAAGAATTGGTCTAATTATCAGGATAGCACTGCAGATAGTCGTAGTACTCACTAGTGCGGACGTTTATCCACATGGGAGCATCGCATCCACAGTTCATGCCTATAAATATTGCAAATAACCTTTCAACTGAAACAGCCAATACTAATGGATAAAGAGTTAAATTACTATACATAATAATTAGCAGATTGGCAAATTATAGCTTTCATAAAAACATTTAAGCACTGATCGAGAGGGATATTGTATCAAAAAATCACTATAGCATATTTGTATTTGAAGCATAACGATGAAAATTAATTACCGATTCCGTTCATACAGTATATTACAACTTTGTGATCTACTTCAAAAAATGAACCTTCTTAGCTCTAGCAAAGTTTCATTACAAAAGTAGAACTTGAGCACCAGGAATAAAAGTCTAGATAACTAATGACTTTAATAATGAACAATTTTTCTTCTCCAAGAAACCTCATGAGACCTACTTTGATGCAGAGACTTTTAATTTCAGAGGCACTAAGTGCATTTACTACACAATGTTGGCGTCTTTAATTAATGAACAAGAGTTTAGTTTGGTGTTTGACTTTACTTCTAATGTGATATAAATATTACTGTTATTGGGGCTATTGTTTGTGATTTAAAAATAATACTAGGAATGGTAAAAACCAACATACCATGCTATTATGGTCATGCAATACCTTTTCCCACCAACCATAGCTGTAAAACCTAACTGATTAAGGTAGAAATGACTGTGCTTATATCGGTTTGATAATTAAAATGTTTCGAATATCCGCCATCCCTCTGATAAACCAACAACCATTTTATGAAGCTTAATTACTAACATCGGCGGAAGCAGCTGCATTGAGCACCAGTTTGGTTTTACTTTAATTAGCTAAATCCATTTAGCTTAGACTATTTAACTAACTGTATCCTCTTATCTTGGCACCGTAAAATATCTCTAAATATCTGAATATCTGTAATATAAGCTTGAAATATGCATAAGAATTAAAATGTATTTAAGTGCTTATGACCACCAAGGATATAAGGAAAAACAAGGATTTATTTATAAGGAAAAAAGAATTTTTTAGTTTGTAATAGGAATTATGTATCACAAGTTACTCTGTTGGTAAACAAGGACACCATTTTGTTAAATTCAATTATGTAAAAATAAATACACAATGACCACGAAAAACATTTGTTCATCATACTATTACATATAAGTAGACTATTGTTTATTTTTTATTCATCGACTCTTTATATACATATTTATGATCATTACCAACCAAAAATCAATAGGTCAGATGGTGAAAACGTCTAAGTTGATTATCGGGTTTAGTTTAAAAAATTTAAAGAAAAGATTTTACAGCCAGTGGACAGAAAAAATGTCAATAAAATAGAGTAATTATCGGTAATTAAAGTAAAGCTCCACGTTACTTCCAAGTAATTCATATATTGACTTTCACTCCTAGGCGAAGAGCTTCAGCGGTTTGTAATTTACATTTAAATTGAAAGCCGACGAGGAAATAGGTGGATTCCTCCGTCTCTTTTAAAAGGAGTTTAACATTAATGAACAATAAACATTGATGTAAAACTGTGGGCTTTTGGTCTATCTATTAGCCTTATACGAGTAAAGCGATCCGTTAGAATCGCAGACAATTTTGTGCGATAAAAAAATATAAGAAAAAGATTCTCATAATTTATTAACAGTTATAAATTCTCAATATAGATTAAAATGACATTGCCGAATCATCCAGTTCTATCTTACGAATGTTCTTGATCATTTATAGTTATAAGTAGGACATATTTTGCGTGTTAATCATTTAGTACCATCATGGTCAGAAATTAATGGTACTTTAGATATTGATCAAACTATACATATCTTAGAATTTAAATTACAGACTGTACACCATTGCATTTATGGATTTCGTAATGACGTAGATGGATTCATAATGGATCTAATGGTTTATAAAATTCAAGCAACTCTCAATTTTGTAAATGGTTCTCCAAAAAATGATAGACTCTAAATATGACGTTCTTCTAGTACAAAGTTTTACTGGAAACTATGGGAAGTATATGGGAATATCCACCTCACGGAACGTTTGTAACCGAGATCATCTTTCTCGATCGATTCGTTCTTTTGTTGTTTGTTATCTTGGCTCCATAAACACACAGAGACAGGCTTATGAATGCATTCACCCAGATAGGTCGCTTCTAAGACTTTAAAGTGTTTTTTTATGATGTTTACCCTATCCTTTATTAGTCTAGGTCATTTTCCTCCTTTTTATAGCATTACCTAGACCTGGACCCGGGACCGATTTACTTTTTCGTTTTGAGGTCCCTAGAGGCCAAAAACACCATCCGTCCAAATTCACATTTATATATATATTTATATTTGTCCGTTAGCTAATTTGAGCAAAAATCATCCGGTTTTGATGAAGTTTTGTACAAACGTGTACTACGTTTATTCAAACGAGTTCGCGAACCAGCATGATCGTACCATGGAAACAGGGGTTTTTGGGGGATTTTATGAGGTAAAGATTGGTTTTTCCTATTTTTGACCTAAAAAACTTAAAATTTTGGAATTTATTTCCCAACCATTTTGTAGAGCTTAAAAAAAGAAATTATTTAGTATATTGAAGCACTGTTGTATGCCTAATGGTTACGGAGAAAATTCAAAAAAGTGTAAATTTAAAATTCCTATGGAGAAAATTGTAAACTATTGTAGTTTGCTTATTTATGAGCACATTTTGATCAAATTTAGAAAATACATTAATTTTATACTAAACTATTAACACTTTACAAAAAAAAACCCTTTTTACCCTCCCTGTTGCAGCAAACCTAATTACTTGTTAAACTAATGCTATTTAAATAGGGAATAAATGTGATATTTTTAAGGAGACATTTAAGTGTAAATCCAATTAGGCAAATGGAAATTCGCTTAGTCTGCAGGTTTGCGGCGGCGGGGGTATTTATATCTGAAATAGAAAGTTTAAGTTTACATCACTTTTACCTGTTAACCGTAACTGCAAACGTTTATCAATAAAAGTACAAAAAACTTTGTTAACAATTTAAACAACATAAATGTGAGTAAATATAAATAACTGAGTTCCGCTGACTTCAATAAAAGTGATTAATAAAATCATTCTTAATTTTTGAATCAATTGATGCCATATTAACGAGCATGGGGATATTTTATTGTGTTTGACTAAATATTTATCATCGATTCCTTTAACTAACTTTATCTCTAACTAGTTTTATAAATATTTCAAAACTTATTACAGGTGATTTTTAATTCATCCCATACATTATTAATTAATAATCAAGAAATACTTAAATCACAGTCTGTGGTGGGAAGTTTATCAATAGTTATTATTTGTAGTGAACAGAATTATAAATTAAACTGTATTTGTTTAGGTTAATATCTTTAGGTAGGGCATTATTTAGGTTGACTATAAAAAAACTTATTTAACCTCATTTTTTTAATACTTTATATTTATTTTTACTTAACCATTAGTATATTAACGATTACTTCTTTTAAGACTCAAACAATGTAAATGAACAGAACTGGACAGGTACAAGACACTGGCAGACAATGCTTAAAACGAGTTGACTTTACTCACCGGGTTCATAACGTCGTATGGCGCTCCGTGTATTCTCGATTGGCTAGTCAGCCTATTGGACTTTGACCCTTGTCTGATTGTTGGTTGGTTCCTTCACCAGGCCCGAAGAGAAACTTATAAAAATATTGATGAGATCAACTTATCTTTATATAATATAACAAACTAAAACTCTTCTTGAATACATAACAACTTTTAATATAAAATTAAAATCAGATCGTCAAGAAACTTGGTTGCGTACCATTCCTGTTATAGATTGATAAAAAGAATAAAGTCCGAGAAAAACGTGTTGAGTAAAATAGAGTAATTATCGGTAATTGAAGTGAAGCTACACATTCTTCCCTATGGAGCCCATATATCAACTGTCACTCCTAGCTGATGGGATTTTGCGGTTCGTAATTTACATTTAAATTGAAAGTTGACGCAGAAAAGGTAGACCCTTCCGTCTCTTTTAGAAAGAGTTTAACCTTGATGAACAATAAACATTGATGTTAACTGTTGGTTTTATGGTTAAACTTTACTCTGTAGAATTTTGGATTTCTCGTTAAATATTTCAACGCCTTATCTCATAATTAATTGTATTGATAGATACAGTGGAAATTGTATTTAGTTAATTTATTTCGTATATTATTAGTTGAATATTCCGTATCAAACTATTTAATTAAAATTTCATATTTTGATTTCATAAAAGTAACATATTACCACATTATAATGTCCTAAAAATAATTTCAACCTTGTTTGTTCTAGCAATGATTTGTTATAGAAGTAGAGGTAAAGCATCTACGAATGAGAGTCCATTAGAGCTAATGAAGCATTATTATCCTTTATGAAACCACATAACACTTTAAATCAATGGCTACTTATTTCTGAAACACAAAAGTGTATTTACTACACGGTATTGTCGTTTTATGGTAATTAAACTTGAGTTTAATATAATATAAATACAAAGTGTATTTAACATTGCTACATAGTTTTTGATTTAAAATAGTATATTACTCGTATAGTAATTGGTTTTAATTTTATAAAGTAACGCAATAGAAAAGAATTTTCTTCGTCAAATGCATGTGTCATAGTACCCACAACAATACTATGCCTCAAAACATTGCTTTACCTCAAAACAATACTTATACTCAAAACATTGCTTTACCTCCAAATAATACTTTATCTCAAAACAATGCTTTGTTAAAATAACAAAACTTACCTCAAAACAGTGCTTTACCTCAAAACAATGCTTTATTAAAAAAACAAAACTTACCTCAAAACAATGCATTATCTGAAAACAATGCTTTACCTCAAAACAATACATAACATTGCTTTACCTCAAAACATTACTTTACCTCAAAACAATACTTTAACTCAAAACCATTGCTTTACCTCAAAATATTGCTTTAGCTCCAAACAATACTTTAACTCAAAACAATACTTTAACTCATAACAGTGCGTTAACACAAAACAATACTTTACCTCTAAACATTTCCTTACCTTAAATCAATGCTTTACCTCAAAACAATGCTTTACCTCAAACAATACTTCACTTAAAAAAAAAATGCTTTTACTCAAAACAATGCTTTACCTCAAACAATACTTCACTTAAAAAAATTCTATAACTCAAAAAAATGCTTCTCAAAACTGTTACTGCAAAACATAATCAATAAAGGTAATAAATAACTTCGTTTATAAACTGTTTCAACTAATGATTAATTATTGGAATACGATTCCATAATAAACTTTTGATCTCATTCAGCCAACAATTTAATTAAATCAGGGTAAATTTTTGGCATTGGTTAAAGCCAACGCAACAAACATCAGGTTGTTTATACTACAATTAATTTATAATTGACTAGCTGTACCCGCGGGCTTTGCCCCGTTTAACTTCTTAATTTTCAAGATGAGCTCGTTCGCATGGCTCAATCACGTCCTGGTTGAAGTTCGTTCGCTACGCTCACTCACCTTTTGGTTGCAAATTGGCTGTTGTCATAAATTAAAAAAAAAATAATAGTGCTGCACCCTGTTGGTAATCCTTGTAACTATAATGCTGTTGAACATCATAGAACAGAACCAACCTGTTTAATTAAAACAGCTGATAAGATTCATTAATTCTTTTTAAATATGAAAAATCATAAGGTTAACATGGGAAACTCCAGAGCCACTGGGGCGGAGCCCGAGAGTCCGATTAGAATAAAAACAACTTAGTTTTCCTATTTAATGCCTAAAAAATCGGTGTACCAAATTTCAGCCTCCTAGGTAAATGGGAAGTGGGAGAATTAGTGATGAGTGAGTGAGTGAGTGTGTCAGTGAGGGCTTTGCCTTTTATAAGTATAGATTCTTTTAACTAATTATAATATAAATTACATAAATATATAAGCACAATAAAATACACCTGGCTCAAAAGTTGAAATAATAAATTAATAACAGGAATTAAAATACGTTTAAGCTATAGCTTTGACTAGTCAATGGCTATAGTTAATACTAGAGAAAGTGTCACTAAGCTTCTCATTCTTTGCAGTGGAAATAAGCACAATCTAATTGCAATGTATTAAGTAGATGTACTTTAACAATACAAAACGTATTTTCACCATATTAATTGATGCCAATATATGGTTTTCGCCATTAAATCTTTAGTATATTAATTATTATTTGTCACAACAAATTAGGGATGAATGTGAGGTGCATATCTATTCATTGTCGATTCGTATTTGGTCATAAAAGGTGATACATATTATTTGTAATTTTTAATTTTTGTAAACTTTGTAAAAAAATATTTTGAAATTGGTAATTGAAATAAAACATGGTTTGTATTGGCCAAATTTAAAATTTCTTTAGGATTTTTTATTTAAATACTAGTTTTAACTATTTATTTCAACACTACCTGAGGTATGTACAAATATGCCGTAATAATCTACAATTCGGAATACAACCATCGATGTATAATAACTCCCTGTGGTAATAATGTATAATAATGTAGAGTTATTATACATCGATGGTTGCAACTACTTAACGTTTTGTAATTATTACAAATTATGTGTAAATACCCAGCAGTGCCGAAAAACATATATTTTTATCCTCCGAAGGACTACTTAGCTAATACATATAATATTAGTCAAGACTTCAAACATTAATACAAAATATACAATATATATTCTTAACAAGTATTTATTATTAAAAAACCATTTTATCAAATTTAAAATTCTTGATGCAAGCCCTAGGAGATTTTGGAGCAGAATGCAGAGGTATTAAAAAAATAAATCTATTTTACTTTGTTCAGAAACATAACTGTTTTGAGTCAGAAACTTACTCATCATACCTTTTCATTGACAATCCAAACACGGAACACAATCCTTATCTTGACCCAAGAGCTACTAAATACCAATTCATTTTTATAAGTTAGCAAATTGTTTTCAAGATTATTTTATAATTGTTTCAAATAAACCTAACTACTTATTTTAGAAAAGTATAAAAATAAACCCGGTCAATCTAAAGTCAATGAATATATGATTCCATGTGCAATAAAATACTGGACTAAATATGAAATGACGGTAAACAATTTTCTTACAACATTAAATATATATATATATAAAATAAATTAAACAATATTCAATTACTATACTAAATATACCTAAAATAGTAGAAATATGGTTACAACAACGAGCTATATAACATTTTTACGGTATCCTCTGAATAAACTCTATTACTGGTTATGCCGGGTCTGGAACTAAAATACAACTAGACCTACCTACAGCTTTATAGTTTAAAATCGTGCAGTCTGAAGCGAGATAAAATTTGACGAGAAGTGTAGAGTCTTGCGGGACCCACTTTGGTTTTTATGGCTGCGGGCTGATCTACCTCATTAATGTGCTTTCCAAAAACGCAAGTTTTAAGTTGAAATGTTCGTCAAAATACTAATTAGTTGATTTTTTTACAATTTTTGTAAACAAGTTATCCTTTTGTCTAGGAAGTAGGCCTAGTTGTGATATGGATTTAAACATAATTTTTGAGAAGTATAGACAACCTTCAATGCTCAACAATGACGTGAAAAAGGACATATCTAGTTTTATCTTTGAAATGATCTTGATCATCTATGGTTCTAAAGTAGAGTGAATATTTTTGTTAGTCGATGGTTACTATCATTATGGTTAAAAATTAATGGTAATTCAAAGTCATTAAAACTATACTTATCAAACGGTTTACATTATAGATTATAAACTTTTGTATTTTTATGGATTTCATAAGGACGTTTACTCAAATCTCGATGTATTGCTTTCAAGACAATCTTTATTTGCAAAATTATATGGTTTTATAATTAAGTAAAAAAAAAAATAAAAAAAAATGGTGGAAAATATATTAAACATATCCACCTCTAAGAGCGGTAGTTTGTGACCGAGATCATCTTTCTCGATCGATTCGTTCTTTTGTTGTTTGTTATCTTGGCTCCATAACATACAGAGACAGGCTTATGTCTGCATTCACCCAGATACGTCGCTTCTACGACTATAAATTGGCTAGGTTATATTGTGATTTTACATAAAATTAAATGCATCCAGAAACTAGAAGACACTCTGTTCTTTATAAGTCCTAGATAGACATCTTCTTTCTCTTTTTTCTAAACATAGGCTAAATTAAACTGCCCTAATTTTGTAGATTTTCTTAAAACCCTCATATGATAATCAATCAAAAGAATCAAGTAATTAGCACTTTACAGAATTACTTGCGATCTTAACGTACTAACGTGGTTGGCTTCTAATGAAGTTTTTGGTAAAAAATTAGATTTTTTAATATGCAATTAACTATACAAAAATTATATAGGCCCTACATAGAAGTTTAATTTATATTGTTTGAAGATTAGGTTTTACACAGACAATGAAGTCTAAACTAATATTCACGCTTACAAAAAACAAAAATGTATATGTAAAAAGGAGAGTAATAAACAGTTAAGACTCTATCGTAGGTAAGCAGTCAGTTGTACCTAACAATTGACATTCATAATAAGGTATTAATAAGAAAATACATAGTTCAAATTTAACACTAGCATAAATTGTGCAATAGTATGGAACAAAGAAGTAAGTTTGGATTAATACTCCACGGTGAGACTTTTTGAAATCTTAAATATTAAACATGTAGGGTCCTCAAAATAGTACATTTAGCGAATAGTGTATACAAAAATCCTTTGTTTTTATGTAAAAAAGAACAAAAACTCATGATTCATAAGCATAAGCTAGTAATAAAGTTACTGAAATATTTGTACAAGTTCGATTAAATCGAAATCGTGGTGAACTATTGATTATCTGAAATAAAGATCCAACCACTTACAATAACATTTTTGTATGGAATAGTGGATTGCGTTTTTCAACCACCAACAATGCGATAAGTGAGGAATGGTGTAGGTATGGATTAGCTGTCGAATCATCTTAATGGAGGTGCGGTTTTGTTATGGCGCTGTTTGCTGTGAAGCGTTTTATTGGAAGTAAATAAATTGCTAGAAGTACGTAGCAAAATAACTCAATGCCACACTTGTATTGATTGTTACAGTCTGATTGTACATAAATGCGAGTATATTGAATGCTTTCTATGAAAAATATGCAATGTAATAAACACAACAAAATGTTTTATATAAAGTAAATAAATAGACAGTTTTTTCCATCACTATATTCTTCAATTCACCTCCACTTTTATTATTGAGTGAAATTTTTTATGCTATTCAAGATATATAGTTTGCGTATGTAACTATACTTTATACAATAAATAGTTAACTATCAACAGTGATGCAGGCATTATTTTTATGAAATCATTTAATTCAACATCAGAAGTGTAATTAAAGTTGCACAAACACGTTTGATTTAATAGAATAAAATTGCTTTCGCAAGTACCTATAGATATTCAAAATGGTCGTAGGCTAAACAGTAGGCACCTTTCATTAATATAAAAAATTAATAGAGTTTAAACGTTAAATATTGTATACCAAAAATATAGGATACCTTTAATGATGACCTTCGTTCAGAAAAAATACATTCATATATGATATTTAAAGATTATACAATATTTTTCACCATGGCTAAAAAGTAATACTTAAAAATGAACAAATGAAAATAGGCAAAAATATACAGGGTGTACAATGAAAGTTTCATAAAGAAATTACAAAACATCAAAATATTTCTGTTGTAAATTAAATCACAGTAAAAGAATTTAAAATCGAGTTTTTCAAAAATAAGTTTTTAAGTATTTTTATAACAAAAAGGCATTTTAAGAGAACGTTTTCAATTGATATGTAAATTAAAAGCTTAACAGAACCCCTTTCATAAACGCACCACGTTAATTGAATAATTTGTTATCGTAGCTCTATTCCATTAAAAAAGAAGAAAGTAATACTGCTTATTTTTCGTCTAAATATATTTTGAGTATGAAGGTACCGTAAAAGAGAAACTTAAGGACCACTTCGGTTGTAAAACAATTGCGATATTGCCGCCCACTTTATCGTGCTTTTAGGCGATTGGTTTGATCGTTATTGAGAAATTTATTCAGACATGTTTCAAGAAATCTATTTATTAAGTGTATATTTCTACAAATACGTAATTTAAAATAGGTTGGTCAAGTGGTTGGAGAAAATTCAACCATATAAAAATAGTACCTATTTACAGTTACACAGGTTCTTTATTGTTAAACTAAAACCAAGTTTCATATTAATTTGTGTAGTGTGACTTAATTATGCAGGTAAAGCGGAGTCGTTCACGAAATTAGTCTGCACAGATTAGTCAGGCCAAATAAGGTGTTAATACGTTTCCTTACTGATAACTCTTCTATGAATACAAACATAAACTTGTTTGAATACGTTTATAAAATAAGAAAAGGAAAGTCAAATCTTGGAAAGTCTATTTCACTAGTAAAATCTAGTATTGTAGAAAAACCAAACAAAACAGTAGCCTATGACCTGTAACATAAAAATTAAATTAATGAAACCGATGGAACAAAACAATTAAACAATGATACACCAAATGCAGTTGGACAACATTCTTAATTTTTTGATTAATTAAATTGATCCAAATTGTCCATGAAAAGGGTCATTATATTAAAAAAGGAATTTTTTTAATAACTTAATTTAAAAATGGAATTATTAAATCTATCCAATTTTTTAGACCCCGTGGTTGTATATGATGTGTACCTATTGGTTAGTGTTAACAATTTTAGCTAAAGGGATTTTGATCAAAGGGTACAGTCAGTTGTATTACCCATAAATATTTCCTCATAATGCATACCTGAAAAACACTTTTACATAGCTAATAATAAATATTAAATGAACAACACAAATGGCAATTCGAATACAATCGTATTTACTGTGTAAATGTTGACATACGGTACACAATTAAACGTATAGATTGACTAGTTAATGATAAATACAGTGCCGACCAAATACTAAAGGTGTATTATAATAAAATCATTTCTTTCATTTTTTATTATCGTAATTTTAGCTTTACTTATGGAATATACATCTATACCTACGATATCAACATTATTTAGTTTCATAAATTATAAAATTCAATATCATTTTTTTACTCTAGAAATAGGCGAATAGAAGACCTATTATAGAAGACAAAGTTTGGTCGAATTGTTTTTTTAACAAAATTGAAATCTTCTTGAAATGCGTTTAGGGAAAAATATTAAATTCGACTAAAATGAAAAGGCTAGAAATTTTGTTAGTAATATAATTTGTATTCTTAATGATGTAGATGTTTTAATATACAGCGGATTCCTTCTTTTTTTAAGAGTTTGGCTGCTTCTTTTAACCTTGCATTTTCATCCACATAGGCTCAAACCTATGCGAGGAACGTAGGATCCAGGAAAACAAGGGTTGAACCGGTTAAGTTAATTAATTAACAACACAATCAATTAATTAATGTACAAGGGTGACGTCTTCAATGTGAAGTGACTAAAAAAAATATTGGCATTTACCAGGATCTGAACCACTGAACCCACATTCTGAAAGACATTGCTGTCCTTGGCTCGAAGTCTATTGTGTTACCAACCTATATTTGAAAATAACATTCGACATAACAATAAATCATGAATAAAAATCCAGTTTAAAGACTTTTCAAAATTGTACTCTATTCCTTATAATTATGTTAGGTTTTAAGCATTACATTCTCATTTGCAAACCTAAATCCCCTCTTAAGGAAGTGCTGATAAACAAAAGTAATTAATAAAGGATTCCCAATACGCTAAATACAATATCAGTTTAATTCGTTTACAAACACTTCCTACTGGTTAGGCCAAGTAATCCTTCTGGTAAATCCATTAATGGAGTTTAGCTCTGTAATTCACCTGGGTTGATCCAATTTGGGTAAACTTGTCATTTGAGGAGAAGTTTATAATTACCCTTTCATAAGGTTTTAGCGTAAACTGATCCTTAAGCAGCTTGGTAACTAATCGAGTGCTTAAAATGTAATTTGTATTCTGCTGTTTAAAGTCTTAAACCTCACGCTATCACTATCAGTGTTTAGTAAATGTTTAAGTATCTGTGTTTGTTTTTATGGTTAGTGTTAGATTTAGGTAATAATTTTCGTGTTATATAATATTTTCGCATAATACTCATTTCCTTTAGTAAGAAGTCTGACCAATGCCGGGTTCTCAGCAAAATAGTCGAATCAATTTACTTCTTTCCCTTGAACTAATAAAGAAGCATGATCTAATTAATGTAAAGAAGTGAAATAGTTATTTTTATATTTATAGGTAAAATGCAATGGTATTTTTAATCCGTTGTATTTTTAATTATGCCTGTTTATGGAAGTTCTCGGTTTAATTCGGTACTACGGTTGTTTTTGGTGGCAATCCATACTTTTAACACAATATGAAGGTGCTAAATTCATCCGCACCCAACACGTATGAAACCGCCAAATAACAGTGAGTAGCCTGCTTAATACTATTTACACAAAAATAAGTTGTCAAACCTTTTCCTATGAGTTAATCTTGAGTTCAAATTTTAAGTAGGTGGGTTGTATGTGATTTTTGATCCGTGTTTCTCGTGATTATGTTAAATCTCACACCCTATATAATTTGAATGGCATACTTATAATGTAAGTTTCCCACTTCTGTTTTATATTTCCTTACAACACATCATATTTTATGGTCAAACCTTAACTAAAGAGTTGAGTTTAGTTAGACTGTATTATTATTTATTAGTTAGAAATGTTTAAAGCGCGTTTACCTGAGCAAAGTTTAACTACCAACGTAGCAAGGGAGCCACTAGTTATAGCTTGTATGCATTTTGTATAAGCCCGTATCCAACAGCCAACCCTAGTCCAACACACCTTATAATGCCTTTAAATTGTTGAGTTAATAGAATCTGAAACTACATAAAATGATTATGTTCCTTTTAAAGGCTTCGATCAACAATATACCACAATGAACGGAATTAACAAAGATATAACAAATAGGAAAAAAATATACGAATACTTTGCAAATTATTACTATCAACAACGAAGGAGACGCAAACGGACATACTGTAACACATTGAGATTGAAGAATGTGTTTAGTGAGATGCCCTGTGTAGCTTTGTTACTGACTATGACAGCTGTCTCTTTAGTGGACCTTTTACTGAAAGCAAGGACAGCTGGAACTTTTCTCGGATTCAAACCGGGGACCTTTGGATTTTGATCACCATTATAATCACCAAACTAGAAAGCCCAACGTGAATGAGAAAGGTTGTCTTAAAGACAATAAAAAAAACAAATATTTTGATCAAACTAAGAGTAATACGAATTACCTTAAAAACTTGGAATACAATTTCATAAAACTAGTACATAGGATACATTCCCAATATTCGAACACGTGAGCATACAAGTTTGCAAATATATCGTTATGATATTTCAATGCTCGTATACATTCTCCTTGCTCAGTTCATACACTGAATACCAGCACTCTAAGGTCTGAATAAATGATGTTCTGTCCAAGCAGGTTCCATTTGCGTGTCAACTGCAAGTATTCTTCGTCATTCAACATCGATCCGAGTCTATCTAGGTCTCTGGAGTAGGCTGACGTTTGTTCCTTTTATAATCCAAATCTCTTATATCACATATTAAATATATTCCTAGGGGAGATCAAATTTTACTGTAATTCTTCACTTTTTACTGTTTTCTAGAAACATATACTTGATTGGTTGTATTAAAATAGATTCATTTGGTAATTTTTTATTAGTTGTTGGCTATTTATGTGGATAGTTGAAAGCAACTAAGCTACAACCCCACGGTGGAAAAAATATGACTCCCAATTAAAAATTCACCTAAAACCTAATACCACCTTGGTTTTAAAAGGCCTTACCAATCACATTGAATCTATTTGGCTTTAACCATTAAGCAAATCTGTTTAAATTGAACAAATGCTACATGTTGGAACCAGAAATATAATTATAGAAATAATAAATTTAGTATAATTAATAAATAACTTATTGATCAGCATCGTACGTGTTATTAAATTTAATCAAAATGGTCATTCACCTATTGGGTCTGATGATGATTGGAGTGTCCAATCGAAATCGATCACCACTTACCACCTTTTTGTATATTTACCGTCTTGTGAGTAACAGTATAAGCGTAAATATATGTTTTAAGTGTTCTAAGACGTTTCTTTATTTTTTTCCCGTAAAATTAATACAAACTCTGAATTGGTCTTTGGACACAAAAGTATTGAGTTTTATAGAACGGGGAAATATTACCATATTATGGCTTAAATGTAATAATTTTAATATTAAATTGGTGTAATAGCACATTGTGTTGGCCTATTCAATAATCTATTTATTAAAACAAAAATAAAATAATATCGAGTTATAAAAGCTCTACGCGACTTACACGAGCAAGATCGTTATTCCTTATCCTTTTGTCAAACTTTTTAACCCATTATTTTTTCTTACGACCAAATAATTATTTTGGAAGTATTAGGAATGATGTTCATAAAATAAAAATATCAAATAGGCCTAGGGTACTTATAAAATTAAAGCCAGAATATGTATTTTCAGGTAACTAACAAACATACCTAGCAACAACTTATTTCTTTTAATAAATTTGAAAAATCTTCTACCTTAAAAAATATTCTCATTCCCCCATCTTCAATCTGCAGTACTATAATTTTAATATATTTCTATAACTTGAGACATCAATATCATGTCCCTGACGGAGGTTTATATGCTGGAGCGTGTCCTGGTTTGAATCTCTGAGGGAAAACTACGGTTTTAATTGCCCTTCTGCTCCACCAACCCGACGGTTAATTGAAACTACGTTTTGCCAGAGTGTAGCTTTAGAAACTATAAATGTTTTGATAAACTGTCAAATGGATTGTATAGTTCTTGGAGATAGAGACTAAATGAATGTGGTAAAAAAGCACATTTAAAAGTTTAAACTTAATCTACCTTGCTTTTATGTCCCACTGTCGTATCCTAGGAAACTAGGCTCCAGCATAGAGCCATACTACACAACACGGCATCACGCTTTACTATGAAGCTTAATTTGGCGGGATTTGAACTCGGGAACTTGGTTCGATCCCTCCTGGTTTTATGAAATCCTTGAACAGCACACTAGCTGGTACAAAAGCATGTCATCCTTTTAATAAAATTTAAAAAGTAATTCAACACTGCTAGATATGTTCTTACTCCCGTGTTTTAATTGGAAACTAAACTGCAACTGGTTACTACTTGTGTTACATACATTTTCACGTTTATTAACCTCTTTTGTACTTGAACGCTTGGAGAAGAAATAGGAATCTACATATTTTGCACCACGTTTAATTTATTCTGTACAAGACAAAATACTATTTTTGTTCCTGAATGAGATAATGTAATCACAGATAAGTCATTACGACGCAGGGCTTTGTGAAATTCTTAAGTCGTAATGCAGAAGTAGGAAACACGTATTGACACAGATGTCACCTTGTGTTGTAATTACTAAGGTTGCTATGGAGACGGGGACGCTCCAATACCCTGCGAAAGGGTTTTGTGACTCGTAATGTAATTAAATAGAAGAATCAAGTGGTTTTGGTTTGACCAGTTTTTAAATACTGAGAAAGTTAACCTTGCCTGAAAGATTGATTTTTTCTAGATTTAGGCTTAAACTAGGTTAAGGTTTTACACCAAAGCTCGCAAGCCATTAGCATTGACTTTATATCTAGTAAAGGCGGGATTTGAGCCAAAACCGAAATTCCTGAGCCCTTTCTAATAAACAGTACACACCCTGCTTTATGAACGAATCACTGAGAAAAACATGTAAAGTAATTAAAAATTGAAAAAGAATTTGATAATTTTATTTAGGTCGTACGTTAAATTTAAACTTACACGATTCTAAACCACCTTAGAGTTAAGGGGCATAAGCAGACGAATGAGTGTTAATTATCTGTAAGAATATTTTTGATACTTAGGTGACAGTAAAGTCATCTAGCTGTACGGTAATGTATTTTTAACTGCTATCACGTAAGAATAAAAAATATACTTATTGAACTTATACTGTAACGTTGAAAATATATTTACTAATTAATTATACTACCTCATAGATTTAATTTCAATATATAATTAATTCAACCATTCTGTGGCGTATTTCAACAGAGCTTTAAAATAACACACTTCCTCCTCTTTTCGAATATAAGGGCCTCAGCCTTCTGCGAAGGGGGGTTTTAATTCCCCCTCCACTTCACCCTTACCCACTCCCACCCTGTCTTCCTCAGCGTGCGTTCACTGCTAACATTTATTCGAAAATGTTGTTAGAATATGTGCCTAAATTAAGCTCAAATGGAGCAGTGTATGGGCAAATTTAGATAATAGACAATATAGACAAATCAAATTCAGATTTAGTGTATAGGAAAAAGGGACGTAGACAACTATTGTTTTGTTTTTTAGGGAAGTTACATGATCTTATATGACGTGTTGGTGCATAATTTGAGAATTGTTTAAAATATTACAGTCTTCGAAAAAAAACTTACGATTGTAGCCAATACTTTTTACCTGTGTTAAATTTCATTATCTAAAAGCCGGAAAATTATGAAATAATTATGAGGTACAAAATTAAGAAAAACATACATTTTTGCTGATGCATTTTTTTCTTTCCTTGAAGTCGTAGCTGAATGGGGAATCAGATAATTTACCATTAGGGAATATACACGTCAAGACTTTGATAAATTAACGTTTGTTGAAGATAGATTGAATAAGTACAGGTAGTTAGTTAAAAACAGAACATGATTGGGTATTGTATTTACATCTAAAATACTCGTGTTGTGAACTAAGTCACATGACTTTTTTTGGCATATACATATATGCCATCGATCTATTCTACTACAACGTATATGCCTTCGCTATAACATTTTTTTATTTTAATTCATCAATGTACTGCATTTGAATATTAATTCGCTCAAAGTTTGAAGGTATCCATTAATATTGACCAATGCACTAAAACTAAAAAATGCGTAAAAAAATAATTATTTTCATTAGTTTATAACTAACTTGTAAACTAGGTTTGTTATTTCTGAAGTATTGTTTTATATCTGATAACAAACGACTAAGTAGCTATCGATATATCGATATCTAAGCAGTAAAGCTAAAGAAACAAGCCCAGAATCCTCTCTTGAGAAAACCCTGGAGAGGGAGTTGTTATAGTTCCACATGCATTTTGTATACACAATGCCTTGAGGGAAACAACCTGACCTTCTTTACTGCAATGCTAAAAACTCGGTTGTGATTCCAAACAACGGCAAGTTCAAGTATTCCTTTGTATCAAATACATGAGTGTATAAAAAACCTCATCATTTAGTTAAATGTTTTGTGAGTAATTGGCATTTGAATAAATTTAAGTCTTCAGTACATATGTTTCACTATCTTTAGACTAAGTCCTTGTGCATTGAGCAAACTTAGTAAATCCAGGAGTTAATTTGAATCCATTGAAGAAATATTTACTCTTTGAGTAGGTATCCCTTATTATTTGTGTTCATTCAGAAACACATGCAGTAAATGTTTATGATCAAAGTGTCTGTTGAATAACGCAATTTCATTGAGTATCCGTTGTATAATATGTTTCCTTTGAGTAGCGTACGAGTAAGTATCAACATACCTAAAATACTTATACTTGATAGAAGATAAGTTTATAAGAAGATAGTTTAATATTTAATTACACTATTTGGGCATCCATTCTGTAAATTAGTATATTTTGGGCATCTTTTAATTTAAAACGTTTGAATCAATAGGTTTTTGTTTGTACTAGGACGCTAGGCACGAGCCTGGGTTTGTTTTTCACGTTACTTTAGGCTAGAACTAGGGGTTGTGGCATTCTCACTTAGATAAAATCCATTGGTGATTTGGCGGGATTTGAACCCGGGACCTCTTAGACCAAAGTCCCGCGATCTAACCACTAGACCAGCTCGCTCCCCCAATCAATCACACATCCTTTTGAAAATCAAAACCTGAATTACGTTATTGTTTTTATGTGCTGCGAGCTGTGCATTTAGTTTTAAGGTTAAACATTCCATCAGCTATTTAGTACATAAGGAGAATAACTGAAAATCGGAAAGTGATTGTTCGTTTATGCCGATGTATCTGTTTCCAGATTAAACCAATGGAACCAATGCATGAGAGTCGATTTTGACTAAACCAAAAGGTGAGTAGTGATTTAAGATTAGTTTTAACATAATTTAATATTTTTTTAATTTATTAGCATTTGACTACTAAGTTTATTTCCTCTGAAATTTATATGAACTTTGTTAAGTCATAATTCGCACTTTACAATCAATGTAAACTTGAACTTTCAATAGAAGGCTTAGCAAAAAATAACAATTTTGTTTAAATGGTCATCTGTTTGTATTTAAAAAGTAAATAGTTTTTGTAGTGTAGCGAAAAATGACGTTCAAAAGCTGAAAGTGGATTTATCCACTTATTAATTACACTCCAGTAATTTATCCACAACCATATTTAAAATGCTTCGAACACAAGGTCTAAATTAAATTTAAAAAATAGTTATTCACTTTTTAAAGCAGCCCTACACTAACAAATCAATAAACATTCAATTGCTTCTTAAACACTTTACTTAAAACCTGCAAATTTACATGAAATACTAAACAGGTAAGATGAGTTTCTTATGTAAAACGAATTGTAATGACCTCATGTCAAAACTCCCGCCGCGGGCGCGACATGGTGTGACATGGCTCGAGGAAAAACATCGCGCGCGGTACTCCCGCGGCGGGAGCGGCGGATGTCGGTGTGACATGGCCTTAAAAGTTTAATTTTGATACTTATTGTTCTGTGTTATTTCACCTAATAACAACAGTACATTTAATTCCATCCAACATAATTTTTGTTGGAAATGCACAATGTTGAATTGTGTGTTCCAATTATTAAATTGCAAATTACATTAATTAATTGTTGAATGAAATGCATAGGGGCATTTAATTCCATCCAACTGAATTTTCTGATTTTGTATATAACAAACTGTAAATTTCTTTTATTGATTGTAAATATCTACATCACTAGAAGCCTTTTTGTAGTAATTGATCATTTAAACACTGCAGTTACAAGTTTAATTTTAATATTTTGTTGTACCAATACACCATACTGTTAATTAATATATAGGATTATAGTTTAAACACATTTTTATAACATACTTGTCTCTTGTTACATTGGTTTAGTTTTTAATTTCGTATTTTATACTTAGTGTTTATCTGGTTTTTACATAACAAATTGTTATTTACTTTCACTTTGTATTTGCTTGTAAATAGGACACTACCAGAAGTTTTTTTAGGTAAACATTATTTTAAACACTGCAGTTTTTTGTTTACCTTACACCAGACTGTAATTTAATTAAAGTAGGCCTATCATTATTTTTATACTACGTCTCTTGTTTAAATTATCTGAATGAATGTACTACGAATGTACATTCAGCTGTTAAACTACAATTCACACTTTAAACTGAAACAAGAGGTTCTACCCGTGAATTCACGGGTGAACAGAAACCACAATTAAATTAATTTAATCAACTTTGACTTTATATTTCATTTAAAGGGCCCAAGTTCGAGAAATTTTCATGTGAAAGGATGTTAAAGGCAGTGGAACCTTCATACCTTACGTCCTAAGGTTGGCCGAGGATGTACCTGAACACGCAGCTCTCTTTCACGACATCTTTAATACTTTTCAATGAAATTGCGATCTGTTAAAGATCGGTGACAACCTCTTGGAACGAACAACATACATGGTTTGTTAATCTCATTGTCATCATGGTTCGAACACCTTTAGTTACTCACTTGTAACAAACAGCTATAAATAGCTTCACTGTCCATTCACCGCGACTCTTTTAAGAACGTAAAAGTAAACGAGGTGTTAGCCCGTCCTACGTACGGGAATTCAGTAGTCAATTAAAACCGTGTACAATTCAGATCAGCTAGTTTACACATATAAAGACAAAGTTTCTTGCAGTTTTAATGTGAAAAATCATCTTGTGAACAAATGTTGTGTTACCAAATATGTTTTTATTCCATCATAGGCCTATACGATATGCATTTTAAATCCGATAATTTTAAAATAAAACAGCAATTCTGCAATTTTTACGATGTGAAAAGCGTTGAAGTGAGATTTGCAGCCGATTCGCACAGACTGATTATAAGTAGCCTATAGTAGAGAGAGTAATAGTCAATTGAGAAGTGTATAGTCAACGATACCACCTTCCATCGCATACCTGCCTCTTCCATAATTATTATCACCACAATACAACTACTATACACAATTTCCAGTAGGTCTGAATAGAAACGACCTAAAATAAAACGATAATATCCAATAAAATTCATAGTACACATAATTTAACTTTGGTGTCCTAACATAAATTAATTGCTAAATAAATAAGTGTAAACAAAGAAAAGTAAAAACAATAACAATTTTTTTTTTGAAACAGCTGTTTGGTTCAAATAACATTCATTTGAAAAAAAGAAGTGGTCACATGTAGCAGGAATATAAAAAGTAAACACGCTAGTAAAGCTAATGACGTAATTGTCAATGTTTATTATCCATACCGTTATCAGTTCTATCCTTAATAATTACCCACCCTCATCGAATAAATGTACATCGTAATTTCCCATATTAGTTCATTTAAACTACAATACTGTATATTCATAGTTCAAATAAAAGTGATATTTTCACGTTTGGGGGCGCTGATATAGGCACCCCCAAACGTAACCACAACTGAACACGATTTCATAAAAGGATGGTTTGTCTAATTGCAGTATCCTAGGTCAATGTTGACGTTGTGTTTAATCTATGTCATCCATCTGTTTATCTTTGTATAAAACCCGGCTGAGGTTGTGGTGGTAATTTAAAATCGTGATTCCTGATTATTCTTGATCTTCTTTTTATGACATCAATATTTCCGGGCCTAATCCAAACAAAGTTAAAGCAGACAAACATCAATTGTAAACAGAAAGCTACCATGAAGAATTAAAACATGTAAACACTGTTATTTTTCTAATCTTTCCTTGAAAAGTGGAGCAGTAAATAATTTGCATTTATCCTTTTTTATTAATACTCGTGTACAGAGCCTTGATTTGTACCGTGGTTTAATTAATTTTGGTCTAAACTATTTTAAACTGTGGTCTAATTATCTCTACTAATCTTACTTATTTCCTATAATCAATGACAAAATAAGAGTACATAAATAACCTCATAGTTCCATAGTTTATATTTAACCAGCTGTTAGTTAAAAGAAATTATATTGCTCTAAAACAAATCGAAGATTACAAAGATTGCTTTAAAAAATTATTTGAACATCCTAGTATTTTACTATTTATATTTAATTAATCTGTCATCCTCTTACAGAAGAATTGGATGTATCAATGATTAGCATTACACATAGTATAAATAAGTCAACCCTAAGTATGTCTTTCCATTTTTATCCAAATGCTGAATTTGTGACACAAAAGCTGAATGTTTACAGCTGTTATGTTAAGCAAATTATTTTATGCCAAAAGCTAGTTTAGAATCTTAGCGTCGGCTGCTAGACCTTTTAAAAATTAAAACTTAATTTCTAAAAAACTGGGACCCTAAACTAAAATTATGGCTTCGACATTCCCTAGTTCTCAAAATTATCTATCTTTCAACACAAAAATCATGAAAATCCGTCGAGTGGTTGATTCAGAATCGTGAAATAAAAAAACACGGTTTGTTTTAATATTATAGATAGATAATAAAATAAGTAAACAAAAATGTAAACAAACAAACTATATTGTCGATTGCATTGGCCAGCTGTTGTTCACTAAATTAATCAAATAATAACTTCCAAGACATGCAAGGCGTAGCCTTTTGAAAATCAGCCTGTGGGGCAGAGCCCTTAGGGAGTTCGTCCATATCAATACTTTTCGGCAAAATCTACACACTCTAAGCTTCATTTTGATATGCCATATGCCTATATTTTTATTTGGTAAATGGCCTTAACCGTTTACATAAAATTTGATTGTATCACTGTAATAATATAATATACTGTTGTATGGATAGTATTTTTGTACTATTGAGTGGATGGATTCTTATGTAAACAAGCCTTGAAATCATATTAAGTGAGACTAATTCGTCAACGTTTGTGATTTATGAAAGCTATAGTGACAATAGGCGGATGGTGGCCCCACCTTCTGCAGTAGCCTATCTATAAAAGCTATAATGTATATACAAAACTATAATATCTATAACTAATATTATGATGGTCAATTTATACATATCCACTGTTTTTGTATCTTATTTTCTATAGCTATGGAATAAATCTTGTATTTATTTTAGAACTAGAGATAATCCACAACTCCAAACCCCGCCACAAATTTCATATGTTTAACAACTGACGATATACTTTAATCAAATAACCCTGCATGATTAGGTAAAACTGAATTAATTAACAACAAATCATTTTTAAAAACATCAACACTTTATGGTAAACCTAAATTCAATCACTAAACGTTGTAAAATGACAACTATAATTTAATTTGGTCACAGTACCGTGGAAGTCCCTTCACACCACTGCATCAGCTGGGCCATTAGGACAATTTGACAGGTAATCCATTGTGGAAACATTCGTCATCCTACTTACTGGGGAATGTAAATAGTACATGCAGCTATTTAGGAAATGAGGAATAATGCATTAGTAAATACAATCGTTACAAATTATGGTCTTTTACCTCCAAATTGGAATTTGTTCAAATATGCATAGACCAATGCAAATTTTTACTACTAGGTGAAACCCGTCGAAATCGACGGTTAGTCTAATTACATTCAAAAGCTATCTAAGAGTTCAAGTTCTTATTTCTATACATATCTATATTATGTTTTCACTAAGCTGAATGAATACATCGAAGTAACCTCTCTGTTAAGTGTGCAGTATATTGCAGTATTCCAGCTTAACGAATTTCTAAATCCTACGCATATTACATAAATATTGTAAAATGTTTTATCCAGTTTGCTGTAAACTACTATTAATTTAACAAAATATGGACACGGCTCAAATGGGCACCGTGCCCTTCTGCACTTGTATTATTTTGTATTGTATTACACAATCAAAGATTTTTCCATTGATTGAAAACATGTATGACAATAATCTCATGAACCTATGATGATCCGTCTAGAATAATATGATAAAATATAGGGAAAGGTGTGAAAAAGGCAGACACCAATCCGTATAATAGATATAAGATAGTTCTATAAGAAATAATTGTAAGAGTTACTGTGACAAAAGGATTTTCCACTGATTTCGTAATGGAATGTTATATTGCAAAACACAACATAATACAGAAGAAAATCACTTTTAAAATCAGAAAATAACATTGCAAATACTTCTTTTGGACAATTCAGTAACTCCCAATAAATGTGTGTTGTTTAAAACACAATTTTAAAATTAACAGCTATTTCATTAAAAATTATTGTCCACATGGCAAAAATGT
The DNA here is from genome assembly GCF_028750875.1 of Macrosteles quadrilineatus. Classification (NCBI taxonomy): domain Eukaryota; kingdom Metazoa; phylum Arthropoda; class Insecta; order Hemiptera; family Cicadellidae; genus Macrosteles; species Macrosteles quadrilineatus. Next base: position 37,082,730 of record NW_026542597.1, on the reverse strand, counting down.
AAACAAATCTGTGGAGGGATCTTTAAAGGCTTCTGGGGTGGAGCCCTAAGCGAATTTACTTCGTTTTTCTTTTGACAACTCATCTACAGACCAAGACCTTTCCTTGGACACCTCTATCAAGTTTCTCCGCCAAGCCGTTCTCTCAAATTAGTGGACACAAAGTTTCCAATTAAATATTTAGATTCTCCCATGTTAATCTTATGGGATGAAACCCATCTTTGATGGAAGATCCTGCCCAAACTAATAAAGATGTCCAAAAACTAAAAACACTTTGCAAAACTACAGATCAGGGCCATTGTTTTGACATTTTAATCATTAAAATCGGTCCAAAAATGAGGGAGGAGTTCTGTTTACAAAAATCGGCTTAGCGTATTATATATATAGATGCGAATTTTGGAAAATGAACTTTGAGGTTGGTAATCTTTGCTGGTATTATTTGCTACTTGTAACCAAGTAAGTTTGTGTGCGTACCTAGAATTAATGGCGGTTTTGAATTAAAATTAAAAATCCGTAGGAAAATGTAAAGAGAAATCGCCACAAAGAACACTATAGCTGAATCAGTCTTGTGAGATGAGGGCGTGATTTAAGATAATGGATTTATTTAACCAGGACCATTTAAATACCAATGATCAGCTGGGTCTAGTTTTTGACCACCATGAAGCAATCAACCTTGTTCAAACTATTAGAACTGGACGGCACCACTTTGGTTGCTAACTAGTAAAAGGAAATAGTGTACCCGTACTCTATTTTCTCTGATGATAATGCTATTTGAACTGATTTTTAATCTTTTTAAACTACTTCCACATCTTAAATAATTGGTGTGTCGTTCCACTTGTTTCTTGGTTTGAGCTTAGACAACGACGAGTCAGATTGTAAGAGCTGTAAGCGTGATAGACAAATCGACCCAAGAAGTTCGGTTGTAAACACGCGAATATACTGCAGAGGAAACTTCCCCAATCTGCCAACTGCAAAACAACAATTTCTCATTCCAGGTTAATTTCTCCTGAAGTCGCTACCAAAATCAAAACATACAGTAACATTTTTCTTGAATAGCTAATTTAAACATAAAATTAAAAATAGCTTCAAAAGATTGCATGCTGTTAAAATTATCATATAGCCCTTTAATGGAGGTTAGGTTTCTGGAATAAAGGAAACTGTGCTTAGGCATGCCTCTGTTTCATGAGTAGGTGAATCTACTGGTAAAAGACTCTAAACTTCCATAACATAACTAACCATTAAACAAATAGTGACATGGGAGATTTGAACCTGGAATCCAGGAGAAACGCCACTCTCTCCACTACCATAGCATTCTCTAAACTAGCGGAGAGTATGCCAGTACACAAGCAGTGATTTTATTCTACAATTATAGTGTATAGACGATAGGATTTTACGATAGGCCACGATACAAAACCACTTTTCATTTTTGAGATCGGAAAAGCCAATTACACTTTTGAAATTTCGTCATGTGTTCGTAGTACTTTTCAATTTATGTAGAATCTGTATGCAGAATTAATGGTAAAATAGAAAAAGAATATTACAATAGCTTATATGAAACAACAAAGCACACACGGAATTACTAATTGACATCTGATTTTTTCTACAGTTACCTACAGTACATGTTCTCTCACTGATTTGAGAAAGCAAAGTGGCCAATTCGCTCATCAGTGAGACAATGTTAACATTGTCTCACTCTAATTACTTTGTTTCACTCCAGATTTGCAACGTGAAGGCACGTTTCTTTGCCAATTTATTTGTTTTAAGGTAACTGTAGGAAAAATATAATGTGCAACTCGAGTGCAAAGTGCAATTAATTGCCCCACTCAAGAGAAATCCTTACTCACGAGCCGTAGGCGTCACTTTGCTCACTAGTTGCACACATAACTATTTTCTACTATCATTAACACTACTATCATTAAAAATAGTTTAAGTCAAATTCAAGTGAATTTTTTGAGCCTCCTACTGCTAAAAGTCGTGAAAAATACATACACTATATAAACTGCAATCGTAAATAACATTTTTGTTTTGACGGTTTGACAATTACAAATAGAACAAGCATCTCATCAGCCCCAAACACAATATTGACAAGCTGGCTACAGACAGATACAAACATTAGTTTGCACTTGTCAGCTGTGATTAAATAACTCACGATCACAATCAGTGCTTAAAGCGTATTAGTTACCAAACATTCGCTTTGACTGAACCTATCTGTTTAACTGTTTAACGCATTTTATACGCGTTGACGAGTCTAGGTACTATTTACTAAATGTACGCTTTCCTGCTTTATGTTCATTGTAGGTTTTTTTTATGAAACCACACTTGAACCGTTTCACTATTTACTCAGTTTGATTTGATCTCACTTTGAAATAGTCATAAACAACTGGGTACTTGATATACTGCTATTCTAGTAATGAGTAGATTTTTGTTTGGAGTCGTGTGACGATTATCAGCTGTTCGATGGTCTGAAACTCTACGCAGTTGTTTTGGACCATTGGTTTGTTAATTATTGGAGCTGGCTGAAGAAACAGATGTCTGAGTCAATAATAAAGTGATGGACAGGAATATAACTCCATTATTCACCATTTCTTGAAAAATACCAGTCTTATGTCACAGTCTAAGGGTAATGATACAATGCTTAAGACTAATTAGTTCTTAGTAGTAAAAAAACGGATAACACTATAAATAACATTATGAATGCCACTAACAATACACAATGTTAAGCCATACATGTGATGCCATACTGTACTAACTATAGTTTAATATGTAGTTTCATGAATGTATAGCCAAATTGTCTTTGGCAATTCTAAAAACCTTAAAAACATCAACAGGATTTACAAAATTTCCACACATTTTCTTTATTTTATAGATATTTACACAATTACCTAATCTTCCCTTTGTTCGAAGTTCATTGTTGGTGATGGTGAGTTAATGTTGTTCAAAGGTTTATTGCGGACATTTTCCATCACGAATGTAAAAAACAATACACAACGTTTCGGGATCTGGAATCTGATCCCGTCTTCAGGTGAAAAAAAACAAAAAACTTAACTAACACATTACAACTAACAATACACAAACGCCCAACCTAAGTTGGAATACACTACCGAGGGTAGTAGTCAAAAAATATGCACTGTACTGTGTATGTGTGTAGTATGCACTGTAGGAAATGTCCGCAATAAACCTTTGAACAATACCTAATCTTCCGTTGGCCAACTTATACAATAAATAAGCTTATAAATTGTTCAAATGTCACTGTACATAGTAACTTATACTATAATGCATTACAGTTAAATAAAATAAAATAAACATTATTAGTTTTATTAGTCTATCAACCAAGTATTAGAGTGTTTTGGAGAATTACATGCTATAATAACGTAAAAATTTGTATTAAACATTAAACATAGTAAAAGAAACTCAAACAAAAAATAGCAGGCCTACATCATATCGATAGTAGTATGCCTAAATCTTATAAGGAAATCCTAGCAGTGAAACGTGTAAATGGTCAACAAGGGGGAACTTCTCCTTGACTAACTCGCAGATGGAACTGATATATGGGACTCATAAGTTGAACCTTTACGTGGAACTGATAATATGAGTTGAACATTTTTACTTTATAAGATAGAGCTCAGGCAATATAGAATCCTTTTGGATTTACAAGAGCTTTTCGGGAAAATATGTTCTCGTAGCTAGAACTCAAAATTATCCTGGAAACCTGGTTAAGATTCCATTGATCAATTTAACCCCTGATGACGAACTGTTACATCGCTTGGATAAATATTACCATCAATCCAGCTATGATAGAGAAATAAACTCGATAAGCTGCACGATCAATTGAATAAACACAATTATGAAAGGCTACTGATTTTGTAAAGAACATAGTAGCGAATTAAGACTACGATGATTTTTACAAGTTTCATACAAATGGAATAGATCTCATTTTGTTTAATTGGTGTACAGTTTCAATAGCTTCAGAGTTTCGATTCAATGGTGTACAAGATTTAATAATACGAAAACTAACTGGTTTGCAGCTTGGCTATTGGTTACACTACAAGGTTTTCCTCTTCGGAGTTTTAGGATTGAACATAATGTATAGCCGATGTTTAGCTATGATGTGGCCCGTTGGTCAGAGTCTCTCATAAGATACAGGTTATTCCAAAAATAATAAGTCCATTAAACGAGGGACGTGTTGCATCAGAATGGAAATTTACAACTAAAAACTATACGTGCATTTTTACAAGAATAAACCATCGTTAAGTAACGTATTGCCAAAGTAACTAAAATAATTAAAAAAACACGAATCAAATATTTATAGTTGCATAGGAAATGATCATGGTTATTAAATTGTCAAGTTAAGCTCTAAGTGTTATGTATTCATGTTAAAAAGTTCTGAGTACTTCAAACCAGATGTGTGTGAAATAATAGCATTTACGTTGATAACAGTTAATCTATTCAGTGTAAATTCCACGTGCGCCAATGTTTCCATATCGCTGAACATTCGTCCCACCAGGTTGACATTTAGTAAATCTGTAGAATTGTTGTTGGGTGAGTGGGCAGCCTTGCAATATAAGCTGGCAATGCTGTACAACTGTATTTATTGTTTCATGGTTTTACTAGCATTGAAATACTATTACGCACAAATAGAATGGACTTTTTGTTGCCAAACAAAGCGACAGATTAAGCAATTGCATACTCTTTATTTAAATAGGAGTACAATTGCCGATGTACTGTAAACATACATAGTAGATTTGGGGTTAGTACAGTAAATAATATCAATATTTTAGGTTGATGGACTGTGTGAAATACTTAATCTGGTGGATGGATTTGTGTCAAACAAATCTATCCCTTTTTTACCCTCTTTCTAAGTGTTTTGTGTGTCGAAGCATAACAACTGTACGCTTTAATGACAATCATTTAGTTAACATCAACGCATTTAAGCTTTAACCCGATATGAAACACACACTATAGCAACCATAAGATTTGTTATAAAATAATACAGTTTTCACAATGTATAGCAGAACAATCTTTGGCAACCACCTACTTACTTGTTAATTTACGATCTAGAGAATGAACCAGTTCATCTTGTACCTCGTAACACAGCTCGTAAATTAGAATCTTCTCTAAACTTTGGTCGTTACTTGGGAAGTTGAGGCTTCGTATATTGACATGAATACATCTCACAACAGCTTAACTTTGGGAATTTGAGTTTTTAACTAAGTTAACACAATAATATTTTTTTTTATTTTTATGTTAAAAACAGTAACTACTGATTTAGTTACTTTCAAACTTTGCAACGGAATCAGACCACTAAATAGGATAATGATGTGCTCAAAAATGTCACTTAAAATCTGCCCACAATTGCTTGTATTGTTATTATTATTATTATTATTATTATTGAAACATATCACCGCTGAATAAAATAACGATTTTATTTGTAATGGTAGAAGATTAAAATAAGAAAACGTAAAGCCTATAACCAACATTTTGTTGTTGCTATAACTAATCTGAACTTGCGTCTTAAAATCACTACCTAAAATTTTTAAGTACGATGCGAATAAACTAGGCCAAAACAATGTAATTTTTAGGCTGAAATTGTTTTGAAATTTCTATATCCATCCCTCAAGATCTATGCGTGAAAGTAAGATAGTGATTTACTATATTTAACACTAATATTGATACATTACTATAAATATTTTTTATAGGTCCTTCTTATACAACGTAAACTTGTGCTATGGCTTACTAGACTTGTAGAAATACTCCCATCATTAAAAGACATGCAAATCTGATGAAAATGTTCCAATGAAACTATTCCCGATCATACTTAAGGATGACAGACTAGCTCTAGCGGAATCGTAGTTGTAACTAGTTAAAATCCAAGTCTAAAGTGCAATCAATGAAGTAGTGCCAATTCCCAGAAGATTGGCACAACTGGATTTGTCAGGTCAGTACACAGCAAACTCAACTGACTCTCAATTACTTGACTAGCTAAAGTTCTGTCCCTTCAACATTTATTTGATTAATTTATACTTTGAGGTCCACCTTTACAGTCTTATTTGGAACTGTACACTCTCTTTAACCCTTGTCCCGTTGATACGGACATTGCCAACTACGGACTGCCATTTGACAGCAATTTCATACGTTTCATTCAGCTAACATTAATTGTCAAAGCAGCTAAGTTAGGGGTCGACAGTTTTCTTTGCAGAGGCAGTAAATTTACCTTAAATGAATATCGTTTCAGTACATGCAAATGGTCCCCAAACGGTCCTGCCGTCTTTCTACATATTAAGTTTATTTTATTGTGTCCCCATCCTACTTTAGAAGATCACGTGTTTAACTAATTAACAAACAATTAATTTGCTTTTACCTTCGAATCAAACACCAAAGTTCTATTGTTTGACAGCTCCAATAATTACAAAATTCCAAACACCATGCCTAACCACATGAGGGGTTGACGCAAAAATAATGAGCCTATGAAAGGTGACATTTGACAAGGGAGACAAAGGCGTTGACGCCTCAAATGTCACGGGGCTTGTTTTTATTCCTCTCTCTAACCTCCAGCCGTCAAATGTTGGCTTCCTTCATAATAATATTAGCACACAACTGTAGTATTCTCTATTGAGTTACACTGGAGAAAGTTATATTAATTTAAATTAAAATATTTGACTTTTTATATTGAAACGTATGTAAATTCCTGTGTTGCGATTTATGGTTTTATTAGTTTCACATACTTGTACTAGTCCTTAAGTAACATGGTTTTCATCGTACCCTGGTAAATGTAAATCATCTTATAAATGTAAATGTTACAGGTTTAGGTTACAAACAAAAATGTAAAGTTTTTAATTGAAATGGTTTCAACCCATTATTCCTGTACAAGACCAGTAGCAGTAGGTGGCAAAGGTTGGACAGTACAATAACACTTAGTTAAATATAATATATCCTTATTAATTTATATGTAATTTTAAAATAGCTGTTGACGATAAATTGCAGCTTGCTAGAAGTGTTATTAAAAAAAAATCTAGAAATTTAGAAGATATCATCTTGCATCGCTGTATATAAATGATTATAAATTTCTTCAGCTGACAAATAAGCGCAGTCTTATGTTTTATGCCTGATTCAGCAGAGGTTTTGGAGGGATGACAATTTAAATTGACATAATAATCAGTTTTAATTTGTTGCTTAGCAACACATTCTTTATTATATCTTCCACATGAGTCTTCAGCGCGCTGTCACCTGCGACTAATTGCATTTCCTTCGTAATGCTTCCACTCTCCTTTCATTGAAACTCTATTTTCTAGGAAAAATATATACTAGATTTTTACTATTTTTATACTAGTTATATACTAGTTTTAATGGCACTATTCCTATTTAAAATTGATTATGACATTTAAATTCTTTCTCATATGCTAACAAACCAATGTATAAGACAATAGGGTACTTTCTTGTTAAAGGGAACATTCATTATTATCGATGATTTTCAATCGATATTAACAAATTGAAAACTATCAGCTGACAACTACGATAAATAAATATTGTTCAGTATAAAAAAATATTGAAATGAAACTGTTCCAAACCAAGCTAACAAAACTAACCAAACTTGCTGTAACATTTAAAAATTCCGTTTAATATTCCCCACATGCCTTTTCTGTAATCAAACGGAATTTTTAAAATGGTACAGCAAGTTTGGTTGGTTATGTTAGGTTAGCTTAGAATAGTTTTAATCCATAATAGACTAGATTTTAGGCTAAACAAGATCAGTTGTCAATTTGTAATAGATCGTAAAGGGAAACAAAAACATCAATATATCGATTAAAAATCATCGATAATAATGAATTTTCCTTTTAACAGGAAAGTTCCGAAAATAGTCTCTATAGGAATACATTTAGGATTGAAAAAAAAAATACCACACACTATCGGCCATATTTATAATAAATTACAGTTGTAAGATATAATTTTTCACTTTAAAGTGTAAAAATGGTTAACGGGTTGACAGCGTTGTTACCCGAATAAACATCTGCTCGTGTTTTACACGACGGTAATAAGTCGATTTATATGTATAACATTTTTAATTTTAAAGTCTTTGGTGTTTAAAATACTAACTACTGTAAAAATGAATCTACAAATACTTTCCTTATTGGTAAAATGTATCAAGTTAGTGATGTATTAGATAAATAAATTTCATATACGGCCACTATAGTAAACTAAAAATGATTACTTATAGTACAGTGTATCAGAATCAAGCACAAGACAAATGCAGGTGTAATCGATTTCTCTTAACATGGACGAATTTATGGTAATTGCTTTATTTTCCACCTCCGTAGCATTTCGTGAAGAAAAATCATTAAAGCAATAAGATATTAATTATGAACGTGAACTCTACAAGTTTCGACCCTATTTCACACTCACAAGGCAGATTTTCTGTTCTTTTATAATTTCCAACAATTTGGGACTATTTAATATTCCAACGAATAAAATAAGTTACCATTGCCAGTCTGAAATTGTTTAAGTAATCCGTTGCTTCCAAGACCAATATCAAGACTCGTTCCAATAAAATGTTTGCTTGAGCTTGTGCAGTTGGGTAGGATATTGTGATGGGATTCCAACCTTGAACCAAATCCCATGATGACATTTAACCATCCCTCAGAGAAAAGTCGGTTTCCATCAACTGGTTTTGTAATGGTAGTTTACGTGTCCTCAATAGTCTGACCTCCAGAGACGGATGGTGTGCATAGGGAGTTGTGGTGTGAATGAGTTAACAGTAAAAGATTCTTCCACCTAGTGAAAAATCCGGCCTATAATACTTACAAGCCACACTCTATAATTAACATGATAAGGCAATGTAAACCTCCAACTTAATGGATGCCATGGCGTTAAAATGTGCCTAGCGTACATATAATTTAGCTCCTTGTCACTACATGTTTATTAATTTAAAGTAATTAGAATCATAACACATTCACAACTATTGCAGGAATGACGATTTTACCTGTTCACTTGGAGTGGTTGACCCCACTATAGTTCCAGAAGAAAATAACCAACATTTTAAAATATTTAAAAAATGTTATATCTACCATATTTGCATGAAGTTTTCAACTATTTATGGTTTGTATATTCCTAGTAAAAACTCATTTACAATGTGATATTGAAACAAATATCGTCAAGAGTGGCCAGACTCAATTGAGAACTATTTATGATCGAAATTTATATGAATTTTATAATTGTATGAAGCGGAAATTAAAATCATCAGCCTTTAAACGATCTATTTTATAATGAAAATTAGTATTTAACACTACACAGTAATAAGTATTTAAAATTGGAATTTAACACTTTTGGGAAAAGCAAATTTAGTTTTACAAAAGTTTATATATCAAAGTAGCTGATACACCTTTTCATTAATTTTTCAAATATTTGGTTGATTTCATAAAAATAATTAAAAAAAACAATTAAAAGTATTTAATTGAAACTGAATTCTTTTGAACCGAGACAGTATGTTTTTCAATTCAATCCAAATTGGACTCTAATATTTATGACTACAACAAATCAAATTTTATCCAAGCACTACTGATATCTAAATAAATTATAATTAAGGACACGGCTAAATAAATCAATATAGATTTCTATTTAACTTTAATAGGTTAAGTATAAACTTACCCAATCAATATGAGTGGTTTTCATCCAAGTTGAAGTATTGCTGATTGCGATTAATAATAATTGAGCTCTCAACTTTGGTCAGAACTAGACTACTCATGGAATCAATAGATGACTACAAGGTCAAAGTATTTCTGCTTATAAAGAATTGTGCAAACGCAAATAGTTTAATTCAGAATGTTTTTATAACACATTTTTGTTCAAATGAGAGATTAAAGATTTTATGTATTCCACATTTGGGTCGTCACATAATATCCTATTCATAGAACACAATTTTCAATCAGTATAAATATTTGATACAAGTAACTTATAAAATGGTTGAAACTAATACGAGTAGTATCTTATATAATAGTAGGCTACAATCATTACATTATAAAGCAAGATAAATGCTTTGTTATGCCATAAAATGTAATTCATCATAATTAATGCATTTTGCATGGAAATGATGTGGAGACAGATAGTCCTTGTTCTCTTGGCTATATTTAGTAAAATGTTAATATTGTAGTTAGTTAGTTAAGAGAACAGGGATATTTATCTTTAAAATCCGTTTTAGTAGCATAGGCAATATTTCAATAGCGAGCACAATATAGATGTACTATTTTATCTGAATTTTTGTCAGTGAATAATATTTAAAGGTTTTAGGGGAAAACCTTTATCGAAATACAACTTTTAGAATAATAAATATAAAATTAATTTCGTACTGATTCCACCGTCAGTTTTTGCAAGATGATTGCTGCATAATTTTAAAGCTAGTATTTTTCTGATGTTTCGATATTTTGATTTCAATTCAATGCAAACCCTCCATATTGATTGTAGTGTCGGAATTAATCTTCAATATTTCTTTCTCAACAAATAAACAGCAAATATAAGAAGCTTTGCCTGGAAAACCGTCAGCGTAAAATAATTTGATCAACAGAAACATTTTGAATTAATTAACTCTTTTTACATGCTTTGAAAAAAATTAAGTAATTAGATTCATCAAGTAGACCGCATCTCACAATACTATGAAACAATTAAATGAACGAAAATCAGTATTTGACTGAATCGTTTAAAATGAACCAGCGTTTACACTTTCTATTACATCACCTCCTGCCACAATGGCAAAATTCGACCTATGGTCATGTTTCGGGAAAAATCAGAGATCCAACAATTCTTTTTCATTTTAAAATTAAAACAAAACTGACAATTTTAGGTTTTGCAGTTTTTTTACAGTGGCCGTTTTGTATAAAGACATTTTATTCTTTAAGTCCTTAATTATAGTTTCATTTTTGATGTTAGCCTCCGGATTACGTTGAATATATAAATTGGTTTAAATACCTGCTTCCAGTAATCCAATTTGGATTGGATATATATTGGAATAAATTGGATTACTAGAAGCAGTTATTTAAACCAATTTACTTAATTATAGGATATGTTAATGTTTTCTGAAAGATTATTTTTCTTTTTTAACATAGAGTTTAAGTTGGAACCCAACACACTAACTGGCACCCCATTATCTCATAAACCCAGTTCTTGTGATTTACATTACTTTGTGCCAGGCTTTTAGGACATAATATAATTCACAAAGATAAAATATATTTTGCTAATACAAACTGCATTTATTATTGAATATTTTTAGACTTAATTTAGTGCACGATAAAATAATGGTGGTTTAAAGATTGTGTGCATAATTTGATACTATGATTGAAAGATATTATGAAAAACAAGTTCTTTGAAAATAGCGATGCAGCTGTTTCCCGAGCTAGCGCAACACACAATATTGGTTTAAGAGCCTTTCTTTAATCCCTCCGCTCATTGTATATCCAGATGTGGATTGGTTTTTATCGATTTTGTATAACCTTCGCTTAACATTATCTAGCATTAGATGCAATAAATTACATCACTTTCCTGAATATATTAAACACACGCGTAGCAATAACTTCCCAACAATAATAGTGTATTTTGTGTTATTTTCAATTAATATATTCATGTGCACCATTGAACATACTGTTTGAAATTATTGTATGTCATATGTAAACATAAGTATTACATAGGTATTAATACCTATGTTTTCTTAATAAATAGGTATTAAGAATGGTTTTAAGTCCCTAATATAGTATTTTAAAATATATATAAAAAGGTTTTAGATTGTCTTGTAATAAACCAATTTCGAGGATACCTTTCACAATCTTTCACTATTTTCGCAACTAACCATTGAAGATTAGAGTAAATCGAATAAATTAAGCGTTTTATATAACCCAATAAATCTTTTCGGTGCAGGTCTAAACTAAATATCTCCTGAAAGATCTAACCAAAAGTAGCGTGCAAAAAATACGTGATCTTTTGATACACTTTTTCAACTGATGTGAAAACTGTATCACATTAGTTTAAAAAGTGTATCGAAAGAACACGTATTCAGTTTGTTCCAACAACAAAAAAACTACAACAAAAAACAACCATTAGATAAAAATATTAACAATTGGGTAAGAGTGAAAACCAACTGAGCTAAGAAGGATACTTCCAAGTATACGTTATTAAATATAAAAATAAATACCCAATAATGCTTTATAAGTTGTGTTAACACAAGTTCTGTACACTCATATAACCATTCTATGAACTAAGAATTACAGTATACATTATTGGCTTAAACCTTTTACTAATAAACCGTCTCGAACTATGTTCCGGACCATATGTCCTTTAAGTCTGTTTTTAGACTGTTAAAGTTATATTTATTATTTATTGTTCAAACAATCCGCATCCCTATAATTTTATGTGAGTATTTTGGTTTTACATAACTGACAAACACATACAAATTTCGTATGTATGGAAAAATATCCCCAAATACTGATTTTGGAATCACACCTATAGTCAATAGATTTATGAGCACGCAATTTAAACTAATTGGAAAATAAACTGTGTTTCATGATCAACATCATAAATGGAAGTACAATGTGTTTAATATTATGTATGTTGTATATGATTGACTGTGGCTATTTCAGAAATAAGTAAACTTGCTATTTCCATGCTACTGTTTCAGCAATTTAAATATAAATATGCCCTCTTGCTTTCTTATGAACATAAGTTTTAGCAAATTTCCCTATAGGGAAGTAGCTATTACCGTAGGTCTCATGGTAAGACCTAGGCCCGGGACCGATTTACTTTTTAATTTAGATGTCCCCAGAGGCCAAAAAAACTATTCGTTCAAATTTTTATGATATATATATGTGTGTGTGTCCATCCTGACGATAACTTGAGTTTTCGTCCGATTTTGATAAAGTTTGGCTTGAAGGTGTAAGGCAGGATAAACTTGAATGAGTTTGCAAACCAGCATGATCGGACCATGGGTACGGGGTTTAACGGTAAAAATGGTCGGGTGTTTTATGGGGTAAAAATGGGGTTTTCTAATTTTTTACCCTTTAAACACAAAATTGATGAATTTTTCTCCAGACCTCTTAAAAGAGCTTAAAAACAAATAATTTAGTATATGAAAGTGTTTTTGTACGGTGATTGGTTACGGAGTAAATTCAAAAAATTGTTAATTTCAAATTCCCGTGTTATTCTTATGGAGAATATTAGGGCCTATAATATGTTGTAGTTGTTTATGGATATATTTTGATCAAACTTGGCGGATTTATTTATTTCATACTAAGCTATTGATATTTTAATAAAAAAACACACTTTATTAGTTTCCCTGTAGCAGCTAACCTAGGTACTCGTTACATAAATGTTAATTTAATAGATTAATTGAAAATCAATCTAGGCAAATGGAAATTCGCTTAGTCGGCAGGTTTGCTGCAACAGGGGTATTTTAACGGGTTATCTACCCTTTGATACAAATAAAAAATTAAATCACACACCTAAACCCATGTTTATTACGAATTACACAAATAGATACATCTATCACTAAACTGAAATACTTTAGCCTAGAGATGAACGTTTTGTCATGTTTTCCTAAAAGAACAAATAACTTTCTGTGTCCAAGGGGAGACATGGTCCTCCACCTATTCCGAGACTTCATGCATTTTGTATGTCGAAGCCCGCCAGGCCTGTAACTCGGTAGTGTACGTCAACGCTTCTGTGATGTGATGTTTCACAACACGATCTTCTTTCAACTGTTATACTGTACTAGTTTTAGTGCTATATATTTAACAGAGTAAAGGTTATTAAAAAACAAATCGTAATTGTATAGTATAGTATCTACTATCTTGTATAGTAGTATTGTACTGACCTGGCTAATGCAAACTGAATTATTGTTACTTTGGCCCAACAAAATGATTTGATTTGAAATACTATGCGAAAATATCCACATATTGTTGTATAGGGATACTCTTAAATACAGTGTATATTAATTAATTATTGTACCTTGGAGCCCTTAAGCATTATGTAATTTATTGCAAACAGCAAAATTATTTTCCTCAACATTGATGTAAATGTCCATATATGTTAAACCTTATACTTAGAAAACGATTACGTAAAAGCACAAATTAGAGTGAATTGATTTTGAATAGTAATTATTAGTTTGTATTCCTTCTCTATTCAAGTATGTTTCATCATTTTGATTTAACTGTAAGACTTTTTAAGATTGAGCTTAACTTATGAGTGTTTACTATGTTTTGTAAATTAAGTGTTTCTTACTGTTTTACATCCAATATTTAAAAATCTCACTTTATTTTTTGGAGGTTTTTATTTCTATACATTAGCAATTTTAAATACTTCTTTTATTAATTGTGTAAATAAAAGTGTTTACTGATATTATTAAAATTCCATAATTTACTTTACTCTATGTCATTATGTAATTTTACGTAAAAAATAAAACCGAATAACTTGTTTACTCACAAGATCTTGAGATTTCTAATTAATTATACTTGATTTTCTTTAATCGATTAATTGCTTCATTAAACTAGGCGTGCAATGCAGTTGTCTGCTTGCAATATTGAGCGGAGCTAGCATTATAAATCCTGCAATAAGCTTAATTGTCTACTTGAAGTATCCAAACTCAATAGTATCTTCAATTCAATTGGTTCACAATAATGGAATTCCTATTTGCAGTAACTATTCAAAGTCTGCATTAATGGTACGTCTAGTTATTTAAATGGCAAGTCTACTTGCAGTATCCCATAATCCAAACTCAATGGTAGGCCTTTATTTGGTTCACATAAATGGAATGACTATTTGGAGTATGTATTTTAAGTCAATGGTGCATCAACCTAATTCCGGCGACCCTAATTATTGGTTATAAAATTTTAGTAAATTATGCTCAATGATATTAATCCGATTATTTACCCCTTTTTCTATGTACGGTATTTGTAATGTGCTATTTTAGATGATTCGTTGACTAACATATGTTGCAACTCTCGTTTACCTTTTTATTATTATCTCGCAAATAAAGTCATGGCGACAAATTAACCCCTAAGGCCCATGTTACATTTCTAAAAGTTCAAATTCACGTGGGGAAAAGCACTGTTGTCCGATTTATATCATTTCAGATTTATACCTTCCCATGGCTGGTTACTATGACCGTGCTAAATTTCGTGCAGATCGCTTCAGCCGTTCAGGAAGAGTATTTGTAAAACAAAAAAGCAGGAGTGTAGTAGCTCCGCTCAATAAATTTGAGTAAAAGGGAAAATATTAATAATTAAGCTGCTTATGTGGTGCATTTTCACTAGATGGCCAACCGATCATATTAAGGTAAAGTTGATTATAATAATCAATTTGTAATAAAACTTTAAAGTGAGGACGTTGCCATTATTTGGTCCAATCAATTGAGTCCACGATTCAGGATATGCATGGCATAGTTTACCAACTTAATTTTTGTATAATTGATGTTTTTCCTTCTACTTAAACAATAAAAATATTATTTTTCCGAACAGTATAGCATACACTTCACATTTTCACTTTTTACTTATCTTCATTGTACCTTAAATGTACGATTTTACTTCAAATAAATACAGGGACATTAAAAAATCAATTTAAGTATTTCATTACTCATTCATTGAGTAGAAGTAATTATATAGGTTTAAAACATATCTAAAAATATATCTAAGAAATATATTTTAAAGAACCTTAATATTGAGCTCGCATTCAGTCAACCGATTCTGTCTGATACAGCAGTTCAACTGTAATTGGCATTTAACTAAATTATTCGCTACGTTTGACCCTACGCTCTCAAACCTTCCAATACGTAGTGATATTGATGATTGGTTCGGACGTTATGAAAAAGTGATTTTTGGAACTGTTGATGAATTCAACGTTTCATCAGAGTCGATTTAAAAGATAAATTATTTTAAAACTTTATATAGGTACCTTCGATGAAATATTCTCCATTGTAGACTTATTATTCTAATGGATAAGTTTTTTTGCACCGATATCTACACATATTAAATTTTTATCAATTGCATAACAATTACCACGAGGAAACAAATTTCTATGTAATCCAATGTTTTAATTTTTTTATATTATAGGTGAAAAAATAAATCACGCACTGTCAAAAGTTTACCTTAAACAATAAATGAAATTCTCTCTAAAACCTGTGTATTGGTGGTTTATATCCCTACAGAATCATTAATTAGGGACAGAGGATTACAAACCGACAATGAACGCAATAATGATGATTCAGTGGCTATTGTGACATTGCTTTGTTTATCAGCTGATGAATCCTCATCACTGTGGCATTTTTATTTCAACATCAACAGATAATGATTACCTGTTTTATGACATGTTTTGATTCTTTACTTTGACACACGTTCAATTAGGATATATTGAAATATACTAGGGGACCATAGCAGCAATTGCTGCTTTTTAGTTATGTAAAGAAATTGAAATTAAATACACACATTTTACACATTTATTTTTTACAACGTCTTCCCCTTACACGATAGAATTTCGACACTGCATTGTCATTTTCTAACGTAAAACAGAACACTAAAATATATAAACATACTAGCTGTTGTACCCGTGCTTTGCAACGGGAAGAGAACACAAAATAGAAACATTTTGATCTTTACATCTGTTGATAAAATAGTTACACATAACCCTTTTAAAAACAAAATTTAACCTTTATGGCCTTATAGGAGAGATGTTTTCATAAATGTACAAAAATAATAGTACTGCCCTTGTTGGTAACCCTTGTAACTTTTTAATGCTATTCAATATCATAGAACCAACTTGTGTAGTTGAAATAGCTGACATAATTCTTTTATTTCTTTTAAATATGATTACTTATATGGTTAACATGGGAAACTCCAGAGCCACTGGGGCGGAGCCCGAAAGGACTTCTGAGATAAAAATGCGTCTATATATTAATCGGGAATGTGAGCTATCATCATACAAAATTTCAGCCCAATCCGACCAGTATTTTTCGCGTTTACTTGTCACAAACATACATACATCCATCCATACATCCAAACTTTCTCATTTATAATATTAGTAGGACAAATACGCAATGTTTACATCAGCTGGTATATTTAAAACAGCTTATAGACTTCTATTAGTAAATGACTGGATCTTTGTCGACCTGTGGGGCAGAACAGGGGTAAATCTTGACACTTTTGATATTTTCCCCGACCCCACCGTCCTTGGACCTTAAGCTTTAAAATAAATGCTCAACAGCCACGCTACCTTTTCCTAGCTCAAGCTATTTCGTGGGGACCGATTAGCTTACGGAAACAGTTGTTACAACGTTTTGGTGGTTTAGTACTGAAAGAGCCACATCTATAATGCTATATCACCTTTTAAGTCAACTATTATTGTATATAATGCTAATTGAAGAGGAAATATAAATTGAACAGACACATTCTAAGATAAAAGCATTGTGCTACATCTGATCCAAATGGCAGGGCTACTTCAAGTCCACCTTCAATAGTAATTATATTTTATCTTTATGTGTTTGAGCCAAAGAAGCTACAAAATTTAATATACTGATAGAAACATACTTCCTTGTTACAGTTAAACAAGTTACCCTGAGGGATACGAGGACAGTTTACAAATTTAAATGCAAAACTAGTCTTCCATTACGTATTCTATTCCCCAACTTGCTGTAAATGATGCATTAAATGAACCTATAAATGCACTCTCGGCAACAATGCTATGATCGTTCACAGCGTTGAATGTCCAATATACGTCCGGTAGAATGTTTAGTTTGTAAACGACTTTAACTTATTGCAGGTAATTCAGCTTTACAGGTCTTGTATTTGCACGTATTGCGTAATTCGTTAAAGCTGTAAAAGTATTTTAACATTACGATCTATAATGAAAACAAAGAGTCTCTAAAGAGAATTTTTTTTTTAAATATCTGTAAAACTTAGGCTATGTTGTTGAAATACAGAATATTAGTTTTTACTCGTGTGAATTATAAATAAATACAAGTCTCTAAGGGTAATTAAAAATCAAAGACCATAAACTCGGAAAAATTATTTAAAAAACCATAATACATATCCACAATGTTCTATGTGTAATGGTCTAATGTCAGTGTGCGGAACTTCAATCCTTGAGACTCCGGGTTGAAATGAAATGAAAATCCTTCTATATTGAGGCGAACTTAGGACCTCATGGTCCTTTCTTACAGTTAACCTCTAAATAATAATAGTAATAACAATAATACATGATATGAACAAAAGTAAAATACACATTTCGTAACATAATTAATAATAAACAACATAACATACATTTCTTTTCCTAGCATACAGTCACACACACATACACTCTTTACAGCAGCTAAGCCTAAACGCACGCCATCCCGCCACGCCACTACCATCCGGTTGAGATAATAACATCCGGCTTCGAATAACACTGAGAATACTTTTAATACTTTTCATTGAAATGGTGACCATACAAAGTAGGTAGTTTCCCAACTTCACAGAAGATCGCATTATTCTAAATTTTTATAGAAACAGGACAGGTTCCTCAATTTCCCTCTCTAACAAAAGAGGTATAGTACAGGTTTCAAATATATACTTGTAGGCCTTTGTATTTACACATTAAAAAAACTTACATTACTTTTTTGTACTGATATTAAAATACTAATCTTAAATTCAAAACATTTCACAACAATAAAGATTACAAAAAGAACATTTTTAATCAAACGTTCAAAGGCTTATAGCAATGTATTTAAATATTCAACAAGCATACAATTTTTTACATTAACATGAATTTCAGTAACATATTACTAAAGCTCGTGTTCAGCCGGGTGCAAGGGTTCACAAGAATACTTGTAAAGGTAACTCCAGGCTTTGGATGGCAACATCATTATATTTCTCTGCGGGGGTCGAGCTCGTAGACCTAACAAGCTAGTCAGGGTAAGATTAAACAGATATTTTACCCCTCGAAGAGTAAAAAAACACTGTCAAAATAAATTTTTGTACAGCATTGACTTGTAATGTAACACGTGTTATTTAGGAACTAAGCTTTTTTAGATTTTTTCCCCGAATCACCGATATTGAACCTGCTAAAAGTAGTCCTCAAAATTTGAGCAGTTAGTTTCAGAAACGTTGTCCCGTTGGTGTAAAAAGATATGGTCTTTACCAGTGGAAATTCATATATATTAATTCGGTACAATAAATGAGTTATTGAGTTATGAGGCTCTGTGTGTACATTCTTGTATTTTTTCAAAGTAATGGTTTTCAGCAGAAGTTAAAAAAAAAATTTCTACGTCCAGCCTGGAGGATGGTATGGCGTCGTAATTGAAATTACTATCATAAGTGGGTATTCATGGGTGGATACTAAATATATTTGGTTTATGACATTGAATGTCTTAATACTTACAAATATTGATGTTTTAGAAGGATTTCAATTATTTGGACCGTTTCTGTCAAACAAAATTATTTTACGTAAATACACTTAAAATATTTAAAAAATGAAAATTATAAAACTATGCTCAAAAAACATTTTACTTGCAAAGAAAACACAGTGTATCGTCAATCACATACTGGGACTATATATTACTATGCTCTAAACACAAGAAAAAATATTTTACATTTAATATTATCTCTTCTGCTAGGAAAAATCCGACTCCACTTACTTGAACTATTGGAAATAAGATTTGTATCTATTAATAAAATGACGAAGGACGAGGAAAAGAAACAAAAATATCATTACGCTCTTGTAAAAACGGAACGAAAGTAACTTTGCAATCACTGGGAAGTTTGAAAACTCCGGACATTTCTCAGTCTGAAGAGCTTTTGAGAACCAATATTACTTCTGAATTTTGCCCACTAATTCTCGAAAATATTCTGAATTACAAAACATGTCTTATATTTTAAATCACTTTATAAAAATACAAATTACGCGTCACTATATCTCTCTTATGATTCTATCGCGTAATTTGGATAGACACTCCATTTTGTTATTGCTTATACGTTCACCATTGGTAAATATTCTGGGGAGCGAGCTGGTCTTGTAGTTATAGTGCGGGACTTCGGTTCCAGAAGTACTTGGTTCAAATCCCGCCAAATCACCAATGGATTTTATCTATGTGATAATGCCGCAACCCTAGGTAATGTGATACACAATTCTGGGCTCGTGCCTTAGCGTCCTAGGAAAAAAGTAAATATTCCATGTTAACAGTTGCAGGGTCATAGGTATACTTCTGTATGCAACTTCCGCTTTTTACTCCATTAAACGGTGTGTTTCATACAACTGGGTGAAACATAAATCATAAAAGAATACTATCTCAGGAAATACATTGTGAAATGATATTGACAAGCCTTCCACCACTATTAAAACATAAGTCAAATAAAAGTCACGTAAGCTAATTTAAAATAAAATGCATAAATTATATTGTTTGGTAATTAAAAAATTCTTATTTTCTAGTTTACAGACTAACTGCTGTTAATAAAACTATTTGGAACAGAAGTTGTAAAGTTACATGCCGACGAAAAAAATCAGAATCCAAAAATACAGAATTGCGTATGCTATTTACGTAAACACTGAAAACAAACTGCTGTTACACATTGGATTTACAATAATATAAAATGAGCACAAATTTTTACTGTTTACTTGACTAAACAAACCACGAAAGTTTGTACAGCAGTTAGGTGAACAATTAGTAATTAGAGTTAATTAGCCAATTATGTTCATAGTCAACTATTACGCTGCCGCTGACCCTAGAATGTTAACGAGACTGGATGTTTAGTACTGCATAATTTGCTCTGAGCAAACCTTTTGTTTTTACAACCTCTTTGTTGTCATCCCCTCTGTTTTAAAGGTTAATTTGTTCCTTGCAAGATGATTTACTTTGTTTCTTTAAAACAATGCTGAAACTTTTAGTTTCAATATAGTAACATCAAAATAATATTAATATAAAAAGTTTAAGTGTTTAACATCTATTGTTACTTTAAATTTCAAATTAGACAAGGTTGATCTATTACTAATTTATATTAAAACATGTTTTCTTCAATGTTTTTACGGTTTTTAGGAAAATATCAAGTGATCATACTGAAGCTGAATGATTTTACATACTATTAAAATAGTAAAAACAATTGATAAAAAAATTTAATTTTTATATACCCCATAGAGCTATACAATGGAACATTTATAACATGATGTATTTCGTGTGTTATTAATAGTCTACTGAAATTACATATAACTTCATGTTTAAAAATTTGATTTAGTAAAGTTTCAAATTTTAATTCTCCTTCCCAGGGTAATTTATTATACAATTAATTATCATTTATATCGAAAAATACAAATTTTAAATTGCGTTTAAGTGTTTAAGGCTATTAGTTGTTATCGGCCACTGTACTATTATAATCCCCAAACAGCAACAAAAAGCAACAGCTGGTCGTCGTAGATAATCATGCTTAAAACCACTTGTCATACACTCGATACGGATTAATTTTACTCTATGCAAAAGTATATCCCAGTTTTCCATTCAAGTATAGACAATACAATTTTACGTTAAATATTTCAATAATAACATGCTACCATAATACATACACAAAACATATTTTGTAACTAATCGCAATCCTTTTGTGGAAACGCGTTAACCAAATAACCACTGGATTACACATGACCTAAATATATGAACGAGTGTTTGTATAAACGAACTAACCAACACTGAAGTGGCGAGGTAACCAAATTTGCTTTAGAAATAGAGTTGGAACCCATTTCCGATTCACACTACCAGCAGTAATGTAGATTCCCAAAAATCTATTCTAGGATTAAACTGTTCAGCTGACCTTTCCGAAGTAAATTGTTTCATAAATTGTTGAGATTAAACTCTGAAGTCAATATATACTAATGTAAAATTTAAAGAGGGTGTTTCGTAACTCTCTACTCATAGATCAGTCATTTTGTATTTTTCTAAGATTTAGTTTTATCTCAACAACTATGAGACTTAGAACTTTGCCATTTTTCATGAATCCTAATACTAGTGCCACTCACGTCTTTTGATATACTCACACTTTTATAGTTTGCCTGGTTCAAAAGATTAAACTGGCAGCCACTTTGGATTTTTCCAATGTAAAATTTTGATATTAAAACTCAATGTTCTTTGTATCATAGTTATTTCCAAGCAATCAATTAATAATACTAAATGACGGCTCTATGAGTAAAAATTGACTTCAAATACAATTTAAATATGATATTTACATTAGTTAGTTGTGAACCTAGAAATAATACCTTAAAATGTCAGTAGAGACTTACGAATCACACTGTATTACTAAAATATAATTACTCTGTGATAAAAGAACCTTTGAGATAATTACCCATTATTATAAACGTATTAAAACAGGTTTAATTTGCAAACATCCAGAAATGTATACAGAATTATTATTTGATAAATTATTAACAAGAATTTTAATAAATCAAATCGTGTGATTTTTCCATCAAAATGTGCTCATATGAAAACAGAAGAAAAGTTTGCTTAGCGATTTAATGAAGAGAGTTTTAAGCTTAAATCTAAATTGAGAATGATCGTTTTCCCATATTTCTCTCATATCACATTCTACTTCACTGTACGATTGATATCTCGATTTTAGAGTTCAAGTCAGTTTTTAAAGTTTGCATTATTATACTTTAAAACGTTTGTGTGAATAGCAACTACTATCAGTGCAAATATACGGTTCGAAACGGTGAAAACACCTGATTTGCCTAACAAATATACTGGAACTCGTTTCCGATCAGAGTACTGTATTTGACAGGTTTGAAATTGTTTAAATGAAAATTCATGTCCTATAGCTGTTGACGGTGTTTCTGTTTAAAATGCAGTAAAAAACATCTAAAATGCCAACCAATCAATAAAATACATTATTTTTTAAATTCTAAGTACTTTATTAATTTAGTGATTACTATATTGACGTACGTGAAAATACAAAACGCTTAGTTATTTTTAAATAACAGTTTTATTATATTTTACAAACTGATATTTATGAAGATTTTATTTATGCTTTATAATAATATAACCAATTTGCCAATCTTGACAAATTCATGAAGAAATAAGTCTTACAATAAGTTATAAGATAAGTTTAAACTTATAAAAGTTGTATTTTACGTAACGCTAATAGTATAATTAACTGTTTACATCATTGCATTGCAATTTATAAGCTTAAGTACTAAGCAAATGCTAGAAAACCTATGGACCTACTGAGAATGGCCTTAGATTATGTGGATGGAGTTTTGATATAGTATTATTACACGACAGTGTTGTTCCTTATTATATTCGTTATCATAATATATATTTGTTATACTACATAAAGCGTGTCGTCGTTTTTATGACTTTTAATATTGATTATTTATTTTATTTAAATAAAGCCATTTTTTAAAAGAATCTTTATTTATAAATTATTTTCTAATTTTTAGTCTTTAATGTGTAAATATGTTAAATCTATATTATATGGCCTGTTAATAAAACTAAAACATCTGTAATCAGATGTTTTATATTTACTTTGAAATGCTTGTTTTATATTTTTAGAATATTTCGGGAGCAGAACCAATACCTCTTAACCTCTGCTCTTGTAACTGTCAAATTTAAGTATTTACAGCTGAAAAAATTAACTGATATATTTACATAAAAAAATGTGAACATGGAAATTTTGGAAGCCCATGGGGCGTAGCCCAAGGAAAATATGAAAATTAAATTGATAGTATTGCATTGTCATCCATTTGTGAGCTATGTTTGATGTTTCAAGTCTCTAGCTCATCGGGAAATTAGTATAAAATTGATTGCTACATTTGTACCGGACAAGAAAGCGAGCTAATATAAAGTTTCAAAAATAATGTTTTATTTATTTGGTTCATACAACCAGTGAATTGGTCGTAAGCGGTGCAATGAAACTTAAAAGATTATTCAGTTGTATAATAGATCATTATGTACAGTTGTCAAGTTTTCCGTTTAAAAAATAACCAGAAATCAATTAAATAGTTTTGAGAAAGATTTTCTCTTGATTTTATAAAACTTGATTGACATTATTTCATTATAACACTAGTTAGACAGTTTGATAAGTCTGTACGTATAATGAAATTGAAGTGTGCTAGTATCATTGGATTGCAATGTGGGTCAGTTTGTTCAGCAATTGATCAACAGAGATTTTCATCTAAATCTAAATTTAAATGATTATATATCAATATTCTTGTTACAATACAAAACAATATCTTTTACATGTTACGCAGTGGTTTCAAATGATTTAGTTACTAGTTATATAATTATAGCATCCAAATTGCCATGCCTACTACGAATGCGGCAGTTAATACCTGTAAATAGTGCTTAGGTATTAATTAATAGCACAGAACTGATACCATTATCAGGCTGTGGCGTGGGCATTCCCGTTATAATAAAGTATTGTTCTTTTGCTGTCATATTTTGCTGATTGCTATCATGACATACCTAAGTAAAGCATTAGGTTAATACTATTACAATGCCAACGGATATAGACAATTGTAAAATAAGAATCCACCATAAGCTGTCATTTACACTTTTGTTAGAAATGAGCAGAGTGTGACAAATAAACAAATTTAGAGTTATAAATTAAACTACTGTTTTGAAAATTTAGAATGGTAAATATAAGTCATCAATTAAGTTTCCTCTAATTAATGATAGTGTAAACGTATTCATAATGTTTATAGGTTCAAAAGGTTATCACAGTTTTATTTTTCAAACAGCTGATCAGTGTCAGAGTTCCAATCCATTAAAATGCTCCATTGCTTGGTTTAATTGGTTGTTAACTATATTACACACACCGTTGAGTTTTGCACTCCAATCTGTTAACTGCAGATTATTAAGGCATTTAGCAGTATTTTGTTGAAGTTGTCCAATTAATACGATTGAAAAATGCCAACCAATGTTTATAACTAGTAAAACAGCGATTGAGAATATAGTTCATTTTATTTAAATGAATAGTGTAGAAACGTTTTAAGATTATCAATACCTATGTTTACTAAGCTCCCAACCATTTGAATCGCTTTAGGTTAACGGTTTAAACTAATCAAAACATTTTTAGACATTATTTTTAGATTCCCGATAACCACATGTATTGGATTTCATGCATGGACCCAGTTAGTGGAGAACTATTTAATATTCTCTAAAAATTGTTATGGTGATTTAGATATTTTCAAGATATGTGTTAGTAATGGAGACCATGATGATGTTTTACTCACAGTTAGTTAATAATTGTACTAATTGTATGACCTTTATAACTTGATTATAAATTTATAATATTCTATTTGTGCCAAGTAAATTGAATACGTAGTTCTAAAGAAAACAATAAATATTTGAGTGAACAAATACAAATTATATAGTTCATCTACTAATAATGATGAAGGCTTTGCATCGAAACTACGTAAGAAAATATACTCCTCTATAGTTGATCAACAATGCACTGAATTCCATCAACTATAGTGACTGTAATTAATAATAATATATTTTACCTGTATCATGAACATTCTTATTTCTATTGAACTATTAAATCAAGCATCATCATATATTGCAGTGCAGATATTTTGCCACGGCCGGCAAAACAATATAGCCAGAAACCGGTAAAAACAAATGTTTAACCAGCTGATGATAAAAATATAAACTCTTAGATGGTAAAAACGCTGCTATGAAATAATAAAATGACTGAAACCCCCACAAATATAAATATTTACAGTAGATTGCCGAGTTTACCGCATTCTGACAGCGCGTCTATCTAATAGAGTGCTTTGAGATGTCAATCCACGCCAACCCGGCGTTTCTATCAACTAAATAATGCAACTCAGGTAGATCGGGACCGACTTAGCC
Organism: Macrosteles quadrilineatus; assembly: GCF_028750875.1. NCBI lineage: Eukaryota > Metazoa > Arthropoda > Insecta > Hemiptera > Cicadellidae > Macrosteles > Macrosteles quadrilineatus. The sequence continues at coordinate 37,056,908 of NW_026542597.1, read as the reverse complement.
TACCTACACATTACCTTGGGTTCCACCTACCCAAATAATGCAGATAATATGCTGTGTAAGCATCCTAACCGAACCGAACCTAACATAAAGTAAATAAATACCGAACCGTTAAATGCAACTCAGGTAGATCGGGACCGACTTAGCCTACCTAAATGTTACCTTGGGTTCTACCTACCCAAATAATGCAGATAATATGCTGTGTAAGCATCCTAACCGAACCGAACCTAACATAAAGTAAATAAATACCGAACCGTTAAATGCAACTCAGGTAGATCGGGGGCGACCTATCCTACCTAAACATTACCTTGGGTTCTACCTACCCAAATAATGCAGGTGATATGCTGTGTAACCAACCTAACCAAACCTAACTTAGAGAGAAGAAATACAGAAGCGTTAATAATGCAAGATTTAAATACAATTAACTGAAATGACGACCATACGAAGGTAGGTATTTAATGCCAAGTATGAATGGAGATGTGTGTATGATGAGTGGCGCGATCTTGTAGTGTTGTAACTGACTAAGGTCGACATGTTACTTAGACACAGCTGTTAATTAATAGTCATACAGCCAATGACAACTACTAAGGGACCTACAGTTTATAGTAGATTCCGAATTTTTACCTTGTAATTTACGAATTGGTAATTATCAGTATAGTACTGTGGATAGTCGTAGTATTTACTCAGGTAGTTTGATAACACCGAACCTTACTAAACAAAACCACAGAAAACATAAAACATAAGCTTATAGCATTAAAATGCATACCAGGTAGCTTAGGACTAACCTAACCTAACTGTTGACAATTTAGTAGTTTGTACTACCTAAATAATGCAACCCTAGGTATTTTGGAGTTAACCTAAATCACCAAAAGTATGTGACAGCGTCGGATTGCCAATCATCTAACTGATGGAACATATGTATTTTTAAAACACTCCAACTAACTTAGCTTGCAGTATACACCACCCAAGAGCAATCCTGATAATATGTCTAACGAACCTACACTGTTGGTAACCTAAAAAGCGCAGATCTTTTAATTTTAAAATCCCTGGATAAAATATAGATTAGATTCTATAACAATAAGTGGAACCTACTTGGCAACCAACCCTAATCCAACCCAAGCGAGGGATTATGAGGTTTTACCACATTATGAAGTCTAGTAAAGCAGCTCGCAAAAACCCGTTAAGCCATTTTCATAGTGCTGGACTGAATCATGCATTTAGTACAGGACTTGGAGATAGTTCACAACCACGAAAACTGCCCTTAATGTTGTAGTAAATGACTGTAAATTGCTAACAAATCAATAAAATACACAAGTTTCGATGCATGTGTCACACATGCAATCATTGGAGTCCCCATCTTAAAATTGATAACAGATTTTTTTTTGTACACACAATGCTTTTTACATAAATAATTTCAAAAAAAAAAAATTTAAAGCCCAAAAAAATACAAAATGTTTAATAAGACTGTGAATTTAGAGTACTACAAATTAGTGAATACCATTACATGTACACGAGTATTGGGATTCCTTAAAAAAAGAAAAACTACATTCCCGCACATTTTTTCAATAATATTAAACGTTATATCTTCACTGAGACTATTGATTATAATTCTGTTTCATAACCTTGTAAATGGAAGTTCAGGACGCTTTAGTCTGACGTTCATCAAACATAGCTTAACGACATCGTTACAAAACCCAGCGGGGGTCGAGCTTCAGGGAATGAAGGTATCCATCTCACAGCAGAGAGATGGCCTTAATTAACTATCAAATCATAACCTTTAAGGTTATACAACTCCTGATAATACTCTTGCTCTTACAGAAAAAACATGTATCAAATAAATAAAATTCAAACGAAGATCATATACACAATCTATAAACAGTTCTTGCAATTTGTGCTGACAAATTATAAATTCTTATACTTAAATTGTGCTCCAAGACAAACAACAATCAATCCTTTGACTATGGATATACAATATAAATGGATATAACTAGACATTCCATTCCCAAGTTGAAGCCAGCTCTGGAACTAAAAACGAACTTAATTAAGTCTCCAACGGAGAATGATGATGAAAGAACAACTTATTGTACAATTTTAATTTTAGACTGTAGCAAACAATCCGAGTGGCTTATTCAAATATGTTTTTTACACAAAAGAGACCACAGCTGATCCATATAATACTCAATGTCCATACTGAAGAGACGTATGCTTAAGTACCCCAAGGTGAATGGTTGCATCATAAAGCACTGATAACTGTTATATTTCTAAAGAGTTCATGCATGAAGCTATTTTTAAGATTGAAACAAAACCAGAGAGTTGGTGACTGAACAGAGCATCGATCCAACAGCTGATGACCTCACAGACACGCGACACTACCACACAGACAGAGCAAATCTACAGCACTTTTACAGCAAGCCTACATACATGGCAGACATATAATTAGACAAGATGTAGATACATTTGCATTTAAAAATGACATAGTTGGCTTAGGTACTCACAGATTGTGCTACAGTATGAAATTATACTAGATCCTTTAGTTATGTTCCGTTGATAGTTAATGTATTATTAGAGATGTTCTTACGTCCTTTCAGGTTAGTTTTTCTGTAACAAGTTTGCTTATTCGACAGAAATCGTTAATTTATTAACACACTTTGTTAGAGGCTAAATTCAACTACGGTTTTATAACTTTTAACAGCTTAATAGGAATGAAATGTCTACCTTTTCATTAGACGTAAGTATTCTAGGGCTTAATATTAAGTGGAAATGAAATATCTTTTCTTAATAACGGTAGTCCTTCAACTAAAAGACAGAAAATCTATTCGACCAAAAACCCGAATTCATAGAACTGATATTAGTTAGTACAACTTCGTGTACATTTATTTTGGCTTTCCAGCTTTCTCTGGCAATTACATATCATGTATATACAATTCAACATTTGTTACTTGGTTAAAAGATGATAGGGTAAAAGGAAATGAATTCATAAATCAGATTCGTTACATCATGTTGTAAAGGGTACTTAAATGGTATAAATATTGGCCATTTACTTACAATAAACATAGCACTCTAAACATAGTCTTTTTATTTCATTGTATAGGAGTTAATGCCGTTTTTTTTAAAATTTCTCCTACCTTAAAACATTTCTTACCTAAAATAATTCTTATTCAAACTAACTAAATCCCTGGAACAAACCTTTGTAGAAGTTGTCAAAATGCAATAATTATCTTGAGACTGTAGTAGTAGAATTAAATTACAGCCAAGAGAGAGCTTCTTAATATCATGTTGTATCCTTGAGTTTTCAATTTAAAAAATACTCATTTTCATAATTATGATACAAAAGTTGAGGTATAAAAACAATAACAGTAAACAAAATAAAAGAGAAATCAATTATGGGTCGTGGCAATAATTTCCACTCAAAACGTATATATATATTTGTCCTTGGACGCTAGGCACGAGCCCAGAATTGCAATTCACATTACTTCAGGCTAGACCTAGGGGTTGCGGCATTATCACTTAGATTAAATCCTTTAGTGACTTGGCGAGATTTGAACCCGGGACCACAGGGACTGAAGTCCCGCGCTCTAACCACTACACCAGCTCGTTCCCACCTCTAAATGTATATAGGCCTACTATAAATGAAACTAAATCGATGCAATATAATCCATCCATTATTATTAACTAGTATCATAAACCTCTCGCAGGAATGAAGCTTAAGATTAGTTGAAAACTCTGAGCTTGGACAGAATGGCTTGAAAGTTTAGGAAAGGTAAGCTTTCTAAATAATTTCCTCTTGTAAAGACTGTTCTTGTTTCTTCTTTCATATTTTAAATATGAATACTTATCACACAGTGCTCCAATGAGCCTTAACCTATGATGTTCTGTGTTAGCACTCAATTTCGCTATTTTTAAAACAATCGGAATAACTTATAATACCTACAAAGTAGGTTTTAGCTTTTGTTTTCCCAGTACAAGTGTATAAAGCAATTAAATTCATTGTTTTCCAAGAAAACTAGGTCTGCAAACCTTTTCGCTACATAGTATTGAAATTGTGTATACAACTTTTGTTAAGAACTTTAATTATTCCAACATGTTTGCTGTTGAAACATTGCTAAAAGACGTCCGTAATAAATGGTTTATACAAATATTTTGTTTTGTTTACTCTAAATGTTTATATAAGGTGTGAAATTAATGAAGTATTTAGTTGATTATCCCTTGAACTTTAAAATATTTTTATATCTATTTATTTTTGTATCACAAGCTAATTTACCCTTTTAATTTAGTCAATACATTTAAAAAGATATATATTTGTAGGTCACACTTTTGGATCATTAATTCTTTTAAACCGTATACGATCAACACATTTTTGAACATATTATTTAAAAAAAAAGTGGTGAAGATGGTTTTCAAACATTCCTTTCAGGTATGGTTATATATTGAACACACCCATTTGTAAACGATTACCTTCAATGAGTCAATGGTAATTATCTTGACATTTATGCGCTTCAAAGTAAATACGCTTAGAATTATTATTTAAAACTAGGTAGTTTAAACGAGTTTTCATTTTAAAAGTTGAGGAAGAAAACTTTTTATCCTTTCAAATCCTGTAAAACGTAATATTTTGTCCAGGAAACATCCTCTTGTATCCACAATGTTTGGCAACACAATACAAGACTGTTCCAATAATTCCTGGTCCAGATTTATATTGAACTCTAAATTGCTTTCTCCAACTTTAGCTCCTCTTTTTTTTACTTTGTTTTCTATTAATTTATTCAGTCAACTTAGCACAGACCTAGACCTAAATAAGGGACCCTAGTAGATACATCGGCAATTTGTCAGGAAAATCGTAAAATTAATAATTACAAAAGCTGTGGTGTTACAGAATCATAATGTTAGGTTTGTAGTACTTTCTTTTGGAGTTTTCACTCCAGAGGAAAATATAAATAGATAATTATACGTTGAAAAGCGGTAACCTAAACAAAACGGTTACATGTAGGGTCTAATAGAATTATATACACTAGAACCGGAAAACTGAAATTAATTTCTATCTTTGCAATGTATTTTATAATATATTCTAAAAAAAATTATACAAACGTAGGATAAGTCCTAACTAGCTTGGCCAAATAACATTTTTACAAACCTCTGTCAAAGAATGACCATATAGTTGAAAGGAACATTAATAGTGATTCCATTAATGCTTCTTTCAAATATTTATAATCTTTAATTTATAGGTAGTGTTTATAATCTTAACTACCCTTTAATTATATTTACCGTTTTAATGAAAAAAATTAAACATAACGTAGTATTTACGAAGTTATTCAAGAATTACTATGCAAAGCTATAATTTAATGTATAAAACATTGGCAAGATTGAACAATTATATTTGCCACTAACCTGCTCTATATAAGTTTTCCATAAGAAATTGTATGTATAAAACCTTAATTTCGTTGTTCCAGAAAAAAAAAAATTGACACAAGTCAAGGTATTTTGAATTCCAGGTGTATAACTTCACTGTCCACTTCTATTGTTATAGTCAATTGAGCTAAATCATAACACTTGTATTGTAATAGATCAAATAGGCATTACATTTGTTAGTAGGCCTACGAACCAAATCTGGAAATATTAAATAGCATTAAGAAAAAGCTATTGTTTAATAATGAGACATAACGTACGAATATAAAAGTTTCTCATTTCCTATTTGTCGAGGACTTGTCTTTAAAGCTTGGGTTTATGGTAAACAAATGCTAATGTTATTGCTAACTGCTTCCAATTCTAGTGCAAACTCTACACAATTGCCAAATCTTATTTTGCATGTTTATGAAATTAGTACGCGTTATTGTTTCAAGCTGCTATTTGGTAAATCAACTTTTGTCATCAAGGTTTAGGTTCATTGGGTTGATAGTGAGAAATAAGTGATGAGATTATCGTTTTCCTCCTTCACGATTAGTAAAAATGATGTTTCTATGACATTTCGAGATTAGGAATCCAATCCCATTTTCAGACAAAAAAGTACCAAAAACATACCGTGATTGGTACTCTAAATTACGTGAAACAGTTCAACTAAGCGTGATGGAAAAACTCCTCTAGGCTCTAAGTTTATATTTTAGCTTTATGAAGCAGGCCAAAAAATTGATGATAATATAATATTGATTTTCAGTGAAAATAAGTCTTGATGATTATTCATTCGTTAAAATTTATGTTTTACGTTGGCTGATGATTTGATTAGTATAGGTTTAAGTAGCTGAGTAGTTAAGTGGTTAAACGCTCAACCAACAACAATGATGATTTAACTTGTGAGTCTGGGATTTTAAACAATCGATTTTAAAATCATTGTAATATAGTGACGTTATTTGATGGATTCGCCATTCTGCATGTTTCCAAACTTACTAACACCACTTAGGGTTGGAAGATCTGAATCTGGGTTTGCAATGATGGAAGTGACCTTCAATTAAACTGTTCGATTCTTATTTTCTAGATTTATGCTTCACTGACACCTGTCATCAGGACACATGGTTTTCTTATATTGATCAAAGCGTCAGATGATTACGGAGTAAGGCCATAAATTAATCTAATAACTTATCACATACAACCTTCTTGAATAAAAAACATATACTCAACACTTTTCTAAACACTTTTATGAGAATTTATCTATAAAGAAAATTTAAAACAAATCATTGTAACAGTCCAAGCAAATGGCGTAAACTTGAAATATATTCATTTAAAGAATCCCGCGGAATCTTAAATACATTCTTCAAAATGAATATTTAAACAAGTTTCAGGATTGTTTTCCGAAAAAATATTAGATTTTAAGTTTCCTTTGTGAGTTATAACATTAGAAAAACACTTATCTCATAGCATGAAACTAAATAAAAAGTGGCTTAAGGCTTAAGCTAGTGTTTCAGTAATAAAATAAAATAAAGGGACTTGCTTTAGTTTCTAGCACAAAGGAAAAGCGACTCTTAGAGACGAAAAGATAATAACTTCTTTAACGTTATTTCTTCGTAAGAGAGAAAAGGCAATTTTGCAGTAGACCAATACCCGCCTTATGACATTCTGCTATTAGTGAGATTCCTTTATGTATCAAACTTGGTCCATAATGTAACAGTAGACGAGATATGATGTTTAGTTAGGGAATGACATCATCAGGGAGAAATCTTTAAAAATATTAAAAATCTGATTGCTTTTGTTTCATGCTTAAAATTTTTTTAAATTTTAAAAAAATAAATAATGATTAAAGAAATTTAAATCAAGGGAACATCAAGTGTAAAAATTGTAGTTAAATGTATAATATGTTGTTAAAAGTCATTTTGTTAACTTTAGTCTTCAGTATTAGTTGGGTGAAAAGGAGAAACATATTTATTTTGGGAAGTAATAAGCACCTTATGCTTTAATGCAGCTTGTCTATTTTATATCCAATAAAACATAAACACTATTACAATCCAACCAATAAAACTTTAAAAATATCATCTTTAACTCACCAAATTTGCTTATCCTCATTTAGTTATGTATCATCAATAAGTCAAAGTGGATTTTCTTTCAATTATCGTATTAAAACTAAGTACAGTACTTGTAACAAATATTTTTACAGGATTGTGTGCATACTAAACTCAAATATTAATTTTTTTACAAAATTCTAAAACTAAATAATATAAAACTTGTTGTTCAATAAGCCTGTTTAACTCCTCTACGTGAGGTCACGTTAATCTTGAAGCCTGGAGTTCATGAGCTCCGAGTCCCTGAATGGGATTAAATTTCCTTTGTTGATGTTTAAGGCAGCATCCTTCTAGCTTAACCTACACCTGGCGTATCGCACCGTTATATGGTTATAATTTGAATTTAAATTTGTCTTATTTAATTTATTAAAATAAGTGGTATGTAGAATAGTGTGGGAAAACTTTGTTTACAACTTTCTCCTAGTTAAAAGAAAATGACTTACAATCTACTTGTAGCTGATAAATTTAAGAAATATTTTATAATCACATTTTAGAGACAGTTTGAGTAAAAGCTACCCTACATAAATATTAAGATGTATTTAATTGAAGTTATTATGTTATGAAGTTATTATAGTTTCAAAGACATCTATAATTAACATGCTTTCAACCTAAAACGACTTTTTTAAACTTATAGGTTATGTCCATGTGTGAACCCATTAATGTTTTACCTGCTTTTATAAAGCATGGGTGCCTCATAAACAAAACTAGCCTTTGAATCTTATGTAGGTTTATGTCATTCATCGATTGATATTTTAAATGGAATTCGGACTCAGCGCCAATATTCTGAGGTACACATAAGCAAAAACAAACATATACTTGTGTTCAAGCCGAGACACATAAAGTTTATGAGGCGTCGGTTTTTTAGTTGGCAATTTGCCAATCCGTTGTACTTGTAGCAATTGCCTTGTTATTGTTCAAAGAGAACTGTTTCAAATTATGCCAGTCCAAATATAAGGTTATAGATAAGATTATTAAAGAAAGAATACAAGCACATAAAGAACTAACATTCTATTACATATAGTAGACAAATATCCATCGGTGGTTTTTGATTTTTAATATGGGTTTTGAAATATTGATGAAATAAAGTTCAAATCTCCAATTTATATAATTTCACATAATTTCCTTTATCACTTACAAAATCCAAAGATATTTACTACATTGTTGGTCACAAGCAACTTATATTCTTAAAATTTGAAAACGCACAGTACGTCATTCAAATAACTACTTGACGCATACAAGCTCTATTTTTAAAGAAAATTCGCGTACTATAATTAATTTAAAACTTATAAAAAATATAAACATATAATTTTTAAATTTGTTTGGCAATATTCAAGTGAAAGCTAGATGTATAAAATTATTTTTAAACAAAACTAAGAACTAAACTGTCCTTGGAACAATACGGATAGTAAATATAATATAATTTAATTACTCGAAATGTTCGATACATTTTTAATATTTACATTGATAAAGATCAATATAAATACCACTCTTATTATTAAAAAAAATTATGTTAAGCGATTATCATAATACTTAACTCATAAATATGCATTACATACAAACATTCTATAAAGTTTTACCAAACAAATTATACCAAGAATTAAAATAGTGAGAAAAATAAAAAAAAATATTGAAGAAATTGAATTATGAAAAACTTATAAATGTTGTATCCGTTCAATATTTTACCAAACAAGTAAAATATTATAATATATAATATCTGAATCACATTTTAAAATTTAAATGCAATTTATCTTAAATATTTTTCAATACATGGTTTATGATAGTGATTTAAAGGCGTCGTCTTATTCATATAAATTAGTATTATAAAGAAAAATACGAAACAAATGATAAAATAAAATAACATTTCAACTGGGGGGGGGGGGGGGGGGTTATATGAGAATGTATAAAGTAGGGGCTTGGCTGACCTTGTTTACGTTGCTCTAACGATGTCTCTATCACTAATTAGCCCCTTACCATTATGTGGCAACAAAAGCTTTGTTATAGTTACAATGATAGTTACCATATGTCACCCTAGTCAATAAATATATTAGTCTATTCAGATCCATTGTGACAGTAATATATATTTTGTGATGTTGAAGATAAGATATGAGGTTCTCTTTGAGTGATGGGGCATAGATTAGTAATGATTTGGCAAAATATTTAAACGGAAGCGTAAAGTAGAGCTAAATTTCCTGTGATGGAATTTCCTCTTCTTCTTTTGGTTGTTAAAAGAGAAAAATAGATTTTTTACCTGTGCAGTTAAAATTATGTGCTGAATATTAAAAATATGAAAATTAAGTATTATGTTTGTATGGTACGTATAAAAACTTAAGATTCGTAATTCAAAAAACTGCAAAGCCTATTTTAGTATCACAAGGGTTTTCTAAAAAGTGTAGCTTAGTAGCTTTTATAAAGTCTTACAGTTTAAACAAAAGTTATCGATCTGATAAATACCTCCTTCAGTAACTTATTTACAAGAAAAAAATTAATTATGTATAATAAGTAAACGGAGATTGAAAATATCTAATAACATATACTATTTTGCAGCTTACTATTAATTAAATACCTTTAATAAGCTTAAGACCTTTAATTTTATCAACGTCTTACCTCACTTACAACTTCAAAATACATCTAAATATTCCAGTAGTTTGTGTTAGTAAAATAAAATATAATTTCGATATTAAGCAAATAGGTTTAACCTAAGGAAAATGAGATGCAGTAAAAAACGCAAACAGCTTCACGAAACGGAAATGTTCGTATATTTCTAACCTAATATAACTGACCAATATTTTGTATGTTGTAAGTGAGCAAACAACTAACGGTTACTATGTGGCCTGTTTTCAAGCGGTAAATACACTATGAACTGCTGATGTTTTTCACTTGACTGGTTCTATTTCCCCCTAGAGACTAAAAACCTGACTTTAGCTCCGCCAATGCGTTGCAAACAACCATTTCTCCTAAATATTATGAAACTCATCTTTAACTGATAGTTACGCTTAATAAAATCAACCATAATATTTATGTAACGGTCTTTAATACAGCCAGTACATGAAACAAAGGTTCTTTTCTAATACATAAAGGATGTCCCGTAGAAGAGGCTCATGATAGAAAATAATTAACTCGGACAAATTCAAAATTTCAAATTGGTGGCTATTACATTTTTAATAAAAATGGCTTATTTTACGAGAACATTAAGAACACTATTAGTATTTACAGTTTCCTATCAAACGACACGAATTTCAAAAAGCTAAAATACTGAAAATAGTCTAAATATCATTTATACTAGATTTATTCTACCTCGTTGAAAAAAAACGTGATACTTCAGTTACTTTATATTCGATCTTTTTGAACTTGGAGCGTATAATAAAACATCGAAACTTAAAAAAAAAGTGTTTCTGACATTTCTTTCATAACATTAGACGTTAGCATTCTCGTTTAGATGAAATATTTGTTTGGACTTATTTATTTTGGTCTAGCAATGGTATTAAGCTTAACAATCTTAAGTACTATCCCAAATGCCCATAATACCCATATTTTATTAAATCAGTTAAAACACATCTTCGAGTAACAAGCAACAATTCAGTCTATTTAGGTTTAATACCTGAACCTCAGTAAGCTCGTTGGGTTTCAAGCAGATTTATTCACAATAGACTTGAGAGTAATGATTCAGCCATTATTGTTGAGAACTTGCTTGAGAACGGATTGCAGCTTTGCTATATTGTTACAAACATCTCACTTATATAACAATTGAATTTTAATACACAAGCTGTAATAAAATATTATATTGTTTACAGATGAGGCCTCTATGTCGTCGCAAACGGTTCAAGTGTTGAAGGAAATGGTAATAAAAAGGTAATATGATTATGTAATTCATATTTTAAACATAAAACCGCCAATGAAACAGTTTGAGGAACTTTTAGTCATGTATACATTAGTTGAAGGCAGGAACATAGAACTGGGATTTAAAGCCAAAACGTTCAGACCTAACGTTTCGTCCATTTCATATTGAAATCTCTGTCTTGCATAGACACTTTTATATTTTTGTCAGATAGGCACTTAAGTGTTTTGTCTTCAGGGAATATATACACTTTTGGAATGTAGAACCTACTACTTACAAAATCCCAGAACGACATAGTTATTAGTCCTATTGTTTATCATTAAGTGATTTTTTCCCATGTACATTATTGTGTCTTCAGGAAGTAAATTTTAGTGGTTCATAAGATATGAACCAATTATTGTTTCAATATAATATTTGCTATCATACTGTTTTGATAAATCTTCAACTTAACTTTAATTTTACATCCTCAATTCCGTTTTCAGCCTATAAGATGATGATCCACCGGTCAGCGTCGTCGCGGCGTCGCCGGGCGTCGCGGAGTGCGGCGTCGTCACCCCACAGGAGTCAGACGCTGAGGAGGCCCAGCGTGGCCGTGGGGGCGACCACTCCCACAGGGTCTGCGCCCAGCCTGGAGGCGGCGCCGCGGGCACGACGAGCCAGCATTGCCAGCGTCACCCCCTCCGAAGAGCTAGCGGTGGCAGGGGTCAGGGGAGTCACGGTGACCGCTGCCGAGGAAGACACCAGCGACTACGGCCACGACAGTGACGACAACCTCAACGATGCCAACCTGATGCCGGACAACTACAACCGTAGCCCGAGGTCGAGTCTAGTGCCCGAGGGAAACAGCAGAAGTCGCAACAGTCTCGTGCCAGAGTCCGGCCAGTTCAACCGCAGCAGAAACAACCTTGCGGTCGACAACTTTAACCGCTCACCCAGAAACAGCTTAGTTCCGGACACGGGGCGGAGTCCTAGAAACAGTTTGGTCCCCGATTACAGCAGAAGCCCGCGAGGGAGTTTGCTGCCCGATGTGGAACAGTTCAGCCGGAGTGCGCGAAACAGTATGGTGCCGGAAGAGTACGGTAGAAACTCCAGAAACAATTTGGTTCCAGACAGTGCGTACTCGAGGAGTGCGAGGAATAGTCTAGTGCCGGATGTGAGTCCTAGTAGGTCGCAGAGGAACAGTTTGGTACCTGACCCTACGAGGAGTCCTAGAGGTAGTTTGGTTCCGGAACCCAACACCTCTAGGAGTCCCAGGGGAAGTATAGTTGGGGACCTCGCCTGTCGTAGCCCAAGAGGGAGCATCGGTCCCGACCTGGGAGTTTCGAGGAGTCCGAGAGGCAGCATAGCCTCGGAGGCGTCCTTCAACCGAAGCCCTAGGAATAGCCTTCCTCTCCAGGACGGTCTGTCCTTAGGCAGAAGTCCAAGAGGAAGCCTGTCATCAACAGGAGGCGGTCTCTTCGACTCCACCAGAAGTCCCAGAGGCAGTATTGACATGAATGCTCCAGGTATGGTTACAGAAAAATTCTCTTATCTAACATAGTATAGAATAAATCCCTATTGAAGTTTAAACTATTTGCTGGTATGCTCAATTCCATTTTGGTGCTATTACGAAACTCCAGTAAATCCCTGGCTTAAAACTAACGATATTGCTGATTAGATTGCTTTGCCTAAACAGATTAATGCGTCCATTCCCTACTTGCACATAACAATAGATAATTGTGTGTATAGATGTGATAACCACTTACTGGTTGTTAAAACAAAAGGGGTTTATGATGCAATGTGACTCCGAAATTTGCTAACTAATGTACGATACATCGCATAGTTTTGATTTGTGTTTTCTGTACCCATTATAGGTTTGAAATTAGCAATCATAAAAAATCTAAAGTTTAAGAGTTTCAAAAGTGTTTACAGGGTACATCCGATTAAGATTGATTACTACCTTTATATTACTACCAAGGAAGAAAATGAGTTTCGTAGGTACCTTTACTAATGTACTAATGGTAGTTTAGACTTGTTTACGAATCTATGATTTAATCAAAATTCAGTAACTGACTTAATAATGAAGAGACTCGACAAAACATAACAATGAATAATTAAATATAGGCTACCGTCAAAAACATTTGGCTTTTACCTCACAACAAAAGTAAAAAATACTAAATGACATCGACACACACAAATTGACAAAAAAGTGTTATTGAGTAAGATAGGGTAATCGTTTCTCATAACGTTATATCCAGCAATCTCCTCTTCCACCGCTCTATGTAGTCATAGATGATGGTTTTAGGCACATCCAGAGCGGCAGGTTCCAACAGAAGTCCCTCCCCGTACCGCATGGCTGCCAGAGGTGCCCAGGGGGCTCTCAACTCCACGGACGCCGGGGGATCTCGCCGAGCGAGCAGCAGCGTGTCCCAGGTGAGCACCTAGACATCTAGACATCTGGCTCTGCATTGTGACATGGTTATAGATAGCATACAGCCTTGGGACACATTTATGGACATTGAATAAAAAAAAAATATAAAAAACTATCAGGGCCTTCCTATTAATGCCACTTGTTGCTCAGCATCTATTAGGAGGTCTTCCTAACAGTGTCGCTTGTAAAAAGTTGTTATTAATTTGGTCTTTCTACCATTGTTTGTTATTAATTTTTCCATTAATAGGGGTTTCCTATAAATGTTGCTGGTTACTAAATATCTATTGAGAGTAGGCCTATATTTATACCAATGTCACTTGTTACTAATTATCTATTAAGAGTGTACCCCTATCAATACTTTCTGTTAATATGAACATATAAAGAGAGTGTTCTTATCAATGCCACTTGTTACTAAATATGTTGACTTCATTTTATCAATAGTGTTTGTTACTAAATATCTGTAAGGAGGGCCTTTCTGTCAATGACGGTTTTAACATAATAAGACGGTCTTCCTTTTAATAGCATTTGTTAAAAATGTTTATTGAAAGGGTCAATGGTGCTTATTACTAAATGTAATTTTAAAGTGTCTTCCTATCAATGATGTTTATAAAAGAATTTCCCATTAAAAGACTCTAGTTGTTAAGGATGTCATTGTTCCTCCAAGAGCCTATAACCACAGAGGGGGCTTAAAACTAAAACTTTACTAAATCATTACAAATGCATCGAAGATTGTTTCTTATTAAAGTTGTACTTAGACGCTCATGCTATAAAGGGTGATTGTTACCTTAATTCCACTATTGAGGGAAGCCTTAAGCCTTGCTATTGAGGGGGCTTGCAACTAAAGTTTTCAAGGGCTCTAGTTTTCAAGATCACTTCTTACTAAAGCTTTAAGACGCTGCTACCAAGAGTGCGTTGCTAAACATCTCATATGTTACTATCACTGTCGAGGGCGCTTGTAACTAGTCTAGTGGCATGTTAGCATAGCGGCGCATGGATGTTAGAATGGTCTGAGAGGATGATGGTTCAGCCGGTGGTTCCACAGGTATCAGCTGATGACCGCAAACACCTTTGTGAACACACCAAGCTAACAGCTGACACAGGGCTGGGGCTGAGCGCCTACGGGTCTGTCGTCTACCAGCTCAACCACGCCAACATGGAGTCTTCCGGTCTCTGCGACTTCGTCTGCCGCGCCCTCGGCATAGTCTACCGCACAGGTTAGAGAACTGATTGTAATGTATGCTATAGAGTAGTCTAGTTCAATCTAACAGAAAAGTTTGATTAAGGCCTTTATAGTTTTATGTAGGACTTATTGGTTTTTACAAATGGACAGCCATTTTACAGAGCATTAATAGCTGTCTCTGAAAATGTATATTCAATTTGTAGATAACATGTTTTAAAATGGAATCCTAAAGCAACAATGAATAATAAATTGAATAGGTTATAGTAAACTTTAGTATTTCCCCTCTTTAGTCGAATAACTAGAACATTTTTCATTCAAATAGTTTTGTTATTACGAATCGAAACCTCAATACAAAACGCATGATAAAGTGGCTAAGAATACTTTTGCCACTAACCATGACCATGTTTCTACAAGTTTATAAAGTATTAATCCAAATCTTGGTATCACATTTATACATAAACATAACCGTGCGTTATACGACGTTTTTACCTCGTATTGTTAACTGAAGTTTTACTCAAATATATCAGTATCGAATAGCGTAAATATAAACAGGATCCATCTAATTATGAAGTACTCCTGAGTTACAACAATGAAAAAGTTTAAATTGAGGAAAGCTCTACCCACGTTACTAGTTACAGTTGCCCTGGTTCCAAGAACGTATTATTTATTATTTCAAGAACCCTGATTCGTTTGAAATGTTTTGTATTAAGATCACCAGTGAAAACAAAGCTGACGATCTAAGGGCAGAATATCTTAGTTCTTTGTTTCCAAACATCAGGAATTTAGTTAGTTGTATAAGCGTCGTCAAACTGGCTAGTTAGTTTGTTAGAAAAGTATTAATTAAAATTCAATATAATGAACATTTTGGACGTAATTTAATAAGCAGTTAATCTATGAATGTGAGTTTAATATCTGAATTTGAACGGATGGTGTTTTGGCTCTGGGGATATCAAAACGAAAAATAAATCAATCTCGTGTCTAGGTCTTACCATGAGACGTATACGCTAAAAGCTAATCCCCCCTATGGGAAATTCGCAAACCAATCTTGATTTTTGTCACATAGAGATGCATGCATTCCTTACTTACAAATATACTGTACACTTCATCCAACAACATTACTTTCTAAGATGTAGCATTCAACCATATGTATTGTTATATTGTATTGTTGTAATTGTTATTTCCAAACATGTAAATTAACATTGTTTCTTATGTTCCAGTCGTCGTAACAGTTGTTCTTGTTTGCCTTACCGCTTTACCCATCGTCATGTTCATAATGGGTAAGTAGTTCTCTACGTTATTTTATTAATGTAGTTTGAATGAGATAATTTAAAAAATTTTTCTTTCTTATCATATTCCCTCCTATCTGTCACCCCCTCTGTATCAGGAAGGTAAAGACAATAATTAGTATTATTATAATCTAAGGCTTACCTTACTATCCAATTGATATCAATTGGATCGTAAGGTAAGCCTTAGATTATAATAATGATTAATAACGATCCAGAGGCTATTTCTCCAAATAATTAGTAGTTGATTTTACGAAAGACTACTTTTCAACAAATTGACAACGTTTGAAAAATATGTTTAAACATTGCAACTAGCCATTATATATCACTTTCCTTTTAAACAAACCATCGTTTGCTAATGTAAATTCCATATTGCCTGTGATTAAATAAAAATCTATGAAATTCTTGTAATCGTGTATTTTTGTGTTAGCTTTGATGGATGTGGTGTAATTTTTCAATAGTCTTTATCTGAAAGGTTAATGAAGTATACACCCTAACGTAGTATAACTGTCTAGATCCATTATACATACATAAGATGAAAATGCGTAATAGTCTAACGTAGATACAAAACTCAAATAAATATTAAAGATTTAAACATAAGAATATACCAAACACTATGTAATAAGATTCAAATTTAGAAGACAGAGACGATGTAGTGGTTAAAGTCAAAGGGGTTTATCCCGTAAAATACCGGGAATCACCTATTTGTGTTAACCACGTGATAATTTTGTGGCTTGAAAGTTTCAATTCCAGAGGTCACCTATCTAGGATGATCTACTGTTAGATGAAAATATTTCACATGTTAAAGAGTTCTCATTAATCACTGCCCAGTAGCTTTTATCATCATCTACGAGATGGTGGAATGGTACGACCGTTTGAAAACCACTTTAAGTTTAGGTTACTTAAAAACAGACAAGGCACCTTTGCTCCATGACGGGAACGTTTTATGTATTTGGGAACTTCCTTCAGTTTAGTATAAAGCTTCCTAAATGTTTTTTAGTATAAATTCCTTATTTCGTAAGCTATAATTATAATTACACCAAAAGGGGTGTTGTTCCGTTGCAGTAGTTGTTTGTAGCTAGAAAAGGATTCAGTCAACTTCAAGGTCTCTGGTAACAGCTAAAATATCGCAAATAACATCTTAATAAAATCTAAGGATGTAATTAAAATTTAAGGCGTAATATTTTAAACTTTTTTCGCCCTCCAGGTATTCAATTCGTCCGAGACTGTCCCAAAGAGCCGAACATCCCTGTCTACATGATCGTCGGAGGCAGTTTCGGCACAATCAAGATCTTCTGGATGCTTTGGTGCCAAGTCAAGTCCCGGAGGTACGAGCGACTCGACGGGCGCAACAGATCTCGTCCTGCCGAAGACGGGTTGTCCACCTCCGCAGGATCCAGGATAACCAACTTCCTCCTCTCGTCCTTCCTCATCGTCTGGTTCGTCCTGGGGAACCTGTGGATCCTGGGCATCTACTGGCCGCCCTTCGAGCCGACCCTGAGGGACCCCAATCGCTGGTGTCACAAGACGCTGTATGTCTTCTCTCTAGTTCACCTGGTCGTCGTCTACTCACTACTGGGCGTCGTCGTGCTCACGGTCATAGTCATGGTGGCTTGTCAAATCTGCATTTGTCCTTTATTGATCAGCTGCAAGTAATACATATCTTCGGCATTCTGTAGTTTAGGCGTTAGAAGTTTTGGTTGAGATTTTTAAGGTTTTGTAACACGTAGGGTAGGGTTTAAGGTTTCTAAGAGGGGAGGGTTTGTGGTCGCATGTATATTTTGGTGAAATGTTAGAACTTTCAGAAAATTCTTTTTGAAATATGTTTATTGATAAAACGGTGTATAAATTATGAATTATTCTTTTGAAACAGTAAACCAATTTGATAACATTTAACGCTCAATATAAGTTTTGTATAATTTTTCACAAATACGAATACGGTTCTACAGTGACAATGTTTTAAAACCACATATTTACGCACGGTAAACGTTTGGAAAAAATATATATCTTTAAACGCACAAGTAATCTTTGAACTTATCCAAACTCTTTGAAAAATAAACTATTTTCTTAATGTCCTATCTTTACATCCTAGGACGCTAGTTCTAGTCCAGAACTGTTCACACTTAAGGCTAGTACTAGAGGATTATGGCGTCATCACATAGATAAAATCCGATGGTGATTTGTGGTATTTGAACCCGGGACCTCGGGCACCGGAGCCCCGAGCTCTACTACTGGACCTCCTCGCAAGTTGCACTATAGAACATATCAAACTGATTAAATCTATTTGCATTTCCTCTTACCACAATTCAAGAAAATACCACATGTGCGAATTTAATGCAAAGAACCTCTCTTAGGATCCTATGATCTGATTCCTGTCTCAATACTCCTTCATAATTCTTATTGATCTCTTTAAAGAAGTGTAAATTTTTTCTCCTATTGTGCATTTTTAAAGTTTATTATCTCTAATAGTACTGAAGTAACATAGATATTTTATTGAATTATTATTGATAACATAACCATATTTCTGCTGCATTCTTGAGTTAAAATTTATACAAATCAGCCTTATATTACATTTTAGGACCAATTTTGGACCAAAAGGATCCAATGTGGAGATTCATTTAATTCTCTTTCATGTACATAGCTTTCTTATCTTGACTTAAGCTATCCTTGTAATATGATAAAGCAAAAGAGTTGCCGTTGTGAGTAACATTTTAATCTTTGTGTATTGATAAAATTAAGAACTGATTTAAACACAGAATCTATGGGATATTCTTACATTTCTACCAACTGTAAATATAATCCTCAATATATAAATGCCTAACTCTTATTTTGTTTCGATGACAAACTAAGTAACAATACTTAAATTATCTTGTAATTAATGGTAGAATACAACGATAAATTATATAAATGGCAAAACGGGTAAGAAGATGAAAGTACCTGAATGAAGTGCTGGAGAGGGTCTAATGTAAACTTTAGGGTGTTAGGAAAACATGGAGTGAGTTTTAATATGGTGTGTACAGTATGATAAATTGTCAGACAAATTATTAAGTCTGAAAAATAACTCAAACCTCAGTTAAAAGTAAATTTGTATAGCCTAACTACTTTTGCAAGTAACATACAATTTACTATATTTTACTGGGCATCTAAACAAAACGAAAGCTCAATCATTCAAAATGTTTTTTGTCCAAATTATTAGATTGTCTGAAATTGTTTCAAAGATAACAATTTAAACCATGAACCCAATTTATAAAAATATACAGATAAATATAAATATTTCTCCAAAAAATTACTTTGGATGTAATTAATGTATACAATAACTATTTAAAGAATTGTAAAATCATGAAAACTTTTCCTACAAGTTGAATTCATCTTTGTTTAGAAAATATAAAGGTATATTATTTAGACAATAATAAAACATATCCTCTGCATACTTTGAAAATTGTTATTAAAGTTTATGTGTTACACGAGTCATTTAAAGGTACTACATATAACTTGGCATTAAAACTTAAATATATTTGAGTTTAAGAAAAAATAAAGTCCACACTGGTAATTTCAAAATGTTGCCATCAATGTAGTTAAAAGTAGTCAAAATATTTATTTTATTTTTCTGTTAACAGTAAAAAAATTAATAGTTAATTGCATTAAATATTAATCATAGTAAAATAACTTGTTTTTTTCTTAAATATATATTCAGTAACCGTAGCTTTAAATAAATAAGCCCTCCTGCTGTAGGTAAGTGTATATCATAATAAAGTGATTAATATATCAAATAAATACATATAGGAAAGTAATTTTATAGTCTGAACGTGTAAGTAAAATGTAAATATATGTTTTGTTATACGATATATATATATTGCACGTATTGTCCAGACGCTTCATCAACACCAATATGTATTAATATACACATATATTGTATTTTGTTACGTTGGCATTATGTGTTGTCAATTAATAATTTTTAGCTGTATTTAGAATATAGCAGTGTTAAGTTGGGTTATATGTTAGGCGAGCTGTAGTAGATTTTGTACAGGCGATGTTTTATACATTGTGACATATTTATGTTCTTACATGTTACAGTAGTGGGAGGCAATAATTTTATATTTTTGAGAACACTTTAAACTATTAAGAGTTAGGATAGGGTAAAAAGAGATTATTTAGAAAAGTATTTGAAAAGTTTGAGCACAAAACCAAACATGTGAAATTTAACCCTTTCATTACCAAAAATAGATGGATAATTATTCATTTTCTTGTTCAATTTTACCACTATAAAAATATTTAGTGTTGATATTTTACTACACTATATAATACAAAATAATTTAGTATGGTGTATAAACAGATTAAATCCATTCACAGAATACGATTTTGCAAATAAACAATGCTTAATATACAGGGTGACAAAAAAGTCTGGAAACGGCTTAATAACTTTTTAACTAAATACCTTAGAAAATGTAAACCTTTCACATCAACTTATATGTATGAAAACTACCTTTTGCAAGCATTAGCATTTTTCGAACTCCGCCAGGTCGTCCCGTGGTGGAGGTCAAAAATGGTAATGCTTGCAAAAAGTAGTTTTCATTTATATAAGTTGATGTGAAAGGTTTGAATTTTCTAAGGGATATAGTTAAAAAGATATTAAGCCGTTTCCAGACTTTTTTTGTCAACCTGTATATCAAATGCATACCAAAATCACCTAATAAATACAGTATACATTTTCACACATATTATCATTAAATATTTTATTTAAAAACAATTCATGTAGTTTTGATTTGGAATTAACAACCAATGCCTATCTAGTTTTCCCTGAAAACATTTTCACCTTTTGTTATACAGCGGTATTTTTCCACACATAAACTTAAAAAGTGTTCCTTATAATCATGAAATATCTATCACAAAATAGTCTATGGGTGCAACAAGCAACTAACCTCATAAACTAAGAGGTCAGTTAGCAAAACATTACATCAACGCTACAACAAACATGTAATTAAAAATCTTGCACTTTGGAATTGCTAACAACTTGGACCTTCAATGACAAGTGTTCTTTTACATAACTACTAAAGCAAGATCCTACTTGGCCCTCTGATGCAGTATGCAGTATGCAGGATGCAGTAAGCCATTTTTGTAGCATTTCACAGCAATGAAATTGGTAATGTTTAATCATAACATTCCTCAACAACCAGTTATCAATGGCTAACTATATCCCTGAAATTTTTCAATATGCAGTTTTCAATGTCTAATTGTGCCATTCAATAGAAATACAGTTTTCAATGGCTAAGAATGTGAAATGTTACATATAGCTATAACTGTAACATTTCAAAGCAATCAAGTCTCAATAGTAACTGTAACATTTCACAGCAACGCAGTATTCAATGGTAACTGTAACATTTCACAGCAATCAAGTCTATTGGTAACTGTAACATTTCACAACTCAGTTCTCAATTGCTAACTGTAACATGAATATGAATACACTTATATTGACGTGTCCATCAGTTTCGTCTATTCTAATCTCTGGTGTTATGATAATTTTAAATTTTAAATGCCGTTGGTCAGAGGCTTTAACCAAAACAACAACTCGATTTCGAGTTGGATAAAGAAGTTGTAATATGCTCGGTGTGTCATTGTATGTGTAAACCACATATTTGTCATTCAGTTATCATCTGTATATATCAATTATATGCACATTGTAAAAGGAAACCAGGTTGAGTTGGTCCAACGTCCAGTATAGCCCGCTATACACTATTTCTTGGTACATATAGATAACATGGAATACGATTTCAATAATTAAAATACAAAAACGAAATTGAAAAATATTATATCGGGAATAATAACGTTGTCTGTGATTCAAAAATGTTTTTTAGTAACACAAATAAAGATGTACACTTTAAAGTAAGCTTGGACCAATTTCCTGGACTTCCTTTATTTCCGTTAAGTTTGTAACATAAGATAATTTAAAAATATGTTTGAGATGTATTTATTGAGAAAGTTCTAAAGCTGTATTATAATAAAAATAAAGTTACAATAAAAATAGTAAACATGTTTATTTACTTTTTCTGTTCTTGTACGGCACCTATATACCACGTGGAATCGGGCCCATACCACATCTAAAGTGAAGCTCACATTTGAGTCCAAAAGGTTCAGTACAGTCCACATAATGTTCGGTAAAAAAATCGCACCCTTTTGAGATCCGGGTTTGGATGAGAGAATAGTCCTTGGAGGCTAGATCCTTAGAGGCCTTGGAATCTTGGTTAATTTCAAACAATTGCTGAAAGACCAAAGTAAATGTAATTGAAATATTACTAGGATTCTGTGGGATTAGAAATTTTCTTTGTAGTTCTTTAACTGTTTGATGAGTTAGAACGTCTAGGATTCAGGGACTTTTATAAAATATTTTGAAAGCTATGTGGCTTAGTGCAAAATAAGATATCTACAAATATAATACATGATAATTTTCAAATACGAAAGGACTTCTCCATCATAATCTTACTTAAGCTACCAAAGCTAAAAACTGGACCCTGTAACATTTTAAATAATCGGGCATCCTTCCAGTCAAATATAATACAATAAATTTGATAAATTTGATTTTAATATAATATAATGAATTTGATACATATAATTGACAAGCTACGAATCAAAGAAGTAAAAAATAAGATGAACAAAACCAACTGAAATACTGGTGGCACTGGAGAGAAGAAGAAACATCATGATTTAGCCAGCTTTCAGTGGCAGTGATAAGACGGAGCTGGTCAGCTTTTACACTTCTTTATCAGTTTTATCAATTTTTATTCCATTTGAATAATTTTACCAACGTGACAATTTTCAATTATTGTGATCGTGACATCGTCTTTCAAGTAAGTAATCTATTGAAATTCCATAACGCAATACATTGATGATGTGGTTGCATATGAAATGAGTTGACGAAGTTCTAAGGAACGAAACTAGTCGTCGTAACAAACTGTGGTTGGATAATGTAATCATTTTATATAATAAATTTTTGACACTTAGAAATATTTTAATTTATTACAATGGAAACTATTTAATATATTGTATACACTATAATGTTTTTGTATTTTGTGAAGACGTTTTTGTGGTGGTTGTATTCTGTGGATGTTGGATAATTTTGATGATATGCCTTTGAAGGAACGAGAACCCCACTGAGCATCTCCCTCTTCTCAAATAATTAATTGTCGCCATACAACACAAGGACTATTATTGAAAAAATATGGAATGACAACTAATTAAACATTCACTTTAAATGGTGAAATTTAATTGATCTACTATCCATATTAACATGCAAAAAAAAAACTTATCGCACCGCAGTGCCTTGCTTTCAGAACATCTTTTAAAAAGCTGGGACTTGAAATACCAATTCCTAAGTAAAAGAAAAAAAACTCTTGTAAAAATATACAAATGCAAAAAAGTTTTTTTCAAAAGGTGTCCAATGAAATATTTTAAAAAAGGTTACTTATTTTTAGAAAACGACATGTAAGAAAGGGATGGAAGGTGAAAAAATAGTTGTTATTAAAACAGGTAGTATTTCTTAAACATCTTTAGTGTTTTAGGTCAACAAAGCATTTAAGTGACAAACACAACCATAAACCTTAAAGGCTATACGTTAAGGTTGAAGGGTTTGAAAGGATTGGAATGATGTAAAGGTTTAGGTGTGTTGTAAGAGTTATACATCCTGTTTCGTTTGCAAGGCCTATAAAGAATATAGAGTTCGAGAGTGAAAGGATTAATAGAATTGGCTTGTAAGATTTTTTGTGAGATTAGTAAACATTAGGTCAATTAATATTTTGGGCAATCAACTTGTTATTGTATAACTTATTAATTCACGTTATTGACTAAAATAGCAATTTACCGACTGGTGATAACCCTTTAAGACTGACAAAAGATGTACCTGACCAATATTTGTTTGGCAGTATTGTGTACACAACTAATTTAGTAATGTATCTTATAGATCCTTTTCAAAAACAATAGTATGTTATGAAATGCGAAGTACGAAGCTATTACACATCTTACCTGACCTGTAGGTATTCATACTGCATAGCAACAATCAATTTGGATACACGTGCCGTTACGTAACACCATTGCAACCCTGTATTACCCTGTGGAATTTGAAATTGGATGAATTTGACTTAACGATAGATATATGCTACTATTATTTATTTCTTTATTTATTCCCACGACAAACAGCCAATTAAAAAACTAAAAAAAACTTAGTTTACAAGATGGTAAGATATTTACAAATAGTGTTAAAATACCGGGTGTCCCAAAAAGAATGGATCAAAAGTAAACTGACTTGAACACTTTATTCTTAAACACAAAAAGTTAATTTTAAATACATTTTATTTCTTAAAATTTAAGTTTTTCCTTACATGATTTCACCGCCTAACCTCTACATGTTCTCCGTAGTTCACTCGGAGAAAGTCAAGACGGTGTTCAAGCTCAGACCACACATTGTGTCGCATTTCATTGGATATTTTTCCTAAGGCTTTCCTTATCTTTGCTTTAAGTTAGTCTAAGTTTGAGATCGGCAAGTTATACACTTGATCTTTCACAAATCCCCATACACAAATATCACAAGGCGTAATGTCTGGAGATCTAGGAGGCCACCGTATGGGACCGCCGCGACCAATCCAACTGTCTGGGAAGGTTTCAACCAGTGACTCCCTAAAAAATACCACCATCTTGCTGGAATATCACGTTTGGTTGGAAAGCCTCTAATTGAGGATAGGCATAGTGGCATAGTTCTCCAACACGTTAAGGTACACGTTTCTAGTAACTGTTTGCTCATGAAAGAAAAAAAAGGCCTATTAACGTGTGTACAGCAATGCAACACCAGACGTTCACTTTGGGACTGTCACTTACATGTTCATGAAGAAATGCAGTCTTTTGTGAACCCCAAATCCTCACATTGTGTTTGTTTACGTTTCCGGAAGTGTGGAAGGTTGCTTTATCAGAAAAAAATCTTTTCAAAAACTGGTCGTCTTTGGCAACTTTATCCAGCACATTAATCGCAAAATCTTTACGAAGCTGTTTGTCATTGGGTTTCAACTCTTGCAAAACTTGAAGTTTGTATGTTTTAAAGTGTAATATCTTATGAAGAACTCTGTGAATACTAGACACAACACAGATACATTTAACTCACGTTTAGCAGTTCGAAGTGACTTTCTTGGGCTTTGAAGATATGCATCACGAATGCTGTCAACAGCTTCATTCGACAGTCGAGGCCTACCGTAACCTTTTTTTATGGCGGATGTATCCAGAATCCTTAAACTGCCTGTACCATCGCTGGATACTGTTTCTGGATGGAGGATTTACATTGTATACAGTCTGAAATCTTCTTTGTACTTTAACCACTGATTTATTCTCAATGAACCACTCGAGGTACTGTGCTTTTAACTGCACATTCATAATGCAACTGTGATGTTTGTTTATGTTTTGAAAATTCATGTTTGCTCAAACAATGAACAGCTGATTATTGTTGAATCATTCTAAAAACAAAACTTAAAGATGTCAGATTTAAAATAAGCCATACTTGACTTTCCTACGACCCTCAATAACACGTATATTAAGCAGTAGATATGATCCATTCTTTTTGGGGCACGGTGTACCTATAAACATAAAATGAGATTATTAGTATTTGATCGAGTATTGATTAGTATTAGTGATCGAGTGATTGATTTTTTTTATTTATTATTGTGATTGATGATAATGGACATTTCTTTGAAAATTTAATTCTTTTTGTGGTTAGAAAGTAGTCGAAATAACATGGAGAGTATTAATTTTTGTATGTTACTTACTGTACTGAATTTCCCTATAATTGTCCATAGTTGTTTTAATTTTTCCGATAAAAAAGTGATAAAAAAGATGCAATTTTTTCTAGAACAGTATTAGGTTTCAGAAAATCTTCTTTTCTCATGCAAATGGGAGGATTTGCATTGCAATAATTTGTACAAACTGGGAAAGACCTTTTAAAAATAATTAATTTTAGAGTTCTTATTAGATTTTGTAAAACTATTTAAATTAATCTTCGGTCAAGTAGTTAATTTAATTTTATTACTCTTTCCTAATGGGATGCCACCAAGCGTCAAACAGTGTTCGATAACTGAGTTACTAACCGCTGAGTTAAATGGATCTTGTAGTTAAGAGGAATAACTGCGTAATCGGCACCCATAACTTCTACTGTAGTAGACATGGTCTGAAGTGCTATTCAAAATAATTATACAAAATTAAATTATATCTTCACCTATCAAATACCTTTCTATTAAAGAGCCTGTACGAAAAATGTTTTCACGGGTATGAAACTGTGTTTTCCAAACATTATCGCAGAAATGACCGATCGTAAACGTCGGTCAGTTAATGTATGAAATTCAGCATAATAAACATTACTATAAAACGTAGTTGATATTGATTTCAATTATAAAACTTTTTTAAACATATAAACGAGGTGTTAGCCCGTCCTACGTACGGGAATTCAGTAGTCAGTTAAAACCGTGTACAATTCAGATCAGCTAGTTTACACATATAAAGGCAAAGTTTCTTGCAGTTTTAATGTGAAAAATCGTCTTGTAAACAAATGTTGTGTGACCAAATATGTTTTTATTCCATCATAGGCCTATACGATATGCATTTTAAATCCGATAATTTTACAATAAAACAGCAATTCTGCAATTTTTACGATGTGAAAAGCGTTGAAGTGAGATTTGCAGCCGATTCGCACAGACGCACACTAATTATAAGTTGCCTACAGTAGAGAGAGTAATAGTCAATTGAGAAGTGTATAGACCTAGTCAACGATACCACCTTCCATAGCATACCTGCCTCTTCCACAATTATTATCACCAGAATACAACTACTATACACAATTTCCAGGGTCTGAATAGAAACGACCTAAAATAAAACGATAATATCCAATAAAACTCACAGTACA
Organism: Macrosteles quadrilineatus; assembly: GCF_028750875.1. NCBI lineage: Eukaryota > Metazoa > Arthropoda > Insecta > Hemiptera > Cicadellidae > Macrosteles > Macrosteles quadrilineatus. Next base: position 37,029,792 of record NW_026542597.1, on the reverse strand, counting down.
CATAATTTAACTTTGGGGACACCAAAGTTAGTTTTGATAGTAACGATTAGTTTTGATGTTAGGACATAACATCAAAACTAATCGTCACACCTATCCTTTATATCAATTTCACTGCATTGATTGCTAAATAAATAAGTGTAAAGAAAGAAAAGTAAAAACAATAACAGTTTGTTTTGAAACAGCTTTTTGGTTCAAATAACATTCATTTGAAAAAAAGAACTGGTCACATGTAGCAGGAATATAAAAAGTAAACACGCTAGTAAAGCTAATGACGTAATTGTCAATGTTTATTATCCATACCGTTATCAGTTCTATCCTTGATCGTAATTTCCCATATTAGTTAATTTAAACTACAATATATTCATAGTTGAAATAAAAGTGATATATTCACGTTTGGGGCGCTGATATAGGCACCCCCAAACGTAACCACAACTGAACACGATTTCATAAAAGGATGGTTTGTCTAATTGCAGTATCCTAGGTCAATGTTGACGTTGTGTTCAATCTATGTCATCCATCTGTTTATCTTTGTATAACACCCGGCTGAGGTTGTGGTGGTAATTTAAAATCGTGATTCCTGATTATTCTTGATCTTCTTTTTATGACATCAATATTTCCGGGCCTAATCCAAACAATGTTAAAGCAGACAAACATTAATTGTAAACAAAAAGCTACCATGAAGAATTAAAACATGTAAACATTGTTATTTTTCTAATCTTTCCTTGAAAAGTGGAGCAGTAAAATAATTTGCATTTATCCTTTTTTGTTAAGACTCGTGTATAGAGCCTCGATTTGTACTGTGGTTTACTTAATTTTGGTCAAAACTATTTTAAACTGTGGTCTAATTATCTCTACTAATCTTACTTATTTCCTATAATCAATGACAAAATAAGAGTAAATAAAATAACCTCATAGTTCCATAGTTTATATTTAACCAGCTTTTAGTTGAAACAAAGTATATTGCTCTAAAATAAATCGAAGATTACAAAGATTGCTTTAAAAAATAATTTGAACATCCTAGTATTTTACTATGTATATTTAATTAATCTGTCATCCTCTTACAAAAGAACTGAACGTATCAATGATTAGCATTACACATAGTATAAATAATTCAACCCTAAGTATGTCTTTACATTGTTATCCAAATGCTGAATTTGTGACATAAAAGCTGAATGTTTACAGCTGTTATGTTAAGCAAATTATTTTATGCCAAAAGCTAGTTTAGAATCTTAGCGTCGGCTGCTAGACTTAAAAAAAATTAAAACCTAATTTCTAAAAAACTGGGACCCTAAACTAAAATTATGGCTTCTACATTCCCTAGTTCTCAAAATTATCTTTCTTTCAACACAACAATCATGAAAATCCGTCGAGTGGTTGATTCAGAATCGAGAAATAAAAAAAACACTATTTCGTTTTAATATTATAGATAGTACAACAGCTTCCTAATACTATTTTACAGATGCGAGTTTCTTTAATAATTAGATTTCGAAACGCCCAAGAACTATCAACACATAATAAAAAAAGGGTTTTCATTGTTTTTGTGGGGTTAAGAATTCATATTAATATAAGGGTTATACACTTAAAAATTTAAATAAAGAAAGATAAAGACGCATTTTTACCTACAGATAAATTTCACTTACGAATCAAGTTGAAAAGAATATTCTGTGAATGTTTAATATAACCGCTTTAAACTTAAAGCACACATTTGCTATTTTTAATCTGTATAAATATTTAATCCAATCAATTGAATAGATTGGATCCTCTATTAACTTATGGGAATACTTTGAACACTCGATAAACTGTAAATCTATTTTAAGCTATTTGTTGAACAAGCAAATTCACATTGAACCGTATCACAGTGTTATCTTGCTGGACCATTGCACGAAGTGGTTTTATTGGACCATTTGGGAGAGAGAGACTGTTTAGCAATGTTTAGATATCCTCCCAATTAACATTTTGTGATAAAAGAGACAAATATCGATTGCAATGGCTTTAACGATAATCTTGTTTAATAAACTTGTTGTGTTGTTTGAGGGTTACGAATTATACCTTTTCAATTTTTTTTTAATTTCTTGTTATAAGGTATGTAGTTTTTCACATAAGTTTAACACAATATTGCTCGGTGCTGTTAATACCTTGCCTTAAAAATGTTGTCGCGTAGTATTACTTTTTGATAAATCGGTCTTTCTATCTCACACGTTGTTTGATGCAGATTTTAAAGTTTAAATTACAGAGAAGAATAGAGGTGCAAGCCAATGAGTAGAATTATCGATTGCAACACAGGCAGACAATCCTCATTTGTGATAGGATATTGTACTGAACTTATTTATAGTTGCTTATTAAGTTTTTAAATTACTCTTGTCAACAGTATTGAGATTTTGACGTTGTTTATAGTATTTTCACCCCAAAAAGAACTGAAGTTGGGGCAAACAAAATATTTTCTAGGAATCTGAATGGCTTATTAATTTTTTGTAACTGGACCCAGCTGTCCTTGATCATTGGGCTTTTGAAAATGGTCCTAAGAACCAGGTGGACTTTGTCAGTAACAGCTACACAGATTGATTATCACCCAATGTTCACTCACTATTTACTCATATTCAGCAATGCATTAGTGTGTATCCTTGTCTTGAAGAATTAAATTAAATTTAAAATCATGGCATAAATGGCATTCAAACTCTTCGAATATAAAAAATGTCTTACTCAACAAACACGATTTTAATGCAACTTATTCTATTAACCAGTAATAGCCTTGTGAACTTAATCTAAAATAGAGGCTACTTGACTAACAACTTTCACCCAAAAGCATATATAAACATTGATAAAATCAACCTATATGTGTATCATGTGGTTGTAATTTCCATTCAATGTATTCACATGACTGAATGACACCACAGTGATTTTTGTTTCGTTGTATTATTGAGTGTACAATTACGTGTGTACTCGTACATATACACATACTCGTACGAAGACCTTAGCACGTATATACTCAATGATTGTATTGACCAAGTAGAGTGCAGGTCGTGTGACAGACGGGTCCGAACATGTCGCAACCTGGCTAGACATGCGAAACGCTCATCAACCACTCATCTATCATACTTGAGGTAGTTTCTGACTTCCGATAGCAGGATGGAGATAAACGGATTGAATATATTAGGAGGTCTGTTTATACCATTTGCCTGTTTACAGGTTAAAACATTATAAAACATATTATAGACGAATAGTTAATAATACAATATACTCTAGTAGCTGACATGAACACAATTGATGTTTTTCATTCCTTCCGGTTCAGATGCAAAATATTTCAGGAAACAGAAAGAAACCCATTCCAGGTAGACGTGAAAAATGGCATCGCATCCTCCATTACATTTCAAATATGTATGTTAAGCTTCTTAGCAAGCAGTGCTGCATCTACAGATGAATAAACTGCAGAAGTACATATAATCATAAAACCACACTAACAATCACTCGGTTATCTATTTATAATGCTAACATAGTAATTAAAAACGTCTTTCTTATGACTATAGGTTTAAGATTCCAGGTACCAATTAGGATAAAGAAGAGGGGAATATAGCTCAAATTCACTTTAGGATGATTATATTTTAAGTGATTGAATAATGCAAGGTAAATAAACATGAAGCGCGAAAAAAAAATCATTTTTGGTTAATACGATCAACAAATGTATTCAACTATCGTCAGACAATGTCAGGCAGTTGTCTATGTTTTACATTACTCAGGTACAACAGACAAATGTATTCAATTATCGACCTCAACAGTCGTAGTCAAGGGCACGAGCAAACACTCGTCGTATGTATCCAGGATGTTGTTTGTCTCTCACACAATGGCATGCAGTTGTCCATGTTTTACATTACTCAGGTACAACAGACAAATGTATTCAATTATCGACCTCAACAGTCGTAGTCAAGGGCACGAGCAAACACTCGTCGTATGTATCCAGGATGTTGTTTGTCTCTCACACAATGGCATGCAGTTGTCCATGTTTTACAATACTCAGGTACAACAGACAAATGTATTCAACTATCGACCTAAACAGTCGTAGTCAAGGGCACGAGCAAACACTCGTCGTATGTATCCAGGATATTGTTTGTCTCTCACACAATGTCAGACAGTTTACCATGTTTTACATTACTCAAGTACAACAGACAAATGTATTCAACTATCGACCTCAACAGTCGTAGTCAAGGGCACGAGCAAACACTCGTCGTATGTATCCAGGATATTGTATGTCTCTCACACAATGTCAGACAGTTTACCATGTTTTACATTACTCAAGTACAACAGACAAATGTATTCAACTATCGACCTCAACAGTCGTAGTCAAGGGCACGAGCAAACACTCGTCGTATGTATCCAGGATATTGTTTGTCTCTCACACAATGTCAGACAGTTTACCATGTTTTACATTACTCAAGTACAACAGACAAATGTATTCAACTATCGACCTCAACAGTCGTAGTCAAGGGCACGAGCAAACACTCGTCGTATGTATCCAGGATATTGTTTGTTTCTTACACAATGTCAGACAGTTTACCATGTTTTACATTACTCAAGTACAACAGACAAATGTATTCAACTATCGACCTCAACAGTCGTAGTCAAGGGCACGAGCAAACACTCGTCGTATGTATCCAGGATATTGTTTGTCTCTCACACAAAAAAAGACTGTCATTTGGTCCTTGACAATTGTAAGAAAATATAGGTTTTCATATTTACTTCGTTTATACAGGTATAATCAATACTTGCACGATAGTGTACAGCACGCCAGACAATTATGCGCAATACATAATGTAAGTAACTTTGTTATAGAAACTTCACGTCAAGTTTAGAAGCTGGTTACTGAATCGCTTACAACCCTTGAACTTTCCCACTTCAGACTGCTAGTGATCACGTTGTAAGAGGTTAAGATTATCTTTTTTTCAGCAGGAAAAAACATGTTTATAATGGTACGTGACTGGTAATAAAATAATGAAACATACTTAACTTTTTAAAACAAAAACAACTATCAATAAAACCTATTTAGAACACTTAAAATATAGATCCACGAAGCTTGATCATGTCAATAATCGACGAAATAATATTAATAACTAAAATAAGGTTAGAAATGATAGTTATGCCACATGTGTATGAAATGTATGAGGCATTTTATAAGGTTCAAATTTTTCATACCAAACACAACCACATGAAATAAAAACTACGAGAGAAACATAGCTTCTGACGTAATATGATGTATTGAACAAACCCGATTTACGGATGACATCCGACACCGAATTGTATTGGTATGAACTACGATTCGTTAATTAATCGACTTTGCGTTCGCAGATGATCCGTTTGTGAATCCAAACCAGTGTTTACGATTAAAGTGGTTTCTCACTGTCTCATTGGTTAATAACTTTATTTCTTTGTTCTGTTTTGTCGAATGTCCCCAAAAAAATATCTATGTAGAAAGTACCTATTAATGTACAGTAGGTGGCAAGGTAACCGATGCAAATATCTGGGTTTTATGTCTCCAGATTCTAAAACACAATTCGTGAAAATATTAATACACAAACGAGCTGCCTTCAAGATATTACACGTCTTGTTGTCTAATTGTACTCATAAAAAAAAAAAAAAAAACACTTTAAAACCCTCAATTTTAGAGACCGTCTATGATTGTAAATACATAAACAAACACCCGAAAAGTCTCTAGTTTTAAATAGAAATCTCATTAATTTTCAGTATCACATTTATTTATCATGAAATTTTGAGTATCCTTGTTGGAACTCATAATCTCTTATTGATCATGAATTTTGGTTGATGTATTTGATAGTTAAGAATATGGTGTGACAAACTGCATATTTTGTATTCATATGAGATTTGTCCAGTTTATTGCCAACACAGCATATAATTATACTGTATTTCATTACGAGATGCATTAATTAAAAGTCCATCTCCACGTAATATCTAGCCACTCGGTACGGTAGCATAGAACTTGTCTACAGTTGTTTGGTAAAAATGTAAGTACTTTATTTACAAGCAATATTTTGTATAATATAAGTTTGCTCTACTAACATCAAAAGTTTGTGTCAAACGGAAAAATTCGGTTTTCACAACGGTCAGTAGATAAAACTTATTATCTTATATTAGTCCAAAGCTAATAACTGTTTTATTAGCAGTCGATAACCTTTACTCAGTGATTGATAACTCTTACTCTACTTTGGTTATGTTCCGAGTCTTGCCATCGTCTTACTTTTACTTACTTTGTAGTTTTATCATTCTAGAAAATATCATTATTGATTTAGTTTAGTTTATATTTAAATATGTAATTTTGGCTACTATAATATTATGAATGTATAATTATTGTCCACATTCATTAGTAAACAAAATTTCGAATGAAAAATGGCTTAAAATACATATTTTAAATACAACCCACAGTAAGATTTCCAAACATTTTACTAAATTCTATGGATTGAACTTCCTACCTTGTAGCTTTGTAGCTTTGACAATATGCTATATCTATATGATAGCTAAAATAATGCCACTATCTTCTAAAAGTTATGAGTAAACCCGTTTTATACTAGAGCCTAGTGTCAAAGGACGTGAAAATGAAACATAACAAAAATGTATTTCAATTTTATTTTTACCACCTTCGTGGCAGTATCTTATAGTCTCCTTCTCCCTTCATTCTTATCTTCTGTCAAAATGTTTGATGGAAACACTCTCCCTCAATTTCTTGTTTCAGAATCTGTTTAATTATTGTTTTATAGTCATTACTATGTGAAAATAATCTTTTACGTAATTTAAATTTCAACACGTTACTATTTCATGTAAATTCATGTGTAGTAATAAAATGGTTGACTTTTGAAATTCACAGCATAATTTGCTACCCCCTTATACAGTAAAATATGAAACAGTGGAAAAATTATTTTAAAATGGAAAACACCCAGCTCTTTTATGAGCTTAAAAAGGTTAAGTAAATAAGTAAAACAACGGCTAATGTAGAAGCCAATGAAAGTGTGTTATTATCGGACACGCTATTTCCTCGTTTGTTTTTAACCTTTCAACCTTTGGAGTAAAACAGTACGCTTCATAAACCTATCATTATAAAACCTAAAGAATATCACTGTTGAACAACTTAAGAATTTGTTCACCACACTAGGATGTTTTTATCCTTTTTACATTGGTTGATTTGGCTGAATAAATGACTTATGACTTATGACTTTTGACTTACGTACGTTAATTGGTGGCTGAAAGTTAAGTTTGGCTGGCCATGCCAGCTGTCATTGTCATTTTGGGACCGAGCAAGTTTTTACATCCCTAGGGCCAAAAAATAGCTGTATCCTTGTGCATTGCAATATACTTGTTTTATTGTCACCGCTGCTTAGCAACTATTTATTATTATTTTTACAGTTTCCTCCAAAATTTTTTAACACAACTATAAATTTGCTGATGTGTTGACTGTTAGGGTGCATATTGTATTAAATTTTACCTAACCCGCCATGTTAAACTTCCCTATGCCAAGCGTGATGTATACAACTTCTTTACTTCACGAGTGATGTAAAGTTTCAAAAACTCCCTCGGTGAAGAAATTAAACCCATTTAAATAACATTGAGTGATCGACTTAAAAAAATATACCTCTATGGAGCCAACTACGTTTAACGCTAGAAATCAGCTGTGCGCTTGAATTCTATTGTTATGCTAACAATAGAATTTTCCTAACCTAGCTTTTGTTTGTAAAAGAAAGTTACTCTTAGAAGATGAGTGAAATGGATGATGAAAATATTGCACGTAACCCCCTGTATATTGGCCAGGTAAAATCTTGTACGTTACACGTTACGCAAGAGCGTGATTACATCACTTATGTGAATTATGCTCAATTATGCAACGTTCACCTGCGTGATGTAAAAACGCTCTTACTACCCTTGTAAGGTAAATAGCTATTCTCAACTTTGTATAGCGTGGTGAAAAATAGCGTTCGTACCACGGGCCTAAAGGGTTTTGCAGCTCTCGTTCGTTTTAAGTTCTCGACTTCCTCTCGAACTTAAAAAATTATCTTGGTCCAACAAAACCTCATTTTCGACCCTAGGAACGAAATATACTATACGGTGACTATACTAAGACATGCAAGTTTATTGGCTCTAACACAAGAGTAAATAAATAATTGTAGTATCGGTCTTTTACATTGATGGAGGTACAATGAATTTTTATTCGCCTTTAGGGAGTTATGGTAACCAGGCTGAGGTATAAAAAAGATATATGTAATTGAATAAAATATTAACTGCAGGCATTTACAGATTCAATCCACACCTGTAAACGGGTGGAAAGTGACCTACTTGACACGAATTATAGGGGTGACTTTAAAGTAAGGGTCCTCGAACGCTGATAACATCTCAGAGTTATTGATTTAGAGGAAACTGCTGAATGTCTAATAAGTCTTTGACCTTTTCTTTGCATTGTTAGGTATTTAAACAGATTATTTCTATAACATTTATAAGAACACGATAGAATCTAGAGTAAGCTCCCTTCAGGATGTAAACATGTGTAAATTGGCGTTATCAGGACGTGTATAGAGTTACAATATTGAATGTGTCAATATCTGATCTCTTCTGCACTACTTCATCTGTGTCCATGCATTACCTTGTAAATCTATAGAATAAGCTGTTTTATACTTGATAGATAGTAAATATAAATTTTTTGTCACAATCAAACAATATTCTTTTTAATACCCTTTTTTATCTGACAACGTTTTTTGTATACGAATGGAAATTTGAATGATGAATGAAAGAATCCCTGAAAAAATAAAACTTTATAAAAATAAATATCAATTGGTCACTGAACACTTATATTTTGGTTCTCAAAATTGTATTTTTAATAGAAGTTTTCTTAATGAAAAACATAGTTGACTGTTTTAAAAATACACTCTTGATAAACAAATTTTAACACATCATCAAACGAGATCCTACTTTCCATCCATTTACGCTAAGTTAAAGAATGCTTAGCGAGTAACTTAGCACAACGAGTGTTTTTCACCGAAGCTTGATAGCCGTAATAAAGTTAAAAGCGTTTCAAATGAAACCCTTGGATTTTCTTCTTTTCTCCAAATCTTTGAACCGAGTGGATGCATCAATATTGTATAATGTTTTATGAAAGATTTTTTGGTCATAGTTTGTTTGGAATATATTTGTAGCATTCAAGATACCGGACGCAGATAGAAGTGCTTCTCACAATATCTAATATTGCAACATTCAATACGTCTAGGTAACGTATCAATGTACTCAAATATACCTCCTGGATCCTGCCATGTTAAACTAGAGTGGATCGTTCTACCAAGAGGATCATAGAAATATGTATCATCTTCACTTGAATTTTGTCATATTTATTGTTATTTGTATATGATATTCCGTGATAAATGTGCGCCATATAAATCATGATGTTTACATAAATAGAAGTGGTTTTCCTCTTCAATATTGGTTTTTATTTCTTTAGATAAAAAGTATATAATTTTACATAGTACTAGAAACATTTTACTATCAACTCCCAGTCTACTTAGAGCTTTGTTTATTTAAAATCTCAATTTTACTACTGTAATGGCCTGGTATAAGTAATAGTTTGAATGAAGGAAAAAATACAAAAAGTTTCTGATAAATTCTAGGGTTTATTGTACGGTATGTATTTAAATCAAACAATATTCCTATTTTGAAACATAAACTTTTAAGTGTCGTATTTAAAACTCTATATAAACTGAGAAATAATAATTGAAAAGGCTTCAGACCTGTAATAGGTTGGGAATTAAAAGGAACTCCGTAGTTTTAAGTTTTGAATCCATATTGTCCAACTCGTCAGCTATACTGATCATCACAAAGTCAATGTTAATGTAAAAATGGTTTTATCTCAATGATACAATTAAGTACCATTTTTAGTTCCTTTTTTATTACAGAAAAACAAATGTAATAATTCTTCTTACTTTTAAATTGTTATTAGTTGCTAGTTTAGTGAAATACACAGTACTATTGGTGCTATTAACTATATTTTTTCCATCACGTAAAAGGATACCATGAGTTTTTTTTTCATCTTGAAGACCATGAATGATTATTTTACATGTAAACTTACTTTTATACGCCTTTTATTCCTTGTCATGATGATATCGTGTCATTATAAGGACTCGTGTCATAATGATGACAAGATTGTTTGTGTACTGTTTGTAAATTTTCTGTAATATACTGAACACTGAATTGGTAGATACCTGCTAAAAAGTGTTATCGTTACTACAACATCTTTTATTTAAACATTAGATGGTACAAAGAAATGTGTTTAGGCTGCAATAGTAGTAGAAACAATCATATATTGATAAAAAATATTGTAGAGGCGATACTTGTACACAAACATTTCGAAGTACTAAACATAGACTAACTGAAACCTGCAGAACACATCTGGCTGTAAAGTATTAAATAGCTAGTTTTAAAAAGTTGGTCACAACATATACTTTAAAAATGATATAATAACAATTACCAGATCTCAATTCTGTGGTTATATATTGGGTAGAGATATGGAAGTTGCTTGTAATGTAACATATGTTCGTAACCCGCTGGCCAATGAGAAGGGCACATGTTGCACTTTGATGTTACGCTCTACAAGCATACTAGCATGGTAGTTGGTGAGACTAGTTATAACTAGAAGCCACGTGATTACACAATAGATTGAAATTCGCTAACATTATTGAACAGAAAATCTGTAGGGTTATTTATGATACAAATCATATATCTCATGTATGTTTTAATTATAAATATAATCATGTGTTTATTAGTTCATTTTTACTTACTTCAACATTATTTCTACAAAATAAATGCACTTTTTAAATATTATCTTGTTTCTTGTCGTCTTAACATTAAAAGCACACATCTTTACATTCACACCATAAATATGAGCAAAACATCAATCGTAGCAATACCAAAAACTAACAAAAGTATATTAAAGTTAATATCTTATGATGGTGAAATCTTTTACAAAACTATAAATCAATGAAAAAAAATTAAAAAGATTGGTACTTTATTATTATTTTGACCAAACCTAATAATTATAACCTAACCTTACCTAACCTATGGGGGACAATGTTTTAGGTAAGGTTAGGTTAGAAAGATTATGTTATTTCAAACTAATCTAAATCTTATTTGGTAGCCAATTTATCGGTGTGGTCAGTATAATACCAAAGTAACAAAAGGTCATCAAACTAAAAAGAATGTCAACATTTTATTCAAATAATAACTCATATTTATCTGATTAAAGGTGTTTTTATTTCTTTATTTATATGTGAATCCTGTATAAGCCTGGTAAAGTATGATTAAACCAACACAGTAAGAGTTCTCCAAAATGTAAACATGTGTACATTGGTGCTACTAGGACGTGTAATGTAACAATATTGAATGTGTCAATATCTGATCTTTTTGCGCCGCACTATATGTGTTCTTCTATTACAAGCTTACAACTTATTACAAAACTTACTTTTGTAATACGTAACATTTTCCAAATGATTTATCATTGCTAAGTCTAAAATAACTGTAGTATTTAATGCCGAAGATAATGTCTTAAATTTTATTATTGACGAGAAACTTAGTCAAAGATTTTACTTTAAAAATATTATAATAATGCGTTTTCAGTGTTGCAAGTTGTAGCGATATGAAGTTTGGCCCAAAATAAAGTATACAGTAGAATAAGATCGAACACCTTTTATTCCTCAGCACGTTTTGGTCTATCATTAATGGTTTATTGAATTATAATTTTTTTTTAACCTTGTTGCAGAATAGCACACTTTTGTATGATTGGTTTGTATGCTTTTATATTATTTTGTGTGATGTATGGCTGTTTTTGTAGAAAAGTATTTTATGACGTTCGACCAAAATGCCGGGTGAAATTTCAGCACATTTGGGAAACTATTGAACGAATTGCTTTGTAAAAGGCAAGTATGGAAATATAAAAATAGCTTTACTTGAATCGTAAACAAGTTGAATTAAGGAGATTTACTTTAATAATGGGACATAGTTAAACTTGTTTGAAAGTAAAACATATTAAAAAAAAACATAGTGTATAATTTTGAGAAAAAAAATTACGAAAAGAGATTTTTGTGAGTAGATTAACATAACAGACCAGGCAATGTATACCGCTAAAGCCTGATGAGCGTAATAAAGTTAAAAGCATCTCGAATGAAAGCCGTTGGATTTTCTGCGTTTTCCACAAGTCTTTGCTCTGAGTGATTGAGGAGTGACTGAGTTTACATAAGTTAACCCTGAAATTACCCTGGTCAATTTTGTGACGAATTATGTTTTATAAGCTAACATATAAGCCTATATTTTTTACATTTATCAAATAAAACCCTTACCCTGAAAGTGTTTGTACGAAAACACGTTTCGATGTATTTTCTTCATTATTAAGACATTTTAATGATAAAACTAATATTTAATAGGAATACATTCCCAGACCAGTTTAACGTCCCTATGGGAGTTCACTTACAAGTGAATGTAACATTTCTCTTGTTACATGTTGCATAACATGCTCATGTCAAGGCCCACGTGACACCATGGATTGTTATGTTATACAATCTCTCTAGAGATTAATAGAGGACATTGGTTATAATTAGAAACTACATAAGGACGATGAACATACTCTATAGTATATTGGTCATAGTCAGCGTTCAGCTGAGACAAGAAATTTTTTAAAAAGTGTTTTAAAACCTCTTATTAACTAAATTGCAGGGTGCCGCAGTTAAATTTACTATCTAATGACAGTCTTAGGAATCAATATTACTACGTTGTAAACTAAAAAAATGACGGAGTTTCGGATACGTCAACAATCCATTTAATGGGCAAGCTATAGGTTCTATTCAACAGATTTTTCTTAATGTCACAAATTTATTCTTAATTTTTTTTAAACTAATTCTAAAATGGTAAAATAATTAAAATACAAGTTATACAGCCTGAAAGTAGGCTACTAATTCAAAAATTGATATAAACTTAGTGGGGAAGATTACAATAATGTTATCAATTGTTAAAACCATGAACATCTATGCTTAAAGTGAATCTGTAATAAAAACATAAATTTTGATCAAGCTCAAAGAGCAGATATGTTCGTAAATATCAATAGGTTTGCTCTTAAAATGTAGTCGATATACTTAAATAGCTTGATAGTCTTTGTTTGACATGCAAATAAAACTGTACTTCAATTCAGAAAATTAAGTAATTTATTTTACATTATTAATTTAACTATATTATACATTTAATGACGAATCATACCAAAATATGTCCTATTTGGTTACATTTTTATATGCACAGACTGTATTCCTTAATACAGGGGCTGATCAGTTATATTATCATAATGTATATGACGCAAGATTAAAATTATACTACAAAGAAACCCCATTGTGCTAATTAATTAGTTTTGAACCTTAAATCTGAAATCTCTATGTAAAACTACTTAAAGCTCCTTTTGACACTTTACTGATATCTTGACACGGTTACTGATACTAATCATTGTAAAAATATGTTTGTGCATAATATATAACTAATTGTTCAAATGTTTTTAAGTGGGTTTTTCTTAAAAATGATAATTAAATGGACAAAGTTTTAAAAGCAAAGCATTCACCATAGTAGGATTCATAATATACAAATAAAATAATTCGCATTCATTTTTACTTACATAAATTTACATTTTAAGGTGTGTATATTGTTAGTTTTTAATAATTAGTAATAATTAAAATTCCACGAAATAAACTTAACAAAATAAGGTCATGAAATAATATTAAGAGCAATGTAATAATATTTTTCTTAATATGTACAGAACAGTCGGGGAGAAATAACTATGAGAATTATAATTGAATCACGACCTTTAATAAAATTTAATTACTTTCGTAAAGATTACGTCCTAAGTTAAAAAGTGATGCATTTGGTGTAATCAATAAAGTGATACAGTTGAAAGCATCGTCAACAAATAACTTGGATTTTCAAAATTCGTCTAGCCATTTTAATAATAACGATAAAATGGTTAACTTTGTTTGCACAAGATTGAATTTAAACTTCATTAATTTTGTGTAATGTACTAATTTAATTTGAAAAACTAATGTGTTTAAAATGATTTTACTCCTTGGATTAAAACCGCTTGGTAAGTAAATCATTTATATAAACTCAAATGCAAATATATTAAGTTGTATTATTATCGTCAGTTAAGAACGCCATTTTAAATATTTTTGAGAATTTTGAACTATATTTTAACGGTAAAACAGTATATTCTTCAGATTTTACTTCCATTTAATTATTCCCAATCAGTTTGTAGTAAATACAATTTCCTTGTAGTTTGCAAACATATTTTACCGGTAGTTTTTTCTCTTTTTAAAAAATTTAGAAATATACTACCTCTTTCTTTCTTATTGTTGGATGTAATCTTTACTGTAATAGTGTACAAGGATCAAAGAAAAAATTTACGTGCTTTAATGCGCTATTTTGTGCGTATTAATAATGTGTTTCACATTTAAATTTTTAGTCCATAAAATATATAAGTACAAATCGATAGTAAAAATCAGTTAATTTATATGCACAAATGTAGTTCGTCAATTAGTACGATGTCATGACAAGTCTACATATATTTAAAAAAATATCATATTTCTATAACGGGTTATTTAAAAGAAAAGTAAATAATACAGCAAATAGATTGTATGAAATGGGAAATTTATTTTCTTCCACACTTATTAGATGATGTATGATACAATTTTTTCATGATTACTCAATGTAGATGATACTGTTCAGTGTTCAGTTCTGGTTGTTTTTGTTGTTGTTGTTGTTGTTCTTGTTGTAGACGGTGACAGTCTGGAAGAAGACGTTCTTGGCCTGCTGGAAGGTGTTGGCCTGGACTTGACGGTCGAAGGGGAAGCCCTGAGGACGGTTGTCGTTGTTCTGGTTCTGGTTGTTGTCCTGGTTGTTCTGGTTGTTGTTGTTGTTGGGCTGGTACTGGTTGACAGCGACCACGAACACGTACTGCTGGCCGTTCTGAGATCCCTTGGGCAGGATCAGGTTCTGAGGCAGAGTGTACTGCTGCTGCTGCTGTTGAGTCTGGTTGTAGTACAGGTTACCTTGCTGAGCCTGGTTGAAGATGGCGCGAGTGTTGGGCTGCTGCTGGACGAACCTGGTGGACTGCTGGGAGTTGCGCTGGATCTGGTTCTGGCCGTTCTGGACTGTTGTGACAAACGACAAAATGTTAGACATATGCACATCCAATCATAACATAGCATCTAACGTATACGAGTTTTATTACGTTTTGTAATTTATAACAGATATCATATTAAAATAGAAGAAAATCCGCTTCAAGGACCATAATAACTACAATAATATAGAAAATGTTACAAGTTTCAGCACAGTAATTAAAGAAAAATTCAAATATTCTATTATTATTTTATTTTTTACTTAAAACCTAAATTTAACTGCGTAGTCCTACTAATATTTTATTTAACATTTTAGTTGAAAGCACATTTTATCACTTTTTTACTAAATGTGTTTTATGAAGCAAAATAGAGGCCAACAATGTTCAGAAATACTTACGCTTGGTGACGAAACGGTCAATCTCGACAAAGTTCTGCCTGGCCTGCTCCAGAGTGTACTGGTTGCCTTGGGCGTCGTACTGGGGTCCGATGAAGACTCGCACGATGGCGTCGGCTTCCTGCTGGCTGTTGACCTGGATCTGGTAGTTGAAGGGCTTGTTGTTGAGCTGCTGTTGCTGGGCCTTGTACTGGTAGTTCTCGGCCTGCTCTCCCTGCTGGTAGTTGATGGCGTTGTAAAGGTCCACCTCGTTGTTGTCGAAGTAAGTGACCAGCTTGTCGACGTTCACAGACTGAACTTGAACACCGTCAAAGTTGACCTGCTCCTTGTTGTAGGGCTTCAGTTGGTTCTTGAAGTTCTGGAAGTAGTTGACGACGCGGGCGATGACCTGGTAGAAGACGGGGTCCCTCAGGGCAGCGGAGTTGGTCTCGATAGCTCCGGGGGCGGCCTGGTACTGGTTGTTGGGGTCGACGATGCTGCCAACCACCTTCCTGAAGACATCGAAGTAACCGTAGAATCCGTTGTTGGCAGCGTAGTACTGGTTGTTGACAGAGTTCTCGTTGGCTTGCACAATGTTACCCAGAACAGCGACTCCGTTCTCGGCGTTCAGAGACTGCTTGGTTCCCTGGTCCTGCCAAGAAATAATTGATCATTGAATCGTAGTGTGTGCAAACTTATTTGAAATTACTACAGTGTCTCCAAGATATGAAAGCAAGGATTAATAATCAATGAATAACAAAACCTTAAAAAAAATTAAATTGTGTATAAATTATATAAAAGGAGCATAAGGTATCTGTACAATTAATGTTTATTGTTTTAAACATTATCCTGTTATCTTTAAGTCCTTTTTATTACGTACAGTAACAAATAATTATGTTTTAAAAATAATTTATTATTGAACCTGTGGATGGGTAATATGCAGAATAACCTTAGTTAAGTTATTAGCTATTGATTAATTTTAAATAAAACCACTATTACTTACGTTCTTGACCTGCTGGCTGTCGACGGCGTCGGCGATGCGCCTGTCAATGTTCTGCAGTTGTTGCAGGTAGTTGTTGTTGGCGTTGTTGATGTTGACGTTGTTGGGACGGGCGGGCACGGCCTGGCCGTTGTGGTACTGCAGCTGGGGGTTGTAGCCGGGCTGAACGTTCTGGTTGAACTGGAATGGCTGCACGTTGGGCAAGTTGTTGGCGTACCTCTCCAGGTTGTAACGAGCCAGAACCTGTTGCAGGTAGTAGAAGAAGTTCTCGCCTTGGTTGGCGTTCTGGTTCTTCTGGTTGTACTTCTGCTGGTTGAACCAGGTGGGGTTGAAGATCTGCTGGTTGGCGAACTGCTGGTTCAGGTTGATGTCCTCGCTGAAGTAGGCGACGCGAGCCTCCTGGTTCTGCTGCTGCTGGTTCTGGTACTGGTTAGCCTGGTTCTCATTGTCGTAGTTCTGGTTGTTCTGGTACTGGTTGTTGAACAGCTGCTGGTACTGGTTCTGGTTACCCTGCTGCTGCTGTTGTTGCTGCTGCTGTTGCTGTTGTTGCTTCTGCTGCTGGTTCTGGACGTAGTTGTTGGTGTTGTTGGACTGGAAGACGGCTTGCTTCTGGCCTTGCTGCTTGTTGTTCTGGGCCTGCTGGATGGCCTGAGCGTTGACGTACAGGTTGGGGTAGACCTCGGACTGGGGAGGCAGGACGACGCCCTGGGTGTCTTGACGCTTGACGATGGCGACGCTCAGAGCGTAGACGAACTGTCCCTCGTTGACGCGGTCACGGGCCCAGCAAGCGGCCTGGTAGAAGGTGTCAAAGTCCTTGGCGAAGTAGAACACGTCGAACAGCTGGATGGCCTGTTGGAGCTGGTTGGGGTTGTTGTAGTTGAACACTTGTCCACGGGGCAACAGACCCTGCTGGTATGCGTTCTGGAACTGCTTTACGGCGTTGGCGTTCTGGAACAGGAATTATGAAATTAAATCGGTGGCCAAGTAGTATAAATGATATAATATAGTATAATATATTTGGTTATTTAAAAACACTGCAAACTATATTATTTAAAACAGCATCTCGTTCATAGGTATAAGGCCATTTGGAATATGGCAAAATTATGGTATAATACTGAACTTAAAAATATTTTCACTTACAGTAGCACTAGTAAGTCTGAAACTTATTCAAAAGAAACATTTTTACGTACAAAATAATGGAAGTTTTATAGCATTATATTAGAGTTGGTATGATAGTATTTATTTGAACTACTGTATTTAGTTTTTATATTAAATTGAAATATTTGAAATTGAAATACATAATACTATTGACAAAATATTGTTGGCCAAAATAATAACAAATTACTTAATACAAATTTCAATGAAAAAATTTTTTCACTATCTTACGCTTTTAAAATGTTTAGTTAAAATGTTATGTGTAGTTGATATGTTACTCACGTTGAAGTTCTGGTTGTTGAAGTTGAAGTTGTTGCCGATCTGCTGCTGGTCCTGGTTGTAGTTGGGCTGTTGTACATTCACGAACAACTTCAGCAAGCTCTGCTGCTTCTCGTTGAAGCTTTGGTTGCCTGAAAAGGTGTTCTTCTTTATTATATGTAATTACCGAGCAAATTCATGTCATTAAATAACTTTGTTATGTTACCTGTAGTTTTTTTACATGGAAAATATATTTATGAAACAGTGTTCTCTAGTAATCATGACAAAGAGATCAAAATAAACATAAAATTAAAATACAGGAACTTTTATTAGTTTTTATAAGTAATAGTTTTTATAATGGTATTGTTTGTATTAGGCCTATTTTTAGTGGGGCTTAGCTCATACGTTATATTACATTAAGATTGTCTTATAAACCCTAAATATATCAAAGTTTTATTTAAAATGTAAACAACTTTGATTAAATTAAATAAATATTTTAAATTTAAAAACTCTTTATACTTATTCTGTTTGCAATAGTTTGAATTCATTGTAAAATGAAGGAGTAAAATTGTTACTACCCAGTCAACTGAGTCAGATATATTAAATATATTTTATTTAACGGTATAATACTTAACTGAATGTACAGCACTTATATACAATTGGTAAAAATTACCTAAAATTTAATTGTACCTTATAAGCATCTGTTGACCTAGTACCAGAGTTGCAATTATAAGATTGTATTAAGGACGTAAATAAGTTGATTTGCTAAGAAGATTCTAGTTAGTGTACTGCTGCATATATCTTAAGCGAATATTATGTTGCTTATTTTTTAACAGTTGATTAAAAATTCTGGTTCTTCATTATAAAAAAAAAATATAATTATTTTCTGAGAAAATATTTTGGTTCAATATTTAAGCTATGGGTTGTACCTTTGAATATTAATATCTTCTGTATCCAATAGTCAATGGTTTTACCGACCAAAATATCAATAAAAATATTTAAAAAAAATCCGCGTTATATTGTAGAAGGTATTTTTTTCCGTGATGTATTTTTATAAGACCAATTTTGTTAATTACTGTATTTGAATATTTACTAAACAATGTTTCATAAGCACATTGGTCTTAACGCTAACAAATATGGTAACATGTTTACCTTGTTAATTATAAGCTTGTGTTTTAATGAATGTAATTTAAATACTGGATAAAACCCAATATATTACCAAGATAATTTTTTTCAATATCTACCTACTATTAGTTAACTACATACAAGTAAATAGATTTCCTCCGAAAAAAAATATCCATTTATTTATTTAAATGCTACAGTACAGGCTTACGTGCATATTAAATTGCAGCATAGTATGTTGCAAAATCGTTGTTAAAATCATTCTTTAAGTCGGAATAAGTTATTGATGGTGTAAAAAACAACAAAAATGTTTTAAATTTTAATTTCTTTGCGATGATAAAATTGAAAAAAAAATGCAGTTTCTTGGAATTCGAGACATTTCAAACTATAAAAGCAATAAGTTTCATTTATGTCGTGTCACAAGTAGTATAAGCTATAGTATGTTATGGTATTTAGGTTACCTTGCTGGCCTTGAGGGCCGGCCGCGGCGAGTGCCAATCCACACAGAAGCAGGGCTGTAAACTTCATGGTGAACAGTGACTCTGCAGACGACCGCTGGGGTATATATTGGCGCTGCTATCGCACTATCTGCCGACCCTGTGACTCGAACCGCCACAAAAACCGGGTCCAATCTTACTGTTGCCAAAAAGGCTGATGCAAATGTTGGTTTGACCATAACAAGATAAAGGAGCAAATAGATACAGGATGGAAAGAGACATGTTAAATTGTCCCCATCCTGCTGGCCAGGTTAAGTAGTATAGTTGATTTTGGATACGAAAGTAGATACGTAGGAATATCTATATACACTATCTACATGGAACAGCTAAAGCCAATACTATTTATGTTAACCTTATAATGTTATGGAGTTATTGAAGTTTGTGGGTTTTTAAAAGTTGAAGGAACATAAAATTAGAGATTTGACTGGCAAAAATGCCTCCTTTCCCTCAATGCTCAATAGCACTAAGCTTGGGGAAAACAGGGACAAACACAATTCAAAAACAAACATCACAAAAACAAAACTATACCACATTGAATTTGTCTAATTAAATTTATCCTGCCTATTTAACTATTATTTCATGAGCTTACATCATCAATGTAATAATACTAAACTGAAATTAACTAACTAAACTATCAATATCGTAATGATTAACATAAAAATTATAAAAAGTTGTTTGATAAAATAGTATTGTTAAGGAATATTTTAAATTTTTGAAAACCACAAACAAAATGTATTAATATTATGTATTTAAAAATGATATTATATTCATGTAATGGAATTAAGTTTTCCTCTCAAATAGTTTGAAGCTAGAGAGAGGTAAATAAGTCGCTGCAGTGTACAACAAATTTGGAATGCGAGAAATAAATGAATTGAATTGAAATTGAATTAAATTTAAATGCTTAGTATAAAATGTACTTCATACTAAAATTTACTCGTATGAAATATACTTGTGTTGATTTAATTATTGATTTTGCAACAATATAATTGGCATTGACATATATCTATACCAAAGTTATAGCTAATAAAAAAAAACAAAAAAAAGCTTTGTAGTTAATCCTCCAGTAGGCGCGCCAAAACTTAAGACAACTGTATTATTTTTAATATTTTAAGGGTTAAGATAAATAATAAAATTGTTCTAGATTCAAAATAATTGGTTTTTATGTCAATTGGCAAAGTTAGTTTTTAGAAAGAATATTTTTTTCTCTAAGAAGATTTTTTTTTTTTATTCTCATATATATTTTCACTTGGCATAAAAAAAAAAATTCAAGGTAACATATAAATTAAAACATTGATTTTGATTCACTGATTTATTGATTACACAGAATTATGAGTGTTACACATGAATTTCATTTGTTGGACCAACAAAAAATGAAAGATCTTGTATAAATGCAAAATACAGCCGCTTGTTTCATGGCCACTTGGCTCGGTTACTCATCTCCGGCTTTCATCAAAATATTTCATTTTCTACCTATTCAGAATAAGATATTAGAACGAAGGAGTTGTAGATCATTTCAATGCTATTATTCTATACTAGGTGAAACCCGTCGAAATCGACGGTTATTTTCAAGGCTTACGCTAATTCATCTAACTGCGATAAATTGAGTGAAATTGTACATATTTTGAGCATTAAGCATTGTTTAAAGATTAATAAGTGTAAAAACAATAATGATAGTTACCAAATATGGTTGATCATTCAATGAATAAAGTATCTCCCATACTGTACGTCATCGGAGTTATTAGTATATTATCTGGTATCTAAACGTTTGGATTAAACTTTAAATAGTATTAAAATCGTATTGGTGGATCTTTTGTAGTTAAACACTTTCGTGATTTCATCAGTGTAATGCAGATTAATCTATTTGAAAAAAATATCTGTTTGTTGGGAAGACACGTTCTAACTTCAAAGGGAGATATCCATTACAGTATAAGTTTGATTTTTCCTTCGTCACGTCGCGTCAGTTCATATCGTACTTCTGTGCTAATGAATAACCCTCTATCATAGTTTTGAGAAATTTTTTGTGGGGTTACTGTTAAAGCTGGAATTCCTTGACATGGGGGATGTCAGTTAGTTGTCTCAGCCATATCAATTACATAAGGTTGTCAATATAATCTCTCTACGGAATGTGAGGTGTAGTGGAATATACTTGAAGTGAAGTTGGCTTTTATTCTTAAACTGTTAGGGGCCTCCTCATTTATATGCGGCTTCATTGACAACAAATAATGCAAATGACATAGCGATGGGACATTTCCAAAAAGCAAAAATACTGTAAATTTGCTGTTACGTAAATATTGACGATTACATGCATTGTTAATCAACGTATCTTATAAAGGATGATGTGATCTAGTTTAAAAGGAATATGACCTTTCTGTCATGACAGTAGCTGCTTAAATATTATTTACTCATTGGGCCATATTTACAGCCAAAATGTTGTGTTATTTTCAATAACATATGGGTAAGTTACATAGATTTTTTTTGCTGCTGATCAGTGCACTTTAAGAATATATATTTTGGAGATAAATTAAATGGTTTTTGTTGCAGAGTAGCGCTAGTAAACATGCACAACCCTTTTCGTTAGTCTAATAACATTCAAAGGCTCTCTAAGAATTCAAGTTCTTATTTGTATAGGTACATATCTATATTATGTTTTCACTAAGCTGAATGAATACATCGAAGTAACCTCTCTGAAAAGTCTGCAGTATATTGCAGTTTTCCAGCTTAATGACTTTATTTATCATGCAAATATTTCTACATAAATATTGTAAAATGTTTTATCCAGTTGCTGTAAACTACTATTTAACAAAATATGGACACGACTCAAACAGGCACCGTGCCCTTCTGCACTTGTAGGCTATTATTTTGTATTGTATTACACAATTTAATATTTTTCCAATTATTGAAAACGTGTATGACAATAATCTCATGAACCTATGATGATCTGTCTAGAACAATATGATAAAAATAAAGACAAAAATGGTGAAAAGGGCAGTCCCTAACCCGTAAAATAGATATAAGGTCAATAGGAAATAATTTTAAGAGTTACTGTGATAAAAGGATTTTCTACTGATTTCGTCATGGTATATATTGCAAAACATAACATGATACAGAAAAAAATAATTTTAAAATCAGAAAATAACATTGCAAATGCTTCTTTTGGACAATTTAGTAACTTCCGTGTCTTGTTTAAAATACAATTTACAAATTAACAGCTGTTTCATTAAAAAGTATTATCCACATGGCCAAAATGTAAACAAATCTGTAGAGGGATCTTTAAAGGCTTCTGGGGCAGAGCCCTAAGGGAATTTACTTCGTTTTTCTTTTGATAACCCATCTACAGACCAAGACCTTTCTTTTGACACCCCTACCAAGTTTCTACGCCCAGCCGTTCTCTCAAATTAGTAGAGACAAAGTTTCCAATTAAATTTGTAGATTCCCCCATATTAATCTTATGGGAGAAAATCCAACTTTGATGGAAGATCCTGCCCAAACTAATAAAGATATCAAAAAATGAAAAACACTTTGCAAAACTACAGATCAGGGCAATTCTTTTGACATTTTAATCATCAAAATCGGTCCAAAAATGAGGGAGGAGTTCTGTTTACAAAAATCGGCTTAGCGTATTATATATATAGATAGATTTTATACAGATCCAGATAAATATTCGAAATATAGTAATTGTAAAACAAATATTACTATAACCTATACAATAATACAATGTAAAACATTTAATATTAAACACTATTCATATTTTGTAAAACAATGCATGTAGGCGAGTTGTACACATTTTGATTGTGAGTGTATACAATTTTACATATTATTTTTAAAGTGTCTCATGTAATCTGATTTGTTATTTCTAAATTTAGTATAAGAAAGCTAACAAAGTAACAACTGAAATTGATCTTTGGTTAGTCAAAATAACGTTTATTTCAGAACAGCTTTTGGTTTGAAAATAAAGTTTCGCGCACATAACCTTTGTGTTCACAAAATATAACTGTGTAGCCTGTATACAGGTATGACAAAAAGGTCTGGAAACGGTTTAATATCTTTTTAACTAAATTTGTTAGGAAATTCAAACCTTTCACATCAACTTATATGTATGAAAACTACTTTTTGCAATCATTGCCATTATTTGACCTTCACCAGGGGACGGCCCACGAGGAGTAGGAACATAATCTTTAATGTAAGCATAGGTTGATATGCACATCATTTTAAAGGTCTGGTTAAGTGGAGTTCATTACCGGAAACCGCGTCAAAAAAGGTTCATCCGTTACAAAATGGCGGCAGTTCAAAGTTCTTGCGGAATATACCTGCAGAGGCCTTAGTATTGGTAAATAATCATAGTCAACATTAGCAGGGAAGTCTGAAACCCGGTTAAATTTGTTTTGATGATTGAATACTATTAGTCTATGAGCTAGTTGACTTTAAAATACAGTTTAAGCTTTCATGCTAATGTTTAATACGAGTATTTGCCCATACTAAGGCCTGTACAGGTATATTTCCCAAGAACTTTGGACAACTGCCATTTTGTAACGGATGAACCTTTTTGGACGCGGTTTCCGGCAATGAACTCCACTTGACTAACTCTTTAAAATGGTGTACATATCAACCTATGCTTACATTAAAGATTATGTACCTACTCCTCATGGGTCGTCCCCTGGTAGAGGTAAAAAAATTACAATGCTTGGAAAAAGTAGTTTTCATACACGTAAGTTGATGTGAAAGGTTTGAATTTTCTAACGGATTTAGTTAAAAAGATATTAAACCGTTTCCAGACTTTTTGTCACCCTGTATTTAAACAATATAACTTGTACACAACCATCTTGTAGCCATATATTTGTAACCGAATAAATTTATAGTTTAACCAATAAAGATAGAATATAAATACAGCTTTTCGGTTTACAGGGCAAACTGAAAAAAAAAAACGATTTAAAAGTACCAAAGCGATTAAAACTGTCATTATCAATTACCTATTTGTCGAATAGCATGAGATGATCTGTGTAGCTTTTTTGGTTACTAAGAGCAGCTCTTTTATCAGGCGCGAGACTTTATTAGCCTGAAAGTCTAATAATTGAGGACGGATGGGACAGTTGGGAATTGTAATAAAGATACTGGATTGTCTTTGGATTTCTCCTTTTCTAAATGAAACGGCGAGTACTTATGTTTTATGAGCAAAAATATAAAGACATACATATATATATATATAATTGAGTTTGAAAAAAACCTGTACACTAAAATCGCATTTTACTGTAGAATCAATACCTTTATTTATATTTATACCTACACACTATCTAATGAGGAATCCGGAACTGCACAATATTTTGCGGCTGTTTTTGTCTATCAATACATTGAATTGGAAACAACATAACATTTTTTTAATACTAGATTGTATGCAATAGACACAAGTCACAAATTTGAATTCAGCCTATCTTAAAAAATACCTTTAAATACACCAATTATTTGGAAGAATCATCTCTCCAAATAGACTCCCATACTGTAATTTGTATTTATATACGATAGCACTTACGTTGTACAAATCATTATCTTTATTATTCTATTTTCAATGCAAATATAACAAAATAAGCTTAAACATGCAATTTTTAAGAAATCCGGGTAAGAGTATACTATATTAATAGCAGGTCGTAAGCTATCTTAGCTGCAAGGGTCGACAATATCTGCGGAGGTTTATCTGAGGCCAGTCTGGTCAATTAATATCATTTTTACAAACAGAATTGTTCTCGAATTATCTATGTTGAGTATTTTTCCGTAACCTTGAATATACATTTTAATCCGTCATGAATTGCCAACCTTAATAAGATATAAAAAAAAAAAATACCTTCAGCTGACCTTACCTGGGCGTACAGTACATCGATCTTGCATTGCTTCCTTCTTGTTGTCAACATTCTCTTTGTTGTTTCATTTTGTATACCTTAAAACGCCCAACGTTTTATAAATTTGCAAATTATTTTATTGTAGTTTTTTTTTATCACATAGCTTATGTTAATAATTTAAATAATTACCTTGATCATTGTACTGTTTTATTATTGATATTCTGGTATCACCCAATTCTTTTTTTACTATGGCATAACGTGTGTTCGTCAAAATATTTGTTTTTAAGACATTCAAGAAAGAAAATTTTACACGGCTGCCATTTTACCAATATAAGTCTTATCCTTTGTGTTTAGGTTCTATTTGTGTTCCACAAGCTAAAAACGTGAAGATCTATAAAAGTTGGCTGTATATTATGAGGTAATCATGGTAGTAAGCTTTTTAACATTATTGACATTTGCCGAGTTAGCGCTAACGTTTAAGTTGGCAAAACTGAATAGAGAGAGAGAGAGGGTTAAATACGCACATGCAGATCATGTTTATCTGGATGCAAATACATTACAACATTATCAAAGGGAATATTCGTAAAACACGCGTATAAGGACTTATAAATACAAAATTAAGCTCACATAATGTCTAACTATGAATTAAAAGGCAAATTAATTTCCGCTAAAGTCTTACAGTGTTTATAAACCCTGATGACATTTTGTTGAGTTGTCATGTATAAATTTTATGAAGAATGTTTATACTATTACTTTAACATTTTGTATTGTTTATAGGGATAATATGCTTGTAAGATTCAATAATTTATTTTATGGTTCACATTGGCTAGTGAATCTGGGACTAAATTAACAGTGAAGTTTTCTTTTTACTTTTTGCAGAAGTATATATTTCAGTTTTGACCTTTTCAATCAATAGAATATGCAGACCTTTTTCCAAAAGTTAACATTTTAAGTAGATAAAATTGTGGAGCCTGTATAATTAGAATGTTCAATGGTTTAAAGGTGTAAGGCATAAATGTGGTCAAATACTTAAAAGCTGCTAAAGTAAATCGGAATTTCAGTTACAACATATAAAACTGATACAAGTGGAATTATAATAGACATTTTTCATTATATTTCACAGAATATCAAATAATTTATAACAAACACTGACTTGCAAAATGGATTTAAGATGCAACCTTTGAAATATCTTTCACAACTCAAAGTGCTTAGACTACTAGAACAATCTGAGTTATGCGATCAGAGAAAAAATATTTTTTAACACACTATGACATTTTTAGTAAGTTAATTGGTGGCTAAAAGTTACGGCCATGCCAGCTCATTTGGGGACTGAGCAGGTTTTTACATCCATAGGGCCGCAAAATCAGCTGCAAACTTACTTTTTTAACACATGAATGCATATTAAATACACAATCCGTATCCATAGCACTATCATTATTTTATTGTTACCGCTGCCTAGCAACTATCTATTATTATTTTTGCTGATTCCTCAAATTATTTCTTCATATGTATCCTTCATATGTTCTTCATAGGTATCCTTAAAGTTGTAGTTGTGTAGACTATCAGTGTTCATTATTATTGTGGTGAATAGTGGTAATAGGGTTTAGTGAGGTGAAAAATAGTGTTCGTACCACTAACCGGAATGGTTTTGCAGCTCAAAAATATCTCGAGCCGGCAAAATCTAATTTTCGGCCCTAGGTACGCAATATACTATTAAGATAGTTAAAAGTGTCCGTTTATAAAGCCCAGCCTTGAAATGTGGGTTGAATTTACTTTAGTTTGTGTAAAACACATGTTTATATTGATCGTATGAACACTTTTGTTTCCTTAGTCTATGATTATACGTAATACAATTTGAGTTATGTCAAAAACTTGCTGCAAACACTTCACTTCTTTACCGAAACCTGGTAAATGATGAATATGCATTTTTCCCAAGAATTTTAAACTAGCCCAGTTATACTTATATATATTATTGTTAATTATTTCCTAATATGGTGTGAAAAGAATAATGAAACCCGTTGAAATACTATTTATTTTGCAAATATAAGTACAAACACAATTTGATGTGTGTTCTGATTTATAATATCGGTTTGGATCTTAATAGATAACACTTTTATTTTAAGTACACCATCATTTATTAAAACATTAGGAGAAAATATTTGAAGATTATCATGCAAAAATAAAACAAAGGAAATCTTGTGGTATCAAATTTTTTGATTTACTCTTGCCTTTGAAGCAGAGAGAGACATATTTGTAAAATGTTATAGATGACTTTTTATATAAGGGAAATAAATGGTATCAGCAATCTGACACATACTTTCTCCCATTAGCTTGTCAACAACCTTTATCATGGGTAGGCGTTACCTATGATATTTCATAGGAACAATCACAAAAGCTGCAATAACTTTTAAACAGTAAATTTTACAGCAATAGTGAGTAGCACTATACTGTTAAGAACTATAATGACCATAACATACTAAATTTAATCAAAACCAGCGTTTTTTTCAAAAATTTGATTTTCCGCTATTTTATGGGGTTTTAATAGAAAAATAACATAAGCTACGATAACTTTTGAACCATAGTTTTTACAGCAATAGGAGTTAATACCATTTTCTTCAGAATCTAAAGTTTTATCAAAAATTGTTCGGGCAGTTTTTTTGAAAATCTGATTTTTCCGTTATTTTATGGGTTTTCATGAGAAAATCCCCATTAAAAATCACAATTTAAAAAAAGTGAAAATGAACGCCTGGATATACCATGGATTAGAACCTACACAAAAAAAATAATCAAAATCGGATCTCAGGTGTGGTATGTAGCTCTGTACACATCCACACACACAGACATCACTTCGAAAATCACTTTTTTGGGTTCCTAAAACGGATATATTCACTCAAAAGTCAAGTTCGAAAATTGTGACAAAAACTATACTTTCTCCATACACTATTTATAGGGGGATAAAGTAAAAATATTACAGTTGTTGAAGTAGTTTCTTATCCGGCGTATTTCAAAATAGATGAGTTTCGTTGTATGATAGCATTCTTACATAACCACCTTTTGGTTTACCATTCATTCAACCATAAATTAACACTTTACACGTACATTTATAATGAAACATTATATAAACAGTAATTATAATTACCTAAATTGTAATATCAATCTATGAGTCCCGGGATCGGTTAACACCAGTTCTCGAATCTAAAATAACGATTTGTGTGGGAAGTAACATCTGGTTGGCCGTATATGCTTTATCTGCTTTATCTGCCCCCAAACTACTTTCTTAACATTGCATTCCTTTGACGACAATTATATTGAGCCGTATTAATAAAAAGAAGGATATGCTCAAAAGGAAAAGGTATGAAGCAAAAGCATTTGCTTCTAGTAAAAGGTAAAAGTAAAAGCATATCCTTCAAACCGTATTAATAATGATTACCTTTTACTTCGGAGCAAATCCTTCTGCTCGGAAGTAAATGGTTCTTTAGGAAAATCACATGTTACACGTCTGATCCTGTCTACTTTTGTCTACTGATATCCCTCGAAGGCTGTGCCAACTCCGTGTAATGGTTTTGCATCCGGCTTTGAATTGAATCATAGAAACCAAATTATAAAATCTAGAGTGTGTGGGCCGGAATTTTACCCCCAGAATCTTAACCCCTTTCTAGACATAGAATTTGGTTGATGATAATGGTCAGTCGGGTTGAATTTGTTTATAGAAATCATCATATTATATGCTTTGTAGATAGCATGCAGTACTGTATAACCACAGGTACCCTCGCCGCAGCTGCAGACTAAATAAATTTCCTTTCCTGCCTGGATTTCTTCTAAAATATTCCCTGAAAATTGTCAGATTTATTTCCTATTTAAATAATATTAATTTTAATGAGTACCTAAGTTTGATGATTCAAGGAAGGTGTTGAGGTGTGTTTTTATTGAAATTTTGATAGCTTAGTAGGATGTAAACAAAATGATCCCGCCACAGCAAAACTGCAGACTAAGTAAATTTCCATTTGCGTGATTGGATTTACACTAAAATGTCTCCAATATCACATTCATTCCCTATTTATATAGCTTTAGTTTAACTGAGTACTTAGGTTTACTGCTACAGGGAGGGTAAAAAGGTGTTTTTTTGTAAAATGTAATAGTTTAGTATGAAATGAATGGAAATTTAATCAAAAAAGGCTCATAAACAAGAAAACTACAACAGTTTAAACATTTCTCCATAAAAATAACATGGAAATTTTTAATCTACAGTTTTTTTTTTAATTTTCTCCGTAGCCATTAGGCGCATAATATCGCTTCGATATACTAAATTAATAGTTTTTTTAAACTCTACAAAATGGCTTTGAAAGAAGTTGCTAAATTCTATGTTTTTAGGGTAAAAAATGTGAAAATCCAATTACCCCATAAAACCGCTCATAAACCCCCGTTTCCATATACTATTATGCTGATTCGCGAATCCCTTAGAATAAACGTAGGTTTACACGTTTGCAACAAGAATCAAAATCGGATCACCTTTGCTCGAGTTATCGTGCTAAACATATATATGAATTTGAACGGAGGAGGTTTTTGGCCTCTGGGGACCTGAAAACGGAAAAGTAAATGGGTCATGGGTCTAGGTCTTACCATGAGACATACAGAATAGCTTTTTCCCTATTTAGGAAATTCACTAAAATTTAGCACCACACTGTAAAACCACCACACACCTTTTACTTAAACGTATAATCTGCTACTGATCAGATGCATCATTTTTGAAGGATTTACTTCAAAGAAAAAGTAAATGGTCAGTTTTATTAATAACCATTTACTTAAGTCATGAGCAAAACCTCAACTTTCTATAGATTACCTTTTCCTTGTAAAGTAAAAGGTTTTGCTTGAGTTTTTATTAATACAGATAGAAGGATTTCCTTGAATTTTCGCAAGTAAAAGGTTTACCTCTTCTTTATTAATACGGCTCATTGTGTTTGGATTGTTTTTATTATACAAGTTTTCTTTTAACTGTGACTCAAAGCCATACACATCAAAGCAGAGACGTCGTAAAAAACACTCCGGTTCTAAAATCTGCCCCACGATATATTTTTGAATTGATACTCATTAATCCTAAAGCTATTAATAGGGAATACATTTGCTATTTTAAAGGAAATATGTCGATGAAAATATAATAAGCCAAGTGGAAGTTCACGTAGTCTGCAGGTTTCCTGTGGCGGGATATTAACATATGTATTTAATCAAAACCTTTAATGACCTTTAATGGTACCTTTAATGACAATTCAACATAACAATAATACAACAAGAATACTTCGTACAATAATATTTCAATCAGTTGCATCAGTAGCAAGGTATAGAACGAATAACAAGTCCCCAGCCGAGTTTTTGTGCCATTAGAGTCTCGGGGTCGGCAGATAGTGCGATAGCAGCGCCAATATATACCCCAGCGGTCGTCTACAGAGTCACTGTTCACCATGAAGTTTACAGCCCTGCTTCTGTGTGGATTGGCACTCGCCGCGGCCGGCCCTCAAGGCCAGCAAGGTAACCTAAATACCATAACATACTATAGCTTATAAACTAAACATTGTTGTGATTATTCAAATTGCTAACAGTACCAAGAAATTAAAAGCTTGATAGTTTTTGCATGGTCAGTCAACTTGTTAAAACTATTTTCATTTTAGAATATTGATTTATATTAAATAAATTAGTGTTCTTAACCTGAGAATTTTTGTAAATAGTCTACATCACTCTCTTTTAACTTGCACCATGTTTATTTAGAAATAAACTTTAACTTTAGTGTATTAGGTTAGTACGAAATGGAACGTTTTTCAAAAACATCCCAAAACTAAACGAATACGTTCTTATAATAACAGTTTGCTTTCTATGAAGCCTATTTTTTTCGTTCAGTTTGAAACTACAAACTGAATTATGATTTTTATTCTTTTATTAACTGATAAATAATAAATATGCTTGCTTTTGTAATTACTAGAGTTATATAGAGTAATTGAACAGATTAAAGCTTTAATTAGTAAATAGATAAAAGCTATATAGAGACCCAGAGGTTTTATTACAAAATATTTTTCTACTTTATTATTAGGACAAGCTATAAACATGTTTTATAAAGTTTAAAAACTAATATGTTTATTATGATTTCTACTATTACTATTACTAAACTATTACAATAAAGTAGAGTACCTAAACATATTTTTAAACAATCGTTCTAATTAGACATTATTGAATTTTATTATCATGCGAGAAATAAAAAAGTAACCTTTATTTTAATCTTACCGATTTAACTAACCACAGTATTACAGAATCGGGGTTTGTTTTACTTTGGTTATCTGTCAAAAATTAATATATTTGGAAAAGTTATATTATAAAATGTTTGAAGTAATTTTACATTGGCTACAGGTAGGTATGTATTTCTGTATTCTGATACTGTACTCAAACTTAATAAACAATAAACACCTTTTCAGGCAACCAAAGCTTCAACGAGAAGCAGCAGAACCTGCTGAAGTTGTTCGTGAATGTACAACAGCCCAACTACAACCAGGACCAGCAGCAGATCGGCAACAACTTCAACTTCAACAACCAGAACTTCAACGTGAGTAACATATAAAATACATGTAACTTAACAACTGTACATTTTTAAAGCATACAGATGAAATAAATGCCAATTTGTATTTGGTATTTTTAATTATTTTGGCAAACAATATTTTGCCAATCCTTATATATAATACGTAAAGGCGATTTCTACGAAACAATACTCCTCCGTTAATAATGGACGGATTTTTACAAACGATGTGTCAAAATTAAGTATTTGTTGTGTTGAAACCCTCTTTCACCAATTCCTGTAATAAAAGCCATCGGGCTTTGCTCCACAGGCCATCAAAATCCCAATGTATTTCTTATGAAAAAATGATTTTGTTTACTTAAACAGTCGAATAATTTGTATTAATTACAGCTCTTCTTAGTAAACACATGATACGCACAAGAGCGTTCGTTTTCTGTTTCGATAACTGGAATGGAGTGATTGAATACATTATCTTTGAGTTTACTCTCTTAAGTCATCGGGAATAATTATGACTGTTATTCGTTTTGAAATAACACCTGTAATACTTTGCAATTGCTCGAATCCGATCAACAGCTGCACTAGTAATATATATTAAAGATAGACGAAAGGCGAAACAA
Source organism: Macrosteles quadrilineatus (assembly GCF_028750875.1). NCBI lineage: Eukaryota > Metazoa > Arthropoda > Insecta > Hemiptera > Cicadellidae > Macrosteles > Macrosteles quadrilineatus. The sequence goes on along the minus strand of NW_026542597.1, from coordinate 36,997,210 downwards.
AATTTAAATTTATTATAAAACCTAAATAGTTTAAATAAGTAGAACCATACCACATCTGAAAATGATATAGAATATCATTATTAATAGTCAAAGATAATATCCATTATTTCACACGATTAAAATGCACAATTTGAATAAACTTCATACTTAAGGTGTTTCTGTTTGTCAGTCAAAGTACTTTCAAGTTCAGTGTTAATAATTTGCCATATTACAAATAGACTATAAACTATGTACGAGATATTGTTGTAATAATATAATATGAAGTGTTTTTAAATAACCAAATATACTATATTGTACTACTTGGTCGCTGATTTAATGTCATAATTCGTTTTCCAGAACGCCAACGCCGTAAAGCAGTTCCAGAACGCATACCAGCAGGGTCTGTTGCCCCGTGGACAAGTGTTCAACTACAACAACCCCAACCAGCTCCAACAGGCCATCCAGCTGTTCGACGTGTTCTACTTCGCCAAGGACTTTGACACCTTCTACCAGGCCGCTTGCTGGGCCCGTGACCGCGTCAACGAGGGACAGTTCGTCTACGCTCTGAGCGTCGCCATCGTCAAGCGTCAAGACACCCAGGGCGTCGTCCTGCCTCCCCAGTCCGAGGTCTACCCCAACCTGTACGTCAACGCTCAGGCCATCCAGCAGGCCCAGAACAACAAGCAGCAAGGCCAGAAGCAAGCCGTCTTCCAGTCCAACAACACCAACAACTACGTCCAGAACCAACAGCAGAAGCAACAACAGCATCAACAACAGCAACAACAGCAGCAGCAGGGTAACCAGAACCAGTACCAGCAGCTGTTCAACAACCAGTACCAGAACAACCAGAACTACGACAACGAGAACCTGGCTAACCAGTACCAGAACCAGCAGCAGCAGAACCAGGAGGCTCGCGTCGCCTACTTCAGCGAGGACATCAACCTGAACCAGCAGTTCGCCAACCAGCAGATCTTCAACCCCACCTGGTTCAACCAGCAGAAGTACAACCAGAAGAACCAGAACGCCAACCAAGGCGAGAACTTCTTCTACTACCTGCAACAGGTTCTGGCTCGTTACAACCTTGAGAGGTACGCCAACAACTTGCCCAACGTGCAGCCCTTCCAGTTCAACCAGAACGTTCAGCCCGGCTACAACCCCCAGCTGCAGTACCACAACGGTCAGGCCGTGCCCGCCCGTCCCAACAACGTCAACATCAACAACGCCAACAACAACTACCTGCAACAACTGCAGAACATTGACAGGCGCATTGCCGACGCTGTTGACAGCCAGCAGGTCAAGAACGTAAGTAATAGTATTATTATTTATAGTTAATTAATAATTCATTAATAATAACCCAAGTAAAGCTGCATTATGTTAAAATTATAATTATGAGTTAATGTTTGTAATGAAAAGGACTTAAAGATATTTAGTAGCTTCTTGGCTTAATTAGTAGCTTGTAATGTTGAATACAATAAGAATTGATTGTACAGATACCTCATGCCACTTTTAATTAATTTATACACAATTTATATTTTTTTAAAGGTTTTGTTATTTGTTAATTATTAATATTATTGCTTTCATATCTTGGACACACTGTAGTAATAAAAAATAATTCTCTTCGAATCAATTCAACAACCATTTATTTCTTGACAGGACCAGGGAACCAAGCAAGCTCTGAACGCCGAGAACGGAGTCGCTGTTCTGGGTAACATTGTGCAAGCCAACGAGAACTCTGTCAACAACCAGTACTACGCTGCCAACAACGGCTTCTACGGTTACTTCGATGTCTTCAGGAAGGTGGTTGGCAGCATCGTCGACCCCAACAACCAGTACCAGGCCGCCCCCGGAGCTATCGAGACCAACTCCGCTGCCCTGAGGGACCCCGTCTTCTACCAGGTCATCGCCCGCGTCGTCAACTACTTCCAGAACTTCAAGAACCAACTGAAGCCCTACAACAAGGAGCAGGTCAACTTTGACGGTGTTCAAGTTCAGTCTGTGAACGTTGACAAGCTGGTCACTTACTTCGACAACAACGAGGTGGACCTTTACAACGCCATCAACTACCAGCAGGGAGAGCAGGCCGAGAACTACCAGTACAAGGCCCAGCAACAGCAGCTCAACAACAAGCCCTTCAACTACCAGATCCAGGTCAACAGCCAGCAGGAAGCCGACGCCATCGTGCGAGTCTTCATCGGACCCCAGTACGACGCCCAAGGCAACCAGTACACTCTGGAGCAGGCTAGGCAGAACTTTGTCGAGATTGACCGTTTCGTCACCAAGCGTAAGTATTCATAAATATTGTTGGCCTCTATTTTGTTTCATAACACACATTTAATAAAAAAAGTGATAAAGATGTGCTTTCACCTAAATTTTAAGGAAAATAATAGTACAAAGTCAGTTTTAGATTTTAATTATAAAATTAAATAAAAATTGAAAATATGCATTTTATTGAATTACTATGCTGAAACTTTTAACATTTTCTATATTAGTTATTATGGTCCTTGAAGTGGATCTTCTCTCATTTTAATATACTATCTGCTCTAGATTACAAAACGTAATAAACTCTTATGCGCTAGATACTATGTTATTATTGGATGTGCATATGTCTAACATTTTGTCGTTTGTCACAACAGTCCAGAACGGCCAGAACCAGATCCAGCGCAACTCCCAGCAGTCCACCAGGTTCGTCCAGCAGCAGCCCAACACTCGTGCCATCTTCAACCAGGCTCAGCAAGGTAACCTGAACTACAACCAGACTCAACAGCAGCAGCAGCAATATACTCTGCCTCAGAACCTGATCCTGCCCAAGGGCTCCCAGAACGGCCAGCAGTACGTGTTCGTGGTCGCTGTCAACCAGTACCAGCCCAACAACAACAACAACAACCAGAACAACCAGGACAACAACCAGAACCAGAACAACGACAACCGTCCTCAGGGCTTCCCCTTCGACCGTCAAGTCCAGGCCAACACCTTCCAGCAGGCCAAGAACGTCTTCTTCCAGACTGTCACCGTCTACAACAAGAACAACAACAACAACAACAACAACAACAACCAGAACTGAACACTGAACAGTATCATCTACATTGTGTAATCATGAAAAAAATTGTATCATACATAATCTAATAAGTGTGGAAGAAAATAAATTTCCCATTTCATACAGATATTGTATTCTTTACTTGCCACTTTACAGAACGAATTAATGATTTTAAATTCAATTTTGTGTTAGCCATTATCATGACTTCGGTAATAATAATTTAGTAACTTCAATTTGGTTGATAGCACCTTTGACTATCGATATACCGACAGAACTAGCTTCAATGTATTTGTACTTACATAAATTTATATCGACAAAAAATAAGAAGTATTAATAAGGTTTTTTTTAAAATTCTCAGGAAAATGTCCTGAACAAGGGCTTACATTTGGATTTAGATTTCATAGCAAAAATAGGCCAATTAATTGTCGTATCTTTACAGTAAATACCACAGTTAACAACAAGACATAACCTCCTATTTGTCATACGGATTTGTCCTTCATGCTTTTGTTTCAGTAATGCTTTCTTTTTACATTTGTATGTACCTTTCAAAATTACATCCTGAGATTACTTGTTGCTAGACACAATAATAAACCAGAAAAACATATTTTTCACTACCTACATACTACGTAAATATTTTTTGCTTTCTCTAAAAACTGAGATATGTGTTTAATGATCAATCTATTTTTAAATACATGATATCATTACTATTTTTAAAGTTGATAACACAAGGTAAATATGCAACTATAATATTTTCTCTAATGACAAATCACTTTTAATTAATTTGAACTCAAATTGAATATACCTTTGAACCGGAAAACCAAGAAAAATAGTTATTGTTAAAAACAACTATATATCGATAGGAATGATATTAAAATATGCTAGAGAGTGCAGACATACTCGTAATGATTTAGGTAAAAATCTGTTTTTTTTTATGAAAATCCACCGTGAACATTTTATCGATAGACACTACTCAATAATACTCAAGGAGACAAATATGTACATTAGTGGTATCAGGAAGTGTACAATGTATCAATATTGAATGCATCAATATCCTATCTAGTCCACACCACTATTACAATATACCATATACATACAACATACAATATACCAAGATAGTGTATACCTACACTATTTTGTAAATCTACAAAATAGGTATGTGTAAAATAACTGGAATGCCAGTTATTTTAATGATTTTCTTTGTGTCTATAAAATCCATTAATTTTCAATCTGGCTATTTGTATATAGAAATGATCAAAAGAGATCGTAATTTGTCTTAATATGCAATCCCCCTTAACCGATTTCTCAAAACATGTAAATGTATTGAACTTGTTAATTTATTGATCAAAGTCCATCTAGTAGACCAAAATGTAAAAGAATCTCTTGTAAAAATAAAACAAGGTTAAATACAGAGTAGAGTAAAGTTAGAACGATATAATACTGTATTGAAATACATTACAAATGAGAACACCAACGAAACGTGCAATATAAATTCAAATAAAAAAACTTACATTTACCAGAAAAGGTTGACTGTATGGTAATAGTTAAATTTGTTAAGTATTATCCCCTTGGTCATAATAACGTCGATGGAAATGAACCTATCAGACAATAAATAAACAGTGGTTTACTGAGTCCAATATATTGTATGATTTATATTATAAATAAGAAACTTTTGTATGGAACCAGTAAAGAGTGAATATCCAAATTTAATTTGATTGAAGCTATGAGAAATTTTGAATACTAGTTTTTATCTTTGCTCGATTAATTATAGTTAAAATATGAATTCGTCTAATTGCAGTCTTGCATGCAAATTAATATGTAAAATTGAGTTCTACAATTTCTGAGCTTTATGATTGAACCAAACATCTGAGTGAAATTTATTTTATGATATTAGAATTTTATATAGTTATTTTTTTTTAGATAAAACAATCAATATACATACATTTACAATTATAAAACATATATAATTAAGATATGCATTCATACCAGTAATGCTGTGACGCATTATAATCCAAAATACAATTAACCATTTATTATTACAATAACAAAAGATTCTTTATACTAGCCTAGTTAAAATTTCCTTCAAGAAAAAATCCTCCTCTGTCAGTTTCAAATAGAAATTTTGTTAAGCTAAATATTCATAAATAAATAAAAAAAGTAAATCTATCCTTATATATAATACGTGAAGGCGATTTCTACAAAACACTTACTCCTCCGTTAATAATGGACGGATTTTTACAAACGACGTGTCAAAATAAAGTATTTTTTGTGATGACGCCCCCTTTCACCTATTCCTGCAACAAAAATCCTCGGGCTTTGCCCCACAGGCCATCAAAGTTGGATTTTCTCCCATAAGATTAACATGGGGGTAATTTAAATATTTAATTGGAAACTTTGTCCCCACTAATTTGAGAGAACGGCTGGGCGTAGAAACTTGGTACAGGTGTCCAAAGAAAGGTCTTGGTCTGTAGATGAGTTATCAAAAGAAAAACTAAGCAAAATCCCTTAGGGCTCTGCCCCAGAAGCCTTTAAAGATACCTTCACAGAGTTGTTTAAATTTTGGCCATGTGAATAATACTTTTCCTACAGTTACCTAACAATGTACATGTTCTCTCACTGATTTGAGAAAGCAAAGTGGCCAATTCGCTCATCAGTGAGACAATGTTAACATTGTCTCACTCTAATTACTTTGTCTCACTCCAGATTTGCAACGTGAAGGCACGAAATAGTGAGCGCGTAACATGCAGGCAACGTCGTATGCGCGCGAAGTACGTTGGCAGCACTGGCTGTAAATCAGCTGGTCAACTGTTGTACTGTTGTATTTGTCACTTCACATTAAATGTTATATTAAAAGTTCACTTCTGTGTAAAAATAGATTATGTTTGAAGAAACATAAGACCAATTTATTTGTTTTATGGTAACTGTAGGAAAAGTATAATGTGCAACTCGAGTTCAAAGTACAATTGCCTCACTCGAGAAACCATTCCTCACTCACCTACGGCTCGTGAGTAAGGATTTCTCTCGAGTGAGTCAATTGCTCACTTTTCTCACTAGTTGCACAAATAACTATTTCAATGATACAGCTGTTCATTTTTAAATTGTTTTTCAAACAACACATATTTATTTGGAGCTACTGAATTGTACCAAATAAGTATTTGCAATGTTATTTTGTGATTTTAAAATTGATTTTCCTCTTTATCATGTCATGTTTTGCAATATAACGTTCCATTATGAAATCAGTGGAAAATCCTTTTATTACAGCAATTCTTAAATTATTTCTTATTGAACTATCTTATATCTATTGTACGGGTTGGTGTTTGCCTTTTCCACCACTTTTGCCTACATTTTATCATATCATTCTGCACATATAAAATATTTATGTAGAAATATCTGCTCTTATCGTGTCTAATAAAATCCAAACATAGAAACCTAGCCTAAATTGGTACCCATCTTGACAAAGTATTTGCACCTGCCTATAGGCCTATTATGGACTTTGGCGCACTGGGTTGGTAACATTATTGAAAATAACACTACATTTTGGCTGTAAAATATGGTAGGCCTACAAAGAGAAAATATGATTTAAGCAGCTACTGTCATGACAGAAAGGTCATATTCCTTTTAAACTAGATCACATAATCCTTTATAAGATACGTTGATTACCAATATGTAAACGTCAATATATACGTAACAGTCAATTCACAGTATTTTTGCTTTTTTGAAATGTCCCATTGCTATGTCATTTGCATTATTTGTTTCCAATGAAGCCGCCAAGACCATATAAATGCTGAGGCCCCTAACAGTTAAAGAATAAAAGCCAACTTCACTTCAAGTTTTCCACTACACCTAACATTCCGTAGAGAGATTATTTTGACAAATTTATGTAATTGATAAGGCTGAGACAACTAACTGACATCCCCCATGTCAAGGAATTCCAGCGTTAATAGTAACCCCACAATCAATTTCTCAAAACTATGCTAGAGGGTTCATTCATTGGCACAGAAGTACGATATGAACTGACGCGACGTGACGAAGGAAAAATCAAACTTACACCGTAACGGATATGCCTCCCTTTGAAGTTAGAATATGTCTTTCCAAAAAATATTTTCTTTTGAAATAAAATCATATTACACTGATGAAATCACGGATGTGTTTAGCTACAAAAGGTCCATCAATACGATTTTAATACTATTTAAAGGTTCTTCCAAAGGAAGAGATACCATATAACATAGTAATAATAACTGCGATGACGTACGGTATGGGGAATATTTTATTCATTGAATGATCAACCAAATTTGGCAACTAACTCAATTATCATTATTATTTTTACTCCTATTACTCTTTAAACAATGCAAAATGCTCAAAATATGTGTATTTCACCCAATTTATCGCAGTTGGATGAATTAACGTAAGCCTTGACAGTTACCGTCGATTTCGACGGGTTTCCCCTAGTATAACTTAATATCGTTTCACATATTATATATAACAGCGTTTTCTTTATTAATTGTTATGTGGTCAAGCTTTAAAACTTATTGTTATGGTTTAAATAAAGCTGAAAAAATATCAAATCACTTAAATTAAGTTACAACCTTTTCTAGAAAGAGGTGCAGAAAAAGTAGATGCACTTAAATCTTGTATTAAGTTTAAGAGTCTTGGTAAGAGTTTTCTACTTCAGTTTAACTGAGTAAAACTCTCAACCGGATAATATTAACCTTCGACGATGTAAATTTTTGATTATAAGAATCTAAGATATTTACTTAGTTAGATTCTATTGTTGTCGATCTAAGCTATTTACTAACATAACCAGAGTTTGGATGGATTTCTAAAATACTTCTTCAGTATCAATACAGAAAAGGACACTGATAAACAAATTAAACAACAATATTTCTTTACATAGTTTAACAGCATGTGAGTAACGTAGTATTTGTATTTTCAACTAGTTTCATAACTGTAAAGTAAATTACATATATATAAAAAATATCAAAAAATTAAAACTGGTTGTTAGTTACAAAAAATATTTTCACCATCCCATTTTTTTTAACCATTTTACGTTATATTTATAACATCAATTAATTTACAAAACAATTAATCAACAAAACCAGTTACTTGTCAACAGATAAAATGTAAAACTAATTTTAATCACTGTCCATAAAGCACACTTAAATCTTTATCGCTCTTAAAAGCTTGCAAACGATTTAATAAGTTGAACAATGTTCAATTTAACAGCTTTAAGATCCACAATTGTCAATTACAGATTTGTAATCCTCTAAGGCCGACCTGACTTTGCCAGATAAGAGGCTCCCAACAGGGGCAGAGTTGTATTTGACCTTTTGTCTTCTATGATTAATAATTTCTCTAACATTTCACCAGATGCTTTGTTATCTATAGTAGCTCAAATACCCAGTATACTGTTTTATCACTAGCTTTTAGCACTTACTGTTTTTGTACTGCTATTATCACTGGTTTTAGGTTGTTGACCTAACAAAGATTGTTGTCAGTCTAATTTCTTTGTGAATAAAGGAATTGGGAAATAAGATAATAGTTTTATGATTGTTTTTGATAAATTTATACTACAAACTGGAAGGGAAAGTCTGTGAAATCGGTTTTTTAAAATTATTACCCTAAAAACTATCGTACAAAGGCTTTGCACACAGTTATATGAACGGTTCCCATGTGCCTTTTAAATATTTATTAAAACCAACTTTTAACATGTACTTTGCATGTACGCTGCAACAGGATGTAATTGTAGTGTATTTAATATAATATCTTACACACATGCACACGTTTTTTATACCAAACGCATAAACATTAGGGACGAAATTAAATAATAGATGTTTTAAGGTAGTAGCCTACACCAAGAAATTTACGTGTATTAGGAAATTAAATTTTTAGTTTTCCAATGAATAAATTTCTAAAAAGGTGGTTAATATTTAATATTAGAACATGATGTAAATATCATGATCACAATGGAACATCATGCAATTGTATGACGTAAACCATTTTAACACACATAGTGAGAACTTCCTTTTAATTGAAACTTAAGACAGCAACTGAACAGACAAGTAGTTTCATGCGTATTCATCTTTAACATCTCAAATGCATTACTAAACTATTTTTTTATGTGTTTATATGCAATCAAGCGTATTGGTATAGTTCGTATTGATACTCACTGATATTTTTTTTTTACTTTCTCCCCCTATACATAGTATATGGAGAAATTATGGTTTTCGTCGAAATTTTAGAGTTTGAGTTTTGAGTGGATAGACTACATCCATCCGAAGTGATGTCTGTGTGCGTGTCTGTATGTGTGGATGTGTACGGGCTCCAGTCTACACCTGTGGTCCAATTTTAATGAAATTTGGTATGTAGGTACTAATCCATGGTCAGGAGTTTTTTTCATTTTTTATCTTGATGTTTGATAGTGATTTTTCCACAAACCCCATAAAATAACGGAAAAATTGAATTTTCTAAAAAATGGCCCGAACTATTGTAATACAAATTTAGTATGTTGTAGCCCTTTAAATTATGAACAAAATTGTATCACTCGAATTTCTTTTAAAAATTACGGTTTAAAAGTTATTGTAAATTTGGTTACTTTCTCATAAAAACCCCATAAAAAATCTGATTATAGGAAAAAACCCGGGTTTGATTAAAATTAATGTGTTATGATTCTTATAATTACAAACCAAATAGTGCAATCCACCATTGCTGTAACAAATACGGTTTGTAATTTATCGCAACTTTTGTGATTTTTTACCTATAAAATATCATAGTTACTCCCATAGCTTACCCGTCATAAAGGTTGTTGACAAGCTATTGGGAGGTAGTAAGTGTCAGATTGCTGATACCATTAATTATTTTACAAATCGTGATCCTATCACATTTCTTTTATTTAACTAAATAAAAAACTTTATAAATTGATGCACTATTTAAGTAGCTCCACCACTTCAGGATAATGTCGCATGTCTACACGGAAGCTTGAGAGCTTCTGAAGGCAATCTACTAACGTTCTCGTAAACTTGTACGGAACTTTCCGACACGAACAGGCTATATTGGTTAACGTCGTTCAGTTTTATCACGGTAAATTGGTAAGCCTTATTATATGATTGGCGTAGAATTAAATCATCTTAATTCCAGGATTATAATGTATATATTTTAATAAAATTTTATAATTTAATTTCTGATAACACTAGAAGGCTAAAAATCTTTGACCACCGTAGGTTAAGAGTTTAATAGTTCAAAAGTTTGGAGACAACGAACGCTGCCAGAGAGTTTAAATCCCTTAATGAATCTTACTTAACTACTTATTTTATAGCAATAGTTAAACATGTTGTATCTTACTAAACCTGTATGTTATTCAGTGTATTGTTAAAGATAATTTGAAGAGTAATTTGATTTATAAAACCAAAAACATAAGCTACAAGTCAATGAGAGAAATAAATGACAAAAATAAACCAAATTCGTGGTTGGTTTAGCATTGTGGACCAACTCCTCCCCACAAACACCGCCACACAGGCGGGCCAACTGTGACAACATGATGCGGTCGACCGTGTTAAGTGCATCCTGCATTTAATTATTGGCAGTTTTGCTAAAAACCATTTGAGATGTTAAACGGGATTCCCAATATATATTATAAAATGTTATACAGGCTGAAAAGTAAATTGCACCCCCCTTAACTTTTTAACCATTTGAGATATTTGGAATAGGTTAGCTGCAAACTTCTTAGATATGAGGGGCTACACTAATAGACATTTTGAAAAGTTTGCCCTTAGAGTAGTGGTAGTAGGGCGTAGCTCAAGATTTCCAACGGAAGTATAGCCGACTTTGGTTTCAGTTTACAGGTCTAAACTAAGCAATATTCTTAAAAAGCCAAAATCGGAACACCAATAACAAAATGGCTAACACGATTCAAGCTCAATTAACAATGAGGGTGGCTAAAAAGTAACCTCCACCCCGCTTAACTTTTTAACGATTTGAGATATTTGAAATTAGTTTGCGGCAAACTTCTTGGATATAAGGGGCTACAATTAATAATTATGATTAATTTTGAAAGTCTTGCCATTAGGAGTGCTGGGGGTAGAGGGTAGTTCAAATTTTCATACGGGAAGTACAGTCAAATTCCACATCATTTTACAGGTATTGACGATAATAAACACTTGGCAGAAAGAAAATAGAAATCGGACCACTAGTGTAAAAACGACAGGTAAAAACTACGTTTAAGTAAAAACTACTTTTAATGACCAGTGTCTGAAACATTTTTAGCTGATGTTATCAATTTCGAGTTTACAAATCATTCTGATTAAAGCTGGTACATGCTACACAAAAATATATTCTATATCCAATCAGTATGTTGCAACTTGCGAGTTCCTCGTTGACTAGAATCTGTTGTAAAGTATAAATGTGTAAATCAATTTGTCATATTAATGTGTACTGAATACTTCAAGAGTATGTGTTCACCTAAAGTTAAGTAATGTATTTGGAAAAACGTACTTGTAACTATCGTTAAACTGTAAAAGTAGCTTTTACTGTAGCGTGAAATATACTTGATTACACAATATAGTCGGGTAAATATAGGATATGACCTTAAAAAAATTGCAAGAAAACGTTTTATGGTTTTATTTTGTAGAGTTGGGTTTGCAGAATAACATACTAAAAGTTGCCAAAAATCGGTGCACGAGAAAACCACTAAAATCACAATTTAAAATGGCGGCTTTTTTCAACATTGGACAAATTAAAAAAACATATTTCACATGTATTTGTTATGCACATTTTTCAAGATATTGACTTGGGACCACCGCCTGTATTTATTGAGTGGTTAGTACTTCATTTTGATAGGGAAAATGTTTTTGGCCGCCATCTTGGATCCGCCATATTGGACATAGATAATTTTTTTTCAATGTAATGATAGTGTTGTGACACATCATTACCAACTACATTTTTACACTGATTTCAATGCCGAAATCCGTTTTTAAATATCTTTATTCATTTAGAAGATAATATACAAAAGAAAACTATGCACCATACATTTCTTATGGACGTTTCGTAGTTTGATATTTTTTTTAAAATTATTTTTCTTATATCTCCAGTTCTTATTAACGCTTGTAGTTCGTTCTAGGCTTAAAATATTCAGTAATGTAAGGGCTTTAATTTGAGCTCTTGATCATTAAAATCAGACGAGTTGAAGACCAGCTACGAACCTCAGAACAATATTAAATTTAACTTTTTAGAAATATATTTTTATTAAAAGATTTATAACTCGGGTTGTTAATACGTCACCGAGTTCTTTCTGGTCTCAAATTACTCAGTAAATGTTTGGCTTTAATTTTATTGATCATTAAACAAAATCTGACAATTTTAAAATGAGCCATGGACCATAATTTAACATTAGAATGTATTTATATTGAAATTTGTCTTTAGTTAAAGACGTATATTCCTAATTCTAAATAACTCCCAAAACTCTTTATAGTCTTAAATAATTCGTCAAAATATTGACTTTTATTTCAGCTATGGATTACTTTCCAGGAGTTATTAGGGTTTGGGATATATGTCCTTAACTAAAGACAAATTTCAAAATAAATACATTTTAATGTTAAATTATGGTCCATGGCTCATTTTAAAATTGTCAGATTTTGTTTAATGATCAATAAAATTAAAGCCAAACATTTACTGAGTAATTTGAGACCAGAAAGAACTCGGTGACGTATTAACAACCCGAGTTATAAATCTTTTAATAAAAATATATTTCTAAAAAGTTAAATTTAATATTGTTCTGAGGTTCGTAGCTGGTCTTCAACTCGTCTGATTTTAATGATCAAGAGCTCAAATTAAAGCCCTTACATTACTGAATATTTTAAGCCTAGAACGAACTACAAGCGTTAATAAGAACTGGAGATATAAGAAAAATAATTTTAAAAAAAATATCAAACTACGAAACGTCCATAAGAAATGTATGGTGCAGAGTTTTCTTTTGTATATATCTTCTACATGAATAAAGATATTTAAAAACGGATTTCGGCATTGGAATCAGTGTAAAAATGTAGTTGGTAATGATGTGTCACAACACTATCATTACTTTGAAAAAAAATTATCTATGTCCAATATGGCGGATCCAAGATGGCGGCCAAAAACATTTTCCCTATCAAAATGAAGTACTAACCACTCAATAAATACAGGCGGTGGTCCCAAGTCAATATCTCGAAAAATGTGCATAGCAAATGCATGTGAAATATGTTTTTTTTAATTTGTCCAATGTTGAAAAAAGCCGCCATTTTAAATTGTGATTTTAGTGGTTTTCTCGTGCACCGATTTTTGGCAACTTTTAGTATGTCATTCTGCAAACCCAACTCTACAAAATAAAACCATAAAACGTTTTCTTGCAATTTTTTTAACGGTCCCTATGTAAGTTTGTTTAGTTTGCCTGGACTAATACTTTAAATATGAATTTGGTGATTACATATAAACCTTTGTTTTTTTATTCCTAATGAATGATTATTGAATGAGAATAATTATTTAAGTATCAAAGTCCCCACCCCGTGTTTAACGAGCCACACAGCTGATCGATAAGTATATACGCTGCTTACAACTTGCTGGAGCACGCCAAGTATACAAACTCGTCTGTAACATGCACCACAACATTAGCGAACTCTGGGTCACGTGATTTATGTCGGGGAGTTTCTTATCACAGGTCAATGTATGCTTACTCAATGATGCTTGATCGTAGAAACATCTTTAGTAGCCTAATTAGTGTTCCTGATCAATGAAAATGGCTTAGAAATAAATTATGACTTCTCAAAAGGTCCATGTGAATCAAAATACAACTTAATGTTTACTGTTGCTACTCGTGGCTAAAACTAGAAAATAAATAGAGTAGGATTTGCATTAAACAACTGAAAGTATTATCAGTCAATACTGTCTTTGCCAAATTAAGGCTAAATATAATTTGGTAGCTCTAAGAAGTTAACCTGACATTCGTCGTCTATCCATATCATGTCTTAAAAGTAGAAAATATAATGTAAATGCAATGTGCTCTTTGTTTTTCTAACGACTAATGGGTTAGTTGCCAGTATTATACACAGTCGTAGACACCACGACTTGCCACATAGTATTCGTCATTTGTAGGCGTTTAAAATACACGTCATAAAATAAAACCATGAATTAAATTTTGTACCTGTGTATTAACAGATATTGTGGTTATGTAAAAAGGGCTAACAATTTGTCAAGAGAATATTCTGTGTCCTATTTAAATTGGTCCATATTATCTTTAAAGTAGAGCTTATAAAAACTACTGCAATAATCATTTTTACTTAAAGGTCCTTTGGAAGCTAGCGATCATCTTGGATAATTTCAAACAGCTGCTGAAGAATTTCATCCAAACAATAGTTTTTCAAACGCTAAAGTGATTATGATGTAAATATCTAGTATACTTTGATATTAGACATGTTTTTTGGTGTTTTGAATGTATTTCCAAGGGAGTGCATGGAAGCCAACGGCCATCTTGGATTTGCCCACCATAAGGGCAATGTTAATTTTATTATTTGTAAACAGCCACTGAAGAGTTATTTACCACACCAAAGTATTTTTTTCAATTACCGAAGAGATTGTAATTTAAAAATCTAGTTTACTGTGAGATTACATATTTGCTTTGAAGTTTTTTAAATTGCTTTATGCGTTAGAACGTCTAGGCTCCAAGGACTCTTAAATGTTATTTTTGAATAATAAACCATATTGATTCAGGCAGTACCTCAACTAAGTTTTCTCATTCACAAATCGTTCGGTTCTTTTTCACTGATATAAATTTAACCTTGCCATATCTGACATCAAAAACAAGGTTATTTGAAGGGGACAACTACAGCTTAGTGTAGGTAATTCTCCTTTGCCCTTAATTTGGCAAACAAATCTTTTTTTGAAAACTACTTTTTCCTTGCAATATTTCAATCAAAAGAGTCTAAAGGAACTTCAAAAAAATAATTTTAAAATTCTTATAAGTATTTTTCACAACTTTTTCATGTGTGCCATTTTTGGCACTTTGCCAAAGATGCAGAGATTTCTCTAGGAATCTTTTGTTGAATTAAATACAACAAGTTTATCTATATAGCACTTAAAAATAAACTTTAGGGTTTGAATAAGTCGACATTATCACATATTGGATATCAAAATTGTATAACTATAATTATATGTAAGATATAAAAAATCAATTTCTCCACAAAAGTTATCAATCCAATATAAAATGGTATAAACATCATTATAAAAAATGAACTACAATGTATACACATGTAAAACCTCTACAAAACTTATGTGATTACAATAGTAAATACATTATTATATAATTTATTGATATTTCATTAGTCATGCCCATCAAAAAAGTCGTTTGAAATTTCATTAGAGTATGTCCATCAAGAAACATCATCTACTTTTGGTGAAACCCCACAAAACAATTGCTATTTTCTTTCAGTTACAGCCTGGCATTGCACTTTAAACACTCTATCGACGATTTTTTTTATTTTTGCAAAATCTGCATCGACCTCTTGATGTATACAAAGAAAGGATATTGTCCAACACCATCAAAGTGTACATCTTCAACATACATCAGAGCAACTGGCGTGAGAAGAAGTAAATCCCTGTCTTTTAGAACTTGTCTTTTACTTATTTTTTTGGTTAGCAATTCAAACATCCCATAACTAAAATTTTTTAGTGACATATTGTCTTGCTGATTTTCAATTTAACTTTTTTCAACGTGGCAGCAATGCGTTATTGCACGATATGTCGATACAGTGAGCAAATATTTGTAAGTACCAAAATCTTTATCGGAATGCACAATCAACTTTCATATAAGAAGTTTCACTTTCAGCAGGAAAAAGAACTCTTTTTGGTAGATATTTGTTGCCATGGATGGTCGGGAGTTTTTGTAAAGCTAAAGTCTTTTCTTGACAGCCTAGTGAAAAGTCTTTCCTAAAAAACATTTGTATTTTAAAATTTGTAGAAATAAGAGACATACATTTACAAATATCCTTTAAGTGAATAACCTGTCACTGTTTTATAAACAGTGTGTTACTTTAGGCGCGCTCAATATACTAAAAAAAAATAACTGTATCTTTTGTAATGTGCCATTTTTGGCACGCCAAAAAATTTTCATTGTTCCCTGGTTCTTTAGCAATGTGCCATTTTTGTCACACTCAAATTGTTTAGTTTATAAAAATATCAATGTTCATATTTAAGCTAATTTCTGACCAGGGTTATGTTTTCTCATCTTTAATCTGTGCAAATCACTTAGATATATAGGTAAACAGCCTAAAATATTGAAATAAGAAGTAATTTACTAACCTTCTACACTAAGCCTCCATACTTCCTTTTCTATATGTTGGTCTAAAGTGATAGTAATTTCCAAAACACCCACTGTAGTGCACTAAACCATAATAGCAATAGGCAAAGAACCTTTGCACGCCGTTTGTTGGAATTAAAAACTTAACAGGCGAACGTGGCATTTTTTTGAATCCTCATGTGCCAATAATGGCACGCTGTCAAATTAAGGGTTAACTAATACCTATAAAAGTTTCGCTCAATAGCTTAAGTTGAACTCTGAACTCTGAAAAACCGAATCCTGTCAACTTTGACAGCTTACGGTTATGTCCGAATTTGAACTGCTGCTACGACAGAAGTCCGCACTCTAACCGTCACACCGTGTCATATTGGTGTGGTTTTTGTGGCTGAAGTGTTTAAACAAACCTGAAAAAAATTCATGTTTAGCAGAAATATTGGGAACCAATATTTAAAATCTGCAACGTCAGTCATATAAAATAACTTCGCACAAATTTGACCGAATGAAACACACCTTTCCTTATTTCAACACGGTTCGTTGTGGTTTTTACCAATACGTCTGTTTGTTCACAAACAGTGGTTCGACTGATTGTTTAAATTTACTGTTTCTGCATCAAACGTGTAACAAATCAATGAAATTGTTTCAACATTGACCAACTAGATAAATTATATCTTTCGTTTTAGCAAATCAACTTAAAAGCCTATGCGTAGTTAGGATAGTATTTTATGGCAACTATTTTGTTAAAACCAGATACTTTTAATAATGGATATCTTGTATGTAAGGAAACTGATCAGTACTATAAACCCCTAAAAGTGTAAGCCAGTGGTAAAATTAAAATTTCTTCCTTATTTTTGACACTATTATAATTATAAAATTTAACCACAAATCTTTACGTTTGAAGCAATTTGACGGTTCAATTTACAACTTACACCACATTTTGGAATTATCTTTAAATGATTTTATTTTTATATAAAGTAAAAATAATTTAAACTATATAACATCTAATACAAACATTCTTATATCGTTAATAAAGAGAATCTTGCTTTAAACACACCGTTCCAACGTTCTTGTAAAAAAATGGAAACACATATCTTTATCTATACGATATTTTACCAATTACGTAGGCCTGCATATTTTTTTCAGCCAGTAAAAGTTTAATATTTCAGATATTCGGGGGATATTGCCTCTGGTACACAAACTACTCAATGTTGGCAATCATGTCAAAGTTGTTGGCTGAACAGAATATTGTACCAGCTGATAACACTGAGCCGACACACATATCTTTGTAGACCAACATTCACCCTCGTATGTTCTGTAAACAACTTGCTAATGCTAAAACTAATCATTATATAAAAATACGTTGTTGCTTCAGTGAAAAATTATATCCGCGAGTTTATGTTTTATATTGTCTACTATAATTACCAAAATGTTTGTTTATTTCTAAATTGTTGTATAGCCTATCTGTTTTTATAAAATTTTAAATAATGAACATAATTTAGGAACTATAATAGATATTGTATATAGTATGTAGTTAGGCAATTGTAATACATTAAAATTGTTAGTAGGCTAGGTAATTTGTAATATTAAGATATATTTGTAATATTAAGTTGTGGGATTGTCATAATAGTGTTTAAAATCCAAGCTTGATTTCTGCTGAAGACGAAATAGCTGCCCGGAATTATTTGTTTGAGCCTTATAACAGAGGATATTTTTTAATAGGGGTAACATACTTTAATGCTCGTCCTTTATATGGCTGTCAGTTTTAATATTCCAATTTCAAAGCAGCTGTCAACAAAATGTATTGGAATCTCTCAAATTTGACTGATGGCTTAGTGAGTAAAATGAGAACACAATGGATCTAAATTTATTTATTTATTACTTACATGGCATGCACCATTTTACATTACATACACAGAGATAGTTTACAAAACAAAACAAAGATTTTTAACAATAGCACAGCATGAAAATATATAAAACTGACTTAAACACTAACAGTACACATAGTTGAGTGAGAAATTACAAATGCAAAAGTGATGATTTACAATGATACGAAGGAAGACAATAAGTTAAGTGCAGTATAAATATTTGACTTACACAAACAAAACAATAATGATAAATACATGAAGAATTTACTAATAGTTGCTTAACTCTGTAAGCTCCGCTTCATTTAGTCGTATAAAAACCCTGAAGCATTAAAATCTTAACTGGTCAATTTTCTCTTAACGATATGCATACTAATTTAGGTCGAGGTAATTAATGTGGGGATGAATTGTTGACAAAAAACAAAGAAAAAAAATTACATGCTTATAATATTATGATATATTTAATTTTATATTCATAATTATTTTACTGACTTAAGCTAACATGAATACAGAGTGAACTAAACGCTCAACATTTTGAAAATTACGATTGAATCGTTTCCTTGTTCATGGAACTATTTTAACCCCTCTTACATTGACCAACTCACTCCAAAATAAAGCATAAAATTGTCTTAAGTGGTAATTTGAGAAGATTTACGAATATTACCGAATGGCTGTTACAGGCGATTAAGTCGTTGTATTAAAACAGAAACAATTTCAACCAAGATAACAGAATATCTCCAGTAATAAACCATTCTCTCAGAGCAGAAAGTTAAAGCCTCCCTAGAGGTAGTAAACCTATTTCATTGTTTTCTTCTTCGTTTGGAAGATTTCAAATTGATTTCTAAAATAATTTTAATTGTACAATCACCCTACTAAAAACTAAATCTAAAGGGTCTCAAACATTTACTTTCGGGTTTTTAACACAAAATAACATTTACAATCTTACAAATATTTTAATGAATTACCTAGACAGTCTCCATCAAGGAATGTCCTGAACAGTTGTGTGTGTAAAGATGTTGATATGTAGTCTCGGTCATCCCTTCAAATTAAATTTCATTAATTACGTAAGAAAAAACCTCTATAAGTTGTGGAGTAATTTTCTGAACAACTTTTTGAATCACAAGCTATTCTAATACATTATTTTATTTTCATATAGTCAGTATTATGTTCGTTTTCAGAGATGGGATAGCGTGTTTGATAGTATTCCCTTGTTATCCCTTCAAACACGAAAGGGATAACTTCCGCTATTATTGCCTATGTTAAATCCAGAATTTAAGAAAGACAGTCAGTACAATAAAAAAACTACAACAGATAGTAAAATATGTATCTAAAAATATCTTTAAGATTAACAGGTGAATCATAAAAGCTTTTACCTATTAAAGCTTGCAAGAAAGTTGTCATAATATGACTTAGCTTTGAGACGGTTTTATGAGACCAGTCAAAGGTCATGAGAGCAATTTCACCAAATCGAACATTTTTTTAGAAACATTTTTAATACAACGTCATTGTTCTAGCAACATTGATAATATCTCATTCAATAGAATAGTACGATCTGAAGAACGTGTTTTGATTGCTAGTATTCACAAAAGACCGAAAAAGTACTAAAAATCCTGTAGGGAATCGAACACAAGAGGAACACCAAGTAAGCCGAAGGGACTTGATGTATTCATTTTATCCAGAACCCCCAAACTTTATTTTTCTGTTTATGTTCATCCCCAGCCCAGAATGATTTCATTGTTTTAGAATGCTTTCTATTCTGGTGTGAATATTTATTTGACAGCTTATCAATTTGAAAGCAAACCAGAGTTACCAGAGTTTCAGTTCATAAAAATCATCTAATGCATTTAGTAAAATTGCAATTTGAAAAAAGTTGATCTAATCTTAATATAATTACTGTCCGTACAACTATTTTCTCTTACTTAATTAAACACTAATTCAGTGTTGGACGAAATTATTATTTTTAATTTGTATTAACTTATCAATACAAAAAGGGAAAAATTACACAAGAACCTTTACAAATGAAGATAGTGTGAATTTATTTAGAACTACATTTAAAATATTAAGGCCAACACAGTTAGGGAAAAGTTGGGTAACGATCAATATGAGTGTTCGTGTCTTGGCAACCATGAATAACATAAAATGCATTCGCCACCTCATTAAGTTGGGTCAACGTCTTGCTTAAACTGAATCAATTAATTCAATTTCAAACTTCAATATTAAAGTAAACGTCTAACAAGTAGTGTTAGTTTATTACTTAACCACTGTTGACTGGTAAAGATGATGTTATAAATTCGTAACTTAACTGTCTATACTTTATTAGGCAATATTAAAGGTAGGTGGTTGCATGTTTAGTTTATTTGAAATATGTATAACTTAATTTATTATTAATTTTGGCTTCATATATATATATAGTTTATACCATAGACAAAAACACAAAGATAAATAAATACCTCTAAACAACAAATCGTTTTGAGCCGTTATGATATATGAAACCATTTTACAGTCAGTTAAGCACGAATGGTACGCTGGTCATTTAACATTTCTACTTAGTGGGCAATTTCAGAATATTATTTCTAAAGCTTCGATAAACAAATGTTTTTAAAAATGTGTTAATTATTTTCCCAATCCCAATAAGTTTGTAGTTTAGTCTTTGAAATGTAATATTATTAGAGGTTTTCATATTAACATCCATTATTTGAGAACTTTTAACGAATATGAGAATAAAGTACACCATTGCCAAGATGCTTTTACGATAAAACTAGTAGTTATTACGTGAATTATTAGTTTTGTATACATTACTGATATTTGTAATAAAGGTTCGGTATGTTTGCTCCAAATCCAGTTGAGCATTAAGTTTTTAAATTAAGAAAAAAGTTGGAATGGGTTGAGAATTAATGCAATCAAAATACAAGAATGGACAAATAAAGGTAATTAATATATTAAAATATAATCTTGAAAAGTTAGAAATCAAAGAAGTATACAATAAGAAGAACAAAACAAACTGAAATACAGGTGGCACTGGAGAGAAGAAGAAACATCATGAATCAGTAAGTTTTATTTAGTCGGTTTTATGTAAGACAGTGCTGGCCAGCCTGTACAGTTTTAATCAGTTTTATTAATTTGCATTCAATTTTAATTATGAGTTTTAATTAGGCTATTGTGATTGTGACAGTATACAGAATCTATCGAAATACCACAACGTATTAATACATTTACATGATGTGTTTGCATACAAAATGACCTGACGAAGCTCTAAGGAACGAAACTAGTCGTCAAAAACAAATTGTGGATGGATAAGGTAATAATTTTTTATCAGTAATTATATGTTTTGCTTTTTATTAAATTTTGGCATAAATCAACAGAGTATGGGGAGTAATTTATTATCCGTTACCACTGGATTTGATATCCCTCGTCGACTCATTGAAACATTAACCGATTGCAATGCCGCAATGCTGTTGTTAAATGTTCAGTACATTCCATGATGATAATATTCAATCACTTTCAATTGATTTTGAAATCGTATGCGACTTTTTAAGTAAATCAAAATAGTAACGAAAGTGCATTCCATAAATTATATTAATGATTTTAAGTACAGAAACTGCATGAAAATCTCCCGAGCAAATAGTAAACAACATACATATATATCATATTTATAGTGACTCCTTGAATATTTATTCTAAGTAAATTAAACGAAAACCATATTTATGCTAAAACTAAGTGTATTCAAAAATAGATCTAGTAGGCTTACAGGCAATTTTTAAATCGTGCACTACTCCAGGATAATGTCGCATGTCTACACGAAAGTTTTGAGAGTTTCTGAAGGCAATCTACTAACGTTCTCGTAAACTTGTACGGAACTTTCCGACACGAACAGGCTATATTGGTTAACATCGTTTGATTTTTATTACTCGGTCGGAGGCAATATAAAGAACATTTTGGAGATTGTGATTTATCTTATAATCACAAAAAATAAACTATTGTGGTTTGCAGTGATGTAAAGGAAACATTTTTTAAACCTAGGTTGATAATGTAGGCCTATATGTTTGGTAAGTATTATTAGTATTATAATACTAAGTAAGTAGGGTAAGTAAGGGTAAGTTGCCACTTACCCTGCACCGGCGCCCTGTCTCGTGAACCAGCGTCTGGTCGACCAGTTAATTAAATGTATTTTCGTGTGTGTCATATCCATGTGTCCGTTTATTTATTTGTTTATATTTTTGACGAACTCCAAATGAGGGATTAGCAAGACATTCTCGACCTGAAGATGTGCTTTTTAAAAAGCACGAAACAGCTGTAGTCATCATACTACCAAATCGATCGTTTTGGCAGAAAGCAGGTAATTTAAACCTATATTAGTTTATCGAGATAAATTAAATTGTCACTGCATTATACACTATTATGTATACTTGTTGGAATATTTAAACACTTTATTGTTGTCTGGAAAAACGGGGGAGGTAAAGATTGATTCGGTTTTCTCAGAACCCTCAGTAAACTAACAATTTTGAGGAAAACTCTACCTCAGCCTCTCAAAACATCTAAGAATAGAATTGCGAATAAATCGCCCTGGTTGAATATGTTAGTAACTAAGCTACATAAGGTATTACAGAGGAAGTTTAAGTGCTTAGATATGTTTACTATTAGAAAAATAAATATAAATATTAGTCCATAAAAAGTGAATAACGTGTTAGTAAGGTCTGAAGAACGTCATTTGATTGTTAGTATTCACAAGTGATTGAACAAATACAACAACGAACTGAAAATCATGTAGACATTTTAACAGAGGAGATACGCCAAAAAGCCGAAGGGACTTGTTGTATTTTGAACAGTTTATACAGAACCCTCCAACTTTATTTTTCTGTTTATTTCTCTCCTCAGAATAACTTAAACATTTTAGAATCCGTTATTTTCTGGTGTGAATATTTATTTGACAGCCTATCTCTTTGAAAGCAAACTGCAGTTACCAGTATCATGGTTGATATGCATTATTTCTATTTGGCAGATTTTATTGGGGATCATAATGTTGAATGTTGTGGTTGATAAATACTAAGCTTTTTATTGCATCGATATGCAATAAAAATTAACATGGGGCTAGTGTTAGCCATACAATAATGATCTCGTATACAATTTATTCAATTATACCGCAGTATTGAACTTTTAAACTCTTAATTGTAAGATATTGGTAGCTTAATAAATGATATAGTTATCCTAAGCCGTTTCATTTCTAATTATAAAATGTACATTTTCAAACAATATTTGATAAATAGTTTTCTTCCTCGATTATACAGCAATATTTCAAGTGTGGCGACTTCATACTTTCGTTTACTTTACTTTATCTATCTATAAATATACTATTACAAAAAGGGTTTCCATGTTACATCCCTTTTCAGCTGTTCTAAAAAAAACAAGAAACTATTTAAGAGTCATTGTACTGCTTATGATCTAGCGGAGTGTCTAATGTTACATATAGGCAGGTAAATCACTCTTCATATTGTAGATCTAAAAGCAACTAATTGAAATTATTGTAAGTTAGTAGATTATTCACCACCGTTTTAAACAAATATAAATTTGAAAGTTAAAAGAGTAATGCATTTTTCGTTTCACCTCAGAATCGAACCCTATAAAAATGTGCAGTTGGCGCACGAGTCCCCTTGTTTTAATCTTTTGGTAAATATAAGCCTACTACAATTCTAATAGTAGTACTATATAATAAACTCTAAAAATATCTCTTAGTTTTAAGCACATTTTGAAAATATAATCATCAAGTGTTAGTTTTAAATTCAGTGTTTTTTAAACCATTATCAGCATCTGAAATGATGGTAGGATGTTAAAAAAAAGTACAAAATTCGAACAAATTAGTATACTTAATGGTGAATATAACATTGAAACTACTATAAATATATTATATTTAATAACACCTGGTACTATTAAATATTTAAAAAATTAAAAGATTTAAACAATATTGTATCAATGCTGTAGTATGACAATACGCTATAAAATCTCAAAAAGTATGATGGACACTGTTGAAAAATAAATTCGTTGTTTGGGATATGAAAAGAAATTGCTATTGATGTTTACTTTACCTCAATCCATTGCATATTTTCTATAACAATCTAAAACTCCTAATAACAATAATCTAATTATAATAAACCAAATATCCATTATCAATCCTAGATCATTTCTGAACCCTATTATGATCAATTGAGTTGAGCACAACAGTTAAGGAAAGATTTTAAACAAAAGATAACAGAATATCTCAAGCAATAAAACCTTTCCCTGAGCGTTGAAAGTTAAAGCCACCCTAGAGGTACTAAAACTTATTTTATTGTTTCCTCTATCGTTTGAAGGACTTTAAACTTTCTGTTCTTGTACCTCAGGAATATAACAATATATTATCTGGGGTTCAACTATTAGCAATTCATTATTTACTCTTATTCAAAATTACATGTAAATGTGAATATCAGTTTCACTAGCCATAGGTTATTTGTTGAGAATGCTTATGGAAAACTACGAGTATATTGTCTGCTTAATCAAAACTACTTACTCGCTAAATAAAAAGTATCTTCAGGAAAAAAAAACTATTATCACACATTAGATTTACATTTGTTGCTGTTATCTAAGTTATTGTGCTCAGGCAACAACAACAAAGGGAAATAGAATATAATTAAATTTCTGCCAAAAAATACAATCACACATTATTAAACATGATAACTACAAAACATAATTATGTTTTCAATTAATAAACGTTACTATGAGGATCAAATTAATATAGTATAAATAAATACAAACATTTATGAAAAGCCAAACGAAATAAATTTAGATACGGGGTTTTATTATAGGTGTTTTGGGAGGGGGGGGGGGGTTCTGTTTTAATTTTATTTTATATTCTCTATTACTACAATTGAATACGTAATATTTCCATGAAGGTCTACAAATTAAAGTCGCCTTTTACTATAATTTATCTCCTAGGTATTTAAATTAATTTCCATTTACATCTCGCGGATAGTATTCGTTCACAGTGACAGCGTCGCGTGTTTAGTAAAATCACTTGTCATTCTTCCAAACATGACATGGATACCATCCGTTAGTATTGCCCATGTTAAGTCCAGGTAGATGAGACACTCAGTCAAAGCAACCACAGTAAATTAATAAAAAAAAACTAAAATTTATATTTGAAAAAAATAATTAAAACTTCATTAATATTAATTAAAATTATAATAATATTTGTGATAAATAAATAAATAAAGAAATAAATAAATAAATAAATAAATAAATAAATAAATAAATAAATAAATAAATAAATAAATAAATAAATAAATAAATAAATAAATAAATAAATAAATAAATAAATAAATAAATAAATAAATAAATAAATAAATAAATAAATAAATAAATAAATAAATAAATAAATAAACAAATAAATTAATTAATTAATTAATCAATGCATTAATTAATTTTTAATTGTATTAAAATTTTATTTTCTAATAATGTATGCACGTTTGAATCGTATTGAAGTAAGTCTAGACGTTGTTCATTTTTTAACAAACCACGATGGCAGTAGTTTTTCCATTTGGACAAGGGGTTTTTAAACCATTTTACCCTTTGGTTAAAAACTGTATCCCCTACATTACTGTAGGCCGTTGCAATAAAACTAACAATAAACTCCCGAGCTCTATACTTTCTGAGTATCCTGTACATGTACATTGTACAATCTACATTTAGCATCAAAATTAGTTAAACAGTTTTTCTAAAAAAATGAAAATAGAACGAGTAAATTGATTTTAAAACCTACCTTTAAATTAGAAAACTTTTCAAAACCCACCCCCACCTCCCACAACCTTAACGAGTTTCTGGTTAGGGAGATTTCAAAATAATTTTTCAAAATTCTAAGAAGTATACATAGGAGGGTTTAGGCTGTTACGAAAAATATACCTAATTTAGTGCCGCTATACGTTGTGAATGGGAGGCCTGCTTCACCCTGTATACACATACATTACAATTTTCATTTAAAATAAGCAGCCTTTTATTGCACTTTCCTGTCCTCGTACACCTAGGCTTGTATGAAGTATCAAGTATGAAAAATGTAAAGATGTCAAGAATGAACTGTTACGGTACCAATCAATCTTTTGAGTCTTTAGTGTCATCACAGAGCCGAGATCAACGTCATCAAAGCGGTATTGCTAACAATATTGGTCGTGCCTGCCTGAGCCAATGACATACCAAATACCAGTATTATGGTCAATTTACATTTTCCCCAATGAACTACCGTAATACGCAAGTAGTATAGTATATGCCGGTTCTACGTCATCCCAAGAGCCAGGGCATCTGATTGGTTGAGGCGGTCACGTGACCGTCGAGTTTTCCCGGAATTTGAGAATACGCCGTTTCTAAGTCATCCCAAGAGACAGCTCTTGGGATGAAGCCATCAACTCTTATGTCTGTAATAAGGTCCATTAGTCCTTTATTTTGAAGAATTTGGATGCTGTGTAGTTACTTAAGTGTTATTATATCCGAAACGAGCTAACTTTTACGGTGGTATAGAGAATTCTTCAATTTTAAGCGTAAATTAGTAGATTAAATATATCGCAATCACAAATACTTTTCCGTTTTCTGATTTATTTAATAAATAAGGTGACACGAGGGGTTTTTGCGTATATTTATTTAAAGCATTGAGAGTGCAGAAAAAATAAAACTTATTAATAGCTTGGTTTGTATAAATTTGGAATATACAACACATTATTCAAATAGTGTACTAGATTATGGAATTCTTGTAGGTCTGAACTGATTTTAATTGAAATTTAGTTTGTAAAGTAGAAGGTTGCGTATAAACTAACATTTATAACATGTTAACTGACTGACATTTAAATTAAACAGAATTTGATTAGGTGTCAGTAATTAGTTAATAAAAAGTTACATCTTTAATTTATTTACCCGTAACATATTATATATATAACTGCAAAATAAAATAGTTTTGCTATTATTTGTATACTCATTACGAAAATGTAAGAACCAGAGCCTATAATTACTTTTAATAAGCTATTTATTACGTTATATCTATTCATTAATTTCCCATTTTCCATGGCTAGCACACAGGGAGAAATTGTATTACTTTGTCGTATAAAATCACAATATATAATTCTTTTTATTGCAATTTCATCCATATATTGTCCATTCCCCGATTTATTTTATACATGAAGGATGATATTGCGTATATTTGTGATGTTTGGGTAAATCTTTATAAAACTAAAACATAGCATATTAAACATTTGAATATATACAAAAATATATTATAATTATATTGAATATTAGTGTAACGAACGCCATTCACTCAGGCCTAAGTTGTTTGTTTACAGGTTATTTGTAAATCAAACTGATTAATTTCCTAGAACGTATTTAGTACCTGAAATGTATGCAGATTCAATACAATAGCAAACTAGTTGTCTTCCATACGCAATCATGACAACATAAAATTATTGTGGATTTAAAAGTGATAACTAGCTTTATCCTTTACCATGAGGACATTCCTTAAGTTTGACTGGAATGCACTTTCTAGGCAGGATGTTACCCGTCCTCTCTTGGTTATGATTTTTATATTGATATGGTGTTTAAAAGATAACTAGTTGTAATAATTTGTTTGTTACTCTAAGGAGTGTAGAACTGTAAAGAACTTTATTAGTTTAGTATAACAAGATCGTTTATATGTATAAAATACTCCCGCCGCAGCAATCCTGCAGTCTTAGCGAATTTCCATTTTCTGATTGGATATACTATACACAAAAAATGTCTCCTTAAAAATATCACATTTATTCCCTATTTAAATAAAATTAGTTTAACGAGTACTTAGGTTTGCTGCAATAGGGAGGGTAAAAAAATGTTTTTTGTTTTAAAATGTTAATACTGTAGTTTAGTAAGAAATCAATGTAGCCTATTTTCTAAATTTGATCAAAATATGTTCATAAACAAGCAAACTACAATAGTCGACTTTTTCACCATAAGAATAACATGGACATTTTAAATTTACATTTTTTTTTGAATTTTCTCCGTAACCAATAAGCGCATAATATTAGTTCAATATACTAAATATTTTTTTTAGTACAAACAAATGGTTTGGTGAAATTTTGAGTTTTTAGGGTAAAAAATGGGAAAACCCTATTTTACCCCATAAACTCCCCCATAAAACCCTGTTCCCATGGTCCGATCATACTGGTTCGCGAAATCGTTCTAATAAATGTAGGTTTACACGTTTGTACAAAATTTCATAAAAATCTGATAATCTTTGCTCGAGTTATCATGCTTACGGAAACACGGATGGTGTTTTTGGCCTCTAGGGACCTCAAAACGACAAAGTAAGGTCCCGGGTCCAGGTCTTACCATGTTATTTAAAATATTATTCTACGGTAATAGCTTTATCCCTATATGGAAATTCGCTAAAAGAGCAACATGGTTCTATGTTCTCCCTTTATTTTATGGACAAAAAGGAATGGAAGGCGAGATAACATAATATGTGTCTAGTCCTCTTTGACAATTTCCTCCGTTGATGGAGTATATCTTTAGTATACAATATTTACACGCAAGTTGAATCAAAATTTACTACGTTCTTCATCATTCAATTTCAGTGTATTTTGTAATATTCTCACGGCAACGTTGTAATTCCATAACCTAAAATGTATCTGTTGTCACCATGAGCTGACAACGTTTTTATCTACATATATCATAAACTACTTGACATGAATTTTACTGAGTCTACAAATCTCAAATCAATACCTCCTTTTACATGAACAGTATAAGAAATATATTTTTCCTCGTTATTTGGTATAACATCAATAGTGTCATCATTCAAACCAAATATTATATTTTTATATTAAGCTTCACAATGTTCAAGTCATGTTGACACCTTATATGTTAAACAGTTTTAGTTTTTCTTATCCGAGTTCGTTTGGCTCTTCTACTTGACCGATTTTCATGATTGAGGTCTCAAATTGATGGCATGAACGCAGAGATTTAACATCATTCATTGATATATATTTTCCTACTGTATTACTTGACCAAGAAACAGTATAATTTGATTGCAATTGTATAATTTGATTCGAATTACTTTAATCATTCCACCAGCTATCATTAAGTTATTCTATATATTTTGAACTAAGGACCATCAGTGAAATACTGGCTTTTATTAAGCTATTAATTATTCAAATAGGGCGAGCTTCAAGCAAACGCAAGGTGAACAACCAACATACAAATTTTTCATATGGTTTTTCTATGATTAAAATTCAGTAGCTCCAGTATTGTTTGTATTTTTTTAGACTGAAAACAATTACTAAATTATTGCCCTTAATTTAATATATTGATCGTTTGAATCAGTTTAGTTCATAATACTTTATTACCCAATCAAGATTCATAAATTAGATTATTTTTTGGATGTTATATTTATTTTAACGCGGTGGAGCAGCATGGGTCCTCTAGTTTCCTAATTTCATTATTTGTACAGTATGTATCAATTTGGGTTTCCAGATAGTCTTTGTAGTCCTGGAAGCTGATACCATTGTCGTCATAGTTGCTCTACATTCCACATCACCCATGAGGTAGGAGCATGATGCGTTTTTTTTATAGTGGTTTCCCCAAGAGGCCTAGCCCAGACAACATAATATGTGTCCGGTCCACTTTATATTTCCTTCAAATTTATATTTTCTTCGAATTCATATTTTCTTCAAATTTATATCTTCTTCAAATTCACATTTTCTTAAAATTTATATCTTCTTCAAATTCATATTTTCTTCAAATTAGTATCTTTTTCAAATTCCTATTTTCTTCTAATTCAGATGATCTTCAAATTCCTATTTTCTTCAAATTCACATATTCTTCAAATTCATATTTTCTTCAAATTCATATGTTCTTCAAATTCATATTTTCTTCAAATTCATATATTCTTCAAATTTATACTTTATCCGTTAATAGAGTATGTCTTTAGTATTTTTAAGGTATTTTGTAATGACCCCAAGGCAAAGTACTAATGCCATCACTTGAAATGTATCTTTTGTCATCATGAGCTGACAACGAAATCTTGTTGAGTTCCACACTATACAGTTCATGTTTGTAGCTCCTTATTACGTTATTTGGACAGTATTTGTCAATTTGGGTTTTCAGGCAGTCTTTGTAGTCTTGGAATGTAATACTATTTTCTACAACTGCTCTTTTAACACCTTTCGATCTTTTTGAGATGCTGTCATTTTCTGACCTACTTGCATACATTTTTGATTTCAACGCTATGTGTTCAAACATAATTTTTCCATTTAGTTCATCCTTGAATTTTCCGATGATCTTCTTATTAGTGACACTGAAACATGGATGATTAGGTGGGTAGTCACTCGTGTCGAAAAAATCTTGCATTTCCTTCATATCTCTATATACATCATCAGTATATGTTAAGTATGTAAGTGAATCTGTGTCTGTGTACTGCAATTGAACTTTATCCCCGTATCGTGCTTTTATCACATTGTAGTGAAAGTCATACATCAATGTCTTAGATACGTCCAAAATACTCATTCCTACGTATATGGGTTTGTTGAAAACAAGTTTTGTCTTGCTCATGTGTACTGCCGCAAGTTGATCCGTAAATATTGTCCTCCTCTTGAAGTTGGGTTGAGCCAACCACTTGTCTACTTGTTTTTCCTTCGTCGCCAACCGGATGTTGACACGATTCCGAATGTTTTCCATGGTTTTGCCAAACACGGCATTGTTCATAAGCTTGAAAAAATCCTTTTCAAAATTGTTTATGGCCTTAGTTCTCATGCTAGTATTGAGATCTATGTAAGGTTTAAGCCAGTTGCTCTGAGTGAAACTGATTGCTTTGTGAATTTTCTTTAATTTCAAACCGAGAGAGATGTATTGCTTCAAATTCCGAAAGTGTAGAACATATCTATTTTTGTCAAACAATGTAGCTAGAAGTTTCTCTTGTTTAGATCCGGGTGGTATTTGTTTTTCAGGTGCTAGAGGAAGATCGGAATGTAGGTCGTGCAATTCTTGGGGATACTCTAAATCTACTTCCAATATGTATCCCATATTTCCATCATCTGGAACTGATAAAATATCAAGGTTGTGGACATCTTCAACCCACTTGAAATCAGAGTAAGGCATATGTTGGCTCATAGCCCAGCCATACAAGTTATTGGCGTCAAGATATGTAAGATATGACGTGGGCAAATTTTCATTATAACTTTCCTTCATGTATTTGTTATTGGCAGTGGCGTAGCGGTTCGAACATTGTGATAATCCTCCTCGTATCCCGTTTCCAATCATTAGAATCATATTGTAGTCTGATAAAAGTTCAAGTTCGATCTTGGTCGTTTTGAGCATCGCACTCCAAGCTAGTCCTGGTGCTGTGTAGTACCATGCTGGGTCCAGCTGGTAAGTCTCCATACAAATGTTTCGAAAGTTCTCCATGACATCTGCTAATTGCAATACATCTGTCTGGTTGTAGAGTAAAGTGTATGCTTTCATGCTTTGTATATTAAATTCGTTCCAAACTTTTCTTGCATGCTCATAGTCTTCATCTTCAATGTTGGCCATGGTTAGTTTGTTGTAGAAGTCTTTCTTATGTGGGAGTGAAGTGTATTCATATTTCTGTAAGGAGTCCATAAAGTCATAAGGGTACACACCCTTTTTTTGCAGTAGCTGCAACTGTTCACTCGAGTAGTACTTTGAAGTATGCTTAAAATGTTGAGTAGATAAGTTCTTAACGAGTATGTCTAAACTACTTGACATGAATTTTACTGAGTCTACAAATCTCAAATCAATACCTCCTTTTACATGAACAGTATAAGAAATATATTTTTCCTCGTTATTTGGTATAACATCAATAGTGTCATCATTCAAACCAAACATTTTGATAAACAGGTGTGTATCGTATCCAGAAAGATTGTGAATAAATATGGGGAGGAAATGAGGTTTTCTAAAATTTAAATTACAAGCGTTGTGCGCTGGACCCCTTAGTTTTCCTGTAAGATGGTCATGGTCTCTCACAAACGGTTTGTCTTCTGTAAACTCCTTTCCACAAATATGGCACTGAGTGGCCGTCAATATAGAAATATTGTCCTCCTCTGAAAGTTCCATTGGCTTAGCAGCTTCTTTTGAATATAGATAGCTTATTTTCTTAGACTCGTTGAACAACCTCTTTACAAAAACCTGCGCTGCATCTTCGCCAAAGTATGTTACTGGCGTTGCATAATTGTGTTCTTCATGTACTATATAATAAGAAAAACTAATTGCATCATGTTTTTGGTATTTTTTCGTGTACGATCCTGACGTGTCTTCTTCTTCTTTGTTGGTAGACAGTATTGGGCTAAGCATACATTCGAAGTCAGCATAGACGACGAATGGCACTTTCATACTCCTATTAAAGTCCTTGAACTTTATTGTTTCACCTTCTTTGGGCATAATGATCTTAACTGCTTCATGCTGCTTACAATATTCTCTATGTATTTTCAGTAAATCTTCTGTGCCAAAATGTGATAGGCACCGTCTACATAAGTGGATACTATGCGAATGCTTTGATTTCTGTGCTCCAACAAGTCTACTTAGATTTTTAATTAGGCAATAATGTGAATTCTTCTCATCCTTCAAGTATAGCAAATCAACATGTTGCTCTTTCTCCTCATCGGTTGTCAGTAATGGATACACAACGCACTTTTCATCATAGCTGTATACATTTATGGATATTTCAGTTCGCTTTTCAAAAAGTTTAACGTTACTCAAACTGACTGGGAATTCAATTCCATTCAAGGCATAATCAAAGTCGTGCTCATATTTCTGGTAGTGTTGGGTTCTGTTAGGGTTTTCTGCCATATGTACAGGATGCAGAGCAGCAAGTATTGACCACAAAAAACATTTTTGGTCGTTATTTACAATATTAATAATAGCTTTCTTGTTTTTAATTGGTCCTGGCAGGTCTATGTATGAAGAACCTCTTAATGGTACATAGCGGTTGATCCTTAGTTCTATGTTAAGTATCCTATTCAGGGACCAACCTGATCCTTTAGTCTGGAACTCCTCCATTTCGGTCAAGATTTTCTTTTCTTTAGTTTGTAACTGTTCTTCTATATTCGTGGTTGAGTATGTGATATCATTTTGAGTTTTAAAATTTATTTCTTGAAAAATCTCTTCATTGTTAGATGTTTTTTTGAACTCAGTTAAAAGTACAATATTTATTTTTAAGTTATCATTTTGCACTTGCTCGACTACCTTATCATAAAATAGAGGTCTTGATAGTTGAAGAAACTCTACAGGGTCTTTTATCGCAAGCGTGTTGTCAATTACATACGTTTTCATTCTATTCTTGAACGCCTTCTCTAACTCTTTAATTTCTAGGTTAGGTTTAGGTTCTTCCATGTCGTTATTGGTTGATATCGCAGTGTTGTTTGTGGAAAGTACGGATGATTGGAGATTATTTGTAGCGGAGCTATTTGAGTGTACATCATCTTCCACGCAATGTTTCTTTGCAGCTGGAGCAACAGGTTCATCTCTTGAACGTTTTGTAGTACATTTTTTTAGATGGCGTGATTTGTTGGATAATGTCACTAATGTACCACACAATTCACAAGGCGTCTGTGGTTGTATTGTACGTACCTGTGCACCAGGGCAGGTTTTTGAGTGACGCAAAATGTTTTTAGATAAAACAGTCTTGTTACACTTAACACAAGTTTGTTTGTTCGCTTCCATTTTAAGATATTTTTCTCTGGATGTCCGTGTCCTATAGTTTCCGTCTAAAACACAAGGTTTTACGTAGTACGTTTCTCCTCTTCAATCACTTGATTATGACTGATTTGTCTTGCTCTTCTAACCGCTATTTATAGCAGAAAACGGTAAAAACCGTACACTTTTGTCTCTGGATCTCTGGATGGTCGTGTCTTATGGTTTCCGTCTAAAACACAAGATTTTAAGTAGTAAGCTTCTCCTCTTCTTCTCTTCAAAACCACTCGATTATTACTGACTTGTCTCGCTCTTCTCAGCGCTATTTATAGCGGAAAACTGTAAAAAACTAACACTTTTGTCTCTGGATGGCTGTGTCCAATGGTTTCCGTCTAAAACACAGAATTTTAGGTAGTATGCTTCTCCTCTTCTTCTCTTCGAAATCACTCGATTATGACTGACTTGTCTCGCTCTTCTCACCGCTATTTATAGCAGAAAACTGTACAAAACTAACACTTTTGTCTCTGGATGGCTGTGTCCAATGGTTTCCGTCTAAAACACAGGATTTTAGGTAGTATACTTCTCCTCTTCTTCTCTTCAAAATCACTCGATTATGACTGACTTGTCTCGCTCTTCTCACCGCTATTTATAGCAGAAAACTGTACAAAACTAACACTTTTGTCTCTGGATGGCTGTGTCCAATGGTTTCCGTCTAAAACACAGGATTTTAGGTCGTATGCTTCTCCTCTTCTTCTCTTCAAAATCACTTGATTATGACTGATTTATCTCGCTCTTCTCACCACTATTTATAGCAGAAATCTGGAAAGAAACGTACACTTTTGTCTCTTGATCTCTGGATGATC
This sequence comes from Macrosteles quadrilineatus, assembly GCF_028750875.1. Classification (NCBI taxonomy): domain Eukaryota; kingdom Metazoa; phylum Arthropoda; class Insecta; order Hemiptera; family Cicadellidae; genus Macrosteles; species Macrosteles quadrilineatus. Next base: position 36,962,482 of record NW_026542597.1, on the reverse strand, counting down.
GTGTTTTATGGTTTACGTCTAAAACACACACATTTACGCGAAATGCTTTTCCTCTTCCAGTCTTTAAAAGCACTTGATCATGACAGATTTGTCTTACTCTTTTCACCGTTGTTTATAGCCGAAAACTGTGAAAAACTCGCACTTTGGGTCTTGTGAAGTCCGTTTACCACTGTTTCTGACTAAAACGTAGTATTTTACGTATGATGCTCTTCATCTCTTAAATAGCTCTAGTACATTATTGATTTGTTCAACTTTTCAAACTGCTTTTTTAGCTGAAAACTGCAAACAAAACTTACACTTTTGTCTCTAGGCCCCTGAACGTCCATCTACGACCGTTTCCAAAAGAAAGTCAATGTACCGCCGACCCATATTTCACAGACGTTTTTCTCTTAAATTATAAAAATGTTATATTAACATGTATTTAACTAAACAAAATCTTTTATCCATAAGAAATACATTGGGAATTTGATGGCCTGTGGGGCAAAGCACGATGACTTTTATTACAGGAATTGGTGAAAGGGGGCATCTACACAAACAATGCTTCATTTTGACTCATTGTTTGTAAAAATCTGTCCATTATTAACGGAGGAGTAGTATTTCGTAGAAATCACCTTCACGTATTATATAATAGGATTCTCACTATAACATCTCTAGATGTTTGAGAACCAGAGTTTACTGCTGATACACAGGTTTTTATACAGTCACTATAAAATATTCAGACAAAGAAACATAAGTTTGCAATGTAGTTTGTGGGAGGATGCAACATTACTCACATTCACATTCGAAATGTTATCAATGTTTACTCATTGGTACATGTAATGTACTCACGTTTCTCCCAGACAAATCAGAGGTCCAGGCAAATCACGAGCTACAGCACTGCCCTCTGTAAATGGGGTTTCATCTCTAAATTATTCTGGACATATTTTCAAATTAACATTTAAACTAAATACCCCCGCCGCAACAAACCTGCCAACTAAGCAAATTTTCATTTGTCTAAATTGATTTTCAATTAAATCTTTTTTTATATTAATATATTTTTATACAATAAATAAATTTTGCCAAGTGTGACCAAAATATATCCATAAACAAGCAAACTATAAAATTTTACAATATTCTCTATAAGAATAACGTGAGAACTTAAGACCAACATTTTTTTTCTCCGTTACCAAAAACCCTACAAAATCCCATGATATACTAAATTATTAGTTTTTAAGCTCTTTAGAAAAGGTATAGAGAGAAGTTGGGAAATTTTGTATTTTTAGGGTTAAAAATAACCTCGCCACAGCAAACCTGCACACTAAGCCAATTTCCATTTACTTGTTGGATTTATACTAAAATGTTTCCTGAAAATTATCAGATTTATTTCATATTTAAATAACATTAATTTTAATGAGTACCTAGTTTGTTGCTACAGAAAAGGTATTGAGTTGTGTTTTTTATTGAAATGTTAATAGCTTAGTATTAAATAAACAAAATTGCCAAATAGTATCAAAATCTATCCGTAAACAAGCAAAGTAAAACAGTTGATCTATTCTCCATTAGAATAACATGAGAATTTTTAATCTAAAGTTTTTTTTTCATTATCTCCATAACCATCAGGCATACAACGACACTTCAATATTCAAAATTATCTATTTTTAAACTCTTCAAGATGGTCTGAAAAAAATTTTGAGATTTTATTTTTTTAACCAAACATGGGGAAAAAATATTTTTTACATCATAAAAATCGCCATATCATTTTTGCCTGAGTTATCAGGCTAGCGGACACAAATACACACACACACATATATATTTATATGTATGTATATATATTTATATTAATTTAAATGGAGGGTAATTTTGGCATCTAGGGACCTCAAAACGAAAAAGGAAATCGGTCCCGGGGCTACGTCTTACCATGAGACCTACGGTATCAGCTTATTCCCTATATGGGAATTTTGCTAAAATGAGTAAACCATTTATTTTACCACATGAAAGCTCCCATAAACCCCGTTCCTATGGTCTGATTATGCAAATTAGGTCTGATTATCCTTACTTAATAAAATATAGTACAACAATCATACCTATATTCTTTAGACAGTTTTAGGCAACTTTCCACTAACACTTGTGCAGGAGTGAAAGATAAATGATTAGGCAGCTTTGTGTGGACATCTTCACCTTCTCCCACTGTAGACGCTTTTCGTATGAGGACGCAATCCGAAATCGTAAATTAAGTGAATTTTGAAAACAACGTAAAGCCTGTGTGATGTTAATTCGTCATACTACTCAATAAATACAGATAACTATTTCATAAAACATGGATTTTACAAATTCATCTAAAAATAGCCTTATATCTTTTTCTCCCTATTTAAATAGCTGATTGTCTGCTATGGTTGTGTAAGTGATAAGTTATACTGACTATAACGATGGATGATGTAATACAGGTTTACTCCGTAAAATGAGCGAGTTTTAAAAAGCAGCTTTAAACCCGTTTAATGAACGCTAATTTTCATCATAATACTCCATATATTAGGACAACTACTTCACAAAACAATGATTTACCAACTTATTTACCTTTAAAAGAGTTATTAAATACAGCCTTACACCTTGTAAATCAGCTGATTGTCTGTAAAGGTTGTGTGTTCGTGATGTTAAAGCCGTTTGACTGACTATAACCTATAACGACGTGTTACTAGACAAGTTTGCAGTTTTAATACATTTTTAGCACAAACAGCCACGACATCATCATATCATTTTTTGCCCCTGTAGGACAAAAAGACATACTTTAGCGAAGCAACGTATGAATTGAAAGCAACCGCTTTTGCAGTAGTAGAACAAAAATATATTAAAATCCACCGTTGGAACTTTTTATTGTCACTTTACTTGGTTCTAGACCTCAAAATTCTCATTATCCAAACCTTAGACAGTTGTAAAAATTGGTTTAACACTATTTAAACTATTAATTTTATATCACTTTAAAGATCTGATGGAAAATATAGCTCTTTTGGATCGTAGTTAAAGTTGAAAAATCTTATTAATTTCTAAGGGGCAATAAAATTATATATATATTTCCTTTGAATTAGCTATAATTTATTTTACTTGCTACTTAATCTTACTCAATTTATTAAAACAAAGCTCTTAGTGCATTCTTTATAAGTATATCAGTCTTATTAACCTTAATAAAATGGTCACTATTTGTACTAAATAAAGATAGAAGCCTTTATTTTCTGCTATTTTTATTCTTATATAAAGCAACTCAAATGTTTAACTACTCAATGGGATACTATATTTAAAATCTTAGAGCTATCTTATTGTTAAATGTATCAGGTTTTGATACATAGTGTTAACGCACTAGTAGTATAAGACGCGCGCCGCAGTGCGCCACGAGTCAAAATGGTAACACTCACCCCATTCACGTTCACGGTCTTGAAGCATATGCAAATAAACAGCTTGTCTATCCACTCTTGAACAGAGCTTTGGTCAATGGAATGATCCTACATTCTAGTGGGATTTTGGCGCAATAAGAAACCTGAAATATATTTATTGTCACATGACTATTAATTTAGCATTAACAAACAAATAATAACATATCTTAAAAATAAAATTCTTTTTTATCTATAAAATTTATCTATTATAACACTGTGTGTATTCTCTCCTAAATAAAACGAAATCAGCGTTTTTCATAAAACTTATCTCGTCTACTAATGACTGTAGTTTTGTTGGTAGAACATTAAAGAGTTCATTCTCTATAGGATTAGTGTGTATGATTTTCAAAGGGATCTGTGAGAGATGAATGCAAACAGTTTAATACTTAAAAGACCCTTCTGCTTGATTCTAACCTCGTCATAAAAAAAACAGTTTTTATTTTTCTTTTCATTTAAATTTTTTTAAGTTTATACAGTATACCAGCTTTATAATATGCTCATCATAGTTTACTCTATATTCTGAAGAATACATGCAATATAGGTTGTCAGAAGAAATTTCTTAGCGGAAAAACTTCCAAGTCTACAAAAAATTAAAATGTCACATATACTTATGTCACTTATCTTACTACGAAAACATGTCATGAATCGATAGTGAAACCAAGAATTCGCAATTAATAATAACACTGTTTGAAACACCTGATACACTATTATTTCTGAGTTTAAATTTGATGTAGTTGGTTTTTCTGTATTTACACCCTAAAAGAAGGTGACCTGTAAGCCATCCCAGCAATATACTACTATGTATAAAAGTGTTCATTTTAAGTTTAGGCCAACTAATATCGTTGAAACAAATTGGAATATCGTCCAAAAATATGCACGGATTACCGTTTGACACTTGACTAGCTAAATAATTATTAAAGATCAAGAATAATTCCAATCCATATCCTTGAGGTATTCCTGACACCTCAATCTCGTTAGATAGATAACTGTGTTTCCTTCCAAGGACAATTATTAAACTATTGTTCGTAATGTAACTCGACGCAAATATTCATATTTCGTGTTTTAAGCCAAATATGCGGAACGAATACATACGTTCAAAGCCTGTGATATGTTGGTCATTAATAACTACTAAAATTGACTCATTCAAATACCCAGTAAAACTATTTTACTGAAAGTTAGTATCATTGATGTATATTTGATGTAGTTTGAAGTTAAATTACTTAAAACATGGAAACAGCTAAGCTTTACCGTAAACTCTTATCCTGTACGGTATTACAAGTGTTTATTTTATTTTCCCTACCACTAATCTAGATTTTGAGGTTCAGTCAATAAAATAATACATTCAAACTACATGTTTATTTAGGCATTTAGAAGACTAAATTATTTACCTAAAAGCATGTTAGAAAAATACTTAATTTTATACACCAAAAAATCGGCTGTATATGAAAGTAGCTATTTTTACTTTCTCCCCCTATACCATAGTATATGGAGAAAGTATTGTTTTCGTAAAAAATTTCAAGTTTGAGTTTTGAGTGGATATATTCCTTTTGGGTCCCCCTGGACCCAAAAAAGTGGTTTTCGAAGTGATGCCTGTGTGTGTGTGTCTGTGTGTCTGGATGTGTACAGAGCTAGGGACTACACCTGTGGTCCGATTTCGATGAAATTTGGTATGTAGGTTCTAATCCATGGTATCTCCAGGGTTTTTTTTCATTTTTTTGAAATTTTGATTTTTAATTTGGATTTTCCCATAAAAACCCATAAAAAAACCGGAAAAGTCGGATTTTCTCAAAAATGGCCCGAACGATTTTGTATGTTGTAGCCCTTTACGTTCTGAACAAAATCATACAAATCCCATTTCTGTAAAAATTACGGTTCAAAAGTTATTGTAAATGATGTTATTTTCCCATAAAAATTCCATAAAATAACGCAAAATAGAATTTAAGAAAAAATCCTGTTTTGATTAACATAGTATGTTATGGTTCTTACAATTTGATAGCTTTTTTATTTTTTGTAAATTTTGATTTTTTATGGGGAATTTCCCATAAAACCCCATAATAAAACCAAAAAAATAGGATTTTCCCAAAAATGGCCCAAACGATTTTGATAAAAATTTAGTATGTTATAGTCCTTTATATTCTGAATAAATCCCATTTCTGTAAAAATTACGGTTCAAAAGTTATTTTAAATTATGTTATTTTCCCAGTAAAACCCCATAAAATAACGGAAAATCGGATTTTCCCAAAAATGGCCCGAATGATTTTGATAAAAATGTAGTATGTTATAGTCCTTAAAATTCTGAACAAAATTTTACAAATCCCATTTCCATATTTACTCTCACCGCTTACACATGATAAAGGTTGTTGACAAACTTATAGGAGAAAGTATGTGTCAGAATGCTGATACCGTTTATTTACATTTAGTTTATTAATTTATCAAGTAGTGTTATTAGTTATGAATGAAATGTTACTTTTTTCAACAATAGAATCAAAGCCTATCTATTATAAACTTAATATGAAATATATGCAGATTCCCACATAAATGACACTACGGTAACATGAATTAAAGATTATATTTTAGTAATTGCAAAATTATTTAACTGATTAAAAAATTATATTAGTGAATCTTAACTAAAAAACAAATACTCTATGATATGACGGTCTGTCTTACCTCTTCCCGAATTTTCAAAATGCATAATCCACAAAGATTGAACGAGGTTACAGAAGTAAACAATGATAAACAAATATTGTACGCTCACGTTTAAGGATTGTATTGCCCACTTAATTTCTAGCTTTCGCAATCGGAGTGGTATAGTTGGAGTTGGGCGTTCAGTCACACATCGGAAGCAGCAATATAATTGTTAACGTCTGCTTTGTTCTTGGCTTTAAATAAAGGTACCGACTTACACTGGTTTGCATACATAACATATCCAGACCCCAAGGAGTCCTCCTCTCGGTATTCTACTGTAACGCAGAGTAATTTTCAATAGCGTATAGGCTGCCGGTAGGATTCGTAAACAAGATAATGTCGTTACATTCGGAAATAAGACACTATCATACATAATAATCTATACATAGCTATATAATTAATTAGAAAAATTCACTCTTATAACTAGTTATTAAAAGCGAAGTAACCCTGCGCTTGAATTGAATTATTAAAAACTATATTTACAATCTCAAAAACTATTTTAATTTTTCTAATTTGCTCGAGAACCAAGAATTTAGCATCAAAATAAAGGTTGTAAAGTGTTCGTTACAGTACAGCATTTTTACTATATAATAAATCCATTCCACATCCAAGCAACATAATCTTGTTGTTTTGTTTGTTTTTACAAAAATGGTGTAGCCTATTTAAACTTTTACTAGAAAAGCCTTAATGTTCACAAAGTTTGATGTGACATATAAAATATATAGATGGACGAACCCAAATCTTATATACAAAAAACTTTTGTAAAACTTATGACAGCTACCCTAACCATACTACTGGACCGAATTACACGCAGTTGGAACCAAATGAAAAATATTTACCTGTAGTGCAGAATCCTTTTAAAAATTAAAATAGGCTTAAAAATAAGCACGAAAAAATGAATTTGAAACTTTAAAAAATGTAACAAGGGTCTTATGGGTTGTCATGCTGGTGACAAAATAACAACGAAATATTAACAGAAAACCAAACAAATTCCAATCACATGTTTTATTTACAGCGTGGGGTGAAAATAGAAAAGTTTGCACAATACCACAGAAAACATACTAATACATACTTTTGGTCAAGTTTTCGACCACGGGGCAAGCTCTCGTGTTGTGCTAAATATAATTAAGCCAAGAATTTCTGACACTGTTATGAGACGTGTGATTACCTCCCACGAATGGCCATCAGCTAGGCTGAGCAAAATCTCTACTGGCAACTGGGAGAAGTATTCAGGATTTGAAATATTTAAATACCGGTATTACTTCCAAATACTAAGCGCCTTCCATTCCAGAAACATAGAAGTTATACGCGCAGTAAATGTAGGTTAGGTACGCTGTAAGTAGAATACTACACAATAATTATGATTTATGACAATCAATGCACATATCTGAAATGATAACTGAGTCTTAAGGAAGGTTGACACGCTAATGATGATTTGCGGGCTACAATTCACGTTCGTGTACCATTTTACTATGCACTTTTATTAAAATTATATATTTTTTAAATAATTTTAGTATCATTATGCATAAAACGTATTTAAAAATTTTACAATAAAAATCAAATGTTTAAAAGATGCATTATATAACTTAACTCTGACTAAACTTAACTAACTATCAAATAATCTATTTGTAACCTTATGTATAAAGTTTTTTTTTCTTTTGTCTAAATTAAATTAAACACCAGAGCGACAGGAATTTATCAGTACTGAACACTACTGATCTCTTGCAAGCTATAAAGGAATACTATTTACGTAAACAACTGCACATAATTAACATTCAAATAGTTGCAATTATTTTTAATAGTCTTTAAAAAGTTTAGTTATAAACAACTTTGCCAATATATTAGTTAAGACAGAAAAGTGAGATTTATTTGTATTCCAATGTATCTCTTATTATATATCTACAATACACATAATTTTAAAATATATTTTTAAAAGAAAAATAACAAATGTTAATTGTTAAACTAAGAATATATTTAAACTGTAAGTAAGTTACCTCAAATCCGATGAATAAAGACTGCAAAATGTGGGCGATTAGTATATGATCCTGCCGGCACTGTGTCTTGACACTAAATGAAGTGACCCCTCTATTATTCTATAATAAACGGCGAACCGACACACCTGCTCTAGCGCCGCGCTTCTGGTCAACACCTGCCGCAGCACCTGGTATATCGCGCCTTGCATATATTGTCGGGTGATGAAACCAATTGAGTTCTAGTAAACCATACTTGCTTACTATACTCTTAAATACTCTCTTTCATCAAACTAACTCTTCGTGTGTGACGCATGTTAGAGAAACTATATTTTCACCGTAAACCCATTTTTGTGTGAGTATATGTTTATTGTCATCGCATCTTAATAATTTGCAAAAAAAGTCCTATTATTTAATCACTGCATTTTACACATAGGTTTTAAATTTGCGTTTAACATTTATAATAATTTTCAATATCCAATTTAATTAAGAATTTTGCAAAACGTAGCTATAAATATAATTAAGCTGTGTAATATGCACAGACTAGACTATATTTAACAGTTGTTGAATAATACATGTTATCCACTTTACCAGTTTAGCTTTCATTTTGTGCACTGAGGTATACATACCCAGGAGTGTTTTAGGCACATTCACGTTTCGTTATATCATTTTAGGGCTTCAAAGTTCCCATGTGTTGAGCTCATGAGATCACTTCTAATGCGTGGTATCCGTGACAGCATATTTAACATTACAAAACTTCAAAGCTTAGGCCACCATTATTTGTCTCCTACTAAATACTATGTTTGTAATGTTATTCTCCTACAATACACAGCTGTTTAAAGTAAAATAGATCAAATAATGTTCGTAAACCTCTATCGCAGCAAACCTGCAAATTTAATGAATTTCGAACTCTAACAATATTAATCAAATGCCAAATTATTTAATATAATACGATCTATTATTACATTTTCATTCATCACATAGTTAAAGATTTTACAAACAGAAACAAATGTAAACTAAATGTAGGAACTAAAAAGGGAAAAGTAGGTTACTACATACATTAAACTAAATATGCTGGATTGTCAATACAAGACGGACACAAGTTTCAAATTTTATTTGAATGATAAAGACTATTACCATATTTTTGGAAGCAATTAAAGTAAAAGAACGTAGAACAATGCAGTTATCACCAAAATTATTAGCAAATACTGACTTTACGGTCTTTGGCTACAAAAATTGGTTTTTAATTAGCTGAAAATCTATAAAAGAGGAACTATGTGTGTATGTAGTGTGTGTATGCATGTACCTTATGTACTCCGAAACCACCCGACAGATTATAGTGAAACTTTCAGGTATTATTAAGCATTATTCAAGGATGGTTTGTGTGATGTTATGTGCAGATCCGTTAAAAGGGCAACTGTTTTGTAGGTTTGAATAATCGCAACATGCTGTCATGATTTGAAATAGTGCCACAATGTTTCCACAAGCACAGAAAACTATTTTACTTTTGAATAAGTCCAAATATATTAAATTCCAATCGCAGCACACCTGTGCACTCAACAACGTTTAAATTGTCCAATGTTAAATATGTAAACATAACAACTATCATTACAAACAATAAAAGGGATGGCAATGCATAAATCTTGTTTATCTTTTGTTCTATACCCACACAATCTAACATAAATTATTAGGTAAATAATAATCGTGTCAGGTATTCAATTTTTTTTCAATTTGTCATTAAACCATCACATCACCGTCATTAAAAGAAGGAACTCCAATAATACTAATGCGAAACTTAAATCCACCGAAGCTTTGCAACGTTACCAGACTGACGATTAAAAAATTACACCAAAATTGATTGAAGCAAAAGGTATCAGTCGTAATTTAAAGTTGAAATAGTCTTAATCGCAAGAATACTGATGATTTCATTTGAATTACCTTTGAGTTGCGTGCTCACTTGGTTGTAGGTACGCCTAAAATCTTATATATTTATACACCTAATCAAAAACCAAAAACATTGTTTATCCACTGGAAATTAATAGAAATATTCTTTTTTATGTTATTCACTTTTATTATGCATCGCAAAGAACAAATTACCATCCTAATATAATAAGTGAAGGCGATTTCTACGAAACACTACTCCTCCGTTAATACTGGACGGATTTTTACAAACGATGTGTCAAAAATTAAGTATTTTTTGTGTAGACGCCCCCTTTCACCAATTCCTATGATAAAAGTCCTCCTTTGCCCCACAGGCCATCAAAACTCCAATGTATTTCTAATAAAGAAAATATTTTATTTACTTTAATCTTACTAATATTATAAATGTGAAAGTTTGTGTGTTTGTTTGTTTGTTTGTGTGTTTGAAGTTCAATAACGCATAAACCACTGGACGGATTGGGCTGAAATTTGGCATGATGATAGCTTACATTCCCGATTAACATATAGGCATATTCTTATCTCAAAAATCCTTTCGGGCCCCGCCCCAGTGGCTCTGTAATTCCCCATGTTAACCTTATGAGTATTCATATTTAAAGGGAATTAAAGAATTTAGTCAGCTGTTTCAACTAAAAAAGTTGGTTCTATGATATGGAAAAGCATTAAAAAATTATAAGATTTACCAACAGGGTGCAGCACTATATTTTTTCATTTATAAAACAGCTAATTTGAACCAAGCAGCAAGAAAAAACTGTGATTCGCAATGAGAACTGTCAAAGTAGGATTGTTTACAGTTATGTTTATGTTTTTCATTTCATGAATAATTTGTGATATTTTGCGAATTGTTGATTATTTATTTTTCTCTATTGTTTAGGTGAAGTGGTAGAACATTATGGCTATGGTAGATGTGTAATACTATAGAATACTGTAAACTTAAAAAAGCAAATTTTATCGAACTGTGTCCTCCCTTATTGCAAATGCAAAACTTGAGTATAACTTCAATAAATAAGCTTTTTATACTTATATTCCAACCCCGTACGAAGGACGGGTACTCTGCTAGTAGATGAATAATTTGTATTAATTACAGCTGTTAATAGTAAACACATGATACACACAAGAGCGTTTGTTTTCAGAGTGAGTTCGTTTTCAGTTTCACTAATGTTACTAGTGGAGTAAGCGTTCGTTTTCAGACTGAGTGAGTTTCCAGTTTCGATAATTGGAGTTGAGTGATTGATTACATTATCTTTGAGTTAACCGTTTTAAGTCATTGGAAACAATTGTGACTGTTATTAGGTTTAAATAACGCCTGTTATTCTTTGCAAATGCTTGAATTCAAGCAACAGGTGCACTAGTTTAAAATAGTATTTGTTAAGTGCGGCAACGTGCGCCGGGTAACTGCTAGTATCTATTATAATTCTAAAATGTGAGTATGAATTTGTTGCAAAAATACGCAAAAGCAAATGGAACAAATGTTTCTCTTTTTCTTATATGTACATGTAAACGATCTTGATATACTAAACTAATAAAGAGCTTTACAGTTCTACATTCTTTAGGGTATCAAACATATTATTGCATTATAGCGAACCAGTTTTCTTTTAAACATCTTATCGATATAAAACTCATAACCAAGAGAGGATAGGTAACATCATGCCTAGAAAAAGTATTCTAGTAAAACTTTAAAGAAAATCCTCATGGAATAAGATAAAGCTAATTCGATAAATACCAAACTGTAAGTATATATAGTCAATGGTTAAACGTAAAAAAATATTCTTCTGACTTTATTCAAGACGTTTTATTACATAGTGTACATTGTATTGAATCTCCATACATTCCAGTTACTGTACTAGATACGTTGTAGGAATTTAATCAAACAAAACAGTTTATGCCGTTTACACTAATATTCGATATCATTCTAATACTTATTCGTAGGTATTAAAATTATTAATATGTTATATTTCAGCTAATAACTGTATAATAATTTACCTGAATATAAGAAATATCATCCTTAATGCCATTACATGCATAAAATAAACTCGGCATATGGAAAATTTGAATAAAAATTGTTCTATCTTGTGATTTGATTCAAAAAAGGAATACAACTACTCCCTGTATGCAAGCCATGAAAATTGGAAAATTCTTTGAATAGTTATAATGAAATAAATAGATCATAAAAGTTAATAGTGAATATAGGCTCTGGTTCTTACATTTTCGTACAATTATAGTAAAACACTTTTATTTTGCAACACATAAGAGTTAAAGATATGTACACTTCCTTAGTCACGTGACCCCTCCGACCAATCAGATGGCTTCGTCCCAAGAGCTGTCTCTTGGGATGACTTAGAAACGGCGTATTCTCAAATTCCGGGAAAACTCGACGGTCACGTGACCGCCTCAACCAATCAGATGCCCTGGCTCTTGGGATGACGTAGAACCGGCATATACTATACTACTTACGCAATCAAAAACAAACTTGATGAAAGTAAAATTATATTGCTAACAGCTGCTGAGAGATCTAGGCAAATTAAATTATTCATTATCGAGTAAGATTTTAATTTCGTTCTTCATGACTCCATGTTTTCATGTTAGTTATCACATCGCATGCCTCTTTAAGCTACTGAACTTCGCGTGCCACAGTTGACTATTATAAGACATTCGAGTCTTGAATATTTATCGCGTTTGGTCAAACGGGGTTCCCGTAAAACAAGTGGGCAAATTATAGTAAATTAAATATCAGCATTAACTATTATAGTTCAAGGGGAAATAAAATAAATCATTATTCAAGATAGGTTGTAATCAGCGGTTTCCATTGTTTATCTCGATGATCGTTAAGCAAATACCCTTCGACAGTGTAGCTATGAACTTGTATTGTTTTAATAGATTTAAGGGTAGAAATGCTTTACTATTGCTTGTCATTATGTAAACAAATATTTCATTGATCCATCTTATGTTTTTAAAAACTAATAGTAATTTTTAGTTGTATCTAGAAAATACAGGGTTATTCAAAATGAATGACCCAGTTTTAACGCTTTATAACTTTTAAACTATTAAACTTACCGCTATAAAATACACATCAAACGAAAAAGCAACTCAAAGAGTTTACGCCTTCCAAAGACACATCATTTAACAAAATTGATCCAACAGAACTGTAGATTTAATTGTACAAAGTTGAAAAGTAATCTCCAACTTTTAGGCATTTTTTGAAAATACTCAAGAAAGGTACCAGAAATTGCCTCAAAATGAAAAAAAAATTGAAAATCCCCGTCTTCAATAAACATGTAAACAATAAACATAGCAAACATTAAATTTCACACTTTTTTATTTTAAGCCAAATTTAGGCTACATTTATTGAGTATTTTCAAGATATGCGTAATAGTAGATTGTAGGAAATTTTATTCTCTTTCGGAGCATTTTATTACATAAGAAGGAATCTTTAATCCTCCATTAAGATAAATTTAAGGAAACTACCCATTTTCCCGGGTTTTCCTGATTTACTAAGCTTGTAATAGTCTTATCTTCAATCAAACTGCATATTTGCATTTAGGATAAAAAACTGAACAATATGAGTACCCATAATCTAATATTGTAAATAAAAATAATTTTCCAGGATTTTTGAAAGAGGGCCCTTCAGGATTCTACTGAGCCTGCCCTTCAAGGGTTCTAATGTGAATATCCGAAAGTTAGTTTTTATAAGTTTAGGTACCATTCTAAAGAAAACTACTTGACTCATCAAGCCCAAATTTTACACAATACTTCCTGTTAGGTTAGGTTAGGTTAGGTTAGAATGTTACCTTTAATTTTAATTTAAGAATAAATTGTTTATTATAAAAAAAAACACAATTAAAACTTAGTAATTTTTATTTAATTTTATATTTTAAAAACTAGACCTAATTTCTTGTTTATATAGCATGAAATCATAAAAAACAATCTAAGAAATGAATATAAAAAAAATTAAGTCAATATCTCTAACGGTTTTAAAAATAAATGTACCTATCTAATCACATGTTTTCCCATAAGAATAACATGGGAGTGGTATTCGCGCACTGCTCCCCTTAAATGATGTGTCTTTGGAAGGCATAAACTCTTTGAGTTGCTTTTTCGTTTGATGTGTATTTTATAGCGGTAAGTTTAATAGTATAAAAATTATAAAGCATTAAAAATGGGTCCATCATTTAGAATAACCCTGTATAATTGAAAATTTGTTTCAATACATGAGCGAATAAAAATAGTTACAATATGACTTAACCTAATACGTTGACGATTAATCCCGTAGTATAAAAGATTTTTATACTAAAGAGTGTTATGTTATGCTACCTAATTGAATGATGGTGCCCCTCCCTGAATAAATTATTGAATCCTCAACTTTTGGGTAAACACATTTTTTGAAAATTCAAGTGATCCAGCCTTGAAAGTGTAACTGACAATATATATTGATATATAATAATACGATGTCTAAATAAATTTACATTGAATCATAACTATTTCCCCAAAACATTTATCTGGTGAACCATTAAAAATATTTCTATAATGTCAAACTAGTTTATGAGTGATTAAAGTTTCATTACACAGTCATGTACAGAAAGATTTACTGACCGATACATCAAAGAGGATTCTAAAACCAGCGATAACGGAAAATTAATTAAACCCAAAGGCCCAATTTGTATTGAAATTACCTACGGTTTGCATAAACCCTTTTTGTTTCTGATGTCTATATTACTAGTAGTTTTAAAACTAGTCTAGCATATTCTAGAATGAATAAGGCATTCGTAGATTGTTGACCTTACCAAGCATAAAATAAAATAAAATATATAACAATATTCTGATAAATATGAAAGGCGTTCTTGGCGTTTGTATACTTCCTATGGATATTGATAATTAATTAAGAGAGGGAAATCACCTGTATAATATTTAACTTTAATGAAGTTGGTACTAAAATGAAAACATATTCCAATATGTCGCAATTGTAAGAGTCTTATAACGTTTTAAATCTTAATAAGATCCATGTCAATTAGTCCAGAAACGCTAAGTCATTAGGCAAGTACATGGCCCTACCTCGTTAGCTGAGGTTTAATGACTTAACCTATAAAACAAGAGGCAGGCCTTAGTTCGTTCGTTATATTTTGGTAAAATATTTAACCATTTGAAATATTTCATTATATCTTTGACTGTTTTAATGAAACTTCTGTAGCCGATAGTCAATGGTTATATTTAATGCAGCTATGTAAAAACCCTTAAAACTTATGTTTTTTTACAAAGCATGCCATATTAATCATATCTTAAATATGTTTCCTGGGAATATTAAAATATATTATAGCATAATTTTGTTACCATCAAGTAATGCTAAATTGTGTAACTGTTTTTTAATTGGTTATATTATTCGTAAACCGAGAAAACGTTTTAAGCAATTATTCGCAGCATTGTTTTAATGTTAACTTTTTAACCATAAAACCCATATTTCACTACAATAAGAAAAATCTTCATATAAGACATTTTCATTCTCCCCAAAAGTATATTATTATGTTTTATCAAGGTAAATAATAATTACTAGTGGCTTGTAGGGGCAATAGCCCCTATATATATATTCTAGTAAATATTTTGTACAAATTATTAGTCTCATGGGTTACCCTACCCTGAATTATCGTTTAACATTTTAGTATATTATAATATGTATAAAAGTTATTACATACCTGCATAATGCAATTTTTTGATGTCTGTTCTGTTTAAAATATAGATTCCAAATGACTGTTCATGTAGTGAGTTTATAATACAAACTTTCTAATCATTATATACATCTAAGGAAGATTTTCAATAATAATCTTCATGACTATTAATTAAATATTTATCAATTCCTTTGAATATAGACAAATTCACTTAAATAAAACACATAGAGATAATGTCATCCTCCAAATTGTATAATGCTAATTATAACAAAATCTCTCTGAAAACAACAGAGTATAGTATCCATTTTAATCGAACCCTTGGTCTTTATTTTGTTCTAGTACTATTTTAACATCATCTGGCAACTTTAACCGGCTAAAAGCTACATAAAGTTGACCATGGGTAAACACGGGTTTTTTTTCAAATAAATGCCAACTTTTTGAAGGTTTGGCCTTGCGCTTTATTTATAGTAATATCGAAAGCTAATCGCAATAGGAATTGAATTCCTAAACTTAAACGGCATATTAGGATCTTTAGATGTTAGTTTTATTTTTGGCATGAAAAATATGTTCCCTTTGCCTACTCCAGTAATTACTTCTAACTTTACACTTTTTTCAGACATACCTAACACAACTAACCTTATTCCATTAACTAATCCAGACCCTGGAAAAAGTCTATATTTCAGCTTTATAATAGTATACATATTACAGTACATATTACCATATGATTTAAATTAAATAAACCACATGTTTTTAAGTAACCAAAGCAGACATGGCCTGGATTCCCATGTTATTTAAATGTAAATTATTTTATTATGTAACGACCTTTTGGTGCATAATTAAGAAAATTGAATAATTTTCCCCAAAACTTCATGCCCAGACCTTTAAAATGAGACCTCTCCCAGCTTTCTACGGCCTCCCGTTCGCTCACAATTTCATTGTAAAATTTTGGGCTTACGGAATTAGATATATATTATAATAATTATAATAATTGAAGATAATAATTATTATGATTATTATGCTTTAATAAAGGAAAGACATTTTTTAGAAACTGTAAAGAGTTTTGAACATGTAATTGTGTACTTAATTAATTATTAAAAAACCGCAGCATCAAATTGAATTAAGTGATTATAGACAAATGATGATAGTTTATTAATAAGTTTGATACAACTATTATTAATGACTGTAGATTTTAATTAGATTATTAATGATTTTAACTTAATTTACAAAAACGAATTTAGTTTGAATACGAAAAAGTAAAACCTCTGGTAGAATCCTTTCTCTAAGTGCTGAAAGTTTAAGTCACTCTAGAGATACTAAACCTTATTTTATTGTTTCCTTTATTGTTTGAAGGACTTTAAGCTGTCTTCCTTTTGTTCCTCAATATAACAAAGTGTGTTATGTTTTTAATTACGTTTAATAAGAAAAAGATCGCTGTTAAAATGTTTTCTCTTTTCTTTTTCATTTATGGAAAACAATACTTTGCAATTAATTCATGATCTCTGTATGTTATTTAGTAAACCATGTTTCGTGGACAAATTAATGGACTACTCACATTTATCTCCATAAAACCCCTATTTAAACGTTAAATTTATGCTTAACATTAATTCAATAAAATCGTATCATTCATCGGTATTTTTATATTCTTTTGTGTCCATACAAAAAATGGCCATAATACAATCATAATATAGATTCCACTAGTATGCTATTATTTTTAACAAAATGTTATATTTTGTTTCTTACGCATATTTTATATGAAATGCAATAATCGGGTTTTACCAATTTTATTTAGAACTGAAACGGAGGTCAAACGGAGTTTAAGATTTTTCGAGTGGTTCTCTTTTACGGATCGAAATTGCTATGATAAAAACTATATACAGTGTGTAAACTAAGTATTGAAACAAATCTGTATTTTTTAAACCGAAATAGATAGAAATATTCTGTTCGTGGCATTGATTTTTAACAATCGATCCGCAATTTCTAACATCAAAAATACTTTTTAATCCCCTAACAGGGTAGTGGGTTAATTTTTGCAAATAGCAACCCCTATTGAGTGACCCCACATTTTGAATGGTTTGTCAAAAGAAACACAATGACGCAATCCCGATGTGAATATCATAATCCTAGCCAAAATGGCAGGTATTCCAAAATTCAAAATATAAATAGAAGGTATTACAAAAATTGAATTGGTGAAATGGGTGATTTTTCACCCAATCATATTTTTAAATACCTGCGATTTTGGCTAGGGGTGACATATCGGCTTCAAGTTTGCACCATTGCTTATGTCTTGACAAACTCTTCAGAATGAGGGGTTACTCACTCAATAGGGGTTGTTATTCGAAAATAAATTAGTCACACCCACCCCCTACCTCCCTGTGTGTTAGGGGTGTTAAAAAATATTTTTAATGTAAAAAATTGCGGATCCTTCGTTAACAATCAATGCCGAAAACAGAATATTTCTATCTACTTCGGGTTAAAAAATACAGATTTGTTTCAATACTTAATTTACACACTGTATAATAATTTGTGATGGTTCTAGTAACTCGCACTTTTCTAAATATTTAAATAATTTAATATTCATATCGTCGGATTTTGATCGTCGAGAGCAATAGAATCGCGTGTTTTATAAAATCCCTTGTCAACACGAAATCCTTCCGAACACGAAATGGATATCTTCTCCTGATATTTTTATATCAATTCCTGATATAGGAGACACGAAACGAAAGCTCAACACGAGAATTGAAACATGTTTAACTAAGTTTAAACTATGATTCTCCATCTCATATCAACGACTGGACCATACCAAGACCACAACTCTTGATTTAAGGACACATAGGAAGCGTTAAGGACATATGGGAAGCGTAGTTAGTTGTCTCAATGAACTATAATTTAATTTTCTCACCTAGGAAGGCTAGTTAAGCTGTGTTAGGTTAAGTCTGTTTAAAAACTCGTTAGAAAAATAGTTGGAAATACTGTAGTTCGTTATAAATTCCTTGAAATATTTCTTTTACCCAATAAAAACAAAAAGAGTCACGTGGGTAATGTTTGTTTCTTTTTTTATTACTTATGTTTGGGTAAATATCTAGATAAGGGCTTGCAATTTTTAAGGCCAACACAGTTAGGGAAAAATTTGGTAACGATCAATATGAGTGTTCGTGTCTTGGCACCCTTGAATAACATAAACTGCTTTCCACACTTATAATTAACACCACCTCATTACGTTGGCTCTACGTCGTACACTTACGTTGCTCGTTTACCTACGTTGGCTCTACGTCGTACACTTACGTTGCTCGTTTACCTACGTTGGGTCTACGTCGTACACTTACGTTGCTCGTTTACCTACGTTGGCTCTACGTCGTACACTTACGTTGCTCGTTTACCTACGTTGGCTCTACGTCGTACACTTACGTTGCTCGTTTACCTACGTTGGCTCTACGTCGTGCACTTACGTTGCTCGTTTACCTACGTTGGCTCTACGTCGTACATTACGTTGCTCGTTTACCTACAGCTTAAACTATTATGCTAAACTGTCTAATGGTATTAGTTTATAGACAGCTTATTTTACTACAAAACAAACATTTTGCAGAAGTATAACATCTTAATTACTAATAGACTAAGTGTTAAGCGAGCAAACGATATAACTATCTATGGGAAGTTTGATGTACCCATTGAAGTACGTAGTAAGAATAAACCATTCTTAACTATAGTGATTTTGCAGAAATGTTTCCAGTTTCCAAGAAACCGTGCCTACTTTTAGATAATTGAACGATAATCTGACGTTATTTAAAGTATGTCTGTAATTTTAATTTATAATGGAACTATTTTCTACTGTATTTGTAAAGGTTAATAAATACAATTTAAAACAACAAAGTGCTTTGAGCAGCAATGATATACCACACCAGTCCACAGTCCGTTAGGCTTGAATGGTACACTGGGTCATTTAACATTTCTACTTAGTGGATAATTTTGGGTTATTGCTCCTAAAGCAGGGATAAATATTACATCTCGAGGCTTATATTAAGTTAGTAACATTGTACTTGTATGCTTTAACTTTTTAAATCATTATTTATATCTATCGTACTCCATATAAACCCTTATAGACACAGTTAGTAAGAAGTGATAAATAATATTTTTATTTGAACACTGTTTTGATATGTTTCTTTGCCATAATACTTAGTTTGTGAAAACTACAAACATATTAATAACCTAACACTTAAAACGAAACATACATTTAAATCTAATCTGATACAGATATGTCACTTTGGATTTGTTATATAAATAATCCTTCAAGTTTATATTAATAGAGTTATTAGCCAAGATTATTGTAGTAATTGCTAATTTCCCTTGGAAACGGGGGGAGTTAATCCACCTCCAGAAACGTTCTGTAGTTTTAAACCCAAGACACGTTGGAAAAGTCCAAGTAAAAATAGTAAGAATGTTTAAAATGTTTGTAAACATGTGTTATTGTTGTATTTTTATGAAACTTTTGCACATTTTTGACACCTGCTTTAACTATGGCAATACATGAAAATCGCTGTGAAATAAATACATTAGTACACACCATAGCTGCAATAGTCGAGTAAGGTGTGCATCTCAGTTATTGTTAGTATTGTTACAGTCAGTAGTTAACCGTCTTTGTCGATAAATCTATTGTTGAGTTGACAGGTTGTCAGTTCCATTGATTGTTGCAGCTATTGTTGTACGATCACCTGCTAGCCTACTATCACAGATTAGCTAAATGTATCACATAGCTACATCTCTGTCATTAATTAACATTGTATTCAAGGTTCTCAGTCATTTTTGTATATGGAAAAAAAAGTTATATCCACATTGTAATTTTGTTTTCACCACTATACTGGTATCCAAACATTCATACTTTTTTATCCTCAATATTTGAGCTTTTATCTTAAGTGCAAGCTGAGCGCCTTAAATATTTATAAATTATTTTTGTGCAATAGAAATTAGTGTATAATACAATACTTTTAACAATGGGAGTTAGTGAGAAGATAAGAAAAGTTTTAAGACCTAAGGGTTTAAATTACGGTTACCTCCCGCTATCTCCGCGTCCCGCCACCTCCGTGTACCGCTACCTCCGAATCTCAGAGTGACCCCTATAATCCTCGGTTACTTCCTGCGTTAAGACTTTCCGTCCAAACCTAACCTAACCTAACCTAACCTAACCTAACCTAACCTGACCTAACCTAACCTAACCCACGGGTTAAATTTTCGTTAAATCTTCCATCCACGGGGCTTCGCAGCCGTGGATGCAATGACAGTTAACAAAGCAGGCAGTGACGAGATTATAAGGGTCACTCAAGAATTCGGAGATGGCGGGACAGATTTGGGTTCGGAGGTGGCGGAACGCGGAGATAGTGGGAGCACACGTAAATGACAACCATAAACATGGAGTGCAATGCTATAACAATACTTGGTTTTGTTATAAAAACGCAATTGAAACTTTTATATCTTACTTAAATTTGCAAAATAATCTTCCAATTGAGTTCCTTTCTGTACATTTGAAATCGTTTATGAGGAAAACTAAAAAAAAAACATATGTTGTAAAACAAATTATTAATCAGCGTATTCGCCGACTCCTTATTGATTTTACATCAGGTATACAACTAAATGTGAATGAAATATGGCAGTGGTGATCGAATTCAATTGAATACCTCAATCAGCATCAGACCCAATAGGTGAATGAATCTGTAAGTGTTATTATGACAGATTTTTATTTATATCCCATAATTATTACCACAAACTGTTTTAACTTTTTGTACATCCTTATCTTATCAAAACATGTTCTTCAACAATATTTTACTGTTAACCAGTCAGCACATGACGTCTGCTTGGTACGAAAGTCAAAGTTGTATACCAAAATGTCACCCTAAACTGTTTTCGACGTTTATGCACGTGTGTGAGATCGTGATTTGATGTCTACCGTTGCCCCAGACAAAGTTTGGTTACTAGTTTGACACTAACGACATTTGTACGTGTCGTGTGTATGTTGTATTCTGATACAGGAAGTCTTGTTGTTAAATAAATATTTACAAATCAACCGTGTGTGCCCCTCTTTAGATTTATTGTAAAATCGTGTTCAATCAAGTTTTAAAATATATAATCGGATGTTAATTATTGCAAGCTAATAATACTAATGGTTATATGTAACTTTAATTAATGGTTGTGACTGTAAGACGTCTAATTATCAGGGAAATCGTCTTATAAAAAACTCCTGATTTAATTTGCATTACTGTAACTTTAGAACTTTGTAAATTATATTTGTTTTTTGATCCGTCCCAATTTGACAGTCTATTAATAATTGTTAATCGGTGATTCCTGTCATATTATTATTAAATTGTATACATGTCTTTCAATAGTAAGGCTTTTAATTATTGATAAATAATATGAGCAACAGTTACCTTCCAGAAATTTGCCTAACTGTTTCGGTATGGGTATAATTATTTAAAATATTTCAGCGATGCGAAACTGTAATACCAGGTATTACATTTCCTTTTTCAGCAATGTAACGAAATATTTACAATACAAATTTACAAACAAGCCAAATTCCAATTATTCAATGTTTCAATTGTTTAAAGATAGATTCCGAAGCCAGCACTAACTAAAAAAACTTTCTCCCAAATGGCTTACCTTGTATTGAAACAAACTAAAATTCCTTTTTTCCTTACATCAAAATAGTAAATAATCAATTAATCAAAATAGTAAATAGTAAATCAAAATACTCGCTTCTGCTCGTTGCACAACATTCACCTGCGTGATGAAAAAACGCCCTTACTACACTTGTAATGTAAATAGCTATAACTTCACTCGTGAAGTAAAGAAGTTGTTTACATCATGCTTGGGATAGGGAAGTTTAACATGGCGGGTTGGGTAAATTACTTAACCAAATAAAAAAAAGATGCGGGTCTAGTCCGTTCGTGATGATTAGGTAAATCATTACAGTATAAAGTTTGGCTTTAATTTAATTATGTCCAATTCGGCTATATAACACTATTTTCCCTTTTTTGTGTTTTTTTTCGATGATAAAGTATGCCATATTAAAAATATTCCAAAATCTTTCCTAACATTGTAAAATATTCGAAAATTAATTACTTCCCACCTAAAGGTAATGCTACATTTTGATTCAACTTCGCAGACATTTATATCACTTGTAAACATAGAAGTACATATTGAAAATACTTTTGCAATTTTATTTCACGGTAAAACTCTTGCAGTTACTGTTGACTTTATGTTTGACAATTTTAAATGTATTAATAGTATTTTCGTACCTAGGGCCGAAAATGAGGTTTTGCCGCAAAACCATTTCGATCCGTGGTACGAACGCTATTTTTCACCACACTATACCCTATTACCACTATTTACCACTATAATAATGCACACTGATAGTTAACACAACTACAACTTTAAGGTTATGTGAAGAAATGATTTGAAGAATCAGCAAAAATAAAAATAAATAGTTGCTAGGCAACGGTGACAATAACACAATTCTATTGCAATGCTATGGATTTTGATTGTGTATTTAAAATGCATTCATGTTTTAAGTAAGTAAGCGGACAGCTGATTTTGCGGCCCCGGGCTGTAAAACCCTGCTCGGTCCCCAAATTACGATGACAGCCGGCATGGCCAGGCTGAAAACGTAACTTTCAGCCACCAATTAACGAATGTAATACAGCCAAAAACATCATAGTGTGGTGAAAAAGATATTTATACTGTCTTAGTGGATGACAGATATATATTTTTTAAACTTAAAGGTAATTGAAAGTATTGAATTTAATTTCTTTAAGTTTTTCAAGACAGAGTGGTACACAAGTATACGTGGATGAGTCAAAACAAACAATTAATCGTAAACTTATTAGGTTTGTTTTAATCAGCACAGTTAAGTTTTGTTTAGCAGTTTCATTGAATTGGTAATGTAGTATAATTAACTATGTTTACTTTGAAAACACATCCTTATATGTGATTTAAGATAATATTGATATACGATTGGATATTCGTGTGTGTGTCTAAAGTTTACACAGCTCTTTGAAATAAAAGTAAACTTTAGTTTTAAAATTTAAATATATCACGTAATAATTTAGTTTGATAACCAGTATATCATAATCTAAGTTCTCTGAATTCTACAATGCCTAACAGTTTCTTATATGAATAACAAATGTTACAAAATAAAAAATATGAATACGTTAAAGTTTGTTTCTTTTCAAAAAAAGTAACTCAATAATTAATTAGGTATGATTAAATCTAATTTAATATACTCTAAATTATCAATAATTTAATATAGGACATTGACTAGTTTGATGTTCTTCAGTGCTTGTATTATATTTAGTGTAAGCGCTGTGTTCGCAGTAATTGTTTGGTGCAAATTGTTCTGTGAAAAAAGTAAACAAAGAAGTATTATAATATTTATATGGATTAGTCAAGTGCTATGGGTATAAAATGCATCAGAATAAACCATATACTATAATCATTCCATAACAGTTTGGTCCATCCTAATTTAATCTTTTTTTTGTGCACAAAACATAGTTCCAGGCAAAATATTATTTTCGTAAGACAGCAAATTATGTTTGAAATATACACAGACTATTGCCTTCCAAAATCTCACACAGGAACTTGCAGTATTAAAATATACAGTTTACATTAGCTCTATATCGAAACCCAAATTCAAGTACTTAAAATTATAGTTTTAATACTCCAGGAATTTATTGATATTATATTTTTCGTTATTTCCACCTGTTAATGTTATTTATATCGCTGTGAAAATAACCTGTATACCTTTTAACAAATACAATATAATTTGTATCAAATAACGATCTTCTCGAAATGCAATGATGAATCTTTAATCATGCATTGTAAATTATTTTAAATTTCTCCTTGTTCTAGGTTTATTATGGAAAATATATCTGGGTAAAATAGAAAACTGGATTTCTTTATAAGGGAAATTTGGCCAATGTTTTCTCTCAACTGGATTTTGTAAATTCTTTGCCTGACCTACATCCCTTCAATTAGAATTAACAATTATTTCCACTAAAAAAGTACAATTCCCCAATCGTGCAGCTTAGTCAAATATTATCAGTGCAAGTTCCACAAATGTCTAATACATAGGCGTATATAATTCTTTACACAGAGATTGTTGAAATTGGCTCTGAAATTATACAACTATTTTAAGTTTACTGTTATAGTTTGCCTACAACTACATTAACCGTGTAGAAATTCTTGGGATACCGAACCAAACTAATTTTGTTTAAAAATCAAACAGTATCAACAAATCAATATTTTTACTACGACACAAAGGTTTGTGAAATGTTCAAGAATTAATGCAGAAGTAGGACACATTGACACAGATGTCACCTTTGTTGTTATCACTAAGGTTGCTATGGAGACGAGGACGCTCCAATACCCTGTAACGGTTTCGCGATTCGTCGTAACCATTTTATAAAATTAAACAATCTAATGACTTTAAACGTTTTGTTTCCAATTCATTGAATCTTTTTCTCTCTGACTCCGTAAAACGAGTTATCTAAAAGAAATTCAATACCCCTGGCTATAGGGGACAACTTAAGGTACACTTTAACTCCAAATTACATTTTTACGTTTTACTCATTAAATGTGTCTGACTCAACCACAAGTCCTTTCCCCTTGAACATATAAAAAAGTAACTTGAAACATGAGTTTATATTATATTATTATTTGTCGGTGTTTCCGGTAGCCAATAGGGTATAAGTAGGGACGCCATTCAAGATTCTTGTCATTCGCCTATTGAGTCTGATGATGATTGGAGTGTCCAATCGAAATCAATCACCACTTACCATCTTTTGTATATTTACCGTCTTGTGAGTAACAGTATAAGCGTGAATAAAAGTTTTAAGTGTTCTAAGACGTATCTTTATTTACTTTCCGCTTATATTATACTCGAAACCTTTGTCCTCGATCTTTGTAAATACCAGGATGGTTAATTAGTTTTGGAGACGAAATTTTCCTAAATGTTGTCAACCTATAATTGTTTTCAATCAAAAGAAATCCACTACATTTTGGTATTTTATTGATTTTACACTTATTACCTATTACAAGTATTTTGTATGGGGACTATCAAACACATGGTATTGTTTCAATATTAATTTCAATATTTTGTTAAAAAAACATATTCTATATTTCTATAGGAATTCCTAGCCACCACTAATTAATTATTTTAATTGCGATAACAATACATATTCTTTTAATCATCTATATCTATACTTTAATACCTTAGTAAAGTGTTCATTTGCTTACTTTGGATCTTAACTTTTTATTATTGATATTGTAAACTGCTTCCTTAATATTCTTGAAAGAATTCTTTTAAAATTGATTTTAATTTTCAAATAAAAAAAGAGTTAAAATTCGATTTTTATCAAACATATATTTTTTTAGGAGAGTATACATGACTTATTACACCCTGCGCACTACAATGTTTCCAAAATAACGACATGCCATATACCGTATCAAATGTAACCACCAAATACATAGCATATTATTCATGTTACTAACAACAAATAAAAAAAAATCTTTTTAAACATAAAGAGATGAAATAACACTGAACCCCTGTCAGAAAATAGTAACGGAGTGAATAATAAGTATTCACATGGGCGGAAATAATCTGGACCCTTCACCATTTACTTTTACACTCTACGTTTTTACGTTTTTCTGATTTTTCATCTATATTTCCGTAACAATAATAAACTTTGCACTTGTTCAACATAATTCAGGATTATTTATTTTATATTTCTATTAAAAATCTGCATAAATTATGATCTAACTACAATGAGAAATTATAGCCGTTTTTTAAAATTTGGTATGTATATATATAAAAAAAAAACAGCTTTGGTAGGCGATTCAAATCCTTATTTTGTATAACAGTTTGAACATGTACAAATTGTTTCATTCTTAGGCTCAACAGTATTAAGTAGTGGTTTTCGTTTTCTATAGGATCGTACAATAGATCAATAAGTAAAAACTTTTAAAAGAATATAAGTTTTAAACATAATTTATATCTAGCACTAGGATTGTATTAATGCACATTATTGAGTTTTACAATCATTGCTATTCAACAAAAGGCCCATATCTAACAAAACGATAAACATTAGATGGGAACAAGGGCCATGGCTTGAATTGTTACCTTACAAAAAAAGTTAATCAATTTTAGAGGAGTAGGTAAATAACATTTTAATTTAATTACTCATGAATTCTTTATCTACATTAAATCAATGTATATAAATAGGCGATTCTATGTTAACAAGGGAATAGGTAGAGATTATGGATTATAAGGATGTGTTGTTAGCTTAGTGTTTTAGTGGCTCAAAATTGAGTTTGATCTTGGAGTTTTTAACCAATATCCTGTTTTAGATTATATTTTTAAACAGATTTCTGTGACATAAATAACGAAAACCAAACGAAATTGAAAAACTAGTCACCTGTGAAAATCCCGACTCAAAGGCTCAAAATAAGACTTTAAGCCTAGTCTGGTTCGTTGAAACAGGCAAATACAAGCGTGAACAGGATTAGCGGTCAGTGAAAGGCATTGAAGTGGAATGAAAACATGTCCGTAAACACAGAGAACACCCAATCAGCGATAACCAACCAGTGTGGATCAGTAAACGTAGTTGATGTATTGTCCAAATCACTGTCAGTAAAATAAAATTGTGCTCAGTCTTCCTAGTTATTCATCCTAATCCTTTTATGTTAATTATTCTATAGGTTTTGGTAATAATAAAGCTGGTTATCTACCTAGTGTTATGTGCGGGATCAAATTTGTGCCCAGCGATAATGTTATTTTAATTGAAAATATTCAGGAGCAATCGGTTTTGTGGTATTATATTTTTACACATGGATTATTAGATATATTGACTGGATTTCAAGTAAAGATTTTATTCAAGCACAATTTAATGGGAATATACTTAATACTGACTGTTCTGTTTCTGATTATATCAAGATGAAATACATTGACCTGTGATAAGAAACTCCCCGACATATATCACGTGACCCATAGTTCGCTAATGTTGTGGTGCATGTTAAAGAGAAGTTTGTATACTTGGCGTGCTCCAGCAAGTTGTAAGCAGCGTAAATACTTATCGATCAGCTGTGTGGCTCGTTAAAGCATAAGTAGAGAATAAAGACTTATTTTAAAAACTGTTTAAGAAATTAATTCCTAATGAAATGAATTGAAGTTTGAGTTACATGGAGCAAATTACTAAGGATTCCGTCGCAGTTTAAATGTAACTACAATGGTTTGTATTACATGAAACTGTACATCAGGTTTAAAAGTAAACCTGGTTGAACTATCTAATATTTTAGAACGTTAAATATGACAAAATCAAAAACTTACAATTGAAACCTTCTGACAAAGACTAAGTCTCTAACCAAGGCCTTATGCTCTTCAACTTCACCAGCTCAATCAAAAGGGATTAGTGTTTTACATAAACTGGATTTAGTTATGTCTAAGTGTATAAGATGAATGAATTAGGAACTTGTACAGATGCAACACATAGATTAGTAAATTGATACAAACAGAAATATAAAATGGCATTATTTAGTACATCGAAATTCCTATTGTAAGAAATATAACTGAATAGAGATCAAATTTCTTGATATTTATATAAACTTTTATGGTGTTTTGCTAAGGGACATCAAAACGAAAAAGTATACCTAGGGTGCAGGTAATGAGACCTACGATAATAGCTTATTCCCTATATGGGATATTTGCTAATAAAAGTGCCTTACACTGGACTGTCTATCTTGGATCTAGACGTGAACAAATTTACAGGTTAAATCCTAGATTACTCCAACAGTCTATTACGACTGGCGGTTCTAATCCCACTGTGATCTTATATCTTCCTTATCTCTTCCGAGCAGTAACTTAAAATATAAGAACCATTTCACAAAGATTCAAAGCTAACAAAATGTGGTTGATAAATAAGAATAGTTAGTTCTATGAATTTGAGTAATGAATATTAAACTAATATTTTATATGACATTGTTTAACAAAAAGAATTAAAATAAATATAGTGTAAACTATTAATGGAGTTGCAAATATTGAATAATGTAAAATAAATAAATAATAATGTAGTTTATACCACAAATAGCTTACATAAAAAAAACATGTGTGTAAAAGTAACATGAACTTCAAAGAACATATCTTAAAGAACATATTTATATATGTATTAATAATTTTATTTCTTGTTATCTCTGTTATGATGTTTTAAACTTAATCATAGAGTTATTATATTATTTCAAAATAAAAAAGGTTATTAATAAAGGAATTGCTATTAGACTATGTGTATTTGCATACATAAAACTAATTACTAATTATCAATAAACTTTCCCACAAAAATCCTGACAAAGTATAACATAGCAAATGTATAAACAACTATGTAAATTAAACTTTTAGTCAATAGTATTATACTGGTCGGATCACGAACAACTTAATATTGCAAATATTTCTATCGCAAATGTGCAAAGGGTACTCCGAAAAAATATAATTTAAACTCCTAATTATTCTTGAAAAACTATTATTTCTCACCACTTTTAGAATTCTTGTAGTCACCAAAGAGGACAACATTAATATATGTAAACAATGTTTTTCTATTTAAACACATACAAAATTATACAGTGAAATATTTACGACAGTTTTAGTTTAAACTTATCCTTATAACTGTGATACCATATTTCCCTACTGACTGTGTAGTATATTAAAAAATGATGTTAACAAAAATGAACGAATTTTAAAAACATCAATAAACAAGTACACTATTTAGGCCCACCAGAATTAATAAACACACAAATGAACAAACAAAAGAATAAACAAATAATTAAATGAACAAACTAGTGCACAAAGATACGAACAGTACGATTGAATTAACCAATGGACAAACTAATTAACAAACATTCAAACAAACAATCTTATGAAAACCCGTTAGTTTCATTGTAACCTGGTATGCAACTTCTGGTAATTTCTTTACGATTTGTCAATTTGCTGCTAAAAGCCAATAAATTAATAAATAACAATTGTCTAACAAATAAATAAATTATTGAATGAATAATGAATAGAATTGATTTGTCGATAGATAATGTTGAAAAAAGTGAAAATATTAAGAGATAGACGGATGAATAAGAAGAAACAATAAATAAAAAAATTTTCAAAAACTTCCTTTGTAATAAAATCCTAGCATGTCGCTTATTTGATGTCAATTTTAAACTTCGGCGGCATCTTGTAGTGACAGGAGGCTGCGGAAATCAAGAAATGTCAACGGATATTAACTGGAAGGAATGAAAATGCCATATCCATATTGATATGTTCAAATGCGGTTTTAGTACAACCAGTGATTTAAAATTTTTTGTCAAGTAAAACAGAGTGCGTTGAATTCGATAACTAACATTCGAAAAATTTAAATTAATTTTTGTTGTACATTTCAAACCGTTATACACATCATTCAATTCCTATCTATCTATTGTCAACAAAAAATAGCCTCATGTCTGTTGATAAGAGTAATATAAAAACCGCATGAATGTGATATTATTTGCGATAGAATTATTGCTTTAGACTCTAAAGTCTAAAGTAAAGTATAAAATAGACAAGTGTTTTATGGCATCAGCGGTTATACTCTTTAAGATTAGCAATATATACGATCTTGTACAAATAAAGACAGAAATTTTACGCTATGGAATTTCCTACAACTCTTGCACCAGTTTGTTTTTATATTGTGTTTCCTCCAAAATGAAGGTTCTCTCTTTTGGCAAATCCTACATTGGGCTTTGTTCCAAAAATTGTTCACATGGTGCCAAACTCCTGGCTCCATAACATGTGTTGTTTTGCTAAATAGTTATTTAATTGGCTTGAAAACCCCTAAAAGATATTTTAAAATTATTTCTTCACTGTTATTGTTTACTGGTGAATCTTAGAGGATCAGGATACGCTCATAAACACAATCTAACAGGCTTGCTTCATGGGGTTGGAAGAATTATTATAATCACTTGTATGGAGATACTCACTGATAAAATTGTATAGTAACAATTTATTACTAGTGTCATACTCTTCATTGGAATGGAGACAATCGCTGCTATAAAGACAATAATTTATTTATTTTACTAAAAATCTGTCTTACATATGGAGTTCTGTAACAGAGGAATGTTTTCCTCGCCTAAAAACCAACCTTTTCCCCGACTGATCGACCTCATATTTACAGTAGTATCTGCAACTTCTCATCATGGCATGATCGCAGCTTCGTAATCGATGGGATTTAGTGTGGGGTCATTGTTACTTTACATATCAATCTGTGTTACTTATATTATAGTATTTATCTTACTCTGTGTTATATATAACACATTCGGATAGAGATACTAAGTGGCGAGTATACTTAAATTGTTTAACTCGTTCTGAGCGATAACAAACAAAACCAGTAAGATTTGGCACTTCAACACGACACCTAAATGTATGTTTAAAAAGTTTATTTTTTTAAAGAGTTTAATTGAAAAACCGTTGTATTTTACCCGTTTTAATGTAGCCTACATTACCTGACCATTCTGTATAGTGAACTGTTTATTACTGACACTGCTTATTAGATGGTATTATTTAAAAGAATAATGTTAACCGAATAATCATAAAATATAAAGTATTTTAAATGTACTGTCCCGTAAGTACTAAGTAGGACTGCTTATTATAACAAAATGACATTCCTCAATTATTGTTCAAATACCTATTACGCAATTCTCAAAACAATCTTCTGACAAATGTCATGTATTTTTAACATTACTATGCTACAAACAATTTATCTATGGTATGGAAGTATTTATAAAGGTTTTATTAAGCATTATTTTAACATTTTTGTAATATTTGTTTTGGAAATAGTTTAAAGTTTGATTAATAACACGATTTTAATAGAATCCTAAACTACCAACAATTCTTAGAAAATCAGTCAGCCTGCAGAGATTTGATTTATAATTACAAAACGCTGTGACCTGAAATAAGACTTGGTACGGCTACATGTTAGCATGGTTGAGTTGGGACGGAGCCAAACGATTTGGGAGGAAACGATGTAGTAGGACTGAATCGACACGTGCAATGTAGTTCTACAAGATAACCTCAAGTTAATTTATTTTTTTAATGTTTATGTTTTTAAAGAATTTAAACATAGCGTTTGCTTTATTTTGTAAATATTTACTTTATAGCTTATTTACTCACAATGAATATTAGCTTGAACGTAGACTATAATGCAATAGTTTAGATATATAGTTTACACCTTATACTTAGGTTTAGTTTTTTTATATTTAATTTACACAAAATGATACTTTAACACTAATAAAAATTAAAATTATAACCTTGGAAAAGCTGTTTTGTGATTACGTGACCATTTAAGGTGTCAAAGATGTCTGAAATAATAATAATATATCTCTATTCAGTATTTCTGGGGTCTTTGCACTTGAAAAGATGGCAATAAAGCTTGCTATGTACACATTGTCTTGTCGTACTACTACACTATAATAAATGATTTATCATACAGTAATTTAAATATGATTTATTTAGAAGAGAAACTAATTTTAATTACATAAATTGAATAAATAATTCCATACAATATGTAAATACTTATTACCTTGTAAACAACTCAAGGTGAAAAACGACCTCTTGTCGTTAAAAACCAAGTATTATGTTATGGCTTAACTTAAACTACAGTTATATTACGGGTCGTGTTATAATTTAATATCATCTAAAATTGTTATACCGCGTTATTGTCTTAATATGTAAAGTACTAAAGCCAAGCTGCAGCCCTTGTTTGTCATAGGTGTTTGGGTCAAAACCAATCATTATAATAAATTTACACATAACCCCTCTTGATCAATATAATAAGAGTAAAAAGATTGGCAGTCATGACTCATCTTCCGGCGTCGCCACACGTGTCCCCCGTGATTAATTACACTGGCCAGTTTTTTACAGTATTATATTCGTTTTTTGTGTTTTTCGTGTTCGTGTATGTGTTTTGAGTGTATCGACGAATCTAACCAAATTGGTTAGATGACCTATTGACGTTTTTGCCTGAAGATGGACTTATTTTCAAGTCCGAAACTATAGTAGTGAAATACTAAAGAAGGATCACTTGACGAAGCCAGGTAACTTAAAACTTTTTAGCCTAAAAAGATGAATTCTGTCAGAACCACTACTATAAATTAAGATAATTATTAGTGCTACTAGTTTTACTTAGTAATAACATAAACTAACCAACACAAGTAGACTTCTCATCCCATTGTAAATTTTGAAGCTCGTTTTTCATGTCTAGTTCATGTACGCCACACTGGGCGCTAGTGTCGACGAAATTTTGTTTCTATTATTTTAGGGTTAATTTCTTGATTTGTGCTTTACTGTTTGGTTAAATAACTAGGGGACAATTTATTGTTTATGATTAGATCGTATTATTTGGTTAAACGAGGTTTTAAATGACTGTATTAAGGTATTTACTCAGGGGAGGTATAGAAGAGGCTACGATGACAGCTGTCCTGTATTAACGGGAAACAAATTGTAAACAAAACACGACCTCTACATAAACCGTACAGAACTAACAATATAATTGTCTTCAGCTGTTCCATTAGGATGAGAAATCTACTAAGGGAGTATGTTTTATCTATGGTAATAATATATTAATTCATTTACCAATGAAACAAATGAACAAGTGATTATTTTTTAAAGTTTACTTTGAATAAATTAGAGATTCCTGATGGAAATTTGACCGGAATATATATCAAATAGAAAACTGTTTTTGGAATACATAAATATAAAATTATTTCTTGTTAAAGTACGATGATAAACTAGAATCTGAAACAATGTTGCAGCCTGTAGTAAAATGCCATTTTATCAATTTACACCAACTGTTCAACATTACTAAACTGAAAACAAAGCTTACATCAGTTTTCAGGTACAATATGGAACCAGTCTTATCAACAAATTATCTGTGAAGCTATTGAATTTTATCTGTGACAAGTTTTATCACAATATGAACAACTAAAACCAAAGTTATTATCACTAGTAGTAGAATACTCTTTCAATTATGTTCTGTCAAAATCAATGCCCGCGTGATACCTTTAATATCTACTTCCTTTATTGCACGACCCATAATTATTGCCCTCTTGAATAAAGTATGTGCTAAAAGTGGTTCAAAAGGGTCAATTTGGTAATCTTTATTGAAGCTTAAGATAAAATAAATTCTAATTCCAATAAGTAAGAGCAAGACATCCGGCTTACTATCAAGAGGGAAATGATTATACAGATTACATTTTTACAGTGCTTGAAAAGATGCTTAAAGTTTTGTTTTAGTTGATAAGAGTGTAAGAGGTATTTAAATCTGTGTGGGCCACACACATAGGTAGTTCCTAAGTAGTGAGAAGTGATATTTTCACTTTTATATTCTCGAGGGTGTATTTTTTTGCGAAGCTTCAAGTGCACACATGGTATGTAATCCTGTAATATTTACTCTTAATATTTTATAACCTAAAAGAGGCTTCTATGTGTGTGTTTTGTACACCTGTAATTAGTGAAATGCTGCATTTCAGCATTCCCGTTTCATTGAGTGTACTACAATACCCATAGAAATTTGAACTCCCACGCCGTAGACTGGTAAAATCTATATATTTAATACGCGACATGAAACTTTGTGAACAATAAGTCTTTTTGTTTTAAGATTTAACCCCACATATTATGTACCAAAATGTTCGTCTAGGTATGTAGATGTGCAAACAGGCTTTAGATTTTCGAAATATATCTTTTTAAGGGCAAGGGCTGCCCTCAAAGTTCCTTCCATAAGGATAACATTGTGATTGATTTGAATGTTATTATATTCTGAAACAGATGACAATAAATTAGTTTAAAGAAAAATAAATCCCAGCTGGTATGTTTGGTTTTGAAATGTAAACAGTTTGCATGTTTTTAAAAATAACTAGAAACCCTGCAAAGAAATTTTACCTATAGGACAAGACGGGAGAAATGTTTTATATTAAAGTTTCTATTATACATGCCAAGGACCCGACGGAAAAGAAATATTGCCGGTCGGACACGGTGAGTCAACATAGCAATGCAAAACGTAAGGAGCCCTGACGAGGAGCTGGAACAGTTAGTGGCAACGTGTACTTACAAAATTGCACTGACTAATACCAGAATTCAGCAGCATTCACTTGTCGAGATGGCATTAAAATGTCAGAAATGTGGTGTGCTACATTTTAAAGAAGAAAAAGAGGACGAGGCGAAGGATTTTCATCCTGCTGCCATAAAGGAAAAGTGAATCTACCACCATACCGAGAAAGCCGTTATATCCAGAGCCTACCAAATGGAGCAAATCATACAAAGAGAACACTAGATCGTGCAACTCTGCGCTCGCAATGGTCAGCACTCGAGCTAAAATTGAAGAACATAAAGCTGGAGGGCCTTACTGTATAAGGTGCACGACACAATTTATCACTCAATTGGACCTTTCAACCATCAGAAGGGGAGCATCCCACATATGCCCAAATTTATATCTATGACGTCGAAACCGCTGTTCAAGAAAGAATGCTAAACAAAGCTAATGGCTCTTGCAGAACTGAACTCATGCACATTTTGACTCAACATTTGGTTGATATTAATCCATACGCGCAAGTTTTCAGCATGATAAGCTCCTTCCTGCAAAATACTCCTACTGCACTGCGAAAAGAACTTAGAATGCATATACTGTAGTCAACGATCGAGCTCAAGACCAACGTCGATACAACGACGCAACATCTAACGACGTTGCTATGTTATCCTAATTTATTATTCGTGCGAATTCGCACGGGTTCACCTAGTATTATTTAAACGTGGTTGGGTAGGATTTGTTCGGTAAGTACGGTGTACACATTTCTAAGAAAACATTAACTATTTTATACTAAGAAATAAAACAATGTAAATCCAAACGTTTTTTAACGTTGAAATTTTGCGCCCAAAAAGTACTCAATATTTGTTGGTAGCATAAATCGATTGGGCCTTATAATCATCGGTTTTATGGATCAAAACAGATCACCATTGTAACATTTTATTTATATACGCTTAAGAGGGTTTGGGAGGGTTAAACTATTAACATGGTACTTTTGAAAATCTTACCATTAATTTAAGATCACGTACTACATCTCTGCCAAATTTCAAGTCTCTAGATTGTTTCTAAACTGTACAGATGAACATACGAAAGTCAGCAACTTTCAATGTTATTTCCCATAAGAATAACATAGGGAAAATTCTAAATTTTGGGGGGATAAAATAAAAAATCTACGTTTTAGGATTTTCCCGGGGGTTTGGGACCAAGACCTACAATCGTGCCAAATTTCGGATCTCGAGCTATTCTAGAAGTGGGTAAACATTTGTATCACCAGTGAGTGAGTGAGTGAGTGAGTTGCATATGCGGGTGTATAGTATTTATATTTTTTGTGTGTGTACCTTTGAAAGAAGACTAAGAACACTATTTTTCTTATTCTATACTGCAGAGCATAGATTATACATTAGTTTAACATGTTTAATATGCTTAGGCATTGGCTTCCTATATTTTATAACATTTAAAATGTATTTTGTCTATGATAGTAGACAACTCTCCTGTGAGATTTTAAAGATAACCAAAAAGGAAGGAGTGCGATAGGTCGACCTGTACGGATTGAAGTGGTTTGACCTTGGAGTCCACCGATCACGGTTTTAGTTAAGAGCACTCATTGTATAACGCCTCAGTTGTGTCATTGACACGCTCCCGGTCGCCAGTATAGTGTATACAGAGTGTATATAGTGTGTATAGGTTGTGTAAGATAATTGGAAATGTCAGGACAAGAAGGGGTTAGAGGTAAAATTATCAAACGATATTGCAAACTGAGCCAGATGTTTTTATAAATTTGTTTATTTGTAGATTAAGGTAAATGTTCATGATATCTGATTAAAAAATCATTAACGTTTTCCATTCAAAAGCTAAACTGTGGTGAAATTAGTTTTTTTTTACAAGATATTAGTAACGTTATAACAGTTTTTGAGTGATTTTAATTCCGTATGTTGATATAACTACCTAAATTCAGTGATGGTGAGTATGTATGTTATAGTGTTTTCTATAGTATAATTAACAAATGTATACCTTGTGTGTAACCGTTATTAATTCAGGAGGCAAACATTTTTGTAAAGCAATATGTACTCAACTGACATCGGTATCTGAACTAGCTGATAGCCTGTCTAGTGTTTTCGAACGACATTATCTGAAGCACATGGAAAGAGACCTTGACTTGGTACTTGAAGTAATCTTTTATTATCGTTATGAGATAACCCAAAATGTTTCTATAATTGAATAATGTTACGCAATCTGTTGTGGTCATTGATAAAACTAAGAATCAAAACACTGTCATGATTCCAGCTTATTAGATGGTAAAAGTTTAAAAATGGTTCTAGATTATTGACTTTGATTTTAAGTATTTCCTAAAATATTCAAATTTGTATATCCTTAATTACATCTTAGTCTAATTTTCAAGACTCTAAATGTTTTAAATAGAGAGTGAATATTACGTTGTTAAACCAATAACATAGCCTAATGAATCGCTATTTTAGGTTTTATGCATTACAAAACGGTTTTTTGTTAATTTCCATAAAGTTTATTCTTTAATTTAAGATATTTATGTAGTCTGTGTTTCTACGTAACTCCATTATAACTACTTTGTGTTCCACCTGTCACAGTAAATTAAATGAAATTTAACTACAGAATTCACCAAGATCGATGTAACTCTTGCCTTGTAGGAATATTTGATGTGTTTAGTTCAAGTCCCCAATATTTTGTTTAAGACGAATATTTGTACCAGGTAATTGCATCGACATATAAAACTAACATAGTTTTATATGTCGATGGGTACTTAATTGTGTGTCAAAGATATTATAAGTGTATCACTAGTGTGGTGAGTAGCGCTTTAGCTTTACACTTGGTTTAAGAGTTGTGGGTTTGGCCCCTGCATATCCTCCCAAACTAAGGGCTTTGGTTTCTGGCGTAGTTCAAATAAATGCTAATTTTATGCTTCATGTAGATGGTTAAGAAGATAAATATTTTTTTCATTTATAACCAAATTTTTCATATCATCAATTCTCTTGTATTATAATCTAACGATGTAAATAAAGTGTTATTTTTACAAAGTTCACTAAAAACTCAATAAATTCAAAACTTATATTTTTGTGTGAAAGATCCTGAAGCTTAACCGTCAATGGACAGTTAAAGTTCTCTCTGCTCTGTAAGAGGTATTCTAATTTTCCCAATACATTCGAGGTATTAAAAACATGTTTTATACTTATAGTAAATGCTGTTCTCAGTACTATTTTGTTTACAGTTTTTCGTAAAGACACTCTTTATGTTATTTTTCATTACAACAAACGTTTACAGTTCGAAAAGAAAAAAAAATGGGAATACGAAAAGAAACTTTACTGTCTGTGACAGCATATCTTGTTTCACTTTATATTATACCCCAAATTACATGACACAACTTTTTTTCTCAGTAGCCAGTGTTCTCCAAAAGAACATAAAACTCGTCTAATAACACTTCAAGAAGTTATCAAGAAGTCATTTAGTGTTCTCTGTAAATAATAAATCAATCACCTTTTCCAGGCTCCCCTACTGCACCTACTCGTAGTTATAGTCTCATTGGAAACAATCCACGCCGCAAGGATACTCGGGATGTTTCCCATGTGGGGGAAGAGTCACCACAATTTCCTGCAGCCCGTCATGAAGACTCTAGCAGCCGCTGGGCACGAGGTGGTCATGTACAGTCCCTTCCCTCTGGACAAGCCTCCTCCCAACTACACCGATGTCTTCCTAGAGAACATCAAGCCCAACAGCAAAGAAAGTGAGTTTAGAGAAACGTTATGATTCAAAAGCTTAATATTTAGGTTTAAGTTATGCTATGGTTATCTGGTATACCTTTATTGTTCAACAGAGTCTGGGTAGAAATGCGGGATTTTAGCCTAGAGTTATGGATCCAAATTCCGCCATTCACCATTGGCTTTAAGCTTAGTAATAATTTTGCAGTTATGATTCAGCCTCTGTGGAAAACAATAATGTACAAAAAAAATGTACAATAAAAAAAATGTACAAGCAAAAAAACTGGTATCTTTGGAAAGGAGGGCCTTCACTGTATTTCATAACTCCCTCACTTATATAAAGGTGTTTGTAAAGCATCGAAATTGAATTACTTGTTGACTATCACTAAAAATAACACTAAAAGATCTACTTTCCATACCTTGCTCAGATATAGTGTCTGTAACTACATTAGAGAATTGGATGAAAATAAATGTATGAAACATTAAGAAAAAAATAGACAAAACAAGGTTCAAGCAAAGATCTAATAAAATAATATAATTCTAAAAAAAAATCAATGGCATTACAACATGCAATTACAAAAGATTATTACATGGGCAGAACCTGCGTGGCATTGGGGTAAGCGACATTGTTTGTATTTGTTAGTGGAAAATGACAAAATACTCTTTTGGACAAAATACTAAGAGATCAATCAACACAGTAACAAGGGGGTTGGTGCGCCCTATCTTTCTCCATGTTAACTAATTTTCCTTTTTCTCAGAAACCAATAAAGATAGCTCACTTCTGTTTTTTTTTATTGGAAAGATCAGACCTTTTTACATAAATGGAGTGTGTAAAATTTACCAGTAAGCAATTTCAGATTTTACATGATTTTTTTTCAAACGCTTATAAATTAAAAAAAAAAAAATTTATTTTATTTTTTTTTATTTTTTTTCTATGTTAATTTTAATTTTTTGTCCACTCCATTTGTGTATCTTAGCTATATCTATCTATTAAAAAAAATTCCAAGTTGATACCTTTAGTAGTTATTTAGAAAAAGGAACATATGTGTTAAAAAAACTAACTTTCGGAAAAACGCAAAAAAGGGAAAAATCCATGTATTATTAAGAAAAAGAAGACTATAACTCACTTTAGTGACCTCCTGCTGCATATGATGGGTGTTCCCCCTCTTCCTCTTCATATTTATCTTCTAATTTTCTTTTAAGAAGACTTTTGCTCTGCCTTATCTTCTTTTCCAGCTCTCCCTGCGCCTTATTCGCTTGCCGGATGCGGTCTTTGTCGAGCTGCTCCATGGTACGTATCAGATGGTTGCCTGGTTTTAGGTCACACTCCATCAATATTTTGCATATCCCTACTCCCCCATCATTAAAACTACACACTGCCATATCTACTCCAAGTTTCAGAGTCCTCAGGTGCACAAACGTTGTTTTGGGAATGTAGGTCCAAATAACGTTATTGAATAATTCGTTCTGGTTCTGAGTTTTCCCTTTCAAACATCTTGCCAATAAGTTCCTGTCTGATAGATCTGTGAAAACTGGTTTAATGTAGGCCGTTACATCAGGGGGCAAATGAAAATGCTGTTTGTGGTTATAATCTTGATTTGTTTTCATTGCGATGTGGTACTTGCACCACGTTTCATCACAGAGGTCATGCTGTGGGTCGTCATTTGAGGACAGAATGTGATAATATACAGCCCACACAGCTTTATGCATATTATCTACAGTTGTTGTACAATTCCTTCTAATGGCTAGTCCATAATATTTCTGTATTTGTAGCATTGCAGTGTTTGTCAAGCGTCCTTTACCTCCTAAAAACTTTTCGTTTGGAAGTTTTTTTGTTTTTACCTTTAGTGCTTTTAGTCTCGTCCCCATCCTTTTCTGCACGTGCCCTATGCATTCTACCTTTTCTATTTCTGTAGCTCCATAGGGTTTACTTTCACAGACTGCAGCATAGGCCTTGCTGTCTCCGTCACCAAGATATTCCAAATACCGAACGGCGTACAAATCTTTAGAGCGCTGAAATATTTTCACTGCTCCAGCCACTTCCATGGCTCCACTAGACCCACTAAAGTTAGCCTCACAACTGTCAGTGTGTTTATCGTTAAGCCTATCCTTACATGTACAAAATTTGGATATTACCTCTACATCTATTACCTTACCATTTGCCAGGGAGGTTACTGTCAATACACCATTTAGTGATTTGTGACCTCTTCGCTGCCACGATCCATCAACGGCTACAGCTATATCGCTACATTTGTTATTCAGCTCTACAGCTTCTAAGACAGCCTTTACTTTTGATTCCTTAGCTACATTAGCAGCAGCCAAACCTAAATATTCTTCATGAAGGAAAAATCTATGGAAGGGCTGTCCCAAATTCAATACACCGCAGAGTTTTTTCGCTGCGATTCTGCCCTTGCCTATCGTACGCAGGCCTAGTGCCAATCTAATATTTAAATCATATAGTCTATACACTTTGTCTTCCTTAGGCCTATTAAATGAAACACTTTTGCAGTTTTCAAACTTATTACTGTTTTCACAGTGAGTACACCTTACAGCTACTTCACAGGCCAATCCGCAAACTTGACTTTTCACTAGTTTTAGTGGAGAATTACATATTTTACAAGATGCTACATTATTTAATGTTTCCTCAAGAGCATTCAAGTCAATGATGGTGTATTCAAATTGTTCACTTTCCTGTTCTCTATACCAGTCCAAACTATTACTGAGCTTTTTGGAAGAGGAACTAGGCCTTGACTGATCCTTAGGCTTGGATGGGGTTAGGCCTTGACCATTTTTTGGGTTGTTCTCATCAGACCTACCACCAAAAGTTTTTGGTCTCTTCTTGAATATTCTTGTACTTCGAGGCATTCTAAAGTAAAAGTATCACTAATAAAATAAAATCACTGTAACAATTAACACTAAAACACTCAACATCGGAGTATAAACTTCACAATCACTGAAACAATGTTTTTTAACTTTGTATTTGGTAAACATAAACAACCAACAACAATAACAACAGCTGAGCAGACTAACTGAAAGCTAACAGAAAGGCAGAAGGCTATTTATCAGGTTGGCCAACCCAACAATGCAAAATCACAACGCATCAAAATAAGAGGTGTTACTATATAAAGTTATTGTAACTTCTGTGACTCTCGGAGGGCGGAGTGGGCGTAAAAACAGGTGACATACTCTTACTAAATATTTTTTTACGTATGTTTACAATTTTATAAGGTTTGATTGTTATGTATCGTTGGAAACAGGAAATTCCTGGCTATAAATTAGTAAAATAAAAAGGTTTTTGGAAAAAAAAATTTTTGGTGCACCAACCCCCTTTTAATAATCACTTGAAAGTTGAAATTAGTAAGGTTTTTGGATGTTGCGTAAGTAAAAAAAATTAAGATATATACATATTATCGCAAGTAAAATTATAGGTAAATTATATAAAAATTGTAAATATTGCATATACAATTTTAACACCCTTTTTATTTAGAATTTGACAAAACACAACTATTGACACTTAATTATTTAGTAGTTAACCTTGCATTATCCAGTATTATGTTTTTCTATCACACAGTTTACTTGTTTCAGTGCAAGAATTCTTTCTTGAGATCACTGATTTCCCAGAGTGGAAATGTACCGACTCACACTGGCTACTCCACCGGTTAATGTACAACGAGTTCATAGAGGATCCAAAGATTCAGGAATTGCTCACTGGGAAGGAGAAATTTGACCTAATATTCGTTGAAATAACAGTTCAAGAACACGCCCTCATCATGGCGGAAATATTTAAAGCTCCAGTCATTTCTCTTCAAGCATTCTTCCTGAATAATATTGTCAAAAGCATATCTGGAAACGTCTTGGAGCTCGCTTATATCCCCGATGTTTGCCTGTCCCTCTCAAACAGGATGACCTTTCAAGAGAGACTTTTTAATTCATTCTCCAGTCTCAGGGGACTCTATTACCACTACTACTATCAACTTCCATCGTTGGAGACGATGATGAGGAAGAGGTTCCCAGATCTTCCGCCGATCACTGAAATGGTAAAGAACATATCTTTGCACTTCATCAACGACCACATGACTGCGGACTACGCCCAGCCTAGGGCTCCCAATGTTATCGGAGTTGCAGGGATACACATACAGCCTACTAAACCTCTGCCAAAGGTAAAGTACATATTCGGTAAGGAATGTTTTACGTGCAGCGTTATCTCTTGAGCTAATTGAGAGTTGGGAGTTTTTGCCAAAGTTATGTAGTATTTATCATTCTAATATGGTTTCAATAGAATATTGGACACGGAATGTTGTTAAACATTACCTTTTCAAATATTTTTTTATAAAGTGTAAAATTCCTAGCTAATTTGAATTAACATAAGCAATTTTTGTCGTTGTTAACTGCTGTTTGACATTCTAATATAGTTTTCCTATTTGTAAATTTAAATTTCACAAAATAATAAACAACTCGTGACTGTATATACCTACTTTTAAATCCTTGGACATTTCTTTATGCTGAACTTATGAAAGAGTACAATAAAATTATTAATATAAATAACGAATGGCTGTTATTGGTTTGATTTAGTGCTAAACAGACATAGATATTTATTACTTACATTAGCTAATTATTTTATTATACATACGAGTTCCTTTTGTTGTGACGTTTAACTGTAACTGGATCAGTTTAAATAGAAACAAATACCATACATAAACAACTTCACTTATTTATTTATTGAATGGTACAGTAAAATAATGTAAAATGTTTCAGGAGATCCAAAAGTTCATGGACGAGGCACCGGCTGGAGTCATATTCTTCAGCTTGGGCACCTACGTAGATGATGATATAAAACCAAAAGTATACTTTGATATGTACAACAATATATTCAAGAGGTTAAAAGAAAGGGTAATTTGGAAGACGAGGAAGAGTAATATTGAAGGCCTTCCAGCGAATGTCTTGACACTAAAATGGGCTCCTCAACCGGATATTTTAGG
This sequence comes from Macrosteles quadrilineatus, assembly GCF_028750875.1. Taxonomy (NCBI): domain Eukaryota; kingdom Metazoa; phylum Arthropoda; class Insecta; order Hemiptera; family Cicadellidae; genus Macrosteles; species Macrosteles quadrilineatus. The sequence continues at coordinate 36,919,000 of NW_026542597.1, read as the reverse complement.
TAAAAATCATAAACAATGTTTTTTTTATAGTGAACCGTATAAAATTTCTAGTTTATTATGTACACCTTTTGCTTAAGTATTGAGTTTGTGATTCCTTGTTTTATTCATTACTGAAGATCAGCTGTACTATAAATCACAGCATACTCTAAAACAAATAATAGAACAATTTGATGCATAAAACAAATAATACTCATAACACATAGCTGATTCTGAGGTGTACGGGGGATTGATGGAAGGTGTTATATTTTGTATAGGATTAATTTTGCAAAGTAAATAAAAAAGTAAATTGAAACATATTTCAATCACAGTACATTATTTATGTATTTTGGAAAATTTAAATTTAATAGATGCACCAAACCTCCAACTGTAGTCTACTTAATTTTTCTTACTTCAATTTCTAATAATAATTGCTTCAACACATTAGACAAAACAAAAATATATATATCAAAACATCTTTTTTAATGTTAGCATTGTATTCTACTAAAAAAGACTTTTCATTTGATGTGCATATTGACCTATGCTCCTATTTAAGATTTCCTTCTGACTCCTTGCGGGGATGTCCCCATGATATGACAGAAAATTCATAGTTCCTTGAAAAAGTAGATTTTTAGGTGTGGTGTTGATGTACCAAATCTTATTGATTTATCTGTTGTCGTTTAGAAAATATTAAGCCCGTGCGGGACTTTATATACACCCTGTACATCAAAAGTAGTTGTCTAGGTTGGTTGAGGTGAATTTTATTACTACTGTTAATTCCCTTTTAATTTACAATGATGTACATGAAGTGACTACCAAAAACCGATTATTTACTTTATAATTTATTTTCAAATTGCAGTTATGAAATTTAATACACAATAAAACTTCACAAACATGGCAAAACACACTTAAACTTGTTGCAATGTTAAACATTGCAATCCACATACATAAGAAATGTCAATGCGAATGGTTTAAATGCTAGTTTTGAGTAGTATTTTTAACCTCTGAGGTCATTAAAATGAAAAAGTAAATCGGCCCGCATACTACAATAGCGTATTCCCTTTAGGGAATTTTGCTAATACACTGATTAACGTTATGTAGTAGCCACAACTAGAAGTAAAAAATCTATGAATATTCTTGACCCTAAAACTGTAAATTTGATTCGTTTAACCCTTTCTTCAGCACACCCCAACTGTGTCCTGTTCATCACTCATGGCGGACTTCTCAGCCAACATGAGGCGGTTCACTTCGGCGTCCCTGTCGTTGGCATTCCTCAGTTCTACGACCAACATCGCAACGTGAGGTTCTACGAGGAACGAGGAATCGGAGTTAAGGTGGCCATCAACGACATCTCAGAGAAGACCATGTTTACAGCGATAAGAAAAGTGCTGGACAACCCAAGGTAATATACAGGGTGGCTGGTCATCTGTGATACAATCATCTTTTGATTAAGTACAAAGTAAATGAAGTGTGATTATGCAAATGAGAGGTTCCAGGTCTAAAGATTTTCTTCCCAAAGAATTATTGGAGAACACTCCATTTTAAATGATTCGAAAGATTAAAATTAAGCTACGATCAAAATAACAATTGGTCTATTTATTTTTTCTACATCCTGTATACAAGAAGGTAGCAAAATATGTTTAACACTGCACCATTTTATAAGCTTTCCAACCATATGCTAGGGCATGAACTACTTCCCATTTAACAGCTACAAATATGAGCAAAGCTGAAATTACTATTTTTTGGAGTAATATGATGGGCAAAACAGAGTCGCCGTGCAGCTCATGACACAAGCTACAGATCCTGTTAACTCAAAGAAACTTGTGGGGTTTAGGAATAAGCTAGGGACTATACTTATAATTCAGCAGTGAGCTTTCGACTGAATATTTTGTGTACAGTTACAGAGACAACATGAAGAGGTTGTCTGCGGTATTCAGAGATCGGCCCATGTCTCCTGCGGAGTCTGTCGTGTTCTGGACGGAGTATGTGTTGAGACACGGCGGAGCTCCACATCTGAGGCCAGCCTCTACTGAGCTGCGTTGGTATCAGCTGATACTACTGGATGTAGCATTAGTTGTTTTTATGATACCGTCCTTGTTTATTATTTCTTTAATTTTATTTTACAAAAGGTATATGAAAAAAAGTGTTTCAAAAATAAAAAAGGAAAACTAGTTTCCGTGATTATTTTTAATCCCCAAATTATCCCGGTAAAAACATTGTGTGCACGTCAAATGGTGATAGCTAATAACAAATATTTTATATCCTATATAGATAATTATGCTACTGTTATAGTAGCATATGAACATTTTCGAAAGACCAATAAAGATGGTAAAATGAAGTACAGTTTTTTACGAGGATTTGTATTTAATAAATTTTTATTATTTCGTAGATATGGTACTGTTATTTAATTTAATTCCTACTTGATTATGGAATTCAGTTATTGTTAAATTACAAAGTCTTCTATCGATGAACCGTGCTGGAAACAAAACGATAATGAATATGTTGAAAAAGTCACTGCTTCAATGACTTTTTTCTATTCGACTTATTTGTCAAACGTATTGTACAGTATTAATTAATAGGGTTATTTAAATTGATGCATGAATCAAGGGGGGACATTAAAGCATAACTTTTAAGGTCTTTAATTTCTTATTGAAGTATGAATCACACTGCTGTGAGCAAAGCCTGTGTGATGCTAAATCTCTTAATATGGTTGATGTCTTATTATATTTTATCCTTAATATAAAATGACCTATTACGTAACTCTACTCTATCAGATGGATGTTCGGTTTTACATTCTAGCTATTGTGGATTGTTCAACCAATATTCCCCATGTTACAAATCAATGAAAGCTACCAGAAAAGATGGAGGCTTAATAATGCTGGTATCGATATGGAACATAGGAATATAAACAAACAATCATGACTGGCACAAACCGACAACACGAAATGCTGAATCATTCTTCACTGGGATCCAAAGAGTAAATTGCTATCAGTTGTGGCCGTTGTGAACAAAGAAATTACACGTTTGGCTGAAAAGATAACAGAATGGATTGTTAGTTCCTTATTTAGTGTTTCCCTAGAAGTCCGAGGGTATTCTACAGTTTCAAAGTAAGTTCTCTTCTTCTGTCAGTTATTTACATTTTAAAATCTTTAGTTTACTGTCTAAAATTTTGTTAGATTTTTTACGAGGTGTACAGAGTTTTAGTCGTACCTTTATCGTATAGCCAAAATTATAGACTGGTTTCAGCCCATTTTAAATACATTTTTCACGTAAACCATTCCATTTTGGAATCTCTGAGGGTGGTTCATTATGGTGTAATAGTTAGAAATGTAGTAAATTGGATTACTGATACCTGAGAGTTTTTAATGTGTCACCATTTGCACGTTTGTCTCGTGCACTTGGTTATTTCAAAATCTGTTAATATATTATACAATAATTTTGTGAATGTGTTGTTGTTTCGTTCTCCACATTTCAAAAACTATAATATGGAATTGCTAAAATATTAAGAGCGTTTATACACTAAACAATTTGCGTGTCTCCTGTAAAGAAAGTAGGAGGGTAACAGTTAAATATTTCCCAAGTTATTATTACAAAGGTAAAGTTATTACAATGCTATTTATCCAGTCTTTATGATCTCCTGACGTAAAAATTACATACTGCATTGCAGTTTTATAGACTTTATAATAATACGGCAAATAAAACTAAGCTGACTCGGAAACCACGTTGGTTGAAACTTAAATACAATTTGAAGCTCTCTCATAATTAACATTTTCCTACCATACTACTATCTATGATACTGCCAAGCATATCTCAGCCACGAATAATTGTGTTAACAATTACTGCCTAAGTCTTAATTTCTTTTAGATTCAAAGAAGATTGAATTTGGATTGAAATAGTGTTGCGGTATTTACATTCACTAACAAGTTCCAGAACTAGAAGCCATTGGTAACTAAGCTATGAATTAATGATCTTATCTAACAAAAAGGTCAACTTCCCCTTTCCCTTTTTAAAACAAAAAAAATGTGATTGGCATAGGAAGACACACAAATAAAATATAAGTCGAACGGAAATAAAATGTATAAAAAGAAACATTTGTTTTGGCAAGTCAGTGAATAAGTCAGTTAATCTTTACAAACGTCTAAACGAAAAAAGAGAATTTGGTATAGTGGATCTAGTAATTAGACAAGCGTCTAGGCAGCCAGTGCAACTCCGAGGATCGTGGATCAGAACACCCCCCACCACCGCACCATGTCGTACGCTTCCGAATCATACCGGCGCATCAGCATAGCCTAACTGTTCGCAGAAAATTGTTATCTCTATCACTATCGCTGTCAAAACGTATCGTTTGAGGAGCCAGTCCTCGGAGTTACACTGGCAGCCTAGATGCTTATAGTAATTAGAGCTTGGACGTTCCTGGAGGCCTATATTCAGACACAATAATTTAACAATGTGAAAATTACATGGCTTCTTGAATTCTCGATGAAGTAGTTAAAATAAGTAGGAAAATACCTTTTAGGTCATTGAGCTGAGTAAAACCCCAGTATTGAAGGTCACTTATATTAATAAACGACAAATATCGGTCATGAATTTTATTTTCCCACAAAACTTTTATAGACTTCCATTTTTTTTAAAGGCTCCATTCATAATTTATTTGATTTAATGTCAAATAATTACCACCAACATATTGATACGGTTATTCGTAGCTTAGAAACATTGCTAGAGATTTGAAATGTTCCCAAGCAATTAAAGCAATCTAGAGAGATATTTAACTAACTCCTGATGGTCTCTGAGGGTGATTCATTCGGATGCGGGTCGTATAAAACCCAGAGTAAATCTTTCAGGAACTTAAGTTGATATATTGTAAGTAAGTATAATTAATGTAAGTATGTTACCATTGCTTAGGATTTTGCGAAACATCAATTCTTAATATTTTTTAAATTAAATTCGAGCTTTAATTTTTGTTTTAATAATAATATTTTAGCTTTCCACCATACAAGTGCCAGTGACTTTGGGTTTTAATATTCTCATTGCTCTTAAACAAAATATTTTCAAGGGTTAAAACTAACCGATGATTGAAAAATTGAAAATATTGATTGGTTTTATAATAACTCTAGAGCAAGGGCTCCGCCTTGGAAAAGTAGGTTGAAACACCATTATGATCAATGTCTAACATGTAAAGAAACAATTTACATTATAAAGTCTGTTGTTGGAGTTTTAGGGTCAATAGAAAGGTCTAAGATAAATGTTATTACCTGAAGATGATAATGTAACGGAGGAAAGGGAATAATTTTAAGTTTAAATGTAGGTTAAATTCCCCTTATCCTCAACTAAAACAGTAGTTATTCCTGATCGTATTACTATAGAGAGCTTTTAGTATCCAATGCAATAGAAATATTAATTATAAGTTCATGTCTATTACTGTACCAGGAGACCACCAATTGATCGATAAATTACTTTATCATCATACATACGACATTGTTTTACAATTAACCAGGTAATATACGAGACTACTTCTTATGGTATATAGGCTACTCTTGTACCATTAATTATTTTTTATATCTTTCAGTCAATATTACAGTCAATGTAAGTCGTCAGATACATTGTATGAATCAGACTAAAACCTAACACAAATAAAAACAATTTTTAACAATGTTTAAAATTACAAAAGTTGTATCCTCTTTAACCTTACCTACAGTTAATGGTTTAACTGAAACAGCTGTGTAGCAAAAACTAACTAAATTCATATAATGTAAAAAGTCTTGATCAAGTGCAAATTTAGGTTATTTAAATGAAAGTAAATATTTTGAAAATATCGTGGGGAGACTCAAACGTAACCTTGCATGAAAGAAAGATAGAAGATTTGTCTTTTTAATAATTATTTACACTTGTTGAAAAAAAAACACTTTATGTTCAATATCCTCTCTTTACAATACTTTCTATATCCCGGATAATCTTATCCGGTTAAAAAAGCGCTACGAAAAAGGCAAGCTAAGATTTGTTCTTCTTTAAACTGTCGTTGTAAGATATCTAGTGTTATTGAATTTCTATTATATGTTTTTTGATAGATTTTTTACAGGATATTAACAGTACAGATATTCACACGTAACTATTTTGTTTCAGTTCAACCATATTTTTCACTTTAAAGATACAACCTTCAAAAAGAAATTTTCCTGATGAAACTTTCAATCAACTACACATCGATCTTAGCCTACAGAGCTTACTTCAGTTCCTACATGTAGAGTCCCCAAGTTGAGAGCAAGATAAGAGTGACTTTGGCAATGAGATAGGATTAGTAAGAGTGAGATAATACTCCATTGTCACATAACGTGGCAAGAGCTGATAACACATTGCCACAGGTGTTGTGTGGCCAGCTGTGACGGCTAGCAGGTTCCACAATAAAATGGTGAGTACCGGAATAGACTGAGAAACAAAGTAAACATAAAACATCATGATAGTTAATAACATAATGCATCACATTACTGTGAATATATTAACAAACATGTTTAAGCCAAATTTAACCAAATTTAAAATTATATATTTCATCTGTATTCTAAAATACACTAAGTTTATAGTTGATACTGGCACAAATAATACGAACAAGTCTCTTACTGCTCAAGAATCGCTGTTGCAGGTCAAATATACGGTGTTTTGGTTGTACGACCTAATTTCACTAAATTATATTATTATAAAAGTAAAAAGCAAAACACATTCATATAAAAAAGTGTTAAACATACATAAACCAACATTTAATTTACACGTTATACTAGAATTAATAATTAGAAAATTTTTACGTAGAGTAATTTGAGCGGTTTTTCCCAATCAGTTTTACATTTCTATATACTGTAATAACTATATTTTTATCCAGTTAATGTGTTAGCTCAGTCTAACTGTTTGGTTTAGTTAAATTAACATTTTACCTACGACGATTATAAACGACAGCTCTCAAAATTCAACCTCGGCTTAAGTATTGCACAATAACTCTTGAAAGATAACAAGTTTAAAAATCAAGGAAAGCTCTCATAACTTAACTATTAATTTTCCATTGCACAATAAGTATTACCTTGTTGATAAGTATACCTAACTCTATGCGCATCCTGAATACGCGTATTTCCGGGTTCAATACAGGGCTTTAAATGGGTTATGATAACCCATAAAGCTCTGAGATTAATGCACATAAAAACTTTATATAAAAAAATCACAAGCTAATTACTTGCTGCAAGTCATAAGATCAAGTTTTCGTTGTGAATAAGTAAAAAATTGAAAATTTAATTGATAATTAGCTCAGTATGAAAACTTTTCCGTATTCAGAATGTTCGTTATTATTTTTACCTATTTCCATCGTAAACATTTACTAATATTGACTGTTTTCAGACAATAAACGCTGTGATTTTGCTCACAACACTCCTTATGGTGGTGTATACTGTCAATACTGCCAGAATCTTGGCACTATTGCCTATAGGAGCCAAGAGCCATCACAGGTTTATGCAGCCAGTGGCCATAACGTTGGCCCGTGCTGGGCATGAAGTTGTCCTCTACAGTCCGTTTCCTACACTGTTGGACGACCAGCCAGCGAACCTGACCCACGTTCTAGTCAGTAACGTGCAAGTGGTGGACCAGAGTGAAGATAGTAAGTTACCATAACCTAGAATAATTAGGCAGTATGTACTGTAATATAAAATATTACAGAGTGGTGGTAAACTATACTGAAAGGACTAACTACTGCACTTTATTATTTATTTAAATTTCGTTGCAGAGTATAGCCATTCAGAAAAAAAAAATAGAGTATTGATAGATATGAGTGTAGAGATTAAGTAAGCAATAGTAGACTTGTGCAGAGATAAGGTGGTAGATTTTGCAGTTACGATATACTACTACTTTAGTGTAAAAAAGTACAAATTTTCATACTGGAGTACAAAGAGTCGCACTAGAGTTAGTAGGTGTTCAGTTCACAGTAGGTAGTTCGAAATTGGATTACGAAGTTTTACAGATCAGCTTTGTCATCGTATTCACAGTAATCATAGGCTATAAGAACTGGAAAGGAAACGTAACTTCGCTTAAATAAGATGATGATTCAAGTCCGTCATTAGATAAGCATTGGTTAGTGAAGACTTGAGCTGACGGCTGATGAAACCAAGAACGTCACGAATCAAAATACAAATGAAGAATCCCGACGTTGAAACCCCAAGATTGTTTGAAACCTTCTACTGGTGGGGATTCGAGGAAGATCGATTAGTATCGAAGACCAAAGTGGAGTTTGTTGTGTAGTTTATAACATTGTTTATGCTACTAAAAGAAAATGCATACGTATAGAGCTATAAGTGACATAAATACACGAGGCTAGGTGTTTAAAGCTTGTCTAGTTGGATGACTGATCATACAGTTGTGAAGCATAAGCATTTTGCCCGGGTAAATCCGTGACTTTGGATGGTTCATTGACTATAACTTCCCACTTTGTGATCCCACGCCATTTTTCGGCTTTCATAGAATCTTTTTATGCCCTTGAATATTATTATCTATAGTTGACCAAATATGTATAAATCAGCGTGGCTACATTTAGTGCGTAGTTTCGTTTATTGAAGAAAACTTTAAATTTTATGTTTTACTACTAAGAGTATTTACAAGTAGTTTGTGCACTTACCTTAACTCTTATTTCAGTGCAAAAGTTTATTCAAACCATCACTGAATTTCCATTCTGGAAGTGCTTGGACCTGCAGTGGGAGTTCTCCTACAACTTCTACCAGGAAGTCATGGGCGATGAGAAGATAAAACAACTCTACAACTCAAACGAAAAATTTGACTTGATACTAACAGAAACCTTTACCGGTCAGGAGTTCACTCTTATTTTGTCAAAGAAGTTCAACGCGCCAGTCATCGGAATTCAAGCGTTCCCTACTAACAACATAGCAAACAGTTTCCTAGGGAATTCGTTATCCCTGAGTCACATCCCGGATACTTGCACAGTTTTCTCCAACAAGATGACGTTTGTAGAGAGACTGTTGAATGTTTTCGCCAGCGTGAGAGGACTTTACTACCATTATAATTACTACATCCCCAATCTAGAGGCGTTGATGAGGCAGGACCTCCCTGACGCTCCTTCAGTGGCAGAGTTGGCAGGTTCAGTGTCGTTGATGTTTATCAATGATCATTTGACAGCGGAGTACGCTCACCCGAGAACACCCAACATGATACCTGTTGCTGGGTTGCATATTGCACCACCAAAACCATTGCCAAAGGTGAGACTGTTATACTAGACCACGAATAACGCTCTTGACTTATAAGGTGTTGATAATGAGGAAAGATAAGAACTATTTTACTACTTCGAATGTGGGAAATCTTTGTTTGCAATCATTGGGCTACATTGATACTAGCTATAAGCAGAACCTTGACTCTGCAAAAATACTTTGATTTTAATATGATAAACAATATAGTCGTTCACCAGAACAACATTCAACCAAAACAAATTAATATTTAAATTTAACTAAGATTTTGTATTCTTATAATGATACTTACATGTCAATAACAATTCAAGCTTAAAAGTTTATACAAAAACATAATTAAAGTTAGCTTCATTTAAAACCCTAAATCATACCATCATTTTACGGTTTTACCAAGACATAATTTCAGGGCATTTAACAATATTGTAGCTTGAAAAAAATAATGTTTACTTTTTTTCAGGACATTCAAAGGTTTATGGACGAAGCAACGGATGGTGTTATTTTCTACAGTCTTGGAACATATGTTTTGGATGAACTCCAGCCTAAGGAATATTTCGATATGCACAACCAAGTCTTCAGTAAGCTGAAACAGAGGGTACTATGGAAAACAAGGAAAGAGGGAATACAAGGGTTGCCACCCAACGTAATGACTGTGAAATGGGCTCCACAACAAGACATTTTGGGTAAATATAAATTGCTTGAAAATATATAATTTGTCTTATGAAAAAAATCCTTAGATCATTTATAATTCTATAAAGTGGATGTTTCTTCCCAATAGGTGAGTCGGTAGCGCAACGGACTTCGGATCCAAAGCAGTGATGCATTGGATTAGGATCCGGGTACATACTAATTTTTATCAGCACAGATCACCCTTGTACTCACCTGTTTTTTGGATTCGTTCTAAGCACACACCTCTGTGGCACACGTGGACGTGCAAATGCAAGGTTGAATGAAGCCACCAAACGACTGTTTTAGAATCAAATTATAACGTTTCAGAAAAATAAGTATAGATTTATTTCAGCTACCGTTAATGTGTAATAAGGTAAAATTAATTTACTTTTAACAAGGACAACTGGTTGGGCCCTATATTTAACTCCATTGATGTATGACTGGCATGAACTAGTTATAACTTCAAAAGAAACTCTAAGTATTTTAATGTTCCAATGATAGTGTTGTTTTTCCTTCATGCTGAAGAAAATTTGTAAGTCAACTACTTTTAGGGATAGCTGGCTTTCTACCTTACATTTGTACATCACGAAAGAGCCTATAAAGGTTAACAATACATTACACACAAGTGTTTAACGTTTTCTCTGTTTCTAGTGTAAACATCCCAAATTGCAGCTTCTCTTTCTCAGACATCAATGAAAATTCGAAAGCCTCTGACCACGATATCTGTCCATCTGTTAAGTTAAAGGTGCTGTAAATCTTAAACCGGACTAAAGCTCCGGAGGTTGACAACCCGAAAAGAAGAGGCTTTATTACTCTTGTCTATTATGATTTAAAAATATGGTATCCTTTGCCTTCATTCAGGTGACAAACATTTGGTTTGTGTAGGGAAATTCTTAATCAATGTGACATTAATGTAACCTGATGTTTTGGAGCACACATATGTGTAGGTTTACCTATCCAGCAAGTGATAAGTGAGATTTATGTACCAACCAAAAGACAAGCCTTTATATTTTCTACCATAACCAATATTCAATGTTTTAGGCCACCCAAAATGTGTGTTATTTATAACCCATGGGGGTCAGCTCAGTAAAGTGGAAGCTCTCCACTTTGGCGTTCCCGTTGTTTCCATTGCTCAGTTCTACGACCAACACCAGAACTCAGAGTTTTACGTCCAAAAAGGGGTCGGAGTGAAGATAGCTAGGACGGATGTATCAGGGGAAACCATGTCAGCCGCGATACGAGAGGTTCTTGGCAAAAGAAGGTAGGTTTCCAACCGTTGTAAAAGTTAAGCTGTTGAAATTTTTATGGAATGTTGTAATACATTTTGTTGAGAAATCGTTGAGTGGGTATAGCTGTATTTTGATTCTAAACTAGCAGATTGCAGTTATTTTGTTTCTTCCTGTAAACTGCTTCAACTTTTGAATAAAAAAAATAGCAGTAGTGTATAGTTAACCTTAAACATATAAATACACTTTTAAAAATTACAGCTAAGTTACGACCAACTTGCATATACAACTGTAAAACAAGAAAAATAGCTGTGTTACTGTAGGATCAACTTATCATCAGAGTTAAAGCCAAGTCACAAGAACCATGGATAGTATCTAGTTCAACGCTATTTGCAGATGAGGTCTAGAAAATCACTACTATATTCCTTAACAAATTTGCAACAGCAACAACATATGCTATTAGTTAACATCCCTTGCACAGTTACAGAGACAACATGAAGAAGTTGTCCACGGTATTCAGAGATCGGCCGATGTCTCCTGCGGAGTCTGTCGTGTTCTGGACGGAGTACGTGTTGAGACACGGCGGAGCTCCGCATCTGAGGCCAGCCTCTACTGAGCTGCGATGGTATCAGCTTATACAGTTGTATACAATAGTTGACACTTCTTGTACAGTTGTAGAGACAACATGAAGAAGTTGTCCGCGGTATTCAGAGATCGGCCGATGTCTCCTGCGGAGTCTGTCGTGTTCTGGACGGAGTACGTGTTGAGACACGGCGGAGCTCCACATCTGAGGCCAGCCTCTACTGAGCTTCGATGGTATCAGCTTATACATTTGTATACAATAGTTGACACTTCTTGTACAGTTACAGAGACAACATGAAGAAGTTGTCCGCGGTATTCAGAGATCGGCCGATGTCTCCTGCGGAGTCTGTCGTGTTCTGGACGGAGTACGTGTTGAGACACGGCGGAGCTCCACATCTGAGGCCAGCCTCTACTGAGCTTCGATGGTATCAGCTTATACATTTGTATACAATAGTTGACACTTCTTGTACAGTTACAGAGACAACATGAAGAAGTTGTCCGCGGTATTCAGAGATCGGCCGATGTCTCCTGCGGAGTCTGTCGTGTTCTGGACGGAGTACGTGTTGAGACACGGCGGAGCTCCACATCTGAGGCCAGCCTCTACTGAGCTGCGATGGTATCAGCTAATACTACTGGATTTAATAATAACTGTCATCTTTGTAATAAGCACAGTAATGATTCTAGTATATACATTGGCTAAGAGGTTATTAAATGTGTTCACAGTTAAAAGTATTAAGTCAAAGAAGAAAATAAACTAATCTCCTAATTTGAAGCTCTTACCTTTTTAATACTTAAGTACCGTACGTTACCCATCCTAACATTTTTAATTTTCTTAAACTCATTCTTAAATAATCTTAAACATAAATTAATTTTCTCTGTGCCCTCTTTTAATGGGGTTTTGCTTTTAAATGTGTCCAAGTGTTGAAGTTATTTACACTCTCAGTTTTTTTTTTTTTTTTTTTTACTTGGGATGATTGGTAGGTTAATAAAGAGTGCTAGAATAGGCACAAAAATGTTAGTTGACCATACATTGATTCAATAGAAAAGCTTCAAGAAGTTCGTCAGGACACTCTGCTTATGTCTTAGCAGAAGTACGTTCTTTTTTATTTTGAATCAGGCATCTCTCTATACAAATATGAGATTTTACGCAGTTTTGAACAAAACTGACATCACTGTATCATGGCGTTGCTATGGTTTCCATTTCAAACACTACCTACGTGAGTGTAATGAAATACGTGCGATGATATTCCTTTATCTACCTGTTACAGGTGTAACACAAAAAGAACAAAACTGTTTACACAACATCCCTAAATGTAAATCCAATAATATTGATATCAATAGTATTTTAAAGGTAAGCATGTTGAAAAAAGGAACACATTCTAGTCCTGTGTATGAAACTTACCCAGGTATATTTATCGAAAGCTGTATAACTGGATCTAGTATTTAACCATTAGAAAGCTTTAGAAGAGATTTATATTATTATTGCAATAAATAAGTACGAATGTAATAGAAGATACTTTACAAGCTTAGATAACTGTGTTCACCCATGGGGGAATATATATATTTAGATTTAGACCAATTTAATGAATTAATGTATATTCGTAGGTATCTTGGTTTTAGGATGGCTAGGAAAGTATTTCTGTGTGACTTAAATAAATTGTAAGTGAAAGTGTTAAAGCTTATGTAAATGACGAGTAAAATAAAAATACTAATTCTACACCCAAAGTCTCACAGTATTTCTTATGGATGAGAAGCGATAAAAATAAAGGCCCAGGGTATAAAAGAGATGACAGTTCCAGACAGTAAAGTCACAGTTTATAGTCACCCGAGTCCCTACTTTCTTATTCACTCAACGATTTCCTGAGGCTCTGATTTGATATATTTGTTTTCATACAACTGGATTGTGAATAGAAAAGTCACTATTTAATTTACGGTTGGTAGTTTTGCAATTGATTTTCAAGTTTTTATTCATGTGATTATATAAAGAATATTTCTATAAAACAAAATAAAACTGACAGGGAACTAGAGGAAATATTTGCTACGAGCTGAAAAAAATTATCATAGAATTATCCAGATGAGGTAAAAAAATCGAATGACATTTACCTTATAACAACTCCTAAAACAAAGAGTATTTGAAAATTCAACATTAGCCATCTACAGAATATCATGATTAATAAATCCTATTTTGGTAATACAAACCTACATTTGATTACATCTGATGACATGATTAGTTTATTTTAATTAACTATTAACCTATGATATGTTTTGCCTCAAGCTATTTCAATTCATTTACTGCAACTAGGAAATCACCGAGTGTATTTTATTTGCTTTGCTGCAAATCTGTTTGGTAACTCAATTATTCCTGTTCAAAATTTTGTTTAACTAACAGAGATATAAATATAACTGAATCGTCGTATTTGTAATATTTAATTCATAAACATCTAGAGTTTTTCTATGTATCGATTGTTTGAACAAAGATTATCGTTGCAGTATTTTATTACACAACCATAAACATGTAAGGCAAATTTTTGCTGCTTAATTTATCACGTCAAACACCTGGCGTTTTGATATTTAAAAGCAATTTATACATAAAAAAATTACTAAATTATGAATTAATCGAGTTGATTTTATTTGGGTTCTATGATGTATCCAAAAAATAGCATGGGAATTTAAGAAATTATTTTAGTAACGATTAATGTTCATTCGATCATAATAAAATGGGTTTCACCAATGACTACAGTATTTCATAAAATACATGTCTTAAGTTATAAAACTTAATAAATAAGTCGCTATAATATTCATGTTGTCTTGTTTGACTTGATTGTCACCTACAAGCAATAATGATCAATAAAGTTGAAGGTGAGAACCAAATTAATGTGACAACGTATAGTCTCTAATTAACTTATAACTTCGCCACCACCAACACATGTTGTGCCATAATTGTATTACATGTTTACCTTACCGAGTCCTATATAGCATAATAAATATATACACCGGCCTGAATATTAATAAGCAATATTCAAAGAATCATATAGCAAATAATAATTTTTGAGTCTACCAATAATAATTCCCAAATACTCATATAATCATTTTTATGATTCTTTAAAGGATGAAATTATATTTACAGCCTGTGCACTTTAACATATACTTTTAACACTCTAATTTATATTTTCAATGAAGAGTTGAAGTTAAAAAGAGTTTTTTTTTTATTCCAAAACGTATTTTTAATTTCTATTAAAAGTTAGGTGTAGTCAGTTTTATGTTAAAATGAACGTTGAAAATGAAGTTGTATTTAACCACCAACAGTGGGTTTCTGTGGTAAACATTTTACAATCAAACAAAAATGAAATCATAAGTAATTGTAATCCGTCCCATATTTTCTTTTTTACATTTATTTAATCATAAGTACGAGATTTATTCATAACTTTATTATAACATTAATTCATTCATAATTCAATATTAATTCGTAGTAAAAATCTTTTTTCAACAGGAAATACTTTATTTTAACATTTAATAATTAACTTACTAACCTTTTGCAACTGAATGATTTTTTTCATTTTAATTGAAAGATTTCATTTTATTATTTAGTTTATACCTAAACTAGGAAACCACAAACGAATAAGTTTAACGTAAAGCTCAATCTCGTAAGTATTTGATTCTCGCGTGATATTTTTGTGACGGCGGAGGGAGTTTGGGTTTGATCTCAGACAAGTTGAATCCAAGAAAAACGTACTCAAGGGTGTTGTGTGGGTTATAAAAGTTGTACAGTACCAAATATTTACCCCCTACGTAGCTGTTCTATAAAGCAAAATCGTATCTTTTTAGTTGTAATTATTGGTAGAATATGCAGGTTGTCAAATAAAAAACGTTGGCCAGATGTAATTCTATGTAATTAAAATTTATTGAAAGAAGATAGGTTACCATGTGTTCCTTTGCAATATAATTGTCGTGGTTTTCCCAATAAAGAGTACCTAATATTTTTTGACCCGTTTAGATTTAACAGTACAATGACTTGATGATGCAAGGTACTGATAAAAATGATTCAGTCACTTGATCCTTTTTTAAACTAACATATGAACATTTTTTCTTGCTTGAAGCTCTTCCAAAAAACATAAAAATGTTAACTGTTTATTAATGAAATTTAAATAATGCTAATTTGCATTATAATAGTTTCAAGGAGTTTGGTTTTTGAATTTAAAAAATCCTCTTTTTAGTTTTCGTTAATCGAGTTACCTTTTTCTACAAAATGGCACAAATATTATTATATTTATCACTCATGTTTTGTTTGAAAATTTGAAAATGAAAAATATAAAAAGTACTTATAGATACCGGTAAAACACCCACGTATGGTTTTATTTATTTACCAGAGTATCATTTTTCTTGTTATAATACTTGTAATTATTTTGCAATTTTCCCATTGTTTGTAATTGTTAATATTTTTTCATACTTTAAATTTTATTCGTTGACGAATTAAATGTTTGTCATCACATTTTATTAGAAGTTTGTATAGTTAAATTTCCGTGTGTTGATGTTTTCCTTTTCATGTTTTGTCACCTACAATAAAATTATGTCTTATCAATGATGCGTTTTGTCATACTTGTTCATTTTTAGTACTGGTAATTTTTTTATATGTAATAACCAGCCATCGAAAGAATCAAGAAGATTGTCTTAATAAAGGGGTGAGGGTAAAATCCAGAATATGGAAAGTGTGGTATATTTTTCAAGTAAAGTTTTCTAATGTTAACTATGACTTTGTGATAAATAGTGAAGTATTTTAAAAGAAACAAAACATTGATCAGTAAACTTATTCAACAAATGCATACAATTGACTATACACAGAATGTGACTATAATTTTGTGTATAGTCAATGATACAATATACCAGCGATGGTTGCTGAAAGGAAAAATGGAATGTTCTAATAATGTTTTTATATTTCATTTTTTATACTATAGAACGTGTGGACCCCTCTGAAGAAGGACCGTTTGTTTTAGTGAGTTATTTGGTACCAAGGACGTGCGGGGACTCCATGGCATATATCACAGACCTCTGAAGATTCCCTGGTAGTACTTTGTTAGAGAGGGGTTTTGAACCAGAAAGAAATACAAAGTATAAAACGTCTTGTAATTAGATCAATTTTGTGGGTTTATGGTATAATTTTTAACCTGAAGGTTTAGCAATAACCATGTTTGGTTTAGTGTCAAAAAACATATTCCTTTTAGAAAAAATCTGTTTTGCCATTTGACTACTTTAAAATATACAATTTTGCAACCTTTCGTATACATATACAATTACAGTAGTTTTGTAACATCAAAATATATGAATAATTTACTTAAATTTATAATAATCTATGTATAATAATTGTGTTGGACATTGTATTGATTTAAAAATATGCTACATACAATTTACATGGAAAAATTTACTATTTTAAAGTGCAGTGTTTGATTGTTAAAATTGCTGAATTGATAATGAATGTCACCTTGAAGCAAAATTATGATCAATTAAGTTGAGATGAGAACCAAATTAATTTGACAGCGCTGTTTGTTGTAACCTCAACATTACACTGTGGTGAAATTTAATTACGTATATTACCTTATTAAATGTTCTCCACTGTAAAGGAGACACCAAACAACGAAAAGTGAGAAATATTGCACCATTTAGAAACAATAATTCTACAATGGTTATAATTTAAAAAGAATGAGCCCAGAATGTGCTATACGTTAAACAAATCTTCGCCATCAATGTATTGCTGTTAGAGAACATTGATAACTGTTGGTATGTTTTGTAATTTTAACGTCAATACCTTCAGACACTGCCAGAGTCCAAATGCCAAATTGCAACCCAGGTGTAATCATCAGCTATGTAATCGTTATAAGTCAAATGGCAGTCAACTTAAAAGTGGCTGACCCTTGGGTTGCTGGAATTTCAACTTGTAGCGTATGGCATTTACTCCCAGAAAAACCTACAAACAATGATTTTACCATCCTGCATACCAACCCCTCAAAAACAAGGAACAGTATTCTCAAGAATTGGGAATCCTACTCATGCCTAGCAACTTACGCTAGGCAATCGAAACTAATAAATGAACAAAAACTCTGAAATTCTAACTAATGGGCACCGAATTAGTTAAGTCAGAAAAAATAATAAAGAGTCTTTGAAAATTCATTTCATTTAAGCTTTTTCTTTACAGAAGGACCTTGTCTATTACTGCTAAACAAACGAGCGTATAAAAAGTTAACTGTAACAAATAATAATAAAACTACGAGGATTACAATTGTTAAAACACATGATAATACATCCAGTAGTATCAGCTGATACCATCGCAGCTCAGTAGAGGCTGGCCGCAGATGTGGAGCTCCGCCGTGCCTCAACACGTACTCCGTCCAGAACACGACAGACTTCGCAGGAGACATCGGCCGATCTCTGAATACCGCGGACAACTTCTTCATTCTGTCTCTGTAACTGTACAAGAAGTGTCAACCATTGTATACAACTGTATCAGCTGATACCATCGCAGCTTAGTAGAGGCTGGCCTCAGATGTGGAGCTCCGCCGTGTCTCAACAAGTACTCCGTCCAGAACACGACAGACTCCGCAGGAGACATCAGCCGGTTTTTGAATACCGCGGTTGTCTCTAACTGTAAAAGATGTTGAGGCGTCGAGAGGCCAAGGGAGATATGTGACTTTTAAAAAAATGTTGTCATGGTAACGGGTTTTGTTAAAAAAGGGTGGAATTTCAACAAATAATTCACTAATATCCCTTGGCCTCCAAACTAAACACCTAAGAGTTGGAAGCCAAGGGGTGTAAGTGAATTTATTTTTATTTTTATTTTATTTTTTATGACTATGAAAAAAATACAATGACATTTTTTTTAAAGTCACATATCTCCCTTGGCCTCTCGACGCCTCGTATCAACTATTGTTTTGATACTTTTCAGTTTATGCTCAGCAATATTCTTTCTGTGTAGTATAGTAAAAACTAGCTGAGTACCCGTCCTTTGTACGGGGTTGGTATACATTGCTTATTGTAGTTAAATACTCCTGCATTGCATTTGCAATGAGAGAAGAAACGTTTTGAGAAAATTTGGTTTACTATAATCTACGGTATACTATAGTATATAGAACATCTACCATAGCCATAATGTTCTACCACTTTACCTAAACAATAGAAAGAAGTAAAGTTCTCACACTCAGGTTTTTGTTGCTGCTTGGTTCAAATTAGCTGTTGTCATACATGTATAAAGAACTAATGGTGCTGCACCCTGTTGGTAAACCGTATAACCTTTTAATGCAATTGAATATCATAGAAACAAATTGTGTAGTTGAAACAGCTGGCAAAATTATTTAATTCCTTTTTAAATATGAATACTCATAAGGTTAACATGGGAAACCCTAGAGCCGCTGGGGTGGAGCCCGAAAGGATTTTTCAGGTAAGAATATGTCTATATGTTAATCGGGAATGTGAGCTATCATTATACTAAATTTCAACGCAATCCGACCAGTAGTTAATGCGTGATTGAACTCAAACAAACAAACACCCAAACTTTCACATTTATAATATTAGTATGATAATACAACTTTAATTATTGTTTATATTGCTGAAAGATATTATCCCTTATTCGGATAAAAAATAAATTAGTAATATAAATATAATTTTGAGCACACTGATAAAGCTGAGAAAATACTTTCCATGGATATAGATGCATAAAGTGTTTTGCTTTGGTGATTTTGGACCTAATCGCACTTGAAATTTAGTGAGTGTAGGAGTTTTGCCAACGGGTATAAGGTTAAAAGGGTCCTCATCCGCGAATTCCTCATACTGCGGAGTTTTGCCATCGGTTGGGGTTGGGCGCGAGAGGGGGAGGGGGAGAAAGAGAGATTACACATGACCATGAGGGTGGATTCCGCTAGGGGTGGACAAACCAGCCAGGATGCTACTGTAATTAATCTGCCTAATACCTAACCTAACGTAACCTAACCTAACCTAACCTCATACATTTCCTCCCACTGCGACGAGCGCATAGCTGCATTCCTATGAACGCGGTCATCACCCTGGTCGTCAACCTCAAGCGTAGACAACCCTGACTCTCTCCCTCCCTCACACACTCTTTCTCCCGCCCCCACCGTTGGCAAATCTCCGCACCAAGAGGTGGCCGACGGCATTCCCCCCATCTACCCGACACCCGTTTGTAAAACTCCGGTTCCCAAATATAGTCAATGATTGGGATCTTACCTGGGATTGTCTAGCACCTTTCTTATAGCTGCGGAAATAGTTTTTTCCGAGAGATCTTCAGTTTCAATTTTGACTCCTACTCCTTGCTCTTCGAAAAACTTGACATTTCTGTGCTGATCAAAGAACTGAGGGATGCCGATGACACAGACGCCGAAGTGAATTGCCTCGTGTTGGCTGTGAAGACCTCCGTGAGTGATGAACAGGACACAGTTGGGATGCGCTGAAGAAAATTTCAGTTAAAAGATTGAAAAGCTGGCAAAATCGCTTGTTTATAAGTAGCTTCCAACGCTTTATCCATAAGGTAGATAAACATAACGATAGAGTGTCACTATCTCAGTTAGGAGTCTAACAGACTAAAGCTCTAAAACATCAACGTCGTAAGTTTAAATCCCAAATGCCGCCCCTAATCTTCATACAGTTAATAATTATCCTGCTGTATCGGATCACCATTGGCTTTGCTGGTTGTGTTGCATACACAAGCCCTCATGTCCACGTCCATATGCACGAGCAATTGCAAGGTTTTAAGAACTGGCCAATCATAAAAATAAATAAATAAATAAAAAATTAAAATCATTTTTGACATTTCCATACCTTTTAGGGTAAGTGGATAAATATCAATATCCACGGTACGACATTATTACTATTCGGTATACTCTATGTTATTTGGTGATTATTTGGAAGCTTCATCCATTAATCTAAATCAGCCAAACCTACACAATTTAAATCTTCTTAAGTTCCGAGAAACTTATGTTATGTCAAATATTCAAGTCAGAATATCCATCAATGTTAACAATAAATTATGCAAAGGTCATTGTCTAAATTTAACCCCAGAGCCTGACATTAAAACATATCCTTAACGAACAAAACAACACGTTTTCCCATATTCTTTCTAACTTTGTTAAAAAAAAAAAAAAAAAAAAAAAAAAAAAAAAAAAAAAAAACACAGCCTTAAACACAATAATTTTTTTATGATAACTTTATGATCGATTTTGTATAATTTATCATATTCTTTTTTCAAATAATTACCTACATATTACTTACCCAAAATATCTTGTTGTGGAGCCCAGTATAACGTCATCACGTTTTTCGGCAGTCCAAGTATATTCTCCTTCCTGGTTTTCCATATTACCCTCTGTTTCAGCCTTCTGAACACATTGTTATACATGTCAAAGTACTCTTGGGGTTGAAGTTCGTCTTGAACATACGTTCCTAAACTGAAGAGAATCAATCCGTCTTTGGCGTCGTCTGCAAACTTCTGAATATCCTATAAATTCAAGTTTGATTATATTTAATTCAATACGAAGAAAATACTGGCCCTACCTAGTTAATGTAGCTAAAACAAACATATTTTAAGTTTTTCAACTTATTATCTGACCGTTAACTATTATAATCTTAGCTGTCTTTGTAGCAAAAAAATCAACAATATCGATAATCAAAGTTAATTGTGTGTATTGAACCATGTTGAACGTAACCATTTGGGCATATTATAAATTTGAAATATATGTGTTATTTGAAAAATAAATTGCTTAGATTTAACGGCCATATTTCTTCACATTCCTCTTAATAAATTTGCGGACTGGTTCGGTGAGATACATTTGAAGAAAAATTAGATTGGTTGAAACCAAAAGAAATAAATGGGCCTCTTATCTTTTTGTAAAATACGACACATGAGCAAAAACTATGTTTTGCTCATATGCATCTCACCCAACATTTTTGCAATATTACTTTATTTTTAATACAATAATCCCAAAAAACATCATTGAAGCACCTAATAATAGAACAGTATATCATATTAAAATCATAACACTGTAACCGAAATTTTACTATTATACTTTAGAACACATACTCCCTCAGTAAACCTAAGCAAATCAGTTATTATTTCATCAAGTAAACAAATAGTAAATCGTAATTGTAAAACACTGAAAAAGTAAATCAAAGAAAGGGGGGGCCGTTACATTTAATTAAATTTGAATTAATTTTAATTGCTTAAACCATTCAGTATTGTTAGCTACCTGAGGCAGAGGCTGTGTGGGTTGTATGTGAAGTCCTCCAACAGGTATGATGTTCGGAGGCCTCGGTATTGCGTAGTCTGCAGTCAGGTGATCGTTTACAAACATCATCGCCACACCTTTGCTCATCTCCTCCAGCGAAGGCATGTCAGGAAAATCTTTCCTCATCATTTCCTCTAAACCATGAATCTGACGGTTGTAATAGTAGTACAAATCTCTCAAAGTTGCGAATGAGTTAAGTAGCTTTTGAGTGAACGTCATTTTGTCAGAGAAAGGAGCACATACCCCAGGAGAGAAGGATAATGAGAGACTATTCCCCGCTTGACTGTTGATGACGTGGTTCGTGGGGAAGGCTTGGAGAGCGATGGTGGGTACTTTGAGCTTGTGGGCAAGCAAGAGTGTGTATTCTTGACCTGAGAAGCCCTCGGTTATGATCAGATCAAACCTCTCTGTTGACTTGAGGAGTTGTTTTATCTTAGGGTCCCCGATGAACTCCCGATACATCGTCTCGTAGATTTGAAGCATAGCGTCGAAACATTTGTAGTGAGGCTGTTGTGCCAGGAATAGAAACCAGTTGGTGACTGAGGTGAGAAAAAGATTTGTTAGTACCTCAAAATTAGTTCGGATTGTTGTAAAAGGAATAATTATTGAGCTCTTACAGACATTGCATTTTCTTATGTATACCAAAAAGTAAAATTTTGGGTATGCTGCTATCATTGCTTTCAGCCTTTACTAGGTTTTTCACCTAACCATACATTTGCTTTAAGGCTTAAGAGAACAGAAATGGACGAGAGGTTTTGTATCATTCTTTGCTATTAACTTTCATGAACGTGATTTAGTTCATGGATTATAAGGTATCATATAAATAATATTTGAAGAATTGCAATTTTACAGTATCTTAAAAATGTCTGTTTCTTAATAATATACATTTATTAAAACTGCAAACAATTGTCCACGGCCATAAATAATCGCATAATATTCCGTATGGATCTATACATAACAAACTATTTGGACGACAGCCAAAATCCGTGTTGGTTCGTTAGCCAAAGATTTTTAAATGCATAACATACCCAGAACTCATAAGCGATAGCTGAGTTCAACCTAAATGCATGAAAAGAAGATAAGCCTCTCTTGAACATATATTTCACTCTAGGATTTTTAAACTAGGCTACCAAGTTTTAGACTTACGTTCTTCACTCTCGGTTTTGATGTTCGCTAGATGGACGTCGGTGTAGTTGGGTGGGGGGTTGTCCAGGGGGAAGGGGCTGTAGACAGTGACGTCATGTCCAGCCTCTGCCAAGGCTCTCATCACAGGCTGTAGAAATCTGTGGTGACTTCGTGCCCACATGGGCAGCAGGCCAAGGATACGAGCGGAGTCCGAGGCACAGATAGCCAGGAAGAGGAAAAAAAGTGGCTGTTCTAAAACAACAGGAGTTTTAATATTGTTATGTATTATTAGGGGTATTGTACACTACAATAATTATTGTAGATCGAAAAAAAAGCTGATAAATTATTTGAGAAGGTGTGAAAATGAACTGTGGCGAGCGTTTTTAACAATATTACAACACTTTTCCGTTTTTCACTACTTATAGGCCTATATCGTTATATGACTCATTTTATACAACTGCTTCATCATAGAATAGTCAAAACCACACATTACACATTAAAATATTGTTATCCAAATAAAACAATTTATACAAACACCATCAAGATAAGAGGAAGGTTACGTTCAGAATATTTACCTATGTATACCGTGATGTATACAACTTCCTTACTTCTCGAGTGATGTAAAGTAAAAAAAACTCACTCGGTGATGTAATGAAACCCATTTAAATAACATTGAGTGCTTAACTTAAAAAAATATACCTCTATGGAGGCATCGACGTTCAAAGCTAGAAATCAGCTGTGCGCTTGAATGTTATTGTTATGCTTTAAAGTATTTTCCTAACCTAGCTTTTGTTTGTAGTTACTGTTAGACGATGAGTGAAATGGATAATGAAAAATATTGTACGTAAACCCATGTATATTGTCGGGTCAGGTAAAATCTTGTACGTTACACGTTGCGCAAGAGCGTGTTTACATCTCTTAGGTGAATTATGCAACTCGCTTCCGCTCGTTGCACAACATTCACCTGCGTGATGTAAAAACGCTCTTACTACACTTGTAATGTAAATAGCTATTAATGACCATGTGATGACGCTGCACTAGCACTAGAGAATAGGCGATCAACTGATTACATTAATCTATGGAGTCTAATGTTTATCAGTTTATCATATTTTGTTAAGTTGGGTTAATTAATATGTATACAAATGAGACAAATAGTTTTTAAATTGTTGTTGTGCATTATCTTAGTGTAGTTAATAACTGTACTTATTTTTTTACTGTAAGTGTATTTATTATACAAGTAGTTTATTGTTACAGCTAATCCTACTAATATTATAAATGAGAAAGTTTGGATGTATGTTTGTGACAAGTAAACGCGAAAAATACTGTTCGGATTGGGCTGAAATTTGGCATTATGATAGCTCACATTCCCGATTAACATATAGGCATATTCTTATCTCAAAAATCCTTTCGGGCTTCGCCCCAGTGGCTCTGCAGATCCCTATGTTAACCTTCTGAGTATTCCTATTTAAAGGGAATTAAAGAATTTAGCCAGCTGTTTCAACTAGCCTACAGTAAAAGAGTTAGTACTATGATATGCAAAAGCATTAAAAATTAATAAGATTTACCAACAGGGTGCAGCACTATTATTTTTTTTCATTATTTACGAAAACAGCTTAATTGAACTAAGCAGCAACAAACTGTGATACGCAATGAGAACTGTCAAAGTAGGATTGTTTACAGTTATGTTTATGTTTTTAATTTCATGAATAATTTGTGATATTTTGCAAATTTTTAATAATCTATCTTTCTCTATTGTGTACTTCACAGTGATAGAAAATTATGGCTATGGTAGATGTGTAATATTATAGCATACCGTGAATTTGAGGAAGAAAATTTTCTCAAACCGTATCTTCTCACATTGCAAACGCAAAGATGGAGTATACTTATTTTATACTTATTTGCCAACCCCGTACGAAGCACGGGTACTCTGCTAGTAGTTTATATGTAAATCGTTTTAGTGTAGATTGAGTTAGTTTTACATGCCTTATACTGATGTAAGGGAAATGTTAATTAAATTTAAATTATTTTAATTCACAGAATATATAATGTACATATAATATCATGATCAATGGCTAACTAGTTTGACTGTTATCACACTTCACCTTGTTGGCAGAACTGGAGAACAGCTGTTAATTAACTAAAGTCATTTTTGTAATGAGCTGTTTCTTCAAATCTTTCTTAGTTGGCTGATTCCCTTAAAAATTGTACAAACTCGTGAAAATGTAAGTAGAAAACATTTTAAAAATAAGAAAATTGATTTATGTGGTATTGTATTGTTAATAATCTTGTTTACCATGTTTTTACCTATGATTATATATATTCTTTTGATTGTCTGTCAGTTAATAACTTTGTAAATGTCAAATATTAAATACTCAACTTTCATGTTACATTTGGATTGAAAAAGCACATGTTCTGAGAATATTTTATAAATTATTGTAAAATCACCTTAAATTAATTATGTTTGCCTCAATTATGTGAAACTAGTATTACTTTAGTTTACCTGTTATTATTTCTTTTGAAATTGTTACAGACGAGTTCAAGCATTAGGCCTACTGTACTCGAAACAGTCATAGTCCGTAGGAACTGGGAATCACAGCCTATTTAAGCCAGTCAAATCGTAGGAATTTTACCAAGTAAGACTGTTGCCATTTAATTACTGATATAGTAATATTAGATATCATTTATAAGGAAGATTATAAAGGATTTTCGTTTATTTAGAAGAATTAAATTATAATTTGTTATTACCATGCATTGGAGTAATTTGTGCAGCATCCTAACATCTGAGGGAAATCACCTAATGATAGGTTATCACAGCAAACCTCATCTTAGCTGTTAGCTTGGTGTTGAAGAATAATAAGTCCAAATTAAATCTAGCCTACCTACTCTCCGGTGATTGGCCATACAGGGGTACTGGGTAGCGTATAGCCTTGGTTTTTTTTTCAATAATTGTAGTTGTATGCATTTTTTTATTGATTTGTTAGTGTAGTTTGCAAAAACTACAATTTTTCAAGTTTTTTCCAGTAGCCTTAGAATATACTAGACTAGAGGTCAAATGTACCATTTGGTATTTAATTGTCGTCTAGTGTTGTTCAGGTTTCATCTCCACAAGGAAATGAATGATTGTTATTTTTCTGTAAGTGGTGTTTGTTATCTTTGTTTGAAAAATGCTTGGAATTAACATCAACACAACATCGCACTATTATACTGTGTCCTTACATTCACTATTGTAGTCTAATAAGATGGCGGATATCACCAAATGTAGTTTGTGATCATGTTCGATTGTACACTCCAATCATCATCAACCCAATAATCTAGTTACAACCGTTCCATTCCCTGTTGGGTCTAATGATGATTGTCCAGCCCAATATACAGACTTTTTACGAGTACCGTTCACTCTTAGCACAACCAATAATTTATATTAAATAGTCTAGCAATCAATGAGCAGATATAAGATAATCACTTTTTTGCAAATTTATGTTATAGTCATCAATAATTTTTTTAAACCAAAAAATACATATTTATCAAGTTATTAAAGCATGCGCAGGAACAGAACAGCACTATCAGGCAGCTAAAAAGGAAAAAAAAAACTTTATTAAACCGACATTTTTAGTAAATGTGTTTCGGTAAAAATTACTACAATCAAATGCCAAATTTAAAATTATTAATTAAATAAAGCGTATTGAAAATGTGGTGAATCCTTGTTTATCAAACATTATGCATAGTAAGTGCAATGTATACAATACGCCTGCATGCGATTACTCTTCATATAAAGCCTATAACGCGTGATTCAATATTTCACGTTAAAATTCATGATAAAGGATTTCATCCGCTTCATAGCGACATAAACGTTCAAATTGTTACCCAAAGGTTATAGGTATTACGCTTTATGTTTTGCATATAAAGCACACATTTGCTACACAGGTGGAATCGTGTTACATATTGGTTTTATATATGCGAGCGATTCTTGTTGATTTTTTTTGTGGATTTTATTAAGACACATCAATTAAACAACACTCGCTGTTGCATTTATGTTTTTAGGAACTAGTTGAATGAAATATGTCAGCATTTTATATACATTAACACTTTTCTAGTATACGTTT
The DNA here is from genome assembly GCF_028750875.1 of Macrosteles quadrilineatus. Taxonomy (NCBI): domain Eukaryota; kingdom Metazoa; phylum Arthropoda; class Insecta; order Hemiptera; family Cicadellidae; genus Macrosteles; species Macrosteles quadrilineatus. The sequence goes on along the minus strand of NW_026542597.1, from coordinate 36,891,827 downwards.
TATCTTATGTTTTTAAATTTCAAATTAATAAAGAAATTACTTTTTAAGTCCAATACTACTTGTCCTCTGCATAGAGTCCAAAATCCATCATAAAACGTACCCTATAATACACAAACATAGTTCTTCCAATACATAAAATTATTACATAATTTGATCTAGAAACAAATCCTGAACATCTTTGATACATTTGGTATTTGGGTGAAAATCTAAGATATCCAAAACATACTTTAGTTACCTATCAGGATGAGAACTTAACATGCAGCATACAACATCAATCCTATGATCATACATGGCCTACTCACCATGACAACCCAGATCCTGCCAGACTTGCACAACACAAACACTAGACACTACTGCTAGTAGTCAACAGCTGTTTAGGACTGGTCTATTTTGGTGCAATCCGCGTGGCCTTGATGATCCTGTTCCTTAAACATCTGTGAATCATTATAGAAACAGGCGAGTCACGACACAGCAAACATGTATAACCGTCACGATGACCTTGAGCTGAAAGTACTCCATGTCACGTGCTGTATTCAAGCGCATTTAGTGAATTTCACATACTTGGCAGATTAGATTATTTTATTTTAAACTATTGACATTTTACTAAAACACTAATACAGCCTATTTCCTGTAGCGGCAAACACAATGTTTTAGAAGTTGGGAATAAATCTGACAATTTTAAGGAAATATATCTGTCAAAAGCCAATGATGATGGAAATACGCTTTGTTTGCAGGTTTGCTGTGTGGAATTTTCTTTAACTTCCAAATCATGTCAAACATTTGTCCTAGATTATGTTTGTGGTATCGGAAATGTTGAGGTATTTTGAAAATTACGCCAGCTCAACTGTACAATCCGAATTGCACAATTCATCTGATTGAATCATTACATATTCTTAAACTACATAACTTAATTTATATTCCAAGTATCCATTGTTTTAATTATCTTAAACTAAATGTTATATACCTCAACACAGCGTAGTAAATGAGAGTTAAAATTATAGAATTGCGACAACAATTTGAATTTTGTAGTGTAATCTAATGGAAATTAAAAATATAAAGTCTGATTGAACATTTGTATCCAATCCTAGAGATTACCGTCTTCTAAAATACTTGGAGTTAAGAAATATTTTAGAATTTACATGTTTTTATAAACATATTCATGGCATTGTTATTATTTTTAAATACATTCAGGCGAATTAGTTGAAATAATTTACAAATAGGTGTCATCATCTATAACACGCTGTGCTACAAACACGTCATTTATATGCAGAACATAAAGCGTAATACCTATAACCTCTGGACCATTATGACATTATAACTGTCACTATGAAGCTGATGAAATCCTTTATTGTGAATTTTAACATTAAACGTGGATTGCACTTTGTAAACTTCGTTAGATGTTTCTTGTTTAAAAAAATGGCTTTATAGCTCAACAAATACATTTCTGGAGGCATGTTGCTGAGTAAAAGACTTTTTTTCATTTCTTTCCTCATACAGGCTTTATCGCTTTTAAAAGCAATGAATTTCGATCATATAGATTTCAAAGTTTTTTCCCGCTATTTATTTCAATAAATTAAAAATAATTTGATTGTATATTTCATCACGAGGGCGTAAAATACGTTGTGACACATGCTCAAGTTTAACGGGACATAAGTAAGTAGTTAAGAAAACGGTTTCACACATTGTAAGACTTAAATCATCAGTTAGTACAGAACAGGACATCCACGCAGAATAGGACATAAGTCCTGTAACTAAACTATTTAATCAGCAAAATGAGTGACAGATTAGTCTATAAAGAAATTATATCTTTTTGGAATTTTTTTTTTTTTTAGGGAGAGGAGGGAAAATGCTTTTACGCACACAGGTAGCCAGCCTGTAGTGTGAGACTCCTGAAAATTGTCAGACTACTCACTAAAAAACCCCCTCTACTCTGTTGGACACAGACCTGGAATTGTTTGTCACATTGCTTCAAGTCAGGCCAACATGTGACCTAAGCCCTCAGGGCTCGCACCGTTTCTGGCATTTCGATTCTTAATGACCTACAACCGCATCCCGGTCAAGGTCGATCTTCTTGGCGCGGAGAATACCCTGGATATAATGTGACACACAGGTCCAATTGTCCTCACCCTCCGTCATAATCGGTATGACCGTGTCCACCGACAGCAGTCCTATTAATTGTTGAGCCTCCAGGCGGGGCCTTTCCCAGCGCTGGCAGTGGAAAAATTTATGTTCCACGTCATCGAGAATGACTGGGCAGTATATTCAGTCGGGTGACACGGCTTTGCCCATCCTGAACAGGTACGACCGGAAAAAGCCGTGTCCCGTCAGAAATTGGGTGAGGTAGAAGTCCACCTCTCCGTACCGCCGATCAACCCAAGGTTGGACTTGCTGTATCAGTCGCCTGGTCCAGAGTCCCCGTGTCTCCTGTTCCCAGCCCTCCTGCCACAGCTGGTAGGTGCGGGTGCGTTCCTCTGTTCGTGCCTCGTCCTCCCCACGGCGCCGGTAAATTGCCTTTCTCTCCACCGCCAAAAGTTTGACGGGGATGACTCCAGCAATCACCAGGACGGCGGGCTCGGACACTGTTCGGTAGGCAGATGCTACCCTCAGTGCTGCCTGACGCTGCACTCGGGCGAGCCGCATCCTGTATGCCTCCTTATTTAGTGCGTCTGCCCACACCTCCGCACCGTACAAGAGTACGAACTGGACCGAAGACATTAACAGCCTTCTACGACTGGACCGAGGCCCTCCGACATTGGCCATCAACCGGCTAAGAGAAGAAACCACCCTAGCGGCCTTGTCCGCTGTACGGAAGATCTGATCCCGCCAGCTAAGCTTGCTGTCTACCATGACCCCAAGATACTTGGCAGAACGAACAGTTTGAACCTCGACGGCTCCCACCTTCAACGGCACGATGGTGTCAATCAGTTTGTTTGTCAAAATCACGATCTCGGTTTTGCTCAGAGCAAGCGAAAGACCGTGGTCTGCCATCCATGCGTTTATGGTACGCATAACTCGGTTTAGCTTTAGCTGAGCCAGCTCAACGCTACGTGCAGCTATCAAAGCTGCAACGTCGTCTGCGTACCCAACCAAGACCGTTTCCTCAGGTATTTCAGACCTCAGAAGGCTGTCATAAGCGACGTTCCAGAGGTCTGGGCCGAGTATGGAACCTTGGGCAGCACCAGAAGTGACACTCATCGTCCGCGGGCCCTCCGCAGTGTCATACGTTAGGAGGCGAAACCGGAGATAATCCTCTATGATGCGCATGAGGTATGCCGGCACGTGGAAGGTGTTCTCCAGAGCATCCAGCATATCGCACCACCTCGCCGAATTAAATGCATTTCGCACATCAAGCGTTACGAGCAGCACAACCCTGCGAGAGTAGTGGGTAAAATCCTCAGCTCTCATCACGGCTTGCTTCACCTCCTCAATCGCATCAATCGTTGATCGCCCCATCCTGAATCCATACTGACGAGGGGAGAGGTCCCCCGCAGCGACAACGGCTGAATTTAGCCGGGAACGGATCAATTTCTCGAGGACTTTGCCAGCCGTATCCAACATACACAGAGGTCTGTAAGAGGATGGCAGATCTGAGTCTCCCTTGCCCTTCCTAACAAGCACAAGCCTAGCTGTCTTCCAGCACAAGGGGAAAACCTCTTCAACCAGGCAGGCGTTGTACATGCTCAAAAGGATCAAGGGGTTGGTAGTCAAAACCTTCTTGAGGACTTCACCGGGCACCCCATCGGGACCAGAAGCCTTGTTGTTCTTGAGGGATATGACGGGCGCCACCAGCTCTTCAGGGCTGAAAAGTGGGACGTCGTCCACCCTTCCATGATCCCGCAGTGGGCGCAACGCGTGAGCCGGGAAAAGGGACTCGACTATCCTCTCCATAGTGACCCTGTCCATGACGGAAGGTGGAGAGCGGGTTCCAAGTTTCTTGGTTACAAGTTTGTAACCCAGGCCCCACGGGTTGGAATCAACATCGTCCCTTAATTTATCCCAGCAACTGTGTTTACTCCGATTGATGGCTCGACGAAGATACCTCCTAGCCACCCTATAAGCATCCGACTTACGCCGTCTGTCTAGGGGTTCTCTAGCCCTGGTAGCAAGTCTTCTGGCCCTCAATGCCGCTCGACGCAATTCCGCAATCTCGGCAGTCCACCAGTACACAGGACGCTTATTGCACCGGTATCTCCTGCGGTGCCTCTGCGTGAGGCACGCCAGTTGCAGGATGAACCACCGGCGTTCTTCGTAGGATGGCTCCATTGAATTTCGCCACATCCAGTTTTTTAATGTTCCATCGAACGGGCACTTGACGAAACGCTGCCACTTGTCTCTGATGACCATCCAGGACGTCAAAAATTATGTACTGGTGGTCACTGGCCGTGTAATCCTCCAGGACTCTCCAGGCTCTGATCCTTGGAAAAAGAGACTCAGATGCAAGGGTAATGTCTGGGATCGTTCCCCGCATCCCAGGGCGCCGGAAAGTTGGCGTTTTGCCCTCATTGACGACAACGAGTCCGGCTCTGGCAGCAAAGTCCAGGATGTACTTGCCCCGGGAATTTGTGAGGGTCATTCCCCACTCGACAGCCCTAGCATTAAAATCCCCACCCACGACGACGTGTCCTGTGGTATTGCGCACGCTCTCTTCCAGGCGGTCTATCTTCTCACGAAAGTCACGGATGGCCTCATTGGGATCTTTTTGGGATTATATCATCGATAATGACCAAGAATAGCAAATGAATTTAAGTAAGGGAAATTTCTAAAAAGTACATTATAAAGTTCGAGTTCTGATTGTATAGTAGAATGTTACATTTTTCGTAATCGGACCAGTAACATTATGTTTAGTAGGTGACCAATATAACCAATAAGCTAAGATATTTCATTTGGAAATAAAAAATAAAAAATAGTTGTGCAACAAAACTTTGGTCAATGGCAGCTGAGTCCAGTTTTAAACTTTAAAACATTACTGATAGGGTTGTTTGGATGACAAAGTCATAAAGCCAGCGTTCAGAGCGGAAGTTGGATATGCAAATCTGTTGGTTTACTACCCATAATGCTCAGCGCCACAGCACTAATTATACGCGTTCACTGTGTATGATTACCCTGCCTATAATCTTTGGTTTATGAGCGTGTCATTCAAAGTCACATTCATTTTTTTACCCTAACGTGGGACAATTTAAGGTTAGTTTCTGGTTAAAGGGGTTTTAATTTTCACGATAGTTAGAAGATTTCAAAAATTAATTTGATATTTTTTTCAAAATATTATTACATCTACATTTTATATTTCTGTAAAAAAAAAACATAATTCTGAAACTAACGCTTGTGTAAGTTCACATGTTGCTTTTCTAATGTATTTCACATAGAGTAATACTAACTCAAAACAGTTTTATGTTTCATCAAAAATCCGATTGTATAGGGATAGCGTGAGTATGAAAGATTCGTTACGTCTGTACAGAATATGGCATGTCAGTTCTCCCAGCAAACGTTTATGTTTATGTGATTTGAAATATCCTTTTCACGTTACCTCATGGCACGACCTTTCTTTGAAATATAGCTCCTTCTAACATTAATGTAGTTAGTTAAGTTAATCTTTGTTAGTTACATGAATTACTTGACAATGATGCTTATATTGAGTATCAGTTACACATTGAGTGTCCTATTTGTCGTTGAACTTCCCGAATATTTGGCTAAAATACAAAGAATGTCCATCTTCTTATTTTACACTTCTTTTATTTATTTATTTATTTATTTTTACGGCAAACACCATTTTTTACAATCGTTTTACATTGTGATACATGCGACAAGATGCTTATTACATGCTGATAAATGTTGTACAGATACATCAGTGATACATGCAAAGATTAAAATGAAAAGATGAAAAACATGTTCAATGAAAATGACATGCAGTTGTGATAACAATTGAAGAGTGAAAGTTGAATTAACTAGGTAATCATAATAATTAAGTAACATGCTCAGCGAATAACAGACTATAACTATAGGTAACAATAACAAATAAAATATATAACATGCTTGGCGATAAATAATCTATAACTAGTTAACAATAATAATTGGCAACAATACTAACAGTGGTGATGATGCAATACGGAAACGAGTAATAGTGATAACAATAACAGACTAGAAATAGATAACAGTGATAATGAACGAAGTAGGCACCAGTGATAACATTTTAAAAAAATATAACAGAAGATAGATGAGGCTATCTCCTAAAACTCTGATGCAAACAGCAAAAAAAATCGAAACAACCCCCCACCCCACAATGTGGTTGTGACCCTTTAAAGGCGCCACCAATAACAAAACACAACACTGTTTCATGACCAGAACACTGTAGCGAGGTCACATTAGTGGAGTAGCCTCCGGACATCTCGCTTGAATGAACCTGGTGATGGCCCGAAGAAGTCAAGACGAGAAGACACATCTTCGCTGGTTCTCAGGAGTCTAGAGATGCCGTGGTTACGAGCATAGTTAGTCGGCTGGTATCTCCTTGTGAATACTGCTCTTGATCGAGTGCCCCTGGGAATGGTGAGGTCGATGTCGTTTAATAACTCAGGACAATCAATGATTCCATTTACCAGTTTATACAAGAAGATGATGTCACAGACCCGTCGTCTAACTGGAAGAGGTTGTATATCAAACTGTTGGGTCAGGGCTCAACACAGTTCTTTGGCGCGCAGTTACAGTTTACAGTTCTTTGATATGTAAATTTTCAATATACAATATCTAAGGGAGTATGTTTTATCTATGACAATATGTATATATATAATGCATATATTGACAAGTTAAAATAAGTGTAAAATAAGAAGAGCGAAACAAGCTGAAATACAGCTGGCACTGGAGGGAAGAAGAAACGTCAATCATGATTCAGTCAGTTTTATTTAGTCAGTGGCAGTGGACAAGACAATGCTGGCCAACCTGTACAGTTTTAATAAGTTTTATCAACTTTTATTCCGTTTTAGCTATTTTATCAACATGGCAAGTTTTGATTATTGTGATCGTGACAGTCTTTTAAAGAATCTATTGAAATACCACAATATATTAATACATTGATGACGTGGTTGCATATAAAATGACCTGATAAGTTCTCAGGAACGAAACTAGTCGTCATACCACTCTGCGGTTGGATAAGGTAATCTTTTTATTTCATTAATTTTAAAGGATAGCTATTTAATGTATTGGGAAAACTTTATAGTTGATTTAAGTAGGATAACGGAGTATTTGGAGCAAGCAAATATATTGAATGTAACAACAAGTTTATTAAGCTGAAGTATTATTTTCAAAATTTATATTTTTAACATCTTTGATATTGGCTATCATAAATAATTACTAAAATGTATTTGTTTAGTTTATAATATCCATATTATTTTAGGTTAGGTATGATTACAGTATATATTATTTAATGATAAGTAATACAAATTATAAGTTGTTAGTGATAATTCATCTAGTTTAATTTTATGTATAATTATGAGCCTAAATTTAACAGATTTCAGTAAGATATAAATTTAATTGTCAAATTTTCAACATCTAAAAAAAATTTATATGATAAACTGTTTTTGGCTTTCATGAATCTTTACTTTCAATAGTAAAGGCAGTTTAATTCTAAACTGTCCTAGTGGTGTTAACATTTAAACAATATTGTTGTATATGAGTACTACACTGAAAAACTATATTTTTAACATAATAGGGTTTACACAACGAATGGTAACGAACACTATTTGGAGTTATCTGAAGCACATTATTATTGTACTAAGCTTTCTTTAACAAGTTACCACGTTGGGTAAACTGATTTTGCTTCAAAGGAATCCCTCCACATAACATTCAGTATTGCACAATAGAATCAGATTGTGATCTCGTTCCATTCCAAGGAAGCAATCGTACATTCCATTCTGGACCATATTGCATCAAGGTTACATTACATGTAATCATATATATGTCCAATTCAATATTGTAAAATTGGACATGCAAATTCGATTTAAATGGTTATTCAAAAAGTAGGCCTAAGTAACGTTTCTGTCACACGCCGACAGGTGCGCGCACATCGCACACATTCTATTGAAGACGTGTTCGCCAATAAATAGAAAAACTAATTATGTGTGCATTCGTCCAGCAGTCACAATGGAAGTGTCGTGCTGCTATCGTCAAAATAAAAAAAAATTAAAAAAGGTCTACTGAAATTGAAAAATTCCGTCGTGATAAGGTGTATGTAATACTGGCAAACATATTTAACCCATGAATTGTGTTCACATGACGTTAAACGTGTTTTCAATGTGTAAAAAAAATAAACATTGGTAATTTCATTACTCTTTGTTTTTATCAGTGTTCTGTAAAGGTTTATATATTTTGACTTCAAATAGGTAGACAAGGTACACAGGGAAAATTAAAAAAATACTAAGTCACAATATGATATCTGGACTCAAATCAAATTCATTTGTAGGTATTGAAATTAAACCATTCAAAATCAACTAATATATATTTTTAGTTCTTTTAATGAACAAGACGTATACATTACTTTGTCAAACTATTTAAATAGTTTTTCTTCTTTAAAATTTCCTGTTTATTCCTATATTTTTCATTAATATTACAGTATAATAAAGTATTCGTATATGGTCAAAATTGATAAATCTGTGTTAACCATTCTTTTGATGTTTATGGTAATGTTTTTATTTCTTAAAGATAAAATAAAATATTTTAAAATAAAAACAGATTACTTTATACCGTGTTATTGATATCAAACAATAGGCTTTTAGTTCTAACCACATATCTAACCACATATATCTAACCACATATGTGAATAAAATACTCTTTGAGTATATTTATAGAAGCCAAGAGAGCCATTAGACCAAGATCACCTTGCCATGTTGTGTCATGTAAGGAGATCAACGGATTCACAGAGCTTGAGCTGAAGGATTAGAGGCAAGACTGTGCCATTTCACACCTACACAGTGTTTAGAGAGTGCACATGTTTGTAGGAATGTGGTACTGTAAATATTGTTCATTAGGTACATATATGATAAACATATTTTTGTCTTGGACGTTGTAAATAGTGTTTTTCAAAAGAGAGACTTGTAGGTTAACGGTAACTTTATGGAGATATGACAAATATCCATTGAATATTGAACTATTTCATACGTAGAGAAAATTGAGTTTATTTAAAAACTCCTTATACTTTCTGTTTGATAGATGAAGAAGCGCACGTGTGGCATAGATATCGCAACCTTAAGAAAAAAAGTAGATTTATAGCTGAAAGTATTGTTTGTAGAAGATTAAAATCCTCATTGACTAAGGAAAATTCAAGCATGGATCCTATAAATAGAGATTTTGTTACTGCATGAAACTTTAACATGTAATACACATTATGAAAACCGTAATAAATAAAACAATAAAAATATATAAAATACCTTTATCATGAAACAATTTCACGTTTTTGAGGTATTTACTACTTTTATTTAAAGAATTGTATAAAAATACAGCGAATTAATTTCAGAAAAAATACTCTTGAAGCCAGTTGAATTATTTGTACAAACGATCACTAATATAACTCTTTAAGCCATTTTCCTGCCAAAAGTCCTATTATGTTAGCAATAATTTTAAAATTGAAGCCTTTATATTTCTTGTAAACATTTGTAATGAAAGCTACGTAAACTAGTCTAGATATGTAACTTTTTCAACTCTTACTTACAAAACTTGGCATCAGAATTGCACAGTCAACAGTTTTTATCAGCGTTCCTTTTTGCTGAAATGTCCTTCATTCACTCATCCAGTTTGCTATTCTTTTTATTTGTTTACCATATTTTTTGTTCCTATGTTTATTTCATTGTTATATTTAAACGATTGCTGGCGAACCACAGGTAGTAAATATAATACAGTCTTGTATACAAGTTATATGGCCTAAACGAAGACGTTAAGGATTGAATTGATAATGAATGTGATTTGGCTTTAAATTACTTATTTCACACATAGATTTTTACTCGCCATTTATTTTCATGGAAGATGAACTACAATTATTTGGTTTTGTCTTTTCAATGTATAAAAACGTATTAGACCACAGACAGTAAAATATTGACATTTTTGGTAATTTTATTATTTTGATTAATATATTGATTGATACTAGACAGACTACTTAAGAATGTGTACCTTAAAAGGTAATAAAATGTTTCATTAGAACAATAAACTACACATTATTTTGCGTGTGTGGTAATTATTATTTGAACTATGAACTTTAATTTACGAATCTCTATCTGATCAGGGAAAGTGTTTCTTAAATCATTTTTGTAAATTTACTGTCGTCATCTTTAATATCCTACGTGATAAACAGAAGGAGCGAATGTTAGTCTCTAAGGTCAGATGATTATTTCAGTTGGAGTAGTGTGTCAAGTGGTTTTGGAAATGTTTAATACATTCCTACCATAGAGTATGTCCTATAAACTGTGGCGTGATGGCCTAATAACCTAGACTGACATAGTTTAATGTTGGCAATACTGTGGACACTTAACCTGGTACCATCCTCTGTGCATCTGCCAAACAATAAATCTTCATACTGCGAGTTTGTATAACGTTTGCATTTAAATAAAATATATGCATTTTAAGCCTTGTGAATTGTTTTTCAAATTTATTTATTACTGTCAATATAGAAGCACGAATAAAAATATTGCAACTTGTCGAAAAATACGTGTTTGTCTATCAGGCCTCTTTAATTTTAAGTTAAGACCATTTTAAAATGTTAAATGTTATTGTAGTGATCGGTTACATTACAACGATGAGTTCGAAAAATTTGTGAAAAAAAGAATACTTATATTTTTTTCTTAACGTTTACCTTAAGAGTTTACATCTTTACTTTGAATATTTTTTACACACTAAAGAACTTTCCCACAACGCAGTACGAAAGATTAGTTTCGACCATCAAGAAGCAAATTCCTCTCATCGTATTTGCCCTTAAAGTAGGCTATTTACAGGAACTAAGAGTAAATAAGACATTTGCTGACCGGCAAGTTTATGCCACCTATTGCCTCGTTGAAGGAGGCAGTCCTCCATCAGATACGAATATCATGGCCAACACAACTGTTACTGTAGGGACATCAATTAGAATTGTTATTCTGCATTGAATAATATTGTTTTACCACACTATTTATTGAATTAAAATGTATACCAAATAAATACATAAAAAGGAGAGTTGTACATCTAAAATAATCATTAGCAGCAGTGTTAGATAAAAAAATATACATATCGTGCTTTTAGCTAATGAAAAAAGAAAGTATATTTTCTGTAGTCTTGCTCTGTACCTTTAAGTTTTTTGGCAAAATAAGCCCGGTCGAAATCATGCTTAGCCTGCTACATCAACTTGTGTATCTGTATAAGAAGTGTATCTGAGATTATATTTATCTTTGTTACGTTTATGTTTCGATCAAATATTGTAAAGAATCATATGAATATGCACATAATTTTTGTTTAAAATAAAACATAGAACACTCGGCCGCACTACTGGAATAGTTCAGTAAAATAGCACTGTATTTTTTCATTCCTTCATGTGATTATTATTTACGATTTATAAATACTTCAAATTTAGCATATTGTCGATGTTGTGTTTTCAACAAAACTATTAAGTACAAATTTCTTCCAAAACTATAAACAATTTGAAAAAAAAAATTCAATTTGCTATAAAGAGGCTACTTATTAGCTTTTGCATCATTTGCTGTTCATCTTCATCAGCATTAAAACCTGCATTAGAATAAACCTTTTATTCATCATCAAATTGGTAAAATTATATAAGGATTGGGGCTACATAAAAAAAATTAGTTATGTACCATTTGACATGTTTACAAGACTCTAATAGATGCTTTATTAGAGTCTGAACAATTGAGAGTCAAGAGCTTTTATTAAGGACACCGTTTTATACCATGTAACCTTAGATTGTTTGACTTGAAAAGCTTTTATATAAGTTCCAGTGATTGGGAGTCTACTGGCAGAGCTTATATTTCCAATTACTTGCGACTTTCGCTGTAACACACAAAGCTTGACTTGAGCTACGTTCTCAAAGTCTAGATTGCTTCCCAACTTGGCCTCCAATCAGTGTAGGATCTCCCACAATATTGCTGATGAATTGTTATTATAATTAGTGCAATAATATACGTTTGAAAGGGGGTTTTACGCTATTAGGGGTTTCTTTCTCATACAGATTAGATTTTATGTTGACATCCTTGTTTAATATTTTTAATCTCAATTAATAAAAATCTTTGGTTGGTGATGTGGCTTAAGCCACACGCATGCACCGACATAAAAATATGTTTACCCTAAATAATAATTAGAATTGCTTCCATTTTCACTAATATACTACAAAAAACAATCTTATCCTCATTAATTTTTAAATAAAAAATACAGTAATATTCCTATTGAGACGCTATAGCTGTTTAGGTCAAGCATTTCAAGTAAGTGCCACTAGCAGTGGCTGCCTTAAAGCTATCAATGTACAAGCTTTCACCATTACAGCCAAATTGAACCTTTCAACGGTAACCTTTCTATATTTAGCTTTGTCTGACAACGCTTAGTTCTACTAATAATTTACTTTTAAGAGACAAAATCATATTCTAACAGGGATCTAGCGTCACTATTTTTTTTTTTTTACTTTCCATAAAGGCGATTTCAATTTATAGTAGGCAACACTAAACATGTTTCTCGGCAGCAAGCATTTAAAATTAAACCGAGCATTATTATGTACACTAAATAGATTAATATGTTTTTAAATTTTCCACAAGTCACCCCAGGTAATCACTAAGGATTGTAACTAGAACATTTTATCAGTCCCAAACGTCGTCGAGGTTAACTAAAACGTGTACAGGGTTTTAACTTCTAAATTGTTTCACAGGCCAGACAGTTACTGAGGTCGAGACGTGTGTGGGGCTAAAAAATAGCTTCTTTGTTTAACCAATATAGACAATTCATTTTGTCATATTAGATTACTAATTCGTTCATGGTTTCGTAAATCATATTTAGGCTATTCTCGGAGTAAGAATCATATTTTTGTAGTTTCTAGGTTAAGTTTACCTTTACACTTTTGATGAAGTATTTCTTTGCTTACATAAATGTATTCATGCATATACTGTATTATATTTCACTTATTCTTACCTTTGAATCTTCGATTGATGAGTGCAAATTACAAACAACGCTGGTGTAAGCACAAATACTTCATTAAAAATAGTAATTAATTATCTCTAAAGGTTGGAAATTAAAAATTATTATTTTTATTTAATTTATTTATAAAGATGACATCGAGAAGGTTATAAATGAAGGCCCATCTTTTACAGGATCGTCTTTTAACTTAAGTTTATTATATTTCTTAATACAGTTAATTCCTTATGTACTTACCAAGTACTACTATTAGTCTGTTAATATTTATTGTCAATTTCTCGCGAACCCAAAGGGTGTATAAAGTACCAAGCTTTTTCAGAACACATGCGATATATTGGTGTCTACAGCTCATAGATTTGCAGAGTCTGGTAGCGTGAGATAGCCCTGTTTCTTGGCCGTGTTCTAGTGAGATTTATCGCTAGAGACGGTTTGCGATTGGGCTTCATGCTGTAAATTTGCGTTTCCTTTACCCTTTTAGAAAATAAAGCATACTTATTTTATCGTCGTGGAAAGACAACTAACACTTGTAGCAGCAGGAAAATGGCTTGCATAGTAGTTAATTATTTTACTTAGACTTCTATATTTGTTTTACAAGTTTGAGCTTATACTGCTAGAGTATTCTTTTGTCAATTGAGAAATTTATACTAGGCAGCTAAATTAGAATTTTTAAGGGCTTCTTAAATTTAAATTTCTCTGTTGAGTTCTTATGAAAAATGTCATTTTTCAATATGCTAATTTGGTCAGGACCAAAAGGTCATCATATACGGATTTAAAGTGCCTATAACATTTCAAACAATTTACTGTGAACTGAGCACGTGTATGTGAACGAATAAAAAAACTTTCCTTGTGATGTGAGTGTGATGGAACTGAGTCAGTTTGGACCTGGCTCAAAAGTAAGTTAAGGTCAGAGTTTAGAAAATCCTTGGTCCTTCATCAAAATGTTGGCTCTTCCTAAAACAAAAATCTGCAATAAGAGTTGATAACTGTTTTCAATTGAAAAGGATAAAAAATGTATAGTTAATTTGAATTTTGATCGATTGTGTCGTTAAAAATATTTTTGAACCGAGGGTTTGGTGCTTGGTCCGGTCTTTTCATCCATTTTATTAATAAACTGCCAAGTTGTGTGCCTGAGTCTGACGGTCGGGTATGTTTGTTTGCTGATTACACCTCATTGTCGTAGTCAGCAGCATGCGTGCACGACCTCAGGATGGTCAGATCACCTCAATATTACATTGCTGCAAAAAAAACTTCTAGACTCCAAAGTTCTAGTGTTGGCTTACTATGGATTGGGTTTTCCTTTTATTTCACATGCAGTTGCAGTTTGGGGACATGAGTGTATAAATTCTAAAATAGTTTTTAAACTACAAAGAAGGCCATCAGAACAGTATTTAAGAAGCGTCGTAAATTTTCCTGTAAAACACTTTTTTCTAACTATAAAATTCTTTCTTTTCCGTCCATCTATATCTTAAACTGTCTTGTATTTGTTAAGAAAAATATCGACCTTTTTCAAAATTATATATATTCTATTATGACAACATTTTCTTTCATTGTTGATTGACCCAGTACAACATACTATATTGTAATTTAATGTATTGGTGTTCAATGTCCTTTACAGTAGTGTTTAACACTAACACGAATGAAGGCCAATGCAATTTGTTTTAAAACTAAACACAAAGAATGATTTTTTCAACTCTAAATTTAGTTAGTAGGCTAAACCAAAATGAATTTTGTTAATGTACTTGTGTGTCTAGGTACTTGTTTAAAGTGTATTGTTGTAAGACAAATTCATGGTGTTTCAAATGTGACAAATATATGTTGTAAGAGGTGTGCGGTGTTATTATAATAAAGAGTAAAAGGTCGAGGGTTTTGGTAAAAGAGGTTTAATTTATGGGAGAAATAATGAGTACGTGTTCTTATGGGAGGTGATTCGCGATGAATGAATGCAACAATGAAAATTGACATATGGTAATGTGATGGAAATTACAGATGGACTGTTAAAAACAAAGACATATAAAATTAATACAAAAAACAAAGACACTTGACTGAACATACCGCCCCCTTTGAACCAACAAGGTTCAACAAAAGAGAAATTGAAAAAATATAAAAATGTTATGAGAATTGACCAGAGTGGATTGAAAAAATATTTAAAGAATGCAGCTTAATGGTATGAAGACACTTTGAATGATGTTCTTGAATGAGGATCCAGCTGGTTTGTAGCTAGGAGGAGCTGGTGTGTTTTAGCAAACAGGGTCTACATTGAGGTTTTCTTTCTTGAGGCTCCACTTGAAACAACGCTGATGAGGGGTCTTAAAATATTCTTGACTCCAACGGCAGCATAGGCTTTGGGTGATGTCTTGAGGTAAATTATCAATAAGAGGTGAGATCTTTGTTGGGTCAGGAACAGTTGTCAGAGAAGATCTGATAAGAAAATGGTCAGGAGTAGCTGTCAGTTTCGAAGGTTTGGAGTTTTCTATAGCTTCTTTTTGTTCTTGGTTGGAGTGATTTCTGTTATCAGCCATAGGCTTAGTAGGCTTCAAAAAGTGTAGGAGTGTGTGATGAAGTTTCAAACAGGTCTTACAAATATTAGTAGACTTGCAGCGTTTAACAAAGTGATTACCAAGACAATTTGTGCAGCGTTTTAACTCGCGTACAACTTTAAGCATTTCTTGAGGGGTTTTACTATTAAAGACAGGGCAACTGTAGATTTTGTGATTTTTATGGCAGCAAAAACATTTCAAATCATTTAAAGTACATATCAAAGCCATAGGAGGATGTTGAAACTGAATTGATTCATCAATTTGACGTGGATCATGGTGAGGGTTGGATATTTGGAGAGGAGCTACTTGTGGAGCGTGACAGAGAGAGGCATCTTCACTGTTGTTACAAAAGTTTTTAAGAAATTTGATTATTTCACTTGCTTGAGGAAAATCAGAAGAATTTATGCGTTTTGATTCGAAAACTAGACAGAGGTTGGAATTCATTTTTCGTAAGATCAACATACTTAGTAGGTAGTTGTCTTCCATGACATTATAGTCAAGAACACTAAGAGCCTGTTCATTTTCATTAAACTCATTTAAAAATGATCTGAGGTTTTTGATAGATTTGTCAGTAATATTGGGCAAATCGACAATTTTACTGAGGTGGACAGAGATTAGCCTACGCTTCGAGTGGTATCTTTCCCGTAAAGCATTATAGGCTACTGTATAGTTGCCAGACGAGATCGGTAGGGATTTGATTAAGTGTAAGGCTTCGCCTTCAAGTGAACTTATCAAGTACTGGTGTTTTTCAACAAGGGATATTATCCCTTGTTGAAAAACATAATCAATATGGTTACAGTAGCTTATTAAGCTACTGTTGTTGTGGATAGTAGTATCAAAAAGGTTAATGTAGGATATCCATGTTTTAGTGTCACCATTGAAGGACTTCAGTTCTAGCTTGGGCAATTTTACTATGCTAGTGGTAGGCCTAGAAGTTGGGTTTGAAGTTACAGAGTTATTTGACAAGTGTTCATCATTAAAGTTCTGAATTAGAAGGGAAATTTCGGTTTGAATGTTAATTGAGAGTTCTGATATGTCGTTCTGGAGCTTTAAAATAGCTTCTTTACTGTCAGAAAAAACGTTAGTGTCGTCATCAACATCAAGAAGCTTATTTAGGTTCGATTCAAAATTGGGAGAAATTGTTTTAGCTTCGTGCAAATAAAGTTTAAGTTTAGCAGTTTGAGCTTCTGTTATTTCTGGTGGACAAGATTGAATATACTCACTGATCGTATTTAATTTATTTGATTGATATTTGCATCTATTGGAAAATGTGGAAAATCTCATTTTGCAAGTTAGGCCTAGATCGTTCAATGAGTTAACTTAAGTAAGTAGTCTAGTTATTGTAAATGGATGGAGTAATTTGAGGATAAGGACGACTGAGGAATAAAATCATGGTTTCTTTATTATTTTCTTGTAGGTATTGATTTATTGTTAGAACTTACGATGAGATGCGATGAGTTGTCTTCATTGTCTTCGAAGAATTACAAACATAACCTTACTTTTGACATGACGTTTGAAGCTGAAGTTGTAGACGAAATGTCGAAGTGATGAATGCGGAGCGGTACTAGCAGAACGATGACGATATTGAACACTTGGAATGAGAGGAGTGTGGACTGTATCGTGACGTAGATGAAAAGTTCAAAATGGCGATGCGGTATTGTCCTTGGTGGCTTCACGATGGATGAAATACGTTTAACCGAGACATTGAAAATAAACTTGAGAAAAGTCGCACTAATTTTCGTAGATATAATCCGCGGTTCGATAGGACCAAAAATCCGCGGCTCGAAAGGACCAAAAATGTGCGGTGTTATTATAATAAAGGGTAAAAGGTCGAGGGTTTTGGTAAAAGAGGTTTAATTTATGAGAGAAATAATGAGTACGTGTTCTTATGAGAGGTGATTCGCGATGAATGAATGCAACAATGAAAATTGACATATGGTAATGTGATGGAAATTACAGATGGACTGTTAAAAACAAAGACATATAAAATTAATACAAAAAACAAAGACACTTGACTGAACAAGAGGTGTAGAGAAAAACAAGATGAGGAAAAAAAGGATGGTGCTGGGAAGTACTAATTTGTGTACTTAACGTAACTTCTAACGCATAATCAAGATTAGCTATTTTTCTGTAGTTCTGGATCAAACCATACCTGAAAATGGGGATTCCATATCATAAAATATCGCAAAACTCTAGCTAAGTTGTGTTTAGTTAGATACTGTCAAAAATAACACCTTTTGTTTTTATTAAATTGTTTTACATTTGTTATATAAACAGTTTGTTGGTTGAGTATATGTATGTTTTTAATAATAAATTGTACCGTTCAAAAAGCTAAGTAGCATACAATACAATTTTACAATAATTTAATATGGTTACAGTTCAAACTATGCTCTAAAGGTAAATCGTTTGAAGAGATCATTGTCTAGTAAAATCATTCTCTTTTTGAGTGTATCTTTTTGAGTGTTTTAACCTTGATAATTTTAATCTTTGACAAACAGCCCACTTAGACTCAGATACTGTATCAAAGTTAAAGAAGTCTTACCTGATAATATTATCTTTTTTCTTATCTATTATTAATTCGGAAACTAACACTAACTTCATTGGTTCTAAGTATTGGCAATCAGAAGATGTATAAATGTTCAAGTGGTAACCGTTATGTTTTGGTAAGCTTCCATAAATACTGTGTAACTGTGTGTTGTGTGTAACTGTTAATGTTTTGTGTTAATTGTGTTTCAAAAAGTAAATGTTGTCCATACTTAAAAGATAACATCAGAGTCAAAGTACTGTATTTAAGTGGCATTTCTCTAGCAAATTATTGCAAGTGACTATAAAAGTAGGTTGACCAATCTTTGTGGCTTTTTGACAGTTAGTTATGTTTTAAAATATTTCAAGTGATATTTTAAAGTTTATGAACACAATTAGTTTGTCTAATATTTTTACTCCAACTAAGAATTTATTATTATATTCGTTGACCTGTATAAAAATAAAAAATATATTAGCTCGCGTTCTTGTCGCCTACAAATTTTGCAATCAATTTTAAACTAACTTCCCGATGAGTTACAGACTTTAAATTTGAAAAACAGCTCTCAAATTAATGACAATGCAATATTATACCCTTTTATTCGCATATTTCCCTTGGGCTATGCCCCATGGGTTTTACAAGTTTCAATATTTACATTTTTAAAGAATGTAAGTAGTCAAATATATCAATTGAAGTCAGCTGTAAATATTTTAATTTGAAAGAATGTTCAAAGAGTGTTTTTTAGGTTCTGCTCCCGAGGGATTCTAACGTTTTATGATTATAAGAATAGTAGCTTTTCGTTTACAATTTTGAACTGATTTTGGATTAGGATTTAATAATTAAATAAAAAAAATGTTATTACAGATAAATGGTTTTGTGTATGTATGTCTATGTAATATGTCTAACAGGTCATATAAAATATATTTAACATATTTACACATTAAAGACTAAAAAGAAGAAAATAATTTATAAAAAAAACTTTTAAAAATAATACGTTATTAAACGCACTAAAAAGTAGAAAATAGTTTATAAATATGTGGAGAGAATAAATACTTGAAGATTTAAAACGAAGAACGTGGAAGGCATGCAATAGATAATTAATAATGAGTGAGTCGCTGTCAAAAGGAAACAAACAAATTCACACAGTAAATCATGTTATAATTTACATCTATTGAGGTTCGAAATAGCTAATAACTCAACAGGTGAAGAAAATCGTAAATTAGCTATTGCATGCACCCCACATTTTTCGTTTTAAATCTTACAAGTATATATTCTCTCCTCATTTGTATAAACTATTTCCTACTTTTTAGTGAGTTTAAAAAAGCGTTTTATATAATTTTGTTTATTAATTATTATTAATAAATCTATAACAAGAGTTACAATCCCAATTTATAACATTGTTCTGTATATAGATAAAGATTAAATTCGGTTCGTGTTTTATGAACAGTTAGTTGTACTGGCTTTACACAATTCAGAAATTGTACCAATTTGAATATGTTTCCCCCCAAGTATAGGCAGTCATTATATTAGCAGCATTGTATATACTACACTACATATATCTTTTTAGGATTTGATGCTAGAATACTTGGTATCTTTGTCTTTGACAAACACAAGTTAGATGGATTGTGTTATTTTGTGTGATACACCAACATTATAATTATGATAGTTATTTGATGCTTGGCTTTTATTGTTATAATGATTTCTAGTTCCAAATTTCATAAATATTTGTTTAAAACATAGATAACGTAAAAATAACACTCAGCAACAGTGACACTAATTTTTATGTTTTCTAATTATTGTGCACTCAACTTTTGATTATTTAATTACTAGTAGTCTTACATTTTGTGTGCGATAAAATAGCACTTAAACATGGTAATTTTCAAATTTTTCCTTTTATTTTCCATTGTAGTTTGTATATGTATGTCTCATCAGGCCTTCAGGCCTTACTGAAATAAAATTCACAACTGTAGGCCTATGCCATTTATTTAGGGTAAATTATTATAGCTTTGATTAATGCAGGCATTCTATACAATATATTGACCTCTTAGGCAAAGTATGAAATGGAGTAATAACAATAGTATTTTATACTCTTTTCTTTTACTAGTTATTGTGTATAATGGCTATGCCCACAGGTGTGTCAGACAAAGTATAAGTTCAGCAAACCAGTCACTAAAACTTACAAAAACAAAGATGCATTTCCTCTTGATTTGCAAACAAAAAGTCCAAAGAGCACACCATGCATTGACCAAGTACAACATCTAAAAAAATACTGTATTAATCTGGTATGCAAGTAATTGAAAATAAACAAGCTGTTAGCCCGTCCTGCGCATGGGATTCGAGTAGTCAATTAAAATTAATATATTTCAGAAAAGCTAGTTAAGAAACAAAAAGACAAATCCTGGAAGTTTGAATTGGGAAAATCATCTTTTAAAAGAAATGTCAAGTGACAACAACTTTTTTCATCTGATCATAGGCCTATATGATACGCATTTTAAATACTATAATTTTACAACAAAACAGCAATTGTGTTGATTTCAAAAGCCTTGAAGTGAGATTGACGGCTGATTCATAAACACCGTTTTTTAGTACAATAGCTACACACAACGAATACCTTCCATTGAATACTATCGATACTTTATCTTACCTCCATGGCCACTGAAACCTTGGCTAGGTGATTCTGGCTTACCATTCTCTTCCATCCCCTGCCTTTCTAATGTAGATCCCGGTCTGGATATGCCATTCATTACTTGGTCTTCCAAGTGGTTGACCTATGTTACTCCTTGGAATACATTTTTAAAGGTTGGTGTATCTTCTCTCCACTATGCACAGTCCACCCATCCGATCCTTTTATTTTGGAAAGGACCTCTATATCTGGGTGTTTACTGTTTATACATTTCTCTTAACTCTATGTTTAACCTCTGTTATCTTGAAAGTTTTCTCTTCATTCTATTATAAAACCCAACAATAAGATTTTTCGTTTTTTTTCAGTGCCCAAGATTTTGAACAATACAGTACTACTGGGATAGTTATGGTATGGTATGAATTGATTTTAGTTTCTACTGACACCTTGCAGATTATTGGACAGTTTTCCTAAGACCAACTACGCTGGTTGACAATTAATTTCATTACTACCAACATTTTGATATGCCTACATACACACATTCAAACATCAAGAAAATAAGTATCAAGACGTAAACCACACATATAACTTAAAAAATTCAACAATAGTTTGTTGAAAATTATTTCCCAAACATGAGTTAAAATTTTATAGCATACACTTATACTTTCACGGATAACATTCACTACAAAACTGGATTTTATGCATGTGTTTGAGATGTATAGTTTAAAATTACACATTTTCTGATACCGCAGATCCCTTACTGGAGGAAAAGAAATTTTAAAAGTGAATTAGTAAAACAAAGACGATCAATATTTATGTAAACAATTTATAACATAAACATTTAGATGACAGTTATTAGTTAAACTAGCCCAGTAATAAAGCTTTCGTATTCTTAAAAAAACTAGAGAACCCGTGTGGCTCAATGAGCCGCATAGTATGAAACATAACGCCGAGGAAAACGTTATGTTTAAATTCGAGTAATTCTAGTTACATCTTAGAGTTGTTGAAAAACTTGTTTGAAACTAATTTTAAATATCTGTATTTGTGTCGTCAAGGTTCATCGTACATTATTTCTGTTCTCAGTTTTAACTGATAACTAACTTCTTATGAATGCTGAACGATCTGCTTCAATTCGAGTTAACATAATGCTACAAAGCTTTTTCCTGCATTGAGAATTGAAGAAAACTGTCGCCTTACTGATAACCTGTGTTAAGTAATTTAAGTTTGGTCATTTTATTTCTTTGATTTGAGACATCCCCCTAATAAAACGAATTTTCTCCGTAGAGAATCCTGAAAAGTGGGGTGATTAGTATCAACCATTTAATTTTTACCCACAAACTCTGGGTTACGGACAGCCGTAAACTGTTTTGAATGGGATAAGGCAGCAACACCATTGAAAGTTGGTTAACGTATTGTCTGTCAGTCACAGTATGTGCCTCGCATCAGAACGTTCTCACGTTGTTCCGTGTTTGAAAGTATAGATTCATTTGTCGAAATAGGTTGGATAACTCTTGTAGCTATAAGATTTGGATTGCAATTTTCATTTTCTACTTTTGAACAGCGTATAATATTTTTGCCACTCCTGTATCATAAATATAAACTTCACCGTAACTACTCAATCGTTGAATACATAAACACTAATTCCTTCACTTATGTTTGGTTTAATATTGCCACTAAAACTTTCAATAGCAAATGAGTTTTTGAAATTTCTTATTTTTGACTTGAAATGTCTGGATTGTGTTGGTGAATTCAGTCAACAAACCGTGTATAAGTTTGTCCGAGGAACTGGAAACATAACCTAGAAGTAAACAATCCATTTGCGTTTTTCTCAATTGAAGTAGAGTGAGTAATACAAAAGTTAACAATAAAAACCACCAAGATCCACCAAAGATCTTGGTCCACCAAGATTTGGTATAATCTTTACTACTTTAACTTATCACAGTCAAGGCATCATTATAGTTTCTAATAAATGTTTTGAAATATCTGGATCTGTCAGTGTCAGAAGTAAAAATTTCTTGTATGCAATCATTTCATCTGACTATTAGGCAAGTTTACTTTACCACCGTGACAACACTATGTGCTTCGTATATTTTATCACTTCCAAAGTAAGTTGCATAGCAGAGCTGGCAAATATTATTCATTTATACATAAACAACACAAAATGAAGAAAATATTATTCATCTCACCAAAGTAAATAATAATGTATCTGGATGGGCATCTGTTAGACCAGGCCTCTCTTTTTCTACCCTCCTCATACGCATAAGATGCCCTATTATTAATTGTATCATCCTCCCGTTTTCAATATTTCTTCTTTGATCTTCATTTTCTGTTCTTCCAACAAAACTGATTAACTGTTTAACTTGGTCTTAACCTTCATTACAAACATTAATATTTACTCCCAAAAAGCTTATCAGTTTCTTTTTTTAAACAGCTGTTTTTTGTTTTTAATTTGTTCTATATATTTCTTATGGGAAAACCCCGACCTTTGAGAAGTTCTCACGCCCTTATGAGTATGAATTTTATAATTATAAAACCTTATTGCAAAATTATATATTAAGACGAATCTTTTGACACCTTAAACGTTGAAATTGGTCTACAAATAAGGGAGGAGTTGCGTTAACAAAACGGGCTTCACGTATTATATATACAGAGTATTTTTTTTTTTTTTAACTTGCATCTTTATTTATTTAAAACCCGCAATAGATAGAAATATTCAGTTTGTGGGATTGTCTATTGACGTTGGGGACTAACTGTTTTGAATTCAACGTTACATTCACATTCCCCCCCTTTCCCCCTCTGCCCCCAACAATTTTTTTTTCAATAGCAAGGTACCCCTTGTGATATATCAAATGAAAGAGCATGAAAAAATAAAATGGTTAGTGAAAAAATTATAAAATTGGCTTATAAATTTGTGAGATACATGACCCCCCCCCTCCCCGGAACTCTTTTTTATTTTGATAGCAAGGTACCCCTTGTGACATATCAAATGAAAGTGCGTGATAAAAGAAAATGTTTGGTTAACAAAATTGAAAATCGGCTGATGAATTTGTGAGATAATCCCCCCCTTCCACTGCCGATAACTTTTCTTTATCATAGCAAGGTACCTACCCCTTGTGACATATAAAATGAAAAATGAATTTAACTAAACATTTTCTTTTTCCATGCTCTTTCATTTGATATGTCATAAGGGGTACCTTGCTATTAAAAAAAAGTAATTGGTAAGGGGAAAGGGGGGGGGTTATCTCACAAATGCATGAGCAAATTTTCTATTTTCTTTCACCAAACATTTTCTTTTTTCATGCTCTTTCATTTGATATGTCACAAGGGGTACCTTGCTATTTAAAAAAAAATAAGTTGGGGGCAGATGGGAGAGGAGGGGAATGTGAATGTAACGTTGAATTCAAAACAATTGGGCCCCCTACGCCAATAAATGATTCCCGCAAACTGCATATTTCTTTCTATTGCGGTTTTACATAAATAAAGATGCAAGTTTAAAAAAACAAAACACCCTGTATAGATAATCAAATACCATTAGCTCGGTTGCCTCTGAACAAAACAGCTGTAACAACACTACTTGTGACATTGCCACTTCGAAGGCCGTGGTTGGACTAGAGTTGGAGCTAGTCTTTCGCCCATGTTTTTTTTAAGTATATAGACACGCAAAAAATAATCCAGACTATACAAAAATGCATGCATGGCAAAAGTGACTAACACAAATCTATGTTAATCACCGATGGTTTAATTTTTGTGTTTTTGTTACAGATATAAATGTAAAACAAAATAACCAAGACAGCATCATTGGGACAAAAAGAAGTCAGGAGGCGTTGCCAATCAGCATCAGTACGTCAACTTCTGTAAGACTTTATGTCACAAGCCTTTAAGCAAAAATAATTAGTGATGTAGAGTACAAAAAAAAAACATAAATAATAGCAAATTATGTTTAAATAAATTTTCCGAATTGTTTAAGACCACATTAAAAGATGTACGATTCACAATTACTAAGTCGTGTAAAATACTGGCTTACAGAAGCAAAACATGACTGTTTCTTTGTCCTTGGCTTTGATAGTGGCCCAAAGGAGAGGATTGGAGCTATTAGAGAGATTTTAAAGGGTTGTAGTACACCTTTAAGATCCATGCTAGGCGATGGTGAAATGGCTGAAAAAGGAGATGTCCGAGTGACTGATGTGGAACCAGAAACATTCAGAAACTTTTTAAAATGTATCTATGGAGCAAGTCATCTATTAATACCTAAGCTCACTTTTGAGGATAAGGCAAAACTTCTCTATGTTTATGAAAAGTACTTGGTAGATGATTTAAAGTATGAACTGATTAAAGATATGGTAGAAACACTTTCACTTGATAACATATTAATTGCTATTTCCCACCCAGTCTGTCATGTAACACCAAGTCTCGAGAGCAAAATGACTTCAATTGTGATCTATAATCTAGAAAGATTAGTAAGTGATGCTAGATTTTTGAAGGTGAACAACAGTGGAATAAAGTGGATACTACAATTGAACCATATTCCAGTCGAAGAAATTGAACTTTGGAATGCAGTTTTGAAATGGGCCAAATCGAAAACAAATTCAGTGGAAGGAAACGTTCTTCGTCAATACATTTTTGACCTTTTAAAATACATTCGTTTTTTGACAATGAAAAACAATGAATTCTGGAATGGGGTTGTTTCTACAGAAATTCTTAACAAAGAAGAAATAAATGCTATCTGCAGTTCGTTAGTATCAGGTAAACTCCATGGCTTTAAGTACTTGAGTCAAATTAGAAGAAATCGCTACGACAAAATTCCTGCATCCCAATGTATAAAAAGTTGTCTTATAGAACATCCCCAGTATCCTTACAAACCTCATTTTGCACATTTCCACTTCTCTATCAGTTTGGCAAACTTTATTGAGGCAAGGAATCAAGCATGGTCCCAAACTCATCCCTGGGCTGGGCATTTTTGGTGCCTCAGTGTTGGTAGACGTGAGGTTGAACAGAATGACTATTTGCAAGTATTTGTTTATTGTAATGGCAAAACTGAACAATTTAACTGTAATGTTGATGGTGAAATAAGTCTCATAAATCAGTGTGGAAAATCTGACGTAACCCGTAAGCTTACTTATGTGTTTAGCTTAACAGAGTTTAACCAAGGGTATAGACAATTTTATAAGTGGGATGCTCTACTCAATGAAGATAACGGATTTGTTAAAGACAACGGTGTTATTGTAGTTGTTAAACTTCAACAAGTTGAATCAACTAGTTCTAGTTGGACATTGACACAGGTTAATGAGAGTAAATGAACATTTATTCCTTTGCTTTATATCTTGCCCTGATTAAGGACCATCCCATGTACAGTAGAACCTCTTTAATCTGGACCTCCGTTACGTACGTCCAATAATCCTAATGCCTCATTTCTATACTCTGTACACAGTGCAGAAGTTCTTAATTGTATACTGTATTTATTGATATACACAACGTCATTGTTTCTATTGTAATGTACAGTACTTTTTATTCACTATGTTTTCTACTGTATTACATAAACACTGTAGTTTACTTTATAAAGTACTTTTCACTTTTCCGGTAACAATTACGATCCATTTTAATCACGTTTTAGCTATTGTTATATCCGAACTATTCAATAGTCCGAACTACCCCCAGTCACAATTAGTTCGGATTAAAGATGTTCTACTCTAATTGAATCTACAATTAAATTTTGGCAACAACCCAAGTTGCTCCAACTGGTGATCATTACTGGTTATTTTTATTGAAATTTTCTATGAAAAAAATTTCTTTCTTTGTTGATTGATAATGTATTGTAATTCAATGTATTAGTGGTCAGTGTCCCTAACACTATTGTTCAAAGCTAACATGTAAATTTGCAGTGTGTTTTTAAACCAAACACAAAGATTGATTTTCTTAACTCTAAATGGTGTCAGTTACCAAAATATGTTTTCTTACTCGTATATACTTGTGTGTATGTACTTGTTTAAAGTTTATAGTTGTAAGAAAGTGTTATGGTGTTTCAAGACCTTGAACCTGATGTGTTCTATATGTTGTTAGAGGTGTAGAGGTAAACAAGATGAGGATAAGAAAAGGATTGAGCTGGGAAGTTCCAATTTGTGTACTAATTTTCTTAACTTCTAACACATAATAAATATTAGCGCTCTGTAGTTCTGGATCCCACCATACCTGAAAATGGGGATTTCATATCATAAAATGCCGTAAAACTATTGCTAAGTTGTGTTGAATTAGATAGTGACAAAAATAACACCTATTGTTTTTATTAAATTGTTTTACATTTGTAATATAAACTACAGTTTGTTGGGTGAATGTATGTATTTTTTAGTAATAAATTTACTGTTTAAAAGTAGCATACAATACTGTAATTTTATATAGCTGTAACCATACATTAAGGGTCAACCGTTTAAAGATATCATTGTCTAGTAAAATCATTCTCTTTTTGAGTGTAATAGTTTCTCGACCTTGAACATTTTAAATGAGCTTTGTGAAACAGCCCACTTAGACTCAGATACTACAATTAATTGGTTTTGTCTTTTTAATGAATAGTAACGTATTAGATCACAGACAGTAAAATATTCACCTTTATTATAATTTTATTTTTTGGTTAGTATATTGATCAAGAATAGACAAACCACATAAGAATATCCGCATTCAAAGATAATTAACTATTTCACAATGAACAATAAACCAAATATTATTTTGCTTGTGTGGTAATTATTAGTTGAACGATGACCTTCAATTTACGAATTTCTATTTGATGATGTAACAGGGAAAATGTTTCCATAGATAGTTTTTTGTAAACTCACTGTCGTCAACTTTAAAAGCTTGCGTGATAAACAGAAGGAGCGAAAGTTAGTCTCTAAGGTCAGATGATTATTTCAGTTGGAGTAGTGTGTCAAGTGGTTTTGGAAATGTTTAATACATTCCTACCATAGAGTACGTCCTATAATCTGTGACTTGATGGCATAATAACCTAGACTGACATAGTTTAATGTTGGCAATACTGTGGACACTTAACCTGGTAATGTTCTCTGTGCATCTGTCAAACAATAAATCTTCGTACTGCGAGTTTGTATAACGTTTGCATTTAAATAAAATATATGCATTTTAAGCCTTGTGAATTGTTTTTCAAATTTATTTATTACTGTTTATATATAGTAGCAAGAATAAATAACATTGCAACATGTCGAAAATACGTGTTTGTCTATCAGGCCTCTTTAATTTTAAGTTAAGACCATTTTAAAGTGTTAAATGTTATTGTAATGATCGGTTATATTAAAACGATGAGTTCGAAAAATTTGTGAAAAAAAGAATACTTATCTTTTTTCGTAACGTTTACCTTAAGAGTTTACCTCTTTACTTTGAATGTGTTTTACACTCTAAAGAACTTTCCCCACCACAACGCAGTACGAAAGATTAGTTTCAGCCCTCAAGTAGCAAAATTCCTCTAATCGTATTTGCCCTTAAAGTAGGTTATTTACAGGAACTAGGAGTAAATAACACATTTTGCTGACCGGCAAATTTATGCCACCTATTGCGTCGTTGAAGGAGGCAGTCCCCCATCAGATACGAATATCATGACCAACTAAACTGTTACTGTAGGGACAGCAATTGGAATTGTTATTCTGCTGTGAAGAATATTGTTTTACCACACTATTTAGTGAATTAAAATGTATACCTGCTTCTTGACTAGATAAAATAAAAATACATCAAACAGAAAAATAAAAAAATACATAAAAATACATAAAAAGAAGAGTTGTACATCTTAAATAATCATTAGCAGCAGTGTTAGATAAAAAAATATACATATCGTGCTTTTAGCTAATGCTTAACCAAAAGAAAGTATATTTTCTGTATTCTTGCTCTGTGCCTTTTAGTTTTTTGGCAAAATAAGCCCGGTCGAAATCATGCTTAGCCTGCTACATCAACTAGTGTATCTGTATAAGAAGTGTATCTGTATAAGAAGTGTATCTGAGATTATATTTATCTTTGTTACGTTTATGTTTCGATCAATTATTGTAAAGAATCATATGAATATGCACATAATTTTTGTTTAAAATAAAACATAGAACACTCGGCCGCACTACTGGAATAGTTCAGTAAAATAGCACTGTATTTTTTCATTCCTTCATGTGATTTTTATTAACGATTTATAAATACTTCAAATTTAGCATATTGTCGATGTTGTGTTTTCAACAAAACTATTAAGTACAAATTTCTTCCAAAACTACGAACAATTTTGTAAAAAAAATCAAGTTGCTATAAAGAGGCTACTTATTAGCTTTTGCATTATTTGCTGTTCATCAGCATTAAAACCTGCATTAGAATAAACCTTTTATTTATCATCAAAATGGTAAAATTATATAAGGATTGGGGCTACATAAAAAAAATAAATTATGTACCATTTGACATGTTTACGAGACTCTAATAGATGCTTTATTAGAGTCTGAACAATTGAGGGTCAAGATCTTTTATTAAGGACACCGTTTTATACCATGTAACTTTAGATTGTTTGACTTGAAAAGCTTTTATATAAGTTCCAGTGATTGAGAGTCTACAGACAGAGCTTATATTTCCAATTACTTGCGACTTTCGCTATAACACACAAAGCTTGAGTTGAGCTACGTTCTCAAAGTCTAGATTGCTTCCCAACTTGGCCTCCAACCAGTGTAGGATCTCCCACAATATTGTAGATGAATTGTTATTATATTAATTAGTGCAATAATATACGTTTGAAAGGGGGTCTTTACGCTATTAGGGGTTTCTATCTCATGCAGATTTGATTTTATGTTGACATCCTTGTTTACGGAAAGTAAATAAAGATAAGTCTTATAACACTTAAAACATATACAGGGTGACAAAAAAGTCTGGAAACGGTTTAATATCTTTTTAACTAAATCCGTTAGAAAATTCAAACCTTTCACATCAACTTGTTTTTCATATCTATGAAAACCACTTTTTGAAATCATTGCCATTATTTGACCTTCACCAGGGGACGGCCCACGAGGAGTAGGTACATAATCTTTAAAGTAAGCATAGGTTGATATGCACACCATTTTAAAGGGCTGGTTAAGTGGAGCGCATTACCGGAAACCGCGTCAAAAAAGGTTCATCCGTTACAAAATGGCGGCAGTTCAAAGTTTTTGCGGAATATACCTGCAGAGGCCTCAGTATTGGTAAATACTCATAGTCAACATTAGCAGGGAAGTCTGAAACCCGGTTAAATTTGTTTTGATGATTGAATACTATTAGTCTATGAGCTATTTGACTTAAAAATACAGTTTAAGCTCTCAAGCTAATGTTTAATACGAGTATTTGCCCATACTAAGGCCTGTGCAGGTATATTTCACAAGAACTTTGGACAGCTGCCATTTTGTAACGGATGAACCTTTTTAGACGCGGTTTCCAGCAATGAACTCCACTTTACTAACCCTTTAACATATGTGCATATCAACCTATGCTTACATTAAAGATTATGCACCTACTCCTCATGGGTCGTCCCCTGGTAGAGGTAAAAAATTACAATGCTTGGAAAAAGTAGTTTTCATACATGTAAGCTGATGTGAAAGGTTTGAATTTTCTAACGGATTTAGTTAAAAAGATATTAAACCGTTTCCAGACTTTTTTGTCACCCTGTATATACGCTTAACACCACTTACCATCTTTTGTATATTTACCGTCTTGTGAGTAACAGCATAAGCGTAAATATATGTTTTAAGTGTTATAAGACGTATCTTTATTTACTTTCCGTAAATTTAATGACACGTATAATGCTGATCAAGAAGTTATCCTTGTTTAATATTTTTAATCTCAATTAATAAAAGTCGTTGGTATAATGATCGTTGGTGATGTGGCTTAAGCCACACTCATGCACCCACATAAAAATATGTTTACCCTAAATAATAGATAGAATTGCTTCTATTTTCACTAATATACTACAAAAAACAATCTTATCCTCATTAATTTTTAAATAAAAAATACAGTAACATTTGTATTGAGACGCTATAGCTGTTTAGGTCAAGCACTTCAAGTAAGTACGACTAGCAGTGGCTGCCTTAAAGCTATCAATGTACAAGCTTTCACCATTACAGCCAAATTGAACCTTTCAACGGTAACCTTTCTATATTTAGCTTTGTCTGACAACGCTTAGTTTTACTAATAATGTACTTTTAAGAGACAAAATCATATTCTAACAGGGATTTAGCGTCACTATTTTTGTTTTACTTTCCCTAAATCGATTTCAATTTATAGTAGGCAACAACAAACATGTTTCTAGGGAGCAAGTATTTAAAATTAAACCGAGCATCATTACGTAGACTAAATAGATTAATATGTTTTAAATTTTCCACCAGTTATCCCAGGTACTCACCAAGGATTGTAACTAGAACATTTTAACAGTCCCAAACGTCATCGGAGGTTAACTAATACGTGTACAGGGTTTTAACTTCTAAATTGTTTTACAGGCCAGACAGTTACCTGAGGTCGAGACGTGTGTGGGGCTAAAATAACTTCTTTGTTCAACCAATATAGACAATTCATTTTGTCATATTAGTTTACTTATTGGTTCGTGGTTTAGTTTCGTAAATCATATTTAGGCTATTCTCGGAGTTAGAATATATTTTTGTAGTTTCTAGGTTAAGTTTACCTACACACTTTTGATGAAGTATTTCTTTGCTTACATAAGTGTATTCATGCATATACTGTATTATATTTCACTTATTCTTACCTTTGAATCTTCGATTGATGAGTGCAAATTACAAACGACGCTGGTTTAAGCACAAATACTTCATTTAAAATAATAATTAATTATCTCCAAAGGTTGTAAATTAAAAATTATTATTTTTATTTAATTTATTTATAAAGATGACGTCGAGAAGGTTATAAATGAAGGTCCATCTTTTACAGGATTGTCTTTTAACTTAAGTTTATTAAGTTTCTTAAAATAATTAATTCCTTATGTACTTACCAAGTACTACTAGTAGTCTGTTAATATTTATTGTCAATTTCTCGCAAACCCAAAGGGTGTATAAAGTACCAAGCTTTTTCAAAACACCATGCGATATATTGGTGTCTACAGCTCATAGATTTGCAGAGTCTGGTAGCGTGAGATAGTCCTGTTTCTTGGCCGTGTTCTAGTGAGATTTATCGCTAGAGACGGTTTGTGATTTGGCTTTATGCTGTAAATTTGCGTTTCCTTTACCCTTTTAGAATATAAGGCATACTCGTTTTATTGTTGTAGAAAGACAACTAAAACTTGTAGCAGCAAGAAAATGGCGTGCATAGTAGTTAGTTATTTTACTTAGACATCTATAGTTGTTTTACAAGATTAAGCTCATACTTCTAGAATGTTCTTTTTTCCATTGAGAAACGTATACTAGGCAGCTATATTAGAATTTTTATTTTGCGGTTCTTGAATTTAAATTTCTCTGCTGAGTTCTCATGAAAAATTTCATTTTCAAGATGCTAAATTGATTAGGACCAAAAGGTCATCATTTTATACGGATTTAAAGGGCTTATAACATTACAAACAATCAACGGAGCGTGTGTATGTGAACGAAAAAAAACTTTCCTTGTGATGTAAGTGTGATGGAACTGAGTCAGTTTGGACCTGGCTCAAAAGTAAGTTAAGGTCAGAGTTTAGAAAATCCTTGGTCCTTCATCAAAATGTTGGCTCTTCCTAAAACAAAAATCTGCAATAAGAGTTGATAACAGTTTTCAATTGAAAAGGATAAAAAATGTATAGTTAATTTGAATTTTGATCGATTGTGTCGTTAAAAATATTTTTGAACCGAGGGTTTGGTGCTTGGTCCGGTCTTTTCATCCATTTTATTAATAAACTGCCAAGTTGTGTGCCTGAGTCTGACGGTCGGGTATGTTTGTTTGCTGATTACACCTCATTGTCGTAGTCAGCAGCATGCGTGCACGACCTCAGGATGGTCAGATCACCTCAATATTACATTGCTGCAAAAAAAACTTCTAGACTCCAAAGTTCTAGTGTTGGCTTACTATGGATTGGGCTTTCCTTTTATTTCACATGCAGTTGCAGTTTGGGGACATGAGTGTATAAATTCTAAAATAGTTTTTAAACTAAAAAAGAAAGCCATAAGAACAGTATCTAAGAAGCGTCGTAAATTTTCCTGTAAAACACTTTTTGCTAACTATAAAATTCTTACTTTTCCGTCCATCTATATCTTAAACTGTCTTGTATTTGTTAAGAAAAATATCGACCTTTATCAAAATTATATATATTCTATTATGACAACATTTTTTCATTGTTGATTGACCCAATACAACATACTGTATTGTAATTTAATGTATTGGTGTTCAATGTCCTTTATTTACAGTTATAGTGTTTAAAACTAACACTAATGAAGGCCAATGCAGTTTGTTTTTAAACTAAACACAAAGAATGTTTTTCTCAATTCTAAATTTTGTTAGTAAACCAAAATGAATTTTGTTAATATACTTGTGTGTCTAGGTACTTGTTTAAAGTTTATTGTTGTAAGTTATTGTTGTAGTTTATGGTATGGTATGAATTGATTTTAGTTTCTACTGACACCTTGCAGATTATTGGACAGTTTTCCAGAGACCAACTACGCTGGTTGACAATTAATTTCATTACTACTAACATTTTGATATGCCTACATACACACATTCAAACATCAAGAAAATAAGTATGAACACGTAAACCACATATAACTTAAACAATTCAACAATAATATGTTGAAAATTATTTCCCAAACATGAGTTAAAATTTTATAGCATACACTTATACTTTCACGGATTGCATTTACTACAAAACTGGATTTTATGCATGTGTTTGAGATGTATAGTTTAAAATTACACATTTCCTGATGCCGCAGATCCCTTACTGGAGGAAAAGCCATTTTAAAAGTGAATTAGTAAAACAAAGACGATCAATATTTATGTAAACTATAAATTTATAACATAAACATTTAGATGACAGTTATTAGTTAAACTAGCCCAGTAATAAAGCTTTCGTATTCTTAAAAAAACTAGAGAACCCGTGTGGCTCAACGAGCCGCATAGTATGAAACATAACACCGAGGAAAACGTTATGTTTAAATTCGAGTAATTCTAGTTACATCTTAGAGTTGTTGAAACACTTGTTTGAAACTAATAATTTTAAATATCTGTATTTGTGTCGTCAAGGTTCATCGTACATTATTTCTGTTCTCAGTTTTAACTGATAACTAACTTCTAATGAATGCTGAACGACCTGCTTCAATTCGAGTTAACATAATGCTACAAAGCTTTTTCTAGCATTGAGAATTGAAAAAACTGTCGCTTTACTGATAACCTGTGTTAAGTAATTTAAGTTTGGTCATTTTATTTCTTTGATTTGAGACATCCCCCTAATAAAACGAATTTTCTCCGTAGAGAATCCTGAAAAGTGGGGTGATTAGTATCAACCATTTAATTTTTACCCACAAACTCTGGGTTACCAGCTGGACAGCCGTAAACTGTTTTGAATAGGATAAGGCAGCAACACCATTGAAAGTTGGTTAACGTATTTTAACGTATTGTCTGTCAGTCACAGTATATGCCTCGCATCAGAACGTTCTCACGTTGTTCCGTGGAGTTTCTCTTAATACCTGTCCACAAGTTTTGAAAGTATAGATTCATTTGTCGAAATAGGTTGGATAACTCTTGTAGCTATAAGATTTGGATTGCAATTTTCATTTTCTACTTTTGAACAGCGTATAATATTTTTGCCACTCCTGTATCATAAATATAACCTTTACCGTAACTACTCAATCGTTGAATACATAAACACTAATTCCTTCACTTATGTTTGGTTTAATATTGCCACTAAAACTTTCAATAGCAAATTAGTTTTTGAAACTTATTATTTTTGACTTGAAATGTCTGGATTGTGTTGGTGAATTCAGTCAACAAACCGTGTATAAGTTTGTCCGAGGAACTGGAAACATAACCTAGAAGTAAACAATCCATTTGCGTTTTTCTCAATTGAAGTAGAGTGAGTAATACAAAAGTTAACAATAAAAACCACCAAGATCCACCAAAGATCTTGGTCCACCAAGATTTGGTATAATCTTTACTACTTTAACTTATCACAGTCAAGGCATCATTATAGTTTCTAATAAATGTGTTGAAATATCTCGATCTGTCAGTGTCAGAAGTAAAAATTTCTTGTATGCAATCATTTCATCTGACTATTAGGCAAGTTTACTTTACCACCGTGACAACACTATGTGCTTCGTATATTTTATCACTTCCAAATAAGATGCATAGCAGAGCTGGCAAATATTATTCATCTCACCAAGTAAATAATAATGTATCTGGATGGGCATCTGTTAGACCAGGCCTCTCTTTTTCTACCCTCCTCACAATGCCCTATTATTAATTGTCTCATCCTCCCGTTTTCAATATTTCTTCTTTAAACTTCATTTTCTGTTCTTCCAACAAAACTGATTAACTGTTTAACTTGGTCTTAACCTTCATTACAAACATTAATATTCACTCCCAAAAAGCTTATCAGTTTCTTTTTATAAACAGCAGTTTTTTGTTTTTAATTTGTTCTATATATTTCTTATGGGAAAACCCCGACCTTTGATAAGTTCTCACGCCCTTATGAGTATGAATTTTATAATTCTAAAACCTTATTGCAAAATTATATATTGAGACGAATCTTTTGACACCTTAAACGTTGAAATTGGTCTACAAATAAGGGAGGAGTTGCGTTAACAAAACGGGCTTCACCTATTATACAGAGTATTTTTTTTTTAACTTGCATCTTTATTTATGTAAAACCCGCAATAGATAGAAATATGCAGTTTGTGGGATTGTCTATTGACGTTGGGGACTAACTGTTTTGAATTCAACGTTACATTCACATTCCCCCCTTTCCTCCTCTACCCCTAACTTATTTTTTTTTCAATAGCAAGGTACCACTTGTGATATATCAAATGAAAGAGCATGAAAAAATAAAATGTTTAGTGAAAAAATTATAAAATTAGCTTATAAATTTGTGAGATATTACCCCCCCCCCCCCTCCCCGGAACTTATTTTTATTTTGATACCAAGGTACCCCTTGTGACATATCAAATGAAAGAGCATGATAAAAGAAAATGTTTGGTGAAAAAAAAATTGAAAATCGGCTCATGATTTTGTGAGGTAATCCCCCCCCCTTCCACTACCGATAACTTTTTTTATAATAGCAAGGTACCTACCCCTTGTGACATATAAAATGAAAAATGAATTTCACCAAAAATTTTCTTTTTCCATGCTCTTTCATTTGATATGTCATAAGGGGTACCTTGCTATTAAAGAAAAGTAATTGGTAGGGGGGAAAGGGGGGGATTATCTCACAAATTCATGAGCCAATTTTCAATTTTTTTTCACCAAACATTTTCTTTTCTAATGCTCTTTCATTTGATATGTCACAAGGGGTACCTTGCTATTTAAAAATATTAAGTTGGTGGCAGATGGGAGAGGAGGGGAATGTGAATGTAACGTTGAATTCAAAACAATTGGGCCCCCTACGCCAATAAATGATTCCCGCAAACTGCATATTTCTTTCTATTGCGGTTTTACATAAATAAAGATGCACGTTTAAAAAAAAAACACCCTGTATAGATAATCAAATACCATTAGCTTGGTTGCCTCTGAACTAAACAGCTGTAACAACACCACTTGTGACATTGCCACTTCGAAGGCCGTGGTTGGACTAGAGTTGGAGCTAGTCTTTCGCCCATGTTTTTTTAAAGTATATAGACACGCAAAAAATAATCCAGATTATACAAAAATGCATGCATGGCAAAAGTGACTAACACAAATCTATGTTAATCACCGATGGTTTAATTTTTGTGTTTTTGTTACAGATATAAATGTAAAACAAAATAACCAAGACATCATCATTGGGACAAAAAGAAGTCAGGAGGCGTTGCCAATCAGCATCAGTACGTCAACTTCTGTAATACTTTATTTCACAAGCCATTAAGCAAAAATAATTAGTGATATTGATAAAAAAAAAACATAAATACTAGCAAATTATGTTTAAATAAATTGTCCGAATTGTTTAAGACCACATTAAAAAATGGACGATTCACAATTACCAACTCGTGTGAAATACTGGCTTACAGAAGCAAAACATGACTGTTTCTTTGTCCTTGGCTGTGAAAGTGGCGCAGATGAGAGGATTGGAGCTGTTAGAGGGACTTTAAGGGGTTGTAGTAAACCTTTAAGATCTATGTTAGGCGATGGTGAAATGGCTGAAAAAGGAGATATCCGAGTGAATTATGTGGAACCAGAAACATTCAGAAACTTTTTAATATGTATTTATGGAGCAAGTCATCTGTTAATACCCAAGCTTACTTTTGAAAAAAAGGCAAAACTTCTTTATGTTTATGAAAAGTACTTGGTAGATGATTTTAAGAATGAACTGATTAAAGGTATGGTAGCCACACTTTCACTTGATAACATATTAATTGCTATTTCCCATCCAGTCTGTCATGTAACACCACGTCTCGAGAGCAAAATGACTTCAATTGTAATCTATAATCTAGAAAGATTAGTAATTGATGCTAGATTTTTGAAGGTGAACAACAGTGGAATAAAGTGGATACTACAATTGAACCATATTCCAGTCGAAGAAATTGAACTTTGGAATGCAGTTTTGAAATGGGCCAAATCAAAAACCAATTCAGTGGAAGGAAACGTTCTTCGTCAATACATTTTTGACCTTTTAAAATACATTCGTTTTTTGACAATGAAAAACAATGAATTCTGGAATGGGGTTGTTTCTACAGAAATTATTAACAAAGAAGAAATAAATGCTATCTGCAGTTCGTTAGTATCAGGTAAACTCCATGGCGTTAAGTACTTGAGTAAAATTAGAAGAAATCGCTACGACAAATATCCTGCATCCCTATGTATAAAATGTTGTCTCATAGAACATCCCCAGTATCCTTACAAACCTCATTTTGCACATTTCCACTTCTCTATCGGTTTGGCAAACTTTATTGAGGCAAGGAATCAAGCATGGTCCCAAACTCATCCCTAGGCTGGGCATTTTTGGTGCCTCCATGTTGGTAGGAGTGAGGTCGAACAGAATGACTATTTGCAAGTATTTGTTTATTGTAATGGCAAAACTGAACAATTTAACTGTAATGTTGATGGTGAAATAAGTCTCATAAATCAGTGTGGAAAATCTGACGTAACCCGTAAGCTTACTTATGTGTTTAGTAACAGAGTTTAACCAAGGGTATAGACAATTTTATAAGTGGGATGCTCTACTCAACGAAGATAACGGATTTGTTAAAGACAATGGTGTTATTGTAGTTGTTAAACTACAACAAGTTGAATCAACTAGTTCTTGATGATTAAAATCAATGGCCTTAGTTACTCTTAGTTGGACATTGACACAGGTTAATGAGAGTAAATTAACATTTATTCCTTTGCTTTATATCTTGCCCTGATTAAGGACCATTCCATTTACAGTAGAACCTCTTTAATCTGGACCTCCGTTACGTACGTCCAATAATCCTAATGCCTCATTTCTATACTTATCTTTATTGTATACTGTATGCTGTATTTATTGATATACACACCGTCATTGTTTCTATTGTAATGTACAGTACTTTTTATTCACTATGTTTTCTACTGTATTACATAAACACTGTAGTTTACTTTATAAAGTACTTTTCACTTTTCCGGTAACAATTACGATCCATTTTAATCACGTTTTAGCTATTGTTATATCCGAACTATTTAATAGTCCGAACTACCCCCAGTCACAATTAGTTCGGATTAAAGATGTTCTACTCTAATTGAATCTACAATTAAATTTTGGCAACAACCCAAGTTGCTCCAACTGGTGATCATTACAGGTTATTTTTATTGAAATTATTCTATGACAAAATTTTTTTTCTTTGTTGATTGATAATGTATTGTAATTCAATGTATTAGTTAGTATTAGTATTAGTGTCCCTAACACTATTGTTCAAAGCTAACATGTAAATTTGCAGTGTGTTTTTAAACCAAACACAAAGATTGATTTTCTTAACTCTAAATGGTGTCAGTTACCACAATGAGTTTTGTTACTCGTATATACTTGTGTATATGTACTTGTTTAAAGTTTATAGTTGTAAGAAAGTGTTATGGTGTTTCAAGACCTTGAACCTGATGTGTTCTATATGTTGTAAGGGACGTAGAGGTAAACAAGATGAGGGAAAAAAAGGATTGAGCTGGGAAGTTCCAATTTGTGTACTAATTTTCTTAACTTCTAGCACATAATAAATATTAGCGCTCTGTAGTTCTGGATCCCACCATACCTGAAAATGGGGATTCCATATCATAAAATGCCGTAAAACTATTGCTAAGTTGTGTTGAATTAGATAGTGACAAAAATAACACCTATTGTTTTTATTAAATTGTTTTACATTTGTAATATAAACTACAGTTTGTTGGGTGAATGTATGTATTTTTTTGTAATACATTTACTGTTTAAAATGCAAAGTGACATACAATACTGTAATTTTATACAGTTGTAACTATACTTTAAGGGTCAACCGTTTAAAGATATCATTGTCTAGTAAAATCATTCTCTTTTTGAGTGTAATAGTTTCTCGACCTTGAACATTTTAAATGAGCTTTGTGAAACAGCCCACTTAGACTCAGATACTACAATTAATTGGTTTTGTCTTTTTAATGAATAATAATGTATTAGATCACAGACAGTAATATATTCACCTTTATTATAATTTTATTATTTGGGTTAATATGTTGATCAAGAATAGACAAACCACATAAGAATATCCACATTCAAAGATAATTAACTATTTCACGATGAACAATATACCAAATATTATTTGCTTGTGTGGTAATTATTAGTTGAACGATGACCTTTAATTTACGAATCTCTAACTGATCAGGAAAAATGTTTCTTAAAAAAAATTTGTAAGTTCACGGTCATCTTTAAAATCCCAAATGATAAACAGAAGCAGCAAATGTTAGTCGACTCTAGTTCGGATGATAATTTCAGTTGGAGTAGTGTCACGTGGTTTTGGAAATGTTTAATACGTTCCTACCATACAGTATGTCCTATAAACTGTGGCTTGATGGCCTAATAACCTTGACTGACATAGTTTAATGTTGGCAATACTGAGGACACTTAACCTGGTACCATCCTCTGTGCAACTGTCAAACAATAAACCTTCGTACTCCGAGTCGTATAATAAACGTTTGCATTTAAATAAAATATATGCATTTTAAGCCTTGTGATTTGTTTTTCAAATTTATTTATTACTGTTTATATATAGACGCACGAATAAATAATATTGCAACTGGTCGAAAATACGAGTTTGTCTCTCAGGCCTCATATCAGGATGCGTATCTTTTTTCTTAACGATCACCTTAAGAGTTTACCTCTTAACTTTGAATGTTTTTTACACACTAAAGAACTTCCCCACAACGTAGTACGAAATATTAGTTTCAACCCTCAGTGCTACATCAACTAGTCCTTCTGCATAAGAAGTGTATCTGAGATTATATTTATCTTTGTTATGTTTATGTTTCGATCAATTATTGTGATGAATCATATAAAAATGCACTACATTTTGGTTTAAAATAAAACATAGAACCGCAACCACAGGAATAGTTCAGTAAAATAGCACTGTATTTTTTCATTCCTTCATGTGACTTTTACTAACGATTTATAAATACTTCAAATTTAGCATATTGTCGATGATGTGTTTTCAACAAAACTATTAAATAAAAATTTCTTCTAAAACTATAAACAATTTTGTAAAAAAAACAAGTTGCTATAAAGAGGCTATTTATTAGCTTTTGCATTAATTGCTGTTCATCAGCATTAAAACCTGCATTAGAATAAACATTTTACTCATCATAAAATTGGGAAAATTAGATAAGATAAGGATTGGGGCTACATAAAAAAAATAAATTATGTACCATTTGACATGTTTACAAGACTAATAGATGCTTTATAAGAGTCTGAACGATTGAGAGCCAAGAGCTTTTATTAAGGATACCGTTTTATACCATGTAACTTTAGATTGTTTGACTTGAAAAGCTTTTATATAAGTTCCAGTGATTGGGAGTCTACAGACAGAGCTTATATTTCCAATTACTTGCGACTTTCGCTATAACACACAGAGCTTGACTTGAGCCACGTTCTCAAAGTCTAGATTGCTTCCCAACTTGGCCTCCAATCAGTGTAGGATCCTCCACAATATTGTTGATGAATTGTTATCATATTAATTAGTGCAATAATATACGTTTGAAAGTGTTTTTTACGCTATTAGGGGTTTCTATCTCATGCAGATTTGATTTTATGTTGACATCCTTGTTTAATACTTTTAATCTCAATTAATAAAAATCTTTGGTATAATGATCGTTGGTGATGTGGCTTAAGCCACACTCATGCACCCACATAAAAATATGTTTACTCTAAATGATAAATAGAATTGCTTCCATTTTCACTAATATACTACAAAAAACAATCTTATCGTCATTAATTTTGAAATAAAAATACAGTAACGTTCCTATTGAGACACTATAGCTGTTTAGGTCAAGCATTTCAAGTAAGTACCACTAGCAGTATCTGCCTTAAAGCTATCAATGTACAAGCTTTCACCATTACAGCCAAATTGAACCTTTCAACGGTAACCTTTCTATATTTAGCTTTGTCTGACAACGCTTAGTTCTACTAATAATGTACTTTTAAGAGACAAAATCTTATTCTAACAGGGATTTAGCGTCACTATTTTTTTTTTTTTTTTTTTTACTTTCCCTAAAAGCGATTTCAATTTATAGTAGGCAACACTAAACATGTTTCTAGGGAGCAAGTATTTAATATTAAACCGAGCATCATTACGTACACTAAATAGATTAATATGTTTTAAATTTTCCACCAGTCATCCCAGGTACTCACCAAGGATTGTAACTAGAACATTTTAACAGTCCCAAACGTCGTCGGAGGTTAACTAATACGTGTACAGGGTTTTAACTTCTAAATTGTTTTACAGGCCAGACAGTTACCTGAGGTCGAGACGTGTGTGGGGCTAAAATAGCTTCTTTGTTTAACCAATAAAGACAATTCATTTTGTCATATTAAAGAAAATATTTTTGTAGTTTCTAGGTTAAGTTTACATACACACTTTTGATGAAGTATTTCTTTGCTTACATAAATGTATTCATGCATATACTGTATTATATTTAACTTATTATTACCTTTGAATCTTCGATTGATGAGTTCAAATTGCGAACAACGCTGGTTTAAGCACAAATACTTCATTTAAAATAATAATTAAATATCTCCAAAGTTTGGAAATGAAAAATCATTATTTTTATTTAATTTATTTATAAAGATGACATCGAGAAGGTTATAAATGAAGGTCCATCTTTTACAGGATCGTCTTTTAACTTAAGTTTATTATATTTCTTAAAATAATTATTTCCTTATGTACCTACCAAGTACTACTTAGTCAGGATTAGTCTGTCAATATTTATTTGTCAATTTCTCGCGAACCCAAAGAGGGCTTATAAAGTACCAAGCTTTTTCAGAACACCATGCGATATTTTGGTGTCTACAGCTCATAGATTTTCAGAGTCTGGTAGCGTGAGATAGTCCTGTTTCTTGGCCGTGTTCTAGTGAGATTTATCGCTAGAGACGGTTTGTGATTTAGCTTCATGCTGTAAATTTGCGTTTCCTTTACGCTTTTAGAATATAAAGCATACTTGTTTTATTGTTGTAGAGGGACTACAGTAACCCGTCTATTATAACCAGCCTCCCTTGATACTGGATAACAGAACAATGCACGATGTAACGTGTATTCTATGCATGCATAAGTATGTTACATGCTCGTGTATGAACTCCCATGGAAACAATATATTTGACAGGCAATGTATTCTGATGATGCGTAGTTATTTTAACAAACTTGTAGCAGCAGGAAAATGGCGTGCGTAGTAGTTTACTTAGACATCTATAGTTGTTTTACAAGTTTGAGCTTATACTGTTAGAATATTCTTTTGTCCATTGAAAAATTATACTAGGCAGCTCAGTCAGAATTTTTATTTTGGGCTACTGTACTTGAATTTAAATTTCTCTGTTGAGTTCTCAAAGATGCTAATTTGGTCAGGACCAAAAGGTCATCATATACGGATTTAAAAGGCTTATAATACTGTATTTCAAACAATCAACGGTGAACTGAGCACGTTTATGTGAACGAATAAAATAAAACTTTCTGCGTGATGTGAACGTGATGGAACTGAGTGGGTTTGGACTTTGCTCAAAAGGAATAAGGTCAGAATTTTGAGAGTTCTTAGTCTTTCATCAAAATGTTGGCTCTTCCTAAAACAAAAATCTGCAATAAGAGTTGATAACTGCTTTCAATTTAAATGAAAAAATATTCATAGGTAATTTTAATTTCATTGATTGTGTAATTGAAAATATTTTGAATCCGAATGAAACGATCTTAGTTCTATTTTGAATTGTAATTGGTTTGAATCATCAGTAACAGTTTTCTAACGTTCCCGCCATTTAGACATTGCTCCTATTAAAAAAAATAATTTATTGTTAATACGTAATTGCAAATGGATATATTTCTTATTGCTTATAGGATACATCATTTTCTTAATTCTAAGGTAGTAGTAAAAAAAAAACCTTAGCTGTATGGGCTATTAATTAA
The DNA here is from genome assembly GCF_028750875.1 of Macrosteles quadrilineatus. NCBI lineage: Eukaryota > Metazoa > Arthropoda > Insecta > Hemiptera > Cicadellidae > Macrosteles > Macrosteles quadrilineatus. The sequence goes on along the minus strand of NW_026542597.1, from coordinate 36,848,303 downwards.
CAGCTGTGTCTAAGGAATAAGTCGGCCTTAGTCACTAACAAGACTACAAGAACGCGCCACTCATCCTACACTCATCTCCATTGATATTTGGCTTAAAATGCCTACTTTGTATGGTCGCCATTTAATTGAAACGTATAAAAAAGTATAAAAATAACATTGAATTTTTAAAATTGTTTTTTCATCTTTTTTACCATATCCATTTTACCCAATCGAAACGAATATTCCACATGTCCCGACCGCACCTATCTTTTCAAAGGTATCTTGTTAAAAATATAAAATTTAACCAATCTCACCCTAAAACATGAAGTAGCAGTCGATCCGTTCCACATCATACGGTAAATATAACCTAAACAGCAACAACTAGAGTTGCAGGGGATGAGAGGAGGATTGGTTCCGGACCTTCCAAAAAAACCCAGTGTCCTTGTCACAGCGCAGCTGCGCGCTACCGTGAAATCTCCAATAAATAAATGATTGTTGATACATCATTGCGAATGTATGTTTCCTACCATCTATTGTATAGAATGTTAATATAGTTTGTTGGAATTTGTTTAAATTTTATACTAATTCAAATTTTTATAAGCCAACGAAAGTAATGGTATTCCCTTATAGATCCAAAGCTTGCCGAAAAGTCAATTAAGTTACTTAAACCACGATAAAGTAGGTAATAGTGACCATGAAAGCCTATCTTCATTTTTTAAAGCTGTACAAGTGTACTGTAAAGTTAACTATTTAGGTAACGCATTGAAGAAACCATTGCATGCTAAGATTTCAGCATTAAATCCCTTGATGGAATATTCATTAGTCAAATTTAATTATTGTGAAGTTCGACAACTATTTTTAATTTATCGCACTAGCAAAGACTTCACAAATCAATTTCAATGTCTACATCAGTCATTATTAGGATACCACATCAATATATTGCCCAAGTGTACATTAATCGATGAAAAACAACATTTTGACATTAGATAATATTGATCCCGATGACCAAATCTATTTATATGTAATTATTTTCAGCAACAAATGCTTTAATCATTGCACTATTCCCAAACCGCAGCCAAACATATTGACTATTGGCTGCCGCAGTCCCTAAATTGAAATCAATAGTGTCATTTAAACTGGTTAGGTGGAAAATGTGCCTAATGTTTACCAATAACTTGTTGTTACTGGTTCATTCACCGAAATCTAAAACATGATATTTATATCGAATTAAAACTACAAGTGCAAAGAGTGAAACTATGACTTAAAAATAGCACTCAAATTCCTAGCTATTTTTAACACCAAACTTAACAACGTATTCGAATTTTGGAAACGTTATGGTAATTTGAAAACTGTAATAATATTACTGAAAAAAGTATTTTGGGAGACTTTGTGTCATATTGTGAGTTAAATAGTTAACACTTTCATGAAGGGAATTTTCCTCGTATAGGCCTGCACGTATTTTTACTGCATTTTATAAAACCACGACAGAGCCAAAACTGTTCGATGACAGAGTAAAGCCAATCAGTCAACCCTGACAGGTGACAGGTATCTCTATTTTCTGTAATGTCAAGAGTTTATTTTCACTCTCTCTAAAGTTTGCTTTCCAAAAATGAGCTTTATTTAAGTAATAAACTAAAGCTACGTAATGAAGGTGGGGTTTCTTTTTTTATTTTAGAACATTTTTCTTTCCAATTTACCCTAAGTCTGATTATAAAAAATAATGTAAAATGTAGCATCAACATATTAAGTTTATTATTAATTTGACTTCACCGCCTAGGTTTTAAAAGGGGTACGTACTAGCAATTTCCAATTCAATTTCTAATTTGACCTATTAGGGATTAGCACGAAGAGTATAGGAAGGCCCTTCGAGGTCCTAAATACTGTGTAACAGAACAAATGAAGGGTGTCACATGAATTCCATCCTTGGACAAGTATGTAAAATGCTCGTGTACTTGAACTCCCATTAGAAAAATATATTTGACATATTTATATGGCAATATTTATTATGGCATGTCAATAAATTGTATAAAAAGCTAAATTGTATCAGAGCTTTGATACAATTCAAATTGTTGATTTTAGGTTGAAGTATTCGTATTTTTAATTTGTATGTACATTTTTAAGTTTTAATCCCAGTAAAATTTAGAACAAACCAATTACAAACGCTTTACGTAAGAGTAAGCTGAATCCCTTAAATGATACATTTGGTACACAGGTATTCTAAACAAACAAAAAACAAACAAACAAACAGTCTAACACTTGTAACACAAAAATTTAAACATATGTCAACAAATTGAACACATTTTCTACTAGCCGAAATTGAAATTTTACTAACTCGAACAATTGACGTAAACTCGACATAAACTAGGAACAGTAATTAGTAACAACGGTGTCAAACCATGTCAAGGGTGACTGAATCAATTAACTAATTCAACAACGCCTCCTGTATTATGGACAATAACATTATCAGATGATTGACGTTGATTATCATGTGAAGTATTTAGTAATTAGTGTATACTAGTTCAGTTTACATAAAATAACAGTTACAAAACGTCCTTATCAACCTGGCGAATACTGTGCTGCTGCTGATTATTTAATATCAAAATTAAAGTCAACGGAAATAGAACTGGTGGGTGAAGGTAATGTTTTAAAATAGGCCAGTTAGCATTAATCAATCGCATATTCTATTTTAGTTGACTATAGACATTACTGTTGTAAACAAAAAAACCTTATAAAAAATACAGTTGAACTTCGATAACAAGACCAAGAGGTTGAACTTGATAACAAGTCGTATTTGACGATCGTGATGAGAGATTTGCTATCGAGGTTCTACTGTATGATAAAACATATTTTGAGGGTGTAATATGTAACTGTGTAATATTAGGTTGTGTAACTATCCCAGTGACAAGTAGTGTTCTGACTACATTTTGAGAGAAATGAGTTCGACTCTTGGCTTGCATTAAAAAAGTTGATTGGTTTGGACCCTCTTCTCCCAAAAGATAGAGATTTTCTTACAATCTATTTTTTATGGGTAGATGTGTTAAGCCTATAATCTTGTACTAGTCAGTGTAGTATTACTATATACAAATTCAAACTTTGATTAACCAATTATGAACGTGAGTTCAACCTAGTTCTAGGTTCCTAGGAACCTAGTACAAGCTCATAATACTCCTGATCAGACACCTTTTAGTTTGTTTAAGTTGGGTCTAGGGAAACTGCTGTAATGTAGCAATATGCAAGTTTCTCAATATCAGAAAGGTATTAGTTTCTAAGGGTGAAGTTTCGAAGTAATCTGAGTGAAATTTAGTCAGTGTAATTGATCAAATTCTGTAAAGAGATGCAGATGAAATCATAAAATAAAATAAGTATAAATAGTAATTTGTATCATCAGTTTATATAGATCATCTACGCAACAGTAGCATTTTTCGTAAATTTTAAGAGAACCAAATATATATCCTTTTTAACCAAAGTTCCACGGCTGTTATTTAACGACCACTGGGTTAATTTTCCGAAGATAATGAAAATAGAATAATCTTTTACTTTTTACTACTTCCTGTTTTGGTCCCTTTTCCCCATTAATTTGATGATACATTTTATTTAACATAAAATTTTTTTTACAAAGAACTCAAACAACAGAAAACAATGGATATAATTGAATGATATTCCCCTTTGGAAATTAGTCACTTAGTTTAACTGGAGGGACGAGTGACCGACTTATTGCATTGCTGAAACCCACCCTTGGGACATAATGTATTTGTTGCCACATCAACATAGCTAAAATCCTCTAAAGACAAAAGATTGACATTATATAAAATACACATATGTATTCTTCAATTTATGTGCATTGATGTTTAATAGTTTACTAATCTTTGCCTTTGTTATTGCAAATATATTCTTGATTGGCACCTTAAAACGGGAATCTATGTAGTAAGGAGCTTGCCGATGTAGCTGTTGAAATATTAAATGGGGAATGATTGATGGCCAGTCATGCGGATGAAGTGTCTTAAACTATGCAGCAGCATTTTCCAAGGGAATTGGCTTGTCTTATACATCACAAGTGAGGAAAACGTAAATGGTTTAGTGTTCTTCGGTTTGTTTCTGCAAAATAGTGATTTTACACGTATAGTATTCCGTTATATTTACTTTATAGGTGTGGCTAAACTTACTGAAACATCTTTTAAATAATTATGATTAATATATAGCAGGTAACTTTAAAAAAACCATGCACAATAAATACAATTCAACCACTTGCCCCTAAACTGAATTGTACTTTATATTTTATGTACACATGCTGGCTATTTTAAATACAGTTCCTATTTAGCTTCGATGGTTATGAAATGTTGAACAAAACAACAATAATTTACCCTCTTTTTTTATAAAACTTCATGAGGCGGAAAGAAGCTTATTTTGTCAACATCAGAGACTTTTTTGTTTACGAAACACTATTGATTAGCTTTGTCAGATCATTCTGATGTTTTCCTTAATTAAGTAAAACATCAATGAACTCATTTTAATTTGAGTAGGGATGAAAATAGCTTTTTGACGTACGTACTGTATTTTATTTGCAAACCCAACTGCCTTGAGATACCTCGCCCCACCCATGTATATGTTGACATACTAAGTGAAAAGAGTAAGGTGGTCCTGTTCTAGGTCTGAATATGAGACCTCCGGTAAAAGCTTTATGAGAAATTAGCTTACAAAAGTGTAATAATTCAACATAAAGTATTATGAATTACCGCAACACAAATCTCCGATGATAAAGTGGATATGAGATTATCACGAAAATAGCAACTCACGCGCAATAATTCATTACATTGTATGTTTGACATTTGAAAATTTCTCTGTTTACTATGTAAATAATTAAATTAAAAAAAAAAGTGTTCTGTGGTGAGATTATTTCTCTAAATGGTTATTGGGTTACTTACAATTACAGGATTTCATTTCCTGGTAAACAGTATATTTATTTTTATCTAGATAGGTTTTTAAATCAAACAAAGTTTTTGTTTTATATTGGTTAATTGATCTTGTGAGATCGATAACAGTATAGTAGTATAGATTAGTATCTTACATGTGTACGTGTGTTTTTCTATAGCACTCACACATTGAGACATGTGGAGATTAGTAGTGTTTTGTTATGAATAAGAATATATTTATTGTGATTGAATACATAGTTCAATACGACATATTGAATAGGAGTTTACAAGTATTTACAAAATTAATCTAGCATATAAAATATAAACTTAATTACAAGTATCTTTTTTAGAAATAATGACAGAAAACCTTATTAGATATTTTATATCCTAAAAACTCTTCTAAAGAATTAAAAACACCTATTAGAAGCCACTAGGCTAAGTTATTTTGAAATTAAACAAAACTTTGCTCTTGGCACAATACATGTAATTTATTATAGGGTTATATTTCGAGGGATTCATGATAACAATTCGATAATCTTGCTTCATGTTATTATTTCTATTAGATAAACAAATTTTGACAAATTAATTAAAATGGTAGGTATTCTATGCCTGATAAAGAGAGCCCTACTGTTTTTTTTCTGTGATGCAAAAACCTTCCTGGCCAGCACAACTACACCACAGAATATTTACATACAGAAGATGAAAGTGGAAGAAATTTCAATTTGCAATAATAAGCACACTAATGGAGACGCAACCCTTAAGCATTCTCAACAGAAAGCACTCGAGAGATCTTACAAATAACATGAGTAGTGTGACGTTCCTACATGGATAAATGAAAAAGTATAATAACCATCTAAAGATAAAAGCAAACACAATTACACGATGTGATATAGCAGAAATATTCAACAGATACAAGAAAAGAGAACATTAGTTATCTTCTGTTGACAGATGACGACAGTAGATATAATGTCTGTCTTCGTATAGTAAAAAATGTTCCTCTGTAGTTCTTTAACACGTTATCTACCGTCTAAGAGTGTTATAATTAGCTTAAAGTCCATTGCTCATTATATTAGTAATAAGTAATAAGTAATAAGTAATAAGTAATAAGTAATAAGTAATAAGTAATAAGTAATAAGTAATAAGTAATAAGTAATAAGTAATAAGTAATAAGTAATAAGTAATAAGTAATAAGTAATAAGTAATAAGTAATAAGTAATAAGTAATAAGTAATAAGTAATAAGTAATAAGTAATAAGTAATAAGTAATAAGTAATAAGTAATAAGTAATAAGTAATAAGTAATAAGTAATAAGTAATAAGTAATAAGTAATAAGTAATGAGTAATGAGTAGTGAGTAATAAGTAATTAGTGATGAGTAATGAGTAATGAGTTTTGGTAATGGGTGATGAGTGATGAGTAATGGGTGATGAGTGATGAGTCATGAGTCATGAGTAATGGGTGATGAGTGATGATTAATGAGTAATGAGTAATGCGTAATGAGTAATGAGTTATGAGTTATGGGTAATGAGTATTGAGTAATTGGTTACGAGTAATGATTGATGAGTAATGAGTAGTCATTGATGAGAGATGAGTGATGAGTGATGACTTATGAGTAATGAGTAATGAGCGATGAGTGAAGAGTGATGAGTCATTAGTAATGATTGATGAGTGGTGAGTGATAACTGGTGAGTAATGAGTAGTGATTAGTTAGTAGTGAGTAGTGAATAGTGAGTAGTGATCAGTGAGTAGTGAGTAGGGAGTAGTGAGTAGTGAGTAGTGAGTAGTGAGTAGTGAGTAGTGAGTAGTGAGTAGTGATTAGTTAGTATTGAGTAGTGATTAGTTAGTATTGAGTAGTGAGTAGTGAATATTGAGTAGTGAGTAGTGAGTAGTGAGTAGTGAGTAGTGAGTAGTGAGTGATGAGTGATGAGTGATGAAAAAAGAGTGATGAGTGATGACTGATGAGTGATGAGTGATGAGTTATGAGTTATGAGTTATGAGTTTTGAGTTTTAAGTTTTGAGTTTTGAGTTATGAGTTATGAGTGAATGAGTGAATGAGTAATCAATTAATTTCCTCAAAAGCGTACAATTATCAAATTGTAAAATAATTCGGAACTAACAAACCACTTTGTTCCGTATTTGTGGTCAGTGTACACAAAAACTTATTTTATATAAATGAATGAAAAGTTCAGTCTTGTCAGACTGTACTAAAATTGTCATTCCTGCTACTACCTGTAGCGTTACATAATTAATATAAGTCTACTTCTAAAAATTTAAATATAAATATTTGACTGCCTGAAATGTAAGTTATGAAGCAAATAAATAAATAAACATACTACAATTTAACGAGATGAAAACATAACATTTTATTCTAAAACATTCCTAAGTAACAATGTATCATTTATGTTGCATAACCATTCTTTCAACTTATTAAAAAACTATTAACAATATTACTTCTTTTTTTCTTAATTGACAACATATTACATAAAGAATTTGCTAAAAATAAATAAGAATGTTTGAAAAGTTCTTTGTTAACCTAGGGTTCCTGTAAAACAAACTGTCTTTTGTCATGTCTATGTAATTGAAATTGCATGGATTAGTTTTTAATTGAAACAAACAGCATTTAATTTTAGTTAGCATTATTGCGTTTTGGAAGATCTATATCATTTGATGCAAAACTCATTCATTTGATCGTTATTATAGAACCAAGAGATTAGGAGAAATTATATTACTAAACTATTTAAAAGTATTTTATATATATATACACACATATATATTGTTCCTAATTTAATTATTGGGATAAACCCGTTTGCCAGCTGCAGGTTATTCATCAACATTGAAGTGAACCTAATAAAATAGTCCCTGATAAACCAATGAAAACCACATCACTAAATTAATCGTTGGACCGTTTAATCTCTCTCCAAACCACACTTTCTGTCTGATTGTAACTAGTTCATATTCATAGCTTAATTACTTTATCAACATAATATGTGTTGGTTTTGTTCAAATTGATTATTTCGAAAATCATTCAACAACTCTTTGTATATATTTTTACGCTTCTACCAAGAAGACTATCTATACAAAATATCCGTTTTTAGGACACAAATACGTTAGCTGAATCTGGGCAAACAACATAATGTAAATATAGGCATTGTGAAACTATTGTAGAATAAAGTATATAAAAATATAGCAAATAATAATTTTTGTATCGCAAGTAGAAGACACTGTTCTGAGGGTAGAATTTCTATAAGAATTAACATTAATAATTGTTACACTGGAAATATTTGATTTATTTAAACTGAATATTTTTTCATAATGATAAACACTAAATATAATGTTTAGGCCTACTATCAACTCTTATGTAGTTGTTAGTTTTTTTTTACTCAATAAATTTTTTCAAACAAAAGTAAATATTACACTTGCTATTTAGCAAAGCAAAACTAAATACAAGTTTTATGGGTAAAGTTTGCAAAACACCTGTTTCCTTCATTTTGTTTGTTACAATCGCTACATTTTAGGTAGTATGTTTTATAATGCCTAAATTGGTATTAATATAGAAAAGCTTTTAAACATATTTTATATACTTAACAACAGTTGTTAAATATATCAATGGAAAAGATAGGAAATAATATTTTGTTTGGTCGTTATATAATACGAATTTTTTTTTAATTGCCAGAAAACGTCATATTTCATACACCTTGCCTACTTCTTTGTTGTGATTTAAATTATATTTGAAACATCTCGAATGATCATTAAATTCCACTAACAACAGTTCAAAGACCGAAGATATAACAAACGCGATTGAGAATACTAACAAACTGATTAAGCTTTTTGGGTCTCCCTTCTCGGTCTTAACCCCAAATTAACATCAAAGCTCATAACAGTAAAATGATAATTTCAACTAAGATAGCATCTTACTTCTTGGAACTAAGAAGATGTTTGTTAAGATTAAATTCTACTTCTTATAGATAATAAGCTTGTCTTAGTTCAATGAAAACCACTTTTTTGGGTTCAGATGGGTGAATTTATTTCCACCCCAGTACTCAAACTCAAAAATTTGGGTGAGAACAGTACTTTTTTCCATTTACTGGAAAAATAAGGTGGGAAATAGTATAGGGGAAGAAAGTAAAACGTACGAGCTGGAAAGAACGAGCGTGTGATTCACTGCTTCATACAACTCCAATACAGTAGATAATGTGTTTAAGGCGTACCTTACAAGCAGGCCAACAATAACAACCAAGCATGCCAAAATACAAGTATACGAGTATACCAAAGTGTAACAAGATATCTCTTCAACGCATGATTTATGTTATGTACATCGAAAGAGATTTTCTCAATTATACTCTTGTTTACAACTTCACCATTATTTTGTACAGAAAATAACGACGAAGAGAAACAAGCTTGAAGAACGGAGGAAGGCCGACAGATGAAACCAATCACGTTTGTCTGTTGATACAACTCTTGTTTTCAAACTAAGCTTTTTATATCTCGTGATTGATCTTTGTACTTTGTTTACTTTAAAACCAATTCAACATTTAAAACTGAAACTTAATGATATGCTGTTGTATAATTAGTAAAATAAAATGTTACTTATAATAAAATTACCTTATACTTGTCTCATTGCAAAAACTAAAACCTCATCTCGAAAAGCAAACCACTTTTGACAGTATATGCACTATCTACTAAATTATTGTGTTTCTGCACCAATTAAACTCTTTATTCTTTACACGATCATCAATCATAAAATCATAAAAGTTTAGCAGAACGCTTGCTTTATATAAAACAACTAATTACTGCGTGCCCCTGCTGCATCAAAACATTTTTTATGCAAAACGAATTTTATATGCACAAGGGACAAAGGAAACTCAAATTTACAGCATGAAGCCAAACCAACCGTATCAATAAATCTTGCTAGAACACTGCCAGGAAACAGGGCTATCTCACGCCATGAAGCTATGCAAATCTACTAACAGTAGACATCAAGATCTATAGAGTGGTGTTACGGAAAGTTTAGTTACCATTTCATATTTTAGGTCAGAATGTAAATGTTTAAATAAGGAGGAGCTTCTGCGAAATCAGGTTAAAATTGTTGGTAATTATGTCACGGTTTTAATTAGTAAAGAAAACTTACTTCAAAATACCAAACGAATGAAAAGCTATAGACTGAACGTGTTTACCACTGAAGTACATGAGAAACAATTAAATTGATAAATTGGTTGAGTAAAAGGGAGAAGACACCATGATGTTTATCTTCATTTATCAACTTCTCGATCTCATACAATCCCGATGAAGAATGATGTATGTTATAAACAAGCTTCGTACAAAACAAGTTATAATGGTAAAATTTAATCAGCAACAAAGATATAAAAGTAATACTATGAAATTTTTAAATAGTATGAAAAGTGTTTATCCACACAAGATAACTTGTTCTCATTATGTAACATTTATGACACTTTCAATCTATACAACTCTGAATTAGCAAAATTACACAAAAATCTGCATAAAAACTAATGAAATCTGGGTTACAAAATAATAAGACCATCATTAGTGTGTTTTAGCAATTTATATATTATTATTTTAATTCCTAAATAATTTATCAATAATTGTGGGAGATCCTACACTGATTGGAGGCCAAGTTGGGAAGCAATCTAGACTTTGAGAACGTAGCTCAACTCAAGCTATGTGTGTTATAGCGAAAGTTGCAAGTAATTGGAAATACAAGCTCTGTCCGTAGACTCTCAATCACTGGAACTTATATTAAAGCTTTTCAAGTCAAACAATCTAAACCTATATTGTTTAAAAAGGTGTGTGCTTGATTAAAGCTTTTAAATCTCAATTTGTTCAGACAGTATTCTGTGTTAATTGTTTAAGGTGTTATCTTGATTATGCTAATTCTTATGACATGCAGATGAAAAGTGTTGATTAGGCCATACTTTAGGAGAAAAAGGTCGGGCTTTAATCCCCGGATACCCAATCGAAGGAAACTAAAATGAAAAATTTCAAGATTCAGAAGTAATGTCTGGATAGTTTCAGGCTAATGCCCTGGGAGATGGGGGCATCAATGACCTACTATGTGGTAGTGATACTTACGATAACGCTCGTACTAACACTAATATTTCTTTAATTAGTAACTTGTCAGACTTACATAAAATATGTATAGTTGTATAAAATGAGAAGAACAAAACAAACTGAAATTCAGGTGGCACTTAGGAGAAGAAGAAACATCATGATTCAGTCAGTATTATTTAGTCAGTGGCCTCGATAGAGAGAACTAAATAGACTGTATAGTTTTATCATTTTCTTCCATTTTAACTCCTTTATCAACATGACAAGTTTCAATATTGTGATTGTGACAGTTTTTAAAATAATTTATACCTACCAACATGTACTAATACATTGATCACGAGGTTGGATAAGGTAATCGTTATTATTTTAGCAATAATGTATTCCAAAAAGGGTCACAATAAAATTATAATTTTAATAAATAGTTTTTCATGGATTCTAACATAGTATAATAAAGTTCTGTTTGGTTTTCTATTGAGAAAGAAAACATACCCCCATTCAAAGCAACCCCATCAACTAAGTCTGTGTTCTTCATTGATTTTTTTCACTAAAAATAAATCAAATGAATAATAAATTGTATTATACAATATTTACATAATATAAGAGTCAATTTTACCAGGAAATATGACAAATTGTTACTAACTTTTACTAGTTGATATCCTAATCGTGTTAGTATACCAAACGAACTCAATGACACATTGAATAATTTACGTTAGGATTATAATCATGAACAGCAGACTAACAATGCTAATTTGCTATTCCCATAACCAGCGTTATGGGTGCCTTGCTATTCGTATAAGTTATGGGGGACAGTGGTGCAGTTAGAGCAGTCATAAACTTGGTGGTCAGCAAATGTATTATTTACACCAAGTAGCCTCCCCTCTAATTCCAAACTAACCACTCGTGGTTTGCTGCAACATGGAAGGTAATAAAGAGTTATTTTTAAATTGAAATGCCAATAGCTACGTGTGAAATGAACAAAATTTGCAAAACCTACTGAATATTTTTTGCAAGCTTAAACAAATTCATTAATTTTAAATTGTTTTTCTTTTTTAAGATTTTAAATTTTAACTTATTGAATAGGAGAAATACTTTCAGCAGAGTAAAAATAATCTTATCTCATTGTGTGATATTTTAAAATATTTCTCTTATTTAAGGTATTTAAAAAAAATTCAAACCATACGTTTCAAAACGGTTTGTTATGGAATGTGTTTTACTATTTTAAATTTTACAGTATCATAAAAGTACGATTTTAAATGGGAAACACAATTCATTAACTACAATAAACCAAAAATGTGTATAAGGAACCAATGTAGTTACATCACTAAAATCCAGTAAATAAAAGATTAGCCTCTAATAAGCCTTTTGTTCGTTTTTCTAGATGAGTAGTCCCCTATGGAAAAGTTAGGTTTGTTCCTAACGACTGACAGTATTATAAAATACAGTAAGTAGGTAATAGATTTTAGTTAGTTGTAAGATTGTAGGCTTCGAGGAGATAAGTCGGGTAAAAGAAGTCCCAGTGGGTTGAGTAGCACAAATGTAGCTATAAATAAACTGACTGAGTATACAGTAGCAATCATGTAAATATAATATTTAAGACCTTTTTAATATTGATAAATTCCTGTCATACATAACAAATTTAAATCGTATTATTAAATAGAATATGTGACATTAATTATGCAAAATATTCTCAGTGTTTGATTCAAACGGATAAAAAACACAACAGTTCGAAGGTTTATTGTTTGACAGATGCACAGAGAACATTACCAGGTCTACAATTTACAGTATTGCCAACATTTTAACTATGTCAGTCAAGGTTATTAGGCCATCAAGTCACAGTTTATAGGACACACTGTATGATCTACAGTGACATAAAACTACTCATCACTGATTCTGGCTCCAAAATTAGTAATAACACATAAAAGAATGAGCATTGCGTTCATAATTTATCATTTTTGTTTATAAAGACGGCGACAGTAAGTTAATACGAATTATTAAAGCAATACTGATTCTTTATAATATAGTAGTTTTTAGATGAAAGTCCCTCAGTTGAACTATTGCTTACTGCTATTTCTTATGTACACAAAATAATATGCAGTTTATTGCTTATTGTCTGATAATTAATCTTTGGTGTCAAATGGTACACTTAAGTATCTTAGCTCAAGCAGTGTGAAGGGGTTGATCTCCTTTTAGACACAACATGGCAAGGTGATCCAGTATAATACCTCTCCTGCCTTCCATAATGGCCTGCCTTCCATAAAGAGTTACAAATATATGAGACCTTAAATGGCAAGTTAAAAAACCAAGATGACAAGGGTATTATACACAGTAAATATTGCGCCGCCGAGCATTATGGGTAGTAAACCAACAGATTTGCATAACCAACTTCCGCCCTGAACGCCCGTTTTATTGCGGTGACATCCAAACAGTCCTCAACTAGCAATACAATATCGTATATCGCATTCACACACTGTTCTCGTCTTGGATTATGACTGGGTAGTTATGTGTGAGTAGTTTGTACTGCTCACAGGCAAATCATAGAGCCGCTGGTTGTAGTATACATTAAGTCAAAAAGGTTTTTAAGTTCTAGTCTAGACCTATCCAACCTTGATATGTATGTTGCTTATATTTTCTCAATCATTTCACGAATGAAATTATTCAATAGTGAAGAGGTTATAACACTCACTTACAAAACAAAAGGTTATCCGTGCTTTCTAAATTAGAACCTTCTCTATCTAAATCAATTTTTGTCCGCACGCTGGAAATTTTTAAACAGCAACTTTTACCTTGGTAACTAAACAATAAAAATAATTACGTTTAATTTATTGCAAATAATTAAAACTCTAATTTCCCTAGGCCAACTATCCACAATCACATTAAAATATTTATATTCATTAATTTCATTCAATTAGATTTTTTTCTGTAAAAATACGTGTATGAATGTTATTTTAGTTAAAATATGAAGACATCCAAACCATGAACATACGCATGAAGCTATAAAAGCGAGATTCAATTTTCAATGTAATTCACAATAAGGGATTTCATCAGGTTCATAGCGACATAAACGTTGGATCGTGGACCAGAGGTTATAGGTATTACGCTTTATGTTCTGCATGTAAATTACATGTTTGTAGCATAGCTTGAGAGAGATGTAAACTATTTGTTACTAAAATTTGTCAAGTGATTCATTCCGATATTGGATTCAACAAGACCGAATTGTTCTGTAAATTTCATTAACCCGTAGTTGGAAAACGATTCCAACATTTTCTGGTAAAGAACGATATACAAGGATTCAAAATATTTATCAAGCCTATTTATGTACCCCAAACTAAACAACCATCGTGTTCTGTGATAATGATATTAAATATACATAAAATTGAATTGGCACTCAAAACCAAAAAATTATAAAATATAAATTAATCAAGTGTTTTTGAAAATATAATTGTGGTTTAGTTCAAAAGGGAATTGGTGCTTCCTCAATTTAGGTTAATTTACCAACAGAAATATTGTAAATAAGTTATTAACAAGGTTACATCAAGGTTTTTTTATTAATCTTACATAATCACCAAACATAATATGCATGTACATTCTATTCAACGTAAAAATACAGTTTTCTCTTCTGGCCCAGTCCTTAATCATTGGACTGGTCCCAGGTACCCTGGTTGGGATGAGACAGGTTCCGTCACACGGACTATAGTAGGTTCACTTAACTAACTCAATGTAAATATTCAATTTAGTAAAATAAATTAATTGTGCTTTTACTTAACACTCTCTATCAAAAGTCGGCATAAAGTTAGCAATATCACTATTTGTAAAACAATTAGTACAATATCATTACTAACCACTAAATTTTGTTTTTCTAAAAAAATATTATTATATTTCTGCGTAATAATCAACGTCAATCAGCTGACAATATTATTGTCCATAATACAGAAGGCGTTGTTGTGTTAGTTAATTGATTTAGTCACCCTTGACATGGTTTGCCACCGTTGTTACTAATTACTGTATCTAGTTTATGTCAATTGTATGCGACATAATAGAATTTCACTGTCAATTTTGTTTCACTAGTAAGCATGTTTCAGTCATATGCGCAGTTGTCAATAGAGTTACTTGTGTACCCTATGATTCATAAGAGGAAGGAAACCAAAGGATAGTTAATTAAACGCTCCTAACATCTAAATGCCATTTCCCTGTTATTTTGTATATTCAGCTGATTCCATGTTACTTTGACATTATATATTTTCTGAAAAAAATTCCAGCTTGACAAGATTGTAATTTTTGCTCTTGTATTACCGAAAAGGTAGGAAATGAACAGATTAAAATATTCAAACTATATTCTCAACATATTGCTATGGTCATTTAAGTAGGTTTACGGCTCGGACTTACTTTCGTGACATACGGGTTGGCTCCACATTGATTTTATACATATTTGGTAGATTTTTTACAATGATATTGTTAAGAATTTAATCACAACAAATATCTGAATTGTATGCTTTAATCAATATCTAATTGTGTTTTTAGTGTCTTTCAAAACTATTGTTTTGACAAAAAAGGAGAAAAAAATAAATGAGTGTAAAATAAAATATACATGCTATATTTAGGATGTATGTTGTATTAATGATGTGTTGTACACTTAAATGAAGTCAAAGCATTTCCTTTTTCATTGTTTGATGGGAAAGTTATTAGAATAAAATTACACCAAATGCAAAACGTGGTGCATTTATTGTCAAATACATTGTCCCCATGGGAGTTTATACACGAGCATGTAACATGCTTTTCCATGTATAGGTATGCGTAACGCTCTACATAGTTATGTTATACAACACTAGATACAACAGTAATTGGGGAGGCTGGTTATAACTAGAAGGGAGGAGGTAACACCATGAGGTAAGCATAGTTCCTAGTATAATGTTTGTCCTAGATCAAATCAGAAATTGACTTGGTCACTGTGAGCAGATTGTGAATTTATTTGTTTCAGTGATTGGTGCCGCTTGATTTCGTTGATGTTAAATAAAAGTATCTTATTTATTTGATACTTCATATTTTTTTACAAGAATTGCTTTATATTTTGGTTAAGGTATGAGGTAATACGTCGTGATTTTATATATTATTGTCCGTTTTTGGGTAGTTTTATGCTGCTGCTTAAATAGAGCTTCAATAGTAAAATGGGTTTTCTATATTTTTTAACTATTTATAGTTACATTAAATTTAACTATGAAAATGCAAAATTGGATGTCTGTTTGGAAGTATACAGTTTTTAATATAGTTTTATATATCTTTGAAACTCTCCTTTATGCATTGTATATAAGGTGTATCTTTCACGACTTTCGGAAACTTCGTATTGTTAACAAATACACAAATGATTTTCAAGACTTATTTTCTTGTAAAAATTTAGTTTTTAACAATAACATTATACATTTTTCAAAAGGTATTTTGGAATTGCTGGAAATAAATTTCTGCCGTTGGAGAAAATAGAGATACCTGTCAGGTGCCAAGTTTGATTGATTGGCTTTACACTGTCATCAAACAGTTTTGGCTGTTCCGAGGTTTGTGTGAAATCCGGTAAAAATTCAAAGGTGTGGGAAAAAAATTATTCAAATTTGTTTTATAATACGAATTTCACTTGAAAATATATAAACATTGTTTGATATAATTCATGACCTGGACATTTTTGTGTAGAAGATTTTCGATGTATTCAACATGTTGAAGGTTGTCAAGTTTAATTTACACCTAAAACTATCTTATGAATAACATGTGAGATTTTAAGTTAATTAATGGTTTATTCATATAAAACATTTTAATCTGGTAATACATATATATACAAAGCTTAAGCTACTGTTTTTTTTAGTTGACGATAAAATTAAATTAACTTTATCGATTTACAATGCATTCATTTATTCTCTGTGTATTATTTAATGCTAAAAACTAGATTATCTTGTTAAGTTTTTTTCTGTAGTATTTTATAATAAATAAATAATATTGCAGGACAACTAATGTAAAAATAACTTTCGAAATCAAAAGATATTTATACACCTTCGTTTTCGATGCTTAACTAACTAAAAATAATAAAAATATAAGTCGGACTTTCAAGAGGTTATTGAAATGTTAACGTTCTGAGCAAGAAATATATCCAATTAAATAAATTATTTTAAAACCTTTTCCTAACAACAATAAACACTTCTTCTGTGTTTATAATTAAAAGAAATAACAATTTTTAGGTGGTTTCCTGTTCTTAAACAAGAAGCATCACATCCGGAAATCAATTTAATGGTTGTCAGTCATCCCTACACCCGTCGCCTTGGAAACTAGAGATTGGCTTTACGTCTTAATATGAAAGGTAGGTACATTAGCAAACATAACCATCAGCCAAGCCTCATAGTCATGTTATTCAGCTTTACTCTGATAACCGTTCTGTAGTTTTTTTTTATAAATTAGAAAAATATAAAATATAAATTATAAAAAGTGTGTTCTTTCACAACCTTTGCCTTAGTCTTACTTCTTTCGACAAATAAAAACAATTTAATACGAAAAATCAATCAGCAATAATTAATTTTGGTTTTACGCACCAACCTTTTTTTCAAATGTGGATGGGCAAATGCAAGGTTAAAAAGGCAGTCAACCTTTTTCAAAAATTAAAAAAATATACACAGATTGCAGCTAATGCAAAAAGTTTAAAATATTAATTGAAAGTAGAATATATGACTCTTTTAGATAATCTGAAGGTATTGAATAAACTAAAAACAATGCTAGTATACTTAATATGTTATTGTTAAATCAATAATATGTGTTTAATACAGTTATTTGTAATCTATTTGCATGTTTTTATCTTATTTGAAAGAAAATGTTTTAAGGCTCTTTGGTATTATACCAGATGAAATCCAACAGTTTATACAATTTTTGTTTAATCATATTAAAATGGTTTTAAAACCGGCGAAACTGATATGTTTTCAACGTATTTAACAGGAATGAAAATTTTATTATTGGAATAAAGATAATGCAGTGTATTATTTGAGACACTTACAGACTTATAATTTCCTGCACCAATTAATAACTCTTTCCATTCAATAATCGAAATTAAAAATAATAGATTTTTTAAATCTGTTACTGAAGAGTGTATTTTCGAAAATGTATGTAAAATAAATAACTATAAAAATACTTTTCACGCGCTATCTATGATCAACTTATTAGTGTTTCTTCCTTAACAGCAGTGATATAAGGTTTTAAAAAGTTCGCCTTTGTAAAGTTTTAACATCTGAACTCGAAAGAACAATCACTTCAGATATATAAAACGCTTAGTCCGTAAACAACGACAGTTGTACCAACAAACAAAGATGATTGGTTTCATCTGTCGGTCTTCCTACGTCTTTTATGTGTTTCTCTTCGTCATTATTTCCGAACAAAATAAAGGTGTTGCAAACAATGTCATTAAAACTTTAAAAAAACATGCTTTGGTGTATTTTAAACAGTAGACCTCTTTGCATATTTTAGGATTCACATTATGTTAATAGAAAGTTGCTGATTAACGTAATTATTAAGCTAACGTTTCATTTTGATCGGAAGCTTTTTGTGCATTTATAGTTGTAAAAAGTCAGTATAATAGAGGGTGAGAAGTAGAAACACATCATAATATGTTAGCTATTTTTTTGGTTCAGTTGTCAATGTTCATCTTATAGTTCAACTCTTAACCTACAACATTCTCAGGCAAAACAGGAATAGGCGAAGACCCAACGTATGTTCTATAATGTAACATTATGCTAAGTATACGTACTGTTAATGGGTAGGGAAAGGTTCCACCACTGAAGTGCTTGTGTGGGTAGGGAGCACCTAATGCTAGAGGCGGAGTCATAATTGATAGAGGATTATATTGAAATACAATTACTGCAGCTAAATAATAATTTCTATTTAAAGACTCCGATTAAATCTACAGAAAAAAAACAACAAAAAAATGTTGTTATATCATGTATATTACTAGGTAACTTGAGTCAAAACAATGATAATATGGTTAACTGGGAAAGTGGGTAGCTATAGTGCTTGCATGATAATCATGTCATCAATAAAATCCCGAGAAAGGTGATCGTTCTAAAATGGGCCCAATCGTCCTAGATAACCGGGTTTTAAAAAAGTTATATGGGTTTGCTTGCCCTAAAGTCACTTTTGATTATGATACTGTAAAATGCTTATTTTGAAAATTATAAATGCGTAAGCAACGAAACAAAAAAACTGTACTAAATCAAGTACATAAAAAAACTTTTCCCATTCTATCAACTTACCCTAGTCGTAACTCTCCATGCTTTCATGGTTAGCTTTAACAATACACGTACAGTTCATGGCTGTTGACGTTGTAATGTACATTACTAGAAATGATATGACAATGCTATGGTCTGGGAGTGAGCTGGTGTAGTGGTAGAGCGCGGGACTTCGGCGCCCGAGGTCCCGGGTTCATATCCCGCCAATCACTAATGGATTTTTCAAAGGTGATGTTATTAGCTGCTGGTCGTTATTCTTTGTGGGTTTATATTCTGATTCAGATGTCATCATACTACAGTGGAACCTCATTAACAAGGCAGCCTTGATAAGGAATAACCTTTGTTAACGTGTGTCTTGATTTGAATCCCATGTTAGTGGAAACCTAAATAAAAAGTTAACCTTAATAAGAGTCCTTTTTCTATGATCACCATTAGAGCCTTGTTATCTACTGCATTTATGGTTTGAAATAACATAAATTATTGGTGTCCACCACCCATCCATACAAACTTTATAGTTTCTGTTTTTAAAAGATTCAACTAAGTATTTTAAAAATTGTATGTGCAATATTATTTTACGAGTATTTTACCCAATATTTTTTCGTATAGTATTTCATAATTTGTTATACATCTAAGCTCACTCGTAGTTAATCAACAAGGATATTAAATACTTTATATTCTTCTGTGAAATATCTCTTGAACAAATAAAAATGGAGTACAAACTACTTAAAAGAGGAACCCTTTGAATCCAAGTTATCTCTCTAATGGCTTTTTGAAAGAACAAACGATGATTGAAGATTCTGACCTTCCTTACTTTGACCCCAATTTGTCTTCATAATTCTTCCTTGTATCGAAAAATCATTCGTCACACATTTTTAAATATACTGCAGTTTTTGTATTTTCAACAACGGAAGGACTTTTTAGATGAAGACAATATCTTGACCGCGAGGCTGAGGCAGAAGGCAATACAATGTTTCTTGTTAAATACAGATTTATAGGTCTAATTCATGGAGGTTCCTACTCTAATCTCTTTTCTTGCAATAAATAGTCTACTTCCCTATCATATATCTACAGTACCAATTCAACAATAGGATTATCTGTAGGCTAGATAAGTTAATGTATTTTTTTAGAAAATGTGGCTACTTTGTAGCAAATATTCGTTTAGTAGGCCCTACTGTACATTATAAATTTTAAAATAGGTCATACTTTTTTATATATTAGTATTGATCAAAAAAACATTTTTTATTCTTTATAATAAAAAATTATAATTTAATAATACCTGTCAATAATGTTAATATTGACTTCTGTAAGATAAACATGTTTAGGTACATTCCTAAACTTAGAGAAATAGGACAATTACTAATCCACAATTTACTATCCGTATACTAAGTTATCCTAGCGATGATTTAGTTCAAATCTAAGAACAGCTCTAATCGAAATCGATCACCCCTTACCATATTTTATACATAGTTACCGCCTTGTAAGTATACAGTATACGTGTAAATATATTTTTTAACAAGTGTTTTGTATGTATTTTTATATGTTTTTAGAAAATTTTATGTACGACCTTGGACGTACGAGGCTGATGAAGAAGTAGTTTAACTTATTTCAGTTATATTACAATTTTAATTAATTCATTATTTAACTTAAGGATTTTATTATACGCTGTAACGAGTAAAATTACAGGTAGCCTCATATTTTTTTTAATTTTAACTACTCCCTTTTATTTATGCTTTAGTCTATTAATCACGTTAGCTGTATTGATATATAATATCACAATTGCATTCAATGACCATTATAATTCCTAGAAACTTCTCATTAAAGGATATTTCAAGTATATAAGATTTCCAATCCTCCACTAAATGAGAGGCATCCAGTTAGATTTCCCCAAAAGCACTTTCAAGACTGTCAATCATTCCTTCACCGTTCAGTTTGGGAACTAGACATCGGATTTATCTCTTCATGGTAAACTACGGGGGATTGATATAAGTGTGCCAGCTGTTTTATTCGAAAACTATAAGAGATATAAAAAAAGTTAATCGGTAAGTGCCTTGGATTTTTTATTTTAAAAATTGTAGTCAAGTCGAAAAAAAATTAGCCGCCATTTTTCCAATATGGCCACCAACTTTGAATTTTCTTATGGAACATATATTTTATGATGTATTCCGATAGAAAATGTAATTTTGGCACGAGAAAGAGTTTCGATAAAGGCATAAGCAAGCATGCCAGCTGTTTTATTCGAAAACTGTTCGAAATTTCACAACTTTAACCATTATTATCTTTGAAACAGTTAGGTTTATGAAAAAAAAACACAATAGTACGAGTAAAGTCGTCTTAAAATTACATTTTCTACCGAAATACATCATAAAATCATAAAATACAGGGTGTTCCATAAGAAAAATCAAAGTTTGGCGGCCATATTAGAAAAATTGCGGCTAAAATATTTTTTTCGACTAGGATAAATTAAAAAAAAATTAAAAATCCGAGGGACTTAACTATTAACCTTTTTTTATATCTCTTATAGTTTTCGAATTAAACAGCTGGCACACTTATAACAATCACCCTGTATATACATCGGCAGTTTTTGCTATTGATTTGGACTGTTCATTACAGCTATTACAAATACTGGCCCAAAATAACTGCATCATTTTTCAAAATCTAATGTTCATCGTATATCATGAGAATGTTTGGTAGTAAGACTTTATCACGGTACAACCGTCTCTCAATCCAATACTGGGGCTTCTTGAGAGTGGGGATTAAGTGAGTCAAGCAGATATGATGCTTATTGTATTAGTTAATAGAGAATTAGAACATAAAATTGGGAATATGCACGTCATTTGATGTATGTATAGTGCTAGATTGATGTATTGGCGACATATTGAAGTACACTATTTAATGAGCAATTTTTAAAATATATAAAATGTACCTTTAACAACTTTGATTTTAATTTTAAATCGAATAAACACAGGAATAACATATCTTCCGATTACCTATCAGAGAGCTTGCAGATGGTATGTCTCTAAGATGTATTTGATACCTATCTGAGAGGTACCTGAGACCTCTCAGAGAGGTGCAAGTGTCCGCGTTTGTGAGATATGTCAGTGTTATCTTATGATACCTATCAGAGAGCTTGCAGATGGTATGTCTCTAAGATGTATTTGATACCTATCTGAGAGGTACCTGAGACCTCTCAGAGAGGTGCAAGTGTCCGCGTTTGTGAGATATGTCAGTGTTACCTTATGATACCTATCAGAGAGCTTAGAGATGTTATGTCCCTGAGATGTATTTGATACCTATCTGAGAGGTACCTGAGACCTCTCAGAGAGGTGCAAGTGTCCGCGTTTGTGAGATATGTCAGTGTTACCTTATGATACCTATCAGAGAGCTTAGAGATGTTATGTCCCTGAGATGTATTTGATACCTATCTGAGAGGTACCTGAGACCTCTCAGAGAGGTGCAAGTGTCCGCGTTTGTGAGATATGTCAGTGTTACCTTATGATACATATCAGAGAGCTTAGAGATGTTATGTCCCTGAGATGTATTTGATACCTATCTGAGAGGTACCTGAGACCTCTCAGAGAGGTGCAAGTGTCCGCGTTTGTGAGATATGTCAGTGTTACCTTATGATACCTATCAGAGAGCTTGCAGATGGTATGTCTCTAAGATGTATTTGATACCTATCTGAGAGGTACCTGAGACCTCTCAGAGAGGTGCAAGTGTCCGCGTTTGTGAGATATGTCAGTGTTATCTTATGATACCTATCAGAGAGCTTGCAGATGGTATGTCTCTAAGATGTATTTGATACCTATATGAGAGGTACCTGAGACCTCTCAGAGAGGTGCAAGTGTCCGCGTTTGTGAGATATGTCAGTGTTATCTTATGATACCTATCAGAGAGCTTGCAGATGGTATGTCTCTAAGATGTATTTGATACCTATATGAGAGGTACCTGAGACCTCTCAGAGAGGTGCAAGTGTCCGCGTTTGTGAGATATGTCAGTGTTATCTTATGATACCTATCAGAGAGCTTGCAGATGGTATGTCTCTAAGATGTATTTGATACCTATCTGAGAGGTACCTGAGACCTCTCAGAGAGGTGCAAGTGTCCGCGTTTGTGAGATGTGTCAGTGTTATCTTATGATACCTATCAGAGAGCTTGCAGATGGTATGTCTCTAAGATGTATTTGATACCTATCTGAGAGGTACCTGAGACCTCTCAGAGAGGTGCAAGTGTCCGCGTTTGTGAGATATGTCAGTGTTAC
Source organism: Macrosteles quadrilineatus (assembly GCF_028750875.1). Lineage (NCBI taxonomy): Eukaryota > Metazoa > Arthropoda > Insecta > Hemiptera > Cicadellidae > Macrosteles > Macrosteles quadrilineatus. Next base: position 36,824,853 of record NW_026542597.1, on the reverse strand, counting down.
CTTATGATACCTATCAGAGAGCTTGCAGAAGGTATGTCTCTGAGATTCATCGGTTAAACTCGATTGATGGTAATATCGTTTGGACCAAGAGCTGACCGTAGTTTGATTAATGGTTGCATTTTTTAACAAAAATTTTATGAATAAAGATTATCATATGTGAATATGGAACTAAAAAGACTTTAAACAATTTTTTTCATCATACTAATTATATATTTCTAAGTCGTTTGTAAAATGTAAATAAAACTAATTGAAATAAGAAAATATCTATAATTCTAAAGTTATGATGTCTTAAAATAACATTATAAGTTTTAAAAACATAAGCGTACCTTAAATTACATTTAAATGGATTTATTATCTAATTATTTATATGTAGGGGTACACTCCTTAATAGATAAACTTACATATGCAGGCTAAATATAAAAAAAAAATATACATTACTATTTGCTTATTTATAGGCGATTATACTGTAAAAGAATTAATAGTTTTAAATAAAATTTCTTCACAGGCTAAATAAATTTCGCTTTATTAATTGCAAAAATTACACTTTTTCAAAATTTGGAAATTTATTCTCACGTACCATCTTCATATTTGTTACAGAATCAAGTATAACTATGTCAACAATGTTGTTAAGTGAATTGAACATTTTCACTCACACTTACAATACCTTACAACACACATTCTATTTTAGTTGAACCGGTAAATATTCGTTAGGGAAGCAGAATGTTTATTCCAAGAGCTGAAATCGGAATAAGAACACCTTGGGTTGAAACTATAAATCTGTATTTATCAAGATACACTGCAATACATTTTCCCTCACACTCTTGGCTATTGCTGCAAGATACATGGATAAATGTTAGGATGGTTTTAATACTTAGAGGTTCTGTTACAACCAAATAGTATTTGATTTCAGACATATAAGTGGAATGGCAACAGTATTTGTTAGAGGAAGTGTAAGTAATGATTGTTCGATACAATGAAGAATTACGAAGACAAATGGAGGTCAAAGTAAGGTCAGAATCTTCAATCATCGTCTGTTCTTTCCTAAAGTCTCTAGTTGGACAATAATAAGTTTTTGTTTATATTATTAATTCTAAGTAATTCTGTATGTTTAATTTGATGAACAAACCAATTACAAACGCTTTACGTAAGAGTAAGCTAAATCCCTTAAATGATACATTTGGTACACAGGTATTCTAAACAAACAAAAAACAAACAAACAAACAGTCTAACACTTGTAACACTAAAATTTAAACATATGTCAACAAATTGAACACGTTTTCTACTAGCTGAAATTGAAATTTTAATAACTCGAACAATTGACGTAAACTCGACATAAACTAGGAACAGTAATTAGTAACAACGGTGTCAAACCATGTCAAGGGTGACTGAATCAATTAACTAATACAACAACGCCTCCTGTATTATGGACAACAACATTGTCAGCTGTTTGACGAGGATTATCATGTGAAGTATAATTATATAATTAGTGTAACTAGCTCAGTTTACATAAAATAACAGTTACAATACGTGCTTATCAACCTGGCGAATACTGTGCTGCTGCTGATTATTTAATATCAAAATGAAAGTCAACGGAAATAGAACTGGCGGAATGTTTTTAAATAGGCCAGTTAGCATTAATCAATCGCATATTCTATTTTAGTTGACTATAAGCTATTACTGTTGTAAAAAAAAATACCCCCGCCGCAGCAAACCTGCAGACTAAGCGAATTTCCATTTGACTGATTGGATTTACACTGAAATGTCTACTTAAAAATATAACATTTATTCTTGATTTAAATAGAATTAGTTTAACAAGTACTTAGGTTTGCTGCATCAGGGAGGGTAAAACTGTTTTTTTTTAAATGTGAATAGTTTCGTAAGAAATAAAAACATTTTCCAAATTTGATCAAAATATGTTCACAAACAAGGAAACTACAACAGTTTACTTATTCTCCATAAGAATAACATGGGAATTTTAAATTTACAATTTTTTGGAATTTTCTCCGTGACAATTAGGCGCATAATAACGCTTCAATATACTAAGTTATTTGTTTTTTAAGCTCTACAAAATGGTTTGGAAAGAAATTGCTAAATTTTATGTTTTTTGGGTCAAAAATGGGAAAAACCTATTTTTACCCCATAAAACCCCCCGTAAACCTTCGTTCCCCTGGTCCGATCATGCTGGATCGCGAACTTGTTCGAATAAACGTACGTTTACACGTTTGTACCAAATTTCATCAAAATCGGATCATTTTTGCTCGAGTTATCGTGCTGACGGACACACACATATATATATATATATATATATATATATATATATATATATATATATATATATGAATTTGAACGGATGGTGTTTTTGGCCTCTAGGGACCTAAAAACGAAAAAAAAAATCGGTCTCGCGTCCAGGTCTTACCATGAGTACTACGGTAATAGCTTATTCCCTATATGGGAAATTCGCTAAAAAACTGATAAAAAATACAGTTGAACTTCGATAACAGACCCTAAGAGGTTAAACTTGATAACAAGTCGTATTTGACGATCGTGATGAGAGATTTGCTATCGAGGTTCTACTGTATGATAAAACATATTTTGAGGGTGTAATATGTAACTGTGTAATATTAGGTTGTGTAACTATCCCAGTGACAAGTAGTGTTCTGACTACATTTTGAGAGAAATGAGTTCGACTCTTGGCTTGCATTAAAAAAGTTGATTGGTTTGGACCCTCTTCTCCCAAAAGATAGAGATTTTCTTACAATCTATTTTTTATGGGTAGATGTGTTAAGCCTATAATCTTGTACTAGTCAGTGTAGTATTACTAAATACAAATTCGAACTTTGATTAATCAATTATGAACGTGAGTTCAACCTAGTTCTGTACAAGCTCATAATACTCCTGATCAGACACATTTTAGTTTGTTTAAGTTGGGTCTAGGGATACTGCTGTAATGTAGCAATATGGAAGTTTCTCAATATCAGAAAGGTATTAGTTTCTAAGGGTGAAGTTTCGAAGTAACCTGTGTGAAATTTAGTCAGTGTAATTGATCATATTCTGTAAAGAGATGCAGATAAACTCATAAAATAAAATAAGTATAAATAATAATTTTTATCATCAGTTTATAAAATAGATCATCTACGCAACAGTAGCATTTTTCGTAAATTTTAAGAGAACCAAATATATATCCTTTTTTTTACCAAAGTTTCACGGCTGTTATTTAACGAACAATGGGTTAATTTTCCGAAGATAATTAAAATACAATAATATTTTACTTTTTACTACTTCCTGTTTTGGTCCCTTTCCCCATTAATTTGATGATACATTTTATTTAGCATAAAAAATTGTTTACAAAGAACTCAAACAACAGAAAACAATGGATATAATTGAATGATATTACCCTTTGGAAATTAGCCACTTAGTTGAACTGGAGGGACAAGTGACCGACGTATTGCATTGCTGAAACCCACCCTTGGGACATAATGTATAGCTAAAATCCTCTAAAGACAAAAGATTGACATTATATAGAATACACATATGTATTCTTCAATTTATGTACATTGATGTTTAATAGTTTACTAATCTTTGCCTCTGTTATTTCAAATATATTCTTGATTGGCACCTTAAAACGGGAATCTATGTAGTAGGGAGCTTGCTGATGTAGCTGTTGAAATATTAAATGGGGAATGATTGATGGCCAGTCATGCGAATGAAGTGTCTTAAACTATGCAGCAGCATTTTCCAAGGGAATTGGCTTGTCTTATATAACACAATGGAGGAAGACTTAAATGGTTTAGTGTTCTTCGGGTTGTTTCTGCAAAATAGTGATTTTATACGTATAGTATTCCGTTATATTTACTTTATGGGTGTGGCTGAACTTACTGAAACATCTTTTAAATAATTATTTAACAATTCGTTAATCTTGCTTCATGTTATTATTTCTATTAGATAAACAAATTTTGACAAATTCATTAAAATGGTAGGTATTCTACGCCTGATAAAGAGAGCCCTACTGTTTTTTTTCTGTGATGTAAAAACCTTCCTGGCCAGCACAACTACACCACAGAATATTTACATACAGAAGATGAAAGTGGAAGAAACTTCAATTTGCAATAATAAGCACACTAATGGAGACGCAACCCTTAAGCATTCTCAACAGAAAGCACTCGAGAGATCTTACAAATAACATGAGTAGTGTGACGTTCCTACATGGATAAATGAAAAAGTATAATAACCGTCTAAAGATAAAAGCAAACACAATTACACGATGTGATATAGCAGAAATATTCAACAGATACAAGAAAAGAGAACATTAGTTATCTTCTGTTGACAGATGACGACAGTAGATATAATGTCTGTCTTCGTATAGTAAAAAATGTTCCTCTGTAGTTCTTTAACACGTTATCTACCGTCTAAGAGTGTTATAATTAGCTTAAGCTCCATTGCTCATTATATTATGTAAGAATCCTAACAGTAAATAATACATAATGTATAATACATAATAATGCATAACGAATGACGAATAAATAATAACGAACAATAAATAATGCACAATGAATAATAAATAACGAATAATTAATAAAGAATAATGAATAAAGAATAGAGAATAGAGAATAGAGAATAGAGAATAGAGAATAGAGGATAGAGGTATAGAGGATAGAGGATAGAGGATAGAAGATAGAGGATAGAGGATAGAGGATAGAGGATAGAGAATAGAGAATATAAATTAAATAATAAAACATAAACGGAGAACGGTTAACGGATAACGGATAATCAATAGTGTATAATGGGTAATGAATAATGGATATGAGTAATGAGTATTGAGTAATAAGTGATGGTTGATGAGTAATGAGTAATGAGTAGTGATTGATGAGGGGTGAGTGATGACTGATGACTTATGAGTAATGAGTAATGAGTAATGAGTGAAGAGTGAAGAGTGAAGAGTGATGAGTGATGAGTGATTAGTATTAAGTAATAAGTAATAAGTAATAAGTAATGAGTAATGAGTAGTGAGTAGTGAGTAATGAGTAATTAGTGATGAGTAATGAGTAATGAGCAATGGGTGATGAGTGATGAGTAATGGGTGATGAGTGATGAGTCATGAGTAATGAGTAACGGGCAATGGGTGATGAGTGATGAGTAATGGGTGATGAGTGATGAGTCATGAGTAATGAGTAATGGGTGATGAGTGATGAGTCATGAGTAATGAGTAATGGGTGATGAGTGATGATTAATGAGTAAAGAGTAAAGTGCAATGAGTATTGAGTAATGAGTAATGCGTAATGAGTAATGAGTAATGAGTTATGGGTAATGAGTATTGAGTAATTGATTACGAGTAATGATTGATGAGTAATGAGTAGTGATTGATGAGAGGTGAGTGATGAGTGATGACTTATGAGTAATGAGTAATGAGCGATGAGTGAAGAGTGATGAGTCATTAGTAATGAGTGATGAGTGGTGAGTGATAACTGGTGAGTAATGAGAAGTGATTAGTTAGTAGTGAGTAGTGAATAGTGAGTAGTGATCAGTGAGTAGTGAGTAGGGAGTAGTGAGTAGTGAGTAGTGAGTAGTGAGTAATGAGTAGGGATTAGTTAGTATTGAGTAGTGAGTAGTGAGTAGTGAGTAGTGAGTAATGAGTAGGGATTAGTTAGTATTGAGTAGTGAGTAGTGAGTAGTGAGTAGTGAGTAGTGAGTGATGAGTGATGAGTGATGAGTGATGAAAAAAGAGTGATGAGTGATGACTGATGAGTGATGAGTGATGAGTTATGAGTTATGAGTTATGAGTTTTGAGTTTTGAGTTTTGAGTTTTGAGTTATGAGTTATGAGTGAATGACTGAATGAGTAATCAATTAATTTCCTCAAAAGCGTACAATTATCAAATTGTAAAATAATTCGGAACTAACAAACCACTTTGTTCCGTATTTGTGGTCAGTGTACACAAAAACTTATTTTATATAAATTAATGAAAAAGTTCAGTCTTGTCAGACTGTACTAAAATTGTCATTCTTGCTACTACCTGTAGCGTTACATAATTAATATAGGTCTACTTCTAAAAATTTAAATATAAATATTTGACTGCCTGAAATGTAAGTAATGAAGCAAATAAATAAATAAACATACTACAATTTAACGAGATGAAAACATAACATTTTATTCTAAAACATTCCTAAGTAACAATGTATCATTTATGTTGCATAACCATTCTTTCAACTTATTAAAAAACTATTAACAATATTACTTCTTTTTTTTCTTAATTGACAACATATTACATAAAGAATTTGCTAAAAATAAATAAGAATGTTTGAAAAGTTCTTTGTTGACCTAGGGTTCCTGTAAAACAAACTGTCTTTTGTCATGTCTATGTAATTGAAATTGCATGGATTAGTTTTTAATTGAAACAAACAGCATTTAATTTTAGTTAGCATTATTGCGTTTTGGAAGATCTATATCATTTGATGCAAACTCATTCATTTGATCGTTATTATAGAACCAAGAGATTGGGAGAAATTATATTACTAAACTATTTAAAAGTATTTTATATATATATATATAATATTGTTCCTAATTTAATTATTGGGATAAACCCGTTTTCCAGCTGCAGGTTATTCATCAAAATTGAAGTGAACCTAATAAAATAGTCCCTGATAAACCAATGAAAACCACATCACTAAATTAATCGTTGGACCGTTTAATCTCTCTCCAAACCACACTTTCTGTCTGATTGTAACTAGTTCATATTCATAGCTTAATTACTTTATCAACATAATATGTGTTGGTTTTGTTCAAATTGATTATTTCGAAAATCATTCAACAACTCTTTGTATATATTTTTACACTTCTACCAAGAAGACTATCTATACAAAATATCCGTCTATAGGACACAAATACGTTAGCTGAATCTGGGCAAACAACATAATGTAAATATAGGGATTTATCTGTGAAACTATTGTAGAATAAAGTATATACAAATATAGCAAATAATATTTTTTTTTATTTACTCTTACACTTAAAGCTATAGCAGCAAGTAGAAGACACTGTTTTCTAAGGGAAGAATATGTATCAGAATTAACATCAATAATTGTTACACTGGAAATATTTGATTTATTTAAACTACATATTTTCATAATGATAAACATTAAATAATGTTTACTATCAACGCTTATGTAGTTGTTAGTTTTTTTTATCAATAGATTTTTAAAACAAAAGTAAATATTACACTTGCTATTTAGCATATAAAAGCAAAACTAGATACTTGTTTTATGGGTAAGGTTTGCAAAACACCAGTTTCCTTCATTTTGTTTGTTACAATCGCTATATTTTTTGGTAGTATTTTTTATAATGCCTAAACTTATATTGCCATATAAAAACGTTTTTAAACATATTTTATATACTTAACAACAGTTGTTAAAGATGTCAATGGAAAAGGTAGGAAAACATATTTTGTTTGGTCGTTATATAAAAGAATTTTTTTTAATTGTCATAAAACCTCATATTTCATGCACCTTGCCTATTTCTTTGTTGTGATTTAAATTATATTTGAAACATCTCGAATGATCATTAAAATCCACTAACAACAGTTCAAAGACCGAAGATACAACAAATGCAATTTAGAATACTAACAAACTGATTAAGCATTTTGGGTCTCCCTTCTCGGTCTTAACCCCAAATTAACATCAAAGTTCATAACGGTAAAATGATAATTTCGACTAAGATAGCATCTTACTTCTTGGAACTAAGAAGATGTTTGTTAAGATTAAATTCTACTTCTTATAGATAATAAGCTTGTCTTAGTTCAATGAAAACAACTCTTTTAGGGTTCAGAGGGTTGGGAATATTTCCAGCCCAATAATCAAACCCGAATATATTGTAGAGAACAGTACTTTTCCCATTTACTGAAAAGATTATGGAGTAAATAGTATAGGGAAAGAACGTAAAATGTACGAGCTGCAAAGTTCGAGCGTGTGCTTCACTGCTTCATACAACTCCAATACAGTAGATAATGTGTTTAAGGCGTACCTTACAAGCAAGCCAACAATAACAACCAAGCCCACCAAAGTACAAGTATACGAGTATACCAAAGTGAAACAAGATATCTCTTCAACGCATGATTTATGTTATGTTCATCGAAAGAGATTTTCTCAATAATACTCTTGTTTACAACTTCACCATTATTTGGTACACAAAATAACGACGAAGAGAAACGAGCACGAAGAACGGAGGAAGGCTGACAGATGAAACCAATCACGATTGTCTGTTGATACAACTCTTGTTTTCAAACTAAGCTTTTTATATCTAGTGATTGATCTTTGTACTTTGTTTACTTTAAAATTCATTCAATATTTTAAACTGAAACTTATAACTTATAACAGTAAATGCACTATCTGCTAAATTATTGTGTTTATGCACCAATTAAACTCTAATATTTATTTCTTTACACGATCATCAATCATAAAATCATGAAAGTTTAGCAAAACGCTTACTTTATGTAAAACAACTAATTACTGCGTGCAACATTATGTTCCTTCTGCGTCAAAACATTTTTATATTCAAAATGAATGTTATATGCACAAGGGACAAAGGAAACTCAAATTTACAGCATGAAGCCAAACCAACCGTATCAATAAATCTTGCTAGAACCCTGCCAGGAAACAGGGCTATCTCACGCCATGAAGCTATGCAAATCTACTAACAGTAGACATCAAGATCTATAGAGTGGTGTTACGGAAAGTTTAGTTACCATTACATATTTTAGGTCAGAATGTAAATGTTTAAATAAGCTTCTGCGAAATCGGGTTAAAATTTTTGTGGTAATAATGTCACGGTTTTAATTAGTAGTAAAGAAAACTTACTTCAAAATACCAAACGAATGAAAAGCTATAGACTGAACGTGTTTACCACTGAAGTACATGAGAAACAATTAAATTGATAAATTGGTTGAGTAAAAGGGAGAAGACACCATGTTGTTTATCTTCATTTATCAACTTCTCGATCTCATACAACCCCGATGAAGAATGATGGATGTTATAAACAAGCTTTGTACAAAACAAGTTATAATGGTAAAGGTTGATCAGCAATAAGGATTTAAAAGTAAAAATATATAATTTTATAATAGAATGAAAAGTGTCCATCCATACAAGATAACCTGTCCTCAATATTTAACATTCATGACTCGTTGAATCAATACAATTCTTAATGATAAAAAAATGCTCAAAAATCTGCATTAAAACGAAGAAAGTCTGGATTACAAAATTACGGGCACATCGGGAGGGTGTTTTAGCAATTGATATATTATTTAAATACTTTAATAATTCATCAACATTAGGATATCCCACACTGATTGGAGTCCAAGTTGGGAAGCAATCTAGACTTTGAGAACGTGGCTCAAGTCAAGCTCTGTGTGTTATAGCGAAAGTCGCAAGTAATTGGAAATATAAGCTCTGTCTGTAGACTCCTAATCAATGGAACTTATATCAAAGCTTTTCAAGTACAGTAAAACAATCTAAAGCTATATTGTACAAAAGGTGTGTACTTGATTGAGGCTTTCGAATCTCAATTTGTTCAGACAATATTCTGTGTTAATTGTTCAAATTGTTATCTCGATTATGCCAATTCTTATGACATGCAGATGAAAAGTGTTAATTAGGCCATACTTTGGGCGAAAAAGGTCGGGCTTTAATCCCCGGATACCCAATCGTAGAAAACTATAATGAAAAATTTCAAGAACCAGAAGTAATGTCTGGATAGTTTCAGGCTAATACCCTGGGAGATGGGGTCATCCCTACTATTTGACCTACTATTTGGTAGTGATACTTACGATAACGCTCGTACTAACACTAATATTTCTTTGATTAGTAACTTGTCAGACTTACATAAAATATGTATAGTTGTATAACATGAGAAGAACAAAACAAACTGAAATTCAGGTGGCACTGAAGAGAAGAAGAAACTTCATGTTTCAGTCAGTTTTATTTAGTCAGTGGCCTTGATAGAGAGAACTGAATAGACTGTATAGTTTTATCATTTCTTCCGTTTCAACTCCTTTATCATCATGACAAGTTTCAATATTGTGATTGTGACAGTTTTTTAAATAATGTATACATACCGAAATGTAACAATACATTTATCACGGGGTTGGATAAGGTAATCGTTATTATTTTAGCAATAGTGTATTCCAAAAAAGGGTCACAATGAATAATATAATTTTAATAAATAGTTTTTCATGGACACTAACATAGTATAATAAAGTTCTGTTTGGTTTTCTATTGTAAAGAAAACATACCCCATTCAAAGCAACTCCATCAACTAAGTCTGTGTTCTTCATTGATTTTTTTTCACTAAAAATAAATCAAATAAATAATAAATTTTACTATACAATATTTACAACAACAACAACAATACGAGTGAATTTTACCAGGAAATATGACAAAGTTTTACTAACTTTTACTAGTTGATATCCTAATCGTGTTAGTATACCAAACGAACTCAATGAGACATTGAATAATTTACGTTAGGATTATAATCATGAACTGCAGACTAACAATGCTAATTTGCTATTCCCATAACCAGCGTTATGGGTGCCTTGCCATTCGTATAAGTTATGGGGGACAGTGGTGCAGTTAGAGCAGTCATAAACTTGGTGGTCAGCAAATGTATTATTTACACCAAGTAGCCTCCCCTCTAATTCTAAATAACCCACTCGTGGTTTGTTGCAGCATGGAAGGTAATAAAGAGATATTTTTAAATTGAAATGCCAATAGCTACGTGTGAAATGAACAAAATTTGCAAAACCTACTGAATATTTTTTTCGCAAGCTTAAGCAAATTCATTACTTTTAAATTGTTGTTCTTTTTTAAGATTTTAAAATTTAACTTATTGAATAGGAGAAATACTTTCAGCAGTGTAAAAATAATATTATTTCATTGTGTGATATTTTAAAATATTTGTCTTATTTATGGTATTTAAGTAATATAAAACCAGACGTTTCAACACAGTATGTTATGGAATGTGTTTTACTATTTTAAATTTTAAAATATCATAAAAGTACGATTTTAAATGGAAAACATAATTCATTAACTACAATAAAACAATAAAGTGTATAAGGAACCAATGTAGTTCCATAAATCCAGTGAAGAAAATATTAGCCTCTAATAAGGCTATTGTCTTTATTTCTAGATGAGTAGTCCCCTATGGAAAAGTTAGATTTGTTCCTAACCACTAGGGATAGTATTATCCAATACAGTAAGTAGGTAAACACTTTTAGTTAGTTGTAAGACTGTAGGCTTCGAGGAGATAAGTCAGGTAAAAGAAGTCCCAGTGGGTTGAGAAGCACAAATGTACCTATAAACTGACTGAGTATAGGCTACAGTTGTATTCATGTAAATATAATATTTAAGACCTTTTCAATATTGATAAATTCCTGACATACATAATAAATATAAATCGTATAATTATAAAGAATATGTGGCATTAATTATGCAAAATATTCTCAGTGTTTGATTCGGATAAAAAACACAACAGTTCGAAGGTTTATTGTTTGACAGATGCACAGAGAACATTACCAGGTCTAATATCTACAGTATTGCCAACATTAAACTATGTCAGTCAAGGTTATTAGGCCATCAAGTCACAGTTCATAGGACACACTGTATGATCTACAGTGACATAAAATTACTCGTCCGTACTTCTAACTCCAAAATTAGATATAGCACATAAAACAATGATAATTTCATTCATAATTTATCTTTTTTGTTTATAAAGAAGAGAGTAGTAAGTTAAGACGAATTATTAAAACTGATTCCCTATTACACAATAGTAGTTTTAGATGAAAATGAAAGTCCCTCATAGTTCAACTCTTGCTTACTGCTATTTCTTATGTATAATATGCAGTTTATTGCTTATTGTCTGATAATTAATCTTTGGTGTCAAATGATACACTTAAGTATCTTAGCTCAAGCAGTGTGAAGGGGTTGATCTCCTTTTAGACACATCAAGCATTCTTATCTTGCAGCTAGTTTTTACTTTAATTTTGTAATGAATAAAGTTGATCTAATTTTCTATTTTCTGTTGCGTTATACATATTTAATTTTAATACCATTTCAGATGTTAAGTGTGTTATTTATTGTGATGATTACCATTGGTTTTCTAGCAATGGCACTTTGATTTTAATTTGTAAGCTGTAATTTAGCAAGAACATAGCTTTTGAAAGTAAATATTACTTTTTCTATGTCATTCAATTATATTTTTGTCACTTACTGTTTGCTGGATGTATTAATCATTCAGATAAGATACTATCGAAACTCAACATGATTCACCCCCATTATAAATTAGAAACTAAAATATGAACCCAAAAACTGATGTGAAGTATTGAACACATAAGATTGAACGAGTGCAGATAATTATCACTGCACGAAGTACAGTAGAAATGAATATATGGCTACAACAATAAAAACAAATTGACACATTTCCTTTTTATGAATACATACTATTGTGACATTTTAGCCAAATTATAATTCATCTATTCATTAACTTATTGTTTGACTTATTTTGTTAAAGTTTCGCCAAATTCTTTTTTAGCAAAAAATCTAGAAACGTAAGTTGAACAGATAGTAACATTTTTATGTTGTGGGATTACACGATTTGAAACTATTTTTAAGTTACTATTATAACTTAATATACTTAGAAGAAGAAACATATTATAAATTTATTGCAAGTTTTGTGTTTATATTTTCAACTAGTAGATGTTATTTTATAAAGTCTCACAGTAGCAATGATTTAAAGTTATTTTTTCCTTTTAGCGAATTTCCCATATAGGGAATAAGCTATAGCCGTAGTACTCACGGTAAGACCTGGACCCGGGACAGATTTTTTTTTCGTTTTGAGGTCCCTAGAGGTCAAAAACACCATCCGTTCAAATTCATATATATATATATATATATATTTATATATATATTTATATATATATATATATATATATATATATGTGTCCGTTAGCGCGATAACTCGAGCAAAAATGATCCGATTTTGATGAAATTTGGTACAAACGTGTAAACCTACGTTTATTCTAACGAGTTCGCGAACCAGCATGATCGGACCATGGGAATGGGGGTTTATGGGGGCTTTTATGGGGTAAAAATGGGTTTTTCCCATTTTTGACCCAAAAAACATAAAATTTTGCAATTTCTTTCAAAACTATTTTGTAGAGCTTAAAAAAAACAAATAATTTAGTATATTGAAGTGTTATAATGCGCCTAATGGTTACGGAGAAAATTCCAAAAAATTGTAAATTTAAAATTCCCATGTTATTCTTATGGAGAATAAGTAAACTGTTGTAGTTTGCTTGTTTATAAACATATTTTGCCAAAATTTGGAAAATGTTTTTATTTCTTACTAACTATTAACATTTTACATAAAAAACACTTTTACCCTCCCTGTTGCAGCAATCCTAAGTTTGTTTTAAACTGATTCTATTTAAATAGGGAATAAATGTGATATTTTTAAGGAGACATTTTAGTGTAAATCCGTTCAGGGAAATGGAAATTCGCTTAGTCTGCAGGTTTGCTGCGGCGGGGGTATTTAATATACTCGACAGATGTGTGGAGAGCCAGTAGGTTTATAGGAACATAAACCAACCAGACGGAAACATAATATCACAATGACCTGACTGGGAAATTGCCCTAAAGTAGAGAATAGCTTGGGTGTTACATCAAACAGACCTTTATTGTAAGCTATATTATACATCAGACTAGAAATTTAGAGTTTACCTTAATATTTATAACTCGAATGGAAAATCTACTAAATAAGTATTTCAATAATACTCTTGACTTTTGATTTAATTTGAAAACGTCAGAATTTTGCCATATTCAATTCGGTGAACACATGTAATGTGACATGGACACAATATGGTCCAGAAGGGAATGTAAGATTGTTTCTGTGGAATGGAACAAGATCACAATCTGATTCTATTGTGCAATACCGAATGTTACGTGGAGGGATTCCTTTGAAGCAAAATAAGTTTACCCAGCGTCGCAACTTGTAAAATAAGGTTCCATAAAAGTCGCAGTTAAGTATTTATTATTAGAAAATACTAATGTTAAAAAAATGCATCTTGATTTAACTTAAAATTTCAAAATGGCGTTTATTTATTTTAGACCTTAATTACTCAAAAACGACTAATTTTATGAAAAAATGTCAAGAACACTTTTATTTAGCATTTTTAATTCCCTTTCAAAAGATACGAAGTTAAAAAAGATCGAATAAGAAATACTTGAAAAAGGGGTCAAATAAGGCAGAAACTAAAGATTCGTAATATTGCAGCTATTTTGTATTCGGTCTTTTTGAACTTGGTATAGTTTGATAGGTAATTAAAATTCTAAGTAAAAGTGCAATTGACATTTTTAATTAAATAAGCCGTTTTTGAGTAATTTAGGTTTAAATAATTAAAATGGCCGCCATTTCGAAATTTTTAGTTTGAGTCAAGATGGATTTTTTTCTAACATTGGTCTTTTCTACCTTAACCTACGTACCAAGTTTTATAAAGATATGTTAAAAAAATTCCAAAATAAAAATGTTTACGTAAAAAATACAAAATGGCGGATATCTGGTTAACGAAGCGATTCTGGAGAAAAGTATTATTCTTGATTTTCTCTTTATTTTGACCCATAGAACCATTTCCCGGAGTTTGGCTGTTTACTTACGGGACACCCTGTGAACTGTATAGACCTAGAACAAGGAAATATGAATTGACGACTCTCCATATAAAGCCTTATTCAGCCAGAGTGAAATCTGTTCTGCAATTTCAACGACAAATGGAACACTCAAGGTTAAATTGATAACCAATATCAACTGAGCTGCCAAGGAAGAAGGTGCTATTTTTAAGAATGTTAAATCGAGCCATAAGCTTACGTGAAGTAGCATATTTCGAAACACATAAACCTTTTCTGGGAATATTGATGTGATATTTACTGCATCTGATCTTTTATATTCACGGTGTTTTAGGTTCGATTTACTGAAACACGTTTTAGTTTTGATACTGAATTCACAATGATTAATTTTTAGATTTTTTTATGATACGAGGCAGAAAATTAATTGCCTCTTAAATTAGTTTATTTTACATAAATTTTATTGAGAGAAAGGAAATGTTTCCCCTAAGGTTAAAGATATTATATTTCAAGTTAAGATTATTAATTCGGTGGCTACTAAATCTGAATGAATTACGTAGACTACATAATTATGGTCTATATAAATGTGCAATTTATAGGCAATAATGTGTCCAATTTTCCAATTCTGTTACAAAAATTCGTGTGTTTACCTCAGTAAACTCGTGCAATTTAATATAAAAAATAAGCCATCATAATGTGAAACTAAGCCAGTAATCTATAAAATATTGAAGTAGTACTCAGGTCTCCAGAATGGCAGCCAACAGAATTTATTATTATGGATACCAGATTACTGAAATAATATTTAAATACCATTTTGGTTACAAACTACACGAATAAAAAATAATACATAATTGTTCAACATTTATTTACTATTTGTTTAAAACCTTTCACAACCAAGTAAAATTTTTCCAGAAGTGTTTCTACTAAAGAGTTACAAACATATGAGACCTTAAATGGCAAGTTAAAAAAACCAAGATGGCAAGGGTATTATACACAGTAAATATTGCGAAGCCGAGCATTATGGGTAGTAAAACAACAGATTTGCATATCCAACTTCCGCCCTGAACGCCCGTTTTATTGCGGTGACATCCAAACAGTCCTCAACTAGCAATACAATATCGTATATCGCTTACATTCACACACTGTTCTCGTCTTGGATTATGACTGGGTAGTTATGTGTGAGTAGTTTGTACTGCTTGCAGGCATATCATAGCGCCGCTGGTTGTAGGGTCAAAAAGGTTTTTAAGTTCTAGTCTAGACTTATCCAACCTTGATATGTATGTTAATTATATTTTCTCAACCATTTCATGAATAAAATTATTCAATAGCGAAGAGGTTATAACACTCACTTACAAAACAAAAGGTTATCCGTGCTTTCTAAATTAGAACCTTCTCTATCGAAATCAATTTTCATCCGGACCCTGGAAATTTTTAAACAGTAACTTTTACCTCAGTAACTAAACAATAAAAATAATTACATTTAATTTATTGCAAATAATTACATTTAATTTATTGCAAATAATTAAAACTCTAATTTTCCTTGGCCAACTATCCACAATCACATTGAAATATTTATATTCATTAATAATAAATGTATAAATGTTATTTTAGTTAAAATATGAAGACATCCAAACCATGAACATACGCATGAAGCTATAAAAGCGAGATTTAATGTTCAATGTAATTCACAATAAGGGATTTCATCAGGTTCATAGCGACATAAACGTTGGATCGTGGACCAGAGGTTATAGGTATTACGCTTTATGTTCTGCATGTAAATTACATGTTTGTAGCATAGCTTGAGAGAGATGTAAACTATTTGTTACTAAAATATGTCAAGTGATTCATTCCGATATTGGATTCAACAAGACCGAATTGTTCTGTAAATTTGATTAACCCGTAGTTGGAAAACGATTCCACATATTTTCTGGCAAAGAACGATATACACGGATTCAAAATAATTTTCAAGCCTATTTATGTAGCCCAAACTAAACAACCATCGTGTTCTGCGATAATGATCTTAAATATACATAAAATTGAATTGGCACTCAAAACCAAAAAATTATAAAATATAAATTAATCAAGTGTTTTTGAAAATATAATTGTGGTTTAAAAAGGGAATTGGTGCTTCCTCAATTTAGGTTCATTTACCAACAGAAATATTGTAAATAAGTTATTAACTAACATTAAGGTTTTTTATTCATCTTACATAATCACCAAACATAATATGCATGTACATTCTATTCAACATAAAAATACAGTTTTCTCTTCTGGCCCAGTCCTTAATCATTGGACTGGTCCAGGTACACTGGTTGTGATGAGACAGGTTCCGTCACACGGACTATAGTAGGTTCACTTAACTAACTCAATGTAAATATTCAATTTAGTAAAATAAATTAATTGTGCTTTTACTTAACACTCTCTATCAAAAGTCGGCATAAAGTTAGCAATATCACTATTTGTAAAACAATTAGTACAATATCATTACTAACCACTAACTTTTGTTTTCTAAAAAAATATTATTATATTTCTGCGTAATGATCAACGTCAATCAGCTGACAATGTTATTGTCCATAATACAGGAGGCGTTGTTGTGTTAGTTAATTGATTTAGTCACCCTTGACACGGTTTGACATCGTTGTTACTAATTACTGTATCTAGTTTATGTCAATTGTATGCGACATAATAGAATTTCACTGTCAATTTTGTTTCACTAGTAAGCATATTTCAGTCATATGCGCAGTTGCATAGATGAAACATACTCCCCCAAAGTAGATTTCTCATCCTTATGCAACAGCTGAAGACAATTTTATTGTTAGTTCTGTACGGTTTTCTGTAGAGGTCGTGTTTTGTTTACAATTTGTTTCCCGTTATTACAGCCATTTAAAACCTCGTTTAACCAAATAATACGATCTAATCATAAACAATAACTTATCCCCTAGTTATATAACCAAACAGTAAAGCACAAATCAAGAAATTAACCCTAAAATAATAGAAACAAAATTTCGTCGACACTAGCGCCCAGTGTGGCGTACATGAACTAGACATGAAAAACGAGCTTCAAAATTTACAATGGGATGAGAAGTCTACTTGTGTTGGTTAGTCTATGGCAGTTGTCAATAGAGTTACTTGTGTACTTTATGATTCTTAAGAGGAGGGAAACCAAAGGATAGTTAATTAAACGCTCCTAATATCTAAATTTCATTTCCCTGTTATTTTGTATATTCAGCTGATTCCATGTTACTTTGACATTATATATTTTCTGAAAAAAATTCCAGCTTGACAAAATTGTAATTTCTGCTCTTGTATTACCGAAACGGTAAGAAATGAACAGATTAAAATATTCAAACTATATTCTCAACATATTGCTATGGTCATTTAAGTAGGTTTACGGCTCGGACTTACTTTCGTGAAATATGGGTTGGCTCCACATAGATTTCATAAATATTAGGTAGATTGTTTTTACAATAATATTGTTAAGAATTTAATCACAACAAATATCTGAATTGTATGCTTTAATCAACATCTAATTTTGTTTTTAGTGTCTTTCAAAACAATATAGCATGTATGTTTTATTTTACACTTAAATGAAGTCAAAGCATTTCCTTTTTCATTGTTTGTTGGGAAAGTTATTAAAATAAAATTACACCAAATGCAAAACGTGGTGCATTTATTGTCAAATACATTGTCCCCATGGGAGTTTATACACGAGCATGTAACTTGCTTTTCCATGTATAGTTACGCGTAACGCTCTACATAGTTATGTTATACAACACTAGATACAACAGTAATTGGGGAGGTTGGTTATAACTAGAAGGGAGGAGGTTACACCATGAGGTAAGCATAGTTCCTAGTAAGTTTGTCCTAGATCAAATCAGAAATTGACTTGGTCACTGTGAGCAGATTTCTCATCCCATTACGAATATATTTGTTTCAGTGACCCGTGCCGCTTGAGACCGTCATTTATACTTAAACGTATCTTATTCTTTTGACACTTCATTTTTTACAAGAAGCACTTTATATTTTGGATAAGGTTATTTTATTATGAGGTAATACGTCGTGATTAAATATATCATTGTACATTTTGTCTAGGACTATTTGTGCTGCTGCTAAAATAGAGCTACAATAGTAGTACATTCCTACTGGACTCTTATGATATAAAGATTTCTTTTGAGAAAATAGTTTTTTTCATTTTTGAATTATTTATACATATTGGGATATAACTATGAAAAAGGAAATGTTTATGTATGTTTCAAAATTAAATTTATGTTTATATTTATATATTTTAAGCGCTATATCTTGGAAACCCCCCTTAACATACTGTATATTGAGTTTCTTTTTTCAGCCTTTCTGGTCATTGAGTTTATCAGATTATCGTCGAGAAATGTAAAAACGATTCTACGACTTCTTTTCTTGAGTACATAGTTTTAACAATAACAATATACATTTTTCGGAAGTTATTTTGGAATTGCTGGAGATAAATTTCTCTCGTTGGAGAAAATAGAGATACCTGTCAGGTGCCAAGTTTGATTGATTGGCTTTACACTGTCATCAAACAGTTTTGGCTGTTCCGAGGTTTGTGTGAAATCCGGTAAAAATTTAAAGTTGTGGGACAAAAATTGTAGACATACATTCGAATGTTTTATGTAATCCGAATTTCACTTTTAGAATATATAAAAATTGTTTGATATAATTCATGACTTGGACATTTTTGTGTGGAGGATTTTATTTAACATGTTGAAGGGAGTCAAGTTTGATTTTTAAACCTAAAACCATCTTATGAATAACATGTAAGATTTTAAGTTAATTAATGGTTTATTCATATAAAACATTTTAATCTGGTAATACATATATATATACAAAGATTAAGCTACTGGTTTTTTCATAGTTGACGATAAAATTAATTTAACTTTATCGATTTACAATGCATTCATTTATTCTCTGTGTATTATTTAATGCTAAAAACTAGATGATCTTGTAAAGTTTTTTTCTTTAGTATTTTATAATAAAAAATAATATTGCAGGACAAACAATGTAAAAAATACTTTCAAAATGAAAATATATTTATACGCCTACGTTTTTGATGCTTAACTAACTAAAAATAATAAAAATATAAGTCGGACTTTCAAGAGGGTATTGAAATGCGTTCTGAGCAAGAAATATATCCAATTAAATAAATTATTTTAAAACCTTTTCCTAACTACAATAAACACTTTTTTTGTGTTTATGATTAAAATAGATACAAATTGTTAGGTGGTTTCCTGTTCTTAAATAAGAAGCATCACATCCGGAAATCAATTTAATGGTTGTCAGTCATCTCTTCAACGGTCGCCTTGGAAACTAGAAATTGGCTTAACGTCTTAATATATGATTGGTAGGTACATTGGCAAACATAACCAAGCCTCATTGTCATGTTATTCCGATTTACTCTGATAACCGTTCTGTAGTTTTTTTATAAATTAGAAAAATATAAGTGTGCTCTTTCACAACCTTTGCCTTAGTCTTACTTCTTTCGACAAATAAAAACAATTTAATACGAAAAACCAATCAGCAATAATTTTGGTTTTACGCACCAACCTTTTTTTCAAATGTGCAAATGCAAGGTTAAAAAGGCAGTCAACCTTTTTCAAAAAATAAAAGAATATACACAGATTGCAGCTAATGCAAAAAGTTAAAAATATTAATTGAAAGTAGAATATATGACTCTTTTAGATAATCTGAAGGTATTGAATAAACTAAAAACAATGCTAGTATACTTAATATGTTATTGTTAAATCAATAATATGTGTTTAATACAGTTATTTGTAATCTATTTGCATGTTTTTAACTTATTTGAAAGAAAATGTTTTAAGGCTCTTTGGTATTATACCAGATGAAATCCAACAGTTTATACAATTTTCGTTTAATCATATTAAAATTGTTTTAAAACCGGCGAAACTGATATGTTAGTAGTAGCCCCTAGGCTGTTTTGCCGCACCAGCTGATTTGACCGTTAAGCGGAAATGACGTGTAAAGCCGGAAATGACGGGGGATTTGACAGTTAGGTACGATAGGGGTGGAAATGGCGTGTTTTATAGCGGATTTGAGCTGACAGCAAGAAGGTGGTAACAGGATACAGGTGGTAGGAGCTGGTGGTAATGGATAGGGGATGAAACAGCTGTCTGTACAGTAGTGTGTTTAAATAGCTAATACTTGTTCGTTTGCAATTGTCTTAAATGTATTGGGCATATCAACCAACAGCTACACCAAGGTTTTAAACCAAAACACAGCTTACATGTACAGACAATAAATTGAGTTAAAATCATATTGTCGACGGAAACATTTTAACAGTAGCCTACAGTATTGTACTAGTGCCCGCGGCGGCGTGGTGCAAGGTTGTGTCACCGGCCGCCGTGAATTAGGCTGAGGCCGCGAAGGGAAAGTGAGCGGGCAGTGGAACAAGGTCAAATGCCCCTACTCAACCTCCATGTGGATTTGTATCCACAGTTCTACAGTTTGCTTTCGGACATAGCGGCGGAGTGTTGTACGGTCCTGGGTCTATCGTTTGCATCGTTGATGCCATCGTAATACTACACCTCGATTGACTCAACAACACAAGGTATTGTAAAAACCAATTTTAATTTATATCTTATGTTAGATAGTCGCAGGATAGCTGTTTGTGGTTAAAAGATGTTTATACAGAAATACGTTCCAAAATAGTAGATATATTTTCCCCATGTTAGTAAATATTTGTTGGTCTTAAAAAAACCTTAAGTAGTGGTGTATTACGGGTACTGGAGACCGTGACGTAAAAAATAAAGTAAAATTAAATATCGTTTATATTTTGTTAAACAGTTTGACAGATTAGACTTTGTGGTCAAAATATGTTTATATAATGGAGTCTTTAGAAAGACTGTTTTTTTTTTAAGTGAATTATACCCAATTCCATGTGTTCTGACTTGTGCCAATCAAATAAATTAGTTTGCCATCTTCAACGTCAGGAGGCTTTGGCACATTTAATCGTGTCGGAAAGCAAACCTCTAAAAACTTGTTGTCATAAAAGAAAATAAACGTTTTACCATTTTCGTTTTGTCTTTGTTCTACTAATTGATAATGTTTGTTTTGTAACAGATATTTAAATGTTACTTTTTCTGTTTCTATTGGACTTACTAGTTGAGGAAGCTTCATTTCTTGACATATGGCTTCGGGTGATAATTGATTAGAATAATTTGATCCTGATGCATTCCAATGTAGTGGTAATTTAATTTGCTTCTGAAACTTTAGACGTAGTGACATTGACTTGCGAAAATTGCTAGTTTTAGTAGTAGTAGATTTCTTTAAATTTTCTTTTATTCTCTTTAGTTTATCTTGTGTGATTGTACTTGGCTTATCCATAGTTAACATCAGAACAGAGCTGGCATATGTGAACAGTCTTCGTTGAAGGTTCGACACTGAATGATGTGATGTTGGAGGTTTGGAGACTTCCTTACTTAGTAGGTAGAATTACCCGACAGTAGGGAAATTTACCCGCGAAGCAGGGTAAACCTCCCAACCGACCCCCTCCCAACTGGCTCGCGGATAAAAGTAGCGGCAGCGAACGGACTGTAGTCAGTCTCACCCAACTGGCACAGCTGACTGGTTGAGTGTAGACTGACTGACTTTTGATTAAAACCTTTCGTTAGATTTGGCCAATCTAACTTAATGTTTTAGTCAATAGCATGTGCTGCATGTTGTTTTTTTAGCTTGTATCTTAGATGGTTTTACTTTATGGAGTGCATCGTGTCTTTAGTACTTGAATTGCGCAGAGTGTTGTATTTTTCTAATCATGTGATATTTCAGCTAACAAAGGATAAAGAAGTCCCCCATTAAAATGAACAATCTTTTGTGACTGTAAATATTCTATATTTAAAATTTAAGTTGACCATTTTGTAATTAGTTGAGAGGTCCAACGGCCTGCATACTATTCTGCATTTGGTTAAATTAAATTTTAAACTTTTGTTGTCATTGGTAGTTTACTTATGTCAGCTAACAATGAACACTTTCTTGTGACTGTAAATATTCTATATTTTAAAATTTAAGTTGTCCATATTGTAATTAGTTGAGAGGTCCAACGGCCTGCATACTATTCTGCATTTGGTTAAATTAAATTTTAAACTTTTCGTTGTCATTGGTAGTTTACTTATGTCAGCTAACAATGAACACTTTCTTGTGACTGTAAATATTCTATATTTTAAAATTTAAGTTGACCATTTTGTAATTAGTTGAGAGGTCCAACGGCCTGCATACTATTCTGCATTTGGTTAAATTAAATTTTAAACTTTTCGTTGTCATTGGTAGTTTACTTATGTCAGCTAACAATGAACACTTTCTTGTGACTGTAAATATTCTATATTTTAAAATTTAAGTTGACCATTTTGTAATTAGTTGAGAGGTCCAACGGCCTGCATACTATTCTGCATTTGGTTAAATTAAATTTTAAACCTTTGTTGTCATTGGTAGTTTACTTATGTCAGCTAACAATGAACACTTTCTTGTGACTGTAAATATTCTATATTTTAAAATTTAAGTTGACCATTTTGTAATTAGTTGAGAGGTCCAACGGCCTGCATACTATTCTGCATTTGGTTAAATTAAATTTTAAACTTTTCGTTGTCATTGGTAGTTTACTTATGTCAGCTAACAATGAACACTTTCTTGTGACTGTAAATATTCTATATTTAAAATTTAAGTTGACCACTTTGTAATTAGTTGAGAGGTCCAACGGCCTGCATACTATTCTGCATTTGGTTAAATTAAATTTTAAACTTTTCGTTGTCATTGGTAGTTTACTTATGTCAGCTAACAATGAACACTTTTAAGCTTTTGTTGTTATACCTAAACACAGACTCTTTCCTCACTACAACAGAAGGAGAGATAGAGCATGTTTGCTCCATCTCTTCTTTTGGTATTATTTTAAATGACCTTGACCTACTTACAGGACTTTAAAAATATTTTGGAAAAAATATAAAAACGGTAGTAATGGATCTTGTATATGTTTGAATCCGACCGGGCATATATTCTAGCTAGGGACCTACTATCGCTAGTTAATTTACATAAGCAGGTGCAGCGTTGTTCTACCGCCACCACTCAACCCGAGCGTATAAAAGGGCTGCGAGCAGACGGATGATTGTCAGTCTTGCACAACCGGTGAAGCTGACCGGATGGGCAAACTGGCTAAAGATGAGACCCTTAGTTTAGAGTTGGTACCACTCTAACCTAAGGTTCTTGTCACGTAGTAGTTATATTAGAAGCATGTTGATTGTAGTATTTGTTGGCTTGTAGTTAGAGGGTGTTTTGCGTATTTGTATCTTTGGTAAGGGTGTTGTATTTCTTAATTATGTGATGTTCTATTTCAGGTATCAAAATAATAAAGTCCCTATTAGTAATTTTATTTTCAATTTGAGTTGATCATTGTATGTTACAAAGTTCTAAGTGACATTAGTAAGTTGAAAACGTTCACACAAAACAAAAACATGAAACCAATAGTAAATTCATGACATAGAGTTCTCTTTGACATACACACATTTTTATGGGGACAGTTCGTTGACTGCGCTGCTCCGGCTATTGCTAATGAGTCTTTGATCAATACCATGAGGACAGTCCTTTGGCTGCGCTGCCTCTGATCAAAAAGACTGATACATTGGTCTTTAGCCAATTCAGACTTACACACAAACATGAAAATAAAACAAACACTAAGTTCCCCCACTATAACAAAATGAGATAGATGACATTCACACATTTTTATGGGGACAGTTCGTTGACTGCGCTGCTCCGGCTATTGCTAATGAGTCTTTGATCAATAACATGAGGACAGTCCTTTGGCTGCGCTGCCTCTGATCAAAAAGACTGATACATTGGTCTTTAGCCAATTCAGACTTACACACAAACACGAAAATAAAACAAACACTAAGTTCCCCCACTACAACAAAAGGAGAGATGGAGCTTATTTTTGCTCCATCTCTCCTTTTGGCATTATTTTGAAATGACCTTGACCTACTTACAGGACTTAGAAAGCTTCCCTTAAAATACATAACAAACACTAAGTTCCCCTATTACAACAAAAGGAGAGATGGAGCCAATTTTTGCTCCATCTCTCCTTTTGGCAATATTTTTAAATGACCTTGACCTACTTACAGGACTTAGAAAGCTTCCTTATAGTACATTATTGGGAACCGAGAACAGTTCTTTTAAGTTAACACCAAAGGACACAACATTTCCCCTCCAACCACAAGCTTTCCCCTCCACTTGAGTTTTGCTATAAAAGGAGGTTTGCTTCGCAGGCAATCATCATTCAATGGTCTGAAGTAGTCCTAGCTAGCTGAGTCAGCTCCAGTTACTATTCACTGTTTCATTTGCTATCATGGCTTACCTTAGAATTCCCACTAGACCCTCGAAAGTAGTTTCTTCATCTTCAAAGTCTCTTCCTCGATCTATTTTAATTTCATCACATGCGTCAGATCCAAAATCGGTTCTTCGAGAAATACTGCAGTCAGAAGGTGCAAGTCCTGGAGCAGAAGAACAATACACCTTCCGAGCCATTGGTGATCAATCTCCTCCACTGATTGAAATATTGTCTTCATCTTCATCTTCACAATCAAGTTCGTCTTGTTCATCTTCTTCGGAGTTAACCTCATCTGATTCATCTACAAGCTCTTCCTCGTCCTCTGACTGCACTGTTGCTGATATTCTATCAACACCTACTGCTACTAGAACTGCATCTCCACCTCCAACTTCTACACCATGTATTTCTCCCTCGACAACTCCACCTTTACAATTCACTATTCCACCACCCATCATATCTCCTCTAAAAGACTCCCTACCAGCCACTTCCAAATCCTTTGACCACCTTCACACTTCTCCTTCAGATAAGTGTAAACAATTAATTGCTGACAGGAGAAGAAAATTTGCACACACCCTCTCTAAGTGTCGATATGTTTTTAAAAAGGGTGCTAGTAAGGGGGAACACTGTGAAAAGGTTTGTGTTTTGAATAGTGATATGTGCTCCATTCATTCAAAACACAATAAAACCACAGAGTCTTCCAATAAAATTAAAGAACTTCCCAAAGCAATCCGGGTAAGAAGGATGAAAAGGTGTACGAAATATTTCTTTGTCAGATGTGTATGGTTTAATAACATCATTATAAAACGTAACGATACAGGAGAGCATTTTTCAATTAGATTACCAAGAGATGTTGTAAACCCTGAACATCCGAAAAGAACTGACTACCTTATCCGGGATGCTAAAGGAAGATTGTCTTGGAAATCTTCAATTTCCAAGATCAAAAAGACACGGTAATTTTTTTCCTTTTAACATTTTACATTACCAAAGATAACACAGTAAATTCAATTTTTCCAAATTCTTAAAAAAAAATGTGTGAGCAATTTGTTTAATTCTGATACATCATGTGTAAAAACATGCTGCAGAATTAAATGAATTGTTCACACATTTTTTTTATTATCTTGCAATGACCTTGACCCACTTCTTAAACTTAGAAATTTCTGCAAAATTTTAAAATAATGATAATATCAATTTCTACCACTACTAAAATTAAGGTGGTTTGTTTAACCCCACCCCCCTTTACCCCCACCAGTACATAAAGGTATAAATGACGCTTGATATTGCACACGATTCATTCTTAGATTGGAGCTAGCAGAGGCAAGTTTAACTATGAATTCCCCAGCTACAATAATAATTAAAAGAAACTTAAAAAACCTTCAAGAAGCATTTGCATTCAGGGGAAGTTTAGAAAAATATTTAAATCATAGTGTGACATGTCATTTTACTTTGTGGAAGGAAGAGAGAAACATCTGGAACTCAGAAGCAAACGGGTTGAAACTAGAATTAACTGATGTACGATTTAATAAAATAATTCGAAGGCTAGTGGAAATGTTAGAAAAAGGGTATATTGTGACTGCCACATTCTACATAAAACCAGACCGCAATAACTAAAAACAAAATGGAGTAAAGGTTAAGGGTGGGGGTAAAGGTAAATGGTGGGGGTTTGTCTATATAACATGTTTGCTGAGGTACAATCAGTTACTTCAGATTTACCACTCTTGTACATTATGTCTCCTGTGGACAATATTTTCCCGACAACTTCTTTTTTAAAAACCTTATTGGAAAACATTGTTTTTGAAGCTGGTTCAGAGGAAGAAGACATAGACTTGGAGGAAGAATCTTTATCCGAAGAAGAGTTGGATTTGGATGGTGACGAAAATTTGGAAGTATTGACTGATGAAGAGTTAGATGAAGAAGATAGAAGTTTTCTACTTGTTGAAGATTCATCATCTACTGAAGAGATGGTATGCTCGGAGAAACTTGTTGAGCTAAGGGAAACACCTACAACAAGTCATATAATGTTTAGTGCAATGTTTAGAAGTAGAAGACGATTGTTTGACTCTGACTCCGACTCTGACTCTGACTCTGATAGTGTACAAAAATTAAAATGAGAGGGTGGGTTGGGAGTTTGTTTTGCAAATCATCAATTTCCAAAACAAATACAGTAAATTTTCTATTTCTAAATTTTTAATCTTTGAAATATTTAATTTCTTTTAATTCCTGATAATCATAAAATCATAAAAGACACAGTAAATCGGCTTTTTCAAAATTTTGAAAAAAATGTCTGAGCAATTTGTTTAATTCTGGTATATCATGTTTAAGAAAACATGTTGCTGGGTTAAATAAATTGTTCGCACATTTTTTTATTATTTGACAATGACCTTGACCTACTTAAAGAATTTAAAAATTCCATGGTTCAACAATAAAAGAAAATGTTACCCATTTCCCCCACTACTATAAAGTAAAGTGGGGAGTGGTCTACCCCCCACCACTATATGGAGGTATAAAAGAGGTTTGACATCCTGCATTAAACATTCTTATTTTTGGAACTCGCAAACGCAAGCTTAGTCAAGATGGATAAACAAAAGATTAGACATAATGAAAGAGAAAGAAGGAG
This sequence comes from Macrosteles quadrilineatus, assembly GCF_028750875.1. NCBI lineage: Eukaryota > Metazoa > Arthropoda > Insecta > Hemiptera > Cicadellidae > Macrosteles > Macrosteles quadrilineatus. The sequence continues at coordinate 36,797,228 of NW_026542597.1, read as the reverse complement.
GGTGATGAAGCTAAATGAAACATTTGAGGTATTGAGAACCATACTCAAAGCTAAAAAAGGAACATCTAAACTTCAAATTATAAATTTATCAATTGAAAGAATAAGGTTTTTAGAAAAGGAAGTTGAAGAAGCAAGAATGAGGACTGTGGGAGAAATGAAAGAAGCTAGTGCTATAATTGATAACCACGTTGAAAAATTAAAAGAAGATGATGATGAAAAAATGCTGTCGGACATGATACAATTAATGAATGGTGAAATGGAAGAGCGAATTCTGTCGGAAATGATGGATTTATTGGATAGTGAAATTGATGAAGAGTAATAACAAATAAAAAAAAATGGGACGTGGGTAGGTTGGGTTTGTCTTGGAAATCTTCAATTTCCAAGACTATAACACAGTAAATTGGGGCTTTTCCAAGTTTTGAACAGTAAATAACTTTTTCCAAATTTTGAATAAAAAAATGTCTGACCAATTTATTTAGTTCTGGTATAACATGTGTAAAAACGTGTTTCAGAACTAAACGAATTGTTCACACATTTTTTTATTATCCTGCAATGACCTTGACCTACTAAACCGGAATAGTTAGTAAAAAATAAAATACCTTGTTTTTCTATAAATATGTTTGAAAGTTGAAGAATAGCCTGTATTTACGTTAGATTATAAAGAAATTGGGAAATGGGGTGATGACATTAATTTAATAGTAGTAGTAGAGGGGAGAGAGGGGAGGGAATGGTATAAATAGGGGTGGATGTTCACATCTTTCATCAGTATGCTGCTGCTTCTTGAATAGAGAACATCTACAACATGCTACGCTGCGCCATTTGTCAAGCCACATTCGAGGATGAAATAGATCTTCTACTTCATGAAATAGTCGATCATCCTACAAATGAAGAGGAATTGGAAGGATATCAAGACTTGATTGAAGAATTGAATAAAATAGGACAAGGAGAAGAAGAAGAACCGACACCATCTACTTCAAGAGATCGAGGAGAAGAAGAACCAAAACCATCTACTTCCATGCTACGCTGTGCCATTTGTCAAGCCACGTTTGAGGATGAAATAGATCTTCTACTTCATGAAATAGTCGATCATCCTACAAATTATGAGGAATTGGAAGGATATCAAGACTTAATTGAAGAATTGTATAAAATAGGACAAGAAGAAGAAGAAGAACCCAAACCATCTACCTCAAGAAATACAGAAGAAAAAGAACCAAGACCATCGACTTCAAGAGGCCAAGAAGAAAAAGACCCGAAATCATCCACTTCAAGACCAAGTGTTATCCATTACGCACCTAAACTTTCAACTTCACCTTCAACTGCTACATCTTCAACAAATGTGGAACTACACGCTCATGCTCTACCAGGTAAAGTGGTAACACATTTCAAAATTGACAATGCCGCATTAAAACTGGAAGAATTTATGTTTAGTGCAAAAAGACTAGTTATTAAAACGTTGCAAAGTGAATTACAAAGATTAAATTTTATAAAGTTTGGACTATTGCTGGATGTTATGTTTACCAACATACAAAATGAAACATCACCTAGAGGATTTTTAACAAAAAACAGAACCATTATGTTTGCCTCAGATATTGAATCAATAGTAGATGAATGTTTTGAAGAACTTTTGACGAAATTGCAAGAACATGAAGGCAGAGGATCAGGATGGACTGTATTGAACATATCGGGCTTGGATGTAAGAGTGCATAAACACGGATATGGAATGAGAGGTAGTAGCTATATTCCTCTACCCAAGAAAATTACTAATACTAAATCTTGTGTAAATGTACAAAATAATGATACTGAATGTTTTAAATATTCAATGTTGGTAAAATATGTCAAAAATAATGATCCGCAAAGGGTAGGAAGAGAATATGAAGAAGTACAGCACAATTATAATTTTCAAGGAATGAGCTACCCTGTAAAAATCAAAGATATCACCAAGTTTGAAAAAAAGAACCCAACCGCTTCTGTAAATATATATGGTTTAGATTCATCAAACAATGTATATCCTCTACGTATAAGTGCACACGAACTAAATAATCACACAGACTTATTATTAATCACCAAAGGTGAAATATCGCACTATGTATATATTAAGAATTTCAACAGACTGCTATCATTACAAGTGTCAAAGAAAACAGGAGGAAGTAAAACAATTTGTAAAAGATGTTTTTGTCATGTAAATAAACCTTTAAGAAGAGGAGGTTCTGAATGGTTAATGGAGCATAAAAGGTTATGCAACGGACATGATGAAGTTAAGATTAACTTGCCAGCACGTGATAGAGCATTTGTACAGTTTAATAACGTCATTCATCAATATAGAATCCCTATTGTTGTGTATGCTGATTTTGAATCTACACTACTACCATTGGAACATCAAGAGGAGGAAACAACAAGAAGAAACAAGTACCAGTTACATTCACCCAACAGTTTTTGTCTACTCATCAAGTCAACGCTTTCCGAAGAATATTTACAAGATTATGGACTGACAGCTGAACCAAAAGTGTATCGTGGTGAAGATGCAGCTAAACACTTTGTTGACGAGCTTTACAATATAGCTGAAAAAGTAGAGGCAATTTATACACAGGTAAAACCTATGACACCTATGTCACCCGTTGAAGTTCAAGAATACGATTTATCAATATCATGTTATCTATGCAAGAAGACATTTACAGAATATAATCATAAAGTGCATGACCACGACCATCTGACTGGAAGCTACAGAGGTGCTGCGTGTAACGCCTGCAACTTAAACTATAAAATTCCTAACTATATTCCAATTGTAATGCACAACTTGAGCGGTTATGATGGACATTTTATAATACCTGAATTAGGAAGGGACAATGGTAAAATTGATGTATTAGCCGTAACGATGGAAAGGTTTATTAGTTTTTCAAAAAAGGTCGGTAAAATTAAACTCAGATTTCTTGACTCCTACAGATTTATGCCTACTAGTCTTATGAAACTATCAGAAAATTTGACAAGAGAAAATTTAATAGAAACAAGTAAAATAGTGGACAACAACAAATTGGATTTAGTTCTTCGAAAAGGAGTATTTCCTTATGATTACATCGATGGATTGCACAGATTTGACGAGACATCACTTCCTCCGCCAGAAGCCTTTAGCAACAAGCTGAACAATTCAGAAATATCACCAGAAGATTACCAACATGCATGCAGAGTTTGGAACGAACTTGATATGGAAACATTAGGAGATTATTCAGATTTTTATGTTAAACTCGATGTGACCCTGCTTTGTGATGTAATGGAGGAATTCAGAAACACCTGTTTGGAAGCATACGGATTAGACCCTCTTCATTCTTTCACCTCTCCAGGATTAGCTTGGCAGGCGATGTTAAAAGAAACCAATTGCAAACTTCAACTTTTAACAGATATTGATATGGTGCTGATGATTGAGTCCGGTGTCAGAGGAGGATTGACTCAAAGCGTTGTAAGACATGTGAAAGCCAACAATAAAGACCTGCCAAACTACAATCAGCAAGAGCCATCAGTTTATCTAGGGTATTTTGATGCAAACAATTTGTATGGATGGGCAATGTCCAACCCCCTTCCATATGATAACTTTAAATGGATAGACCCAGAGTCAATTGGAGATATTGTTCAAATTCCAAAACATGGTGATACAGGATATATTTTAGACTGCGATTTCGAGTACCCAGAACATCTACACGACCTTCACTACGATCTTCCTCTTTTACCAAAAACTGAAATTTCACCAACTGGAAAACATCCTAAATTAATGATGAATTTAAATAACAAACAAAGATATGTTGCGCACTTTTGGATTGTACAACAAGCACTTGAATTAGGACTTCGTCTAACCAAAGTACACAGAGTTTTAGAATTTACTCAATCTTGCTGGCTGAAACCTTACATCGATTCCAACACTACAAGAAGAGCAGCAGCAACGTCAGCCTTCCAAAAGGACTTTTTTAAATTAATGAACAATGCGATATTTGGTAAAACTCTGGAAAATAAAAGGAAACACAAAAATGTAAAACTTATAACAGATGCTAGGAAATTGGAGAAACTTGTACAGAAGCCCAACTTTGGATCATCAGTAATCATTAATGAAAACCTTGTTGCCGTATCTATGAAGAAAACTAGTATAAAAATGGATCGACCTTTGTATATAGGAATGTCAATATTAGATATATCAAAAACGCACATGTATGATTTTCACTACAACAAGATGGTTGCACATTATGGAAGAGAGAACATAGTTATAACTTACATGGATACAGATGCTTTTATTTACAAGATAATTACTCAAGATATGTATAGAGATCTTCGCACATTTGTATATAAAGATGAATTTGATTTTTCTGACTATCCTAAAGATCATCCGAACTACGATCAGGACAGAAACAAGAAAGTATTAGGGAAATTTAAAGATGAGGCTAACGGAGTGTTACTTGAAGAAATCGTAGCACTTATATCAAAATTGTATGCTGTGAAACTACATGATGACAACATTATAAAAAAGGCAAAAGGCGTAAAGAATTTGTATTTGAAGAAAAATGTACTTTTTGAAGACTACAAGCAAGTGTTGTATGAAGATAAAGTTATAACTGCACACTTCAACACAATCAGGAGTTATAATCATCAACTGTACAGCGTGACAGAAGTTAAGAAGGCGCTCTCCTGCAACGATGACAAACGACACATCCTACCAGACCGGATCCACACACTTCCATTTGGTCACTATTCCCTTAACCCTATCGACTAATTACCTTTTCATCGTCCTACACCACGTATCCTTTCTCCTTTCCGTAAAATTGGGGGAACACAGCATTGTCCGCTGTGTTCCCCCTTTTTTACACAAGGTTAGAATGACCTTGACCTATATAAGGAGATGCAAGAAAAAATGAAAATCATTACTTTGCCAACATTGACAGTGAAAACAACATAATGGCTTTTAAAGAAAACATTGTAAATGAGCTACACAAACCTGCAAGAGTAAACTTTCCAAGAAGAAATACAACTGTTAAAGGAATAAATGATTTGTATCAAGCAGATTTGATTGAAATGCGACCATATAGTAAAATAAATAAAGGACATCATTATATACTTACAGTGATTAACTGTTTTACCAAAGTTGCAGATGCATTACCATTAAAGGATAAAACTGGTAAAAGCGTAACACAAGCCATGGAAATCGCTATAAAGAGAGATAAAAACAAAATGAAACATTTACAAACTGATGATGGCAAAGAATACTTTAATAAAAGTTTTTCAAAGTTAATGGAAAAATACAACATAAACCACTACTCAACCAAATCTGAAAAAAAAGCGGCTATAATTGAAAGATTTAATAGAACGTTAAAAGGAGCGATGTATAAAATGTTTTCAAACAGAGGAACCTACTTATGGATTGATATTTTACCAAAGTTAATAAGTGATTACAACAACAGGTTTCACAGAACTATTGGGATGACACCAAATGAAGTAAACAGTAAAAATGCTAAACTTGTATTAAAAAGAATAAAGCACAATACAAAACCTAAGGTTGAAATAAAGAAGCCTAGAAAATTCAATGTAAATGATAAAGTTCGAATAAGTAAGTATAAAACGATATTTACTAAAAAATATCTACCTAATTGGACAAATGAAGTATTTACCATATACAAAGTGCAACCAACTATACCAGAAACATACATATTAAAGGATAATAAAGGCAATTTGTTACAAGGTGCGTTCTACGGACATGAACTATTAAAATCTACAGTAGGTGATGTATATCTTGTTGAAAAAGTGTTACAAAGGAAAAAAGACCAAGTTAAAGTACGATGGTTAGGTTTTAACAAAACAGAAGATTCTTGGATACCTATAAAAGACCTAATTTAACGGGAACAGCTCATTGTACTATTGGATTTCGAATAAGATGGAGATTGTTTGTCATAAAGATCAATTCAACATTAGTAATATTGATGATTACACTGTTGATAACGACACAATCAACACTGGCAAACATGGAAGTTTACTTCCAAACACAGTCAGATGTATTATAAGTGGTCCTTCAAACTGTGGAAAAACTAATGTCGTATTTAATTTGATTACAAATCCTAAAGGATTGAGGTTTAATAACTTATATATTTTTTCAAAGTCACTACATCAGCCAAAGTATCAATTGTTGGAGAAAATCATATCGAAGGTGTCAGGTGTTAACCTTTATAAATTTAACGCCAGTGATAAAGTTTTGCAACCAAACCAAGCTAAACCATATTCAGTATTTCTATTTGATGACGTTTCGTGTGAAAATCATGATACTATTAGGAACTATTTCGCCATGGGAAGACATAATAATATCGACAGCATATATATAGGACAAACATACAGTAAAATTCCAAAGCAGCTTATCAGAGATAATGCAAATGTTATAATTTTGTTCAAACAAGATGAAACCAACCTGAAACACGTATATAACGATCATGTAAATGCTGATATGTCATTTGATAAGTTTAAACAAATTTGTGGAAAAGCATGGGCAGAAAAGTATGGATTTTTGGTCATTATGAAAGAACAAGCCATAAAAGACGGACGATATAGAATAGGGTTTGATAAATACGTTCTGCTTCACTAAATATCACTATTTCAAATCAACACTTCGTACTGTAAACATGGCAAGTCAAGAAAAGCTCTTAAAAGAAAGAAAATCACTTAGTGATTCTATTAGACATAAAAACAGAGCTCTGAAGTTAGGTATAAGTGAAAGAGAAAAGTTTATAGAATCAACGTTTAAACCCGTTACTGATCCTTTAAACAGATTAGTTAAAAATATTGAAAAACCTTTCGAAGGAGATGCTATTCTACCGATTTCTAAGTATGAAAAAGAATCAAGAGATTATGAACAATACAAACAATTTCAATCAACTGAAGAAAGTGGTGAAAGTGAAGAAAGTGAAGAAACAGAAGAAACTGAAGAAACTGAAGATTCAAGAGAAAAAGAAGGATTTTCCGCAGGTCAAGAAGAAGGATCTACTAATCCTACAAATCTAAGTACATTAAGCACAAACATAGCATTCAAAGGGAATTTGGGCAGAAAATATTTATTAAAGATGTTACATTCAACACAGGCTATTCGAAGATATCATATTTATGGAGCTAGACTAGAAGACAATGGTATTATGATTGGAGACAGTAATTTAGATATTGATGAAAACGATAACATCCTTATTGGTAACCAAAAATATAAAGGTACAACAGGACTGTTTGAACTTATTTTTAAAAACAAACCTGGTAAATATACCAAAAAAGACCTATCAGTGTTTAAAAATATACTAAATGATACAAATGCACATAAAAAGCAGTATTCCAAAGATTTGCCCATTTATCGAAATCGATCAATAAAATACACAAGTATCATAGCTGATCTTTTTCCAACACAAGTGAAAAAATCTCAACTTAAAAGAAGAGCTATATCTACAGCTGAATTAAATGTGTTACACAAAAGACCAAGAACCAACGAACCTACATCTTCAGGGAAAGGATTATTAAAAAGTCTATACAATACCAACATAATATATTATAATGATGTCAATAAGCTGGTTGATCGAATGAGATTATTACATGAAGCCATGGAAGCCGGTCATACCGGATTGGACAATGAATGGGTAGCTTTAATCGATGAACTACGAAATCGAAGGATTATTGTTTAATCATCGCATATAAAAGGAGGACAAGAATCGAGGGAACTCAGTTGAATCATGAGCGTGGACAAGTTTGGAAGGTATTCCAATTTTGGAGAAAAACCAAAACCCAATGGTAAAAGATATAGTTTACCATTAACAGCTGAAGGAGATTATAACATAAGCAGCAAACGATTGAAGTTTGTAAAAGATCCAGAAGATGATAATGATGCAATAAATTTGAAAACTTTAAAAAGTGAAAAATTGTTGAGCTTACAACTTCAAAACGACTCTTATAATGCCAAGTCTCATAGAATAACAAATGTTGGTGAACCAATAGAAAACTCCGATTCCGTCACCAAAGATTATTTACTTTCAAAACTGTCAAATACTTTACAAGTTAATAATGAAGTTTACGATGTTAAAAACAGAAGAGTTACAAACTTAGCTGATCCTGTCGATAGTCAAGATTCAGTCAATAAAGGATATTTACATTCTATAATCCCTGAAAGAAAAGAAGATAGATTCTCTTTTTATAACTTTGTTATAAATGATATAGGATACCCTAAAGAAGATTCGGATGCAGTTAACCTCAAATATGTTAAAGATAATTGTATTATTCACGATAGTGAACAAATTGATTGCAAAGGTAAAATATTACATAAGGTTAAAGAAGGATTAAAACCAACAGATGCTGCCACTGTAAGTCAAATCATGTTACAAAAGAATGGAAATTGGCATGCTGAGAACAAAAAGATAACTAATGTAAAAGGTGGAGTAAATCCTGAAGATGTGGTAGTTTTTAAACAAGTTCCTGTAATAACCGATGAATATAAACATAATAATATAAAGACCACCACTTTTGATTGTAAAAACTTACCATTAGCAAATGTTCATAATGCAGTTTTACCTCACGAAGCGGTAACTTTGGATCAGATGAAAGATCATATAAAAAGCCAGTGTATAATAAAAGATGAACAAAATGAAGAAATATACACATGTAATAATAAAAGAATTACAAATCTTGAAGATCCACAACAAATGGATAATGCTGTCAATGTAAACTATCTTGCTAGACTTTTGGGTACTGTAATGTTTGATTTTCACAATATGATACCAGCATATCCAGGACATAACAAAGTGCATCCAGATCAAAGAGATCAATGGATTGATAGGGTTATTATGAAGCAATATTTTATGTCTAGCAGAACAAAGATGCTTAGAACTAAACCTGTAGAAAGATTTCACCATTAGAAAAATGTTTACAATGCAGTTTTACCTCACGAAGCGGTGACTTTGGATTAGATGAAAGATAATATAAAAAAGCAAGTGTTAATAAAAGATGAACAAAATGAAGAAGTACACACATGACGTAATGATACAACATATTCAAAATATAACAAAGAAGATGAAAATACAAAAAAGTATAATATGGATTGATAAAGGTACATAATAAGAAATCAATTCGTAAATGAAACATTCATTGTCAAACACTTGAGGAGTGAAGCCGATGTGGGTACATTCCCCTATAAATAGAGATGTTAAAGGTTAAGCACATCAGTCGTGATATAGAGAGCTTGAAGAGAGGAAGAGGATTGACATCATCAGCAGTTTCTCTATTATCTAAACCAATTGGAGCAATTGTTAACAAAACAATAGATTTACTACCAGTAGAACTGCATTTGCCTGGAGGATATCAATACTGTGGACCTGGAACAAAATTGAAAAAACGTCTGGAAAGAGGAGATTCTGGAATAAATAAACTAGATCAAGCTTGCAAACAGCACGATATAGCATATTCAAAGTTTGCAGATACAAAAAATAGATCCATAGCGGATAGAGCGCTTGCTGAAAAGGCTTGGCAAAGAGTAAAATCTAGTGACGCAAGTTTTGGTGAAAAAGCAGCAGCTTTGGCAGTAACAGCAGCAATGAAGACAAAAACTACGTTTGGAGGAGGAAAGAGGAGGAAAGGCCGAAAACGAACGGTTAAAAAGCAAGGAGGTAGGAGGTAGTATTAAAAGGAAAAGAAGGAATAATCAAAATAAAAAAAAACAAGAAACCAACAATATGGTCAATGATAAAAAAAGGAGGAGGATTATACTTAAGACCATACCGTGTGTATTAAACAAGAAAAAACAAATACTAATTCCAAACAAAGAGTTGACAAATAAAGAATTAATTATATACGCTTCTTGTATGAAAATACCATTTTTTAGAGGAGTGTTTATGAAAGATGCATTGCCCGGTAAAATATGGAAAAATGAGACTGGAATAGTTAATTTAGAAAACAGTGAAGGTCCTGGCACTCATTGGATATGTTATAAAAAACTTGATCGAATTATTTATTATTTCGATAGTTACGGTAATATGCCACCACCTAAAGAGCTTCAACGTTACTTTCGCACAGCAAAACAAGTATTTTACAACTATAACAGAGAACAACCTGACAATACAACAATTTGCGGACACTTATGTTTAGATTTTTTAGCTAGAAGCGTTAGTCAACTTTAAGATGTCTTCCTATACGGTCTCATTGACCGGCACTTCATCAACTCTGCGCAGTATTCTATTTCCAGCTCTACGATTGCAAAAAGGAAGATTATGGGAAGCTGCATTATTGGATTTAACAACATACAATTCTATTCCAAATATTTCTGAAGGAGTCAATAACAAATTACACTATTACAAAAGCAAAAATAATTTGGGAGAATTAACACCAATGAAAGAAATTAGTTTACCGACAGGATCTTACGAAATAGACCATATTAACGAATTTATACAAAAACAAATGAAAAACGAAGAACTTAACGAACTTGTTCAAAAGGAATCAGAAAAAGAATATATAACAATAAGAGGAAATAACAATACCATGAAAGCTGAAATAACTTCTTCCTATTATATTGATTTTACTCAAAAACATTCAATTGGAGGATTATTGGGATTTTCTGAAACAACTCCAATACTAGAACCTAAAAAGACCTATTCTGGTGATAAAACTGTAACAATACTGAAAGTTAATACGATAGACATTACATGTAACATTATACAAGGATCATACAGAGATGGAGAGAATAGTCATATATTGCACACATTCTATCCGACAGTCGCCCCAGGTTTTAAGATTGTGGAAAAGCCACAAAACTTGGTGTACCTTCCCTTAAACACCAGTGTGGTTTCAGACATCGTGTTGAACATACTAGATCAAGACGGAAACCTCATAGACTTCAGAGAAGAACGTATTACGATCAGGATTCACATAAAAGCATCAACCTAAACCATGGGATTGTCATTCAAGAAGAGAGAGTTGTCGGGTAAACACCTAACTAGCTCATCATCTGCAAAAGGATTAACTACTGAAAACATTCGGTTTTTACAGGATATTGGATTAAAACTCATTGAAAATGGAAATACTGGATATAGCACAAGGACCGACATTCGACGAGACTTTATGGGAAAAGGAGTATCACACGCACAACCCCTACGCTTCGTCAAAATTGAATAATAATGATGAAATTAGAATTCCTATACAACAACAGGATATTTACACTCTTCCGTGCGAAAGTTATCTATATATTGAAGGAAGAGTAACAAAAAAAGATGGAACAGCTGGAACCACCGTTCCTTTTATCAATAATCCAATGGCATTTTTATTTGATGAAATTAGATATGAAATATCTGGAGTAACTGTGGATTCTACAAAGAAAGTAGGTTTAACAAGCACATTAAAAGGATTAGCATCTTTGACACAAAACGAGAAGAATTTGTTAAGAATTGGAGGATGGGTTGCACCCGATAACGACACAATCACCCCTGATTCTGCAGGGAACTTTGATTTCTACATACCATTGAAATTATTTCTAGGCTTTGCTGAAGATTACAGAAGAGTAATAATAAATGTGAAACAGGAATTAGTGTTATTAAGATTATCAAATGATAAGGATACTATTTGCGCAGCAACTGGAACCACTGATGCAAATTTAGACTGGAATTTAACTTTGGACAAAATCGTTTGGAGAGTACCACATGTGCGATTAAATGACGAACATAGAATAACACTGTTGAGACAACTGAAATCAGATAGAGATATTGTAATACCATTCAGAAGTTGGGAATTTTATGAATATCCAGTTTTACCTAAAACACAAAGACATACATGGACTGTAAAAACATCTACTCATTTGGAAAAAGCAAGATATGTAATATTTGCACTACAAACAAAAAAAAGGAATAATATACTAGCTAATGCCGGTCATTTCGATCATTGCAAACTAACAAATTGTAAAGTGTTTCTTAATTCACAATTTTTCCCTTACGACAACTTTAATATTTCTTTCACTAAGAAGAGGTACACTGTTTTGTATGATATGTACGCTAGATTCCAAAGTTCATACTACGGGAAAACAAACACCCCGATACTGTCTCCCGAGCAGTACGAATCAAAAGCTCCAATAATTGTAATAGATTGTTCAAAACAAAACGAATCTGTAAAGTCATCAAGTGTGGATATAAAAATAGAAATGGAGTTTGAAGAGAACGTTCCTGATGCAACATCTGCATATTGTTTAATTTTGCATGATAAAATTGTAACGTACACACCATTGACGGGATTAGTCAAAACAGTGTTGTAAATGAGTTTCACCACAACCACCAGTCGGCTATAAAAGGAGGAGCTTCGCACACCACCAATCAGTCTTTGCTCGTTCGTTGAATGGGTAACATCCTACACTACATCATGAGTAAAATGAGTTCTCCATCAGTCGTACAAAAGGATGCAGAGGAAGCAGCATTATTGGATCAAGAAAACCATCAAGAAATCGTCAATGAAATAGAAGAGTTTTTAAAGTTTCGAAAACAAGAAGACAAGGAGGACAAGGAAGAAAAAGAAGAAAAAACTAAAAAAAATGGCACTAAAAGGAAGCGGAAAGATGAAGATACAATCCCAATTAATATTTTGAAAGAAGTTTTCCTACGCATTTACTATCCTATCTCACTATGTTTGGGTAAAAGTGTAACAGCTGGACTAATGAAATCTTCGGAATATACACCTACAGTAATCTTGCAGCATGGTACAAAAATGGTTATATTTTCTGAAACGGCATGGGAATCTTTTCTAAAACATTTAAATCTAATTGAATGTTACTTAAATACTAATGTTTGCGGAAGGAAAACTAATATTCGACTTTTGGATTCTGACAATGAAATTGACATAGTAAAGAATCGTGGAACACTACAAGTACGATTTAGAGATTTAACTCAACATGAAAGTAAAATTTTACTCTCACGTGAAGAATTCTACATTTTAATGCATGCAACGTCTCCTATCTCTAGATATATGAAACAACTTGTATTCTCAAGTTCAATCATCAAAGAGTATTTAATTGATACACTGGAAAAACAACCGGAAAGCACCATATTATACGGACACGTGGATACATCTATTTTTAATAGATTGCCTCATGAAGTTGGTATGTGGAGACAGTTAAGGAACTTCGAATCAATTGATGAAGAAGCGATAGAAGCGATAGAAGCTGTTGAAGAATATGAAACTATAAACCAAGAAGAACCAGCAACCCAAGAAGTGTAATTAAAGAAAAACAGTATAAAAGAGTGACCAAGGCGCGGTGTGAATTCAGTTGAACACTATACGTGGTGGTGTGTAGATAGGGTTAAACATTATGGATATAAAACCCTGTGTAATAGAATTTCAAGCATTTCGTGATAACAAAGATGAATTTGTGATAAAAGAATTAGTGATTTTAGATTTGATTACACATGTCGTATACCCGTTTATATTTGAAGCTCCATTTTCAGTAAACCAATTGAATGACAAAGCAAGAAGAACAAACAAATGGATAACCAAACATTTTCACCATATTCAGTGGAACGAAGGATTGATAAGCTATAAGCACTTGAACAATATCATGTATCATTTTTCTAACAAGTTTTCCCATATTTATACAAGAGGATCGGAAAAAAGACAATGGATACAACAATACACATATCACGATGTTTTCGACATAAGAATGGACAAGGATCATCAAATTAATTATGGACCTATTTGTACTTTAACAGATCACTCTTATCGCACAGTAACACAATGTGCACTACAAAACGCATACCGATTAGCTAATTTTCTAGTTCTTCACTATTGGGACAAAAATAAATTCAAACAGCAACAGTGGAAGTATTACGAAGGAAATAGCAGTGGAGGGGGGAACGTGTGCTATAAATACAGTGGACAGTCTCAGGATCCTCATCAGTATTACTCCAGACATCGCAGAGGCAACATCTCACAGGGTAGTCCTAATCAAGAAAATGGCTTCACAACAGTTTCTCCAGTCTTTGGTGGATCAGTTCAACACCCAGTCCAAATCCAGCATTCTAAGTACTAAGAAATGTCACGAATTGAAGGAACACAAACACTACATCGTTCACGAGCTGAAGAAGACAGAAACTTCACATGGAGACGCAATTTTAGCATCACTGAGCGAGGCACCGTTTTCACCAGGTGATGAACCGAAATTTCAAGTTTATCTTCCAAGACGATTTGTACAGCAACTACAAAACGAAGACCTGCGAGGTATTCAACCAGGATCCCTCTATTTGGTATCACACGGAGTTTGCGGAAACAATTCCACTGAACTATCTCTACACATCACCCATCAATGTTAGTTTTAAGTTTTTTTCTGTAAATAACCATCTATGTACATATGTTTGTTAAATGTTTTTGTCATTAAAAAAATAAATAAAAAAATTAAAAGAGGAAACAACATATCAGCATATAATTAATTCTATATGCTGATATGTTGTTTCTTTTTTTAAAATTCAAACAAATGACCTTGAACTTTTTTACTATAAATAACAGGTCTTACACGCAGTTGCTCTCAGTCTTGTTTTAACAATTCACCGAGCATCATGTCACAGCGTAAATACAATTTACCTTTTGTTTACAAATCCAAATACGATTTGGATAGCTATTGTTGTAATTTAAAATGTTTTAGAAAGCCTGAAAGTAAAGTTGATGGAAAAGCTTGTAAAAAATGTGAGTCTGTTGGCTATTGCAAATGTAGGTGTAAAACATATCAAGACAAGCATCAAAATTACATACACGATCTAACACAAATGGTTAACCTACTATGGAAAAATGTAGACTAACTTGTGACAGATGCATGAGAGCTGCTGACTCTTGCACTATAAATAGCAGCTCACAACACATTGCTTTTCATTCTTGTTTTAGAATTCAGTCGAGCAACATGTCACAGTGTAATTCCAATTCATCTTTTGATCCCAAATCGGAATACGATTTAAAATACTATTGTTGTAATCTAAAGTGTTTCAAAACACCTGAATGTCAAGTAGATGGAATGGCTTGTAAAAAATGTGAATCGTTCTCCTATTGTCAATGTAATTGTAAAACGTATCAAGAAAAACGGAAACATCACTCACAAGACAAGGGACGTAGAATCAAAATACTTTTAAAACGGATGGAATGATGCCCTCATGATGCTCTCCCCCACCTCTACTACTTTCCCCCACCTCTACTGCTTTAGCTCCGCCCACTTCGTCAGGGACCTGCACTTCTTTACACGCAACAGTCACTTCGCATCCAGCTCTTCACCAGTCAACTCAACCTTTCTCGTTTACTTTGCACAAGATGGCCAACCTACAACAACAACAACAACAACAACAACAGTGGACAAGTGATATTGAAGACTCTGACCTACACCAAGCATGCATCGAAGCAGAAGAGCAGGAGCGAAAACGAAAGGAAAAAAAACTACTTCAACTGCTAGAGGAGGAGAAAGAGATTCGACGCAAATTTGATCGTGTTTGGTGCGCTCAGCCTCGAGACAACATCGAATGGGCCGAGCACAATGCAGACATGGCAAGATGGAAAGAGCTCCATAATACAATAGAGGAGTTGAAGAAGTAAACATCCAAGTACACAAGCGTCGCCGAACTACACAAAACGGCCTTTATAAAGGCCACCAATAAACTCATTCGTTTTACACTTTAGCAAACGCTCACTCTAGATACGTACGTTCGCACATGTTTTCCTTATTTATTGTAATAGTATGTAAGTTATTGTCATCCCTCATGTTTTATACAAATAAACAATAAACAAAACAAGGAAGCTATCCTACACTACAACTGTAGGCTAGCTTCCTTTTTTTAAAACACAAACAAATGACCTTGAAAATCATATGATCATCCTAATTATGACGTCAGCTCAAATCCGCTATAAAACACGCCATTTCCACCCCTATCGTACCTAACTGTCAAATCCCCCGTCATTTCCGGCTTTACACGTCATTTCCGTTTAACGGTCAAATCAGCTGGTGCGGCAAAACAGCCTAGGGGCTACTACTTATGTTTTCAACGTATTTAACAGGAATGAAAATTTTATTATTGGAATAAAGATAATGCAGTGTATTATTTGAGACACTCACAGACTTATAATTTCCTGCACCAATTAATAACTCTTTCCATTCAATAATCGAAATTAAAAATAATCGATTTTTTAAATCTGTTACTGAAGAGTGTATTTTCGAAAATGTATGTAAAATAAATAACTATAAAAATACTTTTCACGTGCTACCTATGATCAACTTATAAGTGTTTCTTCCTTAACAGCAACGATATATGGTTTTAAAAAGTTCGCCTTTGTAAAGTTTTAACATCTGAACTCGAAAGAACAATCACTTCAGATATATAAAAAGCTTAGTTCGTAAACAACGACAGTTGTACCAACAAACAAAGATGATTGGTTTCATCTGTCGGTCTTCCTACGTCTTTTATGTGTTTCTCTTCGTCATTATTTCCGAACAAAATAAAGGTGTTGTAAACAATGTCATTAAAACTTTACCAAACATCTTACGGTGTATTTTAAAATGTAGACCTATTTGCATATTTTAGGCTTCACATTATGTTAATAGAAAGTTGCTGATTAACGTAATTATTAAGCTAATATTTCGTTTTGATCGGAAGCTTTTTGTGCATTTATAGTTGTAAAAAGTCAGTATAATAGAGGGTAAGAAGTAGAAACACATCATAATATTTTAACTATTTTTTTTCAGTTGGCAATGTTCATCTTATAGTTCAACTCTTAACCTACAGCATTATCAGGCAAAACAGGAATAGACGAAGAACCAACGTATGTTCTATAATGTAACATTATGCCAAGTATACGTACTGTTAATGGGTAGGGAAAGGTTCCACCACTGAAGTGCTTGTGTGGGTAGGGAGTACCTAATGCTAAAGGCGGAGTCGTAATTGATAGAGGATTATATTGAAATACAATTACTGCAGCTAAATAATAATTTAGATTCAAAGACTCCGATTAAATCTACTAAAAAAAAGTTATATAATTTTAATTACTAGGAAACTTGAGGCAAAATAATGATAATACGGTTAACTGGAAAATTGGGTAGCTATAGTGCTAGCATGATAATCATGTCATCAATAAAATCGTTTTTTGATCGTTCTAAAATGGGCTCCAATTGTCCTAGATCACCGGGTTTTAAAAAGTTATATGGGTTTACTTGCCCTAAAGTCACTTATGAATATGATACTGTAAAATGCTTCTTTTGAAAATTATAATTGCGTAAGCAACGAAACAAAAAACTGTACTAAATCAAGTACATAAAAAAACTTTTCCCATTCTATCAACTTACCCTAGTCGTAACTCTCCATGATTTCATGGTTAGCTTTAACAATACACTTACAGTTCATGGCTGTTGACGTTGTAATGTACATTACTAGAAATTATATGACAATGTTATGGTATGTAACCTAGGAGCGAGCTGGTGTAGTGGTAGAGCGCGGGACTTCGGCGCCCGAGGTCCCGGGTTCATATCCCGCCAATCACTAATGGATTTTTCAAAGGTGATGTTATTAGCTGCTGGTCGTTATTCTTTGTGGGTTTATATTCTGATTCAGATGTCATCATACTACAGTGGAACCTCATTAACAAGGCAGCCTTGATAAGGAATAACCTTTGTTAACGTGTGTCTTGATTTGAATCCCATGTTAGTGGAAACCTAAATAAAAAGTTAACCTTAATAAGAGTCCTTTTTCTATGATCACCATTAGAGCCTTGTTATCTACTGCATTTATGGTTTGAAATAACATAAATTATTGGTGTCCACCACCCATCCATACAAACTTTATAGTTTCTGTTTTTAAAAGATTCAACTAAGTATTTTAAAAATTGTATGTGCAATATTATTTTACGAGTATTTTACCCAATATTTTTTCGTATAGTATTTCATAATTTGTTATACATCTAAGCTCACTCGTAGTTAATCAACAAGGATATTAAATACTTTATATTCTTCTGTGAAATATCTCTTGAACAAATAAAAATGGAGTACAAACTACTTAAAAGAGGAACCCTTTGAATCCAAGTTATCTCTCTAATGGCTTTTTGAAAGAACAAACGATGATTGAAGATTCTGACCTTCCTTACTTTGACCCCAATTTGTCTTCATAATTCTTCCTTGTATCGAAAAATCATTCCTCACACATTCTTAAATATACTGCAGTTTTTATATTTTCAACAACGGAAGGACTTTTTAGATGAAGACTATATCTTGACCGCGGGGCTGGGGCAGAAGGCAATACAATGTTTCTTGTTAAATACAGATTTATAGGTCTAATTCATGGAGGTTCCTACTCTAATCCCTTTTCTTGCAATAAATAGTCTACTTCCCTATCATATATCTACAGTACCAATTCAACAATAGGATTATCTGTAGGCTAGATAAGTTAATGTATTTTTCAAGAAAATGTGGCTACTTTGTAGCAAATATTCGTTTAGTAGGCCCTACTGTACATTATAAATTTTAAAATAGGTCATACTTTTTTATATATTAGTATTTATCAACAAACATTTTTTATTCTTTATAATAAAAAAATATAATTTAATAATACCTGTCAATAATGTAATTAACGCCTGTATGATAAACAGGTTTAGTTGTTCCTAAACTGTTACTTAGAGAAATAGGACAATTACTAATCCGCAATTTACTATCCGTATACTAAGGTATCCTAGCGATGATTTAGTTCAAATCCAAGAACAGCTCCAATCGAAACCGATCACCACTTACCATATTTTATACATAGTTACCGCCTTGTAAGTAAACAGTATACGTGTAAATATATTTTTTAACAAGTGTATTGTGTGTATTTTTATATGTTTTTAGAAAATTTTAAGTACGACCTTGGACGTACGAGGCCGATGAAGAAGTAGTTTAACTTATTTAAGTTATATTAAAATTTTAATTAATTCATTATTTAACTTAAGGATTTTAATATACGCTGTAACAAGTAAAATTACAGGTAGCCTCATATTTTTTTTAAAATTTTAACTACTCACTTTAATTTATGCTTCAGTCCAATAATCACGTTAGCTGTATTTATATTTAATATCACAATTGCATTCTATGCCCATCATAATTCCTAGAAACCTCTCATTAAAGGATATTTCAAGTATATAAGATTTCCAATCCTCCACTAAATGAGAGGCATCCAGTTAGATTTCACCAAAAGCACTTTCAAGACTGTCAATCATTCCTTCACCGTTCAGTTTGGGAACCAGACATCGGATTTATCTCGTCATGGTAAACTATATACATCAGCAATTTTATAGGAGACTATTCCTGGATTCAATCCTCTAATGTCCTTTAAATCTGACGTTATAAAAGAAATACATAAATTACCAATACAAATTAATTTTAAGTGTCCCTCAGTATAATCTTTGGTATATCCTTAGTGTAATCCACTTTCCTGTATAATAAAAATAAAAAATCATGGGATTTTAAAACCAATTCTATGCAACAAAGTCTTAGCTGATTTAACAATAAATGGAAAACAAAATAAAGTTAATTTATTCAGCATTGCCTCCAGGATTGATTAAAGACAATATAAAATAGTTTTACGGACCTTACGTCGTACTATACTAAGATTGAAGACGTGTGATATAAACCTATTTTATATTGTTTATAAATTTAATGATTTGAAAATTACCTGAACTTGTCTTGAAGCTTATTGCTATTGATTTGGACTGTTCATTACAGCTATTACAAATACTGGCCCAAAATAACTGAATCATTTTTCAAAATCTAATATTCATCGTATATCATGAGAATGTTTGGTAGCAAGACTTTATCACGGTACAACCGTCTCTCAATCCAATACTGGGGCTTCTTGAGAGTGGGGATTAAGTGAGTCAAGCAGTTATAATGCTTATTGTATTAGTAAATAGAGAATTAGAACATTCAATTAAAAATATGCAGGTCATTTGATGTATGTTTAGCGCTAGATTGATGTATTTGTGACATATTGAAGTACATTATTTAATAAACAAGGTTAAAAATATATAAAATATCTCTTTAACAACTTTGATTTTAATTTTAAATTGAATAAACACAGGAATAACATATCTTCCGATTACCTATCAGAGAGCTTGCAGATGGTATGTCTCTAAGATGTATTTGATACCTATCTGAGAGGTGCAAGTGTCCGAGTTTGTGAGATATGTCAGTGTTACCTTCTGATACATATCAGAGAGCTTAGAGATGTTATGTCCCTGAGATGTATTTGATACCTATCTGAGAGGTGCCTGAGACCTCTCAGATAGGTGCAAGTGTCCGCGTTTGTGAGATATATCAGTGTTACCTTCTGATACATATCAGAGAGCTTAGAGATGTTATGTCCCTGAGATGTATTTGATACCTATCTGAGAGGTACCTGAGACATCTCAGAGAGGTGCAAGTGTCCGAGTTTGTGAGATATGTCAGTGTTACCTTCTGATACATATCAGAGAGCTTAGAGATGTTATGTCCCTGAGATGTATTTGATACCTATCTGAGAGGTGCAAGTGTCCGAGTTTGTGAGATATGTCAGTGTTACCTTCTGATACATATCAGAGAGCTTAGAGATGTTATGTCCCTGAGATGTATTTGATACCTATCTGAGAGGTGCAAGTGTCCGAGTTTGTGAGATATGTCAGTGTTACCTTATGATACATATCAGAGAGCTTAGAGATGTTATGTCCCTGAGATGTATTTGATACCTATCTGAGAGGTACCTGAGACCTCTCAGAGAGGTGCAAGTGTCCGCGTTTGTGAGATATGTCAGTGTTACCTTCTGATACCTATCAGAGAGCTTGCAGATGGTATGTCTCTGAGATGTATTTGATACCTATCTGAGAGGTACCTGAGACCTCTCAGAGAGGTGCAAGTGTCCGCGTTTGTGAGATATGTCAGTGTTACCTTATGATACCTATCAGAGAGCTTAGAGATGTTATGTCCCTGAGATGTATTTGATACCTATCTGAGAGGTACCTGAGACCTCTCAGAGAGGTGCAAGTGTCCGCGTTTGTGAGATATGTCAGTGTTACCTTATGATACCTATCAGAGAGCTTGCAGAAGGTATGTCTCTGAGATTCATCGGTTAAACTCGATTGATGGTAATATCGTTTGGACCAAGAGCTGACCGTAGTTTGATTAATGGTGGCATTTTTGTAATACAAATTTTCGGAATAAAGATTATCATTATGTGAATATGGAACTAAAAAGACTTTAAGCAAATTTTGTCATCATACTAATTATATATTTCTAAGTCGTTCGAAAAATGTAAATAAAACTAATTGAAATAAGAAAATATTTATAATTCTAAAGTTATGTTGTCTTAAAATAACATTATAAGTTTTTAAAAAACATAAGCGTACCTTAAATTACATTTTATTTGTTTTTATTATAGAATTATTTATCTGTACGCTCCTTAATAGACAAACTTACACATGCAGGCTAAATATAAATTATTACACAAATTATACATTACTATTTGCTTATTTATAGGCGATTATAACTTAAGAAAATATAAATAGTTTTACATAAATTTCTTCACAGACTAAATACATTTTGCTTTATTAATTGCACAAATTACGCTTTTTTAAATTCAGGAAATTTTTTCTCACGTACCATCTTCATATTTGTTACAGAATCAAGTATAACTATTTCAACAATGCTGTTAAGTGAATTGAACATTTTCACTCGCACTTTCAATACCTTACAACACACATTCTGTTTTAGTTGACCGGTAAATATTCGTTAGGGAAGCAGAATGTTTATTTCAAGAGCTGAAATCGGAATAAGAACACCTTGGGTTGAAACTATAAATCTGTATTTATCAAGATACACTGCAATACATTTTCCCTCACACTCTTGGCTATTGCTGCAAGATACATGGATAAATCTTAGGATGGTTTTAATACTTAGAGGTTCTGTTACAACCAAATAGTATTTGATTTCAGACATATAAGTGGAATGGCAACAGTATTTTTTAGAGGAAGTGTAAGTAATGATTTTTCGATACAATGAAGAATTACAAAGATAAATGGAGGTCAAAGTAAGGTCAGAATCTTCAATCATCGTCTGTTCTTTCCTAAAGTCTCTAGTTGGACAATTACGACAAGATAAGTTTTTGTTTATATTAGTAATTCTAAGTGATTATGTATGTTTAATTTGATGAACAATTAAATTACTTTTAGTTATAAATATTGACCTAAAATCTATGAAAGTTAACATTTTCCGCATTTGGTTTACTGGAGAATGAGAAAGGTATTTCCAGTACTGTACTTGTGTTTTTAGGAAGTATTTTAATTATTTTAAAGTTGAAAATTAAAATGCATGAATATATTTTTTAACATTTTTTATTTGTACATCTAATATACAAAATTCTCGTGTCACAGTGTTTGTCTGCAAACTCCTCCGGAACGACTTCACCGATCGTTATGAAATTTGGTGTGTAAATTCTGTAGGTATGCGAATCGGACGTAAACTATTTCCCGTTTCGAAATTCTTAAAAGGGCTCCGCCCCAGTGGCTCTGGAGTTTCCCATGTTAACCTTATGAGAAATGGAATTAATGAATCTTAACAGCTGTTTCAATTAAACAAGTTGGTTCTGTTCTATGATGTTCAATAGCATTAAAGTTACAAGGATTACCAACAGGGTGCAGCACTATTATTTCTTTTACATTTATGACAACAGCTAATTTGCAACCAAAAGGTGAATGAGCGTAGCGAACGAACTTCAACCTGGAGGCGAGTTAGCGTAGCGAACGAGCTAACCTGAAGGCAAGTGAGCGCAGCGAACGAGCTCCAACCTAAAGGTGAGTGAGCGTAGCGAACGAGCTCCAACCCAAAGGTGAGTGAGCGTAGCGAACGAACTTCAACCAGGACGTGATTGAGCGATGCGAACGAGATCATCTTGAAAATTAAACGTAACGGTACTTTCTTTCCATCGGTCTGTCTTAGGGGAAACCTATAACTTAGGCGATACGAAGTTCGCCGGGTCAGCTAGTTTTCTTATAAATATTTGAACTTACCAAAATTCATTTGGGACGCGAACCTAAATATAACGAATATGCCACATTGTAGATTTGATATAGTTAGGTTAACCACAATAATAAAGTCGATCTAATAATAAATATCATTAATAAGTCGACGAAGATTCTGTTTAAGGACACAGGTCAAATGTGAATTTTGTATTCTTGCTTGGTTGTATTTTTATGAAATCAGGAAATTAGTTTTTTTAAGTGATATATTATTTTTTTACATTTTTACTATATTGGTACAAGTGATGTAAGTGAAATATGTTTTGCATACTATAGAAAATATTATCTTTTAAACTTGAATATTTACAAATTAGAAATAAACCTAATTGCCATTTTTACATTTAAATAATGGAACTATCTAAAGTTATAATATTTTTAAATAAAATATCACTTCTTTTAAACTTTCCACATCAAAATCCAAATGATGAATACAGTTAAAATCTATTCTTTGGTTTATTTAACAATTATTTAACTAATGTCAGTTCCACTACCATCTGTCACACTGTAACATCTGTGATGGACGCGACCAAAGGAGGATTATTTATTCACAAATATTAAAAAGTTTTAAAAAGAATAGATATAGGCTAATAAAAAAATAAAAAATTAATATTAAACAAAATATTTTTTTTATTGCAGTTTGGAAGACATTAGCAATGTCTCTCGCTTTCATTTTCTTTGGTCAATTTAAATGTTAAAGGGTAAACATGAATTTAAATACCAAACTAATAATATCGTTCTAAAAAGAGTATATACAGCATGATTTAACAATAGGCTACATTTAAAATTGTATTGTGAGATAAAATAATTGGGCCAGAGAACATTAAATAATAATAATTTATATGTGGTTTAAAAATAACACATAATAATAATAGTTTACCTAGTGTACGTCTGTGTAGATATTTCTAACAGTTTTTATAAGAGGAAAGTATCAGTACAAGTCGGTCGAATACATTATTTTCAACAATAATACGAAGCTGTTTGGTATGAGGGATATTAGGGCGCCTGTAATAACTATACGACAGCTCTGTGACAGGCGAGTGTAAGGTTGCGTTATATTGTTGCAAGGCGCTTATCAATACTGAATATAAAAATTGCTTACACGTGTGGTAAATGTTAATATTATGTAGTTAATAGACCTTCGTTTAACAATACACTTTCTACAGTGTATTGTTTAATACATAGTTGAATGGTTTAGATAGCACAGTATAAGTTGTTTTAATAACCGTAAATGTTTAAAGTAATATATTGCAAACTATTCAGAATTTTTGGAAGCCAATGACCGGCTCTTTACAAATAAAGGTAAATTACACACACACACATAATACAGTACTGTATTTAATCTAGTGCTCCATTTGCGTTGGTGAACCAAAAAATCTATTTCAAGAACAGATTAGAGTTGGACATCTTTTTTTGAAAGTACAAATCTGTAACTCAAGAATAATCGTAGCGCCTTAACCATATGATCCTTGGGGTGAAGATAGACGTTTTAAACTATAGCAGACTATCGTTCGTCGCTATGGAGTACAAAAGAAAATAATGCTTTTGTTTGGGGAAGTGTCAGAAATGATTGTTCGATACAAGGGAGAATTACGAAGACAAATGGAGGTCAAAGTAAGAAAGATCAGAATCTTCAATCATCAGTTGTTCTTGGTTAAGCTGTTTTTGAGTTTACTTAGATTAAAAGAGTTATTTTATTTTATATGTTTTAAGTGTATGTGTCTTTTTTTACGTACGATCGAAAGATATTCATAGTTAGATTTTGAGCCAGTTATGTGTTTTAAAAGAATATGAACTACTTGTAATACGTAATACTATTAAAGTGGTTATTAGGTTAGGTTAAGGTAATTATTGTTATGTTTTGGTTAAAATGCTAGTCGGATGAGCTGTGTTTATGTACGTCATAAAGTTTGATCTTATTAATTGTTTGTTATTATTGATTGTTGGTTATTGTTCATAGTTTTTCTCTACGGGTCGATATATCAGCTGTTAGCCTGTTTTCTGTACAAAATCTTAACACACCAAATTGCATTGGTAACAGCTGATCGTCATAATAGGAAATCAGCATGCATTTAAAAATAAAATTAACATTTAAAATGACATTTAATAAATTAAATGAAAATAAATTAAAGCATGTATTAATTAACTAAAATTAATAGGTAGTTTTGTTTTGTTTTTTGTTAATACTTAGCTTATAAAACGGTACATTGTATAAAAGAATTTTTAAGACAAAGATGAACATGTAACTTTGCTCAGTTATATTTTATGAGATTACAAAAAGAGACAATTTGTATAGTTATAATAGAGATCGATGGTCACCATTGACACGGTTTGACATCGTTGTTACTAATTACTGTATCTAGTTTATGTCAATTGTATGCGACATAATAGAATTTCACTGTCAATTTTGTTTCACTAGTAAGCATGTTTCAGTCATATGCGCAGTTGTCAATAGAGTTACTTGTGTACTCTATGATTCTTAAGAGGTGGGAAACCAAAGGATAGTTAATTAAACGCTCCTAATATCTAAATGTCATTTCCCTATTATTTTGTATATTCAGCTGATTCCATGTTACTTTGACATTGTATATTTTCTGAAAAAATTCCAGCTTGACAAGATTGTAATTTCTGCTCTTGTATTACCGAAAAGGTAGTAAATGAAAAGATTAAAATATTCAAACTATATTCTCAACATATTGCTATGGTCATTTAAGTAGGTTTACGGCTCGGACTTACTTTCGTGACATACGGGTTGGCTCCACATAGAATTCATACATATTTGGTAGATTTTTTTTACAATAATATTGTTAAGAATTTAATCACAACAAATATCTGAACTGTATGCTTTAATCAATATCTAATTGTGTTTTTAGTGTCTTTCAAAACTATTGTTTTGACAAAAAAAGACAAAAAATAAATGAGTGTAAAATAAAATATACATGCTATATTTAGGATGTATGTTGTATTTTACCCTTAAAGGAAATCAAAGCATTTCCTTTTTCATTGTTTGTTGGGAAAGTTATTAAAATAAAATTACACCAAATGCAAAACGTGGTGCATTTATTGTCAAATACATTATCCCCATGGGAGTTTATACACGAGCATGTAACATGCTTTTCCACGTATAGGTATGCGTAACGCTATACATAGTTATGTTATACAACACTAGATACAACAGTAATTGGGGAGGCTGGTTATAACTAGAAGGGAGGAGGTTACACCATGAGGTAAGCATAGTTCCTAGTAAAATGTTTGTCCTAGATCAAATCAGAAATTGACTTGGTCACTGTGAGCAGATTTTTCATCCCATTACGAATATATTTGTTTCAGTGACCCGTGCCGCTTGAGACCGTCATTTATAATTAAACGTATCTTATTCTTTTGACACTTAATTTTTTACAAGAAGCACTTTATATTTTGTATAAGGTTATTTTGGTATGAGGTAATACGTCGTGATTAAATATATCATTGCACATTTTGTCTAGGACTATTTGTGCTGCTGCTAAAATAGAGCTACAATAGTAGTACATTCCTACTGTACTCTTATGAAATGAAGATTTCTTTTGAGAAAATAGTTTTTTTCATTTTTGAATTATTTATACATATGATATAACTATGAAAAAGAAAATGTTTATGTATGTTTCAAAATTAAATTTATGTTTATACTAGCTGTACCCGCGGGCTTTGCCCCGCTTAACTTCATAAGTATTCGCATGGCTCAATCACGTCCTGGTTGAAGTTCGTTCGCTACGCTCACTCACCTTCAGGCTGGAAATCGTTCGCTGCGCTCACTTGTTTTCAGGTTAGCTCGTTCGCTACGCTTACTCGCCTCCAGGTTGATGTTCGTTCTCTACGCTCACTCACCTTTTGGTTGCAAATTAGCTGTTGTCATATATTTTAAAAAGTCATCCCTTTTATTGTTTATAATACAAGTACTTAGATAAAGGTTTTTATGTTTTAATATTTAACATTGGGCAATATAAACGTTGTTAAGTGCACAGGTGTGCTGCGATTGGGGTTTAATACATGAGTACATTTAGTTTTAACAATAACACTATACATTTTTCGGAAGATATTTTGGAATTGCTGGAGATAAATTTCTCTCGTTGGAGAAAATAGAGATACCTGTCAGGTGCCAAGTTTGATTGATTGGCTTTACACTCTCATCAAACAGTTTTGGCTGTTCCGAGGTTTGTGTGAAATCCGGTAAAAATGTAAAGTTGTGGGACAAAAATTGTAGACATGCATTCGAATGTTTTTTTTTTTTAATCCGAATTTCACTTTTAGAAAATATAAAATTTTTTCGATATAATTCATGACCTGGACATTTTTGTATTGAATAATATTGATGTATTCAACATGTTGAAGGGAGTCAAGTTTGATTTTAAAACCTAAAACCATCTCATGAATAACATGTTAGATTTTAAGTCTATTAACGGTTTATTCATATTAACAATTTTAATGTGATAATACATAAAAATGGTTAATATATATATATATAATATATATATATATATATACAAAGTTTAAGGTACTAGTTTTTGTCATAGATGACGATATAATTTATTTTACTCATTTATTTTATTAATGCTAAAAACTAGATGATCTCGTAAAGGTGTTTTTTCTAATAAACTAGCTGTGTACCCGTTCTCCAAACGGGGATCTTATAGTATTCAGTTGAAAGCTTATATAAAGAACAGCGGTTGGTTTGCATATTTTCAGATACGCTGGCTAATCTGAAATTGACTTGTTATGTTATTATACATAACTTCGTTTTATGTTGTTTGTTGTTGATCCGGATCGGTATGGTACGACGGTCAATAAAAGGTTAAATTACCTGTGTCCGCCGGTCGATCCTAATGTATCCTATTACAGGAGATGCATTTTGGCGAAATTAAATCCCCATCATCAGTCCTAATATAAGGTCTTGCTTCTCCATTACGTGCGTCTTGGAGTTTTTGAAACACATACACGAACTGTTCACTTATACACATGACGAATAAAACATAAATACACGGTAGGCCTACTTTTATTTTTACTATGGACATGTAGACGCGCGTCGGTCGTGTGCCGAGTCTCGACTGAAAACGCTCATTTAAAAAATTTAAGTTCCCCAGCCATATACAACACCGATTCAAGGTCTTTTTCTCGGTTAGCAAAACTCAAGAACAATTTTTATACACAAAGAATCTCTATTTTCATTTACGGTTACCCTACAAATTATTGCACTTGCGATTAATTAAATCCGTTATGTAAAGGAAAAACGTTTTTAATCTTACTTGGTTTGGATTTGCTTTCAAAATGTGATCGGAATTGGTTGCGGTATTTGTAAACAACATTCAATGTAAACTAATCAGTGACAGCTAGAAGAAATAATCTTGATTCAAACAGCTGTTCGTTATTTCATAGATGAATATGTGATAAACATTGGGAGAAAACTTTACAAAAAATCGCACAAAATTGGGCTTTTAAACGTCCGTAATTTTATTTACAAAGTAGTGACACCATATTTTAATGGCTAAAGACAATCTCGCCAATCCAGTGAATACATTAAAATGATTTGGAACTTGATAGATACTCTCGTTTTTCAGGAGGCCGCGTAAAATGGCTTTTGGGCCGTGACAGATAGGAAGACAGACAGACAGACAGAAATTAAGATGAGACTTGTTTCGGTTTCTTTAATGTTTAAAACGTAAAAAATAACAAAAAATTTATGATTCTGAGCAATGTACAGACAAAACTGTAATTTTATTCATATAGATAAATAATATTGCAGGACAACCAATGCAAAAATTACTTTCAAAATGAACATATATTTATACGCCTACGTTTTCGATGCTTAACTAACTAAAAATAAGTACCTGGGGACCGAGCTTTGCTCGGGGAAAATCATTAGTTCACTCTGAAAGCAGTTTTAGTATTGGAGATACATAAATCCATTCCCACGCTCCACATGGCTCACCTTTTACTACGTCCTACACCATTTCCTACGTCATGGACCTGTTTCCCTGCATTCCCATAGCACTTTAGGATTGTAGATACCTTAATCTAATCGTTATTAACAGATCCCACACTCCGGACAGCTCGCCTTGACTACTTCCTTCACCACTTCCAACGTAGCGGACCTGTTTTCCTCCCTTCCCATAGCATTTTAAAATTGCAGACACCTTAATCCCTTAATCTAATCGTCATAAACATTTCCCACGCTCCATACTACTTGCCTTTACTACTTGCCTTTACTACTTCCTTCACCACTTCCTGCGTCGCAAACCTGTTTCCCTCCATTCCCATTGCATTTAAAGATTACAAATACCTTAATCTAATCGTCATAAACAGTTCCCACACTCCGGACAGCTCGCCTTGACTACTTCCTTCACCACTTCCTTCTTCACGGACCTGTTTCCCTCCCTTCCCATAGCATTTTAGGAGTGCCCATACCCTTATCTAATCGTCATAAACAGTTCCCACAGTCCGGACAGCTCGCCTTGACTACTTCCTTCACCACTTCCTACGTCGTGGACCTGTTTTCCTTCCTTCCCATAGCATTTTAGGATTGCAGATACCTTAATCTAATCAACATAAACAGTTCCCACACTCCGGACTGCTCGCCTTTAATACTCCCTTCATCACTTCCTACGTCACGGACCTGATTCCCTCTATTCATATTATTTTATGATTGCCTTTACTACTTCCTTCACCACTTCCTACGTCATGGACCTGTTTCCCTGCATTCCCATAGCACTTTAGGATTGTAGATACCTTAATCTAATCGTTATTAACAGATCCCACACTCCGGACAGCTCGCCTTGACTACTTCCTTCACCACTTCCAACGTAGCGGACCTGTTTTCTTCCCTTCCCATAGCATTTTAGGATTGCAGATACCTTAATCTATTCGTCATAAACAGATTCCAGACTTCGTACTGCTACCCTTGACTACAAAATATCGAGTAATCTTCAGTATAATCTTTGCTAAATATTAAAAAGTGATGTTTTTCCTTTTGTACTGTATTTGTAATTTGCTAGTATACTGTGGGTAGTTGGCTTATTATGAACACATGCTACAACTTCAAGTCTTTTGTTTACTTGTTCCTTGTTATTTAATTCAGCCAACATAGTTACCTAGCAACCCATTAGACTAATGTTAAAAAAATGTGATTTTCAGTTTCATTTTTCTACGTAATTAGATTTTTGTTGGCAGTTATAACTGCAGTAAATTCGTTTTTAGGCCAGAAATAAACTATTTACAACATTTGAAGAAAATCGTCGGAGCCGTTTTCGAGATCTTGTTTGCAAGCAAGCAAGCAAGCATACATACATACAAGCAAACATTGCTCGTATTAGAGTATAGGATAGAAATACAAGTCGGACTTTAAGAGGGTATTGAAATGTTAACGTTCTAAACAAGAAATATATCCAATTAAATAAATTATTTTAAAACCTTTTCCTAACTACAATAAACACCTTTTCTGTGTTTGTGATTAAAATAAATAATAATTTTTAGGTGGTTTCCTGTTCTTAAATAAGAAGCATCACATCCGGAAATCAATTTAATGGTTGTCAGTCATCCCTTCACCCGTCGCCTTGGAATCTAGAGATTGGCTTTACGTCTTAATATCTGGATGGTAGGTACATTAACAAACATAGCCAAGCCTCATAGTCATGTTATTCCGCTTTACTCTGACAACCGTTCTGTAGTTTTTTAAATAAATTAGAAAAATATAAGTGGATGGGTAAATGCAAGGTTAAAAAAGGCAGTCAACCTTTTTCAAAAAATAAAAAATATACACAGATTGCAGCTAATGCAAAAAGTATAAAAAATTAATTGAAAGTAGAATATATGACTCTTTTAGATAATAATCTGAAGGTATTTAATAAACTAAAAACAATGGTAGTATACTTAATATTTTATTGTTAAATCAACAATATGTGTTTAATACAATAATTTGTAATCTATTTGAATGTTTTTATCTTATTTTAAAGTAATTTTGAAGGCTCTTTGGTATTATACCAGATGAAATCTAAAAGTTTAAAAATTTTCGTTTAATCACATTAAAATGGTTTAAAAACCGGAGAAACTGATATGTTTTCAATAGATTTAACAGGAATGAAAATTGTATTATTGGAATAAAGAAAATGCAGTGTATTATTTGAGACACTTACATACTTATAATTTCCTGCACCAGTTAATAACTCTTTCCATTCAATAATCTAAATAAAAAATAATCGATTTTTTAAATCTGTTACTTAAGAGTGTATTTTCGAAAATTTATGTAAAATAATTAACTATAACAATACTTTTCACGCGCTATCTATGATCAACTTATAAGTGTTTCTTCCTTAACAGCAACGATATAAGGTTTTAAAAAGTTCGCCTTTGTAAAGTTTTAACATTTGAACTCGAAAGAACAATCACTTCAGATATATAAAAAGCTTAGTTCGTAAACAACGACAGTTGTACCAACAAACAAAGATGATTGGTTTCATCTGTCGGTCTTCCTACGTCTTTTATGTGTTTCTCTTCGTCATTATTTCCGAACAAAATAAAGGTGTTGTAAACAATTTCATTAAAACTTTACAAAACATCTTACGGTGTATTTTAAACTTTAGACCTCTTTGCATATTTTAGGCTTCACATTACGTTAATAGAAAGTTGCTGATTAGTTATTATTAAGCTAATATTTCGTTTTGATCGGAAGCTTTTTGTGCATTTATAGTTGTAAAAAGTCAGTATAATAGAGGGTAAGAAGTAGAAACACATCATGATATTTTAACTATTTTTTTGGTTCTGTTGTTAATGTTCATCTTATAGTTAATCTCTTAACCTACAGCATTCTCAGGCAAAAGAGAAATAGACGAAGAACCAACGTATGTTCCATAATGTAACATTATGCTAAGTATACGTACTGTTAATGGGTAGGGAAAGGTTCCACCACTGAAGTGCTTGTGTGGGTAGGGAGTACCTAATGCCAGAGGCGGAGTCATAATTGATTGAGGATTATATTGAAATAAAATTACTGCAGCCAAATAATAATTTCGATTCAAAAACTTCGATTAAATCTACTAAAAAAAAGTTATATAATTTTATATCTAGGAAACTTGAGGCAAAACAATGATGATATGGTTAACTGGGAAAGTGGGTAGCTATAGTGCTTGCATGATAATCATGTCACCAATAAAATCCTTTTTTGATCGTTCTAAAATGGGCCCAATCGTCCTCGATCACCGGGTTTTAAAAAGGTAAATGGGGTTGCTTGCCCTAAAGTCGTGTATGAATATGATACTGTACAATGCTTCTTTTGAAAATTCCAAATGCGTAAACAGCGAAACAAAAACTGTACTGAATCAAGTACATCAAATAACTGAGTTTTCCCATTCTATCAACTTACCCTAGTCGTAACTCTCCATGCCTTGGTTAGCTTTAACAATACACGTACAGTTCATGGCTGTTGTCATTATAATGTACATAACTAGAAATGATATGACAATGCTATGGTCTGGGAGCGAGCTGGTGTAGTGGTAGAGCGCGGGGCTTCGGCGCCCGAGGTTCCGGGTTCATATCATGCCAATCGCTAATGGATTTTTCAAAGGTGATGTTATTGGCTTCTGGTCGTTATTCTTTGTGGGTTTATATTCTAACGCAGATGTAATCATACTACAGTGGAACCTCATTAACAAGGCAGCCTTGATAAAGAGTGGTCTTTGTTAACGTGTGTCTTGATTTGAATCCCATGTTAGTGGAAACATAAATAAAAAGTTAACCTTAATAAGAGTCCTTTATCGATGATCACCATTAGAGCCTTGTTATCTACTGCATTTCTGATTTGAAATAACATAAATTATTGGTGTCCACCACCCATCCATACAAACTTTATAGTTTCTGTTTTTAAAATAATCAATTAAGTATTTTAAACATTTTATGTGTAATATTATTTTACGAGTATTTACCCGATATTTTTTCGTATAGTGTTTTAGAATTTGTTATCCAGCTAAACTCACTCGTAGTTAATCAACGAGGATGTTCAATATTTTATATTTTTCTGTGAAATATCTCTTGAACAAATAAAAATGGAGTACAAACTACTTAAAAGAGGAACCCTTTGAATCCAAGTTATCTCTCAAATGGCTTTTTGAAAGAACAAACGATGATTGAAGATTCTGACCTTCCTTACTTTGACCCCAATTTGTCTTCATAATTCTTCCTTGTATCGAAAAATCATTCCTCACACGTGCTTAAATATACTGCAGTTTTTGTATTTACAACAACGGAAGGAGTTTTTAGATTAAGACTATATCTTGACCGCGGGGCTGAGGCAGAAGGCAATACAATGTTTCTTGTTAAATACAGATTTATAGGTCTAATTCATGGAGGTTCGTCCTCTAATCTCTTTTCTTGCAATAAATAGTCTACTTCCCTATCATATATCTACAATACCAAATCAACAATAGGATTATCTGTAGGCTAGATAAATTATGTATTTTTTTAGAAAATGTGGCTACTTTGTAGCAAATATTCGTTTAGTAGGCCCTACTGTACATTATAAATTTTAAAATAGGTCATACTTTTTTATATATTAGTATTGATCAAAAAACATTTTTTATTCTTTATAATAAAAAATTATAATTTAATAATACCTGTCAATAATGTTAATATTGACTTCTGTAAGATAAACATGTTTAGGTACATTCCTAAACTTAGAGAAATAGGACAATTACTAATCCACAATTTACTATCCGTATACTAAGTTATCCTAGCGATGATTTAGTTCAAATCTAAGAACAGCTCTAATCGAAATCGATCACCCCTTACCATATTTTATACATAGTTACCGCCTTGTAAGTATACAGTATACGTGTAAATATATTTTTTAACAAGTGTATTGTATGTATTTTTATATGTTTTTAGAAAATTTTATGTACGACCTTGGACGTACGAGGCTGATGAAGAAGTAGTTTAACTTATTTCAGTTATATTACAATTTTAATTAATTCATTATTTAACTTAAGGATTTTATTATACGCTGTAACGAGTAAAATTACAGGTAGCCTCATATTTTTTTTAATTTTAACTACTCCCTTTTATTTATGCTTTAGTCTATTAATCACGTTAGCTGTTATTTATATATAATATCACAATTGCATTCAATAACCATTATAATTCCTAGAAACTTCTCATTAAAGGATATTTCAAGTGTACAAGATTTCCAATCCTCCACCAAATGAGAGGCATCCAGTTAGATTTCCCCAAAAGCACTTTCAAGACTGTCAATCATTCCTTCACCGTTCAGTTTGGGAACTAGACATCGGATTTATCTCTTCATGGTAAACTACGGGGGATTGATATAAGTGTGCCAGCTGTTTTATTCGATAACTATAAGAGATATAAAAAAAGTTAATCGGTAAGTGCCTTGGATTTTTTATTTTAAAAATTGTAGTCAAGTCGAAAAAAAATTAGCCGCCATTTTTCCAATATGGCCACCAACTTTGAATTTTCTTATGGAACATATATTTTATGATGTATTCCGATAGAAAATGTAATTTTGGCATGAGAAAGAGTTTCGATAAAGGCATAAGCAAGCATGCCAGCTGTTTTATTCGAAAACTATTCGAAATTTCACAACTTTAACCATTTATCTTTGAAACGGTTAGGTTTATGAAAAAAAAACACAAGTGAGATTTTAATAACTAATACCATGCAAAAAAATCTTGGCTGATTTAACAAAAGATGGAAAACAAAATACATTTAATTTATTCAGCATTGCCTCCATGATTGATTAAAGACAATATAAAATAGTTTTACGTACCTTACGTCGTACTATACTAGGATTGAAGACGTGACGTACGTAAACCAATTTTATATTGTTTATAAATTTAATGATTTGAAAATTACCTGAACTTGTCTTGAAGCTTATTGCTATTGATTTGGACTGTTCACTACGGCTATTAAAAATGCTGGCCCAAAATAACTGAATCTTTCTCAAAATCTAATATTATGATGCATCATATATCATGAGCAGGTTTGGTAGCAAGACTTTATCACGGTACAACCGTCTCTCAATCCAATACTGGGGCTTCTTGAGAGTGGGGATTAAGTGAGTCAAGCAGATATGATGCTTATTGTATTAGTAAATAGAGAATTAGAACATTCAATTAAAAATATGCAGGTCATTTGATGTATGTTTAGTGCTAGATTGATGTATTTGCGACATATTGAAGTACACTATTTAATGAGCAATTTTAAAAATGTACCTTTACAACTTTGATTTTAATTTTAATATAAATAATCACAGGAATAACATATCTTCTGATACCTATCAGAGAGCTTGCATATGGTATGTCTCTAAGATGTATTTGATACCTATCTGAGAGGTGCCTGAGACCTCTCAGAGAGGCGCAAGTGTCCGCGTTTGTGAGATATGTCAGTGTTACCTTATGATACCTATCAGAAAGCTTGCATATGGTATGTCTCTAAGATGTATTTGATACCTATCTGAGAGGTGCCTGAGACATCTCAGATAGGTGCAAGTGTCCGCGTTTGTGAGATATGTCAGTGTTACCTTATAATACCTATCAGAGAGCTTGTAGATGATATGTCCCTGAGATGAATTTGATACCTATCTGAGAGGTGCCTGAGACATCTCAGATAGGTGCAAGTGTCCGCGTTTGTGAGATATGTCAGTGTTACCTTATAATACCTATCAGAGAGCTTGTAGATGATATGTCCCTGAGATGAATTTGATACCTATCTGAGAGGTGCCTGAGACATCTCAGATAGGTGCAAGTGTCCGCGTTTGTGAGATATGTCAGTGTTACCTTATGATACCTATCAGAAAGCTTACATATGGTATGTCTCTAAGATGTATTTGATACCTATCTGAGAGGTACCTGAGACCTCTCAGAGAGGCGCAAGTGTCCGCGTTTGTGAGATATGTCAGTGTTACCTTCTGATACCTATCAGAAAGCTTGTAGATGATATGTCCCTGAGATGAATTTGATACCTATCTGAGAGGTGCCTGAGACATCTCAGATAGGTGCAAGTGTCCGCGTTTGTGAGATATGTCAGTGTTACCTTATGATACCTATCAGAAAGCTTGCATATGGTATGTCTCTAAGATGTATTTGATACCTATCTGAGAGGTGCCTGAGACATCTCAGATAGGTGCAAGTGTCCGCGTTTGTGAGATATGTCAGTGTTACCTTATAATACCTATCAGAAAGCTTACATATGGTATGTCTCTAAGATGTATTTGATACCTATCTGAGAGGTACCTGAGACCTCTCAGAGAGGCGCAAGTGTCCGCGTTTGTGAGATATGTCAGTGTTACCTTCTGATACCTATCAGAAAGCTTGTAGATGATATGTCCCTGAGATGAATTTGATACCTATCTGAGAGGTGCCTGAGACCTCTCAGATAGGTGCAAGTGTCCGCGTTTGTGAGATATATCAGTGTTACCTTCTGATACCTATCAGAAAGCTTGCATATGGTATGTCCCTGAGATGTATTTGATACCTATCTGAGAGGTGCCTGAGACTTCTCAGATAGGTGCAAGTGTCCGCGTTTGTGAGATATGTCAGTGTTACCTTCTGATACCTATCAGAAAGCTTGTAGATGATATGTCCCTGAGATGAATTTGATACCTATCTGAGAGGTGCCTGAGACCTCTCAGATAGGTGCAAATGTCCGCGTTTGTGAGATATATCAGTGTTACCTTCTGATACCTATCAGAAAGCTTGCATATGGTAAGTCCCTGTGATGTATTTGATACCTATCTGAGAGGTGCCTGAGACCTCTCAGATAGGTGCAAGTGTCCGCGTTTGTGAGATATATCAGAGTTACCTTCTGATACCTATCAGAAAGCTTGTAGATGATATGTCCCTGAGATGGATTTGATACCTATCTGAGAGGTACCTGAGACCTCTCAGAGAGGTGCAAGTGTCCGCGTTTGTGAAATATATCAGTGTTACCTTCTGATACCTATCAGAAAGCTTGTAGATGATATGTCCCTGAGATGTATTTTATACCTATCTGAGAGGTGCCTGAGACATCTCAGATAGGTGCAAGTGTCCGCGTTTGTGAGATATATCAGTGTTACCTTCTGATACATATCAGAAAGCTTGCATATGGTATGTCCCTGAGATGTATTTGATACCTATCTGAGAGGTGCCTGAGACCTCTCAGATAGGTGCAAGTGTCCGCGTTTGTGAGATATATCAGTGTTACCTTCTGATACCTATCAGAAAGCTTGTAGATGATATGTCCCTGAGATGTATTTGATACCTATCTGAGAGGTACCTGAGACCTCTCAGAGAGGTGCAAGTGTCCGCGTTTGTGAGATATATCAGTGTTACCTTCTGATACCTATCAGAAAGCTTGTAGATGATATGTCCCTGAGATGTATTTGATACCTATCTGAGAGGTACCTGAGACCTCTCAGAGAGGTGCAAGTGTCCGCGTTTGTGAGATATATCAGTGTTACCTTCTGATACCTATCAGAAAGCTTGTAGATGATATGTCCCTGAGATGTATTTGATACCTATCTGAGAGGTGCCTGAGACCACTCATATAGGTGCAAGTGTCCACGTTTGTGAGATATATCAGTGTTACCTTCCGATTACCTATCAGAGAGCTTGCAGATGGTATGTCCCTGAGATGTATTTGTTACCTATCTGAGAGGTGCCTGAGACCTCTCAGAGAGGCGCAAGTGTCCGCGTTTGTGAGATATGTCAGTGTTACCTTCTGATACCTATCAGAAAGCTTGTAGATGACATGTCCCTGAGATGAATTTGATACCTATCTGAGAGGTGCCTGAGACCTCTCAGATAGGTGCAAGTGTCCGCGTTTGTGAGATATATCAGTGTTACCTTCTGATACCTATCAGAGAGCTTGCAGATAGTATGTCTCTGAGATGTATTCAGACCTATCTGAGAGGTACCTGAGACCTCTCAGAGAGGTGCAAGTGTCCGCGTTTGTGAGATATGTCAGTGTTAAATTCTGATACCTATCAGAAAGCTTGCATATGGTATATCTATGAGATTAACCGGTTAAACTTGATATGTGGTAATATCGTTTGATCCAAGAGCTGACCATAGTTTGATGAATGGTGGCATTTTTGTAATACAAATTTTCTGAATAAAGATTATCATATGTGAATATGGAACTAAAAAGACTTTAAACAAATTTTGTCATCATACTAATTATAAATTTCTAAGTCGTTCGTAAAATGTAAATAAAACTAATTGAAATAAGGAAATATATATAATTCTAAAGTTATATTGTCTTAAAATAACATTATAAGTTTTATTATACATTACTATTTGCTTATTTATAAGCGAATATACTGTAAAAAGTATTAATAGTTTTAAATAAAATTCCTTCACTGGCTAAATAAATTTCGCTTTATTAATTGCACAAATTACGCTTTTTCAAATTCAGGAAATTTTTTCTCACGTACCATCTTCATATTTGTTACAGAATCAAGTACAACTATTTCAACAATGTTGTTAAGTGAATTGAACATTTTCACTCACAGTTACAATACCTTACAACACACATTCTATTTTAGTTGAACCGGTAAATATTCGTTAGGGAAGCAGAATGTTTATTCAAAGCTGAAATCGGAATAAGAACACCTTGGGTTGAAACTATAAATCTGTATTTATCAAGATACACTGCAATACATTTTCCCTCACACTCTTGGCTATTGTTGCAAGATACATGGATAAATGTTAGGATGGTTTTAATACTTAGAGGTTCTGTTACAACCAAATAGTATTTGATTTCAGACATATAAGTGGAATGGCAACAGTATTTGTTAGAGGAAGTGTAATTATTAATGATTTTTCGATACAATCAAGAATTACGAAGACAAATGGAGGTCAAAGTAAGGTCAGAATCTTCAATCATCGTCTGTTCTTTCCTAAAGTCTCTCTCTAGTTGGACAGTAACGACAAGATAAGTTTTTGTTTATATTATTAATCTATACCTATATAATTCCGTAAGTCAAATTTTTGTAAGGAAATTGTGAGTGACTGGATGGCCGTAGAAGGATGGGAGGGGTCTTATTTTAAAGGTCTTGACGTGAATTTTGAGGGAAAACTATTCATTTTTCTAATTATGCACCAAAGGGTTATTACGGAATAAATTAATTCACATTTGAATAGCACGGGAATCTAAGCCATGTCTGCTTTGTTTACTTTGAAACATGTGGTTTAACTTTATTCAAAGCATATGGTAATTTGTAATATGTACTGTGCATGGTGGAAGGAAAAAACATAGGTGTGCTATTCCCGTCATATTCTGACGTCACTCGGATTGCAAACAAAAGATCACCCACTTGATTGTAGCTGTCAAATTAGTATGTATTTGTTTTAATTTGATTGTTATTGTTTTTTTTTTTACTGCGTATACAGCTTAAATATACTTTTTCCCGTTTTTAAGGGTCTGGATTAGTTAATGGAGAACGATTGGTTGTGTTAGGCATGTCCGAAAATAGTGTAAAGTTAGAATGAATTACTGGAGTAGGCAAAGGGAACATATTTTTCACGCCAAAAATAAAACTAATATCAACCAATCCGAGTTTAAATTTTCTCTAAAAAAATCGCTTTTACTATAAATAAAGCGCGAGGCCAAACCTTCACAAAAGTTGACGTCCTTTGGAATTTTTATTTTAAACAGAGCAGACATCAAAACGCTTTATGCAGCTATGTAATGACTAACTATCTTACATATTATAACACATAAAAATGTTAAACAATAATTCAAGGTAGAGGATAACCCATGAGACTAATAATTTGTACAAAATACTAACTAGAATAATAGGGGCAATTGCCCATACAAGCCACTAGTTCTAAGTAATTCTGTATGTTTAATTTGATGAACAATTAAATTCCTTTTAGTTTAAACTATTGACCTAAAATCTATGAAAGTTAACATTTTCCGCATTTGGTTTACTGGAGAATGAGAAAGGTATTTCCAGTACTGTACTTGTGTTTTAGGATCTATTTTAATTATTTTAAAGTTGAAAATTAAAACCCTGGAACCCTGGAATAGATGTTTTAACATTTTTTATTTGTACATTTTCTTCTTAATATTTGAACTTACCAAAACTCATTTCGGAAGCGAACTTAAAGATAACGATTATGCAACATTGTAGATTTGATTTAGTTAGGTAACCACAATAAAGTCGATCTAATAATTATAATAATTAACCCGACAAGAATCGTACAAGACACACAGATCAATCGTGAATTTTCTATTCTTGCTTGGATGTATTTTTATGAAATAAGGAAATTAGTTTTTTTAAGTGATATAATATTTTTTTACATTTTAACTATATTGGTACAAGTGATAGTAAGTGAACTATGTTTTGCATACTATAGAAAGTATTATCTTTTAAACTTGAATATTTACAAATTAGAAATAAACCTAATTGCCATTTTTACATTTAAATAATGAAACTTTTTAAAGTTATAATATTTTAAAATAAAATATCACTTCTTTTAATCTTTCCACATCAAAATTCAAATGATGAATACAGTTAAAATCTATTCTTTGGTTTATTTAACAATTATTTAACTACTGTCAGTTCCATTACCATCTGTCACACTGTAACATCTGTGATGGACGCGACCAAAGGAGGATTATTTATTCACAAATATTAAAAAGTGTTGAAAAGAATAGATATAAGCTAATAAAAAAAAATAAAAATAAATATTCCAAAATAATAATTTTTTTATTGCAGTTTGGAAGACATAAGCAATGTCTCTCGCTTTCATTTTCTTTGGTAAATGTTAAAGGGTAAACATGAATTTAAATACCAAACTAATAATATCGTTCTAAAAAGAGTATATACAGCATGATTTAACAATAGGCTACATTTAAAATTGTATTGTGAGATAAAATTATTGGGCCAGAGAACATTAAATAATAATAATTTATACGCGGTCTAAAAATAACACAAAATAATAATAGTTTACCTAGTGTACGTCTGTGTAGATATTTCTAACAGTTTTTATAAGAGGAAAGTATCAGTACAAGTCGGTCGAATACATTATTTTCAACAATAATACGAAGCTGTTTGGTATGAGGGATATTAGGGCGCCTGTAATAACTATACGACAGCTCTGTGACAGGCGAGTGTAAGGCTGCGTTATATTGTTGCAAGGCGCTTATCAATGAATATAAAAATTGCTTACACGTGTGGTAAATGTTAATATTATGTAGGTAATAGACATTCGTTTAACAATACACTTTCTACAGTGTATTGTTTAATACATAGTTGAATTGTTTAGATGGCACAGTGTAATATGTTGTTTTAATAACCGTAAATGTTTAAAGTAATATATTGCAAGCTATTCAGAAATTTTTAAAACCAATGACCGGCTCTTTACAAATAAAGGTAAATTACACATACACATAATACAGTACTGTATTTCATCTAGTGCTCCATTTGCGTTGGTGAATCAATAAATTAATTTCAAGAACAGATAGAGTTGGACATCTTTTTTTGAAAGTATAAATCTGTAACTCAAGAATAATCTAATGCCTTTATTATCTGATCCTTGGGGTCAAGATAAAGGGTTTTAAACTATAGCAGACTATCGATCGTCGCTATAGAGTACAAAAGAAAATAATGCTTTTGTTTGGGGAAGTGTCAGAAATGATTGTTCGATACAAGGGAGAATTACGAAGACTAATGGAGGTCAAAGTAAGAAAGATCAGAATCTTCAATCATCGTTTGTTCTTAGTTAAGCTGTTTGTGAGTTTACTTAGATTAAAAGAGTTATTTTATTTTATATGTTTTAAGTGTATGTGTCTTTTTTTACGTACGATCGAAAGATATTCATAGTTAGATTTTGAGCCAGGTATATGTTTTAAAAGAATATAAACTACTTGTAATAAGTAATACTATTGACTATTAAAGGTACTGAGGTTAAGGTATTATTGTTTATGTCTTGGTTAAAAAGATAGCCGGATGAGCTGTGTTTATGTACGTCATAAAGTTTGATGTTATTAATTGTTTGTTATTATTGATTGTTGGTTATTGTTCAAAGTTTTTCCCTACGGATCGATACATCAGCTGTTAGCCTGTTTTCTGTACACAATCTTAACACACCGAATTGCATTGGTAACAGCTGATCGTCATAATAGGAAATCAACATGCATTTTCATTAACTAAAATGAATAGGTAATTTTGTTTTGTTTTTTGTTAATACTTAGCTTATAAAATGGTACATTGTATAAAAGAATTTTTAAGACAAAGATGAACATGTAACTATGCTCAGTTATATTTTATGAGATTACAAAAAGAGACAATCCTAGCCATAAGATATACTATTGTTGATTTCCTACGGACCCGGACAGCTACAAATGTTCCACAAAAGCAAAGTGAACGGCCCTCCAAAGAGGATCGGCCTATAAAACCTAATGCAGGTTGGACAGTCTTACCTGAAATGCTTGTAATGGGTTCAGAGTACATCTAGTGCTCGTGTGAAGCCTATGACATTGTCTGCCCTGAAAAACGCACTGGTAAAAAGTAACTAAATGTTAATTTAACATGACTAATCGTAGTATCACTTTACAACTTTATTGAGAGCTATGCAGGTTATTTGCACAAGAATGTGAAAGCTAGTTAAAAATAATTGGGTTTGGAAGAAATATTTGTAGCTTTCATTGACTAAGATAAGCTCTTTTGTGTTTGTGTTTGCATATAGTTTATTTCTAAGTTGTTTATCTGAACTATATAAATTTTGATATTAATATCTTACACCAAAAAGTATGGGATCATTGGTATATAATTATAATGCTATGAAAATTACATAATCGTCTAACAATTTCAATAAATCACTGAAAACTCGTGTGTATACTTAACTAAAGTTCCTGAACTTAAGTAAAAATAATTTTCAAACTACACCGTTTCACAAATGTAAATGTATCCAGGTATATCCTCCTGACAACTGGATTGATACATTGCACTTTATTTGAAACCAGTGCACGTTTACAAATTATTATTCCTCGTTAAACTATTTTGACTACTTTATTAAAGTAGTTACCTGCATTTTTGTAAGTATAAACATGTGATTCAAGTAATAGAGCACTATACAAGCTCATTTTATAAAGCACTTCAAAAATGGTGGGGAGTCAGATATCGTTTAGAATAAAGCTAAGAGTCATGGACAGAAGTGGTAGCATGTGGTGTTGGGATTACCATTCTACCTCTAACGTCATGTTGTCACATGCTGGAGATTTACTGGAGATTCCCTGGAGATTTTGGTAATCTCCTCTCTTGAGTCTGGATTGCCTCAACCTGCTCTAATGACTTCATTTTTCATAGTGAGACTAAATGCTTCGGAGTTAACCTGTAGGGGTACAATGGTCTTATTATTTACCAAGGATTTAAATGTGTTTGGCATTTATTCCTACGTGAGTGTTTTATTTATTTTCTTTAAAAACCCACCTAAGGATCTGTATGTTCTTAAATGTTGCAAACTTTACTTATATGTGTTAAAGAACAACATTTGTAATTAAAAAATCATAAATATAAGGTTTGTAATTTATAATTTTAATTATTACGATATTTTGTATAGTAAAAATAATACAGAATATTAGGTTACCTGAGTATTCACTTACTTCGACTGATTTTAAATTTTCTTCTTACTAGAATTCAACATCAGTTAAGTTTTACACAAAGCCATTAATATTACCCTAATCCTTTAAATATTAAATGCTAATCTTGGTAAAAAATATTAATTATGAAATTACTTTTATCAATCAATTTAAGGTTGAAATCCATTCACGAATGATATTTTTATCCATTGTAGGATTGTGTTATTTTACTGTTAACCATTTTTACCCTAGGTCTGAGCAATTCCTGGGGTTTATTCTGTATATTTTGATAAGGCAGGCCTTTGAGCTACGTAGGCGTTACTTTATTAAACATTCATAGTTTATCAATCAATAAAAACATCAAAACAAATTCATAACAATTTATTTTAGTAGTATAGTCTTTACAACTAAAAGACCCCCTATTTAATGAACAAGCTATTTTTATATCGATGCCACCTTGATCTCATATTTTAATACATTATTTGAAAAACGAAACATAACAAGTTATAATGAAAACCAACCGAAGTTAACATGTCAGGGAGATTCCCACCCTCAATTCCGCGAATGTCACACAAAGTTAACCTTCCAAAAGTCATCGTATAAAAGCTTTTTCTTTTGTGACGGGATCATGTTGTTACGTTGCTTTGACAAGACATTCTTAAAACCTTTACCATGTAACGTGTTTTCTTTGGTGTTCTTTCGTAAATGTAATCATGTTTATACTACGTTCATACCCAATACAGAAAACTCCAAACCAATAGCAATTCATAATAAAGACAGTCTCTCTGCTCGCCTCATCAAACGTTTTAATAAATAAAAATTAACGTAGATGCATTTTTAAATTGTTTAATATACAGATGCATTATTCAAATGTTTAACTACCTATTTTTATTATATTTCTTATTTTCACTTTCTCTTTTTCTTCTTATACACATGATTTAAGTGCCTGTATGAAATATACGAAAACTATAGTACGTTGTAATGGCTTAAATTGAATTTGGTGGTTGGTAGATAGCTTACGAAAATATTTTGAATCACCTGGAATTTCGTTCATGTTTCT
Source organism: Macrosteles quadrilineatus (assembly GCF_028750875.1). NCBI lineage: Eukaryota > Metazoa > Arthropoda > Insecta > Hemiptera > Cicadellidae > Macrosteles > Macrosteles quadrilineatus. Next base: position 36,752,518 of record NW_026542597.1, on the reverse strand, counting down.
TCATATCAAAATAATAATCAATAACACATTTTCATCATAATTATGTATATTGAAATTTGTATCTTTATCTTCCCATGTTTAAATTGGCTCACTTAAATGGAGCCTAAACAGGAAACCAGCCGACGAAACGGTTACTAAAACTAAACCTGAGCTATAAATTCGTTGACAACACGAAATCGGAAACTTCCTTACCACACGCAAGTCTTGACTTTACCAACGTATCAGTTAGGGGAAGATAAGAAAGAAATCCGACGCAGAAAGGATGAGGGGTGAAACTAGAATGAGAGGATGGTAACATTAGGAGTTTTAACTTAAGGTAAAATTTAATTCACTGGATTTAGTCAGCAATGTGAAAATTATTTATAATGATTTTAAAGTAAAAGTTTTTTTGAGGGGGGGGGGGGTTAATAATAATGTAAAGCGTATATTTCACTTGACTATAAGATATAGCTGTTTTCCTCAATCAACCACCCATTGAACTTACGTTTAATCTCAATATTATAACCATGAGATAATTAGCAACATCTTCTAAGATAATAGTTTTGCTTCACTTAATGCAAACTAATGGGTGTTGCTATCTTGATTTTTTGCCCCGATAACTGTTTTAACTATGTTACTATGTAATGTCCATTATTTTTGGGAAAAGTAAAGTTAGTAATTTTAGAATAGGTTGTATCCGTTAGATAATTTAGCACATATACTTGCTGTTTCACAAAGAGCTTTAAGTTTTATTCAGGTCTACACTTCTTTGATAATGTCGTTATGATATTATAATAATTTGAACCAAAACTAGCTTTTAAAATCACATTTTATCATATTTTTTGAGAATTTTGCTAGGTAGGTCATCTCATGGTAAGACTTTGGCCCGGGACCGATTTAATTGTTCATTTTTATTTCCCCAGAGGCCAAAGACGCTATTTGTTCAAATTTTTGTTGTGAACGGAGTTTTACGGGGTAAAATTGAGTTTTTCTCATGTTTGACCATCAAAACACAACATTTCCCAATTTCTCTCGAGACCATTTTAAAGAACTTAAAGAGACAAATAATTCAGTATATTGAAGTGCTTTGTGCAATTATTGGCTACGGATAAAATACAAAAAGTTGTAAATTTAAAATTCCCATGTTATTCTTATGGAGAATACGTTGTGTTACGTAACATGTTGAAGTTTGCTTGTTTATGGATATTTTGATAACACTTGGCAAATTTATTTATTTTATACCAAGCTGTTGTATTAAGTATGTTCTTTAGTCATATGATTTATTTGTGTTTAAATATCTTTTGTTGACAGATGTTTTTTGAAAACATGTTTTGGTAAACATTGGTTTAGTTGGAAATAGAGTTTGTTGAAACAAGATGTGTGTTTAATATTCTTGTATTAGAAATAGAACATGGTGGCAGCTTAGTGGATTTTTATCGAACTGAAAGTCTAAAACCACGCATAATGTCAAGTAAGGGCAGAAAAAAACAAAATACTCGGAGGCACAGGTATGAGGATAACGGTGAGGACGACGCCCAAAGTGAACTCAACTACGTTTCAGAAAGGGACTCTAGAAAGACTAAAGATGAGTCACGAGGTTTTGCATTGGGACATACGAACCGAGAAAATGATGCAGCTATGTATACTCCTACTCCAATGGTCAATATCACGTTACCAACTCCAGAAACGTTCTCTTTTACTCCGAATGAGTGGCATTCCTGGAGGAATCGCTTTCAAAGGTACAGACGGGGTTGCGGTCTGGATAGCACTTCCGACACTCGGCAAATCGATGTACTTTGTTTGTAATGGGTAGTAGAAGTGAAGATATTTTCGATTCGTTTTCACCAAAACCTAATACTTATGACGAGGCTCTTAGGGCCTTTGATGAATACTTTGTGCCAAGACGGAATATAATTTATGAAAGATCAAAATTTTTGAGACACAAGCAAGGGAGTGATCCATCTGAAAAATTTATAACAGATTTGCATGGCCTTGCGAAAACGTGTGCATGGGGTGAACTAAATGATGAGATGATGCTTCTCGTCCTCATTATTGGTATGCAAGATGAGGGTCTGAGTGATAGACTCCAGCTGGAATCTCAATTGACTCTGGAGAAAGCAATTAATACCTTGCGCCAACATGAGGAGCTAAGTAGTATAGTTTGTCGCCGCCGTTTTTTGTGGCGCGGGGTTTTTGGGCCAACTCCCCGCCCATGCCTAATTGCTAGTACATTTACCATTCCCCTTTCTAGTTGATGTATTATATTTCTGTCTTATCTTATCTATATATTAGACATATGAGTTGTTTAATATTGTTAGTATAGTTTGTCGCCGCCGTTTTTTGAGGTTCGACATTTTTGGGCCAACTCCCCCCCCCCCCTCACCTCTCACCCCCTCACCACTCCCCTCTGCCCCATGCACAATTGCTAGTACATCTACCATTCCCCTTTCCAGTTGATATATTATATTTCTATTTCAAAATCATGTATGTGCGAACTCGGCTCATGGCATGGGCGCGCTCCTGGTCGCGGGCATGCTCCCTTGGACATCCTTAGTGGAAATCCATGAATTCTGGCTACTTGGGAACCCAAGCCATTTGACATACAATAAATCACCTTTTCTCCTAATTACCTTTTCTACTAAATACATGTCTTTATATTTGGTCTTTAACAACTCCTCTGTATAGAAGCCTCCTCTGATTATATTACCATTTTCATCTTTCAAGATATAAGTCACAGGCTTTGTATTCTTAACTTCTACTATTGTAAATAGTTCCCCTGTCCAATTCGGAGTATAACCTTTACTAAAAACATGTTTATACTTGGAAATCCTCACGCTATCACCTACCTTATATCTTGGCTTTTTAACTTGCAATACTTTAGAAGTCCTTTCATGTAACCTCTCATGCACATATTTACTGTTCTTAATATTCACTTGGTTAGGCTTCATTCCTATAGATCTATGCACTTTATTATTATATTTTCGAATTAACTTTGGAAGTAAATCCAACCATTTATAACTCCCCTGAGCACTAAATTCTCTATATAACCAATTCTTTAAAGTTCTCTGAAACCTCTCCACAATTGCAGCCTTAGTTGTAGAAAATGTGTGATAGTGATTAATATTTAATTTTTTCATTAGTTTGCTAAAATATTGATTAAAAAATTCTTTTCCATTGTCGGATTGAATGTTTTTAACCCCCTTTGGTAGAATGGTTTTAATGGCTTCTGTAACCACCAACCCTGTCTTATTCTTTAGTGGAGCAGCATAAGCTTTTTTAGAAAATGTATCTATTAAAGTTAAAATATATTTATTGCCAAAATTCTCTCTAGCATAGTTTTGCATATCAATTAAATCTATTTGTACAGTTTCGTTTATACCCAATACTTTAAAAGACCTTCTAATGAAATTCTTTCTTGCAGGCTTATGAAGTTCGTATGCAATTTCATTCATTTTTTATAACATCATCCTTTCCTGTAACTCTAAATACATCACCATTAGCCCCAATCAATAGATTATCTTCCATTCTTTTAAATACATAGTTTTCTGGTATATATGGTCTATTATCTATATACTTAAATCCACTCAAAGATGTGGGGTCAGCAACTAATAAATCAGGATTATATTCCATCAAATTAAAATTTTTTTCTCCATATACAAATTTTGATCCATCGTAATGCATAGCTTGTGACATTAGACAAATATCATCCGAATGTTCTCCCTCTGGTAGATTCCTTATAAATTGTTTTTTGGCATCCCAACATTTTTCTTTTTTATCAAAAGTTATAGTCTGTTCTTTTATAACACAGTCAGTTTCATCAATGGCAGGTTTAACACGTACTAACCTTTTATTATAAAAACTCCAATAGCCTGCTTCCATTTTTGGAACTTGTGAAACATTCACAGCATCTTTACTATCTGTACCTTCCATCAAATTGCTAAGTTTCTGTTTCTTAGCATTCCAAACACCATTCTCTGATTCTAAAAATTCATAATTATTATCATCTTGTATAAATTTACCATCTTCTTTTCGTATTAAAGTCTGTTGTAAAGTGGGCACATCATCTAAACTCTCACCCTTTTCTACATTAGTAATTTTCCGTTTCTTAGCATTCCAAACACCATTCTCTGATTCTAAAAATTCATAATTTTTATTGTCTTGTACAAATGTACCACCATCTGTTCGTATTAAAGTCTGTTGTAAAGTGGGCACATCATCTAAACTTTCACCCTTTTCCACATTAGCAATTTTCTGTTTTTTAGCATTCCACTTTTTATTCTTAGATTCTAAAAACTCATATTTAGTTTTACCTTGTAAAAAGACATCACCTTTTCTAGTTAATGTCTGTCCTAAAGTTGATACATCATCTACAAACTCCCCATCTTTAACATTACCAATTTTACGGTTTAAACAATTCCAACTATCGTCTTGTAAATTTAAAGTAGGTTCACTACTCATGGTTGCCGCCCTGGGTTCTGCAGGCTTATTATATGGATTATATAAACGATAAAATTTATCTATAAACATATTTTTATTTAATAAATAATTCCACTTTCTCTCAATTCCTCAATAATGGAATCTATTTCATTATCCACTCCTGAGTTACCGGCTTGGCGACTTAGCCAAAGAAGTCTTAACCTATCTACAAGCTCATTAGGATCATCCCAATAAATATAGTCTATTTTATTACCAGTCACTTGTCTCAAACCTTCACCAACAGATTTAAATAGAGGTTTAATTATATTAAGATATTTAGTATGTCTATTACTTGAAATTGGTGCACCATCTTTGTAACTCTTTAAATGTCCATTTGTAGCTTCCAAAATCTCTTTATAATTTTGCAAATCAGCCTGAGTATAGTTCTCAGGTTCTTTTAACGTTAACAATTCCCATAAACCTTTTGTCCCCTTGTAGGTTTTATTTGCAACTGTAACATCATCATTGCCAATATCAACTTCCTTATTTCCAATAAAAAATTTATTTGCTTCTCGTCTAATACCATATGTAGTGTCTGTCATACTACTTTTACTGAGGTAATTTCCTAAATAGTCTGATGCTAAAAGACCAAAATCTAATTTCTGTGGGGTGGATGGTTGTAATGGTTGTAATGGTTGTAATGGTTGTAATCTTGGTATCATTGATATTCTAGATGGAGTCATTGGGAGTATCTCCATTCGAGGCCTCTCTGATGTGATTTTCTTTAATTCTTGTAATGGCTCTATTAAAGGTTGGAATGTTTGGAACCTCTCTTCAGCCTCTAGAAACTTGCCACGTTTTAAAGCTCTATATTTCTCTCGTATTTGATTTGCAGAGTCAACCAATTCTTGTTGAATGTTTTTCATCTTTTATTTACATTTTATTTATCTCATTTGACAAAGGATTGTACTCAAACACTTTATCATGTATTATCAAACAATATGCAGATGTATTTGCTGGCACATTTTCTGCAGTTTCAATCTCTAATTTAATATCAACAATTCCTTCTTTCACTGTTTCGTTCTGTCTAGAACAGTCTATTACAATTAGTGGATATTTCTTCATAAACTCAGCCCTACTAATCATAGGATCTGGGATAGTATTATAGTAAGTCTCTCTAAACCTCATAAACATCTCATAAGCTTTAGAGACATCTCCATTTTCAAAGTCGAGATTTAAATCACTATAAGGATAATATTCAGAGTTTAGAAATACTTTGAGATTTTTTAATTTACAGTGATCAAATTCATCAGTTCTTTTTCGTGCACTATTATCCCTAGCTGTTTGGAAACCAAATATAATATACCTAGGCTTCTCTAAACTTGAAGATGTCTTTACTGACCATGTATGTCTTGTGGTATTGGGATATGATGGAAGTTCATGCAGCTCTAAACTTCTAAATGCAATTTGCAAATTTTTATTTTGCAATAACATCTTTTGTAATTGTAACTTCTCTCCATCTGATGGTATTACATGTGGCATGACCCATTGAATTGAGTTAAGTGTAATTTTGGGAATCGTATCAGCAGTGCCACTGGCTGGAGCACTAGTGGTTGTTAATATACAATTCAAATCATTTTTGGATCTTTTCAACACCAATTCTTGTTTGACATTTACTAATACCTTATTAAAATCCTCAAATACACCCATTAACAGCTCTAATGGCAAACATGTACTAAACTTGCCACCTTTATGGAACTCTTTTAAATTTGTGTCAGAATCAAATGCTACATTTGACAATTTAGTAGTTTTATTGTAAGAGCTCAATATTTTCATAAGACTAGAAATTCCTGGGTTTCTTACAATATCTATTTCTTTACCTGCGACTTCGTATCTAATTTCATCAAATAAGAACGCAAATGCATTATTTATAAAATGACCTTTATCATGATTTTCAATTTCTCCCTTAATATACAGATAACTCCTACACGGGAGAGTTAGCAAATCTTGATTATTAATACATATTCGAATTTCATCAGAATTATTTATTGCTAAAGTGTTGTGGGGAACATAGGAGTGATTTGTAATTTTAACCACACTATCGTCGAATTGGGATTTCCCTGTAACGTCTAGAAAATCTTCCATTTTTATTAATAGAAAATTTTAACTTTAGTCCTATTGACTTTAGGAACCTAGCATTTTGTACACTTATAGATAAATTCTTATAAATTCTCATATCTTTTTTATATGACAAGTAATTGTAGTTTCTTCTCCGTTAAAGTCAATTGCCTTGTCATGTTGATCGGCAAATGTAATACTGACAACATCTAAACTTCTCTTATTTACAGGAAAATATATAATATTTCTTGGAACTTCAATAATTTTGTAGCCAGGAGGAGCTTCTGGATAAAAGCTATGTATGGTGTGTGATTTGTTTCCATTTAAATAGGACCCGTTTGCAATATTACATTTTACTCTAATCACATTTACATTATTAATGTTTATTTTATTTGTAGATTCAAACTGAACACCAGGAGTAGAAACACCTTTAAATCCTAATAAAATAGACCCTAAACATGGTTTTGTAAAATCAAACACGTGGCTAGAAAGTAGTGTCGCTTTCATAGTTTTATTATTAGCTGTAAGGAAAAAGTCTGGGACTTGCTTTTGAATTTCCTTTGCAAGCTCAACCACCTCATATGTTCCTTCAGAAATTTCTATTGTAACTGGAGCATTGTGGTCATAATAGAAAACATCATCACCTTCACTAATGGTTAATTTTTTTTCCTTTAAGTTGATTTAATTTTGGAATAAGCCCTTTGAATAAAAGTTTGGATTTAGTATTAATTAATGCTTCTCCATTTTTACCTACTATAACTTTAAGTTTTCCATTTAATAACCGGTTTAAATCATCAACTGAGATATCTCCTTTTGGTAATGTCATTTTCTCTACTTTGTAATATGTTAAAGTATTTAGTGGTTTTTTAACATTAAATATTGAATTATAACTTTGAAAATCTACCAATCCAATAACATAATCATCATTTAATTCTATGGGAGGAAAGAATACTGACTTTAGCTCTGGCTCTGTACCCGAAAATGTTATAGTAAATGAATCCATTTTTATAAAGAAATATTTTTTATGAATGATAAACATAAAATTCCACAAATAGAACTATTTAAATCTTGTATTTGATCAGTTGTATAGTAGATTTTATATTCCTCAAAATATTTAATTACTTCTTTTGGAGGTTGGATTCCAAATGGGTCAAAATAAATTACAATATCTTTATTTTTACGATATGCTGTCCAATGTGTGCCAGATGAGCTATCTAAATTAACTATTCCGCACTCTTTTACTCTTGGTGTTAGATTTTTTAGCTCGCTTTTTAGGTACACTCCCCTGAAGTGAGGCACTTCTTTTGCGGCCTCTAACAGCTGGTAGTTGTCCATCTTTTTTATTAAATTTTAATCCCATTCCCATCTTTGCTTTTGCCTTCATCAAATTTGTCACGGCATAAGCAGCTGCTCTTTCAGCAAGATTTGCATCATTGGCCGTTACTCTAGTCCAAGCTAAGTCTGCTAATCTCATGTCTGCTTTGTTCCGAGCAGCAGTATCGGGATTATTCATGTAGAATATGTCATGCTCTTTACAATAAGAGTCTAGTTTATTTTTTGGAGGTACATTTTTAGCTAAATTCTCACGTACATTTGTCCCAGGTCCACAGTATTGATATGTTGGTATGTGAAGTGGAAATGGAAGGTTATTTATAAGAGTATTCAATAACCCTCGACCCCTGTAAGGCTTTAGGAATAAACCTTTGCCCTTTTTACATGTTTTCTTATTAACATTTTTTACCATTTTTATTATATAAAAAATGTCTTTTATTCAACAAAAACACAAATTTAAAATAGTACATACTAAGGAAAATATACCAAAGAAGTTGGGTCTATTTCCTACCAATATTCGATGTGTTATTTGCGGTCCAAGTGGAAGTGGGAAGACGGTTGTAATTTATAACCTAATTGTAAGAAAGGAAGGATTAAAATTTACAAACTTATATTTAATATCCAAATCGTTAGAACAAGAAAAATATAAAAAAATAATTGAAATATTTAGTTTGTGTGATGAAGTGAAATTACACACGTTTACTGACTGTGAAATCACACCAAATGATGTAAAATCACAGTCAGTTGTTGTATTTGATGACATAAATAGTCCAAATATTACACAATTTTTCTCAATGGGTCGACATAAAAATATTAACTGTTTTTACTTGTGTCAATCTTACAGCAAAGTACACAAACATTTACGTGATAATGTAAATTTCCTAATATTATTCAAACAAGATGATTTAAATTTAAAACATGTATATCACAATCATGTTGGTAATGACTTTTCATTTGACCAATTTAAAAATCTCTGTCATCAATGTTGGGATAAAACTAAATATGGCTTTTTCGTAATAGACAAAGAAAGGTCAAAGAATAATGGCAAATATAGATTTATGTTTGACCAATTCTATCAAGAGGGTGGTAAGGGTAAATAAATGAAAGATTTTTTTTTAACATTTGCATTTATTATACATCTACACATTTTGAACATCGATTTTATAATGACCGAACGCAAGAGTATTGATGCCATCTTCTAGAATAAACCTCTTGTTATCGTCAAAGGATAGTACTTTTTTATTCATGGTTAAGGTTTGAAGATGATGATTTATAGATTTAATTCTTGTCACATTCTCATAGTAATCTTGCCCAGTTGCAAGGCAGTTCAAATAATGTTGATGTCTGAGGAGATGTTTAACAGTGGCACCATCAGCTCCTTTAGCTTTCTTCACCTCTAAAGCTTGCTTGTCTTCTTCATATAACCATTTTAGAGGAATGTAAGAATATAACTTTGGTCTTAAACCACAATATTCATACATAATATGACCACCTAATTCATCTTTAAACTTTCCAGTGACTTTTTTATTTTTATCAGAGTATAAGAAATGGTCTTTACTATATCCAGAGGTATCAAAATAGTGTAAGTCACATTCTATTTCCTTGTAAAAGTCCTCTGTAACTATAGCATACATTAATGAATCTGTATCTGTCATTAGAAATCTTTTGTTCTTAAATTTTGACATATAATTATAGTGGAAATCATACATTATTACTTTACTGATATCCAAAATGGTCATTCCTAAATATATTGGTTTATTAAACTTTACAACTAATTTATTTAAATGTATAGCATGTAAATTGTTATCAAACATTTTGCTACAGTCAAACCTTGGATTAGTGACATATTTTGTTAACAGTGACTCATCCTTGAGATATATATCACGAAACTTGCGTTGATTCATGATTGTTCGACCAAAGAGACTATTATTTAACAATTTATAAAAGTCTTTTTCGAAATCAGTTTTAGCACATTTGCGTTTTTCAATATTAAAATTAATATAGGGCGCAAGCCATTTAGACTGTCTAAATTTTAAAATTCTATGGTATTTTGTTACAATCAAACCCAATTCCTCATATTTTTGTAATGCTTTATAATGTAAAATATATTTAGTTTTGTCATTTAAATTAGGTATTAATTTGCCATTCATTTTCTCTGGTGCTAATGGATAGTCATTATGTAAATCATGTAAGCTTTTATCATATTTTAAATCAACTTCTAAAATGTATCCAAACTCATCATTTTGATTATATTTGTAGTCTATCTCATTAGTCCAACTGAATCCATCCACAGGCAGTGGCTCGCACATTGCTGTAGAGTATAGTGAGTTACAATCTAAATATATTAAATAGACACTCTCTTGATTGGGATCATAGTGTTCACCCATATATCTATTATTTGCTTTAGCGTAACGTGTAAAAATCATACTGACTCCTCCTCTGATCGCACTTTCTATGAACAAATGCATGTCAACATCTTTGAATATTTGTAATTTTATTCCTGTCATTCTAAGACAGGCCTCCCATGTAAGTCCAGGAAGTGAATACATATGTACAGGGTCAAGTTTGTAATCTTTTAAACATAGGTCTCTAAATGTCTCGAACACATCAGCCAGTAGCAATACATCTATTTTAAGATATAAATCATGATATTCTTGTAAATTATTTATATTAAAATGGGTCCATACATTTTTAGCATGTTCATATTCATTGGGAGAGATATGTTCTTTAGTTATAGAACTGTAAAATGTTTCAATTGGGGGTAGAGACTCTGCAAACTTATCTGGTCCCGTCATATATTCATAGGGATATACACCTTTACGTTGTAGTAGTGGATTTTGTATGAATCTAAATGTGTTCAAATTGGAAGCCAATTTATATAATGGAAGGGACAGAAAGTTGTATGAATCTAAAAATACTAAATCATCAACAGAGAATGATATATATTTTTCCATATCTTTAGCTATACAATTAATTTTACGATTATTAAATTTTCCCAAATGTTGCATTATTATGTGACCATCATAATTTTTCAAGTTATGGAAGAATACTGGTATTTTCTTTGTTACTTTATAGTTTAAATTACAATCATTGTGGGCAGCTCCACGGTATTGTCCAGAGGAATGGCAATGATCTCTCACCCTATCAAAATATAGGGGCTTTTCACAAATGTGACAATGTGTTGAGTTTTGGAAAGATACCTCTTGCTCAGGGGTCATTTGAAGAGGAATATATATTGCCATTTGATTTTTAATATAATCATAAGCCTGAAATAATCTTTCAAAAAACACATCCATAACATTTGTGCCACTGTACAACTCTTCAGAAATAATTTTTGAATCTTTTACTACGACAAATGCAAATCCCGATGGAATATGTATATTAGAGTTTATAAAGCATTCAAAATCTGCATAAATTACATATGGGGCTTTAAGTTGATATTTATAGTTTTTAAATTGTAATGTATCTTGTTTAGACATTTCCACTCGTTGAGCATCAAAGTTTTTACAATATGTTACATGACGTTCTAATATATCATTAGTGTAAAAATGTTGTAAACACAACTTGCAAAAATGCTGCTTATGGCCATGTTTTGTAGAGTGGAACATTAACCTATCAAAATCACGAATTAAACAATAATGTGATTTACGACCTTCTTGTAATAATAATAAATCTATGTGAGTATTACTATTTAGTTTAGTCGTTCTTAATGGATATATAAATTTATCATATTCAACCCCAAATACATTAATACTTATATCATTCTGTGTTTCAAATTTATCTATATCAGATATTTTCACAGGATACTTTATGTTTGTCATATTCAACTGACTTTCATAGGGTACATAATTAGAAACCCTTTCAGCATTGTTTGCATACCTTGGATGTAAAGCTGCTAAAATCGACCAAAGAAAGCATCTATTGTCAGAATTCTTTATATTTAAAACAGCATGTTTTGATTGAATACTTTTTGGTGTGGGGATATATGACTTTGGAGTTAGGGGTTTATACTTGTAAACATGCAACTGCCAATATTTAGTATGGTCATATATCCATCCACTGCCTTGGGCTTGATATTTGTGTATGGAAGCATCAATCTTTGAAAGTGCATTTTCAATTTGAGGCTTTAAATCTCTCTTCTCAATAGTTAAGGTAGTAAGACTTCGAAAATCTGCTATACATTCTTTTTCATTAACTAATTTACCATTTTGATCCATTGAATATTTTATAAATTTGATTCTCCTAACTAAAGTCCATTTTATCGGTAGAGGACAAGACTTCAGAGTATTTTCAAGGTCAGTTCTAATCGATTCACCAACAAATTTAATCATTGTGTATGGACATTTCATGCAAGAATTAACATGTCTTTTAAAATGTCTAACAATATTCGTTTTACAGAAATTACAACTCTTGTGACTTTGTAATATATGCGATTTTAGAGCAATGTTACTATCACAGATTAAATTACAAACTTTGCACACCTTCATTTGATGAATTACCTTGTAGTGACGAATCATATTACTTTTGGTGGAGAGCGACACGGAGCAGTGTTGACAGGTGGGCCTCATTTTTATATATAACAAAAAAAATTTGTGTCACTTCTATTTATAGACTTTTCGAAAATTTCAAAATTTTGGAAATTTTAATAATTTTCAGCTAGAAATTAAAAATTTGTAAAAATTACTTCAACAGATCCAAGACTAGCAAGGAACAAGCCCAAGTGAGTGACATTTTCACCACGTCACCACTAGAGACAAGAAACAACCATGAGTCAGGATCGCGCCCATGCCATGAGCCGAGTTCGCACATACATGATTTTGAAATAGAAATATAATATATCAACTGGAAAGGGGAATGGTAGATGTGCATGGGGCAGAGGGGAGTGGTGAGGGGGTGAGAGGTGAGGGGGGGGGGGGGGGGGGGAGTTGGCACAAAAACCTCGAACCACAAAAAAAAACGGCGGCGACAAACTATACTAACAATATTAAACAACTCATATGTCTAATATATAGATAAGATAAGACAGAAATATAATACATCAACTAGAAAGGGGAATGGTAAATGTACTAGCAATTAGGCATGGGCGGGGAGTTGGCCCAAAAACCCCGCGCCACAAAAAACGGCGGCGACAAACTATACTACTGAGCTAGAACGCCAAAAACGTGAACTTGCCAATACTAATGTTTTTTTGGTAAATAAAACGTCAGTTCAAAACGGTAGACCGAATCGGACAGAAGGAGTTTGTGACCAGAAATACATCGAGGATGCAGAAAATACAAAGAAGTGCAGGAAATGTGGTTATGATTGGCACGGATCACTGGCCGAATGTCCTGCTAGGAAAGCCAAATGTGACAAATGTTCCGAGATTGGACATTTTTTTCGATGCTGTCCCTACCGCGAAAAGTGGATGAGAAAAAACAAAAACGTTGTTAAAGAAATCGAACAGCAAGTTTCAGACTGTGGAGATCTACAGGTTCCTGAGATTTTCATCGGGAATATAGAAAACAATGACAGAGCCTGGGCCCAGGAGGTAAAAGCAAGCTGTGGAAACCAAGTGTTAGGGCTTATAAAATTTAAACTTGACACAGCCGCTGATGTAACCATGATTCCAGTAGGAGTTCTTGGCGATTTTATTAAGACTCTGCCTCTAGGAAAGTGCAAATCCCCTGTGTACAGTGCCAAGAAGAAAGAACGAATCAATATTTTGGGAACTTTAAGGCTGAAGCTTGAACATAAGGGTGTATCAATTTATGATCATGCGTATATTTCTGAGGAGATCACTGTTCCACTTCTTAGCAGACGTTCCTGTGAAGAGCTGAACCTGGTGAAGAGGATCTTTTCTGTAGATTCATCAGATATTGACTGGGCTACTAAGTACCCTAATTTATTTCAAGGATTGGGAAATATGAAAGGAGAGTACAAGATAGAAATGAAGGAGAATGCAGTTCCTTATGCTATATCTACCCCCAGGGTTGTACCAATACCTTTAAAAAGCAAGGTGAAAGAGCAGTTAGAGAATATGCTTGAAAAAGGAGTGATTGTCCCAGTTGAACACGCGACTGATTGGTGCGCACCAATGGTAGTTTGCGCAAAAAAGAGAGGTGGGGTTACGATCTGCGTGGACCTATCCAAACTCAACAACAGTGTGAAACGTCGGTTTTATCCCATTCCAAAGATTGAACTTTCATTGTCCCAGATCGCGGGAGCCAAGTACTTCAGCAAGATCGATGCGAATTCCGGGTTCTGGCAACTGAACCTTGCAGAGGAGTCTCAAGATTACACAACATTTATCACCCCTTTCGGGAGGTATAAATTCTGTAAGGTACCTTTTGGAATTAAATCTGCTCATGAAGAGTTTCAGCGCCGTATGTCAAAAGCTTTAGAAGGGGCAAAGAACTGTTTAGTGCACATTGATGACTGTTTGATATGGGGAAGAACGAAAGAGGAACACGACGAGTGTCTTAGAGCCGTTCTAGAGAGAGTGCAAGCTAATGGAATCGCTTTGAATAAGCAGAAGTCTGAGTTCTGCAAGAAGACTGTGACATTTTTGGGGTTTGTGCTGTCTAAGGAAGGAATCAAGCCTGATCCAAGCAAGGTACAAGCAGTTGTGGACTTACCAGCCCCAAGTAATGCTAATGAAGTCCAGAGATTCATGGGCATGATCACTTTTCTGGCTAAATTTATTCCGAACTGCAGTGAGGTTATAGAGCCAATTACGGGCTTGTTAAAGACTAAAAAAGATTTCTTTTGGGGACCAACTCAGGAAAAAGCTTTTATCACAGTGAAACAGATTTTATCATCAGAGCCATGTTTAACTGTTTACGATCCGGAAAAGCCCTCGATTCTTTCTTGTGATGCTTCAAAAAAAGGTCTTGGAGCGGTTTTACTACAAGTTGAAGGAGAAAACAAGAAACCTGTGGCATATATATCTCGGACTCTAATGCCTGTTGAAGAAAACTACAGTAACATTGAGAGAGAAGCGCTTGCGTGCACTTGGGCAAGTGACCGTTTAAAATGTTTCCTGATGGGTAAAATGTACACAATTGAGAGCGACCACAAACCGCTTGTCTCAATTTTCAAAAGACAAAATTTGGAAGAGCTCTCACCGAGGCTACAGCGATTCCGAATGCGTATGATGAGATACGATTATCGCATGACCTGGACCCCAAGAAAAGACCTTGCCATAGCAGATCTGCTATCGAGATGTCCTATTCCGGCTAATGAAGATGGCGAATTGACAGAAGAAGTGGAAGCCTTCGTCCATGAAATCAGTATGATTAGAATAAACACTACAGACGAAAATGTGACAAAAGTACTTCACTCACAAATGAGGGATCCAATATGTGCACAACTCAAGCTAAACATTTTAGACGAATGCCCTGGAAAATCAAGTTTACCTAATGAGATTCAAGAATACTTTAACGTGAAAGACGAGTTAAGTTGTATTGATGGGTTATTGCTTCGAGGAACTCGGATGATAATACCTCATGAACTACGAGCGGAAATGCTTGAGAGGCTTCACAGTGGGCACTTGGGAATCACAAAAACAAGGAAACGTGCTTTGGAAACCATGTGGTGGCCTGGAATTTCTCAAGAAATAGAAAGAAAAATAAGAGACAATCTTCCATATACTTTGGTTGGAAATCCTGTTGAAAATAAAGACTTTTTTGAGAGGGAGAATAAGTACCAGTCGAAGTATAAGATGCAATTTGATAAACGACATGGAACGAGGGGTTTAAGTGAATTAGAAGAGGGAAGCATGGTATGGATCACAGATCTACGTAGACATGGTAAAGTAGTCAGGAAATTGAACGAACCACGTTCCTACCTTGTGGACATTGACAAGAAAACCATTCGACGAAACCAGAAGTTCTTAGTTCTTGCACCATACTACGGAGAAGATTGCATTCTTTCAAACTGTTCATCTACGGCCCTTAATTGTCCATCTAACTCACGTGATCGTCCAGACGCTGGCACAGTTACCCATTACGGAAGGTCCATCAAGATACCGAGGCGGTACCGAGCTTCATGAAGATGTAGACATCTTGAGGCGGGATGTTGTATTAAGTATGTTCTTTAGTCATATGATTTATTTGTGTTTAAATATCTTTTGTTGACAGATGTTTTTTGAAAACATGTTTTGGTAAACATTGGTTTAGTTGGAAATAGAGTTTGTTGAAACAAGATGTGTGTTTAATATTCTTGTATTAGAAATAGAACACAAGCTATTATTATTTTACTAAGAACACACTTTATTAGCCTCCCTGTAGCAGCAAACCTAGGTGGCCTACTCATTTAACCTAATGTTATTAAAATAGATTTAATTTACCATTGACTGTATTAATAGTCAAAGCTTGTACATATTAATTTAGGCAAATGACATTTGCTCAGTCTGCAGGTTTGCTGCGGCGGGCGTATTAATTCTTATAATTCTACACTTTGTTCATTCTGGGTTTCAAAATATCATACTCTAAGCTAGAGAATATACAAGCTCCTGCAACAAGAAACCGACAACTTTTGTGCAGCAGGTTGTACAGATTTGCGTTCAACTTTTCTACGGAGCTTATCAAAACGTAGTAATTGAACCCCCCAAGATATATATATATATACATTTATTTAACTAATGATGTTTAATCTTCGTGCCCCAATATTCAAATTAGTGTACATTATATTCTTAAAACAGAACTATTTATCATATTGCTTGATATGTACTTGTTGATCGCCTCGTTTATAAATTATAATAAAAATAAAACTCAAGTTTTTTAAAATTAAATACTTTAGTATAAGCTCATTTAAGTGTACATATCGCATCATTTTGCTATTTAACTCTTATGCTATTCAAAACTATAAGGAATTATATGTAATTGTTAATTTTAGTAAGTTGATATATCTTTATTTTTATCAAACTTTGTATTTTTTACATATTAATTCATAACTGGGACATACATGCTGCAATCAAATGACACATTATTCCAATACCAAAGGTAACTTCAAGATTTTACTATACAATCTTAAAAGTCATCGCATAGTCTGAATTGTACCCATGATTAAAGTGCCTGCAAGGGATAAATGAGAACGAAAGTACTTTTCAGTGACTAAAATTGCGTTTCATGGTTAGAAGGCACTAACGAAAATTGCGTGGGAGCATGAAATTTAGTAAAAGATTCGACCAGCAAAACATAAAATAGATGAGATTTCTCAAATAGCGATAAGAAACTTTATAGTGATTTCTGTCTACAGTACAGTTCTCTAAATCTATATATATAATACGTGAAGCCGTTTTTTGTTATTGCAACTCCTCCCTTATTTGTGGACAAATTTCAACGTTTAAGGTGTCAACAGATTCGTCTCAATATGTAGTTTTGCAATAAGGTTTTAGACTTTTAAAATTCCTACTCTTAAGGGCGTGAGACCCTCTCAAAGGTCGGGTTTTCCCCGTAAGAAATACATAGAACAAATTTAAAAACAAAATAACAGCTGGTTATAAAAAGCAACTCATTAGCTTTTTGGGAGTAAACATTAATGTTTGTAATATAGTAGGTTAAGACCAAGTTAAACAGTTAATCAGTTTTGTTGGAAGAACAGAAAATGCCTCAAGTTCAAAGAAGAATTATTGTAAACGGGAGGATGAGACAATTAATAATAAGATATCTTATGCGTATGAGGAGAGTAGAAAAAGAGAGGCCTGGTCTAACAGATACCCATCCAGATACACATTCACTTGGTGAGATCGAGATACTTCAAAACATTTATTAGAAACTATAATAATGCCTTGACTATCATAAGTTCAAGTACTGTAGTAATATCATACCAAATCTTGGCGGACCTTATGTTTTTAATGTTGACTTTTGTATTACTCGCTCTACTTCAATTGAGAAAAACGCAAATGGATTGTTTACTAATAGTTCAAAGAATAATTATTGTAAACGGGAGGAAGAGACAATTAATAATAAGATATCTAATGCGTATGAGGAGAGTAGAAAAAGAGAGGCCTGGTCTAACAGATACCCATCCAGATACACATTCACTTGGTGAGATCGAGATATTTCAAAACATTTATTAGAAACTATAATAATGCCTTGACTATCATAAGTTCAAGTACAGTAGTAATATCATACCAAATCTTGGCGGACCTTATGTTTTTACTGTTGACTTTTGTATTACTCGCTCTACTTCAATTGAGAAAAACGCAAATGGATTGTTTACTTCTAGGTTATGTTTCCAGTTCCTCGGACAAACTTATACAAAGTTTTTTGACTTAATTCACCAACACAATCCAGACATTTCAAGTAAAAAATAAGAAGTTTCAAAAACTCATTTGCTATTGAAAATGTTAGTGACAATATTAGACCAAACATAAGTGAAGGAATTAGTGTTTATGTTGTCACCGATCGAGTAGTTACGGTCAAGTTTATTTTAATGTGTGCCGATTTTCAAATCAAAAGATTTAAAATCCGCGACAGGCAATGGACAAGTCAGTCCAACATGACGTAACGCGGAAGGATACGAACTGGAAGACCGTTGGGAGCCGTGCGGTGTGCAAACGTCTCGTCGTCACTCGTGGTCAAGTACTCGCACAGTCAACATGTGAAGTCGCGTTTTGTCGCTGGTGTAGGACGAATTTATTAATATCTTAATTCGTAGCTCGGAAATTAGCGTTCGGGCGGAAATTGTACGTGCATCAAACGATCGCAATTGTCAAAATTTCGCCGAATTGCATTTGGGTGTGTGTTTTATTAGTATTAAGTCGAGACAGTTGAGATGCCGGATTGATTGTTCGCGTTCGTGATGAAAATTCGTACATGCATCATATCGATAGCAAATGTCAGTTTCTAGCGAATCGCGGGTCGTCGTGACGGTATTTTCAATTGAATCATTAAACGCCAGCTCGAAAAAACAAGAATTAATAAGTCCTACACCAGAAAAAACCGTGTCGTGATATTCCGCTCGGTCAGACAAAAAGTCAAAATTACCACGAGTCAGTTTTTAAATGTTCGGTACGCGTGAATCTTCGTCGGAATGAATGTTAATGTGTCGACATGTGTACGTAAGTAAATGTTTGTGTTATTTGTGTTTTAGTATTAAAATAGTCTTGCCAATCTGCCACATTTTTTCACATGTACCACTCGTTTTACAAGTTATGAATCATGTTTTGTTTGGTCTGAGATTTTCATGTTTCATTTGGTCTACTTAGAGCACATGGTCACGATTCAGGATAAAATGTTTTATTAAATTTGGTCATGTCATACAAAGAATTTAAGTTATAATAGTGAACCTAGTCAAATGAAAATTATTTATTAAATTGAATTGAAATGGTATATTAATTTAAAGAGCAATGTTTGTCTGTGATATTATTATTTTTGTATTCTATGTAAAGTCAGATTCTATCATCATCAGTATTATTATTTAAAACGTTTGAATTTCATGTGTAGAATAATTTTTGAACAGTATTACATTTTTTAATAGTGAGAGTTTGATTGTGTAACGTAAATGGGGGTAACAGAGTGCTCGGTCGAAGGCTAGGGTTGATAAAGGGTCATGAGGATAGACTCCCATTAAATTCATAAATATTAAATATTAAATAAAAAAATTATCAAATAATCGACTCAGCAGTCGATTGGCCCCGTTGCACTGATCAGCAAGGAGTGATGTAGATCACAAACCTACATAATAGTCCCTGTTTGATTAAATTGTAAACTGGCCAGTTTGATAATTACGAACATCTTTGGGGAGTCTGGTGATCCAAAACAAATAAATAAAATCATCAAGGCTAGGTTTTCCCGAGACTTTGCAGTTTTAAAAAATGAACAAACCGCCAATTTGAACATTCAATCTTACAATCAACTCTCTCACTCTCTCTTTCAAAATATTGTTAAATTGTGCACAAAAAAGGTTATTATATTGTTTATATTTGTTACTTGTATCACAGCTCAATTCGACTCATTATACAGTATTTTTACAAATCACCATCTTTTCATTATCCTGTGTTTCAGCTGTTAGTATCATTAGTATAAAACTGGTAAAGTAAAGAGGTAAATGGCTTAACTGAAAGAGGTATACAAAGTATTCACAATGAGTGTTGATGATCACATTTTGTAAATATATTTTGACAGTGCAATTTTTATAAGCTCAGTTCATAATATTTAATATTAAATTGGTGAATTCATGAGCAATCGGCTTAACCGAATCCAGTGTATATAAACATCTTGAAGTCATCCTACTTTTGATAAATATTTCCTGGACAAACAGTTTCACAAATATTTTCAATCAATATTTCAATATTATTATTTGCAGTATTACAGTTTTACAAAGAAAACAATTCACATCACAATCTTTCATCTGAACTGACATTTAAATTCATAGAGTGTTCAAATAAACACATCTATTAGCTTTAAGAAGTGTTAGAATTAAGCTGAAGAAGGTGTGAAGGAGGACAACATATCAGACCTCTCACGGTCCATAAATCGGATTTCTGGGATATTTAATTACAGGGCCCACACTTAACATCTTTATTTCCACTGCGCAGCTCTGTGATTATAACGTCCTCAGTAGTCTGATTAAATAAAGTAAATTTCATTTTCAAACCCCACCAGGGGGCAACTTTTTGTTATACTCACACCTGTATGGAATAGCCAAATTGTATTACATAAAGGTGTGAGGTGATTTTGCTGATGGAATGATCAATTAAGTAAAGATATTTATATTTTAAAATAAGTAAAGAATTATCTTTTTTTTCTTTACAAAAAGTAAGAGGAAAATCCTTTAGAGAGGGGATAGAATCCTAAAAGAGGGAATAGCCAAATTGTATTACATAAAGGTGTGAGGTGATTTTGCTGATGGAATGATCAATTAAGTAAAGATATTTATATTTTAAAATAAGTAAAGAATTATCTTTTTTTTCTTTACAAAAAGTGATAGCACTAATTTGAGAGGTCTGGTAACAAGGAAGCAGATTGGCATTACTACCAAGGCAGGTTGGCATTGATAAGGGTATCAGTTGTTATCTCTAAGGCAATTATCCACATTGATATTTCTGTGTTTGTTTACTTGTTTATTTATTTGTGTCATATTCGTACAGAGATTATTTATATTTATATTTACATTTATATTTACATGTGCAATAGTTTTCAATTTTGAGTAAATAGAGTCAAACTGAGGTCAATTGTTTTAAATATTTTCATAATTACATATTTTGAGAAACAATGAATCATCTGAGTCATGTTATGTAACCACTGTGAGCGACATGAAGGCTGGCCAACAGAGGTCACGTTCCAGCTGTGGTGGGGCGAGAGTAGAACCTACCCGCACAGACAGGCAGACATCGGGCCGTTCACCACAACAATGTCCCCCGCCCCCGCCCACTCCATCGGCAACAGCTGACTGTCGACTGCGCTACGGGTCAATGAACTGACTGTTGACATCTACTCAGCGCTGAATGCTAGATAATTCTACAGTGTGTTAAGCGTGCGCGTTTACACCATTCAAATTGTTGATGGGTTGATGCAGTCTGGTTTATGATGCAAGGTGTCAGTTGACAACAATTTTTATTTCTCAAATACCGACCTCAAAGCAAAATTTTTATTATTGTTAAAGTTTCAGAGTTTATATTTTTGTTATTCAAATTTCAAATGTTTATGTGTAAAATTGTTTCGTGTTAAATGTATTAAATGTAAATCAATGGAAAAAAAATCAACAAAAAAATGTGTCGTATGAATGAAGCGTCTGTTGCCACGTCAAGCGTCGTCGCGCCGGGTCGAAATTGTCCCGGGATGGAAAAGGCCTTCGTGCGGACCTGAAGGTCGCTCGGGCCAATTTTTTTGGCAGGGGAGATTTCTGTGCCGATTTTCAAATCAAAAGATTTAAAATCCGCGACAGGCAATGGACAAGTCAGTCCAACATGACGTAACGCGGAAGGATACGAACTGGAAGACCGTTGGGAGCCGTGCGGTGTGCAAACGTCTCGTCGTCACTCGTGGTCAAGTACTCGCACAGTCAACATGTGAAGTCGCGTTTTGTCGCTGGTGTAGGACGAATTTATTAATATCTTAATTCGTAGCTCGGAAATTAGCGTTCGGGCGGAAATTGTACGTGCATCAAACGATCGCAATTGTCAAAATTTCGCCGAATTGCATTTGGGTGTGTGTTTTATTAGTATTAAGTCGAGACAGTTGAGATGCCGGATTGATTGTTCGCGTTCGTGATGAAAATTCGTACATGCATCATATCGATAGCAAATGTCAGTTTCTAGCGAATCGCGGGTCGTCGTGACGGTATTTTCAATTGAATCATTAAACGCCAGCTCGAAAAAAACAAGAATTAATAAGTCCTACACCAGAAAAAACCGTGTCGTGATATTCCGCTCGGTCAGACAAAAAGTCAAAATTACCACGAGTCAGTTTTTAAATGTTCGGTACGCGTGAATCTTCGTCGGAATGAATGTTAATGTGTCGACATGTGTACGTAAGTAAATGTTTGTGTTATTTGTGTTTTAGTATTAAAATAGTCTTGCCAATCTGCCACATTTTTTCACATGTACCACTCGTTTTACAAGTTATGAATCATGTTTTGTTTGGTCTGAGATTTTCATGTTTCATTTGGTCTACTTAGAGCACATGGTCACGATTCAGGATAAAATGTTTTATTAAATTTGGTCATGTCATACAAAGAATTTAAGTTATAATAGTGAACCTAGTCAAATGAAAATTATTTATTAAATTGAATTGAAATGGTATATTAATTTAAAGAGCAATGTTTGTCTGTGATATTATTATTTTTGTATTCTATGTAAAGTCAGATTCTATCATCATCAGTATTATTATTTAAAACGTTTGAATTTCATGTGTAGAATAATTTTTGAACAGTATTACATTTTTTAATAGTGAGAGTTTGATTGTGTAACGTAAATGGGGGTAACAGAGTGCTCGGTCGAAGGCTAGGGTTGATAAAGGGTCATGAGGATAGACTCCCATTAAATTCATAAATATTAAATATTAAATAAAAAAATTATCAAATAATCGACTCAGCAGTCGATTGGCCCCGTTGCACTGATCAGCAAGGAGTGATGTAGATCACAAACCTACATAATAGTCCCTGTTTGATTAAATTGTAAACTGGCCAGTTTGATAATTACGAACATCTTTGGGGAGTCTGGTGATCCAAAACAAATAAATAAAATCATCAAGGCTAGGTTTTCCCGAGACTTTGCAGTTTTAAAAAATGAACAAACCGCCAATTTGAACATTCAATCTTACAATCAACTCTCTCACTCTCTCTTTCAAAATATTGTTAAATTGTGCACAAAAAAGGTTATTATATTGTTTATATTTGTTACTTGTATCACAGCTCAATTCGACTCATTATACAGTATTTTTACAAATCACCATCTTTTCATTATCCTGTGTTTCAGCTGTTAGTATCATTAGTATAAAACTGGTAAAGTAAAGAGGTAAATGGCTTAACTGAAAGAGGTATACAAAGTATTCACAATGAGTGTTGATGATCACATTTTGTAAATATATTTTGACAGTGCAATTTTTATAAGCTCAGTTCATAATATTTAATATTAAATTGGTGAATTCATGAGCAATCGGCTTAACCGAATCCAGTGTATATAAACATCTTGAAGTCATCCTACTTTTGATAAATATTTCCTGGACAAACAGTTTCACAAATATTTTCAATCAATATTTCAATATTATTATTTGCAGTATTACAGTTTTACAAAGAAAACAATTCACATCACAATCTTTCATCTGAACTGACATTTAAATTCATAGAGTGTTCAAATAAACACATCTATTAGCTTTAAGAAGTGTTAGAATTAAGCTGAAGAAGGTGTGAAGGAGGACAACATATCAGACCTCTCACGGTCCATAAATCGGATTTCTGGGATATTTAATTACAGGGCCCACACTTAACATCTTTATTTCCACTGCGCAGCTCTGTGATTATAACGTCCTCAGTAGTCTGATTAAATAAAGTAAATTTCATTTTCAAACCCCACCAGGGGGCAACTTTTTGTTATACTCACACCTGTATGGAATAGCCAAATTGTATTACATAAAGGTGTGAGGTGATTTTGCTGATGGAATGATCAATTAAGTAAAGATATTTATATTTTAAAATAAGTAAAGAATTATCTTTTTTTTCTTTACAAATGATTCAGGAGAGGCAAATAATATACGCTGCTCAAAAAGAGAAAATGAAAATTGCTATCCAAATCTTATAGCTACAAGAGTTATCCAACCTATTTCGACAAATGAATTCACACTTTCAAAACTTTGGACTGGTATTATGAGAAACTCCACTGAACAACGTGAGAACGTTCTGATGCGGGGCATATACTGTGACTGATAGACAACACGTTAAAATACGTTAACCAACTTTCAATGCTGTTGCTGCCATAGCCTATTCAAAGCAGATTATGACTGTCCAGCTGGTAACCCGGAGTTTGTGGGTTAAAAATGGAGCTCATGAATTTGTTGATACTGTATCACCCCACTTTACAGGATTCTCTACGGAGAAAATTTGTTTTACTAGAGGGATGTCTCAAATCAAAGAAATAAAATAACCCAAACACAGGTTATCAGTAAGGCAACAGTTTTCTTCAATTCTCAATGCTGGAAAAACTTTGTAACATCATGTTAACTTGAATTGAAGCAGATCGTTCAGCATTCATTAGAAGTTAGTTATCAGTTACAACTGAGAGCAGAAATAATGTAGGTGAAACTTGACGACGCAAATACAGTACCTATTTAAAATTAGTTTCAAACAAGTGTTTAAACTACTCTAAAATGTAACTATAATTATTTGAATTTAAGCATAACGTTTTCCTCGGCGTTACGTTTCATACTATGAGGCTCATTGAGCCGCACGAGTTCTCTAGTAAATATTAATGTTTGTAATATTCAGGAGGTTATAGACCAATCCAAATAGTTAATCAGTTTTGTTGGAAGAACAGAAAATTTCTTGAGTTTAAAGAAGAAATATTGAAAACAGGAGGAGGTTAAGAGGAAATCTTATATGTATGAGAAGAGTAGAAGAGAGGCCTGGTCTAACAGTAAGGAATCCAGATACACAATCACTTGGAGAGATGAATAATTTTGACCAGTTCTGCTATGCAACTTATGTTGCAAGTAAAAAAATCATTAAGAATATACAAATTATTTTGTCATAGTGGTAAAGAAAACCTACCTAATGTCAGATCAAATGAATAAATGCAAGAAATGTTTACTGGTAACAACTATTAGTCTGGAAACATTTGCATAAACACTAAAAAATAAGGCCGGCTTCTAAAAAATGATAAAAATATTTGTACAATAAGTGTTTATTATTTCAACCTGTTATTAATAGAGCGAGTATTTCAATTAGTTACATAAGCTTTGAGTCTTTTAAACTGTTATTACTGCAGTTTTAAATAACGCCTGTATAATAACGGTACGGTACTTGACAATTGCTCTATTTTGAGCACTCATAGAATATGACTGTTATTTTTTTTAATAACCAGTAGCCTATAATACCGGTACTACTGGACAATTGCTCGATTTCGAGCAACAGGCACACTAATTATCTTTAAGTGTGCCAACCTATTTCCAAGCGTACACGGATTACGTGCATAATAAAACCACCCTGTTTTGAGTTGTTTCGTTGGAATCCTTATGTGCGGCAAAGTATAAACCGTACGACAATGTACAAACCATGTGACAAAGTAAGTAAATGCAGCAATTAGCAGCTTTCTGTACTAGAAACAGTGTAAGGAAGCCAACTTTGTCGGGTGTCTGTAGGAAAATTATAATCTACTAGTAGATAATAAAGTAGGAAGATTAATTTTTAATACAAAGAT
This sequence comes from Macrosteles quadrilineatus, assembly GCF_028750875.1. Taxonomy (NCBI): domain Eukaryota; kingdom Metazoa; phylum Arthropoda; class Insecta; order Hemiptera; family Cicadellidae; genus Macrosteles; species Macrosteles quadrilineatus. The sequence continues at coordinate 36,726,831 of NW_026542597.1, read as the reverse complement.
TTTTTTGTATGTATTATATAACTCTCACATACAAATTTTAAATTTAAAAAAGTATATTTAAGATGAACATAACAATTATTTATTAAGTTTATAGGTTATTAAAATAGGCATAGGTTACACATTTATGTATAAGCTATTAATGCACAATGATAAGACACTTCATGATATTTTATAATTATCTTAAACTTTTATTCACCAAAAAGATAATAAAATAATGGACTTATTTAAAAGAATATAAAACTGAAAAAAGGTTTTATGTAGAGAAACTACGCAGTTTTCATAGTGCGAATAAAATAATCCATATCTTAAAAAAATAGGTCCAGAAAAGGACATAAAGTATAGAAGCTACAACTCATTTTCTATGGTAAGTGCAATAACAGACAAAAAAAGAGAAGTTCCTTAAGTGTATGTATTCAACGGTCAGTTCATCACAGAATTAGAGTTACATAATGGTCACTATGGTCAAGTTTACAGTATTTTTATGATTCAGAACAAGTAATGTAAAATAATGGAACTTGAAGGTGAGTGGGGGAATAGGGGGTGTTTCACCTTAAAATAAGGGGAAATGAAAATAGTTATCCAAATATTATGCTATAATCTAACGTACTTCAACAAATTCTACATGAATTCAACAAGTTAGTTTTAAACCACAGATAGGCTCGGTGTTTTCAACAATTCCACCTGTAAACCTAACAAAGCGTTCACCAGGTAACCTAGCAACCGCAGCCTGCCTCGCTCTACCCACATAATGTCGTACATACGTTCTCAACGTTACTGATATTGGGAAAAGGGTTCTGTTACAAAACTTCAATCTACCGAGTTTTGCTGGTTAATAATCACCAAAAACACTTAAATTTGCAATTTGTTTGGAAAAGAAATTACTCATTTGTATGCATATGGCTGTATAAGTAATGTATTAAGTTTAGGTTTGAAAATTGCTCACGATAAATTGATAGCGTAATTTAAGAAGATGATTTAGAATATACTTAATGTGTATGTTTTCTTCTAATATTTTAAATACAGGGTGTCACAGAAAAAACTTTTCAGTATTATTATATATGATTTATCATACCAAAAGAAAGAAAAAAGTGTATATAAAGGGGTCCGAAATGTAAATTTACCCATATATCCACCATTTAGTTTTTTATACCTACACCTTTATATATTTAAAAAAATCCAACCGATCTTAGTGAAACTTGGAATGTTAGTTGATACGTATGTACATACTGTATCTATCTATATATTAATAGGCAAGCATGTTTCTTTAAAACCTTTTTTCTCAGCTCGTGTGCATCGTAGGGAAAATCTACGCATACTGTTAGAAAGCTATTTTCCTGTAGGTGTGCAGAATCCCTTTATAAATTAAAATAGGCTCAAAAATAAGCACAAAAAATGAATTTTAAAATTTTGAAAAATTTAACATGGATATTATGAGTTGCCATGCTGGTGACGAAATAACAACGAAACATAAACAGAAAATCAAAACAAATGGAAGAAACTCCAATCACATGTTTTATTTTTATTTAAAGTGTGGGGTGAAAATAGAGAAGTGAGTAAGTTTACATTACATATTTTTGGTCGAGTTTCGACCACTGGACGACCTCTCGTATTAAGTTAAACATATCTATGCTCAAAAACAAAATTAAGTCGATAAAATATTACATTTCAAAGTGGCAGCTGTATTAATATAACTTAAAGGACATAAAATGGCTAATTAAAAAAATATATACAAAGAACACTTTTATTTAGCATTTAAAATTTCATACTACACAAATAAGATGTAGAACTTGGTCGAATGGCAATTATCTTTTTTTTTGCAGTAACCGTGTGTCTGTAATATTCTATTAAAAATTCACTTTAAACTTTAATTTTATTTTAAACCTGTGGATTGATACATTTTCGACATGTTAATGGACAAATGTATTACTTGAAACAGACCCATTGTTATTCTGGTTCTTACATTAGTGTACGATTCATTAGAACACCATTCTACACAATGGCAGCAATACGGGGAAATTGAATGCCTCTCTTGCGGCTTATGTCACCTTTAATTACTCTACTAATTCACTTTTAAGACTGCTTTTTACAGTAATATTCTGATATTAAAAATTTTATAGGTATTCAAATGACATAATTGGATAAAATTAGAAAACAAGGTAACTTTGCCTTCTTGTCATAAATATTGATAAAAAACTACATAAAATATTTAATATTAAAATTTTAAGTTATAATTTAACTGTCACCCCATTCTTATATTATTTTGTTAATGACTGATTTGGTATAAATTGTCAGTTGATTTGTTTAATAACCAATTAAATAGTATTCAAAGTTCCACGTTTCGGTGAACTGCCATTTTCAAACACTTCAATCGAGAAATAAACATAAAATCTGATTGTATAGCTTCCTTGATGGTTTATTTAGCTCACAACAGAAAATATATACTTTTAGTTTGATAGGAATATCGCTAGTATGCAACATCCACGAGCGGGAATAGAATATTGTGTTAAATGTTTGTGTCAGTGTGTTTAAAAACAATCAACGAAACTATTCACTGTATATTCCTGTACCGAAGTGGTTGAAAATGACAGCTTGCGGAAACATTTAGCACTTTGAATTGTTCAATTTGGAACAGATGGACTGGGAATAAAAACCAATCGATCAATATTGCAGTTCCGGGGCTACTACAATAAATTTCAATAAAAATATACATTAAACTGTAAAAAAAATTGGATTCTAGACGTTAGAAATACTGCTTCAAGCCCAACAAATATTTAGTCACGACAGTTTTTTTTCACTGAAGCGTTATACAGGGTGTCCCGGAACTCTCTACCAATATTTTAGGGCATTGCACCTGGGTAAGAAACATACCTAAATATCATATTTAAATTGTCCGGAAGTCCTTAGTTACTCACACAGCCGCCATTTTGTTTTTTTCTGTTATACATTTTTTCTAAAGAATGGTTAAACATACGAAATGGAAACTTTGCACAAACATTTATGACAACTAGACAAAGCTACCAACAAATTATGAAGATTTTTCAAAATCATAAAACAAAATGGCGGCTATTTAAAATTTTCGTAAAATCAACGGTTTTCGAGTTATTTAAGAAACAAAATTTTAAATAGCCGCCATTTTGTTTTATGAATTTGAAAAATCGTCATATTTCTTTGGTAGCTTTGTCTAGTTGTCTTAAATGTTTGTGCAAAGTTTCCATTTCCTATGTTTAACCATTCTTTAGAAAAAAAAATAATAACTGAAAAAACAAAATGGCGGCTGTTTGAGTAACTAAGGACTTCCGGACAATTTTAATATTATATTTAGGTATGGTTCTTACCCAGGAGCAATGCCCTAAAATAATAGTAGAGAGTTCCGGGACACCCTGTATAGTGAAATTATTGCGATATATTGAATCAACTGGTATCAAAGTTGTATTGTTGTTGCTTGCAATGCTTGTAGTTTATTTATTTTAACTATGCAAATAACAGAAGATTATTAGACCTATGATGAGAGCTCAAGTTTATTTAATACGTAGTCAATATTTATATAGTTGAAACCACCTGAGACTTTTTAATATTTAGTAAGCATCGAACTAAAAAAACTGTGTAGTTTTAGTTACCTAAACAAATTTTTAATCTGTGAATAAACTGAAATATTAAATCAAAACTGGTTACATGCCTATGCAACTTAAACGATGAATGTGTTAATAGACAGATAAATCTATTAAACACATTTCCATTGTTGATTCATTACTCTCTCTTGTATAAGGATTTCCATTAGAACTTGGCTGTTCACAATAGATCCATTACGATTGAATAGCATACGGTTTGTGTTAGCTTAAACCAATCCATTCTCACAGTTACTGTTGATTTATGTTTTGTTAGAGGACATGGAGGTATAATTCTTAATCCCTTTTAAAAATAATAGGCTAAAAGTAAACTGCTTATAGTTTAAATTAGAATTTGGATACTTTAATCGAACTAATAAAAAAAAGCTGCGCAATTTTTATTGCTATTTGGTATGACCGTTTAGTATATACCTTTACGCTTGAATATAGACTAAAATATGTGTTTGATTAGTTTTTTAATGTAAGCTTCAAAAGTAATTCAACGAACATGGTAATGCAATGGCACTTATAAAAAAATTGGCATGCAATTGTGTATGCAAAAAAAAAACTTTATTCACTCTTTAAACATTCTTTCCTTGGCATTGGTTATCAACAACTAAAACAAGTAATACTGTAATAATGTGTATTTTCCGAAGTAGGCTATTGGTTCATGTCATCAAAAAGTTCTTACATCATAAAATCTAATTAAACTAAACAAATTACTAATTCAATTTAAAATACGTTTACTTGGCAATAGATATTGATTGCATTAGTGATTAAACATTACTTAATCGATTATACAAATTAAATACAATGATATTAATTAACAATTTAAAATAATAATTCTAAAGTTTAATGATTGAAACTAACAAACTACTCTTGACTCAAGACATTTCATAAGTTCAGATAAATTGCAGTTTTATAGTTATTGTAAAGAGTCCTACTTTTGGTGCAATTGGTAATTGCAATAGAAACTCTTCCAGAAAACTTCAGATATTAAAGACGATCTAGGAGCTATCTTGTAATTACAGATTCAAACTTGAGTTTAAATTGTTGTTAAACTATAATTTCATCAAACTTCCCTTGGATTAAACCATTTCAACATATTGCTAGGGCGTGGTTCGTCTAGTCATTAGAATTAAGATCTTCCGTTTCCGGCCTACGGGTTCAAATCCTACAAATCACCAAAAGGCCAAAAAATCTGTTATAATTCCCAACAACTGGAGAAGCTTCTTTACGTTTGAAATAGGAGGCCGTACGAGCTGTAGGTCCTGCTGTATCAACCACTCTAGGGGACAATAAGCAAGAGATCAAACGCAATTTATGATCCGTTATTGCTGACATTGTTAACTTACTAGCTGTATTTGACAGATTTAATCTAAAGGTTTATCTCAAACGTTATGGTCATCATATGGTTGAAATTCCATTTGAAAAACTTTGTTTTAGTATGCAATAACATTTAGGTATATTTTCGACTGTTAGGAATTGAATGTATTGAAAACTAAATACTGTGTAATACTATTGTACCTTTGACAATATGTTTGAAATTGTGAAGAACAGAATAAGAAATTGTGAAAAAATATAATAGTAACCTACAACGTTTTATTGAAAATAATTCAATACCCTTAGAGATTTTTTATTTGTATGGAACTAATATTTTAGTGTAAAATTTATATATACGGATATGAAAAAAACAACAACAAAAAATGGTATGACACTGTACTTAAATTGTGAAATTTGTTGGAACTGTTGTATTTTTGTAGTTTTTGTATCAAAACCACTGTATCTCTTCGGCTTTTGTATGGAAAGCGCGCCAAAGCCGTTCCTAAGGGTATTTGGATCATCTTGAAAGTCCGGCTTTGCCGATTCTACAACCTGAAGAAACTCCTCAAAACATCCTTTGGAATCAGTATATTTTTTATATTGATCTTTGCTTTTGTGTAAGTAACGACCAACTTTTTGAAGTAGTTAACTGTATGAACAAAGTTATGAAACTAAAATTATTATAAGCTGCTTACGCTTGGAAATAAAAAAGCCCAGACTTATCCAGGTGATGAATATTAATATTGTATACGCTATTATGTCATGGGTAATTATTGATAAGAAAGTTTTTATTAACAGTATTAACTGTAAACCAATGGACTGACGAAGGCATTTTTATAATATTTATTTTTAACTCTGAGCTTCATCAAGAAATTGTTAGCTTTCAATTACGTTTTGTGAAAACAATAATCGATTTAGTTTTAACGTTATTTTTCTTTCAAATAAAATATTTATCTTAACAATCTGTATTTAAATGTTTGCAGATGCAGTAATGGCTTTAGAAGGAAATTGGCTTACTAAAACCGGGTTTTAATTGAACAAACTGGGTGTAATGTCTAAGATATAACTGAAATGTTTACCTATTCCTATATGTGTTGATATAATTTAGACCTATGTTTTGTTAACTTTAATTAGACGGCTGAGCTTTGTGATAAGTCATATGTAATCTTAAACATGACAAATGAATTTCAAACACAGCTTTTTAATAGGATTACACAATAAGGAACAATTCAAACACTCCCTTGTTGATTATTTATTCTTTTAGATCAGCTTAAGAAAATTTGGTCACATGTTAATTACGAAATAATAGTCAAAACAATTATTTATCTTGTAAAAACAATGCTTTCGGTATTAGTTACCCAAGGATATTAGCAAGGTATTTTTACCCGGTTAATGTAATGTACATGATTATTATAATTAAATACATGTACATACATGTACAATACATGTTAATGTTTTTAAATTAAAATAAATCAATACAGAGTGATTATTCCAACATCTTGATATGTAAATTTATATCTGTTTTAAAAGTATACTTTGTGGTTTGTAGAAGGAGATTTAATGTCCGAGTTGAATAAATTTTAAATGTATTCAATAACATTCTACTCTACATTTTATTTCAACAAAACTCTCATGTACATATAAATCTTAGAAACAATCCATTACTATAACAACCCTCAAAAATTCAACAAACTAACCATTCCTTTTTTCAAAGCTAAAACAAAGCTTTAAACCTCCCCCAAACTGGCCTCTTGCTGTTCCATATGCAACAAAGCGACCGAATGGACATTCAAGTGCCGCAATATCATTACACTAAACACTCGAAAGGTTTCCATTGAATATCGTCACCGTAAAATCTGAAACAGCTGGTGGGGGTGTAAGAACCTATTAGCGAATTACCCGCCGCTTTTATACCGTGCGATCAGCTGGAAGATTCCCTCCCTTTCGGACACCCCTCCTGATCAAATATTGACTCTAGTGTTGTCTACAAGCAGGGTATGGTTTCTCTTTATTGCTCCTGCTTGCGATCCGTTCCAGACAGGGGCTGGAGGATTTACTTACTGTTTATCAGTTATCAAAGTGTCTGTGGATTTGATAGCTTTACATAATTGAGTTCATGAATCAGAAGGGATTTTGGAAAAATAGAACATGACATTAACTTATTGTTATTTGCCTTGAAACTATATCTTCTCTTTGTTCAACATGTTCAGTGTTGTATGTAAAAAAGTTAAAACATGTAAACATTATTATCAAAAGTGTTCAATTAAATAAAGAATCGTTGCCAGCATTACTAGATTAAAATTAAACACGTTACCCGTTATCAAATTAAATACGAAGTATTTACAATAAATTTCCAGTAAATTTACCCAAAAAAGAAAATAAATAATAATTAAAACCCACAACTTTAGATGGAAAAAATAAATATTTATGAAACATATTGCTATGACCATGGAAGGGCAATTTTTTATATTAATAATGCATATTATTAAAAAAACCTAACAAATATGATGTTTTGAGGATCCATTTTATTAGAAGAAAATGCATTTGTTACAATCTTTGGTACATTTATGGATAAACCTTCTTTATGAAGTTTTGAATTATAGACAGATAACGTTTAAAAAAGTCCAAGAACGATAGACAGTATGTAACCAAAAACAAGAAATGAAGATAAATATGGACCAATCAGATTACTAAGTAACAATTTATCATGGTAAACAATTGAAAGAACTGTAAGATTAAATTTATTTCACGAGGAGGATAAAATTATGAATGGACAGTCGAAGAGCATAAAATTTTTTTTTTATAAAACATTTAGTCTGATTTTGTGTCTGGTGTCTCGTAGATCTATAGTATAAAACCGGAAACCAAAACCAAAAATTAAATCCAGTCATGAAATCGTAGATTTTATTAAAAGTTAAAAAAAAAAATCACAAGAAATTGTTGGAGAATATGAACAATGTTTAGAGTAAAAAATAAATACAATTGATTATTTTACTTGTTATTCAAAAAACTAAGTTAAAGGATGAAAAAATTCCAGCAGTGGCACCTAATCAAACAGCTGAATCCCCCAAGTAAATTAACCCGCACTAAATAACGTACTAAATAAAATAGCAAACACCCAACATACCGTTGTCCAACAAAAGACGTTTCAGACCTCAGTAAGCACGTCACCAGGTTCGTATTTGCTCTAGCTCCATTTAGAGAAAGAAATCCAAAAACAAACTTGTGGGTTGGGCGCCTCCAGCGAGAGACTGAATCAACGGTTTAGTCAGGATGTAAAGGACGATTGACAGTTCTGTAGGCGAAGGACACATATCCTGCGGCAGGATGTTGGGGCAATCGCCTGGAAATGTCATTGCATGAAGGGTTGTAGCAATATCTAAGCCGATTAGAATAGCAAACTCCCTCAGTTGTTCGGTGATGTAAATAATGTATTTGGAATGCAAGTAATATTGCTAATATTTCTAGTAATGTAAGCGGCTGAATTAGTAAAATAATACGAGTATTCCGTAAAATGTTATTGGTAAAATAATCATTAGGTATTTCGAGGAATGGTAGTTAGAGTATTACATTATTGGTGTAAGGATTGCATCGATGGTTATGTGAATAATGCTAACGTGATGAATTGATTTGTAATAAAACCAATGCTTAGGTAATGTTGGTATTATTTTAGAGCTGTAATAATAATCAATACTATAGTGAAATAAGCTGTAAATGGTTAATATTGCAAATATTAAAATATTAATGCGATAATTATATTGGTAGTTTGAGTTATACATCATTACATGAGTAATTAGTAAATTAGTAATTGTATTAATACAATATAAAATAGAGGAGTTATAAATGCATGAACACATATTACGTAATAAGAATATTCTTGATACGTTATGTAATTCAGCTAACATAAAAAATATAAATATGACTTTATAACCAGCGTTTCTCTGATACATATGAGTTTTCAGAACAACTTTTGTCATCAAACTACTGTACTTACAACGATACATTTATATCTAAAAAAAAAATTGTAAACTTAATCTTAAAGGTATTGTTGGATGCAACGGTTTTTAGGCTCTCGGGTAGTCCGTTGTACAATGTGGGTCCGAAATATGAGAAACTTTTCTTTCCCAATTCCAAGGTGACCCTTGGAAAGTGAAGCCTCCCACCATGACGTGTCCTACGTTGTATGATCTCATCCCGGATCAGTTTAAATATAATTTAATTATTTTAAATTATATTTTACTTTTTTTTCAAAACGTGTTTCAAATGTTTAATTTTATTATGTTAAATACATAATCGTAAAGTGTTTTAAATGGGTTTCTAAGTTTTATTTCATGTTAAGAGTTACATGAGTGGTCTACCTGGAACGTTTACAGATTTAAAAAAAAATCATGAAGAGTGAACAATTATTTCTTAAATTGTTATCACGAAAATACTATTTATAACATTTTAACTCCGTACATTTATTTTCGTATGCAAAGAAATTTTAAATCACTGTATTGATTTTAAATTAATATTTAGTCATAATGTATTGAGTAAAACATTGCAATATTGTTTGAAATTTATTATTCTTTTTTAACCTTGAATTAGAAATAACTTTTTCAACAGGAGAGTATGGAACTTCTTACATCACAATCAGAAAAGATTCACAAGTGTGACCAGTTAAACTGTGTCACAAAACCCATCCTTTACCCCTACAATTACCTCCGTATTACAAACGAAACTGGAATTTCCGACATTAATTTCTCATACATGAAACCGGCTTTTATCACATTACATCGAGGCTTGTGGTTGAGCTAATTCGTATTCATACAGTAATGGGAGGGGGCTTCTTGTACGGCCGCCATTGCAGCTCCCGTAGCCCCAACCCCTGACAGAAACAAAGCCAGTGTAACAGTAGCAAGGGGCGCGCAGCAGGTAAAAGGCTTTGTCTGGTTGAAACTGATCATTGCTGACGGAACAGCCTCCAAATATTGGCCCGCGGGTGATCCGCCTCATCATCGACTTATAACTATCGCGGTATGACGGGAGCATTAGTGGGAGAGCGGAGAACACGTGAAACGGTGTACCACAGGGTTGGGTGATAGGGCCGCTTTTGTTTGTCTATTTCAGCCTAGGTGGATGTGGCATATACTATTACCTGATTTTAATAAATCTTTGTTAAGGGGGATTCCACGGTTAAAGTACACTATTGAATCCTTATCTCGGAGTTTAACATGACGTTGAACTGTAGACATTAATGGCAGACATTCCTATTGAATTTTAGGTTACTATGAGGATGGATGACAACAACGCATCTGAAGTGCCAACCAGTTCAACTCGTTGCTCTCCCTATAAACAGATTCAATATTATTTATAAGTAGATTTTGATGCCATAAAATATGATAACTTTATGTATTATATAGCCTTGTAGTTCATAACTTCAAAATGCAAGATAACACTGCCATGTCTCCAGTGTTAGGTGTTTTTGTTTTCTTACCACAATATATGATAAATGTATATTATGATAAATACAATAGCTATGAATTGTAGTTATGAAATACAATTAGTTCATAGCTTCAAAATGTAAGATCATACTGCCATGTGTTAGGTCATGATAGTAGTGATGTAGTTCATTATATCAAATTTGTTGCAGGAAGAACAATCTGTTTTTCTCTGTAACTTTTTTTACTGAATGCTCGTGTTATTGCTCAAAGTTAATTTGTTATGATGGTCAATTATGTGCAAAGGATCGTTCATTTGTTTTTCATCCGTATTGGTTTATGACAATTAAAAAGTGTTAACATTTACGATTCTTTTTGCAGGTGGGAAGCAAGGAGCAAACGAGAAATGACTAGAGTCGTCAAATTAAAAAAAGAATATTCAAATAATATCGGGAAAAAAGATTAAACAACTCTGTACTTACGGAGCATAATGACTAGTTAAAACATTTTTTTCTATTTAATTGACCTTTTTTTATTATTTCTGTTTTTAACAAGATTCTGGCAAAACAACGTTGGGCCTTGACCACACAGCCAAATTAGTTTCCAGAATCATTGTCAGCAGACGGTTTCCCAAATGTTTCTAATATATATTCGGAATGGTTGGAGTCTTTTTTTTTAGCTGAAGTCAAATTTTATACTGAAATATGATGTTCTCAAACGGTTTGCAACTATACAGTATTATGCAAACAGTTTGTATAAAATTAATTGACAAAGATATTACTACAGTGCTCGTAGTCCTGGAGACATGGTACAATGGTTTTCAGTTAATGGGTATATTCAACTTTATTTTTACATCAATCTTCATTTATCAGTGTTAACTCATACTCATATTACTCATACAAAAGCCAACAACAATACATACACAAAATTTAGCGGATGAATAAGCAAGAACTCATCATAACTCAAGAAGTGACACTACACAAACAAATGTGTGTATCAATGATTCAAGTCACCTGCCAACGCTGCAACAAGCAATGCTCCCAAAGGGAAACACAGCGACATCCCCCTACTTGAACGGTTGAAACATACATTCGCAATGATGTATCAACAATCATTTATTTATTGGAGATTTCACGGTAGCGCGCAGCTGCGCTGTGACAAGGACACTGGGTTTTATTGGAAGGTCCGGAACCAATCCTCCTCTCATCCCCTGCAACTCTGGTTGTTGCTGTTTAGGTTATATTTACCGTATGATGTGGAACGGATCGACTGCTACTTCATGTTTTAGGGTGAGATTAGTTATATTTTATATTGGAAACGATTTCAAAGACCTGCATTTCAACTTCCACTATAATATGATAAAATCGGTTTCTCTAAAGGTTTTAACGTGTGTGAGGCATTATTGAATTTTTTTTATTTAATTTAAAGGTTTCTGATGCTATGTTTGCTATACATCAAAAACTTTTAAATTAAGATAAAATGTGTAAAAAGTATTTTATACCATTTCCAATATAAAGCGTAGTTTAAAAATGTGTTTTCAAACTTATACCTATTCAAAAGCATATTTATTGTTATTCATTGTGACCCCTGGTTGCAATATATTAATGATCAAATAAAAGGATTACCTTTTCCAACCACAGTTGCTGGTATGACAACTAGTTTCGTTCCTTAGAACTTCGTCAGGTCATTGTATGCAACCACATCATCAATGTATTAATACATTGTGGTATGTTAAAAGATTCATTATTGTGATTCATTATTGTCTTATTATGATTTTGACAGTGTTTTAAAGAATCTTTTGACATACCACAATGTATTAATACATTGATTATGTGGTTGCATACAATGACCTGACGAAGTTCTAAGGAACGAAACTAGTTGTCATACCAGCAACTGTGGTTGGATAAGGTAATCTTATTCATTACTTAAATTTTTTTTTTCTTTAGTTAGGTTTTATACTTAATATTTTCTCCTAAAATTTACATTCTTGGTTAGAAACTTAGCTAACGAAACATTAGACTCAATGAACAGTTTATAAAGAACGAACCTTAAATAATGGAAAAAAGTTATAAAGTGCTAATTCTTCGTTGCGTTGTCGAATACAGCCAAACCTAATAATGCATTTTCGTGCTATCCATAAAAAATACGCATATTACATACTGCAAATTGGATGTGATTAAATTATGTTAATGTTTTAAAACATGTTTTATATCTTTAACTAATGAAATAATGCTTAAATCATAATTGAACTATCAAAACCTTTAACTTAAGATGTATTATAACTGTTTACACTAAATATGTTAGCATTGTTATGATTGTTAAACTATTACAATCTAAGCGTTTTTCAGAGAAACGTCGGAGATTAATTTTCAAACACAATAATAAATACAGGTTGGAAATATCGACGAGAAATTTCTTTAACTATAAAATTTTAATATTGAAGAAAAATGTTTAATTACTTAACAGCTGACCCCAAGAAGCGGGTCGGACACCATTTCAATTATAGTCCAAACAACTATAAACGTGCAGATAAGAGAACTAATTAAACTTGTCGGTCTTCTCGCCCCCCTTCCACCCCCCCCCTTCCACCCCTTCCACCACCTTCCACCCCCCCTTCAACCCCAACCAACCCCCTAAAACTCTCTCAAGGTTCGACAGGGGTTAGGAAATTGTAAGAGGAGCTAATCATTAGCCAAAGGTTGCCTTATGTTATTAGCTTAAAAACAATACACTTGAAAAATTTACACTATAATAAATAGCAACACGAAAACGTAAATGGGAGAATTTATGTTTAATTGTTTCGTCCTTAAACTATGGCAGTACAGAGTATTTCTTTGTTATAAAATGGAGGTTTTATAGACCTAAATTGCCGGTTATAAAACTTTTGCTATATTTATTTAGTTTCTTAAATCCTATTTATAATATAAAGAAGTGTTTAGCTACATACTTTAGCTGTACATGAAGAAGCGTCCTCAAAATATACGGTTCTCATTATGCAATATGCAAACTATTTTTTCATAGTTGGACTTTAACAAAATTGGCCATGTAATTTTTAACACAACTTAATCCATTGTTCATAAGCAAGATTTGGGGCACAGCCTGAAATATAGGAGTCCTTCCTGAAACATAAAATAAAAGAGCCATCTATAAGTTTTGTAGCTTGCTCTTAGCTTCAAAATCTTTTAGGCTTAGTTTTAAAAAAAGAATTAACAATTTTAATGTATTGTTTTTAAATGTATACTTTACCGGTTTTTGTTTGCCAGAACTAGAGCTATTCTTAAAAAAGTTAATAATTCACATCCAACATTTTAGAAAAATACTGATAAAGTGCAGATTTTCTCAATATAACAACCTAGATCAGATTAATATAACCTTTAACAACAAATGGATCCAAAAAAGTATTCCAAACAAAAATCTTCCCCTAATTGCAGATCACGACATATTTACCAACCAATCTTTACAACCTCTCATAACCCTAAAGCGAATTTATAATAACGTCGATTCTTTTGATTCGCCCCTCGGCTTCCCGCCAATTCCCAGATTGCGCGGGTGTTTGACGACGCCGCGTGGCGCTACTCCACCTCGCGCGTGGCCGCGGTCAGCATATGTCGCTAGGGCCATCTTTGAATTGACGCGCACAACGCTAACTGCCCGCGTTGTCTGTTTGTTGGCCTCTCATCTCGTCCTTGTTCCCGCCTCATTTACGCTTGGTTCCCGCGAATAATCACAGCCCAAGCTGATAGCTGTGTTTGCAGATTGGATGAGCTAGTGTGTGCTGTTCTCAAGTGCGTGTTTTATTTAAAGTTCATTGAATCGGGAATAGAAGTGGTTTGCGAGCGGTGTGCATTTCGGATGAATAAAAAGTGGTTTGAAATCGACAAAGTAAAATGGTATTTGTTTAAAAACAATTTGTGGAAAAAATGAATAAATTTACTTATAAACATGGACGACCATCTAACCTTTCCATAAGGAGGGTCCGGGGATACGGAATAATCCAAAGTAAAGAAGGGTCCGGGGGCCTCTCCCGAGAAAAGTTAAAATTTACAAATTGTTTGATATTACGCATTTCTGACTCCTCGGTCATATTCGTGAAGGATTGACTTTTTACGTTATAAGTTAAAAGTTTTTCATTACACAATCTGAAAAAGGTTGTGGTTAACGTTATATGGGGAGCTTGAGCCCCCTTCCTAGCCTATTTTGATGGACGCCCATGCAATGATACTATTGGAATTTTATTTTTATGCTGGCAGTATTTTAACCATGAATTTGCCTGTCCACTAGGAACTTGTAATATAAACCAAAGCAATTAGTGAGTCTGGACACTACAAGAGTTAACTCTACTGATTTAAAGTGTTGCAAACTCAGGATATCGCTGCTTTCGTCTGATTACCTTCACTGATCATCACTCTACTGACTGAGCTACCCTCCGATAAAAAATAATCACCTTAATCTCTGTTTACTTTTTTTCTTTTTCTCTTACAGTTCCTTAAAACAGAAAATATGTCTAAATCTAAATTAATAGATTTAGGAAAGTGAAATGGAGAACCTTGGTTTTAAATTGTTTTAGGCATACCACAAGAGGGACTTTAAAGATCCAGCTTATAGCAAGTTAACAAAAACGTTTTCGCCGTACGAAAACTGACTGCATACTTGCCACTAGGCGGAGAAATTTCAGTCCGGCCGGCAGGCGAATCGTTGCGTGTATGGGGACCCTCCTTTCACAGGCCAAACTGTTCAGTTTGGCCTTCCGGCCCTCGCCGGCCGGCCGATCGTTACGTGTATGGGGGGCCTAGGCGATGCTCTTTAAGGCATTTAAATCCAAATTTATTTAGCCCTTTAAATGTCCATGGCCTGTTTCCGCCCAACGTGCAGTCCAAGTTATTGTTGCAACTCTTAAAAATATGAAATTGTATAGGTATTCATTTTAAAATCATGAATTCTATCACGGTATTTTTTTTTTATAATTATAGGTTGATCTACAAACAAACGGAAGAATTTCATGATTAGCCTATTTGGCTCACTTCGCTGGTTGGAGACGACAAACCGCATTATAACTACAAGCTAAGTACACAAGTTGGCCGAAGACCAAAGATTAAGATGTCTTAGCCACTAAGCCCTACTTTGACTTTGCATTAGACACCTTACTGCTTTTGTTTGCCTACCGACCTGAACCAAGTGTTATACAGAACTGAACCATGTGTGGTGGATTAGAGATTTCAGTTTATTAACTCATGTGTGGGTAAGATTTAAGTTCAGTTCTTTATTAATTTTATCAGATGTTGTGCTTCTGTTTTACACCTATTTCTATCGGGCTAGTAGGGACTTCTCCTATATGAAGAGGGTTTCCATGCATTATTTCGTATTTTCTAAAGAGAAGCACCTTCGGCATAAGACGCTGTAAATCACTAGGGTTTGGCACGTAGATTGGCGTGGGTTTGTATCGCAGTCCCCGGAGTAGAGGTCCTGAGCTATAAATACTAGGCCAGCCATATTCAATTTTCAAGAATAATTTAAAAAATTTAAAACCTCTAAACTTAAGTTTCAGTTTTTCAAGTTTGTAAAACTTGGGCGTAATTTGCCCAAGATATTCGATGTTTCAAGATATGAAACTGTATACCCATTTTTAGAAAACAATATTTTCTACAGCGAAACTACATTTGTCACAAGATTGTATGGCAATTTATTTAAACTATATTTTACAGCTGATTTGTACATAAACTAGTTATGTAAAAGAAGTGGGCGAACAGAAATACAATGTATATACAAAACTAGTTTAGGGGTTTATATATTTGGCACACAGTACACACGACTCTATTTCAAACAGCCACTTAGGTTTACACCAATTTACTTTAAACAATTTGGTGTAGTAATTAATAAACATAAAAATTAGTCCGTGGAATTTCGGACAAGAATAAATTATTTTCGATAATAAAGTGAGTCAACTTATAGTTATGAATACTAAATTCAAGGAACCACAATTCATACTACCCATATTTGCAAACATCTCCATGCCTTTCAATCCATCTTTCCACATCTCAAAGCCTACGCATCAAAATTGTTTCTGACATAGAAGATCTAATCACCCCGGGGGTGGGCTGGGTTCGCGAAGACCTCCGTAAGAGTTTCCACTCGAAGGAAGATTCAAGATAACTCTTTGCCGTGCCCGACGGACCGTTGAGGAGTAGCGCAAGGGAGGGTTTTTGTCGCAGTTTTGTTTCTACGGCTATCGGTCTGCAATCACCTCCATTGTGCGAGTATCTTATCCAGTTGTCAGTTTCAGGAGGTCCAACCCTTGTAGCCTCATTCAAATTGCAGTTGATATGATGAAGATAGGCCTCTATAGGATGTCTAACCACATTAGAGCCCGCTATTGTTCGCCCTCCTTGTTTATGCTTGTACAACTCTATTACATGGACGGCGCATATTGGTAATTCTAGGTATGTATGAATTTTGACTAGCCCTCGTAGCCTACAAGTACAGACAGTTCATTGTGGTATCTTCTATTGCTTATATACATTGTATTTGCGTTCATTAAAACTTTATAGATAAATACCGGTAAAATACTAGAATATCCCTGGCACTATTACATAAATATACATTTAGGCCTACACTAATATTATTTTCAAGGTTTTAAAAATACATGTAATATGGGTTTGGAACACTATCCTATAAAAGCTTAAAAACTCTCTATTGAAAAATGCAGCTAGCATTAACGTAAAGAAAATATTGTGCCCTGTCTATATATTTTTACCACGAATCGATTCTTATAAACTCATTAGAATTGGATACAAGACACACTTTGATTTACTATAAGTTCAAGTCATCAGGCGTATCGGGGTTTAAAACCCCAGGAGACAAACAAACACTAATTAAAATTTAATTACAATATTAATTCGTCTTCCCATATTTAACGTTAATAAATTGCTTAGGTAGGCCTATACGTAACTATGTTTTTATCAATATTTAGAAATTTAAGTTTTTTGTGAATTTGTATTCAATTTCAGGAAGTACCAAACTAATTTGTTTCACATGTTTCATATTTCAAAGGAACTCCTGATTTTCATTTTGAATTTTTCTAGCACTATGTTACGAAATCAGTTTTACTTTTCAAAATAATTTTGACCTTGCTTTTTGTAAATGTAAAGCTTGGGTTTGAAAAGATATGTTCAATCAAAACAAACTTGAAAAACTAAATGACCAAAATGACCAAAAAGAACTAAATCATTAGATAAATTAAGTTTAGTATGTTAATTGTTAATGCACTTCCTTTGTTTTGCAACAATATTGTTAGGAAAATATTGCTTCTAAACACTCCTTTATTGTCGGGACCACGTAAGTTTGCAGTTGGCAGTAATCACAAGACAAGGCTAGTGCGACGTTGCCACATCGCCCGTTGACAACACTTTAAAATATATTAAGCAATATTTCAAATCAGCTGGTATTATTAGATTTGGCAACACCGCACGGTTCTCATTGGTTCATTCAAAATCGTATGGCAAATAGGCTCCCCCCTCAACTGCAAACTTACGTGGTCCCGACAAAAGATAAGCATATGTCACAAACTACTGCACATTTAAGGACCATACCTAATATATAATTTATTTATTGACTAGCTGGCCCGACAGACGTCGTCCTGTCCTAATGTGGTTTTATGTCATGCTCGTTCATTTTCAAGATGAGTTCGCTCGCAAGGCACAATCACGTACGTCCTGGTTGAAGTTCTTTCGCGACGCTCACTCACCTTTAGGTTGGAGTTTGTGTTCGCTGCGCTCACTTGCCTCCATGTTAGCTCGTTCGCTACGCTAACTCGCCTCCAGGTTGAAGTTCGTTCGCTACGCTCACTCTCCTTTTGGTCGCAAATTTTTGCTGTTTTCATAAATTTAAAAAATAATAGTGCTGCACCCTGTTAGTAAACCTATTAATTTTTTAATGCTATTGAACATCACAGAATCAAATTGTTTAGTTGAACCAGCTGTTAAGATTCTTTAATTCCTTTAAATATGAGTACTCATAAGGTTAACATGGAAAACTCCAGAGCCACTGGGGTGGAACCCTTTTGACGGATATGCACCAAACTTCACACAAACAATCCTTGAATAATGCTTAATAATGCCGAAAAGTTTCATTACAATCTGTCGAGCGGTTTCGGAGTCTATAACGGACAAACAAACATACATTGGATTTTATATATAGACTAGTGGAACCCCGTCGAAAGCGACGGTCAATCTTGAGGTTTTATGTAAATTCAGCTAACTGCGATAGATAGAGTGAAGTCATTAAAATCTTAGTTAAATGGAGGGAGGATAAGCAATAGGCTAATAAGTATGACGATTGTATTCCCTAAAAAACGTGATTGACGAATTCGTTTAACACAATATTTCCTACCTTTTTATCGGCTTTAGGTTGCCCAAAAGGTTTTTTAGGAGTCTTATAATTGTTTGTTCATGAGTTTGTTTCATGTCAAAGCCACTTTCACTATATGGGAGAATGAGTTCAAATAATTAGTCTATCATGTTACGGAAAGAGTCAATATTTATCACTGACAACTAATTCCATCTGCTTTAGGAAAATCATTCAGATTGTATCCGGATTTATAAGTAAATCTTCATCTTTGGTCATAAAAATACAAAATTTTATCAGCATATTAAATTAGTTTTTTTTTTGTATTTGATAAAAATATCTGATTCTCCAGAAAGCAGTAACATTATTACTTCGATCCAAGCAATTTTAATTCCTTCTCTTGCCACATCGACTCATGTATTTAATCATCCTGTTCTTACTTGATAATTCGTTAACTTATTGGGTAGTTTTGCCTTGGCCATATCGATCACATAAAGCTGTGCATGTATTTCGTGGATGGAATGAACCATAACTGTAGGAAATTTGATCACACAAATCTTGAACATTTGCGGAACCAAATCCATAACCTAGTCCAGCCTTGGTAACAAATTATGCAAATGCGATGAGATGTGATGACACTTTTGTGTTTCCGAATGTTTTGTATATAGTAAGGTTTAGATGCGTTGTTCGACCTAGCTACATGTGTACATCAAAATAAAAACCCTGTACACATTTTTTTAAATACCTGAATTGACATTAGTTCAACTACTTCACCAAAACCATAGATGAAACATACTCCGTAGTTAGTCTATTCTAAAACTTGAACACAGCTCTCATCCTCAACGTACTCATCTATGAAACAATTTTCAACCCGATTATCGAAAACTTTTATACCAATAAATGAATTTCTGGTGTTCTTTCTTGAATTAAAAAATAAATGGTGATTGAAAGTAGGCAAAAAAAGGCAAGTGCCAACCTTACAATATATATAAGCTAACCCGGTAAGGAATAATGATATATTCCTTCGAAATTGATATGTCACACTTATTTCATAATTTAAAATTTTTTGAGAGCAATAAAGCATAGATTTTTGAACAAAACATTTAAAACGTATAATAAATTCATCATTTTGTTGAAACTATAAAAAACTTGCCATGCAGTGCAGAATCCATTTAAAATCATAAATAATAATGTAAACCTTTAGTTTTGACAGTTTCAGTAGACCTTTGAATACAAGGGTCTGACTTAGGGGAGGTACAAATGAGGCATTTAGTTCAAAATTCCTCCGTGAACAGCGCTGTAGTAGAGAGCACTTTGGCAATGAAATGAAGGTTTACTAATCGAAAAAATAGTTCTGTTCATAAAATAAAATTATAAATGCCTAAAATTCAATTTTATTAATTTTTAATTATAAAATTAAACTATCATAACCTAACCGAACTAACCAAACTTGCTGATAAAGAAATAATATAACAAAAGTTTATAGTAATCGGAAAAATAATTCTGTTTATAAAATAAAACTAGAAATTGCTCAATTAAAATTTTATAATGACTTAATAATAAACTTAAACTGTAATAACCAAACCAAACCAACCAAACTTGCTGAAAATAAAAAAATCTTGGACAAAAAGTTAATGCCACCGGCGGGATTCGAACCCGGGACCTACAGTATATCAGCCCGGCACGCTAACCATTAGACCACCGAAGCCAATGGTTAACGACCGTTTTGTTACGGTAATGGCGTTCCCTCAGCTAATAAGAAGCCCTCAGCTGTCATCGTAGCCTCTTCTATACCTCCCCTGAGTAAATACCTGAATACAATTTTAATATTAACAGCTGGTTCATTAAAAGTAGTGTAAAATTATCCATATGGTCGTAATGTAAACAAAATTGCAGAGTGAACTTTAAAGGCCTCTGGGGCAGAGCCCCAAGGAAATTTACCTCGTTTCTCTTTTGAGGGCTCACCTACAGACCAATACCTTTCTTTAGACACCCCTACCAAGTTTCTACGCCCAGCCGTTCTCTCAAATTAGCTGTGACAAAAACCTTGTTTTCCTCCATAAGAATAACATGGGATGGGAATTTAAAGGCCACTGGGGCAGAGCCCCGAGGGAATTCTCCATGTTTCTCTTTTGATGGCTCATCTACAGACCAGGACCTTTCTTTAGACACCTCTAAAAAAAAAAACGAGGAAATTTACCTCGTTTCTCTTTTGAGGGCTCACCTACAGACCAATACCTTTCTTTAGACACCCCTACCAAGTTTCTACGCCCAGCCGTTCTCTCAAAATAGCTGTCACAAAGAAAAACAGTTTCAAATTAATATATAGATTTTATGTTCATCTGAGAATCAATTGGACCTCATCAAAATCTGGGAAATTGGCGAGGCAACGCTCCTGCTTAACTATATTTGAGCTTCAGTCTCAAGAGGGGGTTGAAAAATATTATTGAAACAGTTATGTTGTACTAGCAATAATGTTAGTTGCATAGTTGCTTCGATGGAAAAGTCACCAACATTGAATGCAATGGCGCCACTAGATTGCAGTACAGTCCCAATAGCTTTGAGCATTGAAAATGGCGCATTTCCATTGGGACAGGCTCATGTATAAACATGAGTTTTCTTTACCCGTAACCCTCCTAACCGATACCTACACTATTAGTGAAACTTTTCTGTAATGTTTTGATTTTAAATATGGTAAATTATCAACCAAAGTGTGTACATTTACTTTTACAATAATTTTGTTCAAAACTATTTTTAATTATTAATTTTTTTTTTTATTTTGTACATTCCTATATGAAATGTTATTGAAAATCGTTTACAAAATAAATTAGTAGTCGTATAAGTACATTCAACATAAATATCTTTATAATTTACTTTATATAAAAGTAGGAAAATGGCTGGTGGTATATTTTTCATTTATTAATAATAAGTGAGAAAACAGATAATAAGTTGATGATTTTTAAATTTTATATGAACAATTTGGAAAAGAACAATAGGAAAGATGGTAAACGAATTTGTATAACTAAATTTTTTCATTAAATACGGGTATTTAATTATATTTCAGAAGTAATATTTTTCTTTTGTATGTATTTTATGTACTTGATTCAATACATTCACTCTAACTTGTAAATTTCAGACCTTTCATAACCCTTTTTGCTCGGATTCACAAAACATATTTATTTGAAATATTTATTTCACGAATCATACTATAAATCTAAATGACTATCAATGTTAAAAATGATAAAATAATCTTAAACCCAGAAAAGGAAAATCCATTTTTGACTACGTAAAACAATAAAATGTTTTTCCCAGATATAAGTTAGGTTAGGTTGTGTCAGTCACACCAGACCTACTAACCTCTCCCTATCAACTACACACCGTCCATTATTTGTACGTTCGAGGGTAACGCAGATTGATGTTCTGGGGACAAATTGAGCAGAAACTGACGTAGCTGCGACTGTCATTGACGTCTGTACTAGATGGATCACTCTGATCAGTGATCACTGACTGTCCAGGTCGACCTAATGTGGCGTACTCCGGTGACTATGTTATTGACAGGCTACAGATGTTACCTCTCTTTTATTGGGTAATGGATGGTTTTGAGTGTTAAAGAATCAGCTGTTGTGTAAGAATCGCTTGGTTAAGTGTGACATTATACGATTGGATTGTTAAGTATGGAAGAGTATTACATTTTAAATTGTAGTTTATTAGTTATACTGCAAATTGGTTTCTGTAATGTTAATTTAACATGTAGTGTTTACAGAAGTTTTTTTTAAGCTCAATGCAATTTCGAGACAAATATAGTTCAACATTATAAACTAGCCTTAAATTAAGATATAATGTTAGATTAATACGAACTCCCGATAAAATGGTTAAACATTTTTTGCGGGACGTATACATGTGTATTAAAACACATTTAATTTTACTTCTTTACAATTAGTTTAACTTTTTAAATTTTGATTTATGTTTAAATATGTTGTGATAGTATAATGATTTGTTGTCATCATTTATGAATTGCAAATAATCTTCCTGGAGCATTTTTTTTATCCTATGTATTTCAAATAATACATTATCACAAACGACTCGTGATGTTTTCTGGAAACAAAGAAAAAACAATTTCAAATTACACATAACAATTTCAAAGCAGCAGTACTACTACAATTTGGCCAACGAACGTGAACTTGATGGTAGCACAGTTGAGGAAAAGAATCAATAGCTTTACGCCTTACGCCATCATAACAGCATTGAGTAGCATTAATCTCTTTTGTATAAACTGGGTTTAGCTTAATTGGTATGAGGCTGAAACGGGGGCTGAGTCAATTAGAATAGTATCATGAACTTCTGCCCACTACTGTCATTACCAGGTTTGGATAAGCTCAGAAATCAGATAGTTTCATTATGTCTCGTGAACATCTGGTTTATTCTTTTCAAGCCATTGTATTTAATTTGTTTACTAAACCGACCCAGACAACTTGCAACATACTTTGACTTGACTTAGGTCCTGAATCATGTTATTACTCCAAGAATAGAGCAAATACTAGACCTCTCCAGCGTACTTGGATGGGAGTGAATCCCTTCACATACAGCCATCTCCTCCCATCCTGCCACATCTCTTGGTACACATCCAAGTCATAATTGGTCTCCCCCTTCTTCTTTGTACTTGCAGATCTCACTCCGGAACTATTAATACTATAACTTACTGGCTTACTCTCCATTCTTAGTGTGTGACCAATCCATTTCTACTCTAATGTATCTTATCCGTTCTCCATGGTTAGGAACAAAATGCTTCCAAGGAGTAAAACCACAGACAATAATGTCTGTGGTAAAACTGTTTAACACGTTCAATTTCGTCTACTCCAATACACAGAGGTTATTCTGACGCGTCTTTGATCCTGAGGTCCTTAGTCTTAGAGTATTCATCTTTAGTCCAACTCTTCCTGCCACTTACCTTAAGTCTTGAATTTCAACAGTTATACTTTGAATTGAATTACACACATTTGGTACATTGTGAAGGACAAAGCTACTACCATTTACTATATATTAGTATGTAGTACGCGCAACACATAATTACCCAAATTACTAACATACGCTCGCCAATTACCCAGTTCCCACGGGCTGCACCTGACCTACCCCGGGCTATGGGGAAGCTACGGGGGTGTCTGTGGGGGGGGGGGGGCTGCCACGCACACTCACCCTATGTCACGGCCACGCGTACGTTACTGCCTTACTTCTGCTCTCGACTGATAATAGTCATTGATCTATTTAATATCACATCCATTCAGACTCCATTTGATTTCCAAATATCGGCTGCGGAATCAAATTAATCACGTCGTGTCGTTTGCAATGACATGAAGATCGTTGGATTCTGTGAGGGTCTTGAGTTGCAGAGTATTGCAAATGTGAGGTGAGTTTAGGCTGAGCGGGTATTGCATTGGTAAATATTGACAGTTACTCAGAGATTCAACAAATAATATGTTTTAACTGGTTTATTTTATCTTGTTTATTATTTTGTGTAATGTGTACTATTGGTACCTCAAAAGGGATGTACTAAAGGGGCCTTTTATCATTGATAAAGTTATAATTTACTCAGAAAACCACAGTTTTAACCTATGTGGACTACCAACCGTTAGTAAAACATGGTAGAACTATCATAAAAACATATATCTGAAGGTTAGGGATCGAGGTGTATGGCTCTACTACATAACTAATAGATAATGTGATGGACCAGATTTGAAGCTGGGCCGGAGAGAAGCTTGGGAGGTTTAGTGTCAAACAATTTCGTATCCAATAGTTACGCGGAAAATTGTTTACCAATTTAAGCATTTAATTTAAAACCTATACAATTTTGTAAATATATTGTTACAAATTGTAAAGTATATAGAGCAGTGCCACTTTTATATTTACCTAATATTTTTAAGACAAGTGCGTGTTTAGGTTTAACGAGCATTGAACGGGGTAAAATTAATTTACAAGCGATGAGCTACAAACTAAAGTTGTTCCGGTCCAAAATTATACTGTACATAGAAGAAGATTTAAAAAAAAAAAAAAAAAACACTGCAAATTACATAATTCAGAAACATTATAATTATACGGTCATTGCTGGGAATCGTTAGTTTGTGTGTTTCAAGGATAATTTCGGACATTTTTCATAAGTAGTAAATTAGCTAAGCTGCAATGTCACATTAGAAGATTTTCAAGCTACTAACATCTAGGATTAGCAAAGATTCTATACTGTGCATTAAAAGTCAACTTTAAAAAGGAAACACTTTTGAAATCAATACACATTGCCCAATATCCCCTTTATTCGGCAGGTACAGCTACTTCATGGTGCAATTCTATTTCACACTCAATAGTTTGATAAACAATTATCGTAAACATTCCCGAATTTACCATTTCAATTAAAAATATTAAATTATTAAGTAAAATCATTCCACAGGACGCTTGACTTTATTTGAGGAGTCGAACGCTGAGTAGGACGGCTCATGTATATACATGTAGCTTGGAATGGAAATGTGACATTTTTCACGTTCAAAGACTTTGGAACTCATCACTACGGACTTTGTCATGCAGCCTGTCTCGTTTAACAAAGATACATAATTCATATAGAGAAAGATTCCCTGTAGAAGATCATGTAAAACAAAGAAAATCATTATCAGAACTAATTGTCAAAGGACCAAAGCGTGTTTAACTATGTTTATAACCTTTATTATAAATCAGCTCAGACATATATTTCAAAGTTCATCTATTATCAATTCACTAAAACTATAAAAACAGCTACACCCGTCAATCTACACTTTTTCTGTGCTTACAAAATGCATGTCAAAACTCATGTGTATACTTGAAATGTTTATAAAAATGTATGTCATTAAACATTTGTTTAGGATGAATATAATTTTAAACACGCTTTTTGTTCAAGAAAAAAGTATTTCGAAAAAATAGTATTTATTAGTTATTGTTTGTTTTACGATTTTGAGAACTATAAATAAATTTATCATTGACGAGTAGAACGTTTCTTACATACGTACGTTTGCCTACATTACACAGTTAATCTTCTTCATTCTTTTCTAAAAGCTAAAATACTGATTTATAAAAAAAAAAAAATACTCCAAACTGAAAAACATGCCAAATGAGGGTCAATACTGCATATTCATAAAAGCTGCATTTGTTATGAGTAAGGCAATAGTTAACTGCCAATTACCAGAATTAAATTTACCATAAAGTAATTTGATCAAGTAGCGAAAATGAAACAAAGTTTATTATCAGATTTTTGTATAATTTATAGAACAGTTGGTACAGTTAAGTTGCTAGCCTATTAATTACATTACTTATTCAATAGGTGTAATCATAAACTAAATATTATCCAGGATATAACTAGCACACCACACAAAATACATATTGTTTCCTCATCTTAATTAATTGTGCCAATTAATTGTTAAAAGTCAACCAAAAATCTAATTTTAACAAAATAACAATCTCATACGCCAATCTATAGCTTTGTAATAAGTGATGTGACTACAAGCACCTTGTAATTAAGGGGGCATAGATCAGCTGATAGCATTACCATCCATTAGTGTGAGGGTAGTTGGGGGGGGGTAAGAAGGACAGCATCTGGGTCCAGTCCCCCCCTTATTAACATCCCTCCCCTGCTACACGCGGCGAGCTTTCAAGTGGGTTCTAATTATGATTATTTGTTGTCTGTTATCTCCAACCCTTACGCATGATAATGTTTGAAACTACTGATTACCCATTTTGAGTTGTAGTCAGCTGCGACTGACGGGTATCAGTTGGATTGACAAAGGGTTTTTGCGATTGTTTAGTTTGTTGCGGCTTCAATTTAGATATTGAATTTGTTGTTTGAAAGTTTATTCTTTCTATCATTCACATTTTATCTGTGTCCGTTTCCGCTAGGGACGTTCTTTTCATAATAGTTTTTAAAATTAATGTCCTAAACATTCGTTACTAAACTTACTATTAAAAAAAATATTCATCTCTTTGTCAACAGCTACAAATGAGAAGTACAAAAATAAGAAAGTATTTCCAAAATATAGTTTTAAAACATTTTATCTTCTGATTTTCAAATTATATAATTTAGGTATTGCTAGCAGATAGCATTAAGACTATCTGGAACTCAAAGAGCTCTAAATAGCCCCTGTAAAATCTACATCTGCAAATAAAAGTGACAGAAAACAGTAAAGGAAATCTCTGTCCGCATATGAATTCCGTTGAAACGCCAAAACACACTAGGAAAAGTCCTTCGGGAAATTATAAAAAGCAGAGTCAGGTGTGTGCAGCATTGTGATAAAGGAAAAGGATAAGAAATGCCCAAGTGATACTTTCCTTGAGGATAACATCTTAACACATTCTTCAAATCAAATTGCAAATAATAAACGGAACTTATGTTTAATTTTCACATGAATAATAATGTATTTTGAGCTAATCGACGAAAATATGTTCAGACAAACATACCTAGTGAATGTCAAGTATGGTTAACTTTTATAATGCTAAAATTGTTAGGTTCATAGGAACAGTATGGAGTAGAAGCGTTACCAACGAATAAATTGTATACCATAAAAGGAGAAATATCAGTAAGAAAATTTGATTACTCATAAAGTTGTAATGTAAAATAAATGGCTCATATTTTAATTATCATATCAAATTATATTATTATTGTGAAAGTTTGGACGTTTGTGAGTGAGTCACTTGAGTTACACGTGAAACTACTTGACCGATTGAGCTGAAACTTTGCAGGAATAGAGAACATACACCACTAGGCATACTCATTGTCAAAGTATTTAATGGGGCATATGACGTGCAGCATTCAAAATTACCTTAGTAATGTCTGAAAAAACAAAAAGATATACGTCTAATAACACTAGTAATAATATACAAGTATTTACACACTGTTGACTCACAGGACTGTAAATACATATGAAAGATGGTAAGTGCTGATCGATATCGATCGGACACACCAATCATCATCAGACCCAATAGGCGAATGTTGCCGTGAAAGATTGTACGACGAATTGTTTAATCATGTATCAATTCGCTTATTGGGTCTGATGATGATTGGAGTGTCTAATCGATATCGATCACCACTTACCATCTATGATATTTAGATTGTATTTACCGTCTTGTGAGTCAATAGTATAGTGTAAATATATTATTACTAGTGTTAACAGTAATTTTTTTCCCGAAGATAGACGTATATTTCTTTTTTAAGGTAATTTAATAACACCTACGATGTTGATCAAGAAGTTATTCAGTTACTTAGTATTGCACAAACAAATATTTCTGTATTCCATAGCGTTTACTGTACAACTTTACTGGAAAATAAAGATAAAACAGAGTGGGTTTCCACAAGAAATATAGGCTTACTTAAAATAAGTAAAATATAACTAGTTTACACATTTGGTATTACTATGATTGCTTAACATCTGAACGAATAACATAACCATTTTAATATGAAGTAGATTAAATTCCTAAAATTAAATACTATTTATAAAAGATTTTGCATTCACCGATCAAACCAAAGTTTCCCGAAGATTAAAATAACATTTTACTCAACGCAATACAAACTCGGCGAATAATTAAATTTAAATCCATTTCCGAAGAGTTTTCAGAAGAAAGTTTCGAATTAAAATTGTATACCTGAGGAAACAGATTGCTTTTAATGTGAAGTTTACGGATGGAAAGTTGGAGGAGGAGTTTTAAATAATACAATATTCTCAAGCTGATACTTAGACTGGATTCCAACTTCTAACCTAATTGTTATTCATTGTTCAATTCCACCCCCTCTCTCTACCCGCTTACTTTATGTCCCCCCCCCCTGCTCCTTGACAACGATGTTTGTTATATTTAGTGATCAATGGTTTTATTCAGTTGATGGATTTTGGTATTTGTTCCAAACAAGATTGTTTTTGGATGAATTACAAAGAAGTTTTGATCACCATGTATTCAAACAAAACTAAATATACACTTAAGAAAACATTTTTAGAATAAACACTTAAATTATGTTATTTTCATAGGAATTCGAATTTAAACTAGTCGCACCGGATCATAACAAGGCCCAATATACAGTAGATAGCCTTTTGGTCCGATTACGTCAAATGATGTTGGATGTTAAGTTGTCGAAATCGAAATTCGATGTTTATCCACTTCATCCAAACGTACTTTCCATGTTGTGTTGTGCTTTTATAACCATATATATGTATTATACAATTTTCTTGACTCACCCTAGCATGTGATCCTGGCTTTGTCAGTGACTAAAATCAGCTGTTTTCTTTTAGCTTTATCCTAAGAAAAAGAAAATACAATGGAAATCACTTAAAGTGACCCAAGTAACAGCTGTTGATTAACCAGTTCCAAACAGATGTTTTCGTCATTCTCACCCCAACGTATGACGATATCACGTCGATCGCTTATTAAAAGAATCTCTACAGTTATAATAGGTTGGTGTATGGTTACAATAAATATTGAATGGCAGAGTAATGGGTGAGCAATAACGATGTCATAACAGTCTGTGGGGATTGAACCTGCGCCCCTTGTAACCTGATGCTAGACATCTGCCATACGCTACTGTAGGGGGGGGGGGGGCTCGATGTGGAGGTATAGGTAAAAATAAGGCATCTAAATGTCCTATATTTTTTTTAAGTGTTTTCCCAATGTATTCAAAATATAATGATATAATATTTTTCTATTAAATGATTAATGGTATTAGTATTTTGTACGCTCAGTATTTAATTTTTTTTATTACTGTGGTAGCTGACTAAACAAGCTATAGAATACATCATTGTATATAATTTCAATGCATAAACCGTACTTCTTACTTAACACATGTTTTAATTGCAAACAAAATCATTGGTCGGCTGAATAAAATGTATAAAACTAAGTGAGAAAAATGTTAAATGCAATGTGAGGATTATGTTTATTGTAAACCAAAAATTATCCTAATTATATAAAATATTTCACCAAACAAAATGTAACATTTTTTTATGCTAAAACCCGTTTGTTATCAATATGCCAGCTATTTTTACTGTGAAATACTAAGTTTTTTTTACAACAGACAGGTATAACCTATTTTACATTTTGATCCAAGCCAATAAATTTTGCTGTTTCATGCATAATAAAATGGCTTTACATATAGAATTCTGAATGAAGCTGCATCAAACCCGTTTATGACGACAAAGTTGTACTCTAACAGCGTGATGGAGTTGTTCCAATTTGTTGTTATGGTTATTGGCAGCTGTGCTACTGGCGGATGAATACCAATCGTATTTAGTTACAAGGTATTCTTTTGTTATTACTCACTTTAATTTGACTGTAGCAGTAATTCTAGTGTCACATTTCAATAGGGCTGCTTTACTAAAACACGATAGCGCGATTACCTAATGATTAGTTTTGGAATACTACATGTGTAATGGTCTATTGGTAATATGCTACTGCTACATGATGAGTAATTAAGTAAATTATAGGCTACATGTATTAAATTTCAATCAAGTTACGCTTAGTTTTAATTTGTAGATTATTACTGCCATTTATAGTCGTTAGCTCACACCTATACCATTATTTCAGTCGATTCAATTATATTGATATTGATATATTGACATATATCAATTATATCAATTATTTAAGATGGCGATACCACTATGTGTGTAATTTAACCCAAGTATGAGTGATGGATGAGTGTAGGGTGAGTGGCGCGATCTTGTAATCTTGTAAGTGACTAAGGCCGACATATTCCTTAGACACAGCTGTTAATTAATAGCCCATACAGCCTGTGACAACTACGGGACCTACAGTTAAAAGTGGAATCTGAACCATATTTTTCCTTGTACTTAACGAATTGGTCTAATTATGAAAATAATACTGCGGATGGTCGTAGTACTCACGAATGCTGACGTCAATCCACACCAGGGAGCTTCGCATCCACAGTGCATTCCTATAAATATCCACAATTCGTGATCTCCAAGTAGCTAGGTTACAGGACGATGGCACCCATTCTGCGGATGCCCCCGGGTTCAATCTCTGCCATTCTAAGATGTTTTTATCTGCTCCTCGTAGTCGTTATCGTAAAAATCTAATAGAATATAAATACTCGTAGTTTCTTGATCTTAAAATGGTGGCAAATGAAACGCTTATCTTAACCAGTGGTAAAGCGACTTTGGTAATCTTCCTAACCTTGGTAAGTGTTATTAACCCCGTTTTTATTTTCAGCTATAAACTTATCCAGGGAAGTTGTCTTAAATGTTCGCAAACATATTATAGACAAATCTAAGCTGCCCACATTCAGTTTAATTTATTTCATTAGACCTCCTAAGATCTTTACATAGATACGAAGTTGTATAGGATTCCCAGAGCCAATAGAATGTAACAGTTGGATTAACAATGTCTATGTCTGTGGGACGCCTCACACCCCAACACTCTGACCTAACATTCCCTCATTCCGAGACAACTTCTCTCTTGAAACCACAAACATATATTTATTTCTGTGGGAAGTTTAAAACAGTTTATATTATATTCCACCTAGCTTTCTCGACCTAAAAGGGATTTCCAAATCGGCTTCTCAGCACAAAGCTTGTTATTTTTTAACTATTTTTAATTTATATATTTTTCTGAATAGAATAAACAACGTTTTATTT
The DNA here is from genome assembly GCF_028750875.1 of Macrosteles quadrilineatus. NCBI lineage: Eukaryota > Metazoa > Arthropoda > Insecta > Hemiptera > Cicadellidae > Macrosteles > Macrosteles quadrilineatus. The sequence goes on along the minus strand of NW_026542597.1, from coordinate 36,695,505 downwards.
AAGTACAGGCATTGATTTTAATTATGAGTTTGCAAACGAGTCGAGCTCTTAATAATAAGGGTCATCAAGTATGGTAAGTTTGTAAACTGAAATCATATTTTTTCCTTTTTAAAATTTACAAAAAATGTGGTACATATCTTGTTGTTGAAATCAACTCACAAAAACCATCGTTTGTAGACAGTCAAGAGCATGATTCAATTCTACACCTCTTTTATGTATCAAAAGTGCACCAAGCTGTGCCTATATTTTTAAGGAATTAAGTTAAAGGCTGACAATACCTTATTTCTTTGTAGGCATTTATATTGCACTTCAAGAGATGATTTAATAAAATTAACAGTTAAGATAGGGTCTCTTTAAAATTGTACTGTATACATAACTTTACCATTCGTCGAGTGAAATGTTACTAGGTTTGTACTGTACTATTTCAGATAAATGATAAAAAAAACGTTTTGCAAGGCTCCGAAAAGGCTAGTAAGTTATCGAAAATGAAATATTTTTCATTGCAAACAATGTTACTTTTCACTGTATACAATAAACAGCTATATGCAAATGAGGCGAAGTTATAAACAATTAACGAAAACAGCTGAATTCAGAGTACTGTAGTGTACAGTGAAAAAAAAACAAAAAACAATAATGTATTGTAGTTGACGTGATCTAATGACCTTAAAGTCATTGCTTTATTAACGTTACTATCTAAAAATAGAAATTTCAAATGGTTTACAGGATTACAAATAGAAAGATCGTTCCTTATTGATCTTTTACTTTTTAATATTCAATCTAGCTTCCATAATAAACTACCCTTCACGAGATAAAGTCTAGTAAAGTGAACGATGAAATAAACACGTTGTTGCCCTGTTTGGTCGCAGAGCGTGGTCGGAATTGAGAATAACCATAAACGCTGCTTGATAAATTAGTTTTATTCCTACGACAAAGTTTCCCCTGACCTTTCTAGAACTGAAAACAATTTGTTGTAAGACATTTTGTAGTAAATGTGATTTAATATTTTGAAGAATCTAATCGAATTGGTGTAAAAGTTTTCTATTACAAAATTAATATTTTGTTTACTAAGCACGTTGTACCAGTTACCGGCCATAAGTATTTGAAAGAATTGAGAATATGTCAATCCAAATACAAGTTAACCAAAACAATTTGCAAATTTTTCAAGTATTTGTTTTGCAAAGGCATATTTAGAAATTTATTGTTAGCATACGTCCATTTGTACAGTATTAAGGTCACAACTTACTAAAAGTCCAAACACGTAGACTCTAAAATAGCATCTTCAGTTCACAGTTGTTCACAAACTCAAAGGTTATTTCATCGTTTCAATATATAATTTGATAAAAGAAATGAAAAATGTCACTTATTTTTTGGGTATTGCTTTTTAAGAGGTTGGTTTTTATGTAGTTTCTAAGATGTATTTGTTCATTTTGTACTATTGCTAGTTTAAATTAAATGATCGTTCGTTTTAAAAGTCGAGTTTATAGAGTAACACCTAATTAAATATTCTACATCATGCTTGATTTAAAGATTTAAAGGGAATTTTATTTGAAGCAAAATTCATCATAGTAAGTATAATAAAACAAAAAAAAATACATCCAACACATAGCCCAACCATTAAACTATTGAAAATATTATACACTTCCTTTTTAAGTGTTCTATAATTTTTATTAGTTTGCATTTTACCTCGTTTAGTTTAGTTTAACATTAGACATGGGCATTTCTATTTGAAGTATGGCAATTATATTTTTGTGGTAAATATAACGAACATATTATTTTATCAAATAAATTTAGCTGCCAAAATACACATAATTTTAGAAGCTTTTGTTTAACATAAAAAAATTAAATTCTATTGGCAAAAAATATTTATAAAGAATATAAATAAAAAAAATCCAATAACAAAACTGCTACAAACATGTATCACCACTCGAGAAAACTTGTATAGAAACAAAATCTTATTACATGGATCAGTGGAAGACGGATCTGAAGATATTGTTTTCCGGAGAACAATAACAATCACACTTGAAGTTCAGTGGTGGAAAGATATTGAAGGGAGACAGTTCACAGTCGTGAGAGCAAGAGAGATGGTGATATGAAGACACAGTGAGTGCGACAAAGATCGCGAGATATGAACATGTTGAGTGCAAAAGAGACAGAAAGGTTTATGGATTATATACGAGTGTGACGGAGGATGATATATATATATATATATATATGATGAGTGCAGCAGAGTAGGTATGGTGAAGATTAAATGATTGTAAGAGAGAGGGTGATACATAGATTTGTGATGAGTGTCACAGGATAATTAAAAGATTCTATGCAGATAAAGAAGGATACTGCGAGTGTGACACTGAGGTTGGGATTTAAAACATCGGTGAGAAAGACAGAGTGTGATATTTACGATGAATATGACAGAGATTAGGCAGAGGGTGTGATTCAAGCATTAAGAGTGCGACATAGAATGTGGGATATAATCTCAATAATAGTGAAAGAGATGTTTAGATACAAACGTAATGAGTGCAACAGTGAGAGTATGACTTATCTCCAGTAGCTCCTTGCCAGGAGCAAGGTCCCTCAGCTGACCCCATGTCCTTCCTATGCTCACAGCCTCCTTCTCCACTGTTCTTCTCCAGGTGCCGCAAGGTCTTCCTCTCTTTCTTGTCCCTAGCGGGTTCCACTCCAACGTCTTCTTCTCAATGGCAGTGTCGCGTTTTCGAAGGGTGTGTCCTAGCCATTTTCACGTCTTACTTCGAATCTCAATCTTAAAAACAGTGAGTGGGTGATACAAAATAATAAAGTGCAATAAGTAGTGTGCGATTCATATTCAGACACGATGAGTGTGAACTTAGAATGTGAGATACACAATGTGTTGTCCTAATAACAACAATGAGAGTGAGATACAAAGGTAATAAGTGCGGCAGAGAGTGTGAGATTCAGAAACGATGAGTGAGACGGAGATATATACCCAGACACGAAGTTCGACAGAGAGGGTGAGATAGAAACTCGTCGAGTGTGACAGAGAACGCAAGAAGGGTGCTCCAAGTTACAATGTGCTTGGAATCAATAAGTGTCGCTTTTTACGAGTGCCCGCATTGTATAGTTCCATTCCCATTGTCCCCCACTTCATATTCCGTTGTTCTTTTGTCATTCAGTCTTTTCATTTAATATCTCTTTTAACCTCTGCTTGACAGATTGTCTCGCATTTCGTTTAATGTCTTCGTAAGAAGTTGTCTTCTAGTTTGATGGAAGTTCATTCATTTTGCTTTGTTGTTTGTTTGCACAGCATGAACAGTTATTGTTGCCGAACAGTTAAGAGATGACGTTAGAGCACAATCATTTAAATTAAATTTTTATATATTAAAAATTATTGTAAGTATTAATAATGTGTCCCAAATTGCTGGTTGTCTAATGTCTACGGCTAAAAGAAAACAGTTAGGCTATGTAAGCAAGTAAAAAATTAAATACAGTATTGGTTTTTGATAGGGCTGTAGCTAAACTATTCATAAGTATCATACACATTTGGGACATATACAGTAAAAAGGAGTACCTGTGATGTAGAGAGTACATTTGTTGAATGTTTCAGGTTCGATCCTGAACCGATTAAAATATGGATCAGTTGCAATTTGTCTTTGGACTATTATTTATTATGCTAAGGTCTGCATAAGATAGCGATAAATAGGAAAACTTACAACTTTAATATATTGTAAAAATCACTCCAATTAGTGTCTAAGAAAATAATCGTGTTCTAAATATTTTTCAAAGTTAACATTCCTATTTAGTTGTTGCCTCGTCCATCCTATAATAGTGTCTAAAATTGTATTTTACCTATATATTTTAGCCTAGAGTGAAACAAATTATTACTAACACAAATATTTGTGGGACGTACTCTTCTTAGCAGTTCTTTATATTGAAATAAAATTTCCAACAAACTCCACCTTATTAAGCGTGTATTTTACATGTACTACTGTTCTAAAATTATTCCTTCAAAATTATTGACTTCTCACTGACTTGCAAAAAGTCAAAGTACATTTCCCACGGACTCATTAAACTCGATCGCATTTTACGTCTATACATAATACAATACTACCACAATACCCAATACAATCCTTCCACATCGAACTGTTCACTCAAACACTTCAACATTCCGCTAAGAATCTAACCACTTGAACACAACCACATCACCTAAATGACCAAACCCCGTTTCAAAGGCCGCCCTAAGTACTAATGGATAAATTAGCATACTGGTGAGATCACAGCCGTTATATAAGCAGCAATTATCCCAAGCAGGGGAAGAACAAAGGAACAATCGTGGATATTACACGGTAGATGCACTCCAAAGTGTTCTCTTGACTTGGCCAGTATCAACAGTAGTTGTGGTTGACATTTGTTTGACCTCTGTAGTCCTTCCGGTCGCCACACAAATATACCCTTTCAACAACTCGTTGAAACTTGGTCGTTATTGCATGTATTGTTTCAAGTGGGTTTATTGTTTCTGATACCGTTCCAGTTGTCAGTTTAGTGTTGTTAGTGTGTAGAACTTTAGCTAGGGTTTTGATAGTGAGTTAGGGTGATGGCTAAGTGCACAGTTTTCCTTCTATGTACATTCGATTTTGTCATCGACACCTTAAGGTAACAAGTCTGACGAAGGAAGAACCTTGCAATGATTATTCTAAAATAAAATTTAAGAAGTGGGATCTTGGCAAATATAGTTTTTCAGGAGGTTACTGATATTTCTGCTCTATGTTTGTTTAGTTGAATAATTGAATTTAAAAGACTTGACTCTAAATCTTTAAACCATATATTTTCAATCACACATTTATAATAACTGGTACTATAACCCAACTATTTATATTTATAAATACAATTTGCCTCAAACAGTCTACTTACTTTCCTTTTCTCTTTTAAAAGTTGTCAATTATTTACCAAGAATAGAAAATAAAATGCAAACAGATAAGTTAGAATTCCAATAATTGTGTTAAGCAAATTTAATGGACACCTTTAAAAGCCAGCTAAAAATAATTTTCCCCAACTTTGGGTGGGCAATATCAAAACTTTGGTTTAGCCAAGAGAAGACGGCATATGTAAGGTTTTTATGACTTAATTTAAAATAACAATGTTTTTCAGGATCAGTTGAGAAATATAGAGTATACAATATTTTTAAAACCTACGTGTACAGTATACACTTTACATTGGCACTCCTCTTCACTATCGTGGAGTGCGGAGAGTCGTCAAAATTAATAATTGACCTAATAACTTTACCTATATAAACAGTTTAATCACATTATGGTCACTTCCTAGAACTAAAAGTTATTTTAGAAAAAAATATAAATATTGAAATACCATTTTTTTAAATTTTATTTTAGACCATCGTTCTGTTAGGAGCAAACATTCTTTTGTTAAAGCTTGGATAGTTTACGCTAAATCTTTGGACTATGTTGGTGGCCTATAATTTTTTTGTAATTTTTGCAATGTTATTGAGTACAAAATAATATTTCTACAGACTATTGCCAACTTATTACTAAAATAAAAATAATTATTTAATGTTTCCTTAATTATTATGAATAGAGAAATATATTCACAGCAAGAAATTAAGGTCTAAATCCTCATTAACTTGTATTACACTCTTAATTAAAATAAACCTAGCGACCACATTCAATAGAATCCAAATAGTCAAATTTACATACCCGTGAATTAATGCTAATGACAATTTATGTCCCTGTTTTATTTTTTTACCAATTAGTCAGCAGTGTTACAATCGCCCTAAACCCTCTCGAAGACAATCGAATGAGAGATGATATTTATGTGGCAATGCATCTCCGGTTCGCCACGGCCTCCCTGATATTTGCATACGTTTTGAGGGACAGCTGTTTGCTTTACATTGCAGATGACGACTGCAATTGTAACTGTCTGAACTTACTTTAAATTAAAACTTAGTTCTGTGGAATTCCGTGAACATTTTACTTGTCAATACAAATTTTCTCTGCGTTTAACCAAGTTTAAAAATCAAACCGTATTTTCCACAGAATATTTTGTTGCTCAAATTGACAGTTACTATTTTTTTTGTAATTGTTATTTTTTATTTTAGAGGTGTTATCGTTTTTTTCCTTTGACGATGTTAACTTTTGACGCTGACTTAGGATGTTGCAAGTATGCATTTCATTCCGTTGTAAAACCTGCACTTACGTGCAATGTTATCATGTTTGCAATTTATTACAAACTAGTTGTTTGGTTTCCATAACTTCCATAACTGTCTATCATTAACTTATATATCAGTATCATTATTTACTGGTCGTATCATGGTGGTATATCTTAACGTACTTTCCATTTATCATACAAATAAAACAAGGAATTGCAGATAAAATATAAAATAAGGAATTTGATTAAAATATTATTTTAGACGCAGGATGGATAAACAATTATCCTTAGAAATTGTTGACTTCAGTACTAATTAGGTTACATCGTTGAAATGAAAAATGAAAACAATTAGTGTTAATAAACGTCAAATAATGAAGTTAACTAAGTATTTAATTTTCGTCCTCCCTCTCCGCGTCAACATTTTCATTTTAATCATTCTTAATTTGGTTTACTGAAAGTTGATTATTTGTATCGTAGATTTTTAGTCCCTGTGCAGTAGAAGGGAAGTCATCGGTTGAAATACTAGTTATGTTACATGACTAAAATTATATGTAAGGAAAGGTTATTTATAGCTGTTAATGTATGGTAACGTGGATTAAAACTTTTTGAAGTAATAACAATTATTGTTTTACAGCAACATGCAAATGAGTATATTCCATTGAAAGAAACTCATTTAAATGTGTATGGTACAATGTAAACATTCTTACAAATTATTACAGTTTGTTTCAAATAAAAAAAATATAAATTACCACATACGATTTGTTTAATTTCTTATAGTTATTAAAATTCAACCTTTATCAATTTCAATATAACCAATTCAACATTCTTCAATACAGATATGACATTGATGTTTTGTACACCTCGACAAATATCTGTTAGCTGACCCATCCTTTACGGATGTAATTTAAGATAGGTGATGTTAATATATATGTTTCGATTATAAACTTTTCAAAAAATAAATAATTTATTTTTCAAAAATATTATTTGGTTGCAAAAGCTATCAACCTAACCTAACCTGTCATAAATTGTACTTACAGAGGTTAGGGTGGCAAAATATTTTGATCCAAACCCATTCTGAAATTACAGTATGGAATCTACAAATTAAACCAGAAAACATTAAAACTATTTTTTGCAATCTTGTACCTTGAAGAAGATCGAGAGATAAGACCGTTAAGCTTTGAGACATTCTTGAGTGGGGGGAACCCCCTCTTTCACCAGGCTCAAGTACCTCCCTCACCCCCTTACGTGAAGGACATTATCTCCGAAGATATCTTGCCAAGTCTTCACCAAGAGTCCTCAAAAACTAGTAAAGAGATTGTTCCTCGTCAGGAGACAGATCAACCTGTTTCCCACGATTTCGAGAGTGTCCTAGCAGGTAGATTTCACGGTTGAAAGATTGAAGTATCCTGAAACATGTTGAACGATGTTTTAGATCGTTTTATTAGGTTTGTAAATAATAGAGACAAAAATTGAAAATATTATTTTGTAGACTGATGCTTCTAGATGTCGAGATTGCTCCGGCAAAAACCACAAACAAAAAACCCAACAAGCAAAAAATATTAGTTTTATGATAATGTAAATTAACAATCAACTGGCTTCATCACCATGACTGACCTAATCAACATAAAACTAATTATAAATCGACTAAATTGATAACTACAAAAACTGTTCATATACCACTAAAATCAATTAGACTATCTGTGGTATATTTATTATCTTTTATAAGTTAGGGCCTAGTTCTCCTGGATTTTATCGATTAAATACTGAATACATTTTACAAAAAATAAGGTCTAAAAAACTAGCCATAAGGTGGGATTTAAGGGTGCTTAACCCGTTTAACTTGTATAAGTATAATCAACCATAACAGTTAAAGGTTGATTATATAAAAACATTTTATTGAAAATATAATACTGAATTAAAGTGTATTTAAATATAAGTAAAACACAAATTTGAATGAATGTTAAATGTACTCCTTATGTCCGTATTATAAAACGCGTGAGATGAATATGTTAAGAAGGATATTGACAATAACATTTGTTACAAAGACCACAAATAAATATACATTTTGAAAAATATTGTTATCAATCTCCTCTGTGTACACACTACAAACACAACAGAAACAAGAAAATGTTTAAAACAAGAGAATCTTTTGGGCTACCTGATATTCCATCAGTCGATTGATATATTGTTTCTATTTTAAATTTGTAGAGTTTCCTTTTTACAGTATGATTGTATTTTCCTTTTTTACTGCCTCCCTTGTTATCATGTTCGATGATCTCTACTTAAGCTGGCTGCATTATGTAATTCAATCTTTATATAATCATTATGATATGTTTATTTTCAACAAAACACATGACATATTATTTACAACATATACATATTATGTTTATTTTCAATATACAGAAATGAAAATCAACTTATGATGCAATAATAAATTTACAGAGCTGTAAATAAGCCCAAACAAAATGCATTAGACATCGATTTTGAACAGTGCCAAAAGTCATCATCAGGCACAATGTGAGAGTGAGGGAATAAATTTGCACCCTGATTTACACGCTGTAGGCCACATATTGTACTTAAAAAGAATTTTGGATATAAAATAAATATTATCCCTTAAACTGGAATTATGGACCCATAATAACCGTGATTTATAAGGTACTTACATTAATTTTAAAATTCGTTATTATTATATGATTGCATGTTTGCACAGTAACATTACTTAACCTTTTTCCAAAACTTTTATTTCAAGCCTTCGAAGATCTTCAGTACGAGGAATACGTAAATCTTCTACGTAGCCTGGCGAAACCAAATCAACAATTTAACCACAACGGATCGCTCTAACAGTACCTCAACAATAACAACTTTTGGGAATTTTAAGTTTTCTACTTGTTTATATTCGTATACTCACCTCACTCAACTCCAAACCCCCTTGTCCTCCGTGGTGTTGGAGTACACTGGGAACCTACTTGTACCGGTCGGTCTCCACAAAGACCCAGGAACCTGGAGTCGAAGAAGCGGGCCGAATTGTCACATTGTGCTCTTCAAGTGCTAAATATTTCACAGCAATTTCATAGTGTCAGTGCGCCCCTTACGGGGGTTTGTCCTTTCAATTTGTCATAGACATGAGGCTGCAGAGGACCCTCTCCATGTGCGGTCTACTATTGTTGGGGCTGTTTGTACCCAAATACGCGGTAACATTGTCTCTTCTGGTCCCACAACGGGTGCTAAAAGAGGCGTTTTTGTGGTTAACGTATTTCACCATGTTTCTTTATAGATTTGGATGTGATATGAGTATGGATATTTTAATTTTAAATCAAGTCAGTGACCAAATCAGTGACCGACGGGTACAGTTAGTTTATTTCTTAAGGATTTGCTGAAATATGTTTTATTTCCGCTTAATCATGTACATAGCTGTACCATCTTTAGAAATTTAACAAACAAATTGTTATTTTCTTGATTATGTACCTAAAATATCTGTCCTCTGTTGATCATATAGCCAGTTGTTTGTACTCCTCACCATATACTTTCTTAATCATCAACATGAACTTTATAATTTTCTTATAATTATCATATAATTACTTTAAACTTTACCTTGAAATGACAAACATACAAATGTATGTGTTTCTCCCTTCGTAATAATTGCCCAAACTGTGTTCATCTCTTGAAAATATTGACTGAGTCATGTAACCTTCATGACCATTTACCAAAAATATAATATAAGTTTAAGTATAAAATATAAGTTTTTGTCTTTCATGAAGCCTATATTTTTTCGTTTTCAGTTAAGTATTTTAACTTCATGTTTCTCTTTTGAACATGTAACTATACATTAATTATCTTCTTGGCCAGACAAACAATTCCCACCAACTAGAGGTTAGCTGTAAGAAAGGACCATGCGGATCTAAGTTCACCTCCGCAACATAATGATTTTCATTTAATTTCACTACATACATAAACTGTGTTCTCTTCAACATGTGCATCCTGTTCGTCATCAACCTTACCTCTGTATTCATCTCTTGAACATATAGCCGTGACGTGTGCTACTTACTTATCCATGTAGCTGTGATGTACCTTATCTTCTTGAACAAAGCAGAACTGTACCGTTACCTTGTTGAGGCGCTACTCACGTCTTAGTTATTAATGACATTGTCTCGATCCATGCAAATCTTAACGAGACGAATTCTGCCGAGTCATGTCGAACATTGTCGAAGCAAGCTTCACAGATCATTACACCAGAGCTGTTGATGATCTCGGTTATTAATGGTTCATCTCTCGCCAGACTGTAAAGTAAGTGTGGGAACCTTGGTGTAAATGGGTTGTGGTTGTAGCAAAGTGATATATTTTGAGGTTGTAAAAGTTAAAGTAGCTTAAAGTTTTGCTGTAATACGATAGGGACCTAGTGCTAAATACTATTTTCTGGGAGGCTGAGTGTTCCAATGCTAAGATCGAATCTGAAAACAGGTGTCATTTGTCATTTAGCTGACGAATAATCATATCAAAAAGTCTGAAAAATATGATAAAGTTTATATTTGTGTGTAACAATGCCAAGAGTACAACCATTTAAAAATGGAATTTCTGGAATAATTTTTGAATGAAAAGGTATTGAAGGAAGTACCAGCGTTTGAGATTTTAGTGAATGGAACTGGAAGAATAAAACTACTTAATTAAGGTTCGAAAAAGTATCTATCAGAAAAAGTATCTGGATATTAATAGGCAAGCATGTTTCTTTAAAACCCTTTTTCTCAGCTCGTGTGCATCGTAGGCAAAATCTACTCATACCGTTAGAAAGCTATTTTCCTGTAGGTGTGCAGAATCCCTTTATAAATTTAAAAAGGCTCAAAGATAAGCACAAAAAATTAGTTTAAAAATTTGAAAAAATTAACATGGATCTTATGCGTTGCCATGCTGGTGACGAAATAACAACGAAATATGAACAGAAAATCAAAACAAATGGAAGAAACTCCAATCACATGTTTTATTTACAGTGTGGGGTGAAAATAGAGAAGTGAGTACATTAGATACTTTTGGTCGAGTTTCGACCACTGGACGACCTCTCGTAAAAATAATATGAAAGCTTAGGACCGATGGACAAATAAGTAAATCCAGTAGGAAACGACAATTAATGTTCAAACTAATATATTCATTGCTCTATAAAAGTTAAACAAAATTGATGACTGAAAAAAAAACTATCTGGGGTGCAGTTCAACGAAGGCAGGGAACGGTTATACAAAATAATATGAAACACGAATGAAATACCAAGGATATTTCTTTTACATGCCGACACATTTTTATTGTACCTAAAAAACAGCAACTCTTCGAAATCAATCACCTCTCCCCTATCAATAGAAAACAAACTCTGGGGTTCTATAACTAAATAACTGATATACGTCCCAATGAATGATAAACAATTAGATTTTAATACAGATAAAAAATATTTTTGAAACCTCAACCGTCCACAACAAAGTCTTCACACAAGTCGTCACATGGACAACCAGTAAATAGTACAGTGAAAATATATTTAGTTTGTTAGACCCCTAAGAGTTACCATGTTCGTTACGTTTTTGTTTGGTTGATATGCATAAAAAGTACTCTTTGTCTAAACCTAGCTTTTATGTGTAAGCAATCCAGAATAAACTTGCAGAATTATCTAAATCTTTCAAGCGCGTGCAACTGTTTGGAACTTCAATCATTTGTATCTCTATATGAAACTAACTTTCGTTCCTATACTTCTACCTTCACAAAGTGAATCATAAATGTATCGCTCCAACTAAGCAAGCGGGTGTTAATAGTTAAATGAAGTTGATATTAATTCAGTGAGAAGCTTAAGCTAATAACCACACCAAGTTGTAAGCCAGCTAAGCTTAAGTCCCGCTAACTTCTGTAGTTATGACAGGTGCGGCAGACTGCGGGGAACTTCTTTATGAATGTCTCGCATACATTGTACATATACGTTGAGAAAGAACAGTTTCGTGCGAGAACTTTCTTGAAAATGACGATGGTTTCATGCGGTGCTAATGCAATAACTTTTCTATTGGTGAAACTAGTTCGTATTTCAAAAGTTTTGAAATTGGATTGTATTACCTAAAGCACAAACCATGCAATCCATGAAGATAAAAAATTAGCCCACATTAAAAGATACTTCAAATTTTTTTCTATAAGAATAATCCATAAAGGTAGTTCATTTTTACTGAAAGTTTTATTCACATAAGCATTATAAAATTATTTATAAAACTTCTTATTGCTATTATATATAATATACACAATATTTAAAGTCTATTTAATACCTTATCATACATTGTTAAGTTGTAATGCCAATTTTAAATATATTATTGAACACACCATAAAATATCTTGAAAGTAATTACTTGTAATACTATGCCTATGATATATCTGATGTTTTTATTATAATGTTTTACTTGTGTTTAAAAACAAGTTTAGCTGCAATGAAATACCGTAATTATCATGTTGTTCGGAACTTTTCTAACACGCAATCACCTATATAACACTTAGGGATAAACTTGAATGAGTTTGCGAATCAGCGTGATCGGACCATGGGAACGGGGTTTTACGGGGGGTTTTATAGGGTAAAAACTGGTTTTTCTCATTTTTGACCCTTAAAACATAAAATTTCCCAATTTCTCTCTATACAGAGGTTACAGAGGTTAAAAAACAAATAACTCAGTATATTAAAGTGTTTTTGTACGGTTATTGGTTACGGAGAAAACTAAAAAAATTGTAAATTTTACAATTCTCATGTTATTCTAATGGAGAATATTGTTGTAGTTTGCTTGTTAATTGGTATATTTTGATCAAACTTGGTTAAGTTATTGATTCTATACTAAGCTATAATTATTTTACTTAAAAACACACTTTATTAGTTTCCTTGTATCTGCAAACCTAGGTACTCGTTAAACCTAATGTTATTTAAATGGTTTAATTGAAAATCATTTTATTCAAATGGAAATTCGCTTCGACGGCAGGTTTGCTGCGGCAGGGTTATTTATTATAATACAATTTAAATATATTAAATTTTTCGTATATATTCATTATAAAGTTAGCTTGGTGTATTTATAACTAAAAGTCTATAAATTGTAATTAATATTTAAGATTTTCTTTGGGGAAAAAATGTTTTGATCGTCAATAACTAACCAAAATCAGTTTTGTTTCATTTACAGCAATTATATTTACCAGCATTTTTTGCGAAGGATCTTATGAAGACTATGATATGGTTGAATATTTCAAAGGCACATTGGACTGAATGGCAGAGGTAAGTCAATCTTATGAGCTTCAGAATATAAAGCTACAATAAATAAAGGGCATTTTCGTGTTAAATTGGTTTATGTAAGAAATGAAAACAATGTAATTCCTTTACAAACTAAATAGGTTTACGGTAAAAGGAAAATACTGATATAGCGTTGTGTAAATCTTATTTATTTACATTTTATACAATAAATATATATCACAAAATATACACATAAAATATGTTCCGAAAATATTTGATTAGGCCTAGTTTGGATTTATAAATTTACTAAAATAACATATTGTAAAATCTTACTCTATTAAGAATACATATTGAAATAATAGTTACAGATTTTTACACGTTTAATTATTCGAAGGCACCGGCTGACATAATGTCAAACATTTCCTCCTTAGTCAGACTTTTAAAACATTGCAAAAGGCAAGATAAGGCAATTTTGTATCATAAAAAACCCTGAATTATGTTAGTTTCAACCATTAGAATATAAATAAATGTGTTACAATATCAAACTTTTGGCTAAAGCTTTGAAATGTTAAAAAATAGGTATTTGTACACAAATTATGACATTATAAATGGATTTATGAAAAGACAATTTGCTTTCCTCATATATTAAAGGAAAGTGGTTGGTTATTTATAAAATACATAAACAGATATTCAGATTACTGTAGGAAAGAAAATGCAAATAGTTTGAAACATAAAAAATACAGATTGTACATGCTTTATTTTTTTGGTCTCAATTACTATTATAACAAACATAGCCTACGTGTGCGGTTATAAATTTCATGAAAATATTAACGAACTCTAAAAATATAGTTTTCCCTTACTAAATCACATTTATTAAACACATACGTCATTTTTTGTTCACTACTTCAGCTGTGCATGCTTAAGAAATCCAAAATTAATGAATACCCCATTCATTATGGCTACATAAGAAAAGAAACCCTACTAGAAAGTATCTATGGTCAAATGCTTTATTTGAGGTACAATTTAAAAGATTATTCAATCATTATATCGCTTAGGATACATTTTCAACAATTATTACAACAGTCATATTAAATTTCAGCTTTATAAGCACCCCGCTTAAAAAGCTTAAACTTAATATATGACTGTTGTAATCATTTGACCATAGATACTTTGTAGTAGGGTTTCTTTTTCTATCAAGCCATGTTGGCCTATTTTAATGATACTTCCAAGTGCATGCTGCTACATGAGCATAAAGAATGCCAAACTGAAAGCTATTTCAAATTAGCATCTTTGTTTCTAATTTTTTACATTTAATTCACACCATTTAACGCATAAAACACCAACAATGGAAAGAGTATTAGCACAATCTGGGTGAGGATTATTCATCATTGAACATTTTGAAAGTATAAATGAGATGCCTACTTAGTTATTAAAAGTTTAACTTTTCAATGTTCACTTGTGTTGTTTTAGCATTTTTCCAAAAATTTAAGGTTTTCGTCCAATCCAAATCCATACTTCTTTACTTTGTACACGTTACGTCATCACTTTAGGATGATTTATTAAGGCCAGACCACCATTCTGATACATGATAAACGTTTCTTCTAAGCGTTGAAAAACTTGGGTGCCTAATTAAAGCTAAATGTAACGCACGGTGAATGCAGCTTAAGAAAATATTTATGATTGTATTAGTCTATAATCTATACACTACACTCCCTAAATGGTATCACGAATTGTGCATTTGCATTTGTCGAACATCAAGTCTTTGCTGTTGTAACTGAAGATGAAGCGGATGTTGATCAAGTTGAAGATGTTCTTTCACGTCACGATGTTGTTGATCCTGATGATGTTGGTCCTGATGTTGTTGTTTACACGGTGAGTGCATTTCTTTGTCATTGTCCTTGTGTTGTTTCTTCGAAGAGCATGATCTCAGACAGCAACACCTCCCTGGGGTATCCGTGGAACCTCCTTCTTCCTTCTTGTACTTCACTCTTCTGTTCTGGAACCAGATTTTCACCTGAAAAATTACACTATAGATTAGTCTTGTTAATGTGTTTCTAAAATAAAATTTGGTTTTTAGTTATCTCCGTACTAAAGAGTGGTTGATACTAGTTTGGTGTTTATGAATATGATGTTTGATAGAACCATTTTGTGGTGCAACGTTACTTTACCCTTGTTACTAATTGATGATTTACCAAGAATGAAATTCAAAACAGCATCAGTATTTTACATTACCTCGGTTTTTATTGCATTGAAATCAATTAAGAAGTCATATTGTGGCTGGAATTATTTTTTTTTTGTAGCATTGAGCTTGTTGGGAAACTAAAACAAAACTATGTGCTGTTACATACTAATGTAATAGTTTTACCAAATATGAGTTTACTTGGCTGTACTTAACCTATGAGGTAATTGTATGTGTTTACTCCATATAAATGTATAATAAAGTTGACAAACAGAAACATTCTCTAAAACTTCACCTTATATACTTAAATGTAACAGTGTCTACTCATTTGAATAATATTACACGTTGTAGTAGAGTTTTACTATCAATAAAATAGCTTTATATGTTTCAGACTGTTCGGGATATTCTGTAAATGCAAATAATTAAGGTTAAACTAACCTACAATGAAAGTTTTCGAGTTAAATTCTTGTACTGTTCTTATTTCATTGACACCAAAATTCTAGCCATGATAGAAGGATTTGGTTCTCCTACATTTGAATTCAAAGTAAATCACAGTGAACGAAAGGAATGGGTTCCTGCACACCTGATGACTGAAGATGACTCCATGGAGTTCAAACTGGTTGCAATATAAAGCAACGAATTCTTTAATGCAGTTATTTAAACCACTTTAAACTTCGATTCAAAGTTCCAGATATTTAGTAGTAAGCTCACCTGTTTCTCGGACAGTCTAAGGTAAGTGGCGATCTCGATGCGTCTCAACCGCGAGAGGTACATGTTGGAGGCAAACTCCCGCTCCAACTCCAGGAGTTGAGTGGAGGTGAAGGCGGTGCGGATCCTCTTGGAACTCCCGTGATCACGGTCACTCTCTGGACTGGATCGGTCTCTCTCCCTCTCTCCCTCCCTCTCTCGCTCTCTCTCCCTCTCGGACGGACTGACGTGACCAAGCAGGGGAGAGCCAAGGTGGGCAACAGGCTCTGGAACTAAGGATGGAGGTTGTGAGAGTAGGTTGTGACATTTTTAAATACTTTTTTTTAAATTTCTCAGGTTGTAGAAAGACACTTTGGAGTTGTAATTGACTCTAAAAACATATTTTGCACTTTTATAAGTAGGTACAAGTAAACAATGTTATTTTGTTACCAACTCGAAGACTTTTTCTTAAAATGGCTATTCAGTGGTGAATTGCAAGTTAAAAAACTGTAAGTGACTGATTCTTTACACAAAATGTAATCTCAAAGCATAAGGTCCATCTGGTTTTATGTACTTTATAATTGACATGACCTGCAGTGATGTAGACTTCTCTATTACTACTATCATTGACAGCTACTATTCAGTAGAGGATTATATGTTTTAACTAACTATTTTTCAATAGTATACACATTTGGCTATGAAATTTTAAATATAACCAAACATGATAAGTTTTATAAACATATTTATGTATATATAATTATATCCTGTATATGATCAAGATGACTATTTTTTAGATATAACAGTGCTGAAAACACGGATCTACTTAGTAACAAATCAAAAAGGGGAAAATAAAAGGTATACCATTTTATTAAACTATAATACAAACTTTAAAAGAATAGATTATTTTGGTGCTAAACAGTGTAAACACAGCAACCTAAACGTTGTTGTAGAAAACTGTTTGATAGCCATAGTCTTTCGTAGTACTTTTTTAAACAATATAAAATACTAAAATAAGTCTGTGCAATTAAGTAACTGAAATTATAAAATGTTAACTAAATATCTACATCGACTTCTCCAAGCATTAAAGAACCACTAACTACTTAAACGGGCTCAGATTCGATAATTGTCCATAAATCAGATATTTACCTGCGAGTTAAAATGGAGGTTAGATAAGTTGTTAAAAGTGTTCCCTCACTTTTGAATCTTGATAATGACTTACCTTCCTTCAGGGAAGGTCAAATGTAATTAAAACTTTTAACCACCTTACCGGTGGTTTAAAAATACCCAGTAAAAAGTTCGCGTTGAATTCAATAATTTAAAATAAGTTGGTTTTAAGTATAGGATAGCTATTAAAAAATGACATTTCTTTTCATACGGTTTTTAAATAGTGATAGAATTTTTGCTCTTTAAGAAACCCAGAAATTGTTAGAAACCTTTATTAATTTTATTACATCGTCTGCACGTACGTTATATAAAACCGATAACTCATTTTGTAATGGTTTGTATATAAATTATAATCTGTTATACAACGTTTAAAACAAAGGAATATGTTGTCATTGACAAGTTAATTTTGAAATTTAAATTTTTTTTTCTAGATTATTTCATAAACAATATACACTATTATCATAAATATATACCATTATTTTAACAGTTTGTTGATGATATTAATAAACTGTTAGTTATTATTTTAAACTAAAGAAAATTGTTCCATGGTCATATTACTGTATTGTTGATGTATACCTTCTTCTGTCACAGTTTTGGATATAGAGATTGAATAGTAAATAATAAACAGCCTTTTTAGCGAATTTCCATATAGGGAAGTAGCAATTACAGTAGGTGTCTCGGTAATACCTAGACCCGGGACCGATTTACTTTTTCATTATGATGTCAACAGAGGCCAAAAATACCATTCGTTAAAATTTTTATATTTTATATATATAGAGTTATACAATGTGTCCGATAACGCAAGTAATTTTTGTCAGATTTTGATAAAATTTGGTTTTAAGGTGTAAGGCGAGATACACTTGAATGAGTTCGTGAACCAGCATGATCAGACCATGGAAACGGGGTTTTACGGGGGGTTTTACAAGGGGTTTAATTATTTAGGGGTAAAAATTGGGTTTTCTCATTTTTGACCCTTAAAACACAAAATTTCCCAATTTCTCTCTAAACCTTTTTAAAGAGCTTAAAAACAAATAATATAGTATATCAAAGTGTTTTTGTACGGTTATTGGTAATAGAGAAAATGAAACAAATTTAACATTTAAAATGTCCATGTTATTCTTAGGAGAATATTGTAAAATGCTGTAGTTTGCTTGTTATGGATATTTTTTTATCAAATTTGGCAAATTTATTTTTTTTAAACTAAGCTATTGATAATTTACTAAATACCGCACTTTAGTCTTATCCTTGTAGCAGCAAACCTAGGTACTCGTTAAACATAATGTTATTTAAATAGATTTAATTGAAAATCAATTCAGACAAATTGAAATTCGCTTAGTCGGCGGGATTGGGGTATTTATTCATTTCTGCCAACATGATACTTACTATAGTAATACTTACTGTAGTAATACCCTTTAAATAACTTGTAGCAGTATACTCATAAACATTATCAAATAAATTTTATAATTTTTATTGATAGCCTATTAAATACTGTATTTAGGTACTTATTTCGCCAACCATAAATAAATTATTGCATAATTGTTTTTCGCAATTAGAATAACAATAAACAAACATTTTATTTAATTATGAATGCCACGGTATGACCTTTTCCAGAATTACAGAAGGTTGTATGTTTGAAGTACAAGCAGTGTTGATAGACTGTCTATCATTAAACGAGAGATAAGACTCAACCAAGGCTGTGTGTAGCAGCAAAGCTAATGGTTGATTGCTAATGACACTTCACTCATCTTGTCATAAGCATTAACAGCTTAATCTCCTTTAAGACTCAAGATTCATAAATAAAGTTGATGCTGTAAACTCTAAAGGAGCAAATCTCGTGGTTCCTTAGTAAATTCACATAATTAATGAATTGCTAAATTACTTATATTCAGTTTAGTGCAGGTGCTTCGACTAGCCTTGGAGACTTGTTTCGGTATTACACATTGTAAAGAAATACTTTTAAAACACAACTGATGTATTTTAGCTAAATAATTAAATGGTTATAGTTATACCACACATGATTTCAAATGTGATTAGTTTTTCCAAACTAGTGGGATTTAAAAAAAAAATATTAATTTATTATATCGTTTCGAAATTTTTCCAGTGCACAGTTAATGTTTGTAAGGTTATGATGCAACGTAATTTATCATACACAGTTTATATACATTATGTTAATATACATGACTTCCTCCTCTAGGTATTTTGAAATATTAAGTTAATGTTGTATTCGTAAATCACTACATAAATTATTTGATGTAATAATGTTTATTTGACATAAATAAGTTAAATGTAGATAAGTTTTGAATAATTGTAAAACAGTTAAGAATCCTTTTATGTGGGGTCTAGTGTATTAAATATCAAAATCATAACCTTAGCATGTTTATACAGGGTGGCTGGTCATCAGTGTGAATTTTTTTTTTTTGCGTGAGTACAAAGTAAATGCAGTGTAATGATGCATATAAAAGGTTCCAAGTCCAAAAATTAGCTTCCCAAAGAATTATTTTATGTTTTTAAAAAATAACTATGTTTTCAAACTTAATACAGCTATTTCTCAATTACCTGTAAATGAATTTGAGTAGACAATGTCATTTTCGTGTTCTACATTAAATTTTGAATAAGAATAATAGAAAATGACGGAGGATCAGTTGTAAAAACTCCATTGTAAATAGATTCAAAGATAAAAATTAGGACGTTTGATAGACATTAAAAAAAACATTGGTCAATTGTATTTGTTCACACCCTGTACACAAGGAAGTGTCCGAATATGTTAAAAACTGCGCCATTTTATAAGCTTTCTAACCATATGCTACACTATTGAGGTTTAGATATTCTGTTGTTTGTTATAGTGGTTTGAATACCAGAAAACAGGGAACTTTTTTGCTGTTTTTACTGTTCAACCTGAAACAAAAATACAACTTTTGCTTAATACATGCTAGCATTCTATGTTTTAATTGTTAACACACCCTGTTTTCTGGTATTCAAACCACTAAAACAAACAACAGAATATCTAAACCTCAATAGTGTAGGATATGGTTAGAAAGCTTATAAAATGGCGCAGTTTTTAACATATTCGGACACTTTCTTCTATGCAGGGTGTGAACAAATACAATAGACCGATGTTTTTTTTTTATTTGTATCAAACATCTTAATTTTTATCTTTGAATCTAGTTACAATGGAGTTTTTACAACTGATCCTTCATCATTTTCTATTATTCTTATTCAAAATTTAATGTAGAACACGAAAATGACATTGTCTACTCAAATTCATTTACAGGTAATTGAGAAATAGCTGTATTAAGTTTGAAAACATAGTTATTTTTTAAAAACATAAAATAATTCTTTGGGAAGCTAATTTTTTGGACTTGGAACCTTTTATATGCATCATTACAGTGCATTTACTTTGTACTTACGCCAAAAAAAATTGTCGCATTGATGACCAGCCACCCTGTATAAATTTAAAAATACTATCGTGAGGATATTAGTTTGAACGATTATACATATTTTTGTATTTTAGATGGATTATTATATAATACACGATATGTTACACATTGTAATAACTCGTAACTCAATTATTCTGATTTAAATCGTATTTTTCGTAAGTATCAGATATAAGAAAGGATTAATTTCTTCAAAACATACGGACCTGTTTTAACCGAAAGTTGTATCTGTCATATATTCCAAAAAACTTTAATATGTGATGCAGATTAACTGTTAACCTTTTATTTCCGTCAATCTTTCCCTCACATACAAATTTGATTCTTTGCCAAGCAAGATGTAAACAAATTATCCTAGTAACTTAAATAAAAAACTCAAAGTACCTGGTAGCGACAACGTTGAAGACTCCTTCACCTCCCGAGCGTTCTTCAGCGCAGGTCTGGGGCGATGAGGGGAGAACGGTGACTTCCTGAGAGTAGGTAGAGGAACAGGTCGAACCAACTTGGCGTCATGGCCATACATAGGGTAGGGAGGATAGAGCATTGACAGCGCAGGGGACGCAGGCTTGTGGAACCCGTGGGGAGGCATGAAGGAGAAGAGGTACCCTCCGAACGCTGGATAAGGAAAAGGAGATCCAGGGGACGATGGAAGACTTGCCGGGGAAGAGAGAGGAGAGGGTGGAGAACTTCCACAGTGTGGGTTGTTGATGATAGAGTCCATAAGGAACGATCGAGACATCTTAAAATTAGTAAAGTCCAGCACAAAAATATACAGTACACTTCACAAATTAGAAAAATATATACTCTCCCATAAGAGATGTTTTTTTTTTTTTAAACTCAAGCAGAAAAAAATACTTTTTTGAATCTCCTACTACTTTTAGGAATTCGCGAAAGCACACAGCACTAGAACCTAGAACCTTCACCCTTGAGCCCCCGATTACAACTGAGGCCCCGGCCCCATTCAAAAATCGCCCCATTGTTGCAGGGGTGCGCCCTAGCGGCGGACGCTCCAACTCCTAGAGTCACCCTGTTAATTTGGAACTTTTATTGACGTAAACAGACGGTAATTAATGATGGGTGATAATGCTGAATCAGGGGTGCGATTCAATTTAGGCTTCGATGAGTGGCCGACATGCATTTGCTGTTTGATAATGATCACAAGCAACCGTATGGTAATTACTGTTGATTTCAATGGGGGTGAAGGTTTGAAATAGCTGTAAGTCATTTAAGGCGTTTCGAGGTATAAAGTGTAAGATGGTTTAGTAAAGTGTTTTGATAGATGGTTGAGAACATGAGCTGTTCCTAATTTTAATTTTAAAACTTCTCCGCATCTAGATTGGCATCACAATAAAGAACTACCAGTAATAATTGTACCTTGTTAAAAATGAAAAAATTATATAAAAAATGAACCGTAATATCTTAAATAAATTTTTATGAAGTTCAAATATCCGATTCTAAGCAGACTCCCCTCTTTAAAAAGACATAGCCTCTTCAGTTATTTGGAAGCGCGCTTGACCAATTCTAACAACAAAGTCTTACAATTTTCACTTTATGAGATAAACAGTTAAGAAGATAAAGATAAACAGTTCCCTATAGGAATGGGGATATTTAGGGGCAAAATTAATATTTCACATTTTTTAGAAAAAACATCACATTTAGCAATTTATTCTTAAACCATTTTGTCACTTAATATTGCGTTTTACACACATCCTTGCATACTTTCATACATCTCATTTGTAAATAGGAAGCTTTATAAAAATATAATTAACTATATTTTTAACTGTTTTTATTTTTAATGGTTAACTGTATTTTTACTCTTTAATTCATGCCCTTTTTTAAGTGGGAAAATATTTTTTACAAGGTGGAAATAAAATAATAATTGCCAAAATAAATATGAAACACGAAACATGTGTGTATTAAAGTTCGATGTAGTTGTTACGAATAAACTGACAAAAACAAGAGTACTCAGTGAAAGTAGTGACAATAATTTATTTGAACCATTTTGACTAACACCTTCCTTTAAAGCCAACATAAAACTCAACTCTTTTGTTTACAATCTCTCCTTTAAATTAATAACATGTGTTTTAATTATTAGTAAGCATACAATATTAACATTGACAACAGCTGGCAATTACCAGTAAGTTCAACCATTGACTATAGGTTAAACCAACACAGCATATATAACATCCTCCCACCCAAGTTAATTAACTTATGGTTGATTAACTTGTACTTTGGATCGTGTACTTCTTCTTGTAACTAATTTTCTCTCTTCGTTAGAGTTTATTTCCAACGGGTATAAACGTTGTACTGGGCGAATCAATTCATTGGTTGGTGTCTTCAATCTTACTGTGCGTACAATTCCATCTCTTCCTTTCATTACTTCAATGATTCTGGCAATCACCCAGTTTATCCGCTTGTCAAAGTCATTACCTATGAGTACTATTTCCCCCACTTCAGGTTCTCGGTAACTTTTGACATTATTATGGTGTGATAATTTACCAAGATACTCGATTCTGAATCTTGACTTCAGTCCTTCTCTTATTTTCTTTCTGTATACAGCTTTATTCGGTAAATTGATCTCCTCAATAGCGTCTAAGTCGGGTTGTCTCACATCGCTTATATCTTTCAAAAACATTGATGGAGTAATGGGACTCAACTCATTCAGATCATCTGACATGTAAGTGAGCGGTCGGGCATTGATAATACTTTCACATTCGCATAATGTAGTTGACAATTCTTCGTAGTTCAAACTAGTTTTCTTCGAAACTCTCTTCGGAGCATGTTGATTGTTGGACTCCCACCCTTTAACATGTGCTGAAGCACCAAATACGGGTCTCACTGGTGAAGTTGCATTGTCCTTGAGAACTGTTCTATGTGGTATGAACTGCTTGATGTGATCTACCTCGTCACTGGGAACTGATTCAATGATTCCTTCAGTCTGCCAACTTCTAAACACTTGTTGATACTTACTGAAGTAACCACCATTTTTAGTTTTGTCAATCGTCGATTGAAGCCGTTTCTTTGAAAGTTCCAAGTTATTAGGAAGCATGTTACAATCCTCGACCCAAGTTAAGCACACTTCATAACGACCTTCGTTGTTTACACTCACCGTATTCCTAAAATGCTCTAGCGTCATCTCGTGTAACTCTTCTTTTGACTTCTGTTCTACGGGATCAGTAATACCAAGTGTCTCTAATTTCCAGAACATCGAAATATCCTCAGAAGGATCACTAAAAGAAAACATACTAACACATGATGTATTGCATTCTGTCTTACTGTTATCAGTTTCCACAACACTAGATAAGCGACCCATTAATGTCCAGCCCAGAAAGGTTTCCATTGCTACAAGTCCACTATTCAGCTGAACTTTGTTACCTGTGAACAACTTACCAGCAACATCTGCACCAATTAATACTTCAATTTTTGCATCTGATTCAGCCACATCCGAAAGAACAATGTTAGCAGCTTCTATTTCCTTAAGTTCTGGACCTCTCCTAATACTAGGGATATTTTCACTTATAAGAGGTTGATCTAAAACCTTGAACCTACACTTATAGTCATTATTCCTATTGGCAAGAATGATTTTAAACGTGTTATGTGAAACAACATCCGTCTTAACACCTCCAAAAAGTGAATGAGTTAAACTCTCTTGTCCCTCGGGATACATACCAATTTCAGATGCTGTGGACTCAAGAATATAAGATCTCATCGAACCTGTATCAATTAAGGCTCTAACAGGACGAATCAAACCTTCATGGATCAGATTGACCCTCAATGTCTGCAGATAAATCTGAGATTTTGTTTGTTGTCCTAAGTTAGATAGATCTTTGACCTCATTACCGGTACTCCTGTTTGATTTTACTTGCAATCCTTGTTCCTTATTACACATCAAAGTAGGGTGTTTGCGGTAACAAATACTACATTTTAAAGGCCTTCTACAGAATTTAGATGTATGTCCCTGAAACAGACATGTAAAACAAGCTTTTTTATCCAAAACAATTTGTCTCTTTTTACTAAAATCCATTTTCTTGGCCTGCAGGCAATCTGCACTTTTGTGAGCTTCTGAACAGAATATACAATTTAACTCTTTTGACTTGTTAGTCAAGCAAGATGCTGAAGGCATATTGTTTGATGTTTTATCAATATTACTTCTAGGGCTTACCCTCTTACTCGTACCGTAACCAGTCTTGGCCAAAACAATTCTTTCTTCGCCTTCAACTTCTGATTTGATGAACTGCCGCAATCTCTTCAATGTCTGCTCTTCTGTTTCTGATGATTCTTTATTCTCTCCATCTGAAGACAAACTGCATCTCTGCCAAGCTCTAAGAAGATCATCTGGTAATCAGGACTCTACTAAAGGCAACAAAACACAAGCACATTTATCTGTTGTTACCTCTAAGCTTTCCAAGGCTCGTAGTTGACATTCTAATTTGTCGTAAAACTGCATCAGAGATAAACTATGTTCTGTGTTTTTCAGTACCAAAGCTAGCAGCTCCCTAACATATACTTGTACTAGAAGTCCGTCCGGCCCAAATCTACCTTTAAGTTCCTCTAGAGCCTTAGGATAATTATCTGCTGTTGGTGGAAAACTCTTTACTACTTCATATGCTCTAGACCTAGGAATCATACTTTGTAACAAGTATTGGAACTTTTCTGCAGCATTTAAGGTCGGTTCCCTATCTATTGTTTGAAAAAGACTCCAGAAATGTAGCCAGTCCTTCGAATCTCCACCAAATTTGATCAATTCAACTTTTGGAAGTCTTACTGTGTTCTGCTTAGGTACTAAAATACTGTTGTTACTTACAGAATCGCTGAGAGAACGAGCTTCATCTTCTTGTCTGTTACTTACTCGCAACTTGTATTTAATTAATCCAAAAGTCTTCTTGTATTCATCCTGTTTTGCTAGTTCAGCTTCAATTTCTTCATCAGGTCGTTCTACAAGCATTAGATTCAATACTTCTTTATCTATTTCTTCCAAATCATTGTATCTTTGTTCTAATACGTCATAAAGAGCATTAGCTTCATCTAATTCTTCTTGACAAACTTCATTGAACTTTGATACTGATCTACTAAATGTTGTTCTCAATGCCTTCCTTCTTTTTAACAAGGCTTCCATGGTTCAAATAAAATCTATACTTTTCCAACAAATAACTTACTTCCACCAATGCCAACACGTTGGATGCCACAATGTTACGAATGGAACTGACAAAAAAACAATGAGTACTTAGTGAAAGTAGTGACAATAATTTATTTGAACCATTTTGACTAACACCTTCCTTTAAAGCCAACATAAAACTCAACTCTTTTGTTTACAATCTCTCCTTTAAATTAATAACATGTGTTTTAATTATTAGTAAGCATACAATATTAACATTGACAACAGCTGGCAATTACCAGTAAGTTCAACCATTGACTATAGGTTAAACCAACACAGCATATATAACAGTAGTCCTACTGTTAAAATGTTGCCAAAGTATTTACCACACAATTTAAGATAATACGAGTACTAAATAGATATGGATCCGTCGGTGAGAAACAATACATTCTGGCGTATACAAAAGTTGCTGAATCCTTAAGATACGTTTATGGTGTAAATTATCAAGTTCAAACAGTTGTTGAATATTAACTCTTACACCTAATATTTTCCACGATTCTGCATCAGGAAAATCGTAAAATATCAATTAATATCATTAATATCATTATTATATTAATTTATCGTTAACATTATTTTGGTTTAACGAAGGAGAAGGTTTCACCACCCAATAAACTGTGAACCAGAGTTGTCAAAACCAAAGACCTGTTTAATCAATCTAAGTGAGGTAAAGCAAGCGAGAATGGTTAATTACAAATCTTTAATGAGGCGAGACATTGTGCTTCATTTTGCTGATATTAATGAAACACTTTGTCTCTATAACTAGATAAGCTTCTTTATAGTTTACATTTTCATAAAATTGTTTTCATTTTATAATTAATATTTTCTCTTCATATAAAATTATTCTGATATTTTTCTGAAGATAGAACACATTCAGTTGAATAAATCGCCTAAACATTTAATACATATGCTATATTTCCATGCGTTTAACTCATCAAACCCCTGTAGAAGAGTACGAGACAACATGTTGAAGGATCGTCAAAGTTTATTCAAAAAATATGTTTTTACAAATCTTAAAAATGTTGTAAATTCTAGTTGTAGTAACCTTATGGGCTGCAGTTTATATTTGAGTATGCCAATGGATATTATATCTAGCTGAAATCTACTCAGAGTAATTCAAATTTGTATCATTAATATTTTGTATATACTTCTCTTAGTTTAAGACCGATAAAACGCAATAAATTAATAATATATAATAATTAATACTAATAATAATATTAGTCGCAAATAAAACCTTCTGATATTTTCACTAAAAATGTTCGGATGAAAAACTACAGCCAGCATATATTCTTGTATTATGTAATCAATCACATACTGGCAAAGGCATTTATATTGAAATTATAAACCTATAGAATGAATGAATAAATGAATTTGATTATTACATGAATGAATGCATGAGCAAACGAATCTATGAATTTATGAAACTATTATTTATTTAAATAAAATAAATACTTCTCTTCAATTATTCAATAACTTATTAAAACAAGTAAAATATAAAATAATAGTAGTGTATTTCAAGTAGGCCTGTTGATACATAAATTAAAAACCCACAATTGTTGAAGATATTATAGCCATGGCCTAAGATTTGGTATGATGTATGTGCGAAGCTTAGATTTTTTTTCGTTTCCTTAATATTAATTAATACACCATACCGTTAAATGACTGAAGTGTGTGTGGTGATTTGAAGACATTAAGCAATTTTACGATATTTTAAGTCACATAGGAAAGCCATCAGTGGCTGCAGTAGTAAAATTGGGATTGGGTCCAGTCTAATAGCATAGTTTTACTTAACAGCCCAATGCTACCACTAAGCTACTACAATATATTAGCTTAGAACATATGAAAAAAGCCGGCAATCTGGAGCCGCGTCTGACGAATTCAAGTTTCCAGCACTAGTGGGTTTCCTGCTTAAAGCTTTTTTAAAAATGGTTACAAGGTTTATTAGTGATTGTGAGATTTAAACGCTCGTCTATAACCTATAGACGAGTCATTTGTAACCGTTTATGCTATATGGCTACCGATGGTTTCTCCAACCTTATGTTTGCCCTGGAATATGGTTTGTTTCCGAACGTGCCTGAACACTTAGTACTTCCAGTGGAGATCTTTCAAACCGCTGTCCCACTAAACCATCGCTGTCGGTTTCCTATGATAACAGTATTCATCTAAGAAAGGGGGTTTAAAATCTTATTAGACACAGTTTAATTTTTACAGCCTCAAAAGCTAAATGTAAGGATACATTATTCTATCAGAATTGCATAAAATGCTAAGAAATGAATTTCAAGTGTTAAAATATTGTTGAAGTAATAACCTCAACTTGATAATATCCTCACGAAACGCTTATTTATCACGAAACACTTGTTTAGAAAACATGAAACGTGCATTCATCTTGTGCGATGTAACGTTCGAGATGTGTCTGAAGCAAGATTAAAAATTAATAACTACCTCAGTGACAGATAAGCTTGTTCACGTTCTTGCTTACACGTTTTTGGGATAACGCTATATCCTACGGTTAAATAATCTACCGAAAAAAAAAATATACCTACGTTTTCTAAAGATGTCCTGAGGAGGACATGTTCTCACAATAGGTACCTGTCGAAGCTAGATCACACATTATGTTTTCGTCTTTTAGAATCATCCATATTATACATGTAGCTTTATGACTTGAACTAAGAACGCGAACAACATTGGTCTACTAAATTAATATACTCTTAACCACATTTTAATACTTATATTTTACGGAAATGTTTTAAATTCTTAACATGATTTTTTGGGAAGACAAAAAAGGGTTTGCGTGGGCCCGATCACTTACAAGGTAATATTAAGAGAAGATTGCATTTTTACACGAAAACTAAATAGTGAACAAAGTGTTAAAAAGATTTCGTATATACTGAATGTATAACATCAAAACAATCCAGCCGATTATTTTGATAGATTTTTACCAATGTGTAGTTTTGGAACCAGAACAATAAGTATTAGATTCTTTAGGCTGATTCAAATATGTATTTATTTTTAAGCACTCTTAGCGCAGGAAAATGGCAAATTATTAAGACAAAAGACATCATTTGTATTTTTTTTTTTTTTTTTTGAATAGGTTGAATATTATTCATGTTGGAATAGAATATTTTCATAATTTAAGATTTTATAAAAATCGTCATACAGTGCCCAGTTTCCAAATTGAAGTTTCCAAAACATCTAACAAACCTAGTGGTTTTCCATAAATAAATATATTTTTTCGGTCACGCATATGGGTTTGAAAATACCAACAAAATGTTGAAAACAATAATTTTTAACCCGTTATCTACAATCCATAATATGCTTTTTATCGTAACGATAGCAGTATTTCCATATTCGTTAAGAGTATTGTGTTTAATTATGTTTTAAATAAACTAACATTTAATAAAAAAATAATAATAATAATGAGTAATTTAAATATCTCGTACATTGGAAAACCCTGTGTTATAGGCACACTTCCAATAATTTGATTAATACATATTGACCATAATACCATAAAAACGTAAGTAACCAATGCCAATTTTTAAAACTACTCTCCAACAGGGATTTGTACACAAAATAACCAACTTTTAGTTTATAAACACATTGTTATTTGTTTGTGAAACCTGACTAGAATGGACAACTTAAGTATTTTTGGGATAAAATTGTAAGCAACATTTGCTTGAGAAACATTAGCTCGATTGATGACGATAAATCATCCCAACAAATTAATAAAAGCTTGTACACCATAAAATAGGTGTTTATACTATTTATACTTGATAATATAGTGCTCAAGAAGGACGATACTGTACACAGATTTATCTCTTTAATTTTTACTGAGTCAGAATTTCAGCCCTCGTCCGAGCATTTCATTTCAACTCAAAGAATTTTCAATATCAAATCACCCCAACGATACGCGATTAGTGTTACTTATAATTAAAAATGACAATAAATCACAAGCAGTGTAATCAAGGCAGCTGTGCCATCAAATTAAACTGGATTCAATTGAATCTTCATGGTTCTGGTCGTCGAGAAGTGCAATAAACGAGTACAATACAAGAGATTCTCCTCGCCGTGACGTCATCGAAGGGTTGTAGCTCCGCCCCCTTGGGGTTGGACCAATGGGGTTGTTCGGGTTTTTTATCACTAAACACCCAGCTGCCCTGTTAATATGCTAGCATGACGGTTACATTTGTTTACAATGATATTAATATCAAGATTTGATGGGTGAAGGGTAGGGGGTTGCCCGGAGGTTTGCTTGTTTGCTCATGTTTAAATGTTGTAAGGGTTGGCCCGTAGTGTTTAATGTATTATGTATGTTTACATTTTTTTGTAATTTTCCGTAAAGATGTATCCGTTCAATTTATTTTTTGATCCCCATTATGTATTATATGTTTATGAAGAAGGGTGTTATTATAAATAGGCGTTCCTTTGTACTTCTTGGGAAATTTTGGTATAGTATTATTGACAACGTTAACCAAAGTTAAAATTTGCAACTATGTGCCTAATTATTAACAGTCTTCGCTAAATACGTTAATATTAGTTTCACTTATAAGATATAAACAACTTTATTGATAATTAAATTTCATCAGTTTAGTCTCTATAAGATTATCCATGATTTGGCAAAGAGAATAGAGGTAAATAAATATACACTGTATATTAACGTTTGTTCAACAATACTATTGAAACTAGAAATTAATCAAAAAAGATTTGTAAGACAAAACAGTTATTTATATAAAACAGTATTGAAGAACTAATGTAATTCGAGAAAACTTGAAAACACACACATATTATTGAAATTATTATCTCATTGTTTCTTATCGTATCAAAGCTTTTGAAACAAAATAGAGTTTTTCATCATCGGAAACAAATTACAAAATTCAGTGTTTACCAGTCAATACATACCATTATCTATATGAATTTATTTCTAGAAATTGAACATAAATTTAATGGAAATTCGATTATTTTTTTAAAAAGCTGAAAAGCAGACTTTGATATACTTATACAATAAACCTTAAAAACTCATGGAAATCTATTGCATCAATATCTAACTATTAATAAACAATTTTTATATTTAATCCGTATTAGCCATGCGAGCATCATCAAAATTGAGTTTGGAAGACTGAGGAACACTATAGAGCTCAATTATTTTCGTTGCTAATTATTATAGTAAAAACTGTAAGAACATTTAAGAGTTCAGTTGAAACATATTTGAAATATTAGGAAAAAATCATGTTCAATGATTTGAGTGCTAAATAATAATATTTATTTTTTACCAACTCTGCATACCATCACTTGATTATCACTAGTTTAACAAAAACTCGGTGGAAATTCTCCAATTTTTCGTCAGACAAGTGATTGTGGAAGCCTGGAAATAAAACGAAAGCTCGGCCTCTCGGGACGACGCCCTCTATTATATTAAGCCAGATTAAATTATCTTGTGACTTCCTTCAGCAATCATGTTACCTGGCTCAATATCATCCTGGTGGTTACTTATAACTTTCAGACAAATTATTTTAACTCTCAAGATAATTTTGCTTGATCAAAGTCAAAACATTTTTTAGTAGTTGAAAGCAAAGTCAATATATACACGAAAAAAGGCAAACATCGCAAACGCGCATGTATCTACGATTTTTGTATATGTTGTTAGGTCCCCTAAGAGTAGTTTATACCCAAGTTTGCAACCCTGAAAACCCTGTGCTACTCCAATGATACTCGAAAAAACTGTAAATTTCTGGCTCATTTTTTTTGTTTTATTGAAAAAACTAACTGAAGGAAGCGTTTATCAGGTATATGTGTCCTATAATTTTTTAAAGTTAACTAAATTTGCAACAATTGGAACCCAGTTTGTGCCCTTTTAGTCCATTTCTAGCTGGATATACAGTTAGTAAACAATAGGAAATTTTTTTCAAACATTGAAAGATTATCGGTAGGCTCATTTGCCAAGATGTGTATCGGTTGAAGTAATGGCCATAGAGAAAGTCTTTAGGCAAGATTTTGAAGAGAATTTAATAAGCTTTTATTTAATTCCAAAGTGGTGTGTCTATGCCTTATAGCTTCTTGAAAAAACGCGTTAAAGATGTCATCAATGTAGGTACTGACTACTGTTATTATTTATTTCTTTAAAGAGTGCAAGAATGTGAAATTGGAATTTTATAGATAATAGATGTAACACATGGCTTCAAAAAACAAACAATTACTAAGAAATAAACTGAATTTGCTGGATATTGGGCACACTCTGATCCACCTCTTCCGCCTTTCTGGAAGTACACGTTCGTCTGTCCAGACTCCAGAGCTTAATCCGCTGAGGAGCACCAGTAGGTCGACATCCTCCCCAATGATAAAAACTTGATCGAACTCTTGGAGTGGGCAGTCCTCACTATATCAGAATCGGGGTACTCTTGAGATTGATGTATTTAATACAACGCATCTCAAATTCAGTACACAACATGGTGATCAGTCGGTGTTTGTTAGATTCATTTGAGAGAATTTTTGCTTGGGACACTTTGATGGGTATTAGTTCATCAAACAAAATGTCTCTGCATGAGAGAGAAGTAGAGCGTCACAGGCGTTCATCTGGTTTAGTGCTCTGCATAGCTGCATCTTGAGGGTATCCATCAATTACCACAGCAACGTTTTTACCAAAGTGGTTTAAAGTAAAACATAGCTGACATATCCCACCACAATGTATCTGACCGAATCATTTCGATGCCAGATAACATTGTGCAAGATGTAACCACCATCAATCACTATGAACGCTTCGTTTCCTGGGATGATGTTTTCAGTGAGCGGTGTAAATGCTGAATAGAAGGAAGATTTTTGTTCCCTTGCGCATTCCTTCTTAAGTGAATAAAGACAGTGGTTACGGCGCTAGCTCATCCGCAAAATGCTGCTTCAATTGTACATCTGATTGTTTTGTGACGCAGATCCTCTGGAATATTTGTTAAGAGAGTTGATGTTGATCTCCATAAGGAGATCACGTTCAACATCAACTCTCTTGTTGAATACTTTTACAGAAGAAAGTCAAGGTCTTCACTTTGTCCTTTCGTTTAAAAGTCACTTTACCAAAGTTGTTACCAACAATTTGTTTCACTCCTCCTGCTCCCAGTTCTTAAGATAAGTGGCAGTTGATATCAGGGCCTCCGACGATACCACTGTGGATAGAAAATAGGCGATCGCTGACTGGGAATGGAGGGTGGGTGTTGAACCAGATCTTTATTTTTTTGGTATCTGCAGTGTCTCTCGCAATTTGGGATATCCTCATATCAACGTGCTGTTCTGATGTTAGAGCCGTAGTTTCAGTGAAACGTTCCACCTCCTCGCAAATGTTGAGCATGGAAACCATCCCTACTGACCAGCGCGCCAGCACACTGCTTGATATTCCCCGACCATGAGTTAGCCCACCCTGGCTTTTCATGGACCTCATCAGTACGTGTTCCATGGTCGAATCTGTCCACAAACCAGACCAGAACTTATCAGAGCGACGTTTTGAGAGGACCTCCCTGTGAACGTGCGATACTCGTCTGACTTCATGTGTTTTTTAGGCCAAGCATGTCTTGAAGGTAGAGTCCGAATCTTTTTAAGACATACAACCCCAAATACAACATTTACGCAAAATATGATATTTTTATATATTAAATTTGTTTGTGGAACTGTAAGGCATAGACACACCACTTTGGAATTGGATTAAAGCTTATTAAATTCTCTACAAAATCCTTCCTAAAGACTTTTCTCTATGATCATTACTTCAGCCTGCACGCATCTTGGCAAATGAGCCTACTGATAATCTTTCAATGTTTGAAAAAAATTCCTATTTTTTACTAACTGTATATCCGCAAGAAATCGACTTAATGGGCTCAAACTGGGTTCCAATTGTTGGAAATTTAATTAACTTTAAAAAATTATAGGACACATATACCTGATAAACGCTTCCTTCAGTCAGTTTTTTTCAATCAAACAAAAAAATAGCCAGAATTTTACAGTTTTTCAAGTATCATGGGAGTAGCACAGGGTTTTCAGGGTTGCAAACTTGGGTATAAACTACTCTTAGGGGACCTAATAACATACAAAAAAATCGTAGATACATGCGCGTTTGCGATGTTGAATGCTGTTATTGACTGGCCTAATTAAGGCTTTTAGCGAATTTCCCATATAGGGAATAAGCTATTACCGTAGTACTCATGGTAAGACCTGGACGCGGGACCGATTTTTTTTTTCGTTTTGAGGTCCCTAGAGGCCAAAAACACCATCCGTTCAAATTCATATATATATATATATATATATTTATATATTTATATATTTATATATATATATATGTGTCCGTCAGCACGATAACTCAAGCAAAAATGATCCGATTTTGATGAAATTTGGTACAAACATGTAAACGTACGTTTATTCGAACGAGTTCGCGATCCAGCATGATCGGACCATGGGAACGGGGGTTTACGGGGAGTTTTATGGGGTAAAAATAGGTTTTTCCCATTTTTGACCCATAAAACATAAAATTTAGCAATTTCTTTCCGAACCATTTTGTAGAGCTTAAAAAAACAAATAATTTAGTCCCCTATATTGAAGCGTTATTATGCGCCTAATGGTTACGGAGAAAACTCCAAAAAATTGTAAATTTAAAATTCCCATGTTATTCTTATAGAGAATAAGTAAACTGTTGTAGTTTGCTTATTTGTGAACATATTTTGACCAAATTTGGAAAATGTTTTTATTTCTTACTAACTATTCACATTTTACAAAAAAAAAACAGTTTTACCCTCCCTGATGCAGCAAACCTAAGTACTTGTTAAACTAATTCTATTTAAATCAAGAATAAATGTTATA
Organism: Macrosteles quadrilineatus; assembly: GCF_028750875.1. Taxonomy (NCBI): domain Eukaryota; kingdom Metazoa; phylum Arthropoda; class Insecta; order Hemiptera; family Cicadellidae; genus Macrosteles; species Macrosteles quadrilineatus. Next base: position 36,660,719 of record NW_026542597.1, on the reverse strand, counting down.
TTTTTAAGTAGACATTTCAGTGTAAATCCAATCAGTGAAATGGAAATTCGCTTAGTCTGCAGGTTTGCTGTGGCGGGGGTATTATTGTTTAGGTGCAGTAGAACATTATGGCTTTGGTAGATGATGAATTTGAATCTTATATAAAAAAACCGGATACTATAGCCATTGACTATATAACCACAAAATCTTCCTTATGCTAGACTTGCTAAAACTGATAAAAAACCATTAATTTTAAGCAGTAAATTTTATAATAAGTTACCAATAGCCATAAGATTACTTAATGATAAGGATTTCAAGATTAAAATAAATAACTTTCTTTGTAATCAGCCATTATATTCAATAGAAGATTATATGTCAAGAACACTGACTCCACTAGATTTTAATTAATGTTATATCATGACTAATTAGACGTGCCAATGTATTTGTATGGAATATTAAATGGCAAATAAAAATCTCATTCTCACTCATTCTCATTCTCAACTGTTGTGGTTATACAGGGTGTTTTTTTTAAAAACTTGCATCTTTATTTATGTAAAAACCGCAATAGATAGAAATATGCAGTTTGCGGGAATCATCTATTGACGTAGGGGGACCAATTGTTTTGAATTCAACGTTACATTCACATTCCCCCCCTTTCCCCCCTGCCACCAACTTATTTTTTTTAAATAGCAAGGTACCCCTTGTGACATATCAAATAAAAGAGCATAAAAAAAGAAAATTTTTTATGAAAAAAAATTGAAAATCGGTTCATAAATTTGTGAGATATTCGGGCTCACCCCCCGGAACTTAATTTTTTTTTAATAGCAAAGTACCCCTTGTGACATATCAAATGAAAGAGCATGAAAAAAAAAAAATTTTGGTGAAAAAAAATTTAAAATCGGCTCATGAATTTGTGAGATAATCACCCCCCTTTTCCACTACCCATAACTTGTTTTTTAATAGCAAGGTACCCGCCCTTGTGACATATCAAATGAAAAATAAATTTCGCCAAAATTTTTCTTTTTTCATGCTCTTTCATTTGATATGTCACAAGGGGTACTTTGCTATTAAAAAAAAATTAAGTTCCGGGGGGTGAGGGGGGAAATATCTCACAAATTTATGAACCGATGTTCAATTTTTTTTCATCAAAAATTTTCTTTTTTCATGCTCTTTTATTTGATATGTCACAAGGGGTACCTTGCTATTTAAAAAAATTAAGTTGGGGGCAGGGGGGGAAAGGGGGGGAATGTGAATGTAACGTTGAATTCAAAACAATTGGTCCCCCTACGTCAATAGATGATTCCCGCAAACTGCATATTTCTATCTATTGCGGTTTTTACATAAATAAAGATGCAAGTTTTTAAAAAAACACCCTGTATAGTCAATGCTATAGCATACTGTAAATTCACCCGCGGGCTTTGCCCCGTTTAACTTCATATGTGAGCTCGTTCGCATGGCTCAATCACGTCCTGGTAGAAGTTCGTTCGCTACGGTCACTCACCTTTAGGTTGGAGCTCGTTCACTGCGCTCACACGTCCTGGTTGAAGTTCATTCGCTACGCTCACTCACCTTTACGGTTGGAGCTCGTTCGCTACGCTCACTTGCCTTCAGGTTAGCTCGTTCGCTACGCTAACTCGCCTCCGGGTTGAAGTTTGTTCGCTGCGCTCACTCACCTTTTGGTTGCAAATTAGCTGTTGTCATAAATTTAAAAAAAATAATAGTGCTGCACTCTGTTGGTAATCCTAGTAACTTTAATGCTATTGAACATCACAGAACAGAACCAACTTGTTTAATTGAAACAGCTGTTATGATTCATTAATTCCATTTAAATATGAGTACTCATTAGGTTAACATGGGAAACTCCAGAGCCACTGGGGCGGAGCCCGAGAGTCCGATCAGAATAAAAACCACTCGGTTTTCCTATTTAATGCCTAAAGATTCAGTGTACCAAATTTCAGCCTCCTAGGTAAGTGGGAAGTGGGAGAATTAGTGATGAGTGAGTCAGTCAGTGAGGGCTTTGCCTTTTATATATATATAGTATGTATAGTATATATAGTAATATGTGTCCGTTAGCACGATAACTCGAGCAAAAATGATCCGATATTGATGAAATTTGGTACAAACATGTAAACCTACATTTATTTGAACAAGTTTGCGAACCAGCATGATCAGACTATGGGAACGGGGGTTTATGGGGGGTTTTATGGGGTAAAAATAGGTTTTTCCCATTTTTGACCCTAAAAACACAAATTTTACAATTTATTTTCACACCATTTTGTAGAGCATAAAAAACAAATAATTTAGTATATTGAAGCGTTATTGTGCCTCATGCCTAATGGTTTCGGAGAAAATTCCAAAAAAACTGTAAATTTAAAATCCTCATGTTATTCTTATGGAGAATAAGTCAGTTGTAGTTTGCTTGTTTATGAACATATTTTGATCGAATTTGGAAAATACATTAATTTCTTACTAAACTATTAACATTTTACATAAAAAAACACTTTTACCCTCCCTGTTGCAGCAAACCTAAGTACTCGTTAAACTAATTCTATTCAAATAACTAGGGAATAAATATGATATTTTTAAGGAGGCATTTTGGTGTAAATCCAGGTACACCAAAATCCATCAGGCTAATGGAAATTCGCTTAGTCTGCAGGTTTGCTGCGGCGGGGGTATTTGGAGGGATTTGCTCGATTGCAAATAAAGTTATCTCCACCTATGAGTCCCGTAGTCTACATTTCTAGATGTACTTAGAGATGAGATCTGAACCATTAAGTCATTACTATATCACATAGTATTGAGGACTACCATACCGCTACCATAGATGAAGTAAACTAATTTTTTCCAATTTCTCTCAATAACTGTTAGAGATAGGGCAAATTAGTAAAAGATGTATTTTTGCGTGTTCTTTAACCTTTTTTGTCGGACAGGATTTCTGTATTTCCAACGGTTTGTGAAATATAAGCAAAAAAGTGAAAATCGGCTGCCATTTTCCAAGATGGCGGCCGTAGCACAGCATACATGAATGTTGATTTTTGATATGTTGTTACTGGGTACTAGTAATACACATGTGCACAGTTTCACCACTTTGGGAATTATTTCCAGGTAATGGGATATTTTTACCTAAAATGACTGGACTAAATCTCTATCTTGAAAAATGCCCAATATATAAAAATGATTAAAATAAATCATAAACAGACCGACAGGCAGAAATCAAGGCATTTGAGACCCATACTTGTATGGCATTTTATGATTCTCTTAGCCCAAGGAACAAGCCCACAAAATATGTCCTGACAATTTGGAAACATGCTGTATACAATTTATGAGTGATCAACTATTGGTTAACAGTTTTTATATAGATGCTGAAATTTTTAACATTTTAAACGGATTAAACGAATAACTCCTTGACAACAATTTGTAGGCGTTTAGTGCTGAAGAATTAGGAATATACTACTGTAAAAAGTGTTACAACTAACCGATTTAGTTTTTAATAATTGTTCAGTTGTTGGAACTGACAAAACACTATTCACTCAATGTTTACATACGAAAATGACTCAACAATACGGGCTTCTTTATATGATGATTTAAACAAATCTACACATCATCCCAACCGGACGATTTGAAACCCCCAGTATTAATGATTAGTGATGGTTTGTTGTACCTACATACTGCTATGAACGCTACCCAATCGTGGCTAAAGTGTGGTGGTACCCATGACTGCTCTGTTGTAATTAGTTACATAATCATAGAATGCACTCAGGTTATCGTGTATATTTGTTCCTCTTTCGTTAGATGTATGTGCCGTAATAGGTCGTCTAATGTACGGCAGAGGTATGTATTGGTAAGGTTTATTATCTTCCCTAAAAAGTCCCCATCAAGTTTAAATTCGTATTCAATAAGTACCACTAACTTTGCCAACAATACAACCTGCCTATCCACCTGGCTCTCTGGAAACTAATATCCTTCACAAGGGTATTAAATTACGCACTCGACTTCGGGGGCGTTTATTGGGCCAAATCTCATTTCGCACCTGACTGCGTCACTATCGAGGTGGCAGTGGCACTTAATTTATATTTCATATCGAAACCGAACGAATAAGACTGAAACCCGGCGTGAAACCGACATCATTAAACGGGCCACGTGACAGGAAGTGGGCCAGCGCCTGCGTCACTTCCGGTAAAGAGGCGACAATACGATATAATTCGCCACGTGGACGTAATGTCGTTATCAGACGGGGTTTGCTTGACTGCGACGCCTCCTAAATATTGTGACGTGACGTAATCTAGCAGGCCGTGGCTAATGTTGTTGCCGTACGTCAAAATGACTAATGTACAACGCCGTCGAATATTGTTACTTCACTTCCTCAATTAGACGTTTCACAAGGGTTAATAACAAGGGAGGATTCTCGATAATTGGGAGGCCAAGGGTTGTGGGGGAGATTTTAAAAGTATTATGAAATTCAGTTACGGAAAATTGCAAAGAAAATAGCATGAAAACTATATTTGGATTATGCGAGCCTGTTGCTTCAATACTTGAGCAAATTGTTCCCCAAACGTAAGGGTTTTTGAAGGAAAACTGCTGTTATAATGTATACCGGTACTAAACACATATTCACCAATCGATATCAATGATATGTCCCAATTTCCATAGGTCAATAATATTAAAGTATGAAGTATGGGTGTCATTTTTTTAAGAATACACCCAAAGTCAATCAAAGTAAAAATAATATTTAAAAAATGATTTTTACTTTTAGATATGTTAAATTGGGATCATTCAGTGTAAATGGTTTTTACCGTTACTCAGCTGTAAAATGTTACTTTAAATTTACTAAAATAAATTCATGCAGTATGTTTCCTTTTCTGCAAGTAAACCTAGTGATGAGTTGGTTTATTTTCTGGTAAATAGGTTATAGACGAGTGTTTAAATTTCACAATCACTAATAAACCTTGTAACCATTTTAAAACTCTATTTCGGAGCCCATCTGAAACTAATATACCCACACATCAAGTACAGACGTCTTTTGAGAGAGAATAACTGCCTATGAATGTGAGACACTCCTACAAGAAGAATTTAATAATTAGTCAATATTTTTATGGAAACAAAGTAAAACTCAATTCATTCCATTTAAAGAAATTATAAAATTGTGTGTTCTCTTTGTTGAAAGTTGATGAGTTGCGATGTCTTCTCATCATTATTCTTAGAAGCCTTGCTACGCTAGAGTTGTCAGAAAACCCAACGAATCAAGTTTTTCTACTTTCCAATAGTGGTGCTGAAAATAAATGTAATGTGCAAAGTTATGATTGGAACATAAGTTGTGTGTTTGGGAAGGAATAATTCACGAGCTGTGCGAGCTTGTCACCTGAGTTTGTTCATGACCTTCCTTGACCTTTGCGGTTTTTCTTTCTTCTTCCCTAAAGTTTTCAGTTTCGTATCTCCTTTCTGTAACTTTCAGGCTGGAGATGTGATTTTCCATTATTTCAATAACGTTGCTAAAAACATCGTAGGCATTGGAATTAAATAAGAATTTTTTGTTTTAAGATTTAATTGCCTAACTAAATATTACATACTACACATTAAACATGCTTAAAGAGGAAGGGTATCCTATAAGAGCTGCTTGTTTATTTTTTGTTTTCTAAATTGCGTTTTTAGCAGGAATGAATTGTATTCACGTCAATCGATATTTTTTTATAAGTTTTCAATATTGTTTAATTATATTTTGTAATGATATTTTTTTTAAATATCTCTTTTCCAACCACATATTTCCTACACAAAGATCAACACAATTATGTTCAGGAAATGAATCTTGCTTACAAACAATTTGTACTTGGCTAAATATCCGTGTTTGTAAAAATAAGGATGATTGTTCTTAAAAGATTTTATGATGATTTATATTTTTGTAGGTCGAAAACCGTTGTCTTGGCTGCATAATGCTTATAATGTCAACGCTGTAAATTATTTTATTATGTAAATATGTATTTTAGATTTATTTGCCAGCTATAACTGCAATCTTTATCAATAATTTCACTTACCATTCACTGGAAGTATTCCAAAATGTACCAACCACCTATATACATTGTAATAACTTATTATTAAAACAACAATAGGTTTTCACGTACCTCCACCAAATAGTCCAATGACAAAGATTACTCAGTAGCTTAAATGTTTGGTTGCGAAGACTACATTTTCAAAACTTGCAACTCCTTAAGATCACAATTAAAACGAATACTACACAAACATGAAAAACAAAACAAAAAACTGTACGTTTACACATTTATATAGTGCTATCATAATTATTCTCTCCTATTGGTTTTAATTTTGTTTTTGGCAAAATGGAAGATTTGAGAATGTCGTCCGTACAACAAAGCATGTGAGGTACTGAGCAATCTTAATTGTTCAACTATTCGATGGAGGTAATTAAAACCTACTATCGTATTAATAAAATTTTCCACGTCCAGGAACATGAATATTAAGCTCCTTATTCATTGATTTTGTCAGCCAATCAAACCACCAACCATGCTTTGTATCACTGGAAGTGCATTTGATTCAACATCAACAATAGCATGTGCATTTGTATCCTGGGTTCAGTTCCCTCAGCTGTTCAAAAGTTTCCATTAAGGGATGAATTGCCAGGATGTAAAGTAGGGTGGTGATTGCAATAGAAAGCTGTACTTTTGGATGGACCGAATTAAATACCCGCATCCTACAAACTTTCCTGCTTTAGAAGTGCTTGCATAAAAGTTTCTGCCGTTCTAATATTGAGTTAAACATGACGCTTGGAATGATAAACATTTAATTGGGTTATAGTTACAACATGCTTCAGGAAATATTCTGTACGAAAAGTCTAATTAAAAATTGCCAAAACGTGTTGAATTGCTAGAACAGAAAAATCGCTGTTATCATCATTATATTTGAGTAGGATAACTCAAACGTAATCAATGTTAATTTTACATTTTTATAAAACAACTTTGAACATTTGGAGTTTTAGAATTTTACTAATGATTGGCCCTTATGTAACAGCTTATTTTTATTGATTTACACACAAACAGTTTACGTTTAACACAAAATAACTACGTTTTTACTATGTATGCACTGCATTTTACCATGATTAAAACACAATATTTGGGGTGTTATTATTCAATTACAAGATTAAACCCCTCCTCAGTTTCATAAAAATATATTACATAGATACTATAAATGCCTACCGTTATATTACAATTACTCTCCATCATTTCAAATGAATACATATTTTTGAAGAAAAAATGAGGATCAAAATCTATATTTATTATTTAAATTTTTAACTGCTATACAATTAAGGTATAAAAGAATGGAAGAATTTTTACTTTATAGACCAATTTATGTTCGAATCAGCCAACAAAGAGTTTGTGGGATAAAAGTGGAGGTACGACAGGAGCTGGAGTAGATTTATAGCCAATCGAAACCTCCTGTGATGGAAGTTAGTTACTTTACTGACAATCCAAAAGACTACCAATCTCTGTGGTACCAGAAAAATCATGTTTCGCTACAGTATCTTGTTGTGAAATTATGTTTACCTACTTTTTTCAACATGTTGAATTTGCCTTCTGTACATGAAAACTACATAAATTTAATGATAATGATTGACTACTAGTTTGGGAGGTAATACGAAGAAAACACCGTCAGGGTGCAAGTCATATAAGGTGACCAGTTGAGACTTCACCAATACAATAGTATTGTTTTAAATATATGTAATATTTTCGCGTTTTGTCGCCTATTTTAATCTATTTATATGAAAAAATAGATATCTCACTCTTAAACTCGTATAAAATACTGTAATGATATTACATAACTTCATCTATGTTTAAACTATGTTTTGTAGTCTTCAAAACAGACTTATTTTTGTCGTGCTTCTGAAGAACAAAAGAGGATACATCTTTCTCTGGTTTCGATATAGCGGTTGTATATTAAATCGATCTTATATTCAAGCCCAGAAAATACATTAGAACACGAAAGGGCAGTTCAGGGAAATACAATAACTGAAAACAATGGATGTACGGGCATTCAAAGAAATGAAAATAATGTATACAAATAAGAAAGAATCAATCAACATTCTCTAAAATAAACACCATAGTTAGAATAGTTAGAAAAATAAATGAAAAAGTAGTAGCAATGCAAAATATACACAACAATCAACATAAACTTACCACTATAAATGGTCATAGTAGAATATTCATTTAAAAATAAATTAAACAAATATTTCTCAAAGTAAATCTTTCTAACGAGAAAACTGAGTTAAAATTATGAATATTTTATGCCAAAAATAAGTTGTAGGCTACCTATTTGTATTTACGTGAACATGATAAAATTTGAATGAATTACACACGGAAGAGCAGCCAAGCATACTTTGCCCTCGCTATCATATCTGTCTTACGGTTTGATGGTTCTGAAAAGAAACCCTACTCCAGTAAATAAACCTACCCTTGTGACGTCAGTCAAGCTTACGGTTAAACATTTTACAAACAATATTAATTTGAAAATTAAAACTTCCAGTTTATGATCATAAAATTTGTCTTTGAGTAAAAAATGCCCTAAACATTCGTCTTCAATAATATTCTTAAAATAAAACAGTAGTCTAATTCAGAAAAGTATGACATAAAAATACAGAAAATTTTTAACGAAATAAAATAATGCAATATTTAAATAGTTTTTATTAAACCTGAATCAATAGTAACATTTTCACTAAAACCTGTAGGCCTATCTACAAAGACAATTTTATATAAAAACTAATATAGTGCTCATGAAGGAAGGAAAACTAATGAAATTTACAATTAACAGTTATAAAACCATGTATTTGATGGTAGAGGCTAATTACATAATACCCACAACTGTAATTGTGTTTCGTGGTTTTATGCAATTAACTTCCACTATGAAATCAAACATTTTATTCACCATCCCTGAATATTGGTAGGCTAATCAAATATATCTTAATCAATTCTCTTTGGTGCTATTTTCATATTCTATCAGCATGCTTTTGATTCAGACAGAAATACAATATACATTTTTAAGTGATTATCGTTAAAAAACATTTTACATTTACAGATTTGAAAAGGCGAGGGTTTTTAGTGGCTTCATCAATAAATATGCAGTATAGTTTGATTCTTTTTACAGTTATAGTTTACATGCTTTGCTCACCGAAAAAAAAAAAAAAACTACTGTTCATTGATGATTTCCCTTTGCCAGAGTTGGATAACACATTTAAATATTTATTACTATTATACAACAGCTGAACTTATGGTGTAGTAAAATATACTTGTAGTCGAAAATAAAAGCCTTTTATTTACAAGTGTAAAAGAGTTATATTTAATTTTTTCAGATAACAAACAAATACTTACATTTTTCTTTTGATAAATGTAGTAGAATTAGAAGTGTTTTTTACCTGTTACCCCCATTTTAATGTTAACTTTAGAGTACGATAAATAATATGTTTCGCCTACAATTTCATATTTTAATAGAATCAACTAAAGTTACAATCCAGTCATAGTCAACATTTTCAAAATACATTTTACATCTAGGAATAACTCTTATTTACACTAACAAAAAAAGTTTAACATGTAAAAGCTCCTTAAAATATGCCTTAACTATATATGTAATTGTCAAAGCAAAATTCAGTTGAAACTCCTATGTTAATGGTTTCATGGTTTCTAAAGAAACTTCGTTTTACCTTGACAATTACAATTTAACCATTTAAAGCTATATTTAAAACATGTCTCCGCAAAATAAATAAACATCAAAGCAATATTACATTCAAACTCCTGAGTTAATGGGTTTGATGGTTTCTAAAGAAAATGCCGTTTCAATAAACACACTTTGACCCAAGTCGCCTGTTCAGATTAAATGGCAACTTTGTTCAACAGCTCAATCACTTACAAAAACATTTTCTGTAAGCTTTTAATGCTGTGCGTATTTGACTTTAAAGACGTTATTCAATTTCTTTTATATTTTTCGTATAGAAAGCACTTTACTTGGAATTATTATTTAATGTTTTGGATGTTAACGTTTACAATTTCTAAGGGTTTTTTAAAGTCTAATATATTTTCAAAATAATTATTTAGTCTATTATATGAACATGACACAACACAATAAAAGATTACTACCTTTAAGAATATGTATTTCACATTTTACTCTAATATAAAATATCTGTGTTTCCCTGAGACCCCTTTTGACTAATTATTTTTATGTCAAAAAGATTATTAACTTTAATTGACGGTATTTATTTACATTTAAACTACTTTGAATAATACAGTATGACAAAATAAACTTATATTAGAATTCCAAGGTATTCGTATGAATGGTAGGTCATATTAATGGTTGATTAACAAAATTATAAACCAATAATAAATTACCTAATCAAGGTTTGAATGTTCAACTTTTAAGTAAGTGAAGACATAACAAAGGAAAAACTACCTAAGAACCCTCTCTATTTAGTATAACAGTATGTACACTTTCATTTATTTACTCTTATGCTAGAGGCTTAAAATATTACTACAAAGTACCCAACTTTAATGAACCTAGGACGAGGATGTAATGTTAAAGTCTTTGGGCAAAAGTGGATTTAGCTCTTTGAGTTTCACATATAAGCATTTTTTATTAAAGCAACGCAGAAAAAGGAAAATGAAATATGTTACATCAAAAGTGCGAAAATACAGAATCTGCTTATTATCTTATTTGGTGAAAGTCTTTAAACTATATGAATACATATTTCTGTTTTAGGTAAAAGTCCATAAACAATTAAAAGTCTTATTCCCAATATTAGTTGTACATTAACTTTCTTGTTACTAAAGGATTTGGTATAAATACATATTTATGTAACAACTTGAGCATATGAAGACAAAGACAGTGAACATTATGATAATTTGATTGCCTAATGACAACTATCTACAGTTTTGTCAGGTTTTTGACTTGGTATTTGAATACATTCAATGTATGTAAGGAAAACGAAGAACTATGCTTAGTTGGAGATAAAATAACATTCTGTAAGAATAGGTTGAAATAAAGAGAAGGTGAGGCAAAGCGAAGAGTAGATTTATAGCCAATCGAATGTCTTCGGTATTTGACATTAGTTACCTCAAAGTCTCCCACCTGAGTTATTTGTTAAAGGGATTTGCATATTTATTGCTTTCAGATAACTGCCACTGCGAGTAACGTGCACGTTTTCTTTGATAAAGTCTTTGAAGATTAGCTTAAAGAACACAGTTTTTTTCCTTTTTTTTGGAAACCCGCGGTATTTACAAAAAAAAACCAAAACCTTTTTACTGAATGTAATTTATTTCAATTTACTCCCTAAATTTAAATAACAGGTAGCAAAGATTTTATTAAGTGCCATAAGTAGAATAAAAGCAATTCACTTTTGTATTGATTTTATTATAATATTTAATACTAAACCTTACCTTGCCGTCGCCATGTGGTAGCAGTTATGCAATAGTACATGTTGAATAAGTATCTGACCATCAGCTACAACGGAGCTTTGAGGATAGGTAAAATATTACGTATGTGTTAATTTTAATTTCAACAGATATTTAACAACCTATAACTTAGTATTTTTTTCTTTGTCCGTTTTTTCTGCACCGTAAAAATATAAATTATAATTTCTATTTTATTGATTGGTAAGACTGATATAACAATCATCAAACTGTAAAAGTAAAATAATTTACAAAGAATCTCTTTACGGCAAAGAGAAACACATAACCTTGTAAATAACATATGAACCCGTTTTCTTTTCAATCTGCTAAGTGCTTTTGTGGGACAAATGTAAAACCAAGTGTCCCGCAGTGGGACACCATATGTTAGAGAGAGAGAGATTGTGAGAGGGGGGGGGAGTAGCCAAGTCATACCCCCCTTCAACCGACAGCAGTTCAATTGTTGCCCCACAATTCATTTGTGGTCCAACTCATCCCCATTGCAGTATTTGATTGTGGCCGCGACACACTGTCGAGTCGCTACTCGATGAGTTTGCGTCCCTTTTGTTTGCACACTTGCCGAACTCTGCGTTGAATACGGTATTGTGTGGTTGATTGATTTTTCATGGTAAACTTTCAGTGGGAAATGGTTGTGTGATAATCATATTCATCTTAATTACTGGTGGTGCTGGTGAATATTCACTAGTGCATAATTCAATATCAAAGTTATGGAGAAAATAGCATACTGATGAGGCAGAATGTTGTTGACGTGCAAGGATTTTGTTTGTCATTCCATGCGTTAAACATACTTATTAAATAATAATTAGACCTGATGTGTTGTTACCAAATGCTGAAGATAGGTTTTGATGAAAACTTGAAACATACCTCCACATTTTTATAGTAAACTGTGTATAATTTTAATTTAGTGATGATTAGCCAACAAACTAAGAATAACATTGATAATGCCATCACGAAAAAACATACCGGAATGAATTAAATACTAATTGAAATTGGTTGTGTATTATGATTTCCAAATAATTGTTACAGTCAATTTTAACTTAGGGCCCTCAATGAAATGGCTCAGTTTCACTTGAAGAAAAAAGTCTAGTGAAAAGGCAAGAATTTTGCAAACCTAAACTGGTTAACGGGTTGAAAATAAAGTAATGTGTAAGATTTGTAACACAGATTGAACTTTCAAATATTCTATTTACTCATGTGTTCAATCAATATTTTCGTAGAGTTAAACGTGATTCAACCCTTTTTGCATTAACTATTCATTGTTAAAGTTTTTTTTTTTTTTTTTTTTTTTTTTTAGTTAGTGTTTTACGTCGACAGTAAAAAAACAGTAATGACACAATTTAAACTCATCCCTGACAAACGACGATAACATAAATAGACAATTATCACCTATAAGTGTCCCCGTCATACACACACATATAGTTCATACTTTCAAAAATGGATATATAAACGTGCCACGATCAACATGAAGAGGGTGCAGGAAACATATTACATGACATGTTGTTAGATGTTAAATAGTTCTTGACTTGTTTACATATCAGAGAATTCATTAGGGCGATTACTAACGCTCCTACAACGGGTGCCCCCGGGTGGAACTGATCTTGGCGGGAGGAGGTGGACGTCCCCCCCCCAGCAGCCCCTACTAGGGTAATGATACACACTATCAAACATTACGGTTTATTGGACACGGCTGATGACTACTACTGTTAGTCATGCAAGACGATAAATTTTGGACATTTACAAAATCAATTGGCTATATAGAGTTTGCGTTACAACTTTTGAGAGCTTGTGGGAGAGTCTAATTTATTAATTCCTGTTTTCTGTTGAAGAGATCATTTACTAAGTAGCGTTTGTTATAAACAGTATTAAAAAATATATTTTATAACTTTCAGGTGGTAATATTCTCCTAAATGTCGAATTAGACTTGTACGAGCTCATTCAAATAGTCATATTGTTTTTGTTCATCGAAATTACACCATGGGTCTTCTTGAGAACATTCTACGACAAATCATTCCCTAGAGATGAATCATATCAAAAGGTTGCTGTAGAACATTCGTCCAGTTTGGAAACGTTTCACCCTAGTAATTTCCTAAACATCAAAAGCTAAATACTCACTTAGCCACCACCTGGGGATGTTTTGAGCCCCCCCCCTCCCACTCTGAGACCCTAGGGCATCTTGTTGGCCCATTGTTGACATCAATGGTCGGCGATTCTCACTTTTGGCGGTGTTTCTCAATGGGCTCGGCACAGAAAGCAGAGCATTCTCCATTCACAAAACGTGTTAACAACCCTCGAATTTGGCTTCTTAGAGTCAGTCCTCGAGTCTAAAGTCATCCTCGTTCATCATTTGTCGTCCATTTAGTGAAGCTCAAGTGTTCCGAGCCTTAAAAGGCCACAGTTTGCTAAAAATGTGAGAATCTAGAGTGGTGAGAGAATTTTTTAATGAAAATCATTCAATTTGTTTTGAGATATAAAATTCCACATTATTTATTTGTGTAACTAGTGCACGAAGTGACACTTTGATACAAATGAGAACAATGTTTACGCCCACAGGGGAGTGTGGAAAGTTTCTCGAGTGCAGCAAAGGCACTTTGCGGTAACTTGTGGTTATTTGGTGGTATACAATGATAAATTAATACCATAATGAATATTTTAGAAGATTTTATACATTAATAAAAAAATAAAGAAAAAGGTAAACAACAAATAAATAACAAGTTAATAAACATTTCTAACATATGTTTTAGAATAAAATTAGTTGAATACTGACAGGTGATTAAGTACAGCCACATACTCCCCTCTCAGTGTTTTTGGGGGAGTTTGTGAAAAAAGTATGAACCTCACCTCTTGGCATCCTTGTATTTTCTTAACTATTACTTTATAGCCGCTGGGTTTTTATAGTGCGGTCTATATAGCTGTTCTCATTAAAGATCTTCTTATTCTTTAGTCTCACGAGAAACCAACAAAACTAAATAAATATTAAAAAAGATTTCGGTCGGAACGAAAATTCAAAGCTTTCTGAAGTTCTTTCTTATATTCTTGTAAAATTTGTTTGATAGCTCACTTATCAAATATTTCCTTGCATGGAGTGTTTATTCGTCGTGTGATCCTATATTTGGGAAACAGCTATTCTTATTTACTTATCATCTTATTATCACTTATCATTGATTTATTACCTTATCAAGAACTTATCATGTTTTTACTTTCATAACCCAGACAAACATTCATATCGCCCCAGTTGTCACAAACTTGGAGCATTGACTGTTGGATACTGAATGTTTATCAATAGTCAAAGCTTAGAGCTGTAAAGATACGCCACACCACTCCAAATTTTGGAAACATAGGCCTACGTTTTATTTTGAATAGTAAAATGGTCAATCGATAATTAAAAAAATTGTGATATTTTTATTTGAGATTCTAAACAAGCATCGTGTTGGTTTTTCCCCAAACATACATTTTAAACGGTTTTATTCTAGAGTGGTGACTTTAAGTGACAACGAGCTCCATAATACGGAAAGATAAATACAATTTGTCTTTACAAACCATTAGTTTCCACTTAAATCACTGCTTCTTAGGTCTGCTATTAGTTACGTTTACGGTGTTACTAAAATTGACCTTATTGATCATTGTAAGTTATGCCTTACTACAATGGTTAATGTAGTTAACACATTAGAACGATTTCCCCAATTGATTTGTTAAAATGGCAGTTACCATTATAGATCAAGGTATTAAATATGATACTTTCGAGTGGGAGCCTATGTAACATAACTTGTTTCAGCCAAGTCGAGTACTAAGCTTATGCTCAAATGTTAAAAATATATTTTAAACACCAATTCAATCGTTAAATACCACACGAGCTCCCAACAGAATAAATCATTTCCGACAAATAACACTCAAAATATACAAACCGCAATAAACACGCGTATAATTCCGAAATTCCAGCTGCGATTTTTTGCAGCGACCTCCCCGCGCGTGGCCTAATGGACAGATTTGCCTCTAATGGCCAGGAAAACGGTGGATACACGCGCTCAAAAAATCACCATTAGGATCTTTTGTGCTTTGACATATACGGCGGAGTTTCTGTTATTAGATATAAAGTATGCGAACTCATCCGAGCGAGCTAAACATGGGTCCGTCTTTGTCCGTCGTCTGAAAACCGGACAAGGTGAACACCTGGGAGTCAAGAGCCTGTAGGTCGCCGGGGCGGAAAATTGGCGGAAAATAGAAGAGGGCGGACATTTGGAGGGAACGTAGGTGTGAATGAGCGGCTGAAGTAGCAGACCCTCCCTCCATTTGTGGATCAGACTGGTGCTTCATCATAGCTTACAAAATTATAGATCATTGTGGCCGTGTTTGATTTTGTGGCAAATAGCTGCGTCATTTCACATTTTTTGGTCGATTTGAGATATTATCGTTTAGATTTCTGGTAAAATGTATTTCTGTGTTTTTTATGGTTATACAACAGATAGTGCGGTAAAACAGCTGAACTGTCACGATAAGTAACAACATTCGTTATTTGTGTAACTTTGCTGCCAGTGCGTAAACTTGTCTCTCGTGTGCAGCAAAGCCGCATTATATTTTTCCTACAGTGCAATTATAAATCATAATAAATAATTAGTCTTTCAAACACTATACAACACGTTTTTAGGTTAGGTTAAATCCAAGCATTGAACACAATGGCAAACACTACCCCAGCTGATCGCACTCGTAGTATCGTAGTCGTAGTACTGTACTTATTATTTTTTGGGTTAATAAGTGTTGCCAACTTATTTTCCAGCGTATACGTACGACGTGACTAACTAAAGCACACTGTTTTGGGTTGTTTGATTGAAATACTGGAGTACGGGAAAAAATCAGTATGACGAAAAACAAATAAGTGCGGAAAAGTAAGTTAATGCGGCAATTAGCTACTTTGCGTGCTATAATGAGTGGAAGGAAGCCCACTTTGTTAAGACACTGTAGGAAAAATATTTTAAACCTCATGCTTCGTCTGTATACTTAGCAATATAAAATAGTTTTTCCAATGTAAATAAATCTATCATATAAAAAATCCACAGTGTTATGCTTAGCAAAAATAGGTACCTAGAGTAGAAAAATGTAGTAGGACCTATGTAACATAAAATTTGGAATGTCCCTCCTTTGAAGTTGTATCAAAATATTATAGGTTCTGAGTTACTAATGGTGACACAGTTTCATTGGTGGCATTTAACCTATTTTCCAATTATTAGTATGTGTAAATATTCATGATATCATAAATAAATTAGTATTTCCATATGAACGAGAAATAATTGCTTTTTACATTCACGTCAATTCAAAATATTACAATTTTAAAGGCCTCTTTTTCTGCTAACCCCTTCCACCATGGATTTAAGATACACGTGTTTCTAATTTGTTTTTCTATAGAGTTTTACCAACTAGTATTTTGCCAAATATTTGCAGTGTTTGGTAATTGTAACCATAATGTCGTTTACGTAGACATCCGTAAGACAGTTCTTTTCCGTGTTTAAATGTAACACGTTCTAAATATGGCGATATTTTACGTCCGGATCCCTCTTAAACATTAACATCTTAACATTAAAGAAATTTGTTATTTCATCTTAAATAGGTACATAAGAGTCGGAGAAACCAGTCAATTGCAACTCTATAAAGTAATGGAATGTTGTCTACTTTGAACTAAAAACTAAATAAGTCTCATCCTTTAACTCGACGTCACAAACTCGCAGCTTGTTGGGAAAGTTTTCCTAAAGTTTGGAAAGTTAGGTCAGGAGATTCAGTGAAAAATGTGCTAACTGGTAAACTCTCGTCCATTTTGGAAAGGAAGAACAATTTCTTAGAATGAAGGTTAAACGAAGTCTTACATAAAAATATAATTTGTTTATATAAACTTAGTTTAGGAGGATTGTTTTGAAATAAAACAAACAACATAAGAACTTCACTCAACAAGCCGATATAAAACCTACTTTCTACTGATAGATAGCAAAGTTATTTTCCATTGTCTCGATATATTTATCAACAAAGAAGAATATAAGACCACAGAGAAGATGAAAAGATGCAAGAAAGAGTAAAGACGATATGAATTCTACTCTAACAATATTAGGCTACTACATACTATAGAGAAACAATGTTTCTAACAATATTAATATAACTTACTATTTTATGTAGCAACCTTAACGCTGCACATTAATGGAAACTTGTGCTTCAGTGAAGAGTATCGTTGTCCATAAACGGGAATTTTACATAATACTTGAAAGCTTTTACTTTACTTTAATACTTTTCAATGAAATGGCGACCATACAAAGTAGGTATTTTCCAAGTATGAATGGAGATGAGTGTAGGATGAGTGATGCGATCCTGTAGTGACTAAGGCCGACATATTCCTTAGACACAGCTGTTAATTAATAGCCCATACAGCTAATGGCAACTAAGGGACCTACAGATTACAGTGGAATCCAAACCACATTTTTGCCTTGGTATTAACGAATTGGTCTAATTATCAGGATAGTACTGCAGGTAGTCGTAGTACTCATTAGTGCGGACGTTAATCCACACCAGGGAGTATCGTATCCACAGTGCATGCCTATAAATATCCACAATTCGTGACCTCGTATAGCTGGATTACAGAACGTCGCCACCGTCCCAGTCTTTCAACAACAAGAACACCCGTAATTCCTATTTAATCCTACCTGTTTAAGATAAAATTTAGATAAAACTTAACAAGCATATCAAAGTAAAAGTTCGAATATGGTTTTGGACGTAGTTCACAGAGAGTATTAACAGAATTTAAAAAAATCTAGAGAATGTTTGTCTATAAAGTAAAACGTTTGAAACCCAAAACTTTTAGCAAAACCCGAAGTAAGCCACTGTCCAGAAACCACCCCCTTTCTCGCATTACTGTTTTTCCTTTTTCGCAAAATCCTCCCCTCGACAAATCCCATAATTGACATTGTTAGCAGCTGTATCACTTTTCACCGTAATCCAATAAAATCTATATTGACAGTTTTTGCCCCAAAACCAGCGGCCCATTGTGGGACGTGTGCCATTTAAGGGCAGCTGCCGCCTAAAGCCGATTACTGCCCATCTTTTACTCAAAAATGTATAATTTTCTCATAATCCTTCTCATTGGAACAGTCGTATATGAATGCAATAACGTGAGAATTGGGATAGAAGAGGCGGGTCGTTGTAATGTATTCTGTTAATACAGACGTTACAGATATAGGGCAGTGTGACGCGTCGTTTGGGGCAGTTGGGGTTCACGGGTTGGTATTTGTTATTTTTATGCAGATTCTGTATTTTAGCTGATTGGTAATAATATGTAAAAAAAATCGTGTGGCTCCTCTTGAGGTATTTCATCACGTTTCCATTGCGATCTATATCTTTTCGGATTTATTTTATGCTTTGAATAGTTCTGTACAGCTTAGGGGATTTAAAGACCGGTGTTCTTCTGGCCTGCATTGATTTAATAATCTTCAGAGATCAGGACATTCAATTTTCATCATATTTGAAACTATTGGAACCGATGGAGCATGCTGTAAAAATAAAATTAATGTTCAAAGCGAAAAAAAATTAAATTCAAGCGCACCGTTAAGTTCTAGTTGGGTTTTTAATATCGTATTTGTGTGAGATGAAAGAAAATTTTAAATTGAATTCAGAAATATGTTTAAGTACTAAAACAAGTAAAAAAAAAAAAATTCCAGCACCTACACTTTGTCCTCATTCAATCCGGATATAGTCTCTTCGAAAATAGTAAACTTCGGTTCTCGATTGTAGTTTCAGAAATGTGTTCTGGACAAAATATTGTATTTGCAAATCACATGCACATTTTCATTTGTGTATTTTTTACTAGACCTTTTACAGGAAATAGTAATAATTTAATTGGTTAGTCACGAAAAAATCCAAGACGTAGGAGAGTTTCCAAGAAAATGTTAAGGAGCCACTTATATATATTTTTAACTACGTTTTTTATTAGTTCAATATTTATTACAATAAAGACAACCAATCCAAATAATATCCCCACAATCTAGTCCAGAGTGTACATGTAATATTTTACAAGAAGTTTTGTTATAGGTTGAGCCGTTGCCAACGCACCAGTCTAGCGCATAGCCCAAGGCATGAAGGGTTGTTATATTTATTGCCAGGCATGTTAAGTCCTTGTCCTTAATATTTCATAACGGTGGTGCGAGGATAATCCGTATGTAATCCGCAAACAGCGGTAAATGGCGATCAAAATGGCGACCAGCTGTTGTTTACATACCAAAGGGAACCTTTTGAAACAGCCTGTCTGACTATGGGAAATACTTGAGCGGTGCAACAAAAACCGTGGACTTTTTGCGGTAAAACACATAGGTGGGTTTGAAATGGTTATAGAATTGAAAGTATTTAGGATTTGTTAGAAAGCTGTACACTGTTTGCAGTTAGGTTGTTACAGAAGAATCTTAGGTGAGCTTAAATAAAGTATCATGAATTGAATGTGTATAATTGGTAATGATTTTAAATATTTTATTTCATTTCTCATTTTTGTTTTTGTTTTTTTTCATTTTTGTTTACGCAAACTGCTGGATAGAAACTTTACTGTAAGTCTAACTTAAAAATCAACATAGATTTTTGAAATTATAAAAATTATGATGTCACGCCCTTTTTAACATGATTTTGAATTAAGTGCGTGACATAACCCTGGTCACGTGTACTGAAGGTTATTTGCAAATTTACAGCAATGAAAAAAGTGATGGGATGTAAAGTTCCAGTTAAATTAACGTCTTACATTTCTTACCATAACTTTTTATAATTTCGTCGTACCAAAGTCGAATTTGTGGCATTAATTTCCTTTTTAAAGCCCTTTCAAAATTATGCTAATGATGTGCTATTTGATAGGGGCCTTTAAAATAAATTAAGTTATCCCCAGCAAACCCTATTTGGGGGGGTGGGGGTAAATTTCAAAATATCCCCAAAAAGTATTTTACATTACCCTAGCAACGTGTATCGAAGCTCGTTTAAATAACGGGGTCCGTTTAGTTTTTGATCGGCTGCATATAGCCGTTGGAACTCGCCCGTCCTAAACCCATCGAAATATACTTCGATGCCTAAACC
This sequence comes from Macrosteles quadrilineatus, assembly GCF_028750875.1. Classification (NCBI taxonomy): domain Eukaryota; kingdom Metazoa; phylum Arthropoda; class Insecta; order Hemiptera; family Cicadellidae; genus Macrosteles; species Macrosteles quadrilineatus. The sequence continues at coordinate 36,640,209 of NW_026542597.1, read as the reverse complement.
CTATGAGACCACGTAAAACATTTTATAGTAGCGATCTCTGTCGGTTTAATTGGACGTTTCAAAATTGCTTCTTTAGTTTGGCATGCTACTCATTTAACAAATAAGTAGAATTTTGATTTCACTGTAATATAATTAACTACACTACAATATAACATACTTAACTAGACTACTATACTTAAAGCTGATAATTATTTTCAAAGTATGAAATATAGGATATGCGAAAAAAATTGGTTGTAATTGTTTATGATGATTCAATGTTTAATTGTTCTAAAAATAATTAACAAAAAGAATAGACTACTAATTCCCTTGTTTATGCTAACACCTTTGACTATTATTATAACTAGATATTGCATTCCCATGTTAAGTTGGGCCTAACGCCAGTTTTTAACCTATTGCGCTGATGTAAATGACTGATTTCTGTTGATTAGTGGACTAATCAACAAAATGACAAAGACAATGACAAAGACAGAAAAACTTTTTGTAAATATAGTATGCTTTATGTCAATTCAACTATCTCGGAAGCAAAAAAAACAAAAACAGAAATAGTGTGTAAAGACACTAGCATAATCTGTGTCTGGCTCACATAACTTTTTTCTTTTTTTTAGATAACGAAAGCTGGTCTATATAAATAATGGAATATACTCCATTATCGAGAAGCAAAAGCTAATACGAACGCTGAAATAACTATTCTATTCATTGGCAAATCATTGATAGTTCTCCTAGCTGTCGATAGAGTGCTGCAAACACAGCACAATCTTCACTACCGACGAAAAAATACAACGATCTTCATAACACAGTATTGTTTGTAGTTTCTGAAATAGTCGCTAGGGAGCTGCACATACCATACAATCTGTAATACCTGTTTTCCTGCATAGACTAACCGATTTTCTAGCCGATATTGTTGTTCCGTATTAAATTATTTTTAGACAATATTGCCGAATATGTAATGTGAAAAACTGACGAATTAATTGGTAGATAAATCACAGCAAACAGAATTAAAATTTTAAATTTTGTATGATAATTGACATAGTTTTCTAGAGTTTTTGTCCATAAACTAACCTGTTCATATAAGTGGCAATATGTTGAAGTAATGTAGTACATATTATTTATTATCATTGATTATAATCTCCCCTGTATAATTAATGAAATTAAACTATTGGCATGATACAGAAAAAAATAACGTGGGCCCTGCACAGCGATAACACGGGAATTCGTGAAGGGTTTCACATTTTTTTAGTTATCTATATTTTTAATTACCTATGGTAAATATGGTATATGACATTTGGTTTAATACGCTCTGCACGAATTTGATATCATTTTGTTAATTAGCTAACCTAACTTTGATTTAAAGGTCATATTCCATTACGGTAAAATATCAAAAATATACTAGTTAAGTTTAACACTTTAGTCTCCATTGGTGATTTCATTATACCTATTTACATATTTTTTTCCTTAACCTTATGAAAACAAAAACTGCTGTTTTGCTACACAAAATACCATTCTTGTATTAGTGACTACAGTAGATGGTATGCAGTACATTTAGTTCGATTATCCTGCATATTAACACTTATTCATCCAGTAATATACATGCTATCCAAATTACAGTAAAAACTTATATTTTGTTGTTTTAAAGTAAATTTATAGTTTAGATACACTTGCCTAAAATCTCATTTTCATTTTTTTAGTTGGAAGTAATATCCATAGTTTCCTAAGTACATCTATAAGTAGACTTAAGCATACTGAGCAGAAGAATATTAAAATTTCATTTATTGGAATGTACTACATAGAGAAGATAAATTTCCTAATTACCATACTAATGAATGGAGAATGGAGAATGACAAATTATCATACTAATGAATTATGGACAAACAAGTTCGCTAAATAAAATATATTTAGGCCTACTTAGTTTACTTTTGGCTAAAAAAAATGGGTACTTTGCAATGAATAATAGAAATAGCCGTGCTATTAAAAATGAGTAATATTATTACTATAGGGAGTAGCCTATACAATTATTGAAAAACTTACAAATTTACTTTCTTAAATTAAAACTAAGTTTGTATTTGTTAAAATTTAGTTCATCAACTAATATCTAAATACTCGATAGTAATGTGCACTACGAAAACACACCAATAAACATGGTTATGTTATAAACAATAGGAATTATAAAACATAAATAAATTAAACAATAAATGTAACTAAATACAATATAAACTATTTTAATATAGAAATACAATACAATACATAAATGCAATACATTACAACACAATAAATACACAATGCACAATACACAATACACAGCACAATACAATACTTAAATACAATATTTACGTTTTGTTGCTCGCACAAATTGGGCTTCATAGATAAAAGTATTTGGTAATTTAAAACAAGATAGTAATTATTCAGTAATTGAGGTTTGCAAAGTCGTCATGATATGAGAGTTGTGTAAAACCCCGGAATGGTGAGATAACGTGTGTCAATCAGCTGTTCAACAATCAGTCAGCTGTTGACGCTTCCCGCCGTTATGTGCAGACGGGTCAGTTTATTTTCTCTTTTACTGGTGAATTTGTCTGTGTTGTTGTTTAGTATTGTCGCGCTGTATAATGCAGGTAGGCAATACGTGTGTATTTTTCATGTGTTAGCTATTTTGCAAATTAAAGTAGTTATTTAATAGCTGTGTGCATTTAAGCTCTAAATAAGTAGTTTAAACTACTGCCAGGAATCTTTCAGATCACATAAAGTTCTTTCTCGTCCATTTGCATCTTAGAAATTGTATTATTCCTTAAGAAAATCCCATCATCGTATAATATAATACTCCAACCTTCCATAGATGCCATATTCGCGACTGGTTTCACCTTTCAGTACAACTGCACTCCACTCCATTCGTTCAGGAAAAAACTTGCACTTCAATGCAGTCAAACTTTTTAATAACTCCCTTCTTCAATCAAAAGCCAAACAGGACCTAAGAAAATTGCGTTAACTCCATCTTGATAGACTTATGAAAGTATCCGTGGTAGTTTTAGTTGAAAATTTAACGTTGTTTTGTGATACAAAATGTACATATTTGTATTGTATATTATTATTTTTTTCATGTTTAAAAGAAATGTAATTTCTTTGACGAGACTTGGCTTATGAAAATATGATTGTTAATATGGCTCAAGAAATAACTTTGAGTTTGATACATTTTATTCAACGGTCTATTAAAATATTTAACTGCATAATATTACGAAACATCCGTGTCTATGGGACGCAAACTAAACTAGCCAACCCTACCATTTTGACTACCTTTAGCCTGATAATGACAAGATATAGTATATTTTACGCAATGAAATTATATAGTCATCACAAAACTAACAGTGAAAACTATTTTGAAACATTTAGCACAAACTATTGTATTTGATACGATAGTATCTCATTTCGAGCATATTGTTAAATTTGTTGCCATAGTGTATGCTGGAAACAGAATCATTTGATTTAAAACCAGCTTCTGAACCCGTGCTTCGCAACGGGAAGACGTACTATACCGCCTAATCCAAACACTTGTTAAGTAGTTCGAATTTAAAAACAGAAAGCCACAAAATTTATACAAAAAAGTGTGACCTACATTGAATTGTCTTACTCTTAGCATTAAAACGTATCAATAACATCATTGTCATAACTTACGGTTATAGAATCTTTATTTAATTTCTTAATCCATGACAAAGTTAGTCGCGATAGAGTGAAGTAGGACACGGGATTCATATTTTATAAACTGTAGTGTTTTACTTGACGTGACAGCTTACTAATGGACAAGGTAACATTGGACCAGACAATATTATATTGGATACAAAGTACTGTACACTATATTATTGCTCAATATAATCTTCCCTCAGTCCTGCAATATTGGAAATTAGACATAAAAACGTGGTACAGCGGTTGCGACATAATTATAGGCTATTCAGAGAATTTGCTGACCATCAAATAACCACAATCACTCACAGGTGACGGCCACAGCGCGGGAATTACCTGTTCCGGTTCCCGCCAAATGTTACCAAAATAATTATTCATTCTTTTTAGAGCAAAAAACTACAAAAATGATCGTTATGGTGATGATCGAGAAATTAGATGGACCGTCATAGGATTAAATTGATATGAAGACTCCGATTTTCTATAAGAGAATGTTACTTGTTTGTAATTCTTATTATTGTATCAGTAGGTTAGTAGGTACGTTGGGATGTGTATCTTCCTTATCTTAAGTGGATGATTCACATAATGAATGAAGTGTTTGTTTACTGCTAAGTAGTGTGTATACGTAATGGTAGTATAAAGGTCATGTAGTGTTGTTAGATAATAAACTCTTTCGATTAAACGGAATCAAAACAATACCAGTTAAACTGTTATAAACATCGACTTCAGATACAGCAAGTAGACGTGTAGACTTCCCATGCAGTTGACAAAAAGGAAACTTTTGGTTGTTCGCCAAATTCTTATTCGACCACTTGACTCCTAAAAAGTAAACACTTTTAAATGGAAAATTTCCCAAAAGATTTACCCTTTAAAAAAGACAGTCACGTCTGTATAAGAATCGAGACCTATAATTCGTTTTGTATTTTTTCTTTTTGTATGGAACTTAAATTACTAGGTTATAAAGGTCATTAGTTCAGCTTCGGTTATGCGTTTATGGACACAAAACAAAACATCCAAAAGACGCCCTGTTGTTAAAAGCATTCCTATAAGATATATTTTTTGTTGTTCAATCTTTCAAGATATACCCGTTAAAAACCAAACCATGCTTAAGATATTGTTATCTCCATAGGGATAATAATATTAAAGGTACGATTTTAAAAAACACGTACATTATAAGACGGAATATGTGGTTATACAGAATCAGTGCAACAAGCTGCTGTATAGACAGGACCATTTAATAGTCTAATTTCAAACCAACATAAATATACTTACCTATGATTCCTAGGCTATATCTAGTCAGATATCCAGCTATTATGTTGTCTACTGTCAAAATTTAACAGGCAACTAACTACAAATATAACGGATCACAGACAATTATTTAAATATGTATACCGAAAATTAAAAACGTTGCACTAAGTAGCTTGCAATTGTTGCGTGGAAAGGTACAATCATATCCCTGATACTATTGCAAAAACATGTTTGATAAAATAATTAACTACCTTTGAGACAAAAGTAAGACTACGACAAAGACTGAAAAATTCCCGGTGATTTATAGTTTCCTAAATTCCACCTCCACATTCTAGGACTCTCGTAACTTGTTTACACTTATTTCAGGCTAGACCGTACGCGTGGTATTTCACCACAGTTAATCCACTGTCGGGGTTTGAACACGGGACCTCGGAGAACGAAGTCCCTTGCTCTGCCACAACATCCACTTTCTTCTCCGGTAGTAACTCACTACAACTAAACTATCAATACACCATACTATGTTTCCACAGACGGTTGCAGTCTAACCCTTGTGCCTAGGAAGGACTGGGGTGCTCGGCTTCCAAAGAGAACCCAACCCATGTCCAACCCCGTGGACACCGTGGTTATCCACCACACCCACATACCAGCCAAGTGTCACACGTTGGGGAAGTGCAAGGAGGCTTTACGCTACATACAGAACTTCCACATGGACGATAGAGGGTGGGACGACATTGGCTACAGGTAAAATTGCTAGCTAAAATAAAGATTACAAGTTAAAGGATTATAACATTTCTAAATGGGGAAATAATCCTCCAAACACTTCCTAAAATATTTTTCCAATGCGTTGCTCCAAAGGTTACCTAAAAAATTGCCAAAAAAGGTAATCAATTTCCTAATAGAAGTCCTACAATTGATTTTGTTAATTATTATTCAACTAATAGTAGTAGTACACATTGTGAGTAGTCCTAGTAGGTTTAACATCTTGCTTTACATTTTACCGTCCAGACAAGTACATTTTGCAATTATTGTGATAAAGACTGTACATTTGTAGGCGGGGATACAAATTGACAGAGGTACATACGAGGTTAAGGTACAATTTAAGATATTTTCCAGCTACTGGGCTTTTTTTATTTTAATAAAATAGATTTTATTAAATAATAATCTTAATCTCTGAATTACGAACAACGATGTACCTTGTGCAAGTATTTAAGCTGAATATCGGTATGAGACTTAAATAAGGTGACGGTTATTACCTCGTCTACAGTTCCAAAATTATAGTTTATATCTCAGTTACATTTGTTTTGGCAGAATGTCATTATTTTCGAACTGTTGTTGTACAGGAACAGCAAAATACACTTATTATAGCTTCGTCAGGTAGACATGTAGTTCATACACACACACAACGATACATGCACGACGACACATATACGAAGACACATATATAAGAACGAATAAAGGAAATTTATGTAGGCCTACCGATTCGAACGACATTGCCACGACCACGAGCAGGAACAGACAACAGGGATAAACATTTCACAATTTATTCTAATAACACTAGTTTGCATTTTGAATCAAATGTTTATTGTCTTATATAGTTTTGCCATCGGGATGGATCGTGTGTTCGAGGGTCGGGGCTGGAGTCGGGTTGGAGCTCACGCCCCTCCATACAACTCTAGAAGCATCGGTATAGTCTTCATCGGAGACTACACAGGTAACCTGCCCTTGCTTTAGGGAATTCTACGCAACTTTATTTATAAAGACATGCTCCTAGAAATAAAAGATTATGTGATGAATTACGGAGTAATAAACGTTAGTTTTGCTGATAGTGTGTTTTTGAGTCTTTATAGAAGTGTTTAAAAATGAATTACATTAGTTTATTTTATTCTATTATATTATTATGCCTAATTCTCCATTCACTTATAACATATTGCTGTCTTTTTATTCTCAATGGACGTAGCACTTATAATTATGAGTTATACTTCATTAGATTCTTAAGCTACTACTTTAAATAAATCGTACGTGTTTCCAGACGAGTTACCATCAGAGGATATGTTGTGCCAATGTCGTCAGCTGATCAACTATGGAGTCTCCCAAGGTTACATACGACCTGACTATCAGCTGATTGGTCACAGGCAGGCGAGGTTTACAGAATGTCCTGGAGAAAATCTTTATAATCTCATCCAAACATGGAACCACTGGAAACCACTTCCTGTCGTCACTTCATAGGCTCTTAAATTGGAACAAATACATATTTATTACTTATGATTGAGTCGTTGATTATAATCCATGGAATATTTAGAAATTGGTATAGCACTTACACTATATTTTTCTATTTAGGCTTACTCTACTTATATCTATATGCTGTTTATTTACAATGGGTAAACTAATAACTACATATATAACTACTATATTATAGTTAGTAAGTAGAAAATCTGACCCAACCAGTGCATTCAGTGCTGTTTGTTTATTTTTTTACTGTTATTCATTCGTGAATCCATTTTATTTATTCTTCATGACGAGGTTTCCAGCTGGGTAATTACCTGAATTTGACGACATTCCTCTAACTAAAAACATGAAACAATCATTGAATAAATCTATTGTTTTTAGCTGCCTGACTTAAATTGTTTATACAGTATAATTAGTCCAACGGGACAACTATGGACGATCAAATAGACATATTAAATTATAATATCTATTATTTCCTTCTTTTATGTTTAGGATTATAATAATATCCATAAATAATAATAATAAATAATAATAATAACATAAATTATCCAGCTGATTTAGTTACTAAAGTCTCTACTATAAAACAGTGCGACAACAGCGCTCCTAGTATAGTGATAGATGCTGAAACTATGCCCAAGCACACAACGACAGAAGTTGTGATTGGCCATCATCTTCTATGGACAACATGTCGCTAATATTTGATTTGAAATAATGCTGTCTTGCTGTCTTGGTCTTCCACTCCATCTTTTTAATGACGATCTATATAGAAACTGTTATTTGTTTTGTGTTTATAGTAGGACCCAGGATTACTCAAAGTTGTTTAAAAATACAACAAAGTTGTCATATAAGGGCCATACTAGGGTTTTTTTTCACCTGAATCGTCAATGATATTTTCAGAGAGCTCTTCGCTGTATTTCGTCTCCAATCATAAGAGTAATAAATTAATATATGTTTCTAGTTTATGGATAAACCTTTATTAAATTCATTATACATTCTTTTAGTTCATAGTTGGCATTTAAAGTAAAAAAAATACTTGTAGGTTCTTCTTGAAATACAACCCAATCCCTCAATATAATATTAATATATATTTATATTTTTTTAGTGATCCTATTTGTGGTCTAAATTTGTCATCCATTTTAGACTTGGTTTAGTAAAAAAAGGAATATTACAGCAGAAAATTTTCGTAGCATGCACTATACAGGATTACCATGTGGGGGTTATTATATTTCACAAATTTATATTTACAAAACATTGTTTTTGGCCTATCGGATGATAAAGTTTTAATATTAATTTTCTAAAAATGAAGCATAAAAGAAACGTATAGTATTAGGGAAACACAAATATTTAAATTGCCAGCAGTAAAATATAACAGGATTTGACGTTAACTTCTAAATACAATGTTCTCTTCAAAGCTAATTCTGTATGACGAAGTTCTTAAAAACACCGATAGAACGCATGGGTATCGTGTATGGTGCAATCTGCATGATCGATATGACAGGATTCATCTCCAAAATATATGTTAGTTATAAACAATATTTATATAGTTTAACCTAGGTTTACGACTTTAAATACGATTATTATTAGCCTACCTTTTTGTGGTAAGTGTGATTTTTAAATTTGCTATATGAATTTGAAACAGACTACTATTTTAAAAACTGTAACCTGATTGAGGTATGTAAATCCCTCTTCATGTTGTAGAACTTAAAGATATAAATTTAATATATTGTAAATGAGTAGTTTTATGAACCTAATAACTGTCTCAAACAAAATAACTTTTGTTTAAGATGCAAATTTGTGTTCATCCCAAAGGTAAACATTCGAAAATTAGATTACAATCGAAGGATACTAAAACAATAATATTGCTCCATAAAATCAAATTGATGTATGAAATTAATAAATAATATTGCTCCATCCGATCAAAACGATGTATTGATAAAATAAATAATTTATAAATAATAATGCTCTATGCAATCAAACTGAGGAATGGATAAAATAAATAAATAATATTGCTCCATGCAATCAAAACTATGTATGGATAAAATAAATAATTAATTAAAGCTCCATGCAATCAAAATGTTGTATGAATAAAATAAACAAATAATAATGCTCCATGCAATCAAAAAGATGTATGGATAAAATAAATAAATAATAGTTGAAAACTTGTATAAGTACTTATTCTAAAAATCAAAAGAAAATCTAAATTATGCAACATTAATTTAATACAGTCATGTAATTTTACCAACCATCATAAAAGTTAGTTTTGGTGGTTGGACTATAATTTTCTCTTTGGAAATAAAAATTGCCTTCCAGTCTCTAGTTAGCAAATTTGGAAGGGTTTAAAGAAATATTACAAAACATTTACAATGTTTAAGTAGGGCCAAAAGCTAAGCGATACATTCAGGTGTACATTATGCAATAAATTACAAATCTGTATAACATTAGACTGTTGTACTACAATCAAAAGATACATTCTTATAAATAATTCTTGAAAATGGATGTTGTTAACAACAAGCTGATTATCACTTAAGGGGCTTAAATTGTTTAATTTTAACATAAAAAGAAACCAAATTCATTATTTAAAACAATAATAATATTGTAAATTATTCCACTCTTAACCAGTCAAATAGAATTTTACACAGCTAATTCAATATTTAACTGCAATTCTTCCATAATGTAAAAACGTTGAAACTTTAGACGTCCACTGGGCGCACCACGATAACATTTGTGATATGATTAGGTATTTGAGAATACGTTGGCTAGTTTTATGATTGACCTTATTTCAGGCTAGCCTAGATGGCTAATGGGTTTTTATTTCAAACCAACGATATATACAGTATGATGTTATTTCTATTGTATGTAGTAAAACTAAATAAGCTCCAAATGATATTCAGTTGATATTTTAAGCATGAACAAAAAGGTCCACTTTTACATACGAATAAGACCCTTCCTCTAACCTTATTTTGGTCCGGATCACTGAGAATATATGGCTCTAATATATCTTACTTAGCTGATGAACAAGCTTGGCTGTTTCCCATTGGTTTTAACTTTGGATGATTCATTGTACTTTTTGTTACAATTTATTGCGACTTTGTGGTATTATGTAGTTATGAATGTTTTACACGCCCAGTTTATTGTAGTAGAATAAATGTGGTATAATTTGAACTGCATTCCTATTGTATGGAATTTAGTATACACATTTCTGCTAGAGTTTAATGAACCTGTAACATAGAAACTCTTAGATAAATTAATAAAAATACAGTAATATACCAGACTTAAAAAAAAAAAAAGTGATTCCGTAGTTAGTTTCAGTGATTATTTAGGATTGCTTTATGTAGCATAGGAAAGAAATACCTCGAATATGCAAAACTTTACAGTAATACCACTAGAACTTAATGCATTAAAATTAACTAATTTAAGTTGGGATGAGTTGAATATCTTTTCACCGAGACAGTAAAAGAGAAAAAGCTTCTTTAAGTAAGAAAAGAATCATACTTTTAAATTAAACACTCCATGCTATGTAAGCAATTAATGTTTTACTTAGCGTGTTTTCAATGCAATATTATGCAAAATGTGATATTAATAATAGCGTGTTTGTTCCGAATAGCTTCTTACATTCTCCTGTTGTTAGGCAGGAAATTTTGTTAATTTATAAGACATAATTTGAACAATAGTTTATAACAAAAATGCTTTTGTCATCAAAGTGTAATATATAATTAATTAATTTGTTATATCATTGACTATACACCTCTACAGTAGAGGTGTATAGTCAATGGTTATATTTATATATTTTTGAAGGTGGTTTTCAAATGAATTGTCTAGGTCCTAGGTAGCCGAGTGTTTAAAAAACTTCAAACATCGCCTTCAAAAAAGTCACCTTCAAAAAAGAAACCACTGCAATGTCTGAATTGCCAGGTGTAAGAGTGTAAGTTCTCACAGTCATGTTATAGAGAAGATAATCCGAATGTGTTTCGTCACGAAGGTATGATGTGCCAAATATCCGATATCTAGGATATACTGTATTAGCTTCTGACACGCTATTGTTATTTTAGGCAGGCACATTTGATCCAACAGAACCTAAATATCTTATGAAATACCTATACATAATCTACGCTATATGATATGACGTTCAAAAACCGGAATTTCTATTTTGTATGAAGCTGAACGTTTAAATATAAAAAATGTATAAATTATCTGAATTTGTATTTATGTGGACTGCTTATACCCATAGTATTACCATCATACCGGTCAATTATTTTTACAGAATTATCTGCTTAATTATGGTTACCCTGCTTCGAAGCAGTCCCCATCAAACTTTACAGATGCTTCATACATCCCCATTTATCAAGTCAAAAATCTCGTGAACACCTTTAAATTTTACGTATTCCATATTGTAAAAAGATGAAGATATTAAACAGAAGAAATTGATTATGAACCTTTATTTGGTATGAAAAACAATGAACTGAGATGTTTACAAATATTGTAAACGAACATATGTTAAATACAATTCTTTTAACATTCTCCCGCACCAAAAGAAAAAGAGAGCATCAGCATGCAGATGATATTGGTAGACGACACAACTTTACAATCGGTCTTTTCAATATCCCAGTAGCAGTTTGAAGTGTCACAACTCGAGTTATCTTGTCTTGTCCGGGGTGAACGCCAATCACTCTAGCCAAAGGCCACTTTGATGGGGGATATTGTTCATCGATAATGAGAACAATTGATCCGATTTCCACCGGTGTTGATGGAGATCTCCACTTGTACATTGTTTGCATTTTTTGTAGGTACTCTTTAGACCATCTTTTCCAAAAGCTTTGTTTCATTTGTTGCAATAACTGCCACCGTGATAGTCGATTTTGTGGCACTCCTTTTAGATCTGGTTCTGGAACAGCAGATAAAGCACCACCAACCAGAAAATGAGCTGGTGTTAAAGTTGTTAAGTCATCTGGATCTTCAGTCAATTTGCACAATGGTCTTGAATTTAATACTCCTTCTATCTGGATGAGAACTGTAAGAAACTCTTCATACGTTAATATGTGGTCACCTACAACTCTCTTTAGTTGATATTTAACAGACTTCACTCCAGCTTCCCAGTGACCACCAAAGTGAGGAGCAGAAGGAGGGTTAAATTTCCATAGGGTTCCGTCCTTAGATAACAGATCTCTTAATTTGTTTGATTCTGATGTTGAAGCTGTGAAAAGGCGGTTTAGTTCACTGTCTGAACCGACAAATGTTGTTCCACAATCACTGGTGATAGTTGCACATATCCCTCGACGAGCAGTAAATCTTTTATATGCAGCGATAAAAGCTTCTGAGGAATAATCTGTGACTAGTTCAAGATGAATTGCTGAAGAGGAAGAACATATGAACAATACTATGTATCCTTTGTATGTTTTCGCTGCTCTTCCATGCCAAGTTTTAATAATGAAAGGTCCAGCATAATCAACTCCTGAATGTAGAAATGGACGTGAAGGGGTGACTCTTGATGGGGGCAACTGTCCCATGAGTTGTTGAGCTTGTTCACTTCTATATCTAGCACAAATAACACAGCGTGATAATTCTTTCTTTACAGTTGGACGGCCTCCAAGAATCCAAAAGCGCTGTCTTACTTTTGATAGAGTGTTGGTAGTTCCACTGTGAAGTGTGCGAATATGAGCATCGTTGATGATTAGTTTTGATAAGAGGGAATCTTATTTGTAAACATCTCAGTTCATTGTTTTTCATACCAAATAAAGGTTCATAATCAATTTCTTCTGTTTAATATCTTCATCTTTTTACATTTGGTCCGATTACGAGCCGGATCATAACTAGTTATCAATCATTTTTGTTATTCATCAATTTTAATATCAAGAAAATTATCATCAAATCTGTTATCTTACATCTTTATCCTGGAAAATCGTCATGTCATCTCTGGAATCCAAACTGAATTTACAAGAATCACGAATTATCTTAATGAAAAATCACCTCAAACCTTTTCAAAATGAAAATGCAGATTCTACATCTTTGAATAAATCAGAAGTTAAGACAAGACTGGAAGTTCTGGAATCAACATGGATGAAATTTGAACGTGATCATGAAAGGATATGTGAGTCAAAACCAGAAGTTCTGAAGGACAGCATGTACATCATTGAAGATCATTATAGTATTGGACAAGAAGCGTACATGATGAGTAAATCAGCAATGATTAACCATTTAGAGAGCCTACAAGAAGAAAACAAGGCTGCAGATAGGAACAAATCCAAAACCAATCCTTCCTAAAATACCTTTGATTCAATTCTCTGGGGACTATGAATCGTGGAAATCTTTTAGTGATATCTTCATGTCCTTAGTGAACTCAAATACCGATTTAACAAATGTTTCAAAAATGCATTACCTGAAAAGTTGTTTGACAGGAGAAGCTGCACGACTAATTTCAAATCTAACCATATCAACAGAAAATTTTGAGCTTGCTTGGAACAAACTTGTTGGACGTTACGAAAACAAACGCATTCTAATCACCAAACACTTGGATGCGATTTTCAAGTTTAAGCCATTGGTGTCAAAATCTGCAAAAAGCTTGAACAACCTACTGTCTACAGTGACCGAGTCTCTGAGCTTACTCAAAGCCCTTGGGTGTCCAACAGAACATTGGGACCACATCATTGTCTACCTCATTGTAAATCGACTGGATCACGACACTCATGAATCTTGGGAATTGAAACAAGGAGCCTCGGTAAGTCCATCATCGCTCAAAGATATACTCGATTTCGTCGAAGGAAGAGCTCGAGCTTTGGAGAACATAGAAGGTCGTAGTATCCAGAAATCAGCAAGTAATCTCAGTCCAATACAGCAGTTTGGTAATGTACCCTCTAAGATCATATCTAGCTTCAATCATGAGAACAAAACCAAGCAAAAAACTAGTCCTTGTGTTCTTTGTAATCAAGATCACTATCTGTCTAAGTGTCAATCATTTTTTCATAAAACTCCACTTTGTAGAAAAGAGTTTTTACAATCAAAGCAGTTGTGTTTTAATTGTCTTGGACCACATCTCTTGAAGAATTGTAAGTCCGAAAAATGTTGTCTAAATTGCAACAAACGTCATCATACAATGATTCATGATGCAATGATCCATTTTGTACCTGCAACAAAATCTCTTTCATCAAATCAGTCATCTCAAAATCTAAATCAAATTGAATCTGAAAGTAAAAATTCTAGCAAATCCAACAAATCCATTAATCATGCTTCGTCAAACCTAGACCGAGATCAATCTGTCGTGTTTTTGGCAACAGCTCAGGTCAATGTGATTGGTCCCATGGGGAACACTGTCACAGCTAGAGCCTTAATTGACCAAGGCTCTGAATTATCATTTATCAGTGAACGGATCGTTCAAGCCCTAGAACTCAAACGATCACCAGCATCTGTTCCTTTAGTCGGAATAGGTGGGACTCACAGTTCCACCACTCGAGGAAGAGTTAACATTACTCTTAGCTCAACCTTTAATCCCGATGCAAGTTGTTCTACTAAACCGTATATCCTGTCAAAGCTTACATCTATCTTACCATCAATAAAAGTTCCCAAACAGAATTGGCCTCATCTTCATGGTCTACAACTCGCTGATCCTCAATACATGAATCCAGCAACAATTGATGTTATTATTGGGGCAGACACCTTCGGTGAAATTATTCTCCCTGGCCTTGTAAAGGGGCATCCATCCACTCCAATTGCACAATCTACCATATTTGGTTGGATTATTTCTGGGCCTAGTGGATATTCCACCATTCATACAAACGTTAATACCTATCACTGTAAGCTTGATGATAACATTGGAGATCTAATCAAATCATTTTGGGTTCAAGAAGAAATTCTAAAACCAGTATCAGAAGGTACTCCCTTATCACCTGAGGATAAAGCCTGTGAGAATCATTTCATGTCCACTCATTCAAGAACTAAAGATGGTCGGTACGTAGTTAGATTACCTTTGAAAGAACCAGTAGAAACTCTTGGAGATTCACGTTCATCTGCATTAGCAATGCTAAACTCATTGAAAAAACGTTTCCAAGCTAATCCCAACTATCATAAACGGTATTCTGCCTTCATTTCTGAGTATGAATCCCTAAATCATATGTCAAAAGTTGAAAATCATTCTGAAAATGATAATATAAAATTTTATTTACCTCATCATGGTGTTTTAAAAGAATCAAGCTCAACTACAAAACTAAGAGTAGTTTTCAATGGCTCACAACCTACTTCTTCAGGGAAATCTCTAAATGATATCTTACACTCTGGGCAGAAACTACAAACCAATTTATCTGACGTCCTAATATGGTTTAGACAGTTCAAATATGTATTCTCATCTGACATTGAAAAAATGTATCGACAAATAGCCGTACATCCTGATGACTGGGATTTACAACGAATCCTTTGGTATGAAGAGGAACAACTTTGTACCTATCAACTGAAAACTGTAACATATGGATTATCATGTGCTCCATTTTTAGCTTTAAGGACAATGGAACAACTAGTCATTGATCACGGCAGTCAGTATCCTTTGGGAGCTTCAGTCCTCTCAAAAGGTAGATATGTTGACGACATCTTTGCAGGTGCTGACACAATTGAAGAATGTCAAGAAGTTGTGAAACAGGTCAATAACCTCTGCATGGCAGGCTGCTTTCCTCTGCAAAAATGGATAAGTAACGATCCCTCAACGTTAGCTTCTATATCTACTGAGTGCCATATAAAAGAAACATCGGTCAATATCAAAGAATCTCTCAAGGTACGTACCTTAGGCTTAATCTGGCAACCATCACATGATAATTTCCAGTTTCAGCAGGATATTCATCCTCTAGAAATAGCCAATAAAAGAAATGTTCTATCAACTATTGCTAAGCTATTCGATCCCCTGTAGTTCTTAAAGCTAAAATATTTATGCAACAGCTATGGCTCATGAATCTAAACTGGGATGAAATTCTTCCCCCGTCCTTATTGAAACAATGGCAAATATTTGAAAATCAACTTCAAGACCTACCTGAAATATCAATTCCCAGATTCTTAGGAGTTACAAAGTCAAAGAGGATCGAGCTCCATGGTTTTTCAGATGCATCACAATTTGCAGACTCCACAAAATGGCCTACAACTTCTCATGAACCTGCTAAGGAAGCAGTATCTGAACTTAAACGGCAGAAGTCCTCAAATGTAGTTTGTTCGTACTCTGAACCTGAGTTACCGAGTCGCTACTCTGATCTTAATAAACTATTGCGTATTACATCATGGTGTAAACGGTTTATAAGTCGTCTCAAAGGAAATCATGATGCTGCGTATACTCCATACTTAACTCCAAAAGAGTTGAATGATTCTCTCTTATTCTGGACAGGGTTTGTCCAAAACCAAGCGTACATAGAAGAATTTAAACTGCTAAAAATGAACAAGCCTGTACATCAGTCCAGTAAACTTTACAAATTCAATCCATTTTTTGATCATGACAAACTCATCAGAGTTGGCGGAAGGCTTCAAAATGCATCTATTGAGTATGATACAAAACATCCTTTCATTCTCCCAAAAGATTCCCTCTTATCAAAACTAATCATCAACGATGCTCATATTCGCACACTTCACAGTAAAGATGAAGATATTAAACAGAAGAAATTGATTATAAACCTTTATTTGGTATGAAAAACAATGAACTGAGATGTTTACAAATATTGTAAACGAACATATGTTAAATACAATTCTTTTAACACATATAAATATAAATAAGGGGATGGGTTTAGGTGCCCTTTTGTTTGATAATTATGGACGTCCTAAAGTTTAAATCTAAAACTTGCATTATGTTTGAGCATTTAAATTGTTTATGTTTTATGCGTCTTTTCGCGTTCAGCTGACTATGGTGTCATGGCAAACCACAATAAAAAACTTAAAAAATAAAAAAAATTTACTTGAGATCAGAAATCTCATATGTATAATTTTATTTTTTTATATAACGCCTGATTTGTCTATTTAAATAATTAAATAGAATAAGATAATAATATATTAGTTGTAATTTTTATTACGTTGACAGTTTTTGTAATTTTGTCACTGTTGCATAGTTAGTAGGCCAATTACTTGCGTTTTAATATAAATAAATAAAAACATATCTGTTTAACAATAATAGAATTTTGTTGCATTTTTGTCAAAAATCGTTGTGTAAATCTCATTTTGCGACTCCTTGAAATTAAGTAAGCCACGGTTTATGTAAAAGATACATTTTCATTAGAGCATATTAAGGGTGCTATCTTATGCGAGACAGACTTATGCCCTCCAACATAAAGCTAAAATCCCCCAGTCATTTTAGTAGTGAAGCTACTGTATTTTAAGGTGTATTATCACCATGCTAGCAAAACAGCCAACGCAGAATAGAACGTTATCACCATAAACAACCCATATTATACTTTAGAGACATGTTGGGACGCTAAAATTGCTCAGTTTGTCTCCTTTATTGTGACGGCGAGTCATTCTGGTGCAAAATTGTTGACGATTTACTAAGATTATACACTTTAGTGCTTATATATTTGCGAGAAAACGGTAAAATATTACTTAAACACTTCTTAATGAAACTGAGTATTGTAAATTAAAATTGAAAATAAATAAAAATAAATTAAGTTTGACGACACTAGTAGTAGCTATAGGAGAGCGAGCTGGTCTAGTGCACGGGACTCCGGTTCCCGGGGTCCCGGGTTCAAACCCCGGTAAATCACCAATGGATTTGACCTAAGTGATATTGCCTTAACCCCTAGGTCTAGGTTGACTTAATGTGAAAAACAAATCTGGGCTCGTGCCTAGCGTCCTAGGACAAAAACATGTACCGACCACACCTAATAATTATAACCTATCCTAACCTAGGGTTTTTAGGTTAAGTTAGGTTAGGTTAGGAAGGTATTGATATTTAAACTAATTAAAATCTTATTTGGAAGTCGATTCATCGGTTTGTTCGGTAAAATACCAACGTGCAAGATTAACATTACATAATATAAAACAAAATTGCCTCTTTCAGATACATAGTACTTATTCGAAATGAACATTATAATAGGCCTAATGAATCACAGACACTTCCTTAGCAAATTTTGAATTATGAAATCCCCGTTTTAGCACCCTTGCATACTACGAGGGTAAATTACCTATGTTTTAGTTGAAAAATTCAATAATTAAAGTGGGGTTTTCATTTAGACCACAACCATAGCGTTGGCTCAACAAGTACCAATGTTTAAAAGTACGGAGGATGCACATATTTGTTTTCGTATGGATGGTCCAAGTATACAACAGAAAGCGCTACTGATTGACAGTCAGTAAACACCTTAACAATGGCGGCTGTTTACTCAGCATTGGGTTTCTTAGCAAACACTTTTAACGGCGTCAGCTGATGAGATTCAATTAACTTGGATTTTGTGTGCTTTAAAAAGCTTTCCAATTTTGTTATCGTCTAATAATGATTTGGATCTCAACTTAACCTGTTTAGTGTTTATCCTGAAGTTAGGAGAAAGAATAGTAGTTAAGTTGCAACAAATTTTATCGGTGTTTAAAGTTTGGAAATTTTCCATCACCTAGCGCTACTTGATATAAATTAAATATTAGTTACCAAGTAAACAATATTAAATAGTAGTAAACGACACTAGTTCGATTGTTTTGGATTCCAACTTAGCCTGTAAATCCTGATGTTGGGAGAAAAAATATTAGGCCTAGTTTAGGTGCAAAAATTGTATCGGTGTTTAAAATTTGGAAATTTTTCATCACCTAGCGCTACTTTATATAAATTAAACATTACTCGTAGTTATCACAGTAACTAAAAGTCAGGTTCAAATCCAAGCGAGATCGTTTCCATACTCAGATGCCACTTGTCATTGGGCTATGAATCAATATCCATCAAAAAGGTCGACCATAGATAGTACCATGCATGACCAGGGTTTGGAACGTTTTCTTTTACAACTAAAAAAATGCCACTGGCGCAGGAAACTGAAGATTCAAATTATTTTATATTTATAACATGTTTTGCAAGCCATCTAATTAGAATTTCGGGTTTCAATTCGGAAGGGGCGGACTACATGGCCTACAAACATTTTTAGTAGTTTCGGTCGCTGTGTCTCTACAAGTAGTATGTTATATTCTCGAAAAATACCAATAATATTCTTACGAAATACCTCCAGCATTGAAACGAAATAAGTTAAAAAAAATAAGACATATCGTAACACACATAACATATTTAAAGCACAAAGTGCCCACCTTAGGGGTAAGTTGAGATATGTCAATGTCCAATACGTTTAAATCCACCCCAGGATAAGGCTCTTCAAAGGATTTGTCAAAGGGTTGTAAACGTAATGCCCTTTTTGACAGGACTATTTCGGATATTTTTTGTGGGTTTTGTGTGTGGTTTGTAGAAGGAATTGGGAAAATTGTTTTATATGATATATTAGAGCAAAAAAAAAAATAACTGCTATTAGTCAGGCGTCTTACAGAGTAATTACCAATTAATAGAACAAGGTCAAGTTAAGAATTGGAGGAGCTCATTTCTTATTTATAAGTTTGGGAGAAATGCAGAAGGATTCCCGAAGGTGTAAATATTCAACGTTTCAAACAGCTGATATATTCAACTAGCTGTACCCGCGGGCTTTGCCCCGTTAAACTTCATAAGTATTCGCATGGCTCATTCACGTCCTGGTTGAAGTTAGTTCGCTATACGCTCACTCACCTTTAGGTTGGAGCTCGTTCGCTGCGCTCACTTACCTTCAGGTTAGCTCGTTCGCTACGCTAACTCGCCTCCAGGTTGAAGTTCGTTCGCTACGCTCACTCACCTTTTGGTTGGAAATTAGCTGTTGTCATAAATAAATAAAAAATAGTGCTGCACCCTGTTGGTAATCCTTGTAACTTTGATGCTATTGAACATCATAGAACAGAACCAACTTGTTTAATTGAAACAGCTGTTAAGATTCATTAATTCCTTTTAAATATGAAAAATCATAAGGTAAACATGGAGAACTACAGAGCCAATGGGGCGGAGCCCGAAAGGATTTTTGAGATAATAATATGTTTTAATGTAAATCGGGAATGTGAGCTATCATCATGCCAAATTTCAGCCCAATCCGTCCAGTAGTTTATGCATGATTGATCAACAGATTTATAATATTAGTAAGATAAGATAAGATACTTCAAAGATACAATAAAACTACATTACTAAGTATTTTGAAAAACACTTAATTCGTAAGTCCTATGAAAAAAAAAACAAAAAAAAAAAACAATAAGTCGATAGGATTACGAGTGTTCGTTTTGAATTAAATAGGAGCCGAATAACTGACACGTCATTAAGAGGATGAAAATACAACACCCAATATAGTAACATATACTAGTAAAACAGTAACTACTATTATACAGGGTGTTTGTGAACTCTCTCGAAAAAATTCACAGGATTATTCCTTGGGTTAATACATGAATATTTTACATTATAAACATGGGTCGCCGGAGCCTCGTTTTCCGTCTGTCTGTCTGTATGTGTTTTTTATAAATAACCTTATAACTCGAGTTTGAATCGAGGTACAAACTTTAAATTTGACACACTTGTGTTCTTTAACGTGGTACACAAACATGCAAAATTTAATTTTGTTAACTATAGACGTTTCAAAATAGCGGCCATCTAAAATCTTTAACCTCAAATTACATGAAAACCACTAGAGTTACAAAAAAAAATACAAGAATAACAAAATGTAGGAAATGTTATGCCAAATAAAATGACACCTAGATTTTAAAGATCGGACAACAAACAGCTGAGTTATTATTTTTTTTAAATAATTAATAATTTCTTTACTGGCTTTTAATTGTTATCGTTTATTCTTTAAAATCATCTGATCCTTTCTAAATTGTTACAACAATGTAAGACAGCTGGTTGGACAGATGATTTTGAGATGATGATCAGATGATTTTTTGAGTTATTAATTTTTTAAATAATTAATAATTTTTTACTGGCTTTAATTGTTATTGTTTATTCTTTAAAATCATCTGACCCTTTCTAAATTAATACAACAATGTAAGACAGCTGGTTTGCCCTAACAACAACATTTTACTAGGTATTAAGTGTCCTATTTTTCCCTTACTATTGAGATCTATTTAAGGTTACGTAATGTACTCTGTATCAGATGATTTTAAAGAATGAACAATAACAATTAAAAGCCAGTAAAGAAATTATTAATTATTAAAAAAATTAATAACTCAACTGTTTGTTGTCCGATCTTTAAAATCTAGGTGTCATTTGATTTGACATGAAATTTCCTACATTTTGTTATCCTTGTGTTTTATTTTTTACTCTAGTGGTTTTCATGAAAGATTTTAGATAGCCGCCATTTTGAAACGTCTATAGTCAACAAAATTAAATTTTGCATGTTTGTGTACCACGTTAAAATAAACAAGTGTGTCAAATTTAAAGTTTTTACCTCGATTCAAACTCGAGTTATAAGGTTATTTATAAAAAACACATACAGACAGACAGACGGAAAACGAGGATCCGGCGACCCATGTTTATAATGTAAAATATTCATGTACTAACCCAAGGAATAATCCTGTGAATTTTTTCGAGAGAGTTCACAAACACCCTGTATAGTATAATAGTAACTATTATATGGATGAAATTGAAACGAACCGAAAATTTAATGACACGGAGTAAAACTGTTTGAGAAATCAATATTGCTGATTTGCTGTAATTCAGCACGCTGGTACTTTATTTGCTGAGGCAGCAGCGTGCCTGTGGTATCAATATGATGCCATATGTTCTTGTCCCTGTGTAGCCAAGAATGGTTAAAAATTAAAAAATATATAAATTTAATATAAAAACATGAAGTAGGTTTCATTTTCACAAGGACAACACGATTCGTCACGGTAAATCAAGGCTCACATTTAACCAAATTAAATTTTACAATTCAGAATATTATTTCAGCTGTGTTACGACCTATAAAATTATTTAATTTTGAGGCTACATCTCGATAATGATCAGATCGAAAATAAATGGAACAGAAAATAAATTTGTAGAGGGTAGTTGTGACTCCTCGGCATCGTTATGAAACTCCGCCGAGTTCTCCACCAACTTGCTCCGAAATAGTGCTTTGGTAAACATAAAGCGTGTCTATAGAAGAAAATTAGCACACTTTTAGTGCCCGACTTAGTCTTATTTGTCTCATGTGCAAAAGTCTTGAGCTTTTTGGAAGTTGACTTGATACGTTGGTTTTATCCTTGTTGAACTCTATAAGGGTATGAGAATATTTCATGTAACATATTTTGTCATATAATATCGTTATGTATTATTGTATCTTAAATTCAATGATGGCTTGCCATAAAAAACATTAAAACAAAATGTGTCTAAGTGCATCACAAATATTTAGCAAATCTTTTGTATCTGGAATAGAACAAACTGCTGCTTTTACTCAGCTTAGTAATAAAGTCCTTAGACAGAAATAACATACCTTGGTCTTAAGTAACAAGGCTGCATACAATGAGTCCCTAACAAAGCCTCATCCTCCCACTATGGGAGCCTACGTGAGGTCATTGTATAGACTCTCTGGGCTGTATTCCTTATATAGAAGAAATCCTCTTTTAGGGATATAATAAAATACATCTTCCAAAAGTGTTTATATGTACACACGTGGTTTGAACTTTAAAGGATAATATAATGTCTATGATATATTGTATTTTCATTGTGCGCGTTATATATAAGAAATACGTTATATTTTCGATTGATTATGACCACACTTACTGGTTGTCAGCAGGCCAATCGGGAATCAAATTGGCGTCTCTCCTTTTTGATGTACATTTATTCACATTTTATTCACGAATTTAATACATATTATTGCAAACGTTAATTATTACATCAAATATTGAAATATAAACTTTGTAATGAAGCTATTTATTTGTCTATTTATTCAATAAAAGATGAAGACTTTATAAATGTATTAGTAATGCTAGTGTCATGACTAAGTAATTCACGACGATTGAACAAAATTTGGAAATCGATATTACAGTTTCCAAACATTATTATTGTCACATTATCTAAAATGAAGCATATTTTATAAATATGAAAATTAATTTTAGTTAATTACTGTGTGGAGTTCTGAAAAAGATCGACAACCATTTTTTTTTTTTTACTAAAAGTAAGTAGGCCTAATATTAGTCTATTTAGGTGTTTTGGTATATAGTGTATCTTATACTTGTGGCATGTATATTTTGAGAGTTTAGCTGCAGTATTAATTAGATCTTGGTTAGTTGAACCTATTAGAATAATTTCTACACATTATTCATAATATATTAAATTTCCGCAGTAATATTCAATATAATTAAATTATTTTTATCCCCCTCCTATCATCTTATCAGTCTAATCCTGTTATTAGTAGCCCAAGCAACTGTAAAATTATTTTTTCCTATTTTTATGAAAATGTTTATCAATTAGTTGATTGGCTTTTAAGTTTCCCGCCAAATAGAACAAGAACCTAGATGGCGGGAATGTAACAAGACTATAATGGACGTCATTAGTCTTCCTGTCTCCTTCGCAGACCAAATTGTTTTGCGCTTTGAGAAGGTAATAAATTTTACCCTATTATTTATAAGGGGAGATGTAGAAGATATTTATGCAAAGCTCTCGTTGGTAATTTGTGTTTACAGTAACACTTTGCTAAGCTTTTTTAGCGTCGTATACAGTATAATACATTGATTTTGATGGATAATAAAAACAAATGTTCTTACTTTTGGATAGACTAGTGTCCCTGTTGCTCGAATCCGAGCAATTGCTAAGTATTACAGATTACAGGCGTTATTTTAAAACGAAAATTATTCATAATTTCTGATGACTTTAAAAGATTCAACTCAAAGATTATGGAAATACTCAAGATTTACATAAAATATCGGTATAGGCTAATCAACATTTCTTGTAAATATCTTATCATTTTTCAAAAGCTGATATTGTTTTTAGTGTTTTCTACAAATAGCCTTACTCATAGCCGCATTAGGTTGTCCATAATAACGATTATAAATTCTAAAAAATAAAACAACATTATTTCTAACTTTTCCAAGGCACTGTCTCCTTGGTGGTGTTCTATGACTTTCCTATGTTTCCATAGTTTGCAAATCGATCGGATCGTTCAATGATTACTAAGAAATTCAGCACAGTGTTAATTCAGTTTTCATTTTCAGGCTCTCTCGCTTTTTTTCCATTGTAATATTTACGCCAACCCAAATTAAAATAGTAAATATTTTATTTCAACCAAGTCAGTAAATGTTTTTATCAAACTGTTAAATAAACAAACTTATTGACTGTTTACAATTAACATATGTTCTTCTTCTCACTTTTAATTTCTGGCAACAGCTGGAGTTTCATAACAATTTTTGTTTCCCATGTTAATCTTATGGAGAAATACGAAACTTTAAAGGGCCCCAAGGCCTCACTCTCTAATTATTTCCTTAAAAATAAAGTTTCCTGCACAACTTCACGTTACGCTCTTTTCAATGACACCAAAAACATGTCAATCGGTTCAGTAGTTTCGGATGAGTAATTGTCACAAAAATCCTGCTTGCGTATTAAATAAGTAAATAGATAGATTTCCGATAAACATTTACCAAATTCTCAATGTTTTGCGCATTTTTACGTCTTTATGTTATGTTAGGTTAGGTTAGGATTCGTTGAATGGTTGCAATTAAATAACTCTTGATTGAAAAATCCTATACAATTTTCTCGTCTGTATAAAATGCAATAGTTCAATCCTACTTGGAAACTGCTAGCTCAATAGATTTAATACTAGTCATTAAATTATAGAAATACATTATGTAAAAATAGACACTGTAATTTATATACAGTAGTAATGTAAAAAATAATATAAATCCTTATTCTTTAGTTTGGGGTTAGGTTAGGTTATTCTTTAGTTTGGGGGTTTTAAGCTAATTAACAATCAGTGAATTTGTTCAGACAACTGTTACATATTTTCTAATAACACAAGAAGGGTATTTTATTTCGTTTGTTACATAATGTTGGGGTTTAATCTCTCTTGAGGATTATTTTCAACTGTCGAACAGTCTTTACTTAAGCTCTAAGGTGCGACCGGATTTATAGTAAATATAGTTTGATTAGTAGTGTAAATATTGCCACGTAGTCTTTCTTCAGCTTGAGTAATGTACGTGGATTTTTTAAATTTAAAAGTTGTTACTAAGCGTATTACAACTTGTCTTTGCGTTGTTGGACATTTTCATATGAGTTTTGTAACATTTTGTGTCAAATGGCTTAAATAAATTTGTATCCAGAAAATTGTGGAGTAAGAATAGTTATTTGTGCAACTAGTGAGCAATTGCACTTTGTACCCGAGTTGCACATTATATTTTTCCTACAGTTACCATAAAACAAATAAATTGGTAAAGAAACGTAACATATTTTTACTCAGAAGTGAACTTTTAATATGACATTTAATGATACAACAGTACAACAGCTGACCAGTTGATTTACAGCCAGTGCTGCCAACGTATTTCGCGCGCATACGACCTTGTTTGCATGTTACGCGCTTACTATTTCGTGCCTTCACGTTGCAAATCTGGAGTGAGATAAAGTAATTAGAGTGAGACAATGCTAACATTGTCTCACTGGTGAGCGAATTGGTCACTTTGATTTCTCAAATCAGTGAGAGAACATGTACATTGTTAGGTAACTGTAGGACAAATTTATTTATTGTTAAATATAAATAGGTAACCTTGAAATAAAATAGGATACTATTGAAAATATAACTATCAGAAAACGATTAGGATATATTTCACCAAACAAATTGTTTCAAAAAATATGACGTGACTTCAAATTTATTTTACATTAGGAGAGGAAGAAAAACAATTCACAACAAAGGAATTGAAGAGCATAGTTGACCCAGCCCGCAAGGTTTTCTGTCACAAACTGCACTTTGTCTAGTTTCTAGTTTTCGCAGACTTTTCTTTCGACTTTTAAATGAATTGCTGAACAATCTTTGTTTGAAATTGGCATAAGTGAATTCTACATCTTAACATAAATTATTTTCGTTGCCGTCAGAATACATTTCTTAATTTTAGTAGGATACGTAGCTTTTGCCGTCTTTACAATGCAATGTGTATAGCGTACGCCAAATGTATTAACTTCGTTATATACAGTCAGGCCTGATTTCCAACACATCCACAAAAAATCTTTTGGATTGGACCGTTCCTCCCTAAAAGACGTTTTTTGTTTGTCAAACAAAATACACCTGATGGAATTTTAACGGTTCCTTCATATTGAAATAGATTTATGCCATATTTTATTATTTGGTTGTGCAATATAAATAGTTCAACAAATGCCTGGATCAACCTCAACGGTCAATTTATGTTTAACAATAGGGCTTATGACGATGTGGTTGCCATGGAGACGAGGCTCCACTACATTTTCACGGATGCATGGTGTAATTTAATGATTTATTACGTTCACCATGTAACATATCATTTCCGTTTAGTTCTTTTTATAACAAACCAAATAATATAAGCAACTCTCACAGCCGTATAAAACCTATGCTATGGTAATATCAACAAATAAAGAATTTTACAGATAGTTAAATACACAATTCTTTCATTGAGGTTCACCCGACAGGCAACTATGGTTAGTTTGATTTTGAAAAACTGTTTTGGGCTTTTTATAGGTCCCTCAACAAAACATAAGGATTTTAACTTTAAAAGGACCTTTGAATAGTTATTTTGCCTAAATAAATAGTAGGCCAACTAAAAAAATATTAATTGAACATGTATTATTCGGTATCATTGACTATTGCATTAATTTATTCATCCAAACATGCCTCGGACCTCTGCGTATGGGGTGAGCTGGTACAGGGGTGAACTATACCGATAACCAAGTAGTGGCAGGTACCAGTATCGTTAGCAAAGTCCCGATGTTTTTCGCTTTTTAAAATTATTTCAGTCCATCAAAATAATGACTTAGAAAACATGTAAAAGTTTGTCCAGTCATTAGTGCCGAGGACTTGGTAATGAGAAAACTTAAGAGTTCACCTCTACTTTAGTAAGTAGACAAGCTGGTGATAATTTCATTGCAGCAAATAATCTAGAGCTTTACATGTAATAGTTGTTTAACTAGTGATAATTACATTACAAACTGTTTTGCAAAGTTTGACTTTTGTTCAGTTTTAAAACAAGTTTTTCAACAGTTTTGAAACAAGTTTGTCATCAGTTTTAAAACAAGTTTTTCAACAGTTTCAAAACAACTTTTTTAACTGTTTTAAAACAAGTTTTTCAACTGTTTTAAAACAAGTTTTTCAACTGTTTAAAAACAAATTTTTCAACTGTTTTAAAACAAGATTACAACTGTTTTGAAACAAGAATACAACTGTTTTAAAACAACTTTTTTTATTGTTTCAAAACAACTTTTTTAACTGTTTTAAAACAAGTTTTTCAACTGTTTTAAAACAAGTTTTTCAACTGTTTTAAAACAAGTTTTTCAACTGTTTTAAAACAAGTTTTTCAACTGTTTTAAAACAAGTTTTTCAACTGTTTTAAAACAAGTTTTTCAACTGTTTTGATACAAGTTTTTCAACTGTTTTAAAACAAGTTTACAACTCTTCTGAAACAAGTTTACAACTGTTTTGAAAAAAATTTTAACTGTTTTAAGAGAAGTTTTTCATATGTTTTAAAACAACTTGTTTCAAACCAGTTTCAAAACAATTTGTACCTTGTTGTGAAATGTGAAATGAGAATTGTGAAATGTGAATTGTGAAACGTAAAATGTGAAATGTGAAATGTGTAATGTGAATTGTGAAACGTGAAATGTGAAATGTGGAATGTGAATTGTGAAATGTAAAAATGTGAAATATGAAATATGAAATCTAAAATGTGAAATCTGAAATGTGAAATGTGGAATGTGGAATGTGGAATGTGGAATGTGGAATGTTGAATGTGAAATGTGAAATGATAAATGAAAATTAAAATGAAAATGAAAATGAAAATAAAAATGAAAATGAAAATGAAAATGAAAATGAAATGTCTTTCAACTGTTTTAAAACAAGTTTACAACTGTTTTGAAACAGGTTTACAACTGTTTTAAAACACCTTTTTTTAACTGTTTTAAAACAACATTTTCAACTGTTTTAAAACAAGTTTACAACTGTTTTAAAACAAGTTTACAACTGTTTTAAAACAAGTTTACAACTGTTTTAAAACAAGTTTACAACTGTTTTGAAACAAGTTTACAACTGTTTTAAAACAAGTTTACAACTGTTTTTAAACAAGTTTACAAACTGTTTTAAAACAAGTTTTTCAACTGTTTTAAACAAGTCCATAGTTGTTTTGAAAAAATTTACAACAAACTTTTTTAAAACAAGTTTTTCAACTGTTTTAAAACAAGTTTTTCAACTGGTTTAAAACAAGTTTTTTAACTGTTATAAAACAAGGTTTTTAACTGTTTTAAAACGAGTTTTTCAACTGTTTTAAAACAAGTTTTTCAATTTTTTTTAACAAGTTTTTCAACTGTTTTAAAACAAGTTTACAACTGTTTTAAACAAGTTTACAACTGTTTTAAACAAGTTTACAACTGTTTTAAAACAAGTTTTTCAACTGTTTTAAACAAGTTCACAGTTGTTTTGAAAAAATTTACAAAAAACTGTTTTAAAACAAGTTTTTCAACTGTTTTAAGACACGTTTTTTATATGTGCTAAAACAACTTATTTCAAACCAGTTTCAAAACAATTTGTACCTTGTTGTGAAATGTGAAATGAGAATTGTGAAATGTAAAATGTAAAAATTTGAAATATGAAATGTGAAATCTGAAATGTGAAATGTGGAATGTGGAATGTGGAATGTGGAAAGTGGAATGTTAAATGTGGAATGTGGAATGTTAAGTGTGAAATGTGGAATGTGGAATGTTGAATGTGAAATGTGAAATGAGAAATGAAAAGTCTTTCAACTGTTTTAAAACAAGTTTACAACTGTTTTGTTGTAAACTTGTTCCGAAACAGTTGTAAACTTGTTCCAAAACAGCTGTGAACTTGTTTTAAAACTGTTAGAAAACTTGATCCAAAACAGTTGTAAACCTGTTCCAACCTGGTTCTAAACTTGTTCCGAAACAGTTGTAAACTTGTTCCAAACTAGTTCTAAACTTGTTCCAAAACAGTTTTGAACTAGCTTCAAAACAGTTGTAAACTTTTCCGAAACAGTTGTAAACTTGTTCCAATACAGTTCTGAACTTGTTTAAAAACAGTTGGAAAACTTATTTAAAACAGTTGTAAACTTGTTCCAAATTAGTTGTAAACTTGTTCCTAATTAGTTGTTAACTTTTTCCAAAATAGTTGTAAACTTGTTTTAAACCATTCTTGAACTTGTTTAAAAAAAAATTTAAACTTGTTCCAATCCAGTTGTAAACTTGTTCCAAAACAGTTGTAAACTTGTTTCAAAACAGTTGTGAACATTTTTTAAAACAGTTAGAAAACTTGTTCCGAAACAGTTGTGAACTTGTTTTATAACAGTTGTAAACTTGTTCCAAACTAGTTCCAAACTTGTTCCGTAACAGTTGTAAACTTGTTCAACACTAGTTCTAAACTTGTTCCAAAACAGTTTTGAACTAGTTTCAAAACATATGTAACCTTGTTCAAAAACAGTTGTAAACTTGTCCTATAATAGTTGTAAACTTGTTTAAAAACATTTTTGAACTTGTTTAAAAAAATTGTAAACTTGTTCCAAACCAGTTGTATACTTGTTCCAAAACAGTTGTTAACTTGTTTTAAAACAGTTGTAAACTTGTTCCAAACTAGTTCCAAACTTGTTCCGAAACAGTTGTGAACTTGTTTTAAAACAGTTGTAAACTTGTTCTTAAATAGTTGTAAACTTGTTTTAAAACATTCTTGAACTTGTTTAAAAAAATTGTAAACTTGTTTTAAAACAGTTGTAAACTTGTTCCAAAACAGTTTTGAACTTGTTTTAAAACAGTTAAAAACTTGTTTTAACACAGTTGCAAACTTGTTCCAAACTAGTTCTGAACTTGTTCCTAACTAGTTTTGAACTTGTTTTAAAACAGTTGTGAATTTGTTTCAAAACAGTTGTAAACTTGTTCCAAAACAGTTGTGAACTTGTTTTAAAACAGTTTGAAAACTTGTTCCGAAACAGTTGTGAACTTGTTTTAATACAGTTGTAAACTTGTTCCGAAATAGTTGTAAACTTGTTCCAAACTAGTTCTTAACTTGTTCCAAAACAGTTGTGAACTTGTTTTAAAACAATTGTGAACTTGTTTCAAACTAGTTCTGAACTTGTTTTAAAACAGTTGAAAAACTTGTTTTAACACAGTTGTAAACTTGTTCCAAACTAGTTTTGAACTTGTTCCAAACTAGTTCTAAACTTGTTCCAAAACAGTTTTGAACTAGTTCCAAAACAGTTGTAAACTTGTTCTTAAATAGTTGTAAACTTGTTTTAAAACATTCTTGAACTTGTTTAAAAAAATTTTAAACTTGTTTTAAAACAGTTGTAAACTTGTTCCAAAACAGTTTTGAACTTGTTTTAAAACAGTTAAAAACTTGTTTTAACACAGTTGCAAACTTTTTCCAAACTAGTTCTGAACTTGTTCCTAACTAGTTCTGAACTTGTTTTAAAACAGTTGTGAATTTGTTTCAAAACAGTTGTAAACTTGTTTTAAAACTATTGTAAACTTGTTCCAGAACAGTTGTAAACCTGTTTCGAAACAATTGTGAACTCGTTTTAAAACAGTTGTGACCTTGTTTTAAAACAGTTATGATTTTGGTTTCAAATAGTTGTAAACTTGATCCAAAACATTTATAAACTTGTTTTAAAACAGATTAGAAAACTTGTTTTTAAGAAGTTGTAAACTCGTTCCAAATTAGTTGTAAACTTGTTCCGAAACAGTTGTGAACTTGTTTTATAACAGATGTAAACTTGTTCCAAACTAGTTCCAAACTTGTTCCGAAACAGTTGTAAAATTGTTCCACACTAGTTCTAAACTTGTTCCAAAACAGTTGTAAACTTGTTCCATAATAGTTGTAAACTTGTTTAAAAACATTCTCGAACTTGTTTAAAAAAATTTTAAACTTGTTCCAAACCAGTTGTATACTTGTTCCAAAACAGTTGTTAACTTGTCTTAAAACAGTTATAAACTTGTTCCAAACTAGTTCTAAACAATTTGTACCATGTTGTGAAATGTGAAATGAGAAATGTAAAAATGTGAAATATGAAATGTGAAATCTTAAATGTGAAATGTGGAATGTGAAATGTGGAATGTGGAATGTGAAATGTGAAATGTGAAATGTGAAATGTGAAATGTGAAATGTGAAATGTGAAATGTGAAATGTGAAATGTGAAATGTGAAATGTGAAATGTGAAATGTGAAATGTGAAATGTGAAATGTAAATGAAAATGAAAATGAAAATGAAAATGAAAATGAAAATGAAAATGAAAATGAAAATGAAAATGAAAATGAAAATGAAAATGAAAATGAAAATGAAAATGAAAATGAAAATGAAAATGAAAATGAAAATGAAAATGAAAATGAAAATGAAAATGAAAATGAAAATGAAAATGAAAATGAAAATGAAAATGAAAATGAAAATGAAAATGAAAATGAAAATGAAAATGAAAATGAAAATGAAAATGAAAATGAAAATGAAAATGAAAATGAAAATGAAAATGAAAATGAAAATGAAAATGAAAATGAAAATGAAAATGAAAATGAAAATGAAAATGAAAATGAAAATGAAAATGAAAATGAAAATGAAAATGAAAATGAAAATGAAAATGAAAATGAAAATGAAAATGAAAATGAAAATGAAAATGAAAATGAAAATGAAAATGAAAATGAAAATGAAAATGAAAATGAAAATGAAAATGAAAATGAAAATGAAAATGAAAATGAAAATGAAAATGAAAATGAAAATGAAAATGAAAATGAAAATGAAAATGAAAATGAAAATGAAAATGAAAATGAAAATGAAAATGAAAATGAAAATGAAAATGAAAATGAAAATGAAAATGAAAATGAAAATGAAAATGAAAATGAAAATGAAAATGAAAATGAAAATGAAAATTGTTTTAAAACAAGTTTATCAACTGTTTTAAAACAAGTTTTTCAACTGTTTTAAAACAAGTTTTTCAACTGTTTTAAAACAAGTTTTTCAACTGTTTTAAAACAAGTTTTTCAACTGTTTTAAAACAAGTTTTTCAACTGTTTTATAACAAGTTTTTCAACTGTTTTAAAACTAGTTTACAACTGTTTTGAAACAAGTGTACAACTGTTTTAAAACTAGTTTACTTGAAACAAGTTTACAACTGTTTTAAAACAAGTTTTTATGTAACACATTCCAAAACAGTTGTAAAGTTGTTCCAAAGCAGTTCTGAACTTGTTTTAAAGCAGTTGGAAAACTTGTTTAAAAAAAGTTGTAAACCTGATCCAAATTAGTTGTAAACTTGTTCCTAATAAGTTGTAAACCTTTTCCAAAACAGTTGTAAACTTGTTCCAAACTAGTTCTAAACTTGTTCCAAAACAGTTGTGAACTTGTTTCAAAACAGTTGTGAACTTGTTTCAAACTAGTTCTGAACTTGTTTTAAAACAGTTGAAAAACTTGTTTTAACACAGTTGTGCACTTGTTCCAAACTAGTTCTGAAATTTTTTTAAAACCGTTGTGAACTTGTTTTAAAACAGTTGTAAACTTGTTCCAAAACAGTTGTGAACTAGTTTCTAAACAGTTGTAACCTTTTTTCAAAACAGTTGTAAACTTGTTCCAAAACAGCTGTGAACTTGTTTTAAAACTGTTAGAAAACTTGATCCAAAACAGTTGTAAGCCTGTTCCAACCTGGTTCTAAACTTGTTCCAAAACAGTTGTAAACTTGTTCCAAACTAGTTCTAAACCTGTTCCAAAACAGTATTGAACTAGCATCAAAACAGTTGTAAACTTGTTCCGAAACAGTTGTAAACTTGTTCCAAAACAGTTCTGAACTTGTTTAAAAACAGTTGGAAAACTTATTTAAAACAGTTGTAAACCTGTTCCAACCTGGTTCTAAACTTGTTCCAAAACAGTTGTAAACTTGTTCCACACTAGTTCTAAACTTGTTCCAAAACAGTTTTGAACTAGTTTCAAAACATATGTAAACTTGTTCCAAAACAGTTGTAAACTTGTTCCATAATAGTTATAAACTTGTTTAAAAACATTCTTGAACTTGTTTAAAAAAATTGTAAACTTGTTCCAAACCAGTTGTATACTTGTTCCAAAGTAGTTGTTACCTTGTTTTAAAACAGTTGTAAACTTGTTCCAAACTAGTTCCAAACTTGTTCCGAAACAGTTGTAAACTTGTTCCAAACTAGTTCTAAACTTGTTCCAAAACAGTTGTGAACTTGTTTCAAACTAGTTCTGAACTTGTTTTAAAACAGTTGAAAAACTTGTTTTAACACAGTTGTGCACTTGTTCCAAACTAGTTCTGAACTTGTTCCAAACTAGTTCTGAAATATTTTTAAAACAGTTGTGAACTTGTTTTAAAACAGTTGTAAACTTGTTCCAAAACAGTTGTAAACTTGTTCCAAACCAGTTCTGAACTTGTTTAAAAACAGTTGGAAAACTTTTTTAAAACAGTTGTAAACTTGTTCCAAATTAGTTGTAAACTTGTTCCTAATTAGTTGTAAACTTTTTCCAAAATAGTTATAAACTTGTTTTAAAACATTCTTGATCATGTTTAAAAAAAATTGTAAACTTGTTCCAAACCAGTTGTAAACTTGTTCCAAAACAGTTGTAAACTTGTTTAAAAACAGTTAGAAAACTTGTTCCGAAACAGTTGTGAACTTGTTCCAAAACAGTTGTAAACTTGTTTCAAAACAGTTGTGAACATTTTTTAAAACAGTTAGAAAACTTGTTCCGAAACAGTTGTGAACTTGTTTTATAACAGTTGTAAACTTGTTCCAAACTAGTTCCAAACTTGTTCCGTAACAGTTGTAAACTTGTTCAACACTAGTTCTAAACTTGTTCCAAAACAGTTTTGAACTAGTTTCAAAACATATGTAAACTTGTTCAAAAACAGTTGTAAACTTGTCCTATAATAGTTGTAAACTTGTTTAAAAACATTTTTGAACTTGTTTAAAAAAATTGTAAACTTGTTCCAAACCAGTTGTATACTTGTTCCAAAACAGTTGTTAACTTGTTTTAAAACAGTTGTAAACTTGTTCCAAACTAGTTCCAAACTTGTTCCGAAACAGTTGTGAACTTGTTTTAAAACAGTTGTAAACTTGTTCTTAAATAGTTGTAAACTTGTTTTAAAACATTCTTGAACTTGTTTAAAAAAATTGTAAACTTGTTCCAAACCAGTTGTATACTTGTTCCAAAACAGTTGTTAACTTGTTTTAAACAGTTGTAAACTTGTTCCAAACTAGTTCCAAACTTGTTCCGAAACAGTTGTGAACTTGTTTTAAAACAGTTGTAAACTTGTTCTTAAATAGTTGTAAACTTGTTTTAAAACATTCTTGAACTTGTTTAAAAAAATTGTAAACTTGTTTTAAAACAGTTGTAAACTTGTTCCAAAACAGTTTTGAACTTGTTTTAAAACAGTTAAAAACTTGTTTTAACACAGTTGCAAACTTGTTCCAAACTAGTTCTGAACTTGTTCCTAACTAGTTTTGAACTTGTTTTAAAACAGTTGTGAATTTGTTTCAAAACAGTTGTAAACTTGTTCCAAAACAGTTGTGAACTTGTTTTAAAACAGTTTGAAAACTTGTTCCGAAACAGTTGTGAACTTGTTTTAATACAGTTGTAAACTTGTTCCGAAATAGTTGTAAACTTGTTCCAAACTAGTTCTTATCTTGTTCCAAAACAGTTGTAAACTTGTTTTAAAACAATTGTGAACTTGTTTCAAACTAGTTCTGAACTTGTTTTAAATCAGTTGAAAAACTTGTTTTAACACAGTTGTAAACTTGTTCCAAACTAGTTTTGAACTTGTTCCAAACTAGTTCTAAACTTGTTCCAAAACAGTTTTGAACTAGTTCCAAAACAGTTGTAAACTTGTTCTTAAATAGTTGTAAACTTGTTTTAAAACATTCTTGAACTTGTTTAAAAAAATTGTAAACTTGTTTTAAAACAGTTGTAAACTTGTTCCAAAACAGTTTTGAACTTGTTTTAAAACAGTTAAAAACTTGTTTTAACACAGTTGCAAACTTGTTCCAAACTAGTTCTGAACTTGTTCCTAACTAGTTTTGAACTTGTTTTAAAACAGTTGTGAATTTGTTTCAAAACAGTTGTAAACTTGTTCCAAAACAGTTGTGAACTTGTTTTAAAACAGTTTGAAAACTTGTTCCGAAACAGTTGTGAACTTGTTTTAATACAGTTGTAAACTTGTTCCGAAATAGTTGTAAACTTGTTCCAAACTAGTTCTTATCTTGTTCCAAAACAGTTGTGAACTTGTTTTAAAACAATTGTGAACTTGTTTCAAACTAGTTCTGAACTTGTTTTAAAACAGTTGAAAAACTTGTTTTAACACAGTTGTAAACTTGTTCCAAACTAGTTTTGAACTTGTTCCAAACTAGTTCTAAACTTGTTCCAAAACAGTTTTGAACTAGTTCCAAAACAGTTGTAAACTTGTTCTTAAATAGTTGTAAACTTGTTTTAAAACATTCTTGAACTTGTTTAAAAAAATTGTAAACTTGTTTTAAAACAGTTGTAAACTTGTTCCAAAACAGTTTTGAACTTGTTTTAAAACAGTTAAAAACTTGTTTTAACACAGTTGCAAACTTTTTCCAAACTAGTTCTGAACTTGTTCCTAACTAGTTCTGAACTTGTTTTAAAACAGTTGTTAATTTGTTTCAAAACAGTTGTAAACTTGTTTTAAAACTATTGTAAACTTGTTCCAGAACAGTTGTAAACCTGTTTCGAAACAATTGTGAACTCGTTTTAAAACAGTTGTGACCTTGTTTTAAAACAGTTATGATTTTGGTTTCAAATAGTTGTAAACTTGATCCAAAACATTTATAAACTTGTTTTAAAACAGATTAGAAAACTTGTTTTTAAGAAGTTGTAAACTCGTTCCAAATTAGTTGTAAACTTGTTCCGAAACAGTTGTGAACTTGTTTTATAACAGATGTAAACTTGTTCCAAACTAGTTCCAAACTTGTTCCGAAACAGTTGTAAAATTGTTCCACACTAGTTCTAAACTTGTTCCAAAACAGTTGTAAACTTGTTCCATAATAGTTGTAAACTTGTTTAAAAACATTCTTGAACTTGTTTAAAAAAATTTTAAACTTGTTCCAAACCAGTTGTATACTTGTTCCAAAGTAGTTGTTACCTTGTTTTAAAACAGTTGTAAACTTGTTCCAAACTAGTTCCAAACTTGTTCCGAAACAGTTGTAAACTTGTTCCAAACTAGTTCTAAACTTGTTCCAAAACAGTTGTGAACTTGTTTCAAACTAGTTCTGAACTTGTTTTAAAACAGTTGAAAAACTTGTTTTAACACAGTTGTGCACTTGTTCCAAACTAGTTCTGAACTTGTTCCAAACTAGTTCTGAAATATTTTTAAAACAGTTGTGAACTTGTTTTAAAACAGTTGTAAACTTGTTCCAAAACAGTTGTAAACTTGTTCCAAACCAGTTCTGAACTTGTTTAAAAACAGTTGGAAAACTTTTTTAAAACAGTTGTAAACTTGTTCCAAATTAGTTGTAAACTTGTTCCTAATTAGTTGTAAACTTTTTCCAAAATAGTTATAAACTTGTTTTAAAACATTCTTGATCATGTTTAAAAAAAATTGTAAACTTGTTCCAAACCAGTTGTAAACTTGTTCCAAAACTGTTGTAAACTTGTTTAAAAACAGTTAGAAAACTTGTTCCGAAACAGTTGTGAACTTGTTCCAAAACAGTTGTAAACTTGTTTCAAAACAGTTGTGAACATTTTTTAAAACAGTTAGAAAACTTGTTCCGAAACAGTTGTGAACTTGTTTTATAACAGTTGTAAACTTGTTCCAAACTAGTTCCAAACTTGTTCCGTAACAGTTGTAAACTTGTTCAAAACTAGTTCTAAACTTGTTCCAAAACAGTTTTGAACTAGTTTCAAAACATATGTAAACTTGTTCAAAAACAGTTGTAAACTTGTCCTATAATAGTTGTAAACTTGTTTAAAAACATTTTTGAACTTGTTTAAAAAAATTGTAAACTTGTTCCAAACCAGTTGTATACTTGTTCCAAAACAGTTGTTAACTTGTTTTAAACAGTTGTAAACTTGTTCCAAACTAGTTCCAAACTTGTTCCGAAACAGTTGTGAACTTGTTTTAAAACAGTTGTAAACTTGTTCTTAAATAGTTGTAAACTTGTTTTAAAACATTCTTGAACTTGTTTAAAAAAATTGTAAACTTGTTTTAAAACAGTTGTAAACTTGTTCCAAAACAGTTTTGAACTTGTTTTAAAACAGTTAAAAACTTGTTTTAACACAGTTGCAAACTTGTTCCAAACTAGTTCTGAACTTGTTCCAAACTAGTTCTGAAATATTTTTAAAACAGTTGTGAACTTGTTTTAAAACAGTTGTAAACTTGTTCCAAAACAGTTGTAAACTTGTTCCAAACCAGTTCTGAACTTGTTTAAAAACAGTTGGAAAACTTTTTTAAAACAGTTGTAAACTTGTTCCAAATTAGTTGTAAACTTGTTCCTAATTAGTTGTAAACTTTTTCCAAAATAGTTATAAACTTGTTTTAAAACATTCTTGATCATGTTTAAAAAAAATTGTAAACTTGTTCCAAACCAGTTGTAAACTTGTTCCAAAACAGTTGTAAACTTGTTTAAAAACAGTTAGAAAACTTGTTCCGAAACAGTTGTGAACTTGTTCCAAAACAGTTGTAAACTTGTTTCAAAACAGTTGTGAACATTTTTTAAAACAGTTAGAAAACTTGTTCCGAAACAGTTGTGAACTTGTTTTATAACAGTTGTAAACTTGTTCCAAACTAGTTCCAAACTTGTTCCGTAACAGTTGTAAACTTGTTCTACACTAGTTCTAAACTTGTTCCAAAACAGTTTTGAACTAGTTTCAAAACATATGTAAACTTGTTCAAAAACAGTTGTAAACTTGTCCTATAATAGTTGTAAACTTGTTTAAAAACATTTTTGAACTTGTTTAAAAAAATTGTAAACTTGTTCCAAACCAGTTGTATACTTGTTCCAAAACAGTTGTTAACTTGTTTTAAAACAGTTGTAAACTTGTTCCAAACTAGTTCCAAACTTGTTCCGAAACAGTTGTGAACTTGTTTTAAAACAGTTGTAAACTTGTTCTTAAATAGTTGTAAACTTGTTTTAAAACATTCTTGAACTTGTTTAAAAAAATTGTAAACTTGTTTTAAAACAGTTGTAAACTTGTTCCAAAACAGTTTTGAACTTGTTTTAAAACAGTTAAAAACTTGTTTTAACACAGTTGCAAACTTGTTCCAAACTAGTTCTGAACTTGTTCCTAACTAGTTTTGAACTTGTTTTAAAACAGTTTTGTTTCAAAACAGTTGTAAACTTGTTCCAAAACAGTTGTGAACTTGTTTTAAAACAGTTTGAAAACTTGTTCCGAAACAGTTGTGAACTTGTTTTAATACAGTTGTAAACTTGTTCCGAAATAGTTGTAAACTTGTTCCAAACTAGTTCTTATCTTGTTCCAAAACAGTTGTGAACTTGTTTTAAAACAATTGTGAACTTGTTTCAAACTAGTTCTGAACTTGTTTTAAATCAGTTGAAAAACTTGTTTTAACACAGTTGTAAACTTGTTCCAAACTAGTTTTGAACTTGTTCCAAACTAGTTCTAAACTTGTTCCAAAACAGTTTTGAACTAGTTCCAAAACAGTTGTAAACTTGTTCTTAAATAGTTGTAAACTTGTTTTAAAACATTCTTGAACTTGTTTAAAAAAATTGTAAACTTGTTTTAAAACAGTTGTAAACTTGTTCCAAAACAGTTTTGAACTTGTTTTAAAACAGTTAAAAACTTGTTTTAACACAGTTGCAAACTTGTTCCAAACTAGTTCTGAACTTGTTCCTAACTAGTTTTGAACTTGTTTTAAAACAGTTGTGAATTTGTTTCAAAACAGTTGTAAACTTGTTCCAAAACAGTTGTGAACTTGTTTTAAAACAGTTTGAAAACTTGTTCCGAAACAGTTGTGAACTTGTTTTAATACAGTTGTAAACTTGTTCCGAAATAGTTGTAAACTTGTTCCAAACTAGTTCTTATCTTGTTCCAAAACAGTTGTGAACTTGTTTTAAAACAATTGTGAACTTGTTTCAAACTAGTTCTGAACTTGTTTTAAAACAGTTGAAAAACTTGTTTTAACACAGTTGTAAACTTGTTCCAAACTAGTTTTGAACTTGTTCCAAACTAGTTCTAAACTTGTTCCAAAACAGTTTTGAACTAGTTCCAAAACAGTTGTAAACTTGTTCTTAAATAGTTGTAAACTTGTTTTAAAACATTCTTGAACTTGTTTAAAAAAATTGTAAACTTGTTTTAAAACAGTTGTAAACTTGTTCCAAAACAGTTTTGAACTTGTTTTAAAACAGTTAAAAACTTGTTTTAACACAGTTGCAAACTTTTTCCAAACTAGTTCTGAACTTGTTCCTAACTAGTTCTGAACTTGTTTTAAAACAGTTGTGAATTTGTTTCAAAACAGTTGTAAACTTGTTTTAAAACTATTGTAAACTTGTTCCAGAACAGTTGTAAACCTGTTTCGAAACAATTGTGAACTCGTTTTAAAACAGTTGTGACCTTGTTTTAAAACAGTTATGATTTTGGTTTCAAATAGTTGTAAACTTGATCCAAAACATTTATAAACTTGTTTTAAAACAGATTAGAAAACTTGTTTTTAAGAAGTTGTAAACTCGTTCCAAATTAGTTGTAAACTTGTTCCGAAACAGTTGTGAACTTGTTTTATAACAGATGTAAACTTGTTCCAAACTAGTTCCAAACTTGTTCCGAAACAGTTGTAAAATTGTTCCACACTAGTTCTAAACTTGTTCCAAAACAGTTGTAAACTTGTTCCATAATAGTTGTAAACTTGTTTTAAAACATTCTTGAACTTGTTTAAAAAAATTTTAAACTTGTTCCAAACCAGTTGTATACTTGTTCCAAAACAGTTGTTAACTTGTCTTAAAACAGTTATAAACTTGTTCCAAACTAGTTCTAAACAATTTGTACCATGTTGTGAAATGTGAAATGAGAAATGTAAAAATGTGAAATATGAAATGTGAAATCTTAAATGTGAAATGTGGAATGTGAAATGTGAAATGTGGAATGTGAAATGTGAAATGTGAAATGGGAAATGTGAAATGTGAAATGTGAAATTTGAAATGTAAATGAAAATGAAAATGAAAATGAAAATGAAAATGAAAATGAAAATGAAAATGAAAATGAAAATGAAAATGAAAATGAAAATGAAAATGAAAATGAAAATGAAAATGAAAATGAAAATGAAAATGAAAATGAAAATGAAAATGAAAATGAAAATGAAAATGAAAATGAAAATGAAAATGAAAATGAAAATGAAAATGAAAATGAAAATGAAAATGAAAATGAAAATGAAAATGAAAATGAAAATGAAAATGAAAATGAAAATGAAAATGAAAATGAAAATGAAAATGAAAATGAAAATGAAAATGAAAATGAAAATGAAAATGAAAATGAAAATGAAAATGAAAATGAAAATGAAAATGAAAATGAAAATGAAAATGAAAATGAAAATGAAAATGAAAATGAAAATGAAAATGAAAATGAAAATGAAAATGAAAATGAAAATGAAAATGAAAATGAAAATGAAAATGAAAATGAAAATGAAAATGAAAATGAAAATGAAAATGAAAATGAAAATGAAAATGAAAATGAAAATGAAAATGAAAATGAAAATGAAAATGAAAATGAAAATGAAAATGAAAATGAAAATGAAAATGAAAATGAAAATGAAAATGAAAATGAAAATGAAAATGAAAATGAAAATGAAAATGAAAATGAAAATGAAAATGAAAATGAAAATGAAAATGAAAATGAAAATGAAAATGAAAATGAAAATGAAAATGAAAATGAAAATGAAAATGAAAATGAAAATGAAAATGAAAATGAAAATGAAAATGAAAATGAAAACTGTTTTAAAACGAGTTTATCAACTGTTTTAAAACAAGTTTTTCAACTGTTTTAAAACAAGTTTTTCAACTGTTTTAAAACAATTTTTTCAACTGTTTTAAAACAAGTTTTTCAACTGTTTTAAAACAAGTTTTTCAACTGTTTTAAAACTAGTTTACAACTGTTTTGAAACAAGTTTACAACTGTTTTAAAACTAGTTTACTTGAAACAAGTTTACAACTGTTTTAAAACAAGTTTTTATGTAACACATTCCAAAACAGTTGTAAAGTTGTTCCAAAGCAGTTCTGAACTTGTTTTAAAACAGTTGGAAAACTTGTTTAAAAAAAGTTGTAAACCTGATCCAAATTAGTTGTAAACTTGTTCCTAATAAGTTGTAAACCTTTTCCAAAACAGTTGTAAACTTGTTCCAAACTAGTTCTAAACTTGTTCCAAAACAGTTGTGAACTTGTTTTAAAACAGTTGTGAACTGGTTTTAAAAGAGTTGTGTACTTGTTTTAAAACAGTTGTGAACTGGTTTTAAAACAGTTGTGTACTTGTTTTCAAACAGTTGTAAACTTGTTTCAAACTGGTTCTGAACATGTTTTAAAACAGTTGTTAACTTGTTTTAAAACAGTTGTAAACTTTTTCCAAACTAGTTCCAAACTTGTTCCGAAACAGTTGTAAACTTGTTCCAAACTAGTTCTAAACTTGTTCCAAAACAGTTGTGAACTTGTTTCAAAACAGTTGTGAACTTGTTTCAAACTAGTTCTGAACTTGTTTTAAAACAGTTGAAAAACTTGTTTTAACACAGTTGTGCACTTGTTCCAAACTAGTTCTGAACATTTCCCAAACTAGTTCTGAAATTTTTTTAAAACCGTTGTGAACTTGTTTTAAAACAGTTGTAAACTTGTTCCAAAACAGTTGTGAACTAGTTTCTAAACAGTTGTAACCTTTTTTCAAAACAGTTGTAAACTTGTTCCAAAACAGCTGTGAACTTGTTTTAAAACTGTTAGAAAACTTGATCCAAAACAGTTGTAAGCCTGTTCCAACCTGGTTCTAAACTTGTTCCGAAACAGTTGTAAACTTGTTCCAAAACAGTTCTGAACTTGTTTAAAAACAGTTGGAAAACTTATTTAAAACAGTTGTAAACCTGTTCCAACCTGGTTCTAAACTTGTTCCAAAACAGTTGTAAACTTGTTCCACACTAGTTCTAAACTTGTTCCAAAACAGTTTTGAACTAGTTTCAAAACATATGTAAACTTGTTCCAAAACAGTTGTAAACTTGTTCCATAATAGTTATAAACTTGTTTAAAAACATTCTTGAACTTGTTTAAAAAAATTGTAAACTTGTTCCAAACCAGTTGTATACTTGTTCCAAAGTGGTTGTTACCTTGTTTTAAAACAGTTGTAAACTTGTTCCAAACTAGTTCCAAACTTGTTCCGAAACAGTTGTAAACTTGTTCCAAACTAGTTCTAAACTTGTTCCAAAACAGTTGTGAACTTGTTTCAAACTAGTTCTGAACTTGTTTTAAAACAGTTGAAAAACTTGTTTTAACACAGTTGTGCACTTGTTCCAAACTAGTTCTGAACTTGTTCCAAACTAGTTCTGAAATATTTTTTAAACAGTTGTGAACTTGTTTTAAAACAGTTGTAAACTTGTTCCAAAACAGTTGTAAACTTGTTCCAAAACAGTTCTGAACTTGTTTAAAAACAGTTGGAAAACTTTTTTAAAACAGTTGTAAACTTGTTCCAAATTAGTTGTAAACTTGTTCCTAATTAGTTGTAAACTTTTTCCAAAATAGTTATAAACTTGTTTTAAAACATTCTTGATCATGTTTAAAAAAAATTGTAAACTTGTTCCAAACCAGTTGTAAACTTGTTCCAAAACAGTTGTAAACTTGTTTAAAAACAGTTAGAAAACTTGTTCCGAAACAGTTGTGAACTTTTTTTATAACAGTTGTAAACTTGTTCCAAACTAATTCCAAACTTGTTCCGAAACAGTTGTAAACTTGTTCCACACTATTTGTTAAACTTGTTCCAAAACAGTTGTGAACTTGTTTTAAAACAGTTGTGAACTTGTTTTAAAACTGTTGTGAACTTTTTTTAAACCAGTTCTGAACTTGTTTTAAAACAGTTGAAAAACTTGTTTTAACACAGTTGTAAACTTGTTCCAAACTAGTTCTGAACTTGTTCCCAACTAGTTCTGAACTTGTTTTAAAACACTTGTGAACTTGTTTTAAAACAGTTGTTAACTTGTTCCAAACTAGTTCTGAACTTGTTCCAAACTAGTTCTGAACTTGTTTTAAAACAGTTGTAAACTTGTTCCAAAACAGTACTGAACTTGTTTTAACATAGTTGTAAACTTGTTTGCAAACTAGTTCTGAACTTTTTCCAAATGAGTTCTGAACTTGTTTCGAAACAGTTGTAAACTCTTCCAAACTAGTTCTAAACTTGTTCCGAAACAGTTGTAAACTTGTTCCAAACTAGTTCTAAACTTGTTCCAAAACAGTTGTGAACTTGTTTTAAAACAGTTGTAAACTTGTTCCAAAACAGTTTTGAACTTGTTTTAAAACAGTTAAAAACTTGTTTTAACACAGTTGCAAACTTGTTCCAAACTAGTTCTGAACTTGTTCCTAACTAGTTTTGAACTTGTTTTAAAACAGTTGTGAATTTGTTTCAAAACAGTTGTAAACTTGTTCCAAAACAGGTGTGAACTTGTTTTAAAACAGTTAGAAAACTTTTTCCGAAACAGTTGTGAACTTGTTTTAATACAGTTGTAAACTTGTTCCGAAACAGTTGTAAACTTGTTCCAATCTCGTTCTTAACTTGTTCCAAAACAGTTGTGAACTTGTTTTAAAACAAATGTGAACTTGTTTTAAAACAGTTGTGAACTTGTTTCAAACTAGTTCTGAACTTGTTTTAAAACAGTTGAAAAACTTGTTTTAACACAGTTGTAAACTTGTTCCAAACTAGTTTTGAACTTGTTCCAAACTAGTTCTATACTTGTTCCAAAACAGTTTTGAACTAGTTCCAAAACAGTTGTAAACTTGTTCTTAAATAGTTGTAAACTTGTTTTAAAACATTCTTGAACTTGTTTAAAAAAATTGTAAACTGCTTTTAAAACAGTTATAAACTTGTTCCAAAACAGTTCTGAACTTGTGTTAAAACAGTTAAAAACTTGTTTTAACACAGTTGCAAACTTTTTCCAAACTAGTTCTGAACTTGTTCCTAACTAGTTCTGAACTTGTTTTAAAACAGTTGTGAATTTGTTTCAAAACAGTTGTAAACTTGTTTTAAAACTATTGTAAACTTGTTCCAGAACAGTTGTAAACCTGTTTCGAAACAATTGTGAACTCGTTTTAAAACAGTTGTGACCTTGTTTTAAAACAGTTATGATTTTGGTTTCAAATAGTTGTAAACTTGATCCAAAACATTTATAAACTTGTTTTAAAACAGATTAGAAAACTTGTTTTTAAGAAGTTGTAAACTCGTTCCAAATTAGTTGTAAACTTGTTCCGAAACAGTTGTGAGCTTGTTTTATAACAGATGTAAACTTGTTCCAAACTAGTTCCAAACTTGTTCCGAAACAGTTGTAAACTTGTTCCACACTAGTTCTAAACTTGTTCCAAAACAGTTGTAAACTTGTTCCATAATAGTTGTAAACTTGTTTAAAAACATTCTTGAACTTGTTTAAAAAAATTTTAAACTTGTTCCAAACCAGTTGTATACTTGTTCCAAAACAGTTGTTAACTTGTTTTATAACAGTTGTAAACTTGT
Organism: Macrosteles quadrilineatus; assembly: GCF_028750875.1. Classification (NCBI taxonomy): domain Eukaryota; kingdom Metazoa; phylum Arthropoda; class Insecta; order Hemiptera; family Cicadellidae; genus Macrosteles; species Macrosteles quadrilineatus. The sequence continues at coordinate 36,595,246 of NW_026542597.1, read as the reverse complement.
TCCAAACTATAGTTCGGCCGCTTAGAAAACGACCTGCGCGCTAATGCTAAACCAATGCTGGAGGAGGTCGTTTTCTAAGCGGCCGACCTATAGTTCCAAACTTGTTCCGAAACAGTTATAAACTTGTTCCAAACTAGTTCTAAACAATTTGTACCATGTTGTGAAATGTGAAATGAGAATTGTGAAATGTGAAATGTAAAAAAAAGAAATATGAAATGTGAAATCTTAAATGTGAAATGTGGAATGTGAAATGTGAAATGTAAAATGTGAAATGTAAAATGTGAAATGGGAAATGTGAAAGGTGAAATGTAAAATGTGAAATGTGAAATGTGAAATGTGAAATGTGAAATGTGACATGTGAAATGTGAAATGTGAAATGTAAATGAAAATGAAAATGAAAATGAAAATGAAAATGAAAATGAAAAGGAAAATGAAAATGAAAATGAAAACTGTTTTAAAACAAGTTTATCAACTGTTTTAAAACAAGTTTTTCAACTGTTTTAAAACAAGTTTTTCAACTGTTTTAAAACAAGTTTTTCAACTGTTTTAAAACAAGTTTTTCAACTGTTTTAAAACAAGTTTTTCAACTGTTTTAAAACTAGTTTACAACTGTTTTGAAACAAGTTTTCAACTGTTTTAAAACTAGTTTACAACTGTTTTGAAACAAGTTTACAACTGTTTTAAAACTAGTTTACTTAAAACAAGTTTACAACTGTTTTAAAACAAGTTTTTATGTAACACATTCCAAAACAGTTGTAAAGTTCTTCCAAAGCAGTTCTGAACTTGTTTAAAAACAGTTGGAAAACTTGTTTAAAAAAAGTTGTAAACCTGATCCAAATTAGTTGTAAACTTGTTCCTAATAAGTTGTAAACCTTTTCCAAAACAGTTGTAAACTTGTTCCAAACTAGTTCTAAACTTGTTCCAAAACAGTTGTGAACTTGTTTTAAAACAGTTGTGAACTGGTTTTAAAACAGTTGTGTACTTGTTTTCAAACAGTTGTGAACTTGTTTCAAACTGGTTCTGAACATGTTTTAAAACAGCTGTTAACTTGTTTTAAAACAGTTGTAAACTTTTTCCAAACTAGTTCCAAACTTGTTCCGAAACAGTTGTAAACTTGTTCCAAACTAGTTCTAAACTTGTTCCAAAACAGTTGTGAACTTGTTTCAAACTAGTTCTGAACTTGTTTTAAAACAGTTGAAAAACTTGTTTTAACACAGTTGTGCACTTGTACCAAACTAGTTCTGAACTTGTTCCAAACTAGTTCTGAATTTTTTTTAAAACCGTTGTGAACTTGTTTTAAAACAGTTGTAAACTTGTTCCAAAACAGTTGTGAACTAGTTTCAAAACAGTTGTAACCTTTTTTCAAAACAGTTGTAAACTTGTTCCAAAACAGCTGTGAACTTGTTTTAAAACTGTTAGAAAACTTGATCCAAAACAGTTGTAAACCTGTTCCAACCTGGTTCTAAACTTGTTCCAAAACAGTTGTAAACTTGTTCCAAACTAGTTCTAAACCTGTTCCAAAACAGTATTGAACTAGCTTTAAAACAGTTGTAAACTTGTTCCGAAACAGTTGTAAACGTGTTCCAAAACAGTTCTGAACTTTTTTAAAAACAGTTGGAAAACTTATTTAAAACAGCTGTAAACCTGTTCCAACCTGGTTCTAAACTTGTTCCAAAACAGTTGTAAACTTGTTCCACACTAGTTCTAAATTTGTTCCAAAACAGTTTTGAACTAGTTTCAAAACATATGTAAACTTGTTCCAAAACAGTTGTAAACTTGTTCCATAATAGTTGTAAACTTGTTTAAAAACATTCTTGAACTTGTTTAAAAAAATTGTAAACTTGTTCCAAACCAGTTGTATACTTGTTCCAAAGTAGTTGTTACCTTGTTTTAAAACAGTTGTAAACTTGTTCCAAACTAGTTCCAAACTTGTTCCGAAACAGTTGTAAACTTGTTCCAAACTAGTTCTAAACTTGTTCCAAAACAGTTGTGAACTTGTTTCAAACTAGTTCTGAACTTGTTTTAAAACAGTTGAAAAATTAGTTTTAACACAGTTGTGCACTTGTTCCAAACTAGTTCTGAACTTGTTCCAAACTACTTCTGAAATATTTTTAAAACAGTTGTGAACTTGTTTTAAAACAGTTGTAAACTTGTTCCAAATTAGTTGTAAACTTGTTCCTAATTAGTTGTAAACTTTTTCCAAAATAGTTATAAACTTGTTTTAAGACATTCTTGATCATGTTTAAAAAAAATTGTAAACTTGTTCCAAAACAGTTGTAAACTTGTTTAAAAACAGTTAGAAAACTTGTTCCGAAACAGTTGTGAACTTTTTTTATAACAGTTGTAAACTTGTTCCAAACTAGTTCCAAACTTGTTCCGAAACAGTTGTAAACTTGTTCCACACTATTTGTTAAACTTGTTCCAAAACAGTTGTGAACTTGTTTTAAAACTGTTGTGAACTTGTTTCAAACTAGTTCTGAACTTGTTTTAAAACAGTTGAAAAACTTGTTTTAACACAGTTGTAAACTTGTTCCAAACTAGTTCTGAACTTGTTCCAAACTAGTTCTGAACTTGTTCCAAACTAGTTCTGAACTTGTTCCAAACTAGTTCTGAACTTGTTTTAAAACACTTGTGAACTTGTTCCGAAACAGTTGTAAACTTGTTCCAAAACAGTACTGAACTTGTTTTAAAACAGTTGAAAAACTTGTTTTAACATAGTTGTAAACTTGTTCTGAACTTTTTCCAAATGAGTTCTGAACTTGTTTCGAAACAGTTGTAAACTCTTCCAAACTAGTTCTAAACTTGTTCCGAAACAGTTGTAAACTTGTTCCAAACTAGTTCTAAACTTGTTCCAAAACAGTTGTGAACTTGTTTTAAAACAGTTGTAAACTTGTTCCAAAACAGTTTTGAACTTGTTTTAAAACAGTTAAAAACTTGTTTTAACACAGTTGCAAACTTGTTCCAAACTAGTTCTGAACTTGTTCCTAACTAGTTTTGAACTTGTTTTACAATAGTTGTGAATTTGTTTCAAAACAGTTGTAAACTTGTTCCAAAACAGTTGTGAACTTGTTTTAAAACAGTTAGAAAACTTGTTCCGAAACAGTTGTGAACTTGTTTTAATACAGTTGTAAACTTGTTCCAATCTCGTTCTTAACTTTTTCCAAAACAGTTGTGAACTTGTTTTAAAACAAATGTGAACTTGTTTTAAAACAGTTGTGAACTTGTTTCAAACTAATTCTGAACTTGTTTTAAAACAGTTGAAAAACTTGTTTTAACACAGTTGTAAACTTGTTCCAAACTAGTTTTGAACTTGTTCCAAACTAGTTCTATACTTGTTCCAAAACAGTTTTGAACTAGTTCCAAAACAGTTGTAAACTTGTTCTTAAATAGTTGTAAACTTGTTTTAAAACATTCTTGAACTTGTTTAAAAAAATTGTAAACTTGTTTTAAAACAGGTGTAAACTTGTTCCAAAACAGTTCTGAACTTGTTTTAAAACAGTTAAAAACTTGTTTTAACACAGCTGCAAACTTTTTCCAAACTAGTTCTGAACTTGTTCCTAACTAGTTCTGAACTTGTTTTAAAACAGTTGTGAATTTGTTTCAAAACAGTTGTAAACTTGTTTTAAAACTATTGTAAACTTGTTCCAGAACAGTTGTAAACCTGTTTCAAAACAATTGTTAACTCGTTTTAAAACACTTGTGAACTTGTTCTGAAACAGTTGTAAACTTGTTCCAAAACAGTACTGAACTTGTTTTAAAACAGTTGAAAAACTTGTTTTAACATAGTTGTAAACTTGTTTGCAAACTAGTTCTGAACTTGTTCCTAACTAGTTCTAAACTTGTTCCTAACTAGTTCTGAACTTGTTCCTAACTAGTTCTAAACTTGTTCCTAACTAGTTCTGAACTTGTTTTCAAACAGTTGTGAACTTTTTTCAAAAAAGTTGTAAACTTGTTTTAAAACAGTTGTAAACTTGTTTTAAAACAGTTGTAAACTTGTTCCAGAACAGTTGTAAACTTATTCCGAAACAATTGTTAACTCGTTTTAAAACAGTTGTGACCTTGCTTTAAAACAGTTATGATTTTAGTTTCAAATAGTTGTAAACTAGATCCAAAACAGTTATAAACTTGTTTTAAAACAGTTGGAAAACTTTTTTTTTAAAGTTAGAAAACTTGTTCCGAAACAGTTGTAAACTCGTTTCGAAACTTGTTCCGAAACAATTTTAATCCTGTTCCAACCTGGTTCTAAACTTGTTCCGAAACATAAGTAAACTTGTTCCAAAACCGTTGTGAACTTGATTAAAAACAGTTGGAGTTTAAAAACGTTGTAAACTTGTTCCAAATTAGTTGTAAACTTGTTCCTAATTAGTTGTAAACTTTTTCCAAAATAGTTGTAAACTTCTTTTAAAACATTCTTGAACTTTAAAAAAAAAAATTGGTAACTTGTTCCAAACCAGTTGTAAACTTGTTCAAAAACAGTTGTGAACTTGTTCCAAAACAGTTGTGAACTAGTTTCAAAACAGTTTTAAACCTGTTTTAAAGCAGTTGTAAGATTGTTCCAAAACAGGTGTAAACTTGTTTCAAAACAGTTATGAACTTGTTTTAAAACAGTTGGAAAGCTTGTTTAAAAAAATTTTAAACTTGTTCCAAACCAGTTGTAAACTTGTTCCGAAACAGTTGTAAACTTGTTTTAAAACAGTTAGAAAATTTGTTCCGAAACAGTTGTAAACTTGTTTCAAACTAGTTCTAAACTTGTTCCAAAACAGTTGTGAACTTGTTTTAAAACAGTTGTGAACTTGTTTTAAAACAGTTGTGAACTTGTTTTAAAACAGTTGAAGAACTTGTTTTAACACAGTTGCAAACTTGTTCCGAACTAGTTCTTAACTTGTTCCTAACTAGTTCTGAACTTGTTCCTAACTAGTTCTGAACTTGTTCCTAACTAGTTCTGAACTTGTTCCTAACTAGTTCTGAACTTGTTCCTAACTAGTTCTGAACTTGTTCCTAACTAGTTCGAAACTTGTTCCAAAACCGTTGTAAACTTGTTCCAAAACCGTTGTAAACTTGTTTAAAACAGTTGTGAACTTGTTTTGTAATCTTGTTCTAAACTAGATTTGAACTTGACCAAACTGGTTCTAAACTTGTTCCAAAACAGTTTTGAACTAGTTTCAAAACATATGTAAACTTGTTCCAAAACAGTTGTAAACTTGTTCCAAAATAGTTGTAAACTTGTTTTAAAGCAGTTGTTAACTTGTTCCAAACTAGTTCCAAACTTGTTCCGAAACAGTTGTAAACTTGTTCCAAACTAGTTCTAAAGTTGTTCCAAAACAGTTGTGAACTTGTTCTAAAACAGATGTGAACTTGTTTTAAAACAGTTGTGAACTTGTTTTAAAACAGTTGTGAACTTGTTTTAAACCAGTTGTGAACTTGTTTTAAAACAGTTGTGAACTTGTTTTAAAACAGTTGTGAACTTATTTCAAACTAGTTCTGAACTTGTTTTAAAACAGTTGAATAACTTGTTTTTAAAAAGTTAGAATACTTGTTCCAAAACAGTTGTAAAGTTGTTCCAAAACAGTTGTAAACTTGTTCCGAACCAATTGTAAACCTGTTCCAACCTGGTTCTAAACTTGTTTCGATAGAGTTGTAAACTTGTTCCAAACTAGTTTTAAACTTGTTCCAAAACAGTTTTGAACTAGTTTCAAAACATATGTAAACTTGTTCCAAAACAGTTGTGAACTTGTTTAAAAACAGTTGGAGTTTAAAACAGTTGTAAACTTGTTCCAAATTAGTTGTAAACTTGTTCCTAATTAGTCGTAAACTTTTTCCAAAATAGTTGTAAACTTGCTTTAAAACATTCTTGAACTTTTTAAAAAAATTGGTAACTTGTTCCAAACCAGTTGTAAACTTGTTTTAAAACAGTTAGAAAACTTGTTCCGAAACAGTTGTGAACTTGTTTTAATACAGTTGTAAACTTGTTCCAATCTCGTTCTTAACTTTTTCCAAAACAGTTGTGAACTTGTTTTAAAACAAATGTGAACTTGTTTTAAAACAGTTGTGAACTTGTTTCAAACTAGTTCTGAACTTGTTTTAAAACAGTTGAAAAACTTGTTTTAACACAGTTGTAAACTTGTTCCAAACTAGTTTTGAACTTGTTCCAAACTAGTTCTATACTTGTTCCAAAACAGTTTTAAACTAGTTCCAAAACAGTTGTAAACTTGTTCTTAAATAGTTGTAAACTTGTTTTAAAACATTCTTGAACTTGTTTAAAAAAATTGTAAACTTGTTTTAAAACAGGTGTAAACTTGTTCCAAAACAGTTCTGAACTTGTTTTAAAACAGTTAAAAACTTGTTTTAACACAGCTGCAAACTTTTTCCAAACTAGTTCTGAACTTGTTCCTAACTAGTTCTGAACTTGTTTTAAAACAGTTGTGAATTTGTTTCAAAACAGTTGTAAACTTGTTTTAAAACTATTGTAAACTTGTTCCAGAACAGTTGTAAACCTGTTTCAAAACAATTGTTAACTCGTTTTAAAACACTTGTGAACTTGTTCTGAAACAGTTGTAAACTTGTTCCAAAACAGTACTGAACTTGTTTTAAAACAGTTGAAAAACTTGTTTTAACATAGTTGTAAACTTGTTTGCAAACTAGTTCTGAACTTGTTCCTAACTAGTTCTAAACTTGTTCCTAACTAGTTCTGAACTTGTTCCTAACTAGTTCTAAACTTGTTCCTAACTAGTTCTGAACTTGTTTTCAAACAGTTGTGAACTTTTTTCAAAACAGTTGTAAACTTGTTTTAAAACAGTTGTAAACTTGTTTTAAAACAGTTGTAAACTTGTTCCAGAACAGTTGTAAACTTATTCCGAAACAATTGTTAACTCGTTTTAAAACAGTTGTGACCTTGCTTTAAAACAGTTATGATTTTAGTTTCAAATAGTTGTAAACTAGATCCAAAACAGTTATAAACTTGTTTTAAAACAGTTGGAAAACTTTTTTTTTTTAAGTTAGAAAACTTGTTCCGAAACAGTTGTAAACTCGTTTCGAAACTTGTTCCGAAACAATTTTAATCCTGTTCCAACCTGGTTCTAAACTTGTTCCGAAACATAAGTAAACTTGTTCCAAAACAGTTGTGAACTTGATTAAAAACAGTTGGAGTTTAAAAACGTTGTAAACTTGTTCCAAATTAGTTGTAAACTTGTTCCTAATTAGTTGTAAACTTTTTCCAAAATAGTTGTAAACTTCTTTTAAAACATTCTTGAACTTTAAAAAAAAAAATTGGTAACTTGTTCCAAACCAGTTGTAAACTTGTTCAAAAACAGTTGTGAACTTGTTCCAAAACAGTTGTGAACTAGTTTCAAAACAGTTTTAAACCTGTTTTAAAGCAGTTGTAAGATTGTTCCAAAACAGGTGTAAACTTGTTTCAAAACAGTTATGAACTTGTTTTAAAACAGTTGGAAAGCTTGTTTAAAAAAATTTTAAACTTGTTCCAAACCAGTTGTAAACTTGTTCCGAAACAGTTGTAAACTTGTTTTAAAACAGTTAGAAAATTTGTTCCGAAACAGTTGTAAACTTGTTTCAAACTAGTTCTAAACTTGTTCCAAAACAGTTGTGAACTTGTTTTAAAACAGTTGTGAACTTGTTTTAAAACAGTTGTGAACTTGTTTTAAAACAGTTGAAGAACTTGTTTTAACACAGTTGCAAACTTGTTCCGAACTAGTTCTTAACTTGTTCCTAACTAGTTCTGAACTTGTTCCTAACTAGTTCTGAACTTGTTCCTAACTAGTTCTGAACTTGTTCCTAACTAGTTCTGAACTTGTTCCTAACTAGTTCTGAACTTGTTCCTAACTAGTTCGAAACTTGTTCCAAAACCGTTGTAAACTTGTTCCAAAACCGTTGTAAACTTGTTTAAAACAGTTGTGAACTTGTTTTGTAATCTTGTTCTAAACTAGATTTGAACTTGACCAAACTGGTTCTAAACTTGTTCCAAAACAGTTTTGAACTAGTTTCAAAACATATGTAAACTATTTCCAAAACAGTTGTAAACTTGTTCCAAAATAGTTGTAAACTTGTTTTAAAGCAGTTGTTAACTTGTTCCAAACTAGTTCCAAACTTGTTCCGAAACAGTTGTAAACTTGTTCCAAACTAGTTCTAAAGTTGTTCCAAAACAGTTGTGAACTTGTTCTAAAACAGATGTGAACTTGTTTTAAAACAGTTGTGAACTTGTTTTAAAACAGTTGTGAACTTGTTTTAAACCAGTTGTGAACTTGTTTTAAAACAGTTGTGAACTTGTTTTAAAACAGTTGTGAACTTATTTCAAACTAGTTCTGAACTTGTTTTAAAACAGTTGAATAACTTGTTTTTAAAAAGTTAGAATACTTGTTCCAAAACAGTTGTAAAGTTGTTCCAAAACAGTTGTAAACTTGTTCCGAACCAATTGTAAACCTGTTCCAACCTGGTTCTAAACTTGTTTCGATAGAGTTGTAAACTTGTTCCAAACTAGTTTTAAACTTGTTCCAAAACAGTTTTGAACTAGTTTCAAAACATATGTAAACTTGTTCCAAAACAGTTGTGAACTTGTTTAAAAACAGTTGGAGTTTAAAACAGTTGTAAACTTGTTCCAAATTAGTTGTAAACTTGTTCCTAATTAGTCGTAAACTTTTTCCAAAATAGTTGTAAACTTGCTTTAAAACATTCTTGAACTTTTTAAAAAAATTGGTAACTTGTTCCAAACCAGTTGTAAACTTGTTCAAAAACAGTTGTGAACTTGTTTTAAAATAGTTAGAAAACTTGTTCCGAAACAGTTGTAAACTTGTTCTAAACTAGTTCTAAACTTGTTCCAAAACAGTTGTGAACTTGTTTTAAAACAGTTGTGAACTTGTTTTAAAACAGTTGTGAACTTGTTCCAACCTAGTTCTGAACTTGTTCCAAACTAGTTCTGAAATTGTTTCAAAACAGTTGTTAACTTGTTCAAAAACAGTTTTAAACTTGTTTTAAAGCAGTTGTTAACTTGTTCCAAACTAGTTCCAAACTTGTTCCGAAACAGTTGTAAACTTGTTCCAAACTAGTTCTAAACTTGTTCCAAAACAGTTGTAAACTTGTTTTAAAACAGTTGTGAACTTGTTTTAAAACAGTTGTGAACTTGTTCCAACCTAGTTCTGAACTTGTTCCAAACTAGTTCTGAAATTGTTTCAAAACAGTTGTTAACTTGTTCAAAAACAGTTTTAATCTTGTTTTAAAACAGTTGTAAACTTGTTCCATCCCAGTTGTAAACTTGTTCCAAAACAGTTGTAAACTAGTTTCAAAACAGTTGTAACCTTGTTCCAAAACAGTTGTAAACTTGATCTCAAACAGTTGTAAACCTGTTCCAACCTGGTTTTAAACTTGTTCCGAAACAGTTGTAAACTTGTTCCAAACTAGTTCTAAACTTGTTCCAAAACAGTTTTGAACTAGCTTTAAACAGTTGTAAACTTGTTCCGAAACAGTTGTAAACTTGTTTCAAAACAGTTATGAATTTGTTTTAAAACATTTGGAAAACTTGTTTAAATATAATTGTAAACTTGTTCTAAACAAGTTGTGAACTTGTTATGAAACAGTTGTAAACTTAATTTAAAACAGTTAGAAAACTTGTTCCGAAACAGTTGTAAACTTGTTTCGAAACAGTTGTAAACTTGTTCCGAAACAATTTTAAACCTGTTCCAACCTGGTTCTAAACTTGTTCCGAAACAGTTGTAAACTTGTTCCGAAACATTTTTTAACTTGTTCCAACCTGGTTCTAAACTTGTTCCGAAACAGTTGTAAACTTGTTCCAAACTAGTTCTACACTTGTTCCAAAACAGTTTTGAACTAGTTCCAAAACATATGTAAACTTGTTTTAAAACAGTTGTGAACTTGTTTGAAAACAATTGGAAAACTTGTTTAAAACAGTTGTTAACCTGTTCCAAATTAGTTATAAACTCGTTCCTAATTAGTTGAAAACTTTTTCCAATATAGTTGTAAACTTGTTTAAAAACATTCTTGAACTTATTTCAAAAAAATTGTTAACTTGTTCCAAACCAGTTGTAAACTTGTTTTAAAACAGTTAGAAAACTTGTTCCGAAACAGTTGTAAACTTGTTCTAAACTAGTTCTAAACTTGTTCCAAAACAGTTGTGAACTTGTTTTAAAACCGTTGTGTACTTGTTTTAAAAAAATTGTGAACCTGTTTCAAACTAGTTCTGAACTTGTTTTAAAACAGTTGAAGAACTTGTTTTAACACGGTTGCAAACTTGTTCCAAACTAGTTCTGAACTTGTTCCTAACTAGTTCTAAACTTGTTCCTAACTAGTTCTGAACTTGTTTTCAAACAGTTGTGAACTTGTTTCAAAACAGTTGTAAACTTGTTTTAAAACAGTTGTAAACTTGTTTTAAAACAGTTGTAAACTTGTTCCAGAACAGTTGTAAACTTATTCCGAAACAATTGTTAACTCGTTTTAAAACAGTTGTGACCTTGCTTTAAAACAGTTATGATTTTAGTTTCAAATAGTTGTAAACTAGATCCAAAACAGTTATAAACTTGTTTTAAAACAGTTGGAAAACTTTTTTTTTAAAGTTAGAAAACTTGTTCTGAAACAGTTGTAAACTCGTTTCGAAACTTGTTCCGAAACAATTTTAATCCTGTTCCAACCTGGTTCTAAACTTGTTCCGAAACATACGTAAACTTGTTCCAAAACAGTTGTGAACTTGATTAAAAACAGTTGGAGTTTAAAAACGTTGTAAACTTGTTCCAAATTAGTTGTAAACTTGTTCCTAATTAGTTGTAAACTTTTTCCAAAATAGTTGTAAACTTGTTTTAAAACATTCTTGAACTTTAAAAAAAAAAAATTGGTAACTTGTTCCAAACCAGTTGTAAACTTGTTCAAAAACAGTTGTGAACTTGTTCCAAAACAGTTGTGAACTAGTTTCAAAACAGTTTTAAACCTGTTTTAAAGCAGTTGTAAGATTGTTCCAAAACAGGTGTAAACTTGTTTCAAAACAGTTATGAACTTGTTTTAAAACAGTTGGAAAGCTTGTTTAAAAAAATTTTAAACTTGTTCCAAACCAGTTGTAAACTTGTTCCGAAACAGTTGTAAACTTGTTTTAAAACAGTTAGAAAATTTGTTCCGAAACAGTTGTAAACTTGTTTCAAACTAGTTCTAAACTTGTTCCAAAACAGTTGTGAACTTGTTTTAAAACAGTTGTGAACTTGTTTTAAAACAGTTGAAGAACTTGTTTTAACACAGTTGCAAACTTGTTCCGAACTAGTTCTTAACTTGTTCCTAACTAGTTCTGAACTTGTTCCTAACTAGTTCTGAACTTGTTCCTAACTAGTTCTGAACTTGTTCCTAACTAGTTCTGAACTTGTTCCTAACTAGTTCTGAACTTGTTCCTAACTAGTTCTGAACTTGTTCCTAACTAGTTCTAAACTTGTTCCAAAACAGTTGTGAACTTGTTTAAAAACAGTTGTGAACTTGTTTCAAACTAGTTCTGAACTTGTTTTGTAAACTTGTTCCAAACTAGATTTGAACTTGTTCCAAACTAGTTCTAAACTTGTTCCAAAACAGTTTTGAACTAGTTTCAAAACATATGTAAACTTGTTCCAAAACAGTTGTAAACTTGTTCCAAAATAGTTGTAAACTCGTTTAAAAACATTCTTGAACTTGTTTAAAAAATTTTAAACTTGTTCAAAACCAGTTGTATACTTGTTCCAAAACAGTTGTTAACTTGTTTTAAAGCAGTTGTTAACTTGTTCCAAACTAGTTCCAAACTTGTTCCGAAACAGTTGTAAACTTGTTCCAAACTAGTTCTAAACTTGTTCCAAAACAGTTGTAAACTTGTTTTAAAACAGTTGTGAACTTGTTTTAAAACAGTTGTGAACTTGTTCCAACCTAGTTCTGAACTTGTTCCAAACTAGTTCTGAAATTGTTTCAAAACAGTTGTTAACTTGTTCAAAAACAGTTTTAATCTTGTTTTAAAACAGTTGTAAACTTGTTCCAACCCAGTTGTAAACTTGTTCCAAAACAGTTGTGAACTAGTTTCAAAACAGTTGTAACCTTGTTCCAAAACAGTTGTAAACTTGATCTCAAACAGTTGTAAACCAATTCCAACCTGGTTTTAAACTTGTTCCGAAACAGTTGTAAACTTGTTCCAAACTAGTTCTAAACTTGTTCCAAAACAGTTTTGAACTAGCTTTAAACAGTTGTAAACTTGTTCCGAAACAGTTGTAAACTTGTTTCAAAACAGTTATGAGTTTGTTTTAAAACATTTGGAAAACTTGTTTAAATATAATTGTAAACTTGTTCTAAACAAGTTGTAAACTTGTTTTGAAACAGTTGTAAACTTAATTTAAAACAGTTAGAAAACTTGTTCCGAAACAGTTGTAAACTTGTTTCGAAACAGTTGTAAACTTGTTCCGAAACAATTTTAAACCTGTTCCAACCTGGTTCTAAACTTGTTCCGAAACAGTTGTAAACTTGTTCCGAAACATTTTTTAACCTGTTCCAACCTGGTTCTAAACTTGTTCCGAAACAGTTGTAAACTTGTTCCAAACTAGTTCTACACTTGTTCCAAAACAGTTTTGAACTAGTTCCAAAACATATGTAAACTTGTTTTAAAACAGTTGTGAACTTGTTTGAAAACAATTGGAAAACTTGTTTAAAACAGTTGTTAACCTGTTCCAAATTAGTTATAAACTCGTTCCTAATTAGTTGAAAACTTTTTCCAATATAGTTGTAAACTTGTTTAAAAACATTCTTGAACTTATTTCAAAAAAATTGTTAACTTGTTCCAAACCAGTTGTAAACTTGTTTTAAAACAGTTAGAAAACTTGTTCCGAAACAGTTGTAAACTTGTTCTAAACTAGTTCTAAACTTGTTCCAAAACAGTTGTGAACTTGTTTTAAAACCGTTGTGTACTTGTTTTAAAAAAATTGTGAACCTGTTTCAAACTAGTTCTGAACTTGTTTTAAAACAGTTGAAGAACTTGTTTTAACACGGTTGCAAACTTGTTCCAAACTAGTTCTGAACTTGTTCCTAACTAGTTCTAAACTTGTTCCTAACTAGTTCTGAACTTGTTTTCAAACAGTTGTGAACTTGTTTCAAAACAGTTGTAAACTTGTTTTAAAACAGTTGTAAACTTGTTTTAAAACAGTTGTAAACTTGTTCCAGAACAGTTGTAAACTTATTCCGAAACAATTGTTAACTCGTTTTAAAACAGTTGTGACCTTGCTTTAAAACAGTTATGATTTTAGTTTCAAATAGTTGTAAACTAGATCCAAAACAGTTATAAACTTGTTTTAAAACAGTTGGAAAACTTTTTTTTTAAAGTTAGAAAACTTGTTCTGAAACAGTTGTAAACTCGTTTCGAAACTTGTTCCGAAACAATTTTAATCCTGTTCCAACCTGGTTCTAAACTTGTTCCGAAACATACGTAAACTTGTTCCAAAACAGTTGTGAACTTGATTAAAAACAGTTGGAGTTTAAAAACGTTGTAAACTTGTTCCAAATTAGTTGTAAACTTGTTCCTAATTAGTTGTAAACTTTTTCCAAAATAGTTGTAAACTTGTTTTAAAACATTCTTGAACTTTAAAAAAAAAAAATTGGTAACTTGTTCCAAACCAGTTGTAAACTTGTTCAAAAACAGTTGTGAACTTGTTCCAAAACAGTTGTGAACTAGTTTCAAAACAGTTTTAAACCTGTTTTAAAGCAGTTGTAAGATTGTTCCAAAACAGGTGTAAACTTGTTTCAAAACAGTTATGAACTTGTTTTAAAACAGTTGGAAAGCTTGTTTAAAAAAATTTTAAACTTGTTCCAAACCAGTTGTAAACTTGTTCCGAAACAGTTGTAAACTTGTTTTAAAACAGTTAGAAAATTTGTTCCGAAACAGTTGTAAACTTGTTTCAAACTAGTTCTAAACTTGTTCCAAAACAGTTGTGAACTTGTTTTAAAACAGTTGTGAACTTGTTTTAAAACAGTTGAAGAACTTGTTTTAACACAGTTGCAAACTTGTTCCGAACTAGTTCTTAACTTGTTCCTAACTAGTTCTGAACTTGTTCCTAACTAGTTCTGAACTTGTTCCTAACTAGTTCTGAACTTGTTCCTAACTAGTTCTGAACTTGTTCCTAACTAGTTCTAAACTTGTTCCAAAACAGTTGTGAACTTGTTTAAAAACAGTTGTGAACTTGTTTCAAACTAGTTCTGAACTTGTTTTGTAAACTTGTTCCAAACTAGATTTGAACTTGTTCCAAACTAGTTCTAAACTTGTTCCAAAACAGTTTTGAACTAGTTTCAAAACATATGTAAACTTGTTCCAAAACAGTTGTAAACTTGTTCCAAAATAGTTGTAAACTCGTTTAAAAACATTCTTGAACTTGTTTAAAAAATTGTAAACTTGTTCCAAACCAGTTGTATACTTGTTCCAAAACAGTTGATAACTTGTTTTAAAGCAGTTGTTAACTTGTTCCAAACTAGTTCCAAACTTGTTCCGAAACAGTTGTAAACTTGTTCCAAACTAGTTCTAAACTTGTTCCAAAACAGTTGTAAACTTGTTTTAAAACAGTTGTGAACTTGTTTTAAAACAGTTGTGAACTTGTTCCAACCTAGTTCTGAACTTGTTCCAAACTAGTTCTGAAATTGTTTCAAAACAGTTGTTAACTTGTTCAAAAACAGTTTTAAACTTGTTTTAAAACAGTTGTAAACTTGTTCCAACCCAGTTGTAAACTTGTTCCAAAACAGTTGTGAACTAGTTTCAAAACAGTTGTAACCTTGTTCCAAAACAGTTGTAAACTTGATCTCAAACAGTTGTAAACCTGTTCCAACCTGGTTTTAAACTTGTTCCGAAACAGTTGTAAACTTGTTCCAAACTAGTTCTAAACTTGTTCCAAAACAGTTTTGAACTAGCTTTAAACAGTTGTAAACTTGTTCCGAAACAGTTGTAAACTTGTTTCAAAACAGTTATGAATTTGTTTTAAAACATTTGGAAAACTTGTTTAAATATAATTGTAAACTTGTTCTAAACAAGTTGTAAACTTGTT
Source organism: Macrosteles quadrilineatus (assembly GCF_028750875.1). Taxonomy (NCBI): domain Eukaryota; kingdom Metazoa; phylum Arthropoda; class Insecta; order Hemiptera; family Cicadellidae; genus Macrosteles; species Macrosteles quadrilineatus. The sequence continues at coordinate 36,580,211 of NW_026542597.1, read as the reverse complement.
ATGAAACAGTTGTAAACTTAATTTAAAACAGTTAGAAAACTTGTTCCGAAACAGTTGTAAACTTGTTTCGAAACAGTTGTAAACTTGTTCCGAAACAATTTTAAACCTGTTCCAACCTGGTTCTAAACTTGTTCCGAAACAGTTGTAAACTTGTTCCGAAACATTTTTTAACCTGTTCCAACCTGGTTCTAAACTTGTTCCGAAACAGTTGTAAACTTGTTCCAAACTAGTTCTACACTTGTTCCAAAACAGTTTTGAACTAGTTCCAAAACATATGTAAACTTGTTTTAAAACAGTTGTGAACTTGTTTGAAAACAATTGGAAAACTTGTTTAAAACAGTTGTTAACTTGTTCCAAATTAGTTATAAACTCGTTCCTAATTAGTTGAAAACTTTTTCCAATATAGTTGTAAACTTGTCTAAAAACATTCTTGAACTTATTTCACAAAAAATTTTTAACTTGTTCCAAACCAGTTGTAAACTTGTTTTAAAACAGTTAGAAAACTTGTTCCGAAACAGTTGTAAACTTGTTCTAAACTAGTTCTAAACTTGTTCCAAAACAGTTGTGAACTTGTTTTAAAACCGTTGTGTACTTGTTTTAAAAAAATTGTGAACCTGTTTCAAACTAGTTCTGAACTTGTTTTAAAACAGTTGAAGAACTTGTTTTAACACGGTTGCAAACTTGTTCCAAACTAGTTCTGAACTTGTTCCTAACTAGTTCTAAACTTGTTCCTAACTAGTTCTGAACTTGTTTTCAAACAGTTGTGAACTTGTTTCAAAACAGTTGTAAACTTGTTTTAAAACAGTTGTAAACTTGTTTTAAAACAGTTGTAAACTTGTTCCAGAACAGTTGTAAACTTATTCCGAAACAATTGTTAACTCGTTTTAAAACAGTTGTGACCTTGCTTTAAAACAGTTATGATTTTAGTTTCAAATAGTTGTAAACTAGATCCAAAACAGTTATAAACTTGTTTTAAACAGTTGGAAAACTTTTTTTTTAAAGTTAGAAAACTTGTTCTGAAACAGTTGTAAACTCGTTTCGAAACTTGTTCCGAAACAATTTTAATCCTGTTCCAACCTGGTTCTAAACTTGTTCCGAAACATACGTAAACTTGTTCCAAAACAGTTTTGAACTTGATTAAAAACAGTTGGAGTTTAAAAACGTTGTAAACTTGTTCCAAATTAGTTGTAAACTCGTTCCTAATTAGTTGTAAACTTTTTCCAAAATAGTTGTAAACTTGTTTTAAAACATTCTTGAACTTTAAAAAAAAAAAATTGGTAACTTGTTCCAAACCAGTTGTAAACTTGTTCAAAAACAGTTGTGAACTTGTTCCAAAACAGTTGTGAACTAGTTTCAAAACAGTTTTAAACCTGTTTTAAAGCAGTTGTAAGATTGTTCCAAAACAGGTGTAAACTTGTTTCAAAACAGTTATGAACTTGTTTTAAAACAGTTGGAAAGCTTGTTTAAAAAAATTTTAAACTTGTTCCAAACCAGTTGTAAACTTGTTCCGAAACAGTTGTAAACTTGTTTTAAAACAGTTAGAAAATTTGTTCCGAAACAGTTGTAAACTTGTTTCAAACTAGTTCTAAACTTGTTCCAAAACAGTTGTGAACTTGTTTTAAAACAGTTGTGAACTTGTTTTAAAACAGTTGAAGAACTTGTTTTAACACAGTTGCAATCTTGTTCCGAACTAGTTCTTAACTTGTTCCTAACTAGTTCTGAACTTGTTCCTAACTAGTTCTGAACTTGTTCCTAACTAGTTCTGAACTTGTTCCTAACTAGTTCTGAACTTGTTCCTAACTAGTTCTAAACTTGTTCCAAAACAGTTGTGAACTTGTTTAAAAACAGTTGTGAACTTGTTTCAAACTAGTTCTGAACTTGTTTTGTAAACTTGTTCCAAACTAGATTTGAACTTGTTCCAAACTAGTTCTAAACTTGTTCCAAAACAGTTTTGAACTAGTTTCAAAACATATGTAAACTTGTTCCAAAACAGTTGTAAACTTGTTCCAAAATAGTTGTAAACTCGTTTAAAAACATTCTTGAACTTGTTTAAAAAATTGTAAACTTGTTCCAAACCAGTTGTATACTTGTTCCAAAACAGTTGTTAACTTGTTTTAAAGCAGTTGTTAACTTGTTCCAAACTAGTTCCAAACTTGTTCCGAAACAGTTGTAAACTTGTTCCAAACTAGTTCTAAACTTGTTCCAAAACAGTTGTAAACTTGTTTTAAAACAGTTGTGAACTTGTTTTAAAACAGTTGTGAACTTGTTCCAACCTAGTTCTGAACTTGTTCCAAACTAGTTCTGAAATTGTTTCAAAACAGTTGTTAACTTGTTCAAAAACAGTTTTAAACTTGTTTTAAAACAGTTGTAAACTTGTTCCAACCCAGTTGTAAACTTGTTCCAAAACAGTTGTGAACTAGTTTCAAAACAGTTGTAACCTTGTTCCAAAACAGTTGTAAACTTGATCTCAAACAGTTGTAAACCTGTTCCAACCTGGTTTTAAACTTGTTCCGAAACAGTTGTAAACTTGTTCCAAACTAGTTCTAAACTTGTTCCAAAACAGTTTTGAACTAGCTTCAAAACAGTGGTAAACTTGTTCCGAAACAGTTGTAAACTTGTTTCAAAACAGTTATGAATTTGTTTTAAAACATTTGGAAAACTTGTTTAAATATAATTGTAAACTTGTTCTAAACAAGTTGTAAACTTGTTATGAAACAGTTGTAAACTTAATTTAAAACAGTTAGAAAACTTGTTCCGAAACAGTTGTAAACTTGTTTCGAAACAGTTGTAAACTTGTTCCGAAACAATTTTAAACCTGTTCCAACCTGGTTCTAAACTTGTTCCGAAACAGTTGTAAACTTGTTCCGAAACATTTTTTAACCTGTTCCATCCTGGTTCTAAACTTGTTCCGAAACAGTTGTAAACTTGTTCCAAACTAGTTCTACACTTGTTCCAAAACAGTTTTGAACTAGTTCCAAAACATATGTAAACTTGTTTGAAAACAGTTGTGAACTTGTTTGAAAACAATTGGAAAACTTGTTTAAAACAGTTGTTAACCTGTTCCAAATTAGTTATAAACTCGTTCCTAATTAGTTGAAAACTTTTTCCAATATAGTTGTAAACTTGTTAAAAACATTCTTCAACTTATTTCAAAAAAATTGTTAACTTGTTCCAAACCAGTTGTAAACTTAATCCAAAACAGTTGTGAACTTGTTTTAAAACAATTAAGCAAAATTTGTTCCGAAACAGTTGTGAACTTGTTTTAAAACAGTTGTAAACGTGTTCCAAATTAGTTCCAAACTTGTTCCGAAACAGTTGTATACTTGTTCCAAACTAGTTCTAAACTTGTTCCAAAACAGTTGTGAACTTGTTTAAAAACAGTTGTGAACTTGTTTCAAACTAGTTCTAAACTTGTTCCAAACTAGATTTGAACTTGTTCCTAACTAGTTCTAAACTTGTTCCTAACTAGTTCTGAACTTGTTTTCAAACAGTTGTGAACTTGTTTCAAAACAGTTGTAAACTTGTTTTAAAACAGTTGTAAACTTGTTTCGAAACTTGTTCCGAAACAATTTTAATCCTGTTCCAACCTGGTTCTAAACTTGTTCCGAAACATACGTAAACTTGTTCCAAAACAGTTGTGAACTTGATTAAAAACAGTTGGAGTTTAAAAACGTTGTAAACTTGTTCCAAATTAGTTGTAAACTTGTTCCTAATTAGTTGTAAACTTTTTCCAAAATAGTTGTAAACTTGTTTTAAAACATTCTTGAACTTTAAAAAAAAAAAATTGGTAACTTGTTCCAAACCAGTTGTAAACTTGTTCAAAAACAGTTGTGAACTTGTTCCAAAACAGTTGTGAACTAGTTTCAAAACAGTTTTAAACCTGTTTTAAAGCAGTTGTAAGATTGTTCCAAAACAGGTGTAAACTTGTTTCAAAACAGTTATGAACTTGTTTTAAAACAGTTGGAAAGCTTGTTTAAAAAAATTTTAAACTTGTTCCAAACCAGTTGTAAACTTGTTCCGAAACAGTTGTAAACTTGTTTTAAAACAGTTAGAAAATTTGTTCCGAAACAGTTGTAAACTTGTTTCAAACTAGTTCTAAACTTGTTCCAAAACAGTTGTGAACTTGTTTTAAAACAGTTGTGAACTTGTTTTAAAACAGTTGAAGAACTTGTTTTAACACAGTTGCAAACTTGTTCCGAACTAGTTCTTAACTTGTTCCTAACTAGTTCTGAACTTGTTCCTAACTAGTTCTGAACTTGTTCCTAACTAGTTCTGAACTTGTTCCTAACTAGTTCTGAACTTGTTCCTAACTAGTTCTAAACTTGTTCCAAAACAGTTGTGAACTTGTTTAAAAACAGTTGTGAACTTGTTTCAAACTAGTTCTGAACTTGTTTTGTAAACTTGTTCCAAACTAGATTTGAACTTGTTCCAAACTAGTTCTAAACTTGTTCCAAAACAGTTTTGAACTAGTTTCAAAACATATGTAAACTTGTTCCAAAACAGTTGTAAACTTGTTCCAAAATAGTTGTAAACTCGTTTAAAAACATTCTTGAACTTGTTTAAAAAATTGTAAACTTGTTCCAAACCAGTTGTATACTTGTTCCAAAACAGTTGATAACTTGTTTTAAAGCAGTTGTTAACTTGTTCCAAACTAGTTCCAAACTTGTTCCGAAACAGTTGTAAACTTGTTCCAAACTAGTTCTAAACTTGTTCCAAAACAGTTGTAAACTTGTTTTAAAACAGTTGTGAACTTGTTTTAAAACAGTTGTGAACTTGTTCCAACCTAGTTCTGAACTTGTTCCAAACTAGTTCTGAAATTGTTTCAAAACAGTTGTTAACTTGTTCAAAAACAGTTTTAAACTTGTTTTAAAACAGTTGTAAACTTGTTCCAACCCAGTTGTAAACTTGTTCCAAAACAGTTGTGAACTAGTTTCAAAACAGTTGTAACCTTGTTCCAAAACAGTTGTAAACTTGATCTCAAACAGTTGTAAACCTGTTCCAACCTGGTTTTAAACTTGTTCCGAAACAGTTGTAAACTTGTTCCAAACTAGTTCTAAACTTGTTCCAAAACAGTTTTGAACTAGCTTTAAACAGTTGTAAACTTGTTCCGAAACAGTTGTAAACTTGTTTCAAAACAGTTATGAATTTGTTTTAAAACATTTGGAAAACTTGTTTAAATATAATTGTAAACTTGTTCTAAACAAGTTGTAAACTTGTTATGAAACAGTTGTAAACTTAATTTAAAACAGTTAGAAAACTTGTTCCGAAACAGTTGTAAACTTGTTTCGAAACAGTTGTAAACTTGTTCCGAAACAATTTTAAACCTGTTCCAACCTGGTTCTAAACTTGTTCCGAAACAGTTGTAAACTTGTTCCGAAACATTTTTTAACCTGTTCCAACCTGGTTCTAAACTTGTTCCGAAACAGTTGTAAACTTGTTCCAAACTAGTTCTACACTTGTTCCAAAACAGTTTTGAACTAGTTCCAAAACATATGTAAACTTGTTTTAAAACAGTTGTGAACTTGTTTGAAAACAATTGGAAAACTTGTTTAAAACAGTTGTTAACCTGTTCCAAATTAGTTATAAACTCGTTCCTAATTAGTTGAAAACTTTTTCCAATATAGTTGTAAACTTGTCTAAAAACATTCTTGAACTTATTTCACAAAAAATTTTTAACTTGTTCCAAACCAGTTGTAAACTTGTTTTAAAACAGTTAGAAAACTTGTTCCGAAACAGTTGTAAACTTGTTCTAAACTAGTTCTAAACTTGTTCCAAAACAGTTGTGAACTTGTTTTAAAACCGTTGTGTACTTGTTTTAAAAAAATTGTGAACCTGTTTCAAACTAGTTCTGAACTTGTTTTAAAACAGTTGAAGAACTTGTTTTAACACGGTTGCAAACTTGTTCCAAACTAGTTCTGAACTTGTTCCTAACTAGTTCTAAACTTGTTCCTAACTAGTTCTGAACTTGTTTTCAAACAGTTGTGAACTTGTTTCAAAACAGTTGTAAACTTGTTTTAAAACAGTTGTAAACTTGTTTTAAAACAGTTGTAAACTTGTTCCAGAACAGTTGTAAACTTATTCCGAAACAATTGTTAACTCGTTTTAAAACAGTTGTGACCTTGCTTTAAAACAGTTATGATTTTAGTTTCAAATAGTTGTAAACTAGATCCAAAACAGTTATAAACTTGTTTTAAACAGTTGGAAAACTTTTTTTTTAAAGTTAGAAAACTTGTTCTGAAACAGTTGTAAACTCGTTTCGAAACTTGTTCCGAAACAATTTTAATCCTGTTCCAACCTGGTTCTAAACTTGTTCCGAAACATACGTAAACTTGTTCCAAAACAGTTTTGAACTTGATTAAAAACAGTTGGAGTTTAAAAACGTTGTAAACTTGTTCCAAATTAGTTGTAAACTCGTTCCTAATTAGTTGTAAACTTTTTCCAAAATAGTTGTAAACTTGTTTTAAAACATTCTTGAACTTTAAAAAAAAAAAAAATTGGTAACTTGTTCCAAACCAGTTGTAAACTTGTTCAAAAACAGTTGTGAACTTGTTCCAAAACAGTTGTGAACTAGTTTCAAAACAGTTTTAAACCTGTTTTAAAGCAGTTGTAAGATTGTTCCAAAACAGGTGTAAACTTGTTTCAAAACAGTTATGAACTTGTTTTAAAACAGTTGGAAAGCTTGTTTAAAAAAATTTTAAACTTGTTCCAAACCAGTTGTAAACTTGTTCCGAAACAGTTGTAAACTTGTTTTAAAACAGTTAGAAAATTTGTTCCGAAACAGTTGTAAACTTGTTTCAAACTAGTTCTAAACTTGTTCCAAAACAGTTGTGAACTTGTTTTAAAACAGTTGTGAACTTGTTTTAAAACAGTTGAAGAACTTGTTTTAACACAGTTGCAATCTTGTTCCGAACTAGTTCTTAACTTGTTCCTAACTAGTTCTGAACTTGTTCCTAACTAGTTCTGAACTTGTTCCTAACTAGTTCTGAACTTGTTCCTAACTAGTTCTGAACTTGTTCCTAACTAGTTCTAAACTTGTTCCAAAACAGTTGTGAACTTGTTTAAAAACAGTTGTGAACTTGTTTCAAACTAGTTCTGAACTTGTTTTGTAAACTTGTTCCAAACTAGATTTGAACTTGTTCCAAACTAGTTCTAAACTTGTTCCAAAACAGTTTTGAACTAGTTTCAAAACATATGTAAACTTGTTCCAAAACAGTTGTAAACTTGTTCCAAAATAGTTGTAAACTCGTTTAAAAACATTCTTGAACTTGTTTAAAAAATTGTAAACTTGTTCCAAACCAGTTGTATACTTGTTCCAAAACAGTTGTTAACTTGTTTTAAAGCAGTTGTTAACTTGTTCCAAACTAGTTCCAAACTTGTTCCGAAACAGTTGTAAACTTGTTCCAAACTAGTTCTAAACTTGTTCCAAAACAGTTGTAAACTTGTTTTAAAACAGTTGTGAACTTGTTTTAAAACAGTTGTGAACTTGTTCCAACCTAGTTCTGAACTTGTTCCAAACTAGTTCTGAAATTGTTTCAAAACAGTTGTTAACTTGTTCAAAAACAGTTTTAAACTTGTTTTAAAACAGTTGTAAACTTGTTCCAACCCAGTTGTAAACTTGTTCCAAAACAGTTGTGAACTAGTTTCAAAACAGTTGTAACCTTGTTCCAAAACAGTTGTAAACTTGATCTCAAACAGTTGTAAACCTGTTCCAACCTGGTTTTAAACTTGTTCCGAAACAGTTGTAAACTTGTTCCAAACTAGTTCTAAACTTGTTCCAAAACAGTTTTGAACTAGCTTCAAAACAGTGGTAAACTTGTTCCGAAACAGTTGTAAACTTGTTTCAAAACAGTTATGAATTTGTTTTAAAACATTTGGAAAACTTGTTTAAATATAATTGTAAACTTGTTCTAAACAAGTTGTAAACTTGTTATGAAACAGTTGTAAACTTAATTTAAAACAGTTAGAAAACTTGTTCCGAAACAGTTGTAAACTTGTTTCGAAACAGTTGTAAACTTGTTCCGAAACAATTTTAAACCTGTTCCAACCTGGTTCTAAACTTGTTCCGAAACAGTTGTAAACTTGTTCCGAAACATTTTTTAACCTGTTCCATCCTGGTTCTAAACTTGTTCCGAAACAGTTGTAAACTTGTTCCAAACTAGTTCTACACTTGTTCCAAAACAGTTTTGAACTAGTTCCAAAACATATGTAAACTTGTTTTAAAACAGTTGTGAACTTGTTTGAAAACAATTGGAAAACTTGTTTAAAACAGTTGTTAACCTGTTCCAAATTAGTTATAAACTCGTTCCTAATTAGTTGAAAACTTTTTCCAATATAGTTGTAAACTTGTTAAAAACATTCTTCAACTTATTTCAAAAAAATTGTTAACTTGTTCCAAACCAGTTGTAAACTTAATCCAAAACAGTTGTGAACTTGTTTTAAAACAATTAAGCAAAATTTGTTCCGAAACAGTTGTGAACTTGTTTTAAAACAGTTGTAAACGTGTTCCAAATTAGTTCCAAACTTGTTCCGAAACAGTTGTATACTTGTTCCAAACTAGTTCTAAACTTGTTCCAAAACAGTTGTGAACTTGTTTAAAAACAGTTGTGAACTTGTTTCAAACTAGTTCTAAACTTGTTCCAAACTAGATTTGAACTTGTTCCTAACTAGTTCTAAACTTGTTCCTAACTAGTTCTGAACTTGTTTTCAAACAGTTGTGAACTTGTTTCAAAACAGTTGTAAACTTGTTTTAAAACAGTTGTAAACTTGTTTTAAAACAGTTGTAAACTTGTTCCAGAACAGTTGTAAACTTATTCCGAAACAATTGTTAACTCGTTTTAAAACAGTTGTGACCTTGCTTTAAAACAGTTATGATTTTAGTTTCAAATAGTTGTAAACTAGATCCAAAACAGTTATAAACTTGTTTTAAAACAGTTGGAAAACTTTTTTTTTAAAGTTAGAAAACTTGTTCTGAAACAGTTGTAAACTCGTTTCGAAACTTGTTCCGAAACAATTTTAATCCTGTTCCAACCTGGTTCTAAACTTGTTCCGAAACATAAGTAAACTTGTTCCAAAACAGTTGTGAACTTGATTAAAAACAGTTGGAGTTTAAAAACGTTGTAAACTTGTTCCAAATTAGTTGTAAACTTGTTCCTAATTAGTTGTAAACTTTTTCCAAAATAGTTGTAAACTTCTTTTAAAACATTCTTGAACTTTAAAAAAAAAAATTGGTAACTTGTTCCAAACCAGTTGTAAACTTGTTCAAAAACAGTTGTGAACTTGTTCCAAAACAGTTGTGAACTAGTTTCAAAACAGTTTTAAACCTGTTTTAAAGCAGTTGTAAGATTGTTCCAAAACAGGTGTAAACTTGTTTCAAAACAGTTATGAACTTGTTTTAAAACAGTTGGAAAGCTTGTTTAAAAAAATTTTAAACTTGTTCCAAACCAGTTGTAAACTTGTTCCGAAACAGTTGTAAACTTGTTTTAAAACAGTTAGAAAATTTGTTCCGAAACAGTTGTAAACTTGTTTCAAACTAGTTCTAAACTTGTTCCAAAACAGTTGTGAACTTGTTTTAAAACAGTTGTGAACTTGTTTTAAAACAGTTGTGAACTTGTTTTAAAACAGTTGAAGAACTTGTTTTAACACAGTTGCAAACTTGTTCCGAACTAGTTCTTAACTTGTTCCTAACTAGTTCTGAACTTGTTCCTAACTAGTTCTGAACTTGTTCCTAACTAGTTCTGAACTTGTTCCTAACTAGTTCTGAACTTGTTCCTAACTAGTTCTGAACTTGTTCCTAACTAGTTCGAAACTTGTTCCAAAACCGTTGTAAACTTGTTCCAAAACCGTTGTAAACTTGTTTAAAACAGTTGTGAACTTGTTTTGTAATCTTGTTCTAAACTAGATTTGAACTTGACCAAACTGGTTCTAAACTTGTTCCAAAACAGTTTTGAACTAGTTTCAAAACATATGTAAACTTGTTCCAAAACAGTTGTAAACTTGTTCCAAAATAGTTGTAAACTTGTTTTAAAGCAGTTGTTAACTTGTTCCAAACTAGTTCCAAACTTGTTCCGAAACAGTTGTAAACTTGTTCCAAACTAGTTCTAAAGTTGTTCCAAAACAGTTGTGAACTTGTTCTAAAACAGATGTGAACTTGTTTTAAAACAGTTGTGAACTTGTTTTAAAACAGTTGTGAACTTGTTTTAAACCAGTTGTGAACTTGTTTTAAAACAGTTGTGAACTTGTTTTAAAACAGTTGTGAACTTATTTCAAACTAGTTCTGAACTTGTTTTAAAACAGTTGAATAACTTGTTTTTAAAAAGTTAGAATACTTGTTCCAAAACAGTTGTAAAGTTGTTCAAAACAGTTGTAAACTTGTTCCGAACCAATTGTAAACCTGTTCCAACCTGGTTCTAAACTTGTTTCGATAGAGTTGTAAACTTGTTCCAAACTAGTTTTAAACTTGTTCCAAAACAGTTTTGAACTAGTTTCAAAACATATGTAAACTTGTTCCAAAACAGTTGTGAACTTGTTTAAAAACAGTTGGAGTTTAAAACAGTTGTAAACTTGTTCCAAATTAGTTGTAAACTTGTTCCTAATTAGTCGTAAACTTTTTCCAAAATAGTTGTAAACTTGCTTTAAAACATTCTTGAACTTTTTAAAAAAATTGGTAACTTGTTCCAAACCAGTTGTAAACTTGTTCAAAAACAGTTGTGAACTTGTTTTAAAATAGTTAGAAAATTTGTTCCGAAACAGTTGTAAACTTGTTCTAAACTAGTTCTAAACTTGTTCCAAAACAGTTGTGAACTTGTTTTAAAACAGTTGTGAACTTGTTTTAAAACAGTTGTGAACTTGTTCCAACCTAGTTCTGAACTTGTTCCAAACTAGTTCTGAAATTGTTTCAAAACAGTTGTTAACTTGTTCAAAAACAGTTTTAAACTTGTTTTAAAGCAGTTGTTAACTTGTTCCAAACTAGTTCCAAACTTGTTCCGAAACAGTTGTAAACTTGTTCCAAACTAGTTCTAAACTTGTTCCAAAACAGTTGTAAACTTGTTTTAAAACAGTTGTGAACTTGTTTTAAAACAGTTGTGAACTTGTTCCAACCTAGTTCTGAACTTGTTCCAAACTAGTTCTGAAATTGTTTCAAAACAGTTGTTAACTTGTTCAAAAACAGTTTTAATCTTGTTTTAAAACAGTTGTAAACTTGTTCCATCCCAGTTGTAAACTTGTTCCAAAACAGTTGTAAACTAGTTTCAAAACAGTTGTAACCTTGTTCCAAAACAGTTGTAAACTTGATCTCAAACAGTTGTAAACCTGTTCCAACCTGGTTTTAAACTTGTTCCGAAACAGTTGTAAACTTGTTCCAAACTAGTTCTAAACTTGTTTCAAAACAGTTTTGAACTAGCTTTAAACAGTTGTAAACTTGTTCCGAAACAGTTGTAAACTTGTTTCAAAACAGTTATGAATTTGTTTTAAAACATTTGGAAAACTTGTTTAAATATAATTGTAAACTTGTTCTAAACAAGTTGTAAACTTGTTATGAAACAGTTGTAAACTTAATTTAAAACAGTTAGAAAACTTGTTCCGAAACAGTTGTAAACTTGTTTCGAAACAGTTGTAAACTTGTTCCGAAACAATTTTAAACCTGTTCCAACCTGGTTCTAAACTTGTTCCGAAACAGTTGTAAACTTGTTCCGAAACATTTTTTAACTTGTTCCAACCTGGTTCTAAACTTGTTCCGAAACAGTTGTAAACTTGTTCCAAACTAGTTCTACACTTGTTCCAAAACAGTTTTGAACTAGTTCCAAAACATATGTAAACTTGTTTTAAAACAGTTGTGAACTTGTTTGAAAACAATTGGAAAACTTGTTTAAAACAGTTGTTAACCTGTTCCAAATTAGTTATAAACTCGTTCCTAATTAGTTGAAAACTTTTTCCAATATAGTTGTAAACTTGTTTAAAAACATTCTTGAACTTATTTCAAAAAAATTGTTAACTTGTTCCAAACCAGTTGTAAACTTGTTTTAAAACAGTTAGAAAACTTGTTCCGAAACAGTTGTAAACTTGTTCTAAACTAGTTCTAAACTTGTTCCAAAACAGTTGTGAACTTGTTTTAAAACCGTTGTGTACTTGTTTTAAAAAAATTGTGAACCTGTTTCAAACTAGTTCTGAACTTGTTTTAAAACAGTTGAAGAACTTGTTTTAACACGGTTGCAAACTTGTTCCAAACTAGTTCTGAACTTGTTCCTAACTAGTTCTAAACTTGTTCCTAACTAGTTCTGAACTTGTTTTCAAACAGTTGTGAACTTGTTTCAAAACAGTTGTAAACTTGTTTTAAAACAGTTGTAAACTTGTTTTAAAACAGTTGTAAACTTGTTCCAGAACAGTTGTAAACTTATTCCGAAACAATTGTTAACTCGTTTTAAAACAGTTGTGACCTTGCTTTAAAACAGTTATGATTTTAGTTTCAAATAGTTGTAAACTAGATCCAAAACAGTTATAAACTTGTTTTAAAACAGTTGGAAAACTTTTTTTTTAAAGTTAGAAAACTTGTTCTGAAACAGTTGTAAACTCGTTTCGAAACTTGTTCCGAAACAATTTTAATCCTGTTCCAACCTGGTTCTAAACTTGTTCCGAAACATACGTAAACTTGTTCCAAAACAGTTGTGAACTTGATTAAAAACAGTTGGAGTTTAAAAACGTTGTAAACTTGTTCCAAATTAGTTGTAAACTTGTTCCTAATTAGTTGTAAACTTTTTCCAAAATAGTTGTAAACTTGTTTTAAAACATTCTTGAACTTTAAAAAAAAAAAATTGGTAACTTGTTCCAAACCAGTTGTAAACTTGTTCAAAAACAGTTGTGAACTTGTTCCAAAACAGTTGTGAACTAGTTTCAAAACAGTTTTAAACCTGTTTTAAAGCAGTTGTAAGATTGTTCCAAAACAGGTGTAAACTTGTTTCAAAACAGTTATGAACTTGTTTTAAAACAGTTGGAAAGCTTGTTTAAAAAAATTTTAAACTTGTTCCAAACCAGTTGTAAACTTGTTCCGAAACAGTTGTAAACTTGTTTTAAAACAGTTAGAAAATTTGTTCCGAAACAGTTGTAAACTTGTTTCAAACTAGTTCTAAACTTGTTCCAAAACAGTTGTGAACTTGTTTTAAAACAGTTGTGAACTTGTTTTAAAACAGTTGAAGAACTTGTTTTAACACAGTTGCAAACTTGTTCCGAACTAGTTCTTAACTTGTTCCTAACTAGTTCTGAACTTGTTCCTAACTAGTTCTGAACTTGTTCCTAACTAGTTCTGAACTTGTTCCTAACTAGTTCTGAACTTGTTCCTAACTAGTTCTGAACTTGTTCCTAACTAGTTCTGAACTTGTTCCTAACTAGTTCTAAACTTGTTCCAAAACAGTTGTGAACTTGTTTAAAAACAGTTGTGAACTTGTTTCAAACTAGTTCTGAACTTGTTTTGTAAACTTGTTCCAAACTAGATTTGAACTTGTTCCAAACTAGTTCTAAACTTGTTCCAAAACAGTTTTGAACTAGTTTCAAAACATATGTAAACTTGTTCCAAAACAGTTGTAAACTTGTTCCAAAATAGTTGTAAACTCGTTTAAAAACATTCTTGAACTTGTTTAAAAAATTTTAAACTTGTTCCAAACCAGTTGTATACTTGTTCCAAAACAGTTGTTAACTTGTTTTAAAGCAGTTGTTAACTTGTTCCAAACTAGTTCCAAACTTGTTCCGAAACAGTTGTAAACTTGTTCCAAACTAGTTCTAAACTTGTTCCAAAACAGTTGTAAACTTGTTTTAAAACAGTTGTGAACTTGTTTTAAAACAGTTGTGAACTTGTTCCAACCTAGTTCTGAACTTGTTCCAAACTAGTTCTGAAATTGTTTCAAAACAGTTGTTAACTTGTTCAAAAACAGTTTTAATCTTGTTTTAAAACAGTTGTAAACTTGTTCCAACCCAGTTGTAAACTTGTTCCAAAACAGTTGTGAACTAGTTTCAAAACAGTTGTAACCTTGTTCCAAAACAGTTGTAAACTTGATCTCAAACAGTTGTAAACCTGTTCCAACCTGGTTTTAAACTTGTTCCGAAACAGTTGTAAACTTGTTCCAAACTAGTTCTAAACTTGTTCCAAAACAGTTTTGAACTAGCTTTAAACAGTTGTAAACTTGTTCCGAAACAGTTGTAAACTTGTTTCAAAACAGTTATGAGTTTGTTTTAAAACATTTGGAAAACTTGTTTAAATATAATTGTAAACTTGTTCTAAACAAGTTGTAAACTTGTTATGAAACAGTTGTAAACTTAATTTAAAACAGTTAGAAAACTTGTTCCGAAACAGTTGTAAACTTGTTTCGAAACAGTTGTAAACTTGTTCCGAAACAATTTTAAACCTGTTCCAACCTGGTTCTAAACTTGTTCCGAAACAGTTGTAAACTTGTTCCGAAACATTTTTTAACCTGTTCCAACCTGGTTCTAAACTTGTTCCGAAACAGTTGTAAACTTGTTCCAAACTAGTTCTACACTTGTTCCAAAACAGTTTTGAACTAGTTCCAAAACATATGTAAACTTGTTTTAAAACAGTTGTGAACTTGTTTGAAAACAATTGGAAAACTTGTTTAAAACAGTTGTTAACCTGTTCCAAATTAGTTATAAACTCGTTCCTAATTAGTTGAAAACTTTTTCCAATATAGTTGTAAACTTGTTTAAAAACATTCTTGAACTTATTTCAAAAAAATTGTTAACTTGTTCCAAACCAGTTGTAAACTTGTTTTAAAACAGTTAGAAAACTTGTTCCGAAACAGTTGTAAACTTGTTCTAAACTAGTTCTAAACTTGTTCCAAAACAGTTGTGAACTTGTTTTAAAACCGTTGTGTACTTGTTTTAAAAAAATTGTGAACCTGTTTCAAACTAGTTCTGAACTTGTTTTAAAACAGTTGAAGAACTTGTTTTAACACGGTTGCAAACTTGTTCCAAACTAGTTCTGAACTTGTTCCTAACTAGTTCTAAACTTGTTCCTAACTAGTTCTGAACTTGTTTTCAAACAGTTGTGAACTTGTTTCAAAACAGTTGTAAACTTGTTTTAAAACAGTTGTAAACTTGTTTTAAAACAGTTGTAAACTTGTTCCAGAACAGTTGTAAACTTATTCCGAAACAATTGTTAACTCGTTTTAAAACAGTTGTGACCTTGCTTTAAAACAGTTATGATTTTAGTTTCAAATAGTTGTAAACTAGATCCAAAACAGTTATAAACTTGTTTTAAAACGGTTGGAAAACTTTTTTTTTAAAGTTAGAAAACTTGTTCTGAAACAGTTGTAAACTCGTTTCGAAACTTGTTCCGAAACAATTTTAATCCTGTTCCAACCTGGTTCTAAACTTGTTCCGAAACATACGTAAACTTGTTCCAAAACAGTTGTGAACTTGATTAAAAACAGTTGGAGTTTAAAAACGTTGTAAACTTGTTCCAAATTAGTTGTAAACTTGTTCCTAATTAGTTGTAAACTTTTTCCAAAATAGTTGTAAACTTGTTTTAAAACATTCTTGAACTTTAAAAAAAAAAAATTGGTAACTTGTTCCAAACCAGTTGTAAACTTGTTCAAAAACAGTTGTGAACTTGTTCCAAAACAGTTGTGAACTAGTTTCAAAACAGTTTTAAACCTGTTTTAAAGCAGTTGTAAGATTGTTCCAAAACAGGTGTAAACTTGTTTCAAAACAGTTATGAACTTGTTTTAAAACAGTTGGAAAGCTTGTTTAAAAAAATTTTAAACTTGTTCCAAACCAGTTGTAAACTTGTTCCGAAACAGTTGTAAACTTGTTTTAAAACAGTTAGAAAATTTGTTCCGAAACAGTTGTAAACTTGTTTCAAACTAGTTCTAAACTTGTTCCAAAACAGTTGTGAACTTGTTTTAAAACAGTTGTGAACTTGTTTTAAAACAGTTGAAGAACTTGTTTTAACACAGTTGCAAACTTGTTCCGAACTAGTTCTTAACTTGTTCCTAACTAGTTCTGAACTTGTTCCTAACTAGTTCTGAACTTGTTCCTAACTAGTTCTGAACTTGTTCCTAACTAGTTCTGAACTTGTTCCTAACTAGTTCTAAACTTGTTCCAAAACAGTTGTGAACTTGTTTAAAAACAGTTGTGAACTTGTTTCAAACTAGTTCTGAACTTGTTTTGTAAACTTGTTCCAAACTAGATTTGAACTTGTTCCAAACTAGTTCTAAACTTGTTCCAAAACAGTTTTGAACTAGTTTCAAAACATATGTAAACTTGTTCCAAAACAGTTGTAAACTTGTTCCAAAATAGTTGTAAACTCGTTTAAAAACATTCTTGAACTTGTTTAAAAAATTGTAAACTTGTTCCAAACCAGTTGTATACTTGTTCCAAAACAGTTGATAACTTGTTTTAAAGCAGTTGTTAACTTGTTCCAAACTAGTTCCAAACTTGTTCCGAAACAGTTGTAAACTTGTTCCAAACTAGTTCTAAACTTGTTCCAAAACAGTTGTAAACTTGTTTTAAAACAGTTGTGAACTTGTTTTAAAACAGTTGTGAACTTGTTCCAACCTAGTTCTGAACTTGTTCCAAACTAGTTCTGAAATTGTTTCAAAACAGTTGTTAACTTGTTCAAAAACAGTTTTAAACTTGTTTTAAAACAGTTGTAAACTTGTTCCAACCCAGTTGTAAACTTGTTCCAAAACAGTTGTGAACTAGTTTCAAAACAGTTGTAACCTTGTTCCAAAACAGTTGTAAACTTGATCTCAAACAGTTGTAAACCTGTTCCAACCTGGTTTTAAACTTGTTCCGAAACAGTTGTAAACTTGTTCCAAACTAGTTCTAAACTTGTTCCAAAACAGTTTTGAACTAGCTTTAAACAGTTGTAAACTTGTTCCGAAACAGTTGTAAACTTGTTTCAAAACAGTTATGAATTTGTTTTAAAACATTTGGAAAACTTGTTTAAATATAATTGTAAACTTGTTCTAAACAAGTTGTAAACTTGTTATGAAACAGTTGTAAACTTAATTTAAAACAGTTAGAAAACTTGTTCCGAAACAGTTGTAAACTTGTTTCGAAACAGTTGTAAACTTGTTCCGAAACAATTTTAAACCTGTTCCAACCTGGTTCTAAACTTGTTCCGAAACAGTTGTAAACTTGTTCCGAAACATTTTTTAACCTGTTCCAACCTGGTTCTAAACTTGTTCCGAAACAGTTGTAAACTTGTTCCAAACTAGTTCTACACTTGTTCCAAAACAGTTTTGAACTAGTTCCAAAACATATGTAAACTTGTTTTAAAACAGTTGTGAACTTGTTTGAAAACAATTGGAAAACTTGTTTAAAACAGTTGTTAACCTGTTCCAAATTAGTTATAAACTCGTTCCTAATTAGTTGAAAACTTTTTCCAATATAGTTGTAAACTTGTCTAAAAACATTCTTGAACTTATTTCACAAAAAATTTTTAACTTGTTCCAAACCAGTTGTAAACTTGTTTTAAAACAGTTAGAAAACTTGTTCCGAAACAGTTGTAAACTTGTTCTAAACTAGTTCTAAACTTGTTCCAAAACAGTTGTGAACTTGTTTTAAAACCGTTGTGTACTTGTTTTAAAAAAATTGTGAACCTGTTTCAAACTAGTTCTGAACTTGTTTTAAAACAGTTGAAGAACTTGTTTTAACACGGTTGCAAACTTGTTCCAAACTAGTTCTGAACTTGTTCCTAACTAGTTCTAAACTTGTTCCTAACTAGTTCTGAACTTGTTTTCAAACAGTTGTGAACTTGTTTCAAAACAGTTGTAAACTTGTTTTAAAACAGTTGTAAACTTGTTTTAAAACAGTTGTAAACTTGTTCCAGAACAGTTGTAAACTTATTCCGAAACAATTGTTAACTCGTTTTAAAACAGTTGTGACCTTGCTTTAAAACAGTTATGATTTTAGTTTCAAATAGTTGTAAACTAGATCCAAAACAGTTATAAACTTGTTTTAAATAGTTGGAAAACTTTTTTTTTAAAGTTAGAAAACTTGTTCTGAAACAGTTGTAAACTCGTTTCGAAACTTGTTCCGAAACAATTTTAATCCTGTTCCAACCTGGTTCTAAACTTGTTCCGAAACATACGTAAACTTGTTCCAAAACAGTTTTGAACTTGATTAAAAACAGTTGGAGTTTAAAAACGTTGTAAACTTGTTCCAAATTAGTTGTAAACTCGTTCCTAATTAGTTGTAAACTTTTTCCAAAATAGTTGTAAACTTGTTTTAAAACATTCTTGAACTTTAAAAAAAAAAAATTGGTAACTTGTTCCAAACCAGTTGTAAACTTGTTCAAAAACAGTTGTGAACTTGTTCCAAAACAGTTGTGAACTAGTTTCAAAACAGTTTTAAACCTGTTTTAAAGCAGTTGTAAGATTGTTCCAAAACAGGTGTAAACTTGTTTCAAAACAGTTATGAACTTGTTTTAAAACAGTTGGAAAGCTTGTTTAAAAAAATTTTAAACTTGTTCCAAACCAGTTGTAAACTTGTTCCGAAACAGTTGTAAACTTGTTTTAAAACAGTTAGAAAATTTGTTCCGAAACAGTTGTAAACTTGTTTCAAACTAGTTCTAAACTTGTTCCAAAACAGTTGTGAACTTGTTTTAAAACAGTTGTGAACTTGTTTTAAAACAGTTGAAGAACTTGTTTTAACACAGTTGCAATCTTGTTCCGAACTAGTTCTTAACTTGTTCCTAACTAGTTCTGAACTTGTTCCTAACTAGTTCTGAACTTGTTCCTAACTAGTTCTGAACTTGTTCCTAACTAGCTCTGAACTTGTTCCTAACTAGTTCTAAACTTGTTCCAAAACAGTTGTGAACTTGTTTAAAAACAGTTGTGAACTTGTTTCAAACTAGTTCTGAACTTGTTTTGTAAACTTGTTCCAAACTAGATTTGAACTTGTTCCAAACTAGTTCTAAACTTGTTCCAAAACAGTTTTGAACTAGTTTCAAAACATATGTAAACTTGTTCCAAAACAGTTGTAAACTTGTTCCAAAATAGTTGTAAACTCGTTTAAAAACATTCTTGAACTTGTTTAAAAAATTGTAAACTTGTTCCAAACCAGTTGTATACTTGTTCCAAAACAGTTGTTAACTTGTTTTAAAGCAGTTGTTAACTTGTTCCAAACTAGTTCCAAACTTGTTCCGAAACAGTTGTAAACTTGTTCCAAACTAGTTCTAAACTTGTTCCAAAACAGTTGTAAACTTGTTTTAAAACAGTTGTGAACTTGTTTTAAAACAGTTGTGAACTTGTTCCAACCTAGTTCTGAACTTGTTCCAAACTAGTTCTGAAATTGTTTCAAAACAGTTGTTAACTTGTTCAAAAACAGTTTTAAACTTGTTTTAAAACAGTTGTAAACTTGTTCCAACCCAGTTGTAAACTTGTTCCAAAACAGTTGTGAACTAGTTTCAAAACAGTTGTAACCTTGTTCCAAAACAGTTGTAAACTTGATCTCAAACAGTTGTAAACCTGTTCCAACCTGGTTTTAAACTTGTTCCGAAACAGTTGTAAACTTGTTCCAAACTAGTTCTAAACTTGTTCCAAAACAGTTTTGAACTAGCTTCAAAACAGTGGTAAACTTGTTCCGAAACAGTTGTAAACTTGTTTCAAAACAGTTATGAATTTGTTTTAAAACATTTGGAAAACTTGTTTAAATATAATTGTAAACTTGTTCTAAACAAGTTGTAAACTTGTTATGAAACAGTTGTAAACTTAATTTAAAACAGTTAGAAAACTTGTTCCGAAACAGTTGTAAACTTGTTTCGAAACAGTTGTAAACTTGTTCCGAAACAATTTTAAACCTGTTCCAACCTGGTTCTAAACTTGTTCCGAAACAGTTGTAAACTTGTTCCGAAACATTTTTTAACCTGTTCCATCCTGGTTCTAAACTTGTTCCGAAACAGTTGTAAACTTGTTCCAAACTAGTTCTACACTTGTTCCAAAACAGTTTTGAACTAGTTCCAAAACATATGTAAACTTGTTTTAAAACAGTTGTGAACTTGTTTGAAAACAATTGGAAAACTTGTTTAAAACAGTTGTTAACCTGTTCCAAATTAGTTATAAACTCGTTCCTAATTAGTTGAAAACTTTTTCCAATATAGTTGTAAACTTGTTAAAAACATTCTTCAACTTATTTCAAAAAAATTGTTAACTTGTTCCAAACCAGTTGTAAACTTAATCCAAAACAGTTGTGAACTTGTTTTAAAACAATTAAGCAAAATTTGTTCCGAAACAGTTGTGAACTTGTTTTAAAACAGTTGTAAACGTGTTCCAAATTAGTTCCAAACTTGTTCCGAAACAGTTGTATACTTGTTCCAAACTAGTTCTAAACTTGTTCCAAAACAGTTGTGAACTTGTTTAAAAACAGTTGTGAACTTGTTTCAAACTAGTTCTAAACTTGTTCCAAACTAGATTTGAACTTGTTCCTAACTAGTTCTAAACTTGTTCCTAACTAGTTCTGAACTTGTTTTCAAACAGTTGTGAACTTGTTTCAAAACAGTTGTAAACTTGTTTTAAAACAGTTGTAAACTTGTTTTAAAACAGTTGTAAACTTGTTCCAGAACAGTTGTAAACTTATTCCGAAACAATTGTTAACTCGTTTTAAAACAGTTGTGACCTTGCTTTAAAACAGTTATGATTTTAGTTTCAAATAGTTGTAAACTAGATCCAAAACAGTTATAAACTTGTTTTAAAACAGTTGGAAAACTTTTTTTTTAAAGTTAGAAAACTTGTTCTGAAACAGTTGTAAACTCGTTTCGAAACTTGTTCCGAAACAATTTTAATCCTGTTCCAACCTGGTTCTAAACTTGTTCCGAAACATACGTAAACTTGTTCCAAAACAGTTGTGAACTTGATTAAAAACAGTTGGAGTTTAAAAACGTTGTAAACTTGTTCCAAATTAGTTGTAAACTTGTTCCTAATTAGTTGTAAACTTTTTCCAAAATAGTTGTAAACTTGTTTTAAAACATTCTTGAACTTTAAAAAAAAAAAATTGGTAACTTGTTCCAAACCAGTTGTAAACTTGTTCAAAAACAGTTGTGAACTTGTTCCAAAACAGTTGTGAACTAGTTTCAAAACAGTTTTAAACCTGTTTTAAAGCAGTTGTAAGATTGTTCCAAAACAGGTGTAAACTTGTTTCAAAACAGTTATGAACTTGTTTTAAAACAGTTGGAAAGCTTGTTTAAAAAAATTTTAAACTTGTTCCAAACCAGTTGTAAACTTGTTCCGAAACAGTTGTAAACTTGTTTTAAAACAGTTAGAAAATTTGTTCCGAAACAGTTGTAAACTTGTTTCAAACTAGTTCTAAACTTGTTCCAAAACAGTTGTGAACTTGTTTTAAAACAGTTGTGAACTTGTTTTAAAACAGTTGAAGAACTTGTTTTAACACAGTTGCAAACTTGTTCCGAACTAGTTCTTAACTTGTTCCTAACTAGTTCTGAACTTGTTCCTAACTAGTTCTGAACTTGTTCCTAACTAGTTCTGAACTTGTTCCTAACTAGTTCTGAACTTGTTCCTAACTAGTTCTGAACTTGTTCCTAACTAGTTCTAAACTTGTTCCAAAACAGTTGTGAACTTGTTTAAAAACAGTTGTGAACTTGTTTCAAACTAGTTCTGAACTTGTTTTGTAAACTTGTTCCAAACTAGATTTGAACTTGTTCCAAACTAGTTCTAAACTTGTTCCAAAACAGTTTTGAACTAGTTTCAAAACATATGTAAACTTGTTCCAAAACAGTTGTAAACTTGTTCCAAAATAGTTGTAAACTCGTTTAAAAACATTCTTGAACTTGTTTAAAAAATTGTAAACTTGTTCCAAACCAGTTGTATACTTGTTCCAAAACAGTTGTTAACTTGTTTTAAAGCAGTTGTTAACTTGTTCCAAACTAGTTCCAAACTTGTTCCGAAACAGTTGTAAACTTGTTCCAAACTAGTTCTAAACTTGTTCCAAAACAGTTGTAAACTTGTTTTAAAACAGTTGTGAACTTGTTTTAAAACAGTTGTGAACTTGTTCCAACCTAGTTCTGAACTTGTTCCAAACTAGTTCTGAAATTGTTTCAAAACAGTTGTTAACTTGTTCAAAAACAGTTTTAAACTTGTTTTAAAACAGTTGTAAACTTGTTCCAACCCAGTTGTAAACTTGTTCCAAAACAGTTGTGAACTAGTTTCAAAACAGTTGTAACCTTGTTCCAAAACAGTTGTAAACATGATCTCAAACAGTTGTAAACCTGTTCCAACCTGGTTTTAAACTTGTTCCGAAACAGTTGTAAACTTGTTCCAAACTAGTTCTAAACTTGTTCCAAAACAGTTTTGAACTAGCTTCAAAACAGTTGTAAACTTGTTCCGAAACAGTTGTAAACTTGTTTCAAAACAGTTATGAATTTGTTTTAAAACATTTGGAAAACTTGTTTAAATATAATTGTAAACTTGTTCTAAACAAGTTGTAAACTTGTTATGAAACAGTTGTAAACTTAATTTAAAACAGTTAGAAAACTTGTTCCGAAACAGTTGTAAACTTGTTTCGAAACAGTTGTAAACTTGTTCCGAAACAATTTTAAACCTGTTCCAACCTGGTTCTAAACTTGTTCCGAAACAGTTGTAAACTTGTTCCGAAACATTTTTTAACCTGTTCCAACCTGGTTCTAAACTTGTTCCGAAACAGTTGTAAACTTGTTCCAAACTAGTTCTACACTTGTTCCAAAACAGTTTTGAACTAGTTCCAAAACATATGTAAACTTGTTTTAAAACAGTTGTGAACTTGTTTGAAAACAATTGGAAAACTTGTTTAAAACAGTTGTTAACCTGTTCCAAATTAGTTATAAACTCGTTCCTAATTAGTTGAAAACTTTTTCCAATATAGTTGTAAACTTGTTTAAAAACATTCTTGAACTTATTTCAAAAAAATTGTTAACTTGTTCCAAACCAGTTGTAAACTTAATCCAAAACAGTTGTGAACTTGTTTTAAAACAATTAAGCAAAATTTGTTCCGAAACAGTTGTGAACTTGTTAAAAAACAGTTGTGAACTTGTTTCAAACTAGTTCTAAACTTGTTCCAAACTAGATTTGAACTTGTTCCAAATTAGTTCTAAACTTTTTCCAAAACAGTTTTGAACTAGTTTCAAAACATATGTAAACTTGTTCCAAAACAGTTGTAAACTTGTTCCAAAATAGTTGTAAACTCGTTTAAAAACATTCTTGAACTTGTTTAAAAAATTGTAAACTTTTTCAAAACCAGTTGTATACTTGTTCCAAAACAGTTGTTAACTTGTTTTAAAGCAGTTGTTAACTTGTTCCAAACTAGTTCTGAAATTGTTTCAAAACAGTTGTAAACTTGTTCAAAAACAGTTTTGAACTTGTTTTAAAACAGTTGTAAACTTGTTCCAACCCAGTTGTAAACTTGTTCCAAAACAGTTGTGAACTAGTTTCAAAACAGTTGTAACCTTGTTCCAAAACAGTTGTAAACCTGTTCCAACCTGGTTTTAAACTTGTTCCGAAACAGTTGTAAACTTGTTCCAAACTAGTTCTAAACTTGTTCCAAAACAGTTTTGAACTAGCTTCAAAACAGTTGTAAACTTGTTCCGAAACAGTTGTAAACTTGTTTCAAAACAGTTATGAATTTGTTTTAAAACATTTGGAAAACTTGTTTAAATATAATTGTAAACTTGTTCTAAACAAGTTGTAAACTTGTTCCGAAACAGTTGTAAACTTAATTTAAAACCGTTAGAAAACTTGTTCCGAAACAGTTGTAAACTTGTTTCGAAACAGTTGTAAACTTGTTCCGAAACAATTTTAAACCTGTTCCAACCTGGTTCTAAACTTGTTCCGAAACAGTTGTAAACTTGTTCCGAAACATTTTTTAACCTGTTCCAACCTGGTTCTAAACTTGTTCCGAAACACTTGTAAACTTGTTCCGAAACAGTTGTAAACTTGTTTTAAAACAGTTAGAAAACTTGTTCCGAAACAGTTGTAAACTTGTTCCAAACTAGTTCTAAACTTGTTCCAAAACAGTTGTGAACTTGTTTTAAAACCGTTGTGTACTTGTTTTAAAAAAATTGTGAACCTGTTTCAAACTAGTTCTGAACTTGTTTTAAAACAGTTGAAGAACTTGTTTTAACACGGTTGCAAACTTGTTCCAAACTAGTTCTGAACTTGTTCCTAACTAGTTCTAAACTTGTTCCTAACTAGTTCTGAACTTGTTTTCAAACAGTTGTGAACTTTTTTCAAAACAGTTGTAAACTTGTTTTAAAATAGTTGTAAACTTGTTTTAAACCAGTTGTAAACTTGTTCCAGAACAGTTGTAAACTTATTCCGAAACAATTGTTAACTCGTTTTAAAACAGTTGTGACCTTGCTTTAAAACAGTTATGATTTTAGTTTCAAATAGTTGTAAACTAGATCCAAAACAGTTATAAACTTGTTTTAAAACAGTTGGAAAACTTTTTTTTTAAAGTTAGAAAACTTGTTCCAAAACAGTTGTAAACTCGTTTCGAAACTTGTTCCGAAACAATTTTAATCCTGTTCCAACCTGGTTCTAAACTTGTTCCGAAACATAAGTAAACTTGTTCCAAAACAGTTGTGAACTTGATTAAAAACAGTTGGAGTTTAAAAACGTTGTAAACTTGTTCCAAATTAGTTGTAAACTTGTTCCTAATTAGTTGTAAACTTTTTCCAAAATAGTTGTAAACTTCTTTTAAAACATTCTTGAACTTTAAAAAAAAAATTGGTAACTTGTTCCAAACCAGTTGTAAACTTGTTCAAAAACAGTTGTGAACTTGTTCCAAAACAGTTGTGAACTAGTTTCAAAACAGTTTTAAACCTGTTTTAAAGCAGTTGTAAGATTGTTCCAAAACAGGTGTAAACTTGTTTCAAAACAGTTATGAACTTGTTTTAAAACAGTTGGAAAGCTTGTTTAAAAAAATTTTAAACTTGTTCCAAACCAGTTGTAAACTTGTTCCGAAACAGTTGTAAACTTGTTTTAAAACAGTTAGAAAATTTGTTCCGAAACAGTTGTAAACTTGTTTCAAACTAGTTTTAAACTTGTTCCAAAACAGTTGTGAACTTGTTTTAAAACAGTTGTGAACTTGTTTTAAAACAGTTGTGAACTTGTTTTAAAACAGTTGAAGAACTTGTTTTAAAACAGTTGAAGAACTTGTTTTAACACAGTTGCAAACTTGTTCCGAACTAGTTCTTAACTTGTTCCTAACTAGTTCTGAACTTGTTCCTAACTAGTTCTGAACTTGTTCCTAACTAGTTCTGAACTTGTTCCTAACTAGTTCTGAACTTGTTCCTAACTAGTTCTGAACTTGTTCCTAACTAGTTCGAAACTTGTTCCAAAACCGTTGTAAACTTGTTCCAAAACCGTTGTAAACTTGTTTAAAACAGTTGTGAACTTGTTTTGTAATCTTGTTCCAAACTAGATTTGAACTTGACCAAACTGGTTCTAAACTTGTTCCAAAAAAGTTTTGAACTAGTTTCAAAACATATGTAAACTTGTTCCAAAACAGTTGTAAACTTGTTCCAAAATAGTTGTAAACTTGTTTTAAAGCAGTTGTTAACTTGTTCCAAACTAGTTCCAAACTTGTTCCGAAACAGTTGTAAACTTGTTCCAAACTAGTTCTAAAGTTGTTCCAAAACAGTTGTGAACTTGTTCTAAAACAGATGTGAACTTGTTTTAAAACAGTTGTGAACTTGTTTTAAAACAGTTGTGAACTTGTTTTAAAACAGTTGTGAACTTGTTTTAAAACAGTTGTGAACTTATTTCAAACTAGTTCTGAACTTGTTTTAAAACAGTTGAATAACTTGTTTTTAAAAAGTTAGAATACTTGTTCCAAAACAGTTGTAAAGTTGTTCCAAAACAGTTGTAAACTTGTTCCGAAACAATTGTAAACCTGTTCCAACCTGGTTCTAAACTTGTTTCGATAGAGTTGTAAACTTGTTCCAAACTAGTTTTAAACTTGTTCCAAAACAGTTTTGAACTAGTTTCAAAACATATGTAAACTTGTTCCAAAACAGTTGTGAACTTGTTTAAAAACAGTTGGAGTTTAAAACAGTTGTAAACTTGTTCCAAATTAGTTGTAAACTTGTTCCTAATTAGTTGTAAACTTTTTCCAAAATAGTTGTAAACTTGCTTTAAAACATTCTTGAACTTTTTTAAAAAATTGGTAACTTGTTCCAAACCAGTTGTAAACTTGTTCAAAAACAGTTGTGAACTTGTTTTAAAATAGTTAGAAAACTTGTTCCGAAACAGTTGCGAACTTGTTTTAAAACAGTTGTTAACTTGGTCCAAACTAGTTCTAAACTTGTTCCAAAACAGTTGTGAACTTGTTTCAAAACAGTTTTAAACCTGTTTTAAGCAGTTGTAAGATTGTTCCAAAACAGGTGTAAACTTGTTTCAAAACAGTTATGAACTTGTTTTAAAACAGTTGGAAAACTTGTTGAAAAAAAAATTTAAACTTGTTCCAAACCAGTTGTAAACTTGTTCCGAAACAGTTGTAAACTTGTTTTAAAACAGTTAGAAAACTTGTTCCGAAACAGTTGTAAACTTGTTCTAAACTAGTTCTAAACTTGTTCCAAAACAGTTGTGAACTTGTTTTAAAACCGTTGTGTACTTGTTTTAAAAAAATTGTGAACCTGTTTCAAACTAGTTCTGAACTTGTTTTAAAACAGTTGAAGAACTTGTTTTAACACGGTTGCAAACTTGTTCCAAACTAGTTCTGAACTTGTTCCTAACTAGTTCTAAACTTGTTCCTAACTAGTTCTGAACTTGTTTTCAAACAGTTGTGAACTTGTTTCAAAACAGTTGTAAACTTGTTTTAAAACAGTTGTAAACTTGTTTCAAAACAGTTGTAAACTTGTTCCAGAACAGTTGTAAACTTATTCCGAAACAATTGTTAACTCGTTTTAAAACAGTTGTGACCTTGCTTTAAAACAGTTATGATTTTAGTTTCAAATAGTTGTAAACTAGATCCAAAACAGTTATAAACTTGTTTTAAAACAGTTGGAAAACTTTTTTTTTTAAGTTAGAAAACTTGTTCCGAAACAGTTGTAAACTCGTTTCGAAACTTGTTCCGAAACAATTTTAATCCTGTTCCAACCTGGTTCTAAACTTGTTCCGAAACATACGTAAACTTGTTCCAAAACAGTTGTGAACTTGATTAAAAACAGTTGGAGTTTAAAAACGTTGTAAAATTGTTCCAAATTAGTTGTAAACTTGTTCCTAATTAGTTGTAAACTTTTTCCAAAATAGTTGTAAACTTGTTTTAAAACATTCTTGAACTTAAAAAAAAAAATTGGTAACTTGTTCCAAACCAGTTGTAAACTTGTTCAAAAACAGTTGTGAACTTGTTCCAAAACAGTTGTGAACTAGTTTCAAAACAGTTTTAAACCTGTTTTAAAGCAGTTGTAAGATTGTTCCAAAACAGGTGTAAACTTGTTTCAAAACAGTTATGAACTTGTTTTAAAACAGTTGGAAAGCTTGTTTAAAAAAATTTTAAACTTGTTCCAAACCAGTTGTAAACTTGTTCCGAAACAGTTGTAAACTTGTTTTAAAACAGTTAGAAAATTTGTTCCGAAACAGTTGTAAACTTGTTTCAAACTAGTTCTAAACTTGTTCCAAAACAGTTGTGAACTTGTTTTAAAACAGTTGTGAACTTGTTTTAAAACAGTTGAAGAACTTGTTTTAACACAGTTGCAAACTTGTTCCGAACTAGTTCTTAACTTGTTCCTAACTAGTTCTGAACTTGTTCCTAACTAGTTCTGAACTTGTTCCTAACTAGTTCTGAACTTGTTCCTAACTAGTTCTGAACTTGTTCCTAACTAGTTCTGAACTTGTTCCTAACTAGTTCTGAACTTGTTCCTAACTAGTTCTGAACTTGTTCCTAACTAGTTCTGAACTTGTTCCTAACTAGTTCTGAACTTGTTCCTAACTAGTTCTAAACTTGTTCCAAAACAGTTGTGAACTTGTTTAAAAACAGTTGTGAACTTGTTTCAAACTAGTTCTGAACTTGTTTTGTAAACTTGTTCCAAACTAGATTTGAACTTGTTCCAAACTAGTTCTAAACTTGTTCCAAAACAGTTTTGAACTAGTTTCAAAACATATGTAAACTTGTTCCAAAACAGTTGTAAACTTGTTCCAAAATAGTTGTAAACTCGTTTAAAAACATTCTTGAACTTGTTTAAAAAATTGTAAACTTGTTCCAAACCAGTTGTATACTTGTTCCAAAACAGTTGTTAACTTGTTTTAAAGCAGTTGTTAACTTGTTCCAAACTTGTTCCGAAACAGTTGTAAACTTGTTCCAAACTAGTTCTAAACTTGTTCCAAAACAGTTGTAAACTTGTTTTAAAACAGTTGTGAACTTGTTTTAAAACAGTTGTGAACTTGTTCCAACCTAGTTCTGAACTTGTTCCAAACTAGTTCTGAAATTGTTTCAAAACAGTTGTTAACTTGTTCAAAAACAGTTTTGAACTTGTTTTAAAACAGTTGTAAACTTGTTCCAACCCAGTTGTAAACTTGTTCCAAAACAGTTGTGAACTAGTTTCAAAACAGTTGTAACCTTGTTCCAAAACAGTTGTAAACTTGATCTCAAACAGTTGTAAACCTGTTCTAACCTGGTTTTAAACTTGTTCCGAAACAGTTGTAAACTTGTTCCAAACTAGTTCTAAACTTGTTCCAAAACAGTTTTGAACTAGCTTCAAGACAGTTGTAAACTTGTTCCGAAACAGTTGTAAACTTGTTTCAAAACAGTTATGAATTTGTTTTAAAACATTTGGAAAACTTGTTTAAATATAATTGTAAACTTGTTCTAAACAAGTTGTAAACTTGTTATGAAACAGTTGTAAACTTAATTTAAAACAGTTAGAAAACTTGTTCCGAAACAGTTGTAAACTTGTTTCGAAACAGTTGTAAACTTGTTCCGAAACAATTTTAAACCTGTTCCAACCTGGTTCTAAACTTGTTCCGAAACAGTTGTAAACTTGTTCCGAAACATTTTTTAACCTGTTCCAACCTGGTTCTAAACTTGTTCCGAAACAGTTGTAAACTTGTTCCAAAACAGTTTTGAACTAGTTCCAAAACATATGTAAACTTGTTTTAAAACAGTTGTGAACTTGTTTGAAAACAATTGGAAAACTTGTTTAAAACAGTTGTTAACCTGTTCCAAATTAGTTATAAACTCGTTCCTAATTAGTTGAAAACTTTTTCCAATATAGTTGTAAACTTGTTTAAAAACATTCTTGAACTTATTTCGAAAAAATTGTTAACTTGTTCCAAACCAGTTGTAAACTTAATCCAAAACAGTTGTGAACTTGTTTTAAAACAATTAAGCAAAATTTGTTCCGAAACAGTTGTGAACTTGTTTTAAAACAGTTGTAAACGTGTTCCAAATTAGTTCCAAACTTGTTCCGAAACAGTTGTATACTTGTTCCAAACTAGTTCTAAACTTGTTCCAAAACAGTTGTGAACTTGTTTAAAAACAGTTGTGAACTTGTTTCAAACTAGTTCTGAACTTGTTTTGTAAACTTGTTCCAAACTAGATTTGAACTTGTTCCAAACTAGTTCTAAACTTTTTCCAAAACAGTTTTGAACTAGTTTCAAAACATATGTAAACTTGTTCCAACCCAGTTGTAAACTTGTTCCAAAACAGTTGTGAACTAGTTTCAAAACAGTTGTAACCTTGTTCCAAAACAGTTGTAAACCTGTTCCAACCTGGTTTTAAACTTGTTCCGAAAAAGTTGTAAACTTGTTCCAAATTAGTTGTAAACTTGTTCCTAATTAGTTGTAAACTTTTTCCAAAATAGTTGTAAACTTGTATTAAAACATTCTTGAACTTAAAAAAAAAAATTGGTAACTTGTTCCAAACCAGTTGTAAACTTGTTCAAAAACAGTTGTGAACTTGTTCCAAAACAGTTGTGAACTTGTTTCAAAAAAGTTTTAAACCTGTTTTAAAGCAGTTGTAAGATTGTTCCAAAACAGGTGTAAACTTGTTTCAAAACAGTTAAGAACTTGTTTTAAAACAGTTAGAAAGCTTCTTTAAAAAAATTTTTAACTTGTTCCAAACTAGTTGTAAACTTGTTCCGAAACAGTTGTAAACTTGTTTTAAAACAGTTAGAAAATTTGTTCCGAAACAGTTGTAAACTTGTTCCAAACTAGTTCTAAACTTGTTCCAAAACAGTTGTGAACTTGTTTTAAAACAGTTGTGAACTTGTTTCAAACTAGTTCTGAACTTGTTTTGTAAACTTGTTCCAAACTAGATTTGAACTTGTTCCTAACTAGTTCTGAACTTGTTCCTAACTAGTTCTGAACTTGTTCCTAACTAGTTCTGAACTTGTTCCTAACTAGTTTTGAACTTGTTCCTAACTAGTTCTGAACTTGTTCCTAACTAGTTCTAAACTTGTTCCAAAACAGTTGTGAACTTGTTTAAAAACAGTTGTGAACTTGTTTCAAACTAGTTCTGAACTTGTTTTGTAAACTTGTTCCAAACTAGATTTGAACTTGTTCCAAACTAGTTCTAAACTTGTTCCAAAACAGTTTTGAACTAGTTTCAAAACATATGTAAACTTGTTCCAAAACAGTTGTAAACTTGTTCCAAAATAGTTGTAAACTCGTTTAAAAACATTCTTGAACTTGTTTAAAAAATTGTAAACTTGTTCCAAACCAGTTGTATACTTGTTCCAAAACAGTTGTTAACTTGTTTTAAAGCAGTTGTTAACTTGTTCCAAACTAGTTCCAAACTTGTTCCGAAACAGTTGTAAACTTGTTCCAAACTAGTTCTAAACTTGTTCCAAAACAGTTGTAAACTTGTTTTAAAACAGTTGTGAACTTGTTTTAAAACAGTTGTGAACTTGTTCCAACCTAGTTCTGAACTTGTTCCAAACTAGTTCTGAAATTGTTTCAAAACAGTTGTTAACTTGTTCAAAAACAGTTTTGAACTTGTTTTCAACAGTTGTAAACTTGTTCCAACCCAGTTGTAAACTTGTTCCAAAACAGTTGTGAACTAGTTTCAAAACAGTTGTAACCTTGTTCCAAAACAGTTGTAAACTTGATCTCAAACAGTTGTAAACCTGTTCCAACCTGGTTTTAAACTTGTTCCGAAACAGTTGTAAACTTGTTCCAAACTAGTTCTAAACTTGTTCCAAAACAGTTTTGAACTAGCTTCAAAACAGTTGTAAACTTGTTCCGAAACAGTTGTAAACTTGTTCCGAAACAGTTGTAAACTTGTTTCAAAACAGTTATGAATTTGTTTTAAAACATTTGAAAAACTTGTTTAAATATAATTGTAAACTTGTTCTAAACAAGTTGTAAACTTGTTCCGAAACAGTTGTAAACTTAATTTAAAACAGTTAGAAAACTTGTTCCGAAACAGTTGTAAACTTGT
The DNA here is from genome assembly GCF_028750875.1 of Macrosteles quadrilineatus. Taxonomy (NCBI): domain Eukaryota; kingdom Metazoa; phylum Arthropoda; class Insecta; order Hemiptera; family Cicadellidae; genus Macrosteles; species Macrosteles quadrilineatus. The sequence continues at coordinate 36,548,840 of NW_026542597.1, read as the reverse complement.
TTCGAAAAAGTTGTAAACTTGTTCCGAAACAATTTTAATCCTGTTCCAACCTGGTTCTAAACATGTTCCGAAACAGTTGTAAACTTGTTCCAAACTAGTTCTACACTTGTTCCAAAACAGTTTGGAACTAGTTTCAAAACATATGTAAACTTGTTTTAAAACAGTTGTGAACTTATTTGAAAACGGTTGGTAAACTTGTTTAAAACAGTTGTAAACCTGTTCCAAATTAGTTGTAAACTCGTTCCTAATTAGTTGTAAACTTTTTCCAAAATAGTTGTAAACTTGTTTAAAAACATTCTTGAACTTATTTCAAAAAAATTGTTAACTTGTTCCAAACCAGTTGTATACTTAATCCAAAACAGTTGTGAACTTGTTTTAAAACAGTTGTAAACTTGTTCCAAACTAGTTCTAATTTTGTTCCAAAACAGTTGTGAACTTGTTTTAAAACAGTTGTGAACTTGATTTAAAACAGTTGTGAACTTGTTTTTGACTAGTTCTGAAATTGTTTTAAAACAGTTAACAAACTTGTTTTAACACAGTTGTAAACATGTTACAAACTAGAGTTGAACTTGTTCCACACTAAATCTGAACTTGTTTTAAACAGTTGTGAACTTGTTTAAAACAGTTGTAAACTTGTTCCAAAACAGTTTTGAACTTGTTTAAAAACAGTTGTAAACTTGTTGCGAAACAGTTGTAAACTTGTTGCGAAACAGTTGTAAACTTGTTCCAACCCAGTTGTAAACTTAATCCAAAACAGTTGTGAACTTGTTTTAAAACAATTAAGCAAAATTTGTTCCGAAACAGTTGTGAACTTGTTAAAAAACAGTTGTGAACTTGTTTCAAACTAGTTCTAAACTTGTTCCAAACTAGATTTGAACTTGTTCCAAATTAGTTCTAAACTTTTTCCAAAACAGTTTTGAACTAGTTTCAAAACATATGTAAACTTGTTCCAAAACAGTTGTAAACTTGTTCCAAAATAGTTGTAAACTCGTTTAAAAACATTCTTGAACTTGTTTAAAAAATTGTAAACTTTTTCAAAACCAGTTGTATACTTGTTCCAAAACAGTTGTTAACTTGTTTTAAAGCAGTTGTTAACTTGTTCCAAACTAGTTCTGAAATTGTTTCAAAACAGTTGTAAACTTGTTCAAAAACAGTTTTGAACTTGTTTTAAAACAGTTGTAAACTTGTTCCAACCCAGTTGTAAACTTGTTCCAAAACAGTTGTGAACTAGTTTCAAAACAGTTGTAACCTTGTTCCAAAACAGTTGTAAACCTGTTCCAACCTGGTTTTAAACTTGTTCCGAAACAGTTGTAAACTTGTTCCAAACTAGTTCTAAACTTGTTCCAAAACAGTTTTGAACTAGCTTCAAAACAGTTGTAAACTTGTTCCGAAACAGTTGTAAACTTGTTTCAAAACAGTTATGAATTTGTTTTAAAACATTTGGAAAACTTGTTTAAATATAATTGTAAACTTGTTCTAAACAAGTTGTAAACTTGTTCCGAAACAGTTGTAAACTTAATTTAAAACCGTTAGAAAACTTGTTCCGAAACAGTTGTAAACTTGTTTCGAAACAGTTGTAAACTTGTTCCGAAACAATTTTAAACCTGTTCCAACCTGGTTCTAAACTTGTTCCGAAACAGTTGTAAACTTGTTCCGAAACATTTTTTAACCTGTTCCAACCTGGTTCTAAACTTGTTCCGAAACACTTGTAAACTTGTTCCGAAACAGTTGTAAACTTGTTTTAAAACAGTTAGAAAACTTGTTCCGAAACAGTTGTAAACTTGTTCCAAACTAGTTCTAAACTTGTTCCAAAACAGTTGTGAACTTGTTTTAAAACCGTTGTGTACTTGTTTTAAAAAAATTGTGAACCTGTTTCAAACTAGTTCTGAACTTGTTTTAAAACAGTTGAAGAACTTGTTTTAACACGGTTGCAAACTTGTTCCAAACTAGTTCTGAACTTGTTCCTAACTAGTTCTAAACTTGTTCCTAACTAGTTCTGAACTTGTTTTCAAACAGTTGTGAACTTTTTTCAAAACAGTTGTAAACTTGTTTTAAAATAGTTGTAAACTTGTTTTAAACCAGTTGTAAACTTGTTCCAGAACAGTTGTAAACTTATTCCGAAACAATTGTTAACTCGTTTTAAAACAGTTGTGACCTTGCTTTAAAACAGTTATGATTTTAGTTTCAAATAGTTGTAAACTAGATCCAAAACAGTTATAAACTTGTTTTAAAACAGTTGGAAAACTTTTTTTTTAAAGTTAGAAAACTTGTTCCAAAACAGTTGTAAACTCGTTTCGAAACTTGTTCCGAAACAATTTTAATCCTGTTCCAACCTGGTTCTAAACTTGTTCCGAAACATAAGTAAACTTGTTCCAAAACAGTTGTGAACTTGATTAAAAACAGTTGGAGTTTAAAAACGTTGTAAACTTGTTCCAAATTAGTTGTAAACTTGTTCCTAATTAGTTGTAAACTTTTTCCAAAATAGTTGTAAACTTCTTTTAAAACATTCTTGAACTTTAAAAAAAAAATTGGTAACTTGTTCCAAACCAGTTGTAAACTTGTTCAAAAACAGTTGTGAACTTGTTCCAAAACAGTTGTGAACTAGTTTCAAAACAGTTTTAAACCTGTTTTAAAGCAGTTGTAAGATTGTTCCAAAACAGGTGTAAACTTGTTTCAAAACAGTTATGAACTTGTTTTAAAACAGTTGGAAAGCTTGTTTAAAAAAATTTTAAACTTGTTCCAAACCAGTTGTAAACTTGTTCCGAAACAGTTGTAAACTTGTTTTAAAACAGTTAGAAAATTTGTTCCGAAACAGTTGTAAACTTGTTTCAAACTAGTTTTAAACTTGTTCCAAAACAGTTGTGAACTTGTTTTAAAACAGTTGTGAACTTGTTTTAAAACAGTTGTGAACTTGTTTTAAAACAGTTGAAGAACTTGTTTTAAAACAGTTGAAGAACTTGTTTTAACACAGTTGCAAACTTGTTCCGAACTAGTTCTTAACTTGTTCCTAACTAGTTCTGAACTTGTTCCTAACTAGTTCTGAACTTGTTCCTAACTAGTTCTGAACTTGTTCCTAACTAGTTCTGAACTTGTTCCTAACTAGTTCTGAACTTGTTCCTAACTAGTTCGAAACTTGTTCCAAAACCGTTGTAAACTTGTTCCAAAACCGTTGTAAACTTGTTTAAAACAGTTGTGAACTTGTTTTGTAATCTTGTTCCAAACTAGATTTGAACTTGACCAAACTGGTTCTGAACTTGTTCCAAAAAAGTTTTGAACTAGTTTCAAAACATATGTAAACTTGTTCCAAAACAGTTGTAAACTTGTTCCAAAATAGTTGTAAACTTGTTTTAAAGCAGTTGTAAGATTGTTCCAAACCAGTTGTAAACTTGTTCCGAAACAGTTGTAAACTTGTTTTAAAACAGTTAGAAAATTTGTTCCGAAACAGTTGTAAACTTGTTTCAAACTAGTTTTAAACTTGTTCCAAAACAGTTGTGAACTTGTTTTAAAACAGTTGTGAACTTGTTTTAAAACAGTTGAAGAACTTGTTTTAAAACAGTTGAAGAACTTGTTTTAACACAGTTGCAAACTTGTTCCGAACTAGTTCTTAACTTGTTCCTAACTAGTTCTGAACTTGTTCCTAACTAGTTCTGAACTTGTTCCTAACTAGTTCTGAACTTGTTCCTAACTAGTTCTGAACTTGTTCCTAACTAGTTCTGAACTTGTTCCTAACTAGTTCGAAACTTGTTCCAAAACCGTTGTAAACTTGTTCCAAAACCGTTGTAAACTTGTTTAAAACAGTTGTGAACTTGTTTTGTAATCTTGTTCCAAACTAGATTTGAACTTGACCAAACTGGTTCTAAACTTGTTCCAAAAAAGTTTTGAACTAGTTTCAAAACATATGTAAACTTGTTCCAAAACAGTTGTAAACTTGTTCCAAAATAGTTGTAAACTTGTTTTAAAGCAGTTGTTAACTTGTTCCAAACTAGTTCCAAACTTGTTCCGAAACAGTTGTAAACTTGTTCCAAACTAGTTCTAAAGTTGTTCCAAAACAGTTGTGAACTTGTTCTAAAACAGATGTGAACTTGTTTTAAAACAGTTGTGAACTTGTTTTAAAACAGTTGTGAACTTGTTTTAAAACAGTTGTGAACTTGTTTTAAAACAGTTGTGAACTTATTTCAAACTAGTTCTGAACTTGTTTTAAAACAGTTGAATAACTTGTTTTTAAAAAGTTAGAATACTTGTTCCAAAACAGTTGTAAAGTTGTTCCAAAACAGTTGTAAACTTGTTCCGAAACAATTGTAAACCTGTTCCAACCTGGTTCTAAACTTGTTTCGATAGAGTTGTAAACTTGTTCCAAACTAGTTTTAAACTTGTTCCAAAACAGTTTTGAACTAGTTTCAAAACATATGTAAACTTGTTCCAAAACAGTTGTGAACTTGTTTAAAAACAGTTGGAGTTTAAAACAGTTGTAAACTTGTTCCAAATTAGTTGTAAACTTGTTCCTAATTAGTTGTAAACTTTTTCCAAAATAGTTGTAAACTTGCTTTAAAACATTCTTGAACTTTTTTAAAAAATTGGTAACTTGTTCCAAACCAGTTGTAAACTTGTTCAAAAACAGTTGTGAACTTGTTTTAAAATAGTTAGAAAACTTGTTCCGAAACAGTTGCGAACTTGTTTTAAAACAGTTGTTAACTTGGTCCAAACTAGTTCTAAACTTGTTCCAAAACAGTTGTGAACTTGTTTCAAAACAGTTTTAAACCTGTTTTAAGCAGTTGTAAGATTGTTCCAAAACAGGTGTAAACTTGTTTCAAAACAGTTATGAACTTGTTTTAAAACAGTTGGAAAACTTGTTGAAAAAAAAATTTAAACTTGTTCCAAACCAGTTGTAAACTTGTTCCGAAACAGTTGTAAACTTGTTTTAAAACAGTTAGAAAACTTGTTCCGAAACAGTTGTAAACTTGTTCTAAACTAGTTCTAAACTTGTTCCAAAACAGTTGTGAACTTGTTTTAAAACCGTTGTGTACTTGTTTTAAAAAAATTGTGAACCTGTTTCAAACTAGTTCTGAACTTGTTTTAAAACAGTTGAAGAACTTGTTTTAACACGGTTGCAAACTTGTTCCAAACTAGTTCTGAACTTGTTCCTAACTAGTTCTAAACTTGTTCCTAACTAGTTCTGAACTTGTTTTCAAACAGTTGTGAACTTGTTTCAAAACAGTTGTAAACTTGTTTTAAAACAGTTGTAAACTTGTTTCAAAACAGTTGTAAACTTGTTCCAGAACAGTTGTAAACTTATTCCGAAACAATTGTTAACTCGTTTTAAAACAGTTGTGACCTTGCTTTAAAACAGTTATGATTTTAGTTTCAAATAGTTGTAAACTAGATCCAAAACAGTTATAAACTTGTTTTAAAACAGTTGGAAAACTTTTTTTTTTAAGTTAGAAAACTTGTTCCGAAACAGTTGTAAACTCGTTTCGAAACTTGTTCCGAAACAATTTTAATCCTGTTCCAACCTGGTTCTAAACTTGTTCCGAAACATACGTAAACTTGTTCCAAAACAGTTGTGAACTTGATTAAAAACAGTTGGAGTTTAAAAACGTTGTAAAATTGTTCCAAATTAGTTGTAAACTTGTTCCTAATTAGTTGTAAACTTTTTCCAAAATAGTTGTAAACTTGTTTTAAAACATTCTTGAACTTAAAAAAAAAAATTGGTAACTTGTTCCAAACCAGTTGTAAACTTGTTCAAAAACAGTTGTGAACTTGTTCCAAAACAGTTGTGAACTAGTTTCAAAACAGTTTTAAACCTGTTTTAAAGCAGTTGTAAGATTGTTCCAAAACAGGTGTAAACTTGTTTCAAAACAGTTATGAACTTGTTTTAAAACAGTTGGAAAGCTTGTTTAAAAAAATTTTAAACTTGTTCCAAACCAGTTGTAAACTTGTTCCGAAACAGTTGTAAACTTGTTTTAAAACAGTTAGAAAATTTGTTCCGAAACAGTTGTAAACTTGTTTCAAACTAGTTCTAAACTTGTTCCAAAACAGTTGTGAACTTGTTTTAAAACAGTTGTGAACTTGTTTTAAAACAGTTGAAGAACTTGTTTTAACACAGTTGCAAACTTGTTCCGAACTAGTTCTTAACTTGTTCCTAACTAGTTCTGAACTTGTTCCTAACTAGTTCTGAACTTGTTCCTAACTAGTTCTGAACTTGTTCCTAACTAGTTCTGAACTTGTTCCTAACTAGTTCTGAACTTGTTCCTAACTAGTTCTGAACTTGTTCCTAACTAGTTCTGAACTTGTTCCTAACTAGTTCTGAACTTGTTCCTAACTAGTTCTAAACTTGTTCCAAAACAGTTGTGAACTTGTTTAAAAACAGTTGTGAACTTGTTTCAAACTAGTTCTGAACTTGTTTTGTAAACTTGTTCCAAACTAGATTTGAACTTGTTCCAAACTAGTTCTAAACTTGTTCCAAAACAGTTTTGAACTAGTTTCAAAACATATGTAAACTTGTTCCAAAACAGTTGTAAACTTGTTCCAAAATAGTTGTAAACTCGTTTAAAAACATTCTTGAACTTGTTTAAAAAATTGTAAACTTGTTCCAAACCAGTTGTATACTTGTTCCAAAACAGTTGTTAACTTGTTTTAAAGCAGTTGTTAACTTGTTCCAAACTTGTTCCGAAACAGTTGTAAACTTGTTCCAAACTAGTTCTAAACTTGTTCCAAAACAGTTGTAAACTTGTTTTAAAACAGTTGTGAACTTGTTTTAAAACAGTTGTGAACTTGTTCCAACCTAGTTCTGAACTTGTTCCAAACTAGTTCTGAAATTGTTTCAAAACAGTTGTTAACTTGTTCAAAAACAGTTTTGAACTTGTTTTAAAACAGTTGTAAACTTGTTCCAACCCAGTTGTAAACTTGTTCCAAAACAGTTGTGAACTAGTTTCAAAACAGTTGTAACCTTGTTCCAAAACAGTTGTAAACTTGATCTCAAACAGTTGTAAACCTGTTCTAACCTGGTTTTAAACTTGTTCCGAAACAGTTGTAAACTTGTTCCAAACTAGTTCTAAACTTGTTCCAAAACAGTTTTGAACTAGCTTCAAGACAGTTGTAAACTTGTTCCGAAACAGTTGTAAACTTGTTTCAAAACAGTTATGAATTTGTTTTAAAACATTTGGAAAACTTGTTTAAATATAATTGTAAACTTGTTCTAAACAAGTTGTAAACTTGTTATGAAACAGTTGTAAACTTAATTTAAAACAGTTAGAAAACTTGTTCCGAAACAGTTGTAAACTTGTTTCGAAACAGTTGTAAACTTGTTCCGAAACAATTTTAAACCTGTTCCAACCTGGTTCTAAACTTGTTCCGAAACAGTTGTAAACTTGTTCCGAAACATTTTTTAACCTGTTCCAACCTGGTTCTAAACTTGTTCCGAAACAGTTGTAAACTTGTTCCAAAACAGTTTTGAACTAGTTCCAAAACATATGTAAACTTGTTTTAAAACAGTTGTGAACTTGTTTGAAAACAATTGGAAAACTTGTTTAAAACAGTTGTTAACCTGTTCCAAATTAGTTATAAACTCGTTCCTAATTAGTTGAAAACTTTTTCCAATATAGTTGTAAACTTGTTTAAAAACATTCTTGAACTTATTTCGAAAAAATTGTTAACTTGTTCCAAACCAGTTGTAAACTTAATCCAAAACAGTTGTGAACTTGTTTTAAAACAATTAAGCAAAATTTGTTCCGAAACAGTTGTGAACTTGTTTTAAAACAGTTGTAAACGTGTTCCAAATTAGTTCCAAACTTGTTCCGAAACAGTTGTATACTTGTTCCAAACTAGTTCTAAACTTGTTCCAAAACAGTTGTGAACTTGTTTAAAAACAGTTGTGAACTTGTTTCAAACTAGTTCTGAACTTGTTTTGTAAACTTGTTCCAAACTAGATTTGAACTTGTTCCAAACTAGTTCTAAACTTTTTCCAAAACAGTTTTGAACTAGTTTCAAAACATATGTAAACTTGTTCCAACCCAGTTGTAAACTTGTTCCAAAACAGTTGTGAACTAGTTTCAAAACAGTTGTAACCTTGTTCCAAAACAGTTGTAAACCTGTTCCAACCTGGTTTTAAACTTGTTCCGAAAAAGTTGTAAACTTGTTCCAAATTAGTTGTAAACTTGTTCCTAATTAGTTGTAAACTTTTTCCAAAATAGTTGTAAACTTGTATTAAAACATTCTTGAACTTAAAAAAAAAAATTGGTAACTTGTTCCAAACCAGTTGTAAACTTGTTCAAAAACAGTTGTGAACTTGTTCCAAAACAGTTGTGAACTTGTTTCAAAAAAGTTTTAAACCTGTTTTAAAGCAGTTGTAAGATTGTTCCAAAACAGGTGTAAACTTGTTTCAAAACAGTTAAGAACTTGTTTTAAAACAGTTAGAAAGCTTCTTTAAAAAAATTTTTAACTTGTTCCAAACTAGTTGTAAACTTGTTCCGAAACAGTTGTAAACTTGTTTTAAAACAGTTAGAAAATTTGTTCCGAAACAGTTGTAAACTTGTTCCAAACTAGTTCTAAACTTGTTCCAAAACAGTTGTGAACTTGTTTTAAAACAGTTGTGAACTTGTTTCAAACTAGTTCTGAACTTGTTTTGTAAACTTGTTCCAAACTAGATTTGAACTTGTTCCTAACTAGTTCTGAACTTGTTCCTAACTAGTTCTGAACTTGTTCCTAACTAGTTCTGAACTTGTTCCTAACTAGTTTTGAACTTGTTCCTAACTAGTTCTGAACTTGTTCCTAACTAGTTCTAAACTTGTTCCAAAACAGTTGTGAACTTGTTTAAAAACAGTTGTGAACTTGTTTCAAACTAGTTCTGAACTTGTTTTGTAAACTTGTTCCAAACTAGATTTGAACTTGTTCCAAACTAGTTCTAAACTTGTTCCAAAACAGTTTTGAACTAGTTTCAAAACATATGTAAACTTGTTCCAAAACAGTTGTAAACTTGTTCCAAAATAGTTGTAAACTCGTTTAAAAACATTCTTGAACTTGTTTAAAAAATTGTAAACTTGTTCCAAACCAGTTGTATACTTGTTCCAAAACAGTTGTTAACTTGTTTTAAAGCAGTTGTTAACTTGTTCCAAACTAGTTCCAAACTTGTTCCGAAACAGTTGTAAACTTGTTCCAAACTAGTTCTAAACTTGTTCCAAAACAGTTGTAAACTTGTTTTAAAACAGTTGTGAACTTGTTTTAAAACAGTTGTGAACTTGTTCCAACCTAGTTCTGAACTTGTTCCAAACTAGTTCTGAAATTGTTTCAAAACAGTTGTTAACTTGTTCAAAAACAGTTTTGAACTTGTTTTCAACAGTTGTAAACTTGTTCCAACCCAGTTGTAAACTTGTTCCAAAACAGTTGTGAACTAGTTTCAAAACAGTTGTAACCTTGTTCCAAAACAGTTGTAAACTTGATCTCAAACAGTTGTAAACCTGTTCCAACCTGGTTTTAAACTTGTTCCGAAACAGTTGTAAACTTGTTCCAAACTAGTTCTAAACTTGTTCCAAAACAGTTTTGAACTAGCTTCAAAACAGTTGTAAACTTGTTCCGAAACAGTTGTAAACTTGTTCCGAAACAGTTGTAAACTTGTTTCAAAACAGTTATGAATTTGTTTTAAAACATTTGAAAAACTTGTTTAAATATAATTGTAAACTTGTTCTAAACAAGTTGTAAACTTGTTCCGAAACAGTTGTAAACTTAATTTAAAACAGTTAGAAAACTTGTTCCGAAACAGTTGTAAACTTGTTTCGAAAAAGTTGTAAACTTGTTCCGAAACAATTTTAATCCTGTTCCAACCTGGTTCTAAACATGTTCCGAAACAGTTGTAAACTTGTTCCAAACTAGTTCTACACTTGTTCCAAAACAGTTTGGAACTAGTTTCAAAACATATGTAAACTTGTTTTAAAACAGTTGTGAACTTATTTGAAAACGGTTGGTAAACTTGTTTAAAACAGTTGTAAACCTGTTCCAAATTAGTTGTAAACTCGTTCCTAATTAGTTGTAAACTTTTTCCAAAATAGTTGTAAACTTGTTTAAAAACATTCTTGAACTTATTTCAAAAAAATTGTTAACTTGTTCCAAACCAGTTGTATACTTAATCCAAAACAGTTGTGAACTTGTTTTAAAACAGTTGTAAACTTGTTCCAAACTAGTTCTAATTTTGTTCCAAAACAGTTGTGAACTTGTTTTAAAACAGTTGTGAACTTGATTTAAAACAGTTGTGAACTTGTTTTTGACTAGTTCTGAAATTGTTTTAAAACAGTTAACAAACTTGTTTTAACACAGTTGTAAACATGTTACAAACTAGAGTTGAACTTGTTCCACACTAAATCTGAACTTGTTTTAAACAGTTGTGAACTTGTTTAAAACAGTTGTAAACTTGTTCCAAAACAGTTTTGAACTTGTTTAAAAACAGTTGTAAACTTGTTGCGAAACAGTTGTAAACTTGTTGCGAAACAGTTGTAAACTTGTTCCAACCCAGTTGTAAACTTGTTCCAAAACAGTTGTGAAATAGTTTCAAAACAGTTGTTAACGTGTTCCAAAACAGTTGTAAAACATTTATAAAACTTGTTCCGAAACAAATATAAACTTTTTCCGAAACAGTTGTAAACTTGTTCCAGACTAGTTCCAAACTTGTTCCGAAACAGTTGTAAACTTGTTCCCAACTAGTTCAAAAACTTGTTCCAAAACAGTTTTGAACTAGTTTCAAAACATATTTAAACTTGTTCCAAAACCGTTGTAAACTTGTTCCAAAACCGTTGTGAACTTGTCCCAAACCAGTTGTAAACTTGTTCCAAAATAGTTGTGAACTTGATTTAAAACATTTATAAAACTTGTTCCGAAACAAATATAAACTTTTTCCGAAACAGTTGTAAACTTGTTCCAGACTAGTTCTAAACTTGTTCTGAAACAGTTGTAAACTTGTTCCCAACTAGTTCAAAAACTTGTTCGAAAACTGTTTTGAACTAGTTTCAAAACATATTTAAACTTGTTCCAAAACCGTTGTAAACTTGTTCCAAAACAGTTGTAAACTTGTTCCAAAACCGTTGTGAACTTGTTCCAAACCAGTTGTAAACTTGTTCCAAAATAGTTGTGAACTTGATTTAAAACATTTATAAAACTTGTTCCGAAACAAATATAAACTTTTTCCGAAACAGTTGTAAACTTGTTCCAGACTAGTTCCAAACTTGTTCCGAAACAGTTGTAAACTTCTTCCCAACTAGTTCAAAAACTTGTTCCAAAACAGTTTTGAATTGTCTTCAAAACATATTTAAACTTGTTCCAAAACCGTTGTAAACTTGTTCCAAAACAGTTGTGAACTTGTTTCAAAACAGTTGTGAACTTATTTCAAACTAGTTCTGAACTTGTTTTAAAACAGTTGAATAACTTGTTTTAACACAGTTTTGCACTTGTTTCAAACTAGTTCTGAACTTGTTTTGTAAACTTGTTCCAAACTAGATTTGAACTTGACCAAACTGGTTCTAAACTTGTTCCAAAACAGTTTTGAACTAGTTTCAAAACATATGTAAACTTGTTCCAAAACAGTTGTAAACTTGTTCCAAAATAGTTGTAAACTTGTTTTAAAGCAGTTGTTAACTTGTTCCAAACTAGTTCCAAACTTGTTCCGAAACAGTTGTAAACTTGTTCCAAACTAGTTCTAAAGTTGTTCCAAAACAGTTGTGAACTTGTTCTAAAACAGATGTGAACTTGTTTTAAAACAGTTGTGAACTTGTTTTAAAACAGTTGTGAACTTGTTTCAAAACAGTTGTAAACTTGTTTTAAAACAGTTGTAAACTTGTTCCAGAACAGTTGTAAACTTATTCCGAAACAATTGTTAACTCGTTTTAAAACAGTTGTGAACTTATTTCAAACTAGTTCTGAACTTGTTTTAAAACAGTTGAATAACTTGTTTTTAAAAAGTTAGAATACTTGTTCCAAAACAGTTGTAAAGTTGTTCCGAAACAGTTGTAAACTTGTTCCGAAACAATTGTAAACCTGTTCCAACCTGGTTCGAAACTTGTTTCGATAGAGTTGTAAACTTGTTCCAAACTAGCTTTAAACTTGTTCCAAAACAGTTTTGAACTAGTTTCAAAACATATGTAAACTTGTTCCAAAACAGTTGTGAACTTGTTTAAAAACAGTTGGAGTTTAAAACAGTTGTAAACTTGTTCCAAATTAGTTGTAAACTTGTTCCAAAACAGTTGTGAACTTGTTTAAAAACAGTTGGAGTTTAAAACAGTTGTAAACTTGTTCCAAATTAGTTGTAAACTTGTTCCTAATTAGTTGTAAACTTTTTCCAAAATAGTTGTAAACTTGCTTTAAAACATTCTTGAACTTTTTAAAAAAAAATTGGTAACTTGTTCCAAACCAGTTGTAAACTTGTTCAAAAACAGTTTTGAACTTGTTTTAAAATAGTTAGAAAACTTGTTCCGAAACAGTTGCGAACTTGTTTTAAAACAGTTGTTAACTTGGTCTAAACTAGTTCTAAACTTGTTCCAAAACAGTTGTGAACTTGTTTCAAAACAGTTATAAACCTGTTTTAAGCAGTTGTAAGATTGTTCCAAAACAGGTGTAAACTCGTTTCAAAACAGTTATGAACTTGTTTTAAAACAGTTGGAAAACTTGTTGAAAAAAAATTTAAACTTGTTCCAAACCAGTTGTAAACTTGTTCCGAAACAGTTGTAAACTTGTTTTAAAACAGTTAGAAAACTTGTTCCGAAACAGTTGTAAACTTGTTCCAAACTAGTTCTAAACTTGTTCCAAAACAGTTGTGAACTTGTTTTAAAACCGTTGTGTACTTGTTTAAAAGAAATTGTGAACTTGTTTCAAACGAGTTCTGAACTTGTTTTAAAACAGTTGAAGAACTTGTTTTAACACGGTTGCAAACTTGTTCCAAACTAGTTCTGAACTTGTTCCTAACTAGTTCTAAACTTGTTCCTAACTAGTTCTGAACTTGTTTTCAAACAGTTGTGAACTTGTTTCAAAACAGTTGTAAACTTGTTTTATAACAGTTGTAAACTTGTTCCAGAACAGTTGTAAACTTATTCCGAAACAATTGTTAACTCGTTTTAAAACAGTTGTGACCTTGCTTTAAAACAGTTTTGATTTTAGTTTCAAATAGTTGTAAACTAGATCCAAAACAGTTATAAACTTGTTTTAAAACAGTTGGAAAACTTTTTTTTTAAAGTTAGAAAACTTGTTCCGAAACAGTTGTAAACTTGTTTCGAAACTTGTTCCGAAACAATTTTAATCCTGTTCCAACCTGGTTCTAAACTTGTTCCGAAACATACGTAAACTTGTTCCAAAACAGTTGTGAACTTGTTTAAAAACGTTGTAAACTTGTTCCAAATTAGTTGTAAACTTGTTCCTAATTAGTTGTAAACTTTTTCCAAAATAGTTGTAAACTTGTATTAAAACATTCTTGAACTTAAAAAAAAAAATTGGTAACTTGTTCCAAACCAGTTGTAAACTTGTTCAAAAACAGTTGTGAACTTGTTCCAAAACAGTTGTGAACTTGTTTCATAAAAGTTTTAAACCTGTTTTAAAGCAGTTGTAAGATTGTTCCAAAACAGGTGTAAACTTGTTTCAAAACAGTTATGAACTTGTTTTAAAACAGTTAGAAAGCTTCTTTAAAAAAATTTTTAACTTGTTCCAAACTAGTTGTAAACTTGTTCCGAAACAGTTGTAAACTTGTTTTAAAACAGTTAGAAAATTTGTTCCGAAACAGTTGTAAACTTGTTCCAAACTAGTTCTAAACTTGTTCCAAAACAGTTGTGAACTTGTTTTAAAACAGTTGTGAACTTGTTTTAAAACAGTTGAAGAACTTGTTTTAACACGGTTGCAAACTTGTTCCGAACTAGTTCTGAACTTGTTCCTAACTAGTTCTGAACTTGTTCCTAACTAGTTCTGAACTTGTTCCTAACTAGTTCTGAACTTGTTCCTAACTAGTTCTGAACTTGTTTTAAAACAGTTGTGACCATGCTTTAAAACAGTTATGATTTTAGTTTCAAATAGTTGTAAACTAGATCCAAAACAGTTATAAACTTGTTTTAAAGCAGTCGGAAAACTTTTTTTAAAAAGTTAGAAAACTTGTTCCGAAACAGTTGTAAACTTGTTCCGAAACAATTTTAAACATGTTCCAACCTGGTTCTAAACTTGTTCCGAAACAGTTGTAAACTTGTTCCAAACTAGTTCTACACTTGTTCCAAAACAGTTTTGAACTAGTTTCAAAACATATGTAAACTTATTTTAAAACAGTTTTGAACTTGTTTGAAAACAGTTGGAAAACTTGTTTAAAACAGTTGTAAACCTGTTCCAAATTAAATAGGCTTAAGGAATGATGGAAACAGGTCCACGACGTAGAGGAAGTGGAGGGAAGTTGCCGAGGCAAACAGTCTGGAGTGTGGGAAATGTCAAGTAACTGTGGAATTATACAACGCCATGCTTAAAAAGGCTTAGGGAATGATGGAAACAGGTCCACGACGTAGAGTAAGTGGAGGGAAGTTGCAAAGGCAAACGGTCTGGAGTGTGGGAAATGTCAAATGACTATAGAATAATACAAAGTCATGCTTAGAAAGGTTTAGGTAATGATGGAAACAGGTCCACGACGTAGAGGATTTGAATGGGAGTTGCAAAGGCAAAAGGTCTGGAGTGTGGGAAATGTTAAGTGACTATGAAAATATATAACACCATGTATATGTCCATTTTTAGATTGAATATTTCTCTATTATCTAGTAAAACTACATTTAAGGTTGTGATGAAGAGTTTAATATAGTATAAACATTACACAAAATGGAAAATTGATAATTACAAGTTTAATTTACAAACGGAAAGCGAATTCACTTATTAGTTATGATGATTATATAATTGTCTAATTGAATTCGATTACCAATTACCATCTCTGTATGAATATACTTTCTTGTGATTTGACAGTATGAGTAAAATATACATTTCAATATTGTGACCACACGTGTTTTATTTTTTATTTCCTTTCCGAAAATTTAATAACACGTACAATGCTGAATAACCAAAAAATCTATAATAATCTTACTCTCTACAAATTTAAAATACTATAAACAAAATGATAAGTAAAAGATATAATTTGAGTAACTCAAACAATTGTGAGAGCAGTAAATATTTAAGCTGAGGGGATTAAGACGATTAATAAGGAACCGTCTTCCGTTACTCCCTCCTTAAATTCCCCTGCACAAAAGCCCCCCCCCCCATCCATTGACAACCTCCCTCGTCATCACGGCAAACAGAAAATCGTCTATTTATGCTCAAAAGGTGATTACTGCTTAAACATTCCTTGCTATTTAAATGGGAATGTTAATCATCACCCTCTCCTCAAATCCAGCGTGGAAAAATATGATTACAATGCTGAATATGTTTTTAAAACCTAATATAAGTTGTTAAATTCTGCACTTCTATAAAGTGTATCGTCATTGTCTAAGACCTGACCTTCCAAGGTTGAAGCTGACCAACATCCTGGCACGTCATGAATAAATGATGAGCCTAGTCCAGGGAGATTCAGAAATTATTCATCTACTCATTTCATCCTAGACCATAAATAGAACATGAGTAACAGTATTCCATTATGTAAAGAATACGTAAATTGTTTCATTTTTGTCCCTGTACATAATATGAGTTTGTTATTCTACTAGTGTTTAATGAAAGAAGGTTCTGGGGATGTGAATAGGCTTGTGTGAAAAGTGAAATTTGCTCAAACATAGCGAGGATAGAATATTCATAGCATTTACAGTAGTTAAAATTTTATTCATAAAATTACTTGTTTAAATTTTTTTTCTATATTAAAGATTTTTTCGAACCGTCGCGATGCTAATTCGCCTACTATAACTAACTCTTAATATAATTCTATGAAATGGCTAGGTAGTTAGTGGATACAGTTTTCGCCTAGCAATAAATTAGGTCGGCCGAATCGATCATGAGAAAATAGCCTTTTGATGGTTTGCAACTGGAACCAGCTGTCCCTTATCATTGGCCTAAATAAATAATCCTGACTAATGAAACAGCTGATTTTAGTCGGTAATAAAGCTGCAGATAAATTTATTATCCTGGCTAATAAAACAGCTCATTTTAGTAGATCATATCACTCCATTTTACACTCATTCTTTGATTGAAATTTGAGTTAAAATACACACCTAAAATGCGTCTTCATCTTATATTGATAATGAAGATATATCTTTTTTAAAACATACTGATTTTTGAATATTTATTCGTTTCGACAAATGGGTAACACAAAAAGCAACAAAAAACATAAATTGTTGTTGTATTAACCATAAAAGCAAATACAAATTTAAGTTGTCTATAAATTTGTATGTTTCTCCACAAAACTAAAACACCTTTAACTAAAACCATTGGACTATTGGATACTGGAGTTGTATTAATATTCAAACCTCAAACTCGTGTGGTTTTCTTTAGGAAGAGAGTTAAAAAAAATTCACCGCAGGGGAATCGACATAAACATAGAATGTGCATTATAGTTAATTTAACCTTTTAAAATAAATATTTACCTTACAGAATGATTATCGGGTTAAAAATGGAATGAATGTCTTCAGCAATTTCCAATAACGACGAATATTTTGATGAAATATTAGAGGAAATGGATTGTGCGATCCACTGACCCGGAGACCATTACGAAACATTTCAACTTATGTTTGTATTTATATATTTTACATACATGTTTCCTTGAGCTATGTTTAGTGTAATAATGTTTGTACAATATATGCTATTTTAAAATTTAGTCTAGTAAAATAATAGTGTAGTAATTTTGCACTGTAAAGTTTAATGTTTCTACAGTTAGGAAAGTAAATGCCGAACGAGAAGAAGTAAAACGTTGTCCTTATAATGTGGAAGAAATATTAATTATTATAATATGGCAGTCTTGATAAAAATAAAGAAAAATAAACATTTCAAATCATATTATAGATTGAATTTTTCAAAACGATAGAATCTTATAAAAAAGTCAAACATAAGTCCATCAAACATCAAAACTTGGATTCTAGAGCGCAACCCTATGACAAAATCATTATGAAAACTGGTTATCTTTCCTATTTTTTCATGAATTTTGAGCATGCTGGATTTCAGACTTGTAGATAATCAGAAATTGGAAAATTAGCAGTGAGCAGCTGGTTTATTGGTTATGATGGTGTGAAAGAAGCCTTAGAGCCACTGGCTCAAATCACGCCTATTATTTTGCAGACTCGGTAGGCCTACTTCAGATTCTATATATGGCGTTTGTTTACCTAGAAAATACAAGGCTATGATTCTCTTGACATATTAAATTTTCACTGATTAACCACACTAAAACTGTTTTTGCAGCTATAATTTACCACTGATAGTTAAGTGGGTTGTAGAAGGAATAAATAGTTTACATTAAACATAATAATTGCTGACTACATTGAAGACCAATGATATTTACATACAATGACTTTTTTACCACTATAATATTACAAAACAAAATAATCACGGGTTTTTAAAGAAATATATTTCAGGTAATGTAAGATCATGAAAAAGACTAGGATAAAGCTACATTTTTCCTACACCTGATCAGAAGGGACGCCAAACTTGGCGATTCTACACTCGACCTATTTCAATTTCCACATCGTTGACTTGGCTTCTTTCTGAAACTGAGATGATCCTTCTTCAATATTATTTCATCTTTACCAAATGTAAAGAATAACTTGAGAGATTCGTTACAATCTTATGTGTCTCGTGTTATGATGCCTAGCATATTGTTCCTCAAAATAAATTAATTAAGAAATCAAGTTTTATAACTGCCAAAATAAACCAGACATAATTTACTGCATGAGGTTATCAGCAAATAGCATTTGCAATTTACTTTCAAAGCTGAAGCTTGGTTTATTCGTAGGTTAAGTCTAGTTACAATTGAGCTGTTGGTGACTAATTATTTCACTTAAGTAAAGTGTAAACTTTAAACCTGATGCTTAAATCTTTGGTTACTGCCCTAGGCAATTGACAGTTTACCTAATCGTTTTGATGGGAAATGAATGTGAAGATCCAAATGCACACTTTATGTGAGAAACAGAAACGCTATCTTCAGGTAACCAAAAAAGGTTGTAAATGTAAAAAAGGGAATATTTTTATATATCACGAGGTGTATTTTTTGACATTGTGTACAACATTTTCCAAACTATATATTGATTTTTTTTATTTAAAAAGCCTTTTTCACCTAAAAATGCATTACTTAGAATAAACATTTTGTTTTTGTAATCCCTTAAAGTATACTACTGATATCATAGCAAATTATTCAAATAAGACAGGGAAGTGCAATTATAATAAATATACAGGAAAAAACTGTTATAGAAAATAAATTGATTGAAAAAAATTTTTACTATATAAACCCCAGACTTATTACTATCTCGCTACCACCAGTGAAGTAAAGAGAATCAGAAAGTAGGTTGAGCCTGAAATTGATGTCGGTTGCAAAATCTAGAGAATATCTTATGCTCGGTGGATGTGCTTCGATAAATAATCTATTATCTATTCCTTTATTTGATTTGTGTTCCAGTTTAAAAAAAAATAAAGTAGTTATTTATGAATCTGTCTTTCGTTAGGCGTGTCATTAGGTATTTGCATTGTAAGAATTAACTTTTTAGTGTTTTATGAGTGAACAGTAGAATTAGTTTTCCAGTGGAGTTTAAAGATAACTAGTGAGTCGGTAGTGAGTCGGTAGCTCAGTCGGTAGCGTCGCGGACTTCGGGCCCAAGGCAGCGATGTCGTGGGTTCGGATCCTGGTTACAGCCGATAACATTTGGACGGGCAAATGCAAGGTTAAAAGAGGCCGCCAACCTCTTAAACGTCGTTGGAATCCTGATGTTCGGCAAAGTATAAACCGTACGTCAAAGTATAAACCGTACGGCAAAGTATAAATATGCAGCAATTAGCAGCTTTCTGTACTATAAACAGTATAAGGAAGCCAACTTTGTCGGATGAGTAGGAAATATAATGTTTTAAATCTACGCATTTTCTAATAACTATAGAAAACAATATGCTTGATTAAAACATTTTTAACATTGAATAATCTATATTTAAATCAAGGAAAGTAAGTTTAAAATCTTATTTTCCTAAATAAATCGCTATTGGCTCCGCATTGGACAGGTCTCATGTTACATAATGGTTATCTAAACATCAATTGATTAATAACACTCCATCTCTTGATTAATGGCCTGTCATTAAGAGCTTGTGAAACCAAGCATTAGGTTGGAACTCGTTTTATATCTTACTGCCTTAAGTTTTACATTTTTTACAAAATCAGTAGGTAGTATTCTTATGAAATTTTGAGGAAAGTCCTTTTTGGAATTGTTTAGTATTTCTTTAAACATAATCCTTGACATTAAAGTCGGACGAGGTTGTTTTAGACTGGCTTTACAGGAGTGTGTTCACATGTTGTCTTACACTTTCAAGAACGATGTATGGGAATTATTGGAAGTGATTATTGATTAGTTCACATTGAAAAGGACTTATAGGGGTTAATTTTGTATTAGTCAACTGGAATTCTAACTTAAAAACAACGTTAAGGACTGACTTCTATGTGAGTATTTTTGGACACGTGTCATAACACACTAGTAGTGACTGTATGGTAACCGCTTGCGTTACTTATAGTATTAAAAACAGCTTAGCTACGTAAATATCTTATCATTTACTCAACACTGAGGCAAAATAACTAACAAGATGAGTTGATTTTCTGAACAGCGCGATATACAAAATTATTATTGTTTGGAAAATTATTATTATTATTTTTTTTATTATTTAGTTACTGCGCTTCATGGAAATAAGAGATATATGTCGCTTAAAAAGTATTTGTCCAAGAAAATATAATATTTTAAGATTAATAATTGCAGTAAAACTAGTCTATGAAAAAAACTAAATTATGTAAACCCATTAAAAAGAAAATGAACAGTTTTGAACATATATTAAGTTTAAAGTGAAGTTGAACTTCCATTAAAACTTTAAGTAAGAAAAAGAAGAAATCTAATCATAAAGGCTAATGGTGTGGAAATTCGATCGCATAAAGTTAAAGTGTCTTCCTCAACTGTGTCACCAAAGTAAAATAGAAGTTTGGATATAACTAAGGAGTTATATTGCAATATTATTTAACATACTAAGTTGAAAAACAAAGTACTTTTCATGTGAAGAATTTTTACCATACGTCGCATAATGGGTACCAGACAGGCTTAAAAACAATTACTTAAACCAAATCATACTTACTATATTACTTAGCACTTGGATAGATGAAAACAGTCGTAATCGAAATCTAATGTATCAGATAAACGCTGGCCAAATAGAATAGTTTTATTATTTGTATAAATTTACACTGATTGTTTCTACTCAGATTTACTAACAGAGCAAAAAAAACTTTTTTTAAATTCAATTTTGAATATTATATAACATAAGAAAAAAAATAATGTAACAGAGAGTTATTTTGCAGATAGTTTGATGGTCTGTTCCATCCTATTTCTGGCAATATTTGTTCATGGAGACGCTGTTGCCAAGATACATGTAAATAGTTCTACTTTTACGAGGGTATTGTTACGAGGGCTTCCCATAATGCTCTGGACATTGTTGATCTGGCTTTTTGCGCTGGATAGAAGACGTTTACAATGAAAAAATTTTAAATCTACCAGAAAAACTTATCACTCCGCCTTTTTGCGATTAGGTGATGTTGAAAAAAGTTTTGTACGGTTTTAGCTGGTTGATTACATATAGAAATTTATTTTAAAACATACTTTTAATTAGATGAGTTGCTGGTCTTTGAGGTTAGAGTTACACTAATCGCCAATGGTCTTGACCATTAAAGATGCTTTGGTAACCAGCTGATTTAGATACCTCTTTAAAAGTTTACACCAAATTTTTAAGGTGTATGTACCTAAAACCAGTCCAACATGTACCTACCTGTCTCTAAAACGCAGAAAACATATTTTCAGACAAAAACTTACTCAGGTTTGGTAAAACTGCACTACAGTACATAAAGCAACAAACTTATTTATAATTTAAATCATTTTACGCTTACCTTTTTTTGTAATTTGAAAGGTTCAATTGACAATATCAACTGCAATCAATCTTCGAATCCCCTGTAACCAAAAAGTTTCAATCATATAAGTCACACACTGTGCCTGTAAAGGATTACTTTAGTGTATGTTTCTCTAACTTTAGATAACTACAACCCACTGATAGGCCTAATCCAGCCAAATATGTGTGTGTGAGTACAATGGGTTTTTTTTTTGGCAGATAGACTAACTTGATAGATATAGGAAGGTATGGGGGTTTAGTGAGTGGGAGAAAATTTCGCACCGTTCCTGCCAAACCTCGCATGCGGGGTTGGTTCGGCAGATTGGCCACAACCTAAACCCCAACTCTCACTTGTTAGCTGCGGAGAGCTACCTTCTACCACTGGGTGTTGGTCCACCTACAGAACCAAGTGAGGGGGGCCCTAGACTAAGGTGTAATGCGATCCGTGCCAAGAGTCTTGTGGCACTGGGGGCCTAATATTCAGTGTCTTAACGGAGCCTTCTGGGAACCAGGGGTAACCCAGTCGTACGCACCCCTCACCTCTCTAATCGGGTCACTGGGGAGGTGGACTTAGATACCCGGTATTCGTGAGAACAATGTAGACAAACTGACCCAAATGGAGGAGAAAGGTCTACTGAAATCTGACGATGACGACAAGCTCGCAGAAACCGGAAAGGAACGAAAAACGACTTTCCAGGGGCGAGTTGCAAAGATGGAGGATAGCGGATGCTTTAGCCAAAGGCAAAAAGGTGCTACCCAGAAGTGAGAGGAGGCTGGTGTGGGCTGCCAAGAACCCTAACTCTGCTCCCTGCAAAGCAAGTTCCTCCGGGAACTACGATGCTGGGAAAAAGCAGGGCAAGGGTGGTACCCCCAAAGCTGACTCTAATGAAGCCTCCAGGAAGAAAGGTGGAGCCTGAGCTGACGCAGCCACAAAGGATTGGCTGGTCAAGCAAGTTCAGGAGCTGAGTCCATTCAGGGAAATCTCGCTACGGCTTGCTCCAGCCAGAAACCTTGTGAAAGCTGTGAAGGTATATTTATGTGCCCAGCCCTACAAGGTCTGCGTATGAGATCCCTCGTACGAAAAACGACTTTCCGGGGGCGAGTTGCAAAGATGGAGGATAGTGGATGCTTTTGCCAAAGGCAAAAAGGTGCTACCCAGAAGTGAGAGGAGGCTGGTGTGGGCTGCCAAGAACGCTAACTCTGCTCCCTGCAAAGCAAGTTCCTCCGGGAACTACGATGCTGGGTAAAAGCAGGGCAAGGGTGGTACCCCCAAAGCTGAATCTAATGAAGCCTCCAGGAAGAAAGGTGGAGGCTGTGCTAACGCAGCCACAAAGGATTGCCTGGTCAAGCAAGTTCAGGATCTGAGTCCTTTCAGGGAAATCTCGCTACGGCTTGCCCCAGCCAGAGACCTTGTGAAAGCTGTGAAAGTATATTTATGTGCCCAGCCCTACAAGGTCTGCGTATGAAATCCCTTGGCCTATTGATGGGAGATCAATGGGAAGAACAGGTTACCATAGTCAAAAGGCTCTCACGGTTCACCAAGGACCTGGGATTTGACGGAGAATGAGGACCTGTGAACGAGGGTGCACAATAAGCTGTTCTAGCTGCGATGCAATCCCATGGTAACTTGTAAGCCTGGCCCTCTGTAAAAAAAAACTTGATAGAAAGATTATCTTGAAAATAAATGTTGGGTTAGTCAAACAGAATGTAGTTGTGAGAGCCAGTCACAGAATGTGCTAGTCTCTAAAATTCTGTTTTATACCTTATTTTTTATTGCTGATCAGGTTGATGGGACATAACAGTTGCTACAACTCATCATAACTCATTCCCTAAGTTTGACTTGGTTAAAAGATTGTGTATTTGACTGAATTTATTAATTT
Organism: Macrosteles quadrilineatus; assembly: GCF_028750875.1. Classification (NCBI taxonomy): domain Eukaryota; kingdom Metazoa; phylum Arthropoda; class Insecta; order Hemiptera; family Cicadellidae; genus Macrosteles; species Macrosteles quadrilineatus. The sequence continues at coordinate 36,525,888 of NW_026542597.1, read as the reverse complement.
AGATCAGCGCAATCTGTAGGTAGCTCACATCAACTACGACGATTTTGATAAAAAAGCTGGCTACAAATTTAACATGGGGATGGAATGTCTAGTAAAATTTAACGTGTATATTGATAAAATGTTTAAATTTACAATTCCTATTGTTACATGTTTTGTGTGTTTCAGACACAACATTGGATGTGTGAATAGCTTTGTCAGCCATTAATCACCGTGTTAAACGTTCTTGCATAATTCTAAACACTTTAGTCAATTCTTCAATTTGTAATACAACTGTGTGTTAAGTAAATTTTACCAAGGCAGATGTATTTTCAGTAACCAATTAAAAGCAAGATTATAAAAAATTGGTTAAACCAGCACAAAGGGTTATGGTAATAAAAGAAAAATGATAACCTACTCTTGAGAGAGGAAATATAAGAAAGTAGAAGACCTAAGGCGATGGAAGAGAACAGAGAAGGGGGAACAAGAGAATCCTTTGTGAGCTTCTCCTCACAGCTGTTAGAGGCACATTTACAAGATAATCACCCAATCTAAACCCTAACAGTATTGACCAGCCTCAAACTACAAATAATAGCCCCCCCCCCTGGGTTGCGGTATAAAAATAATTTTATAAGTACCCTACTTGTACAGTGTTTATTACTTTATACAATTATGTGTATGGGTAAACGTTATTTTATCCCTTAGTAGTGGTTTTTACAGTTCTGATCTACCTTATAATGTTCTTTATACTATAAATATAATCGATTGTTCGTTGTCTCCATATAATCCCTTTGGTTTTGAGTAGAATCTTTAAATGCATTCACCTTATCCAAGTGTATCATGTTTGTTCACAAGTTGTTGTTATGAGGTTCACTTTTAAAAATAATCTGGAGTCAATTTAAGTGATGAACTTAATACTTAAAGGATCACTATATGCAAATCATGATCACACAACTTACTTGTATATTGTGTAATCTCACATAAATTAAAATCCAAGAAAAATCTCTCTTCAGTTGAATACTTAGTACTTGAATATTTATCTTAAATAATTGTATCCCTTATGTAAGGTTTTTAACGTAGACTATTATTTCATCAACCTTTTTAAGTTTAAAGTAAAAAATATACAAAACAATTATCACAACGATTAACAAGTCAACGTATTTTACAGTTCAGTATTAAATAGTCGGTCAACGTTATTTTCTATACAGCTCATACCTTATCACCTGTTTTTCCTCATGTAACAATATAATTTTTAAGGGTAATTATTTTTTCCTCTACTTTTAAAAGTGGCCTTTCTAGTGGAATTATATATATATTTAACTACTTAAAAGTTGTACAAGACACTAACTTTTACTTCGTTAATCCTCGTAATAGAAACGTAGCATGTTACTTGGTTGACTAAAGCTCTCCTGACTTAAGCAAAGCCCTCGAGTTCTGTGATCTACTTACTGAGGGTTTCCATTTGCTTCCTAATGAATTTAGCATTTACAGTGCAACACAGTAACACTGGCCTAATATGTATTGGTAAAACACGTAAGGAATAAGAAAACAAGATTAGTAAAGCTATGTAGTTTAATTTTTATCTGCATGTGGAAAAAAACTTACAAATATTGTCATTTAGAACATGTTACGTAAAGTGTAAAAATATTTGTGTAATTTCACTATTCGATTTATTTTTTTGTAAATAATGTTTTATATAAATTATTGTTTTATGAAGTAATATTCTGAATGTTTTTTTTTTTTGTATTGCACCTATCTGAAATGTTTTTTCCACCATTGAAGTTCACATTTATTTAAAACAAAAGACAAATCTTAAATATTGACAATTCATTCATAAAATACTTAATACCTATTTGTGATTAAGGTGATAGGGTTTTGTCCCAAATAATTTAATTTACTAATCCTTCTAAATGGCCAACATAACTGGATGTGAGGTTAGGAAACATTGATAACCAGATATAGATAATACAAGAAGTGCTTCTGTAAAGAGCTACTTGAAACCCCTGCAACACCAACCAGGACACAATTTCCAATTAATACTGGCTTGTTAGAAAATAACTGGGAAAATTGGGAAAACTTATATAATTAAGGCACATGTTTATGGAGTACAGTTTGTCAATTGTAATTAACAGTATATTTAGCCTAGAAATGGGAAAACCTGTTTGTAAGATGCACATAAATGTTTAGCAAATATAGTTTGAATGAATGTTGAGTAGAATCTATAAAAAGAGCAGATTTTTTATTTAAAGATCAACTTTATTTTTAGAACATTATACATATTATATAAGGACCTGACCTTTTGCACTGTTTCATGTGTAATCAAACAGTGAACTATCACGCAATGTTTTGAGCTAAACTGCAGTATTGTTTTAGTCTTCGTCTTGGATTTCATAATTAAATATACATTAATTTATGAAATGCTGATAAAATACAACTCTAACATGCTAGTTATCTAGTATAATAGTTTTCCCAATCATTTTATAGTAATGTTCCTTCAAAGATTCCAAAACAATTTGTTCCTCGAGAGAGCAAACCTGAAACTAATTACCCTTATATAAATTATGGTGGGTATGCAATTTTAAATATAATTTGGTCTATAAACGTGTTTCAATTTGAAGTCAACAAACACTTTAGAAACGGACGTTTTCGATCTAGATATTAAATAGAATTATTCTTTTTAATAATAATATTAACTAAGTGTAACAGTTTCTGTTTGTATTCCTACACGACTATCACTGCTAAAAATAGTAAAGATTTAATCCATCAAACCTAAAATTATATTTACTAGTTAAATCAACTAAAGATTTTGTTGTTAAGTCGAAGTTTGTAAATGGATATAATATGTGAATATTGTTAAATGTACCAAATGCATCTACAATGATTAAATGTTTGAAAATAGTATTTTAAGAGATTTTAAAATTTAAATGAAACAATGCTCAATTGACAACATAAGAAATGTACAGTAAGTTGACCGTAAAACGTAATAGTTGAATATGATGTAATTCGTACAAGTTAAGATTCAACAGGGCTCTGCTCTGCAGATTAACAGCCTCACTTTCAAAGTAATTAAATTGTACAAACTCCACTAAAAGTAATTATGAGAACAATGACACACTTCCTCGGGGATAAGTAAAATAATAATTGCGCTTCAGTTTCTTGCATATCAAGTATATTTCAAGATTTCTCAAATTAGCGTTTCCTACACTAACTCAATCGCCCGAATGATCTTTTGGACCCGTAACTCTCTCAAAGCATTCAATACTTTTTACCAGTTTGCAATTATTATGATGTAACTGGTTAGAGTTGTACTTAAAGTAAATAAATGAATCAAACAAAAACAATGATATAGAGAAGAATTCCCTATAATCATCACGTTTTACATTTATTCGTTAGATTAGTAACGCATAAAAATGTTGTGCATTGTAAAGAGAGAGGACAAAACATTTAACTAATTATAGGTTCATCAGCTGCATTTACACACTACATGCATGACGCCCAAGGCTGCGATGGTGGGGCCAAGTCCGGAGGGATACGAGAAGAATGTCCGTTACAGAGGAGATGATGAAGGACCGAGAAAGATGGCGCAGAGCTGTTGGAGAGGCCAAAAACCTGCTTAGGTTTGAGTGGCCAGCTAGGTAAGAAAAGGTAAGGTAAGGTGCATTTGACAGATATCTGGTATTTGACTCAATCATTGAAACTATTAAACTATATTTGTTTAGATAAAGAATTAAAACAGAATAAGATACAAATACTGTAGTTCGATTCGTCTTATAAAATGGATAAGTACCGGCTCTTTGGCCTTAAATGAATCATTTGCCTTATCCTATGCACAGGGAGGAGAAATAAAAACGAATAATAAACAATTTTTTAAAGAAATACTGTTTGTATGTTAAACTATGTGAAGAATACTAGAAGCTTTGTTTTTTAAGTCAAAGAGTATCAGATCTTATTTAACAACTTCGAGTTTTACTGCATAATACGGTATCAACAGAATATGCTTGGTCCCGGTATGGCCTAATTACTCTCATTGTTATGCCCGTCCGTTTTGTGTTTTCACTCTATACTATAAGCCCCATTGTTGTCTGTACGCAGTATATGTTAAACTAGCAAATGACGTTGTATTGTCACGAAAAAAAAGTTGCATGGTTATTTGCATATTATCGATGCTCGATGAGAATATGAGAATTGTTTTACTGCTACAAAACTAGGTCCATGGTTATATGAAATTGTATTCAACATATTCTCGATGCTTTTATATTGTCTGTCTGTCGTAAGCTCGACCCTGTTCTGTCTGTTCTAATATTTGTGTAATGCTGTATAAATATTTTACAGGGAATCATTCATTCTAAAATATATTACTCATGGATATAGGAAATAATTGAGATTCTATAATCGTTGCCGTGTCAACCTAGGCTCTTATCCTGAGTTATATGAAAATTATTTTTTAGATATATATTTGTGTAAACAGTAATATAAAACCCCTGATACAGCAAACCTGCAGACTATGCGAATTTCCATTTGCCTGATTATAATTTCACTAAAATATGTTAGAAAATTACACTACAGACAGGTTTGGAACTATTGTGACAGCTTTTGGTTTACAATACAAACCATTGAACATGTTATTTGATTATACCTTAAAATCTATCATTGGTTTTGTATAATATGTAGCCTTAATAAGTGTTCACAGTCTGAGTTAACAAAAACATCCAGTAATACAGTTAAATTTCGTTTCTAAATTTAATGATAGGAGTGAAGCCGTTTTTAAGGCATTTTCAAAGTACCAAAATTGTCTCTTTTGCATACTGACCTCTTTGCAAGGCACGGGTCCGTATAGCAGCCAGTTCATGATATTTTTTTATTATCTAAGGACGAAAACGTATTATTTGAGACTAGTCGAAGCTGATATTAGCATCTGACTACTATGTGGGAGAGATACAAAACCACTAAGTAATGTAATTAACTTACAACCGAGTTAGCCTAGTGGGACACCTTGACACTTGCAGCTACCTGTTACTTTATCTCTTAATCAACACTTCAAATTTATGTAGCTAATAATTTGTCGCTTGATGTGAAAATACCTCTAACTGCATTATCAAAAATGTTATTTCAAGAGACCTATATGTCGCAATATACAGAGTGTCCCGTTAGAAAACCGCCAAACACCGAGAAAATAATCCATGGCACAAATAATCCACAAATTGAGTTAGTATTGTTAACACAACTCAGGTGTTAGTGGGCAGAAACATTACTTGAGATCGTAATAAGAAGTTCCAAGAAATGAGATTTGAAATTACTCTGTGTTTTTTAATATAAAAAATACTGTATCTAAAAGGGTCACAAAAGGTAAGAAGATTGAAATAGTAAACTAGACATCACTATGACCGTAACCGCCTGCTGATCTTTGGATATCTACAGTGAATATAAATATGTAACTTTCCCAACCACTTTCCAGCAAAGGTTGTGCGTTATATCAATATTCTTAACAAATCTCTGTGTTCAGAAATGTTTCCTTGATATACTTAACTGGAAAACTTGGAAAATAAATTTAACTAAGGGAAAATAAATGTGCAAATTGTGTATTTAAATATTGTAAAAAAAACTTGTTTCTAAGCCAATATAAAATCCATATTCATAAACTATTTTGACTCTTCTTTACAAACTGATTATGGGTAATCTTTCGACTTAAGGGTCAGTTTTTCGATTATAATTCACAATTCAACTCTTACAAAGTTAGTCACTATCACTGGATCTTAGAAATTACCCTTTAACAAATCAAAGGCTAGAAGAGTGAAGTCCTTAAGTAAATGACCATCCCTCTTCCCGCAAGGTTATAAGCCTTCAAATGACACATGTATCACGACAATCTTTTAAGGGGGACTTACTGACTTCATTCTGTTGAAGGACGGTCGAACAACGAATAATATAGAGAAACCCTTTATTGTAATAAGTATCTTGCAAAATACCATAACATTTAAAAACTGTTTAGATTAATGATGTGCAATAGCATAAAAGTTACAAGGATTACCAACAGGGTGCAGCACTATTTTTTTTTTTTTTTTTTTGTTATTTATGACAACAGCTAATTTCTAACCAAAAGGTGAGTGAGCGTAGCGAACGAACTTCAACCAGGACGTGAATGAGCCATGCGAATACTTATGAAGTTAAACGGGGCGAAGCCCGCGGGTACAGCTAGTATAATTATAATTCTGAGTCAATAGTGATATCAATGGAATATATTATGTTTGCATAAAAGACTTTATAATTGTTATTTTTGCATCAATTTACTTTTAAGTTAGTTTAAAGTTGTGAAATAGTTAGATTATTATTATTAAAGTGGTTTGTTCGTTATTTCACCCTTCAAACAGGAAAGACCAACAGTGTACCATAACATAATCAGTGGACCGTAGAAACATAATCAAAGTATGACATAAATTCCAATACATTTAAATAACTTATAGTATTATACATAATAGGGCTACTCATTTTTCCTTTTGTTCATTTCCCTTTTGTTTCCTCATTTTTTCCTAATTTTGATGCTTAATATTTTATAACAATTGGAATGTAAGCGTGCATTCATTCTTTAATGATAGAAAACATTAAAGATGGAAAGAAAATGGTGCTGTAAATAGTTATGATTAAAATACCAGTACATTATAAGGTAAAACTAACTATGGACAAAACTGTCCAAAACAACCATAGTTAAAGTACAGTTAATTATATGTGATTAATTCCATGATGTTAATTAGCAGCTAACATTGCTACTGTTATTCAAACCACAATCACTAATTGCACTAGGGAGTGTTTTTGTTCATAATAGAATGATTAAAATCATAAAATTAAAATATATTTTAAAAATGTGTTTCTTTTTAAGCGTCTTATTAGCTTTAGGTATTCCCCCCCACCTGAAAACATAATGCTTTAAAGACACTAACATTAACGCCTTCAAAATGGATAACACACAATACCTGTCAACAATATTGGAAGTTTATTAATTATTTGGATGTGTACTCTTTTTTCCGTTATAGGTTCTCAGAATGCCCAAGTTTAAGTGTTTCCATGTGTGTACAGTCTTACAGTGTGTGACGAAACAACTTTAATATGGCGAAAAAACTAGTTCCTGGCGCAATTCAAAGGAATACATTACAATCAGGTAGCTACACAACATAGAGGTCAAATCGGTTTGGTAGAAGAGCCGAACTGATTCGGAAAAGACAAAACAATATTTTTTGTATATAGATAAATACGGTAAATTATTAAATCGTTGTTACCAGACTAAAATAAACTTTTCACCTTTCAGACATTTACAGAAATTACGAAATCACTTTTAGTCTCTAATAAACAAAGAACAAAATCTTTCCCATCAATTATTCGGTTTGTTAAACCCCATTGTTTGACATTTGGTCTCTCAAACATTGAACTTCGTCAACTTCCCAAACAGCCATCCAGGAATAGAACTGGGAGACCTTTGTCAAACACTCACTTCCCTCACATTCAACAAAGGGGAGTGATCGAAACAACAATCATTCAAGAGTTCAGGTGTAATTTGGTTGAAAATTTTTTATATGAAGAAAAACTACTTCCCTACCTTAACGAGAATGCAGACACTGATTGTTGTAATGAGTTAAACATTTCGTGAATACTTTATGAGAATCTAGGGGTTTTTGAAAAAAATTACGATTTCAATTTTTTATTTTTATTTTATGAATTATGTAAATGCAGTCACTAAGAGAAACACGTTGTTTACCAAAACAGATAATATGAATACAGCATATATTCGTGCAAAGTATATCTATTACTTAGTAGTATATTTCAACACTAGGGCGTAAAGTGACTCTTTTCGACACTAGTTCAAGTTTTATGTTCGAGACGAAGTCGAGGGCTGAAAATGAACTAGGGTTGATAAGACACTTTTTGCCCGTGTGATGAACAGCATTTTTCGTCATATTGCATCATTATTTAAGCAGAATAAATTATATTCCTAAACGACATGGTATATTAGGTGAGGTCAATACTTCAGTATGATAATATTTTTGTTGGGCATCACTCACCTTATTGAAATCACGAGAACGTAGTCCTTGTCATGTCACAATCATACACAGTTCATTGCACATAAAAATATACAAAAATAAAAAAAAATCTAAATTTAAAATATCAGACAAAAGTTCTCAACACCGACGTTTCGCCGCACCAAAATCAACGTGCGGCGTTTTCAAGGTTATTCCTCTTCTCACGCAATCGTTGTGAGCGCCTAACCACGACTGACGACCCCGGTGGTGGAGGAGGGGGAGGGGGGACTCTGTTATCAAGAACAGCTGATGGCATTATCTTCTTTTGTTTAGATTTTTCTATGCCTCCTTTAATTTCTTTCTCTATTAGTGTATTGTAAACCGGGCTGATATCAATGGATGCGTTGGCTAATGAATCTTGATCTGAAGTAATAAACAAAGCCTCAATAATATTCCTTTTCTTCCAATTAGGCTCCTTGTATAATACACAGCTTTCCTCCCACTTTATACAATGCCTGGTGTCATGAACGTGTTCAGATATTTTCGTGGGTACCCAAAAAGATTCATAAATAAAGCCTTAAGAAAAATATCCAGCTCTGATACAAGTTTACCACCTAAAAATAACAAACCTCTGGCCACAGTATGCATTCCGTATATTAAAAACCTTTCGGAGAAAATACGGCGCGTGAATGCTAAGCAAGGTATTAGGACGGTCTTTACCTCAAAAAACACGATAAGAAGACATGTATCAAAAGTGAAACCTCCTAACTGTGGTAATGACAATAAAAACGTGGTGTACAAGGTCCCATGCTCGTGTAAACGTAGCTATGTAGGTCAAACTTCAAGACCGGCTCTCATACGGGTTCATGAACACATGAAAAAAGTTGATACACGGGTAACCTATGGTTCAAAAATATCTGAACACGTTCATGACACCGGGCATTGTATAAAGTGGGAGGAAAGCTGTGTATTATACAAGGAGCCTAATTGGAAGAAAAGGAATATTATTGAGGCTTTGTTTATTACTTCAGATCAAGATTCATTAGCCAACCCATCCATTGATATCAGCCCGGTTTACAATACACTAATAGAGAAAGAAATTAAAGGATGCATAGAAAAATCTAAACAAAAGAAGATAATGCCATCAGCTGTTCTTGATAACAGAGTCCCCCCTCCCCCTCCTCCACCAATGGGGTCGTCAGTCGTGGTTAGGCGCTCACAACGATTGCGTGAGAAGAGGAATAACTTTGAAAACGCCGCACGTTGATTTTGGTGCGGCGAAACGTCGGTGTTGAGAACTTTTGTCTGATATTTTAAATTTAGATTTATTTTTATTTTTGTATATTTTTATGTGCAATGAACTGTGTATGATTGTGACATGACAAGGACTAAGTTCTCGTGATTTCAATAAGGTGAGTGATGCCCAACAAAAATATAATCATACTGCAGAATAAATTACAAAACGGATAATTTCCATATCAAGATATCTGCTCAAAACGACCTCTAAGTTGTTCTGCTTTTGCTGATGCAAACAATCAGTCTTTTAGTAATTTATTTGATCATTTCGTCTATTACAATTGTGTTAGTGTAAGGCAACAATAAGCTTCAACCGATAAAACAATCTATACATACTTTCGAGACATGTGATTGTTTACAGTTGAAATAAACAACTGACTGTTACTCCCTAGGGACTAAAAGAAGAGTTTTACTCCAAGAGCTGCTTTAGACCAGTAACTCATTTATTAAAACGGCTGTTTTTCCATTCAGTATGACAAAATAATATCTATATTGCCGAAATCGTTTTCCAACGTTTATATTTATGTATGGATATTCCTCGTTCAATTTGAGGAATCCATTACAACCATGATCGTATCGACTAGCTAACTCGTGTTATTTCAGCTGAAACAACTCTCACTGAATGGATTGTAAACATCAGATGGAAATGACTGTTTACGCTGTTTGTGATTAGAAGTAAACTCAACATGATCCAAATAAATATCTCCCTTATTGAGGATAAAACAGTATGCTAGCAGTGTTATTTAGCCTGATCTAATAATGTACTTGAATGAGCAAATGCTAGACAATATTTTTATAAAACCTTATAACATACTACCAGTGCATTTACGTTTTAAATTAAGTAGGACTACGTAACAGTATTATTTATCTACATGTACCAAAACGCCTAATATATTAGAAACACGGTTCTACCCTTAGGACCAGAATAGTGATAAAAACCCTGCAGAGCAACAAAATATACAAAAAATATAGTCCTTGACAGTCATAAAGTTCTCTTAAAATCCTTGTACTACTACTTTTAAATTGTATACCTGATTTTAGAAGCGTAATATTTATGAACATTATTTTGTTTGGAGAAAATCTTTATTTCAACAATTTCATCTCCAGTACACCTTAAAGTCCTGTTGCAATGTTTAAGCCTATTTTGTTTGTTTTCTTATTTTATTCAAAATTAACATAAGTAAGTTAAGTGGGTGAGCCATATTCAAAAAGGTTACATGAGAGCTACCTAGGGATAAAACGTATTATGACACATTTTATATGATATAATCTGGCAATACAGACAAACATACATCGTTCTATAATTTAAATATTACACACAGCAAAAATGTGCTACTTACATATTATTAATATAAAATTAATTGTATCAAAATAATTGAAAATAAATAAATATTTTAAGAAACACGAAAAGTAATTCGATCTCGGAGACAGACATAATTAGCCATAAATCAATCAGTTAATTGAACCCAAGTAATCAATAAGCAATGTCAGAGTGGCAAAGATTTAGTGATTTCATCGTCTGACACTGCAAGTTTTTAGTAGTTGAGGGAATTCGATTAAATTAACCTGTGATTGGTGGAGTTTTAATTGTCAATTTTACTTTACTCCGAAAAGTTAGATTGATGTTGATGCTATGAAATGTTATTTCTATTTTATAACTGTTCTAGTGATCAGTAAAAGGTTAGTAATGATATTATAGTTGGTTTTCACTTCTACAGTCATAAAACTACCATTGTTGTCTAGGAATATAAAAAATAATAAATAAAAACAAACCTTTAATATCTCAAATGGATATAGGCTAAATACTCTCTGAGAGTTAAAAATATTTCTTAAAAGCCTGTTTTAGTTTTAAGTACGAGTAAAGGTTATGCCAGATAGACACCAAGTTTTATTGTGTTATTGGTGTTATCGTGTTATTGTTTTTTTTTTTTTTTTTTTTAATATAAATTAAATTTATATTAACAACAAGAACTAATTGCTAACCCAGTTACAAGCAGGTATGCACAGCATTTTTATTAGCAGGTTTTTTTTCAACTCTCACCTGGTTCACATCTTGTCAAATCAGAAAATATTTGTGTCAACATTAAGTGTTTTCGTGTCGTTTGTGTACGGAAATGTACAGTTTTATGTATCAATTTGACGGTCATCTGCTGAACATCACTTAAATAGACTATATTGTACACCCTGAAGATGGCTCTAATCTCGAGACGAAAGAAAGACGCTAAACGCAATCAAAATGCCATTATACAAGTATTTACACCACTTTAATATTTTCTGGCAATCCAGAAGGTTATACACACTTTCATTAGGAAATTCAAATGTTTAAACTGTGCATTTACAAGAATCATTGAGCTACTAGTATTACAATATTATATCCCTCACCAAGGTACCCTCAGTGGATAAAGGTAGTCTCGGACCAACCATATGCTGAATATGTAATGAGCATAGTCTCTGGTTTATCTACTTGTATTATTCATCTCCACTCATTCTGACCTAGATTCTATGATGAACTTATATACTGAACCTTGAACTGAAACTATTTTAATGAATACACCCTGTAAACATATTATTAAAATTCACTTTTAAATGCATAAAAAACTAGTAAACAAATTTAGAATATAGAGTCTGCATGGACGAAATACTAAGGGAATTTTACTTAATTTTTGTTTTTATTAGAGTCTGGAGCTTGAAAACGGGGGTTCAGTTTTTATTACTAAACATCTAAGTGAAACTATAGATAGCAAAACTTTAAAAATTCCTTTTCACAATGCTCTAAATAAAAAAAAATATATTCTGTCTACTAAGAAATATATACCATGACATACAATCACCAAAATAATTAACAATAAGTGTGCAAAGCCTGATAACAAGGGCAAACATTATAGTAAAAAACAATAAAATAAGGCTAAATGAAAAATATAAACTGATTTCGATACGTTGAGTCGTATTTTTATGATTAAGCTCTAATTAATTTTAGGAAGAATCAACAAAAATCTTTTTCTGTGTAGCTTGCAAATTGGTAATATTAATTTCCTGATTCCTATAACATAAATGCCACGAAATAATACACAAAAACATTTAATCTACCCTCTTTATTCTTTAAAACCTCTTGCAACATAAGCTGCATTACTTTTGAAACTTTAGAGATGGAATAAATTCTTTTCCCACTAGATCCTTACAAATCTGAACAAGAAAACTATTTGCAAGTCAAAAGAAACAATCTTAGTAAAGTTTTGATGTTGAAAAGTTGAGACTGCTAAACAATAGATTTAGTTTCCAAGAGTGGTTTCAATTCAAGGATATCCTTAACATTATTTTTTATTTTTGAGGAACGTTGTATCATTTATAAAATTGCTCTGTAAAGATTTTTAATCCTTATAGAAAATTGATAGGCTGTATTTCAATTTGGCACATAAAGTGTTTTTAACATAAAATATAATGGTACATAAAATGCTATTTGTTTGTTCTTTTTCTAATTAAATTCATGAACTATACCCAAACCCATGTTTCCTCTACTACTGTACATTGATGTAATATTAAGTTATATTACTTGCATGGAGATCAAGTTGGCCTCAATTTATTACTTAACTTCTTTCTTTAAAAAATTAATGAAGTACCAATTGTGAATTTTTTCAAAATCTATTATTTTTATACTATTAACGTTGGGAAAGTAAACAATAACTTCTATTTCCCCTAACAATCTTTAAAAATCATTATAAACAACCGCTTTACACATTACGAAAAAAATAAAATTGAAGTCTTATATAAGTTTTTATCTCTTGAACTCATCTAATTAAAAATTTAAAACATACACGCATTTTTTAACTGCATAAAGTACAAACTTTGGGTGAGATGCAAGTATCATTTAGCGTTGGGGAGGAAAGTCAACGACATGGAAATTGAATTAACTCCGGCGAAGGATCGGAAAGTTCAGAGGATCTCACATGTAATCTTCAGATAAATGTGTTTAATTGTTACACGCTATACGATATGAGAAATGTTTCACCTTGTCTTTTATGTCTCAAAGCATTTACTATAATAGGCTCCATTGTGAATGTTTTATAGTGAATAGCCTATCTGTTTTAGCACAGATGTACTGGAGGAACATTGATTTTGTAGCAAATTTCCTATAAACGGAATAACTATTACCACAGGCCTCATCGTAAGGATGTCCCCAGAGGCCAAAATCACCATCCGTTCAAATTCATATAATTTAAACCATTTTGATAATCCATTTTTAAGCTTAACATTTGTAATATTCCCACTGTAAAAATCCGTAGTAGGCTTTTACAAGAATTTCATAGAGATAGTGGAAATAAATTAAAAGATCAGCTAAAGAGAACAGACTTGATTTTAACAAGGAACTGCTGAATGCAGCGTCCCTTAGACCATGTATGTGGCTTGGTAATTGATTAATGAAGCTTTAGATTAAGTATTCGGTAGTCCGAGAATCCACAGGCACCCTCGGACCACTCCTGCCAAGTGCGGACAACCGGCCAGGTTACACAAATATTCGACTTACGGGTTAAACTTTATCTTTTTGTATATTTGCGTTTCAAATGCGTTAGAATACCAACGAGAAAATAACTTTAGTTACGATTAACATGTAAAGTGCTAACCAAGAAGCTATTTAGGTGTTTGAACTTATACAAAACTGTTGTAGCAGGAATTTATCACTGATACAAATTGTGAATTCCGAACAATTTTTCCTTTAGGTAACTTATATTTGTTATACATTTATACATTATACAGGGTGACAAAAAAGTCTGGAAACGGTTTAATATCTTTTTAACTGAATTCGTTAGAAAATTCAAACCTTTCACATCAACTTTCATGTATGAAAACTACTTTTTGCAATCATTGCCATTATTTGACCTCCCCCAGGGGACGGCCCACGAGGAGTAGGTACATAATCTTTAATGTAAGCATAGGTTGATATGCACATCATTTTAAAGGTATGATCAAGTGGAGTTCATTGCCGGAACCCGCGTCAAAAAAGATTCATCCGTTACAAAATGGCGGCGGTTCAAAGTTCTTGCGGAATATACCTGCAGAGGCCTTAGTATTGGTAAATACTCATAGTCAACATTAGCAGGGAAATCTGAAACCCGGTTAAATTTGTTTTGAAGATTGAATACTATTAGTCTATGAGCTAGTTGACTTTAAAATACAGTTTAAGCTCTCAAGCTAATGTTTATTACGAGTATTTGCCCACACTAAGGCCTGTGCAGGTATATTTCACAAGAACTTTGGACAGCTGCCATTTTGTAACGGATGAACCTTTTTTGACGCGGTTTCCGGCAATGAACTCCACTTGACTAACCCTTTAAAATGGCATATCAACCTATGCTTACATTAAAGATTATGTACATACTTCTCATGGGTCGTCCCATGGTAGAGGTAAAAAAATGACAATGCTTGGGAAAAGTAGTTTTCATACATGTAAGTTGATGTGAAAGGTTTGAATTTTCTAACGGATTTAGTTAAAAAGATATTAAACCGTTTCCAGACTTTTTTGTCACCCTGTATATTCAAAACAAGAAGGTCCTGTGCAAAATAATTGATAGTGATTAAGGAACTGTTGATAACTAAATGGAATGTTATTAGTTCTAGAAATATTCATTGGACAAAGTGGAAACCTACAATCACAGAACTGAACAAGAAAACTATTTCGTAAATTGAAAGAAACATCGTGAATCTCAGCAAAGTGTTTTGCAGTTGAATACTTTATGACTTTCAAACAATGTTTCGCTCTGCAACCGTAGATTAAACTTATCTTTATTTCATTCTAACATTATCTAGAGTGAATATGGAAAAGTTGTTTACGCAGCCAAGTCATTACACTATTCAAAGTGTACGGTACAATTTCATGTCTGCAAGAGTTTAACTTTATCATAAAGGTAGCTCGTATACAGTGTGGTAGAAAAGTCCCGGAACGATTAAATATTTTAAAAAATAATGCAGATAGAGCTAAAATACTTGGTACAAAGTTACAGGGCGTAAAATTCTATCTTAACACATATTCAGTGATTCAATAACTCTTCAGGGGGACGTCCAACAAGGAGTCAGAAGAAAATCTTAAAAGGAAGCATAGGTCAATATGCACATCAAATTAAAGGTCTTTTTTAGCAGAATACAATGCTGCAAACCGCACTTCAAAAGGTTGATCCTGCGCAAAATGACAGTTGTTCAAATATTCATTTAATTTACATTTCTATTATACGCTTTCTCCTCAGGGGGCACAGCCCTAGCAATCGGAAGAAAATTGTAAACGTAAGAATAGGTCGATATGCACATCAAATTAAAGGTCTTCACTTTTAGATTACGATGCCGTAAATTCAAGCTCAAAAGAATGCCTGAGTAAAAAATGGCAGTCGTTCAAAGATTCGAAATGGCGGATTCAAGAAATCTTTGAACATCTGCCATTTTGCGCAAGATCAACCTTTTTAAGTGCGGTTTGCGGCGTTATATTCTACTAAAAAGGACCTTTAATTTGATGTGCATATTGACCTATGCTTCCATTTAAGATTTTCTTCCGACTCCTTGTGGACCGTCCCCCTGAAGAATTATTGGATCACTGAATATGTGTTAAAATAGAGTTTTATGCCTTGTAACTTTTTACCAAGTATTTTAGCTCTATCTGCATTATTTTTTAAAATATTTAACCGTTCTGGGACTTTTCTACCACACTGTATATTTTACCAGAGAAATATAATTACAACGCATTCAATATTTTTAGTCTTTTATACATTTTTACGTAAAACCCTTAAATAATCCCCCAGGATATAGGCTTCAAAATGTAGCTATATTTAAGTTTAATTTGAAAATTAAACGTAACCTAAACGTATACTTAGATTCAGTAAGATTATACAGGTGCTGTACTGTGGTATTCTGAAATGTGGTTTCGTGTTGTACCAAAGAGGTTGAGACGTTGTGTACGGGATTGTGCTACATCTCTATGAGTTTTTAGAATCTTTATCTCAAATCTCTATGATTGTTTTAAATGGTGTAATATGAATCTTTGAAATTTTCTGGGGACCATAACATATGTTAAATATGATTATGGGTGTTTTACCCTGTCATTCTTAGATTGTTTAAGGAGTTGCATGATCAGCTAGTGCTAAATTGATTCCTAAAACTCGACATTCAAACTTGCACTTTTTTCCTTTCAAAAGTCATATTCATTTTTCTTACCCTTTTGAAAAATCCAGTACTTACCAGAACCTGGGCTAGAAATATTTTTTCACTAGATACACAAATTATCTATTAAGACTTTAAAAAAGATTAAAGCCTGTAAAAAATCAAAATTGTTCTCAAATTAAAATACAATATTGCTATTTCGAAGCAGTTAGAGTGATAACGTTGGTTAAAACAATATAGTGTTATACCGGACTCACATCCAAATAAACATCCCAATCTTTCACATTGCGATGTCGGGTTGCACACGGACTTCTCTTGACAGGCATGACAGGCCATTCAGTAACATCATACTGTACATTATCTGATAGACCTCTTTCGATCTGCGATTCACAATGGATTCATTTTGTTAAAGATATTGAAGTCTTCGTTCAAACATGTCAGGTTAAAAATACTCGGTTCACCAAAAATAGGTCTGGTGTGAATAAAATGTTATTTATTTATGGTATACAGATTTCAATTTGTGATTCTAGTCTGATTCGGGCTTCGATAAGAAAACGACGGGTTCAATCCCCGGCAAATAAAAAAATGTTATGTGTTTGGTCTCCTGTCCTTATAATGGTAAAGTAATGTACCGTATTTTTTGTTATATTTCAGTTTTCTAAGCTTTGTTTGTAATAAATATAGTCTGTCTAAATGAATATTTTAACCAAAATGCGTAGCTGAGAGGTTTCAAAAATGAATAGATTTGAGTAAATGTGAATTGATGTTTTTAAATGATCAAATGGGCTACCACCTAAATAAAATTAACCATTTTAGATTTTACTAATTTGGTTTACAAACAATACAAAATACAGTTAAAAATATTAGAAATTTATTCATGTAATCTTTCGTATGATTTTCTACAGATTGATAAACCAGTTTCATTAAAAGGGAGTTAATTTAGACGTTAAACCTCAGTATGAAAAGGATACGGCCAAAGGAGTGGGCCCATAAATAATACAAGCGTACATAATAACTGTGAGAGCGTGCTGGACATCAACAGGGCGTGTCAGGGGCCCTCGTCGACGATTAAATTTGGGGTAACGAAGAACACGAGTGTAATGAAGCTTTTTGTTTGGGTTCCTAAAGGGTGTGAGGGCATGTGATGAAAAAGCATTCCAGACAGATTCATCGGATAAAAATAAAGAGGTGGCGAGTAGGTGGTGGTAGGAGGGGGAGGGACGGAGCCTGCGCGACGACGGAGGCTGTATTGATCTGTACAGACGACACATGGCTGGGTGCTAGAGCGATGGAAGTACAAGAGGCGGCCATGGACCTACCGGCCGTCGTCGAGCTGAACGTCGGAGGGGTGTTCTACACGACAGCACTCACCACACTCACCAAGGACCCTGAGTCAACACTCGCCAACTACTTCACCAAGGCGCCGCCCCCGAAGGATGCCAAGGGCAAGTTCTTCATCGACAGAGATGGTGTACTCTTCCGGTACGTCCTGGACTACCTACGCAACCAGACGTTGGTGCTTCCAGAGTGTTTCCGAGAGAAGGAGCGCCTACGACAGGAGGCGGTGTTCTACGGCCTCCAGGGGATGGTGGATACGATCACGACTCCACCGACACCAATGCCAGGGAAGCAGCCCGGGTTCATCACGATCGGGTACCGCGGGAGCTTCGCGTTCGGTCGTGACGGTCTGGCGGATGTCAAGTTCCGGAAGATCACGAGAATCCTGGTCTGCGGGAGAGTGACTCTCTGTCGCGACGTGTTCGGCGAAACGCTCAACGAGAGTCGAGACCCTGACCACGGCCTGTCAGACAGGTACACGGCGAGGTTCTTCTTGAAGCACTCGTCCATCGAGCAGGCGTTTGACATGCTGCAGGAGCAAGGGTTCCACATGGCTGGGTCCTGTGGGTCCGGCACGGCTGGAGGGACCGCCGCCGACCTCAAGCCCGGCATGGACGCCGAGGAGAGTCGTTGGAATCATTACAACGAGTTCGTCTTCGTCCGCGACTAAGACCGAGAGAGGCTTTCATCCAAACTCGATATTTAACCGAAACAATAAGGTACCTCGATTTAATCGTCTACGAATATATCATTTTCTACTGTATTCGAGTGAGTGACTTTCTTGTAAAGGAATTTTGTGATTTTATAGCTACTATTCGTTAAACGCTGTATGATTCCCCGAGAGTTTGAGCCCGCGTTCGTGTAGTGTGGATGGTGGAGGTTGGAAGATGGTTTGTGAAGGTGTAATTGTGTAGTGAGGACCATATCAACATCTCAGTAGTTGCTACTGTATTACCAATGTCAGGTAACTCCAAGCTTTTAGACATTAACCTATGTTTACCCCACGTCATGTATCTTCGGATGATTTTGGGTAGTACCTTATTCTATCTAACATAATATCTTTGTCTGTGGTGCTGTTACATTTGTGTGATTATAAAGTTACCCTAGTAAATAAGATTTTGTTGTTGAGTTTCCACTTGATAATTTATTTATATAGTTAGAATTTTCGGTCCGCTAAATCGTTGAAAACAATTTATTAAGTAGAATTTACCGTAGTTACTTGGTTTCAGCTATAAAAGGATGATAAAAAATAACCAGTATATCCAACCAATTTCACAAATTGATTCAAGCTAATCAATAAAGCAGTAGATATTTCATCAATTTGTCGCTAAAGTGTGAGTAAATCACAGACAATCGTGGGAGATTTGTTTACATTTCTAGACTGATAAAAATATTTATCTATTCTTTATTTCAATCTAATTAACTTCCAATAGAGAAAATAACTGTAAACTTTAAAATAAACCCTCAAGGTCCAACTAGTTAACATTACAGTATTACAAAGACTAACTGAGGCAGTATTAATTTTTGATGGTGTTCTTCAAGAGGCTCCAAAAAGGCCAAAATGGTCTTTCAAGAGCTCCACTCGAGACGGCCTGGAGAAAAAATATTTTATCTCTAAACCGAAAGTTTTTCTCTATTTTTCTATTTCCTATAAGAACAATAAAAGTATCACTTTAAGGTTGCATTGCTTACGCGTGTGTTTGGACGCACAGTGATAACTCCTTCTCTATTCTTCTATACCTAATGTATTTAAGATATATTCTTGACAAGAAAAGAATTTTATTTACGTAGTCCTGTCTTTCCTATGTACATATTTACGGGGTAGACCGGCAGCCAAGTGGTAGCAACGGTAGTCTATTCTGTTAGATTCGCATATTGTAGGTCGAGTAGTAGTAAGTATATGTGTTTTGGCCCAATCATATCCCATGTAGCCGGTGGGTATCACAGGGTAGGGGTCCGCAGCACCAATCACTAGAACATTATATATAACATTTCATTTTATTACTAAACCGAATGTAAGATATAATTTTAATAATGTGATCATTAAAAGATATTAGAGACATTTTTCTGATGTGTTTTATTGAGTCCTTTGAATATTACTTGTGGTAAGGTACAGTAAGAGTGTCAGAGATATGCTTTCAAAAAATGTATAAATTGTTGTGTGAACGATTGAATAATACGTTAAAAAACTTTTCTTCTACACATTTTTGTGTTTTGTTACGTCATTAATAGTTTGATGGTTTTGGTAAGGGAGTTCTGAATCATGGCCTTGTTGCTATCCAACGTAGGCATTTTACTATAGAGCATCATTGTTTGGTATGACTAATTGCATTTGGGTCCGATACATTTACTCCTATTGAGTTTGGATCAGTAACTATCCGATTTTAATGTAAGCACTGTAACAACTCTACCTTTACGGTGATCTTGCCTATATTGCTATTGAAAGACAACTAGGTTTTAAACATGGAGGCTGTATTTTTTTTTATTCCACGTTATTGTGAATACTCTTCATCACTGTGGCTGTTTTGGGTCGTCAGATACATTCTTATTAAGTTACAAACACGAAAACATTTCAAACATTTGATTTGGTCGAAAAATTATAATAATAGTTACTGACATTTGGTGTCACTATCTAATGACAGCACGTAGTTTATTACAACAATAAAACATTCTCGTCTTTACAATAAAATTTACAACTTGACAACATTTCCAATTAATGGACGTGTTTTTCAATATTTCTATGTGTGCACTCTTCGAAACTTCTGTAATGAAAACATTTTGCAATATTGTTGTATTTAATTGCAAGGTTATCATTTATGCTTTGAACCTGTGGCAGTAAAACTAAGAAAAATAGAATCGTTCGACATTAACATTTTATTAAGTCTTAATTACTTTTATGCTCAAATTGGTTTGGCAAAAATATAACCATTATTTAATGTTTTATGTATTATTTCGTTAAAATCCAAACAGGATTTTTATGACCCTTGTATCTAGGTCATATTGGAGTCTGTTAACTATCGGGTTACAACATGTATGCATGTAAATGCATACTTTACGACTAGTAATATGTAGTTTATAGTTATAATCTCTGTGTGGTAAAAAGTCGTAGTGACAAAGTTCATGGAAAAGGTTCCTACATAGTGAAGATGTTTCATTGTATGGTTTCATATTAGATTACAAAGTGACGTATTGTAAATGCAATCACAAAGCTTATATGAAGCATTGAAGCATTGAATACAGTATATTGAAAGCATTGAATATACACCACTATGATACTAGTGACCCGTCAAATGAAGGTTAAAATGTCAGTGGATAAGTTAATTTTTAAAGTCTAAACAATAAAATATAATAGAAAGGGTTGCAGTAGCTGTTCTACATTAAAAAGTCAAATTTAACTCTCAAATTCGAGTTAGGATAACTTTTTGGGATCTTCAATCATGATACTTGATCCAAATTTATAATGTGCGTTATAGAAATTCCTTTAGTATATGTAGATTTTTCCGGTGTGATAAATAGTTAAAGAGTAGTTAAAATAGTAATTGCAAATAGTTTACTTAAAAAATAACACTATACGATTACGATTTCAGGTGAAAATGCGTAAAGAGGCTGTTACCAAACATACTCCAAACATTGTACAAAAATATATAATTGATAAGCTAGCTCCAGAATCTACAACACTTTCTCAGGCAGTGTTCTGGCCCCTGTAGCTACACTTAGAATATACCAACCACAAGTTAATATGCAAATTATGTGGAGCATTTGAAAATAAAATTTGCTTATGAATAGTGCTTGATTCCTTTACTTAATAAAATACGAAATAAAAATAAAGGAGTTTATCATTTTTATTTTAATGTACTTATAACCATATAGCAAATCTGTAGATTAAGTTATTTTCAAGTTGGTTGTTGAGTAAATTTAAACAGGTTTGTAACAACAAAAAACTGCATACATTAATACTGTGATATACCAGAAATATACATTTTAAATTATACCATCGATATGTCGAACTATATGACAAGAATGCAACAATAAGCTAACCCCCAACCTTTGATTCAATCAATAAATAATTTCAATCCATGCGACTGCTTACAATTGAAATTTAAAACTGTTTACAAAAGCTGACTTTTACTCGCTAGGCACTAAACTAGGGAAAGGATTTAACTCCCAATGGAGTGAAATTGCTACTTCAGATGTACACCATATTATTGAAAACGTATGTTTTGCTGCAATATTACACTTCAGCAAATTTAAAATATTAGTCGGTGCATAACGTAAAAATAATTAATTTCTTTGAAACAGAAATCCCAAATTATAATTATGTTTTGTACTATTTCAAATATTTTCAATCATGAAAATCCTTCACGTGGTTGATCTTCGAAAAAAAAAACCCCACACGTTTTAATATATATAAAATACTAGCTGTACCCGCGGGCTTTGCCCCGTTTAACTTCATAAGTATTCGCATTGCTCATTCACGTCCTGGTTGAAGTTCGTTTGCTAAGCTCACTCACCTTTAGGTTGGAGCTCGTTCGCTGCGCTCACTTGCCTTCAGGTTAGCTCGTTCGCTACGCTAACTCGCCTCCAGGTTGAAGTTCGTTCGCTACGCTCACTCACCTTTTGGTTGGAAATTAGCTGTTGTCATAAATAAAAATAAAAATAATAATGCTACACCCTGTTGGTAATCCTTGTAACTTTTATGCTATTGAACATCATAGAACAGAACCAGCTTGTTTAATTGAAACAGCTGTTAAGATTCATTAATTCCTATTAAATATGAAAAACCATAAGGTTAACATGGGGAACTACAGAGCCACTGGGGCGGAGCCCGAAAGGATTTTTGGGATAATAATATGCTTTAATGTTAATCGGGAATGTGAGCTATCATCATGCCAAATTTCAGCCCAATCCGTCCAGTAGTTTATGCGTGATTGAGCAACACACACACACACACACACACAAACACACACACAAACTCACAAACTTTCAGATTTATAATATTAGTAAGATTAAGCATTTCAATGACCCTTGGGTGGGCTAATATTACAAAATACCACAGAAACAGGATTTGCAAGAAGCAAACCGCTTATACATACGATCCCAGCTCAGTTGTAATGTTAGTTTGTGTTTGGTATTTTAATTTGAATTCCGACCTCACATTGTTTGCTTTCTCTGCTCGCTTACTTACATTACAAAAACTGCAATCACATAGTTGTATACTGTGTAGTTTATCTGTTTATTCCTTATTATACAACAGAAGTAATCTACAATTTATATTAATAAGATAACCAACCATATACTGTTAACACGTAAAACCAACGAGCACATAGTATAAAACATTCTTATTTTAGAAACATCTTTAACAGTATGTTGTTACATCACTGCTGGTCCTATGGAAAGACCACAATACCTGTTGGTGTAGGTGGTGGAAGGCCCGGGTTGAAGTCCTGCCAAACACCGCTGGTTACAACATTTAACTCTGGATATTCCAAATATGTTTTAGTGTGTTTTAATGCAGTTGTAATGTATGACAAGCTTACCCTATGTTTTCATACCGCTCAAGACACACACAAATCTCAATTTCACAAATCTACAAATTTACCCGGAAAAGAGAGATAGAATGAAAAATATAATTCAATTCACAGCAATTAGAATATTATTGGACTTTACTGGATGACAAGCCAAAAGGATCATGACATAATTATATTTTTAACGTTTGTTACTACTAAATAGTAAGCAAAAGTTGTTTAATTATGTACAACCATAGTCAAAAGTTCAACCATTTGGGATATTCATTGAAGTGGTCGTAATTAAAGTCACATTTTTGAAAATGTTTATTAGACTTCGGATATTAGCTTGAATGGATACCAAAAGAGCTTTGCCGGTAAACTGATCTACTCGCATATCTGCTTCGATAAATGTTCTATTTAACTTTAGTCAATTACGCTTTATTGTCATAGCTTTTATGGGAATTTTAAAGCCATTGCGGTCTCTATTATGGATTTCGAAAATGTAAGTATGCTTAAACCATCCGATGCATGTATAGTGTTTATAAAATCATTGTTAACCTGTATAACTGTATTCAGGTTTCTGCTAAGCACGAACAGAAAAGAATACTTCTTTGTTATGCAGACAAACTCGACCATACAGTTTAAATTTAAAATTGAAGAATTTGGGCCCATATGACGTTAAATCTGAAGAACCAAACGATTTTAATTCATGAAACGCAAGGTGAAGTCGTTAATAAGGTTTATAAGTAAAAGCAGTATCATATTTTGTATTATTTGAACACGATAGATTTCTTAAGATATAATATACATTTATAATATATTTGTATAATATGATAATATAATATAATGATAATATGGGATATAATATACTCACAAAACCACAATTAGTTCCAATTGAAAATTATTAAGACAGTAACATTATATGTTTTACTTAATACGATTTTGGACTATAAAAGGCCATCTTAGGAGGGTTAAACTGCTCCAAAAGTATTATATACTGTAATACGACTCATAACACGTAGCTTTTGTAATACGTGCTCATTTTTCATAGCCCTTAAACCGTCCACTTGGTCTGAAGTGGCTTGAGCAAAACCTTTGACTATTGGATACTGAAATAGACTTCCCACCTATATGGACCAGCTGTAGCCAATTTTTTATTAAAAAAGAATGTAATTGTGTGGGCCAGTCACAGAATGCGCTAGTGTCTAAAATGATATTTTATACCTTATTTTTTGTTGCTGACCAGGTTGATGGGTAATAACATTTGCTATAACTCATCACGAGGTGTTAGCCCGTCCTACGTACGGGAATTCAGTAGTCATAGTCAGTTAAAACCGTGTACAATTCAGATCAGCTAGTTTACACAAATCAAAGCAAAGTTTCTTGCAGTTTTAATGTGAAAAATCATCTTGTAAACAAATTTTGTGTGACCAAATATGTATTTATTCCATCATAGGCCTATACGATATGCATTTTAAATCCGATAATTTAACAATAAAACAGCAATTCTGCAATTTTTACGATGTGAAAAGCGTTGAAGTGAGATTTGCAGCCGATTCGCACAGACGCACACTGATTATAAGTAGCCTACGGTAGAGAGAGTAAAAGTCAATTGAGAAGTGTATAGACCTAGTCAACGATACCACCTTCCATAGCATACCTGCCTCTTCCATAATTATTATCACCAAAATACAACTACTATACACAATTTCCAGTAGGTCTGAATAGAAACGACCTAAAATAAAACGATAATAGCCAATAAAATTCACAGTACACATAATTTAACTTTGGTGTCCTAACATCAAAACTAATCGTCACACCTATCCTTTATATCAATTTCACTGCATTAATTGCTAATGTAAACAAAGAAAAGTAAAAACAATAACAGTTTGTTTTGAAACAGCTGTTTGGTTCAAATAACATTCATTTGAAAAAAAGACCTGGTCACATGTACTGAGTTATAATCTTATAGCTCAGTGGTCACATGTAGCAGGAATAGAAAAAGTAAACACGCTAGTAAAGCTAATGACGTAATTGTCAATGTTTATTATCCATACCGTTATCAGTTCTATCCTTGATAATTACCCACCCTCATTGAATAAACGTACATCGTAATTTCCCATATTAGTTAATTTAAACTACAATATATTCATAGTTGAAAAAAGTGATATTTTCACGTTTGGGGCGCTGATATAGGCGCCCCTAAACGTAACCACAACTGAACACGATTTCATAAAAGGATGGTTTGTCTAATTGCAGTATCCTAGGTCAATGTTGACGTTGTGTTCAATCTATGTCATCCATCTTTTTATCTTTGTATAAAACCCGGCTGAGGTTGTGGTGGTAATTTAAAATCGTGATTCCTGATTATTCTTGATCTTCTTTTTATTACATCAATATTTCCGGGCCTAATCCAAACAAAGTTAAAGCAGACAAACATTAATTGTAAACAAAAATCTACCATTAAGAATTAAAACATGTAAACATGTAACATTGTAAACATTGTTCCTTGAAAAGTGGAGCAGTAAAATAATTTGCATTTATCCTTTGCCTTGATTTGTTCTGTGGTTTAATTAATTTTGGTCTTAACTATTTTAAACTGTGGTCTGATTATCTCTACTAATCTTACTTATTTTCTATAATCAATGACAAAATAAGAGTAAATAAAATAACCTCATAGTTCCATAGTTTATATTTAAACAGCTGTTAGTTAAAACAAATTATATTGCTCTAGAACAAATCAAAGATTACAAAGATTGCTTTAAAAATAATTCGAACATCCTAGTATTTTATTAAATTAATCTGTCATCCCCTTACAGAAGAATTGAACGTATCAATGATTAGCATTACACATAGTATAAATAAGTCAACCCTAAGTATGTCTTTACATTTTTATCCAAATGCTGAATTTGTGACACAAAAGCTGAATGTTTACAGCTGTTATGTTAAGCAAATTATGTTATGCCAAAAGCTAGTTTAGAATCTTAGCGTCGGCTGCTAGACTTTTTAAAAATTAAAACTTAATTTCTGAAAAACTGGGACCCTTAACTAAAATTATGGCTTCAAACATTCCCTAGTTCTCAAAATTATCTTTCTTTCAACACAAAAATCATGAAAATCCGTCAAGTGGTTGATTCAGAATCGTGAAATAAAAAAACACTGTTTCGTTTTAATATTATAGATAAGTCATTCCCAAAGATTGACTTGGTTAAAAAGATTGTGTATTCGGCAGAATTTAGTAAGTAAATCACATTTATTCAGCAGTCAAAAATGATTTTTTGCATAAATTTCGGTTAACTGTAATATATTTGTATTTATTTTGCCCACTAGTTAGTATAAAACTATTATATTTAACCTGGTATTGGTTATAAACAACCAATGATTTTCTTGAAGAACTCTAAGGTTTGGTGAAGAGCCTTATATTCAGTATTTTCCAAACTATAATATATAGCTGATACACAAGAAAGTACTACAAAAGAAAGACAAATCATTTTATTCGCCATCTGACACTTTCCTCTACAAACATCAGTCATTTCCCATTCCAATCTGTAATTACACCAACACTTCAATATAAAAGTGATTGTGTAATGTACACTGCTTGTGTGGATGTTTTTTTAGTTACTTTCTTTAGAGTGGCATCCCGAAAGTGAAACATTTCTGGACAATCTTCTCTCGAATAATTGTTCAGTTGGACTGAGAGAGCTGGGAGACCGCTTACAAAGGTTAGTTTTGGAACTCCAGAAGAAGTTCTTCATAGGTAAGTTCCGTAGGATTGGTTACTTAAATATATGCGATTTTGAACTTTAAAATTGTTGCTTATGCATCTGCTTTAAGGTGGATACCCCGAATTCATATACTATAAAAACTACCCTACAACTTAGTCAGAGGTGCATAAATAAATTCCCGAAAATGCAAATTACAGAAGCCAAATTTCATACATTGAAGAGATGTGTGAACTTATTCTAAGAAAGGTTCTCGAAACACACTAAGCAGATTCTAGGCTGAATATTTCTTTTAATAGTGTGTCCGATAAAGTGAGGGTGGTATTTATAAATGTTATATTTATTTATATCACGTTATGATCACCTAATGCTAACGAGTGACCATGGTGAACACCGCTAAATGTAGTAACATTCGGGGTCTCTTTCCGGCTTTTACGATACGCATAGGTCAATATTGATGAAAGTGGTAGCCAATAAAATACCGCCTCAATAAAATTTGACGCTTGTCGTAATATATATGGGCTTTTATATAACAGAAGTGGTTCGTTTACTACATCATATATCGGACATTACTAGTCCATTTATGTATTGTAATCTTTCTCCCGGTGTGATTTTTATATCTTATTACAGCCCGTTCTTTATATTTGCAAAAACCGAAAGGCTGGATCATAAAATTTATTTTGTATTTCATTATAGTTTATAAAAAAACCGTGTATCCCAAAAATAATTATTTTTTTAAATAAGATTTTTCTTTTTTTGTGTAATTTAACGTTTTAAAACCCGATCTTTTTTAACTTTTTATCGTCAACGATTAGTAAGATGACTTATGTGTTTTATTGACAATTTTAACGACCAGATAAAATTAAAGAATTTAAACACTTTATTATTCTAATGCGTGGAGTGATACAAATTACTCGAAAATCGAGTAAAGTAGCCTCATTAAGTTTGTAAACACAATATTTGATCAAATATGGGATTTATGACCTGTATTAAAAGATATTGTGGAATTATTCTTCTTATAGTGGAAGTTAATAAAAACCGCCATATAGCTTAACTCGTGAAACCCATTACAGTTGATTAAATAGTTTACTTTAGATTGACTGTTTAGCAAACAAAATATGTGTTTGTTTGTTTCGTACAATTTAGCAGTTCCAACTAGTTCAGAGAAAAGTCCGCATCTGGCTCTGTCAAACGACACGTAACGAATGGCCACGCATAATCCACACTAGCTTAGGGGATTCAGAAATTATTTATTCTTTACCAACTACTTTAAAAACCGCCTTTTTTAATGCACAGTCAGTTTTAAAACTTTTGTTCGCAAATAATATTCATTGAAGAGTTGTCCAATACAAAGCCAATTCTCCTTGCTCAAGAAATAAAATGTTTCTTTTTGCAAAAGAGTAAACTGTATGATAGCTGAAAAGATAAATAGTTGATAAGCACGAATAGTCGTTGATAGGGTTATAAATAGTTCAAAATAGTTGTGTGGGGGTGAAAATAATAAGTGGCTAATCTTGGTTGTTTTTGGCAGTGGAAAGAAGAAGAAGTGCATAAGCATAGTTAGTTGTGTGGTGGTGTAAAGAATGAGTGACTGAAAATAGCTGTGTGATAGCAAGAAGCATGCTAATGAATACTGTATTTAGGCTATGTAAAAATTGTAAGCTTTGTAACTAAGGATAATTGTATAATAGAAGAACTTAACCTTGTAATGAATATGTGTTATAGCAGTAAGCTTAGTAGCTTAGAAAACTTTAGCGATCGCAGTAAGCTTAGTAAACTATGAATATTTATGTGATAACAGTAATCTTGGTAACTATGAATAGTTGTGTGGTAAGGTTGGCAAACATGACTTACTGGGGGGGTGAAGGGTTAATATAGATCCTTTGTCAGATCCTTTATCGTCCTTACGAGTGGTCGTGACACAAGCATTAGATAACATCAACCTCAGCCTTTGTTTAGCATCAGCCATGCTTAAAACTGGTAATGGAAAGTGCTCCTTTTGTGTGACATAGAAAAGGTATGTTAACAGAGATGCAGCTTATGTGTAAATTCTGATCTATTATACAGATATAAAGGAACATCAGAGCATGTATTTAAAGTAAAAAGATTGAGTGACGATTTTATGATGGATGGACCTCACTTGGTATGTGGGAGAACCCACAATTTAACTGACCTGTGTTTTTTACATTGGATTGCTGCTACACATCCGAAACGTTGGTAACTTTTCAAGCGTTCAAAGAAACGGTCTTCCGAAAACCATTGTGCGACAGTCGACTCGTCCGTGGAAGCATACCTTATACTTACCAAAGAATAACCAAATTAATCCAATTTTCTTAACATTGAAACAATTTTCCAGTCTATAAAAAGATTTAGAAGTGTCTAAATCTTTTTATAGACTGGAAAATAACGGATGAGGAGGAAAAAGTAAATGATCTTTTTACTCTAGGTTTACAATTAAATAGTTATTTGTTTAAATAATATCAACAGACTATATTCACAGATGTATACTAAGTATAATTATTTCACCAAAGAACATTTCGCCAACAAACCTCCCAGCCAAAGATTGTCTCGGCTCCCAATTAACCTAATTAACACATTGACTCAAGAGCTCTCACTCTGGTTTGTGTTGTACCCACGAGGAGTTTGTTTTGTTCAACTTCATTTTTTTATGTTTTTCTATTCATTATTTCTATTTCACGTATATCACTTATCAGTGCTGATTTTTTTTCTTAAAGTTTTTAATTTAAATGTATTGCAATCCATTGCAGCGTTTTTATCTTAATTTATTTTGTAATCTTGGTTTATCTCAACCTAGGTTTACTAACTTATATAAAAAATTCAAGGAAATGTATGTATTCTTTCTTATTTTACAAGTTTCCCTTTAGACTCCTACATGTATTTATATTCTATCATAACTTGTCTTACGATATGTTTAGCAAATTGTGCTTGATCTTCGTCAAGTAGTTGTTTTACCTGTATTTGTTTCAATTCTGAAGAATTTGACTGTAATCCTTCACATTATATCATTTTAGGATCATACACATAACATGTAATATTTCAAACAAATTTTATATCGATAAAAACACCAGTAACCAAAAGAGAAACCGTAAATATATTTTCGTTTACTTTATTATTGAGTAATATTAACATAGTCCTTCCTGTTAGTTCCTAATTGTATTTAATCAAGTCAATCTCATATTTATGACTTCAATACTTTCAAACTTTTCCGTAAATAATTAAAAATTATATCTTGACACTTATTTGTAAGTATATGATAAAATCAAGCATTAAAAGTTTTAAAAACAAAAACATTAAAGTAAAAAATATACATAAACAAAATTATCGTTAATGGATAAAAAAGGAAGAATAAAATAAAATAAATACATTGTATTTTTTTAAGCATAAGTGTGAATAAAGTATATTTGTAAAACAACAAAAGCTTGTTATGTTACCTTTACACGAAACTAACGTAGAATATTGTTGGGCAAACAATGTTTACAAAATAGACACTGCTTGAAAATCAACATTGGCACTACACGTTTTACAAACACGAGAGAAGACAGGTTTCAATTCTTTCTGACTGGTATTACCTTTATTGTTATACCTCTTATTTCGTGGTTAAAACCATATTTGATCCTATTTTACAGAGTGTTTAAAAAAGGTGGGGATAATTTACGTTCTGGTTCCTTAGGTTTACATAAAGAGAACATTATGAATATTTTTTTTCCAAAATCACTTCGTTATTGAGGTATCTGCCATTTTGTATTTTTTGCATAAACATTTTTATCTTAGAATTGTTGTTCAACCGATCTTTATGAAACTTCGTATGTTCGTTAAGGCAGAAGACACCCATGGAATAAATAAAATTTATCTTGATTCAACTTAAAATTTCAAAACGGTGGCAATTTTATTTTTTTTACTTAAATTACTCGAAAATATCAAATTTTATGAAAGAACGCCAAAGACACTTTTATTTAGCATTTTTAATTCCCTAAGAAACAACACAAATATCAAAAAGATCGAATAAGAAATAGCTGAAATATTAAGTTGTAAAATGGGGTAGAATAAGACAGAAGCTAGTCAGGTTTGTCCCATTTTACAACTGTACATTGTTATGATTAGCCATTTCTTATTCGATCTTTTTTATCTTGGTGTTGTTTGAAAGGGAATTCAAAATGCTTAATAAAATTAGTGTTCTTGACATTTTTTTCATAAAATCAACCACTTCCAAGTAATTTAAGTTTAAAAAATCAAAATGGCCGCCATTTTGAAATTTAAATCGAAGCAAGATAATTTTTTATAAAATGGGTCTGTTCTACCTTAACCTACATACCAATTTTCATAAAGATCGGTTGAAAAAATTCCAAGATAAAAAGGTTTATGTAAACAATACGAAATGGCGGATATCTGGTTACGAAGTGATTTTGGAAAAATGTTATTCACGATTGTCTCTTTATTTTGATCCAAGAAATCACTACGTTAATTATGTCCCCACCTTTTTTTACACCCTGTATATGCCTTTTCCTACACTCATTCCCTGAAAGTACAAAAAAAGTCAAATAGTACTTGTAATAACTATAAATATATAGTTAGTACCCTTAACTGTTTAAGTAAAAAATAACATAAACAGTATAAGTGTAAATATATTTATTACAAGTGTTATTTGATTTTTGTACATTCAAGGTAATTTAATAACACGTACGATGCTGATCAAGAAATAATTTGGTATATAAGTCCTCGTCTGTTGGTATTGTATATTGATGTATATCTTACTACATAGTTCACTAGCTGTACCCGCGGGCTTTGCCCAGTTTAACTTCATAAGTATTAATAAAACTATTAATTTTCAAGATGAGCTCGTTTGTATTGCTCAATCACGTCCTGATTGAAGTTCGTTCGGCGGGGTGAAAATAATGTAACCATTTATATTATGTAACATATCTTAAGGTCGTGCAATTTTATTTCCTCAACAATTTGAATTAGTTGTAAGACCACGGCTATTTATTTTCTGAGAATTTAAATAATTTTTTTCCCAGGGAATGGTCCAAAACCTATTTCTTTACCATCTAACGTAGTTTTGTTAGAAATCATAATGAATGCTTCATGACGAATTGCATCCAAGTCCAAAATATTCTGCTTGGGCACAAACCATCAACCTTTACCTCAAAGGTGAGCAATTCAATAATTTAAATACTCAATCAAATAAATTATATTTATTCCCAGAAAAATTACAAAATTTATTCTAAACAAGAAATGTTTTCTCTTTTTTGCTCATCAAACCCCATTAACCACTACTAAATGTAAAGTTCACCACGTCACAAGCCAATGTGTTTATGCTCTCTTGTGTTGAAAGTGAATGTTTGTCAAAGCCCTCTCAGTTCTATTCCTGGACGTTTGTTGTCCAAGTGGACGATGTCCTGTTCGAGAGACCAAAATGTCAATATCCGGTTTTACGAGTGGTTTACGTTCAGTTTTAACGAACTAAATAATTGGAAAGAAAGGTTTATATTTATTTTGGTTGCAATTCTTATTTATTACCTGAGATAAAGCTAGCTCCATTTATTTATTAATATAAAATAACATTTTAAAATTTTCTAAAATAGATATAATTTTGTTTCTTTTCAGTAATAATATAAAGAAATTACAAAATTGTGAAACTGTTCTATTGAATCAAGAACTCTTTAAAATACTGTTCGCTGTCTGTTTTGCACTTTACTACGTTATTACTGATTACTTTAGCATAATGGATGTTTCATGGAACTAATTTCAAATTAATCCATGATTCCATTGATTTCCTGGAATTATATAAAACATCTACACCTACTAATATTTATTATACATATTTTTGTGATTCTTTATGATAATTTGAATTCACGTTAATATTGTTTTTGATTTATAATTACTAGTGAAAATAATGGTATTTGGAATATTATAATCTTAAACCCTTTAACCCAATTTAAGTTTTGAATTGGTGCTTTGTGTGAAAAATCTTGGTTTTATAAATCATTGTTTTACAACTAATTCTAATTATTTTATAATGTCCAAGTATTTTATAAAGTCGTGTTTTTATTATGCTTTGAGTTACGAAAACGTTTACAAAGGCGGCTTTGAAATGGAAAATAAACAAGAAACGCCAAAGCAAAGAAGAAGTTAATTATCTTTCTCGGAAGTATCAGCTGTTTGCTGTTTGAGTTTCTCGAAGATCTTTGTCGTAAAAGTGTTTCGCTGAAGCTGTCTTCGCTTATTGTAAGTCATTCGCTCAAGCATCTTGCAAATCCTTAATTGTATTTAAATTACTTTCACCTTAATCTGTTATCTGATTTTGACTCGTTGCGTGTGTATAAGTAAATCAGCCATTAAAGTACTTACAATTTTTAATCGTGCAATATTACGGAAAATACCTGCTTAAAGACACTGTTTGTCAATAATAGTTCTCTAACAGCAGAGTTGTATGGATATTTCCTTTGATAATGAGGTTTTATTGTTAAAAAATAAATTCTAAATAACCACTGAAGTAGTGTTCAAAATAAAAACCAGAGAAGAAGTAATGTATTATTTTATTTAATTACGCACTTAGCTTATTTGTATCTTATGTAAAGTACATAGATTAATAGGGCAGAGAACTGTGTTAAGAAAACTATATTTTTATTAAGTTTGGTTTTAAAATGACGGGCATTGACTATTTTAAAACTTAGACACCAGCAAAATCGGTAAACAAAACTATTTAGGTCAGGTTTCAGTGAGACTATTTTGTCAATTAATTAACCAAAACCTGCTAACCAATAGAAACAAGTTTTACGAAAAAGAGCTTTGGAAAATGTTAATATGATGTTTTAGTTTGTCTTTGGCCAAGGAATGATACCTCAAAAGGTCGGTTGAGGGTTTAGGGAAGTTCTGTATATTTCGATTGTTTTTCTAACCAGTATGAGATATTTAACTATTTAACTGAATTACTTAAATATATACATATATCACTTATTGAGTAAATGATATTGGTGAAACTAACAAAGGACCAGTCTTTTCAATACTGGATATTGGAATTTGGCTCATCACATACTCAGGTATTAAATTTAAAATACCAAACACTGCAATAATGGTATTGGTAAAATTACTATAACACCAATCCTTTTTGATTGTGGTATTATTAAAATATGGTCTTCTGTAGTTTTATAGGTATATTTAGTACATTGTATGGTTACAATTTAACGCTTTTGTATTCAACGCTATTTAATTAATGTTTTTAATTTGACACTATGTTTATTGGTTTTATGAACTTAATTTGTTACCAGCAATAAAATGCAAATGCAATTTTGTTGCCATGTAAGAGTTGCTAAAAATCAAATATGTTTATTTTATGTACAGTAGGTCCATATAAATAATTTACACATCATAAAAAAACATATATTACACATTCGTATAAAGCTATAGACATAGAACTACAAGATTAGTACAACTACATGCGTACTTTAAATTAACATGTTAAAGTACAAATATTTGTAAACGTACTCTTTTGCGGGGATATTTGCTTTTCAAAGATAAAAAATAAAAATTAAAAAATATCTGACTTTCTAAAATTAATTCTACGTAGTTAGTTCAGCAAAGATTAAAAACTTTAATTTTGCATGTATCAATAAATTTGCATTAAAATTAGGGTGAATTCTGTGTAAAGGTATGCAGGGTTGGTTGACTACAAAGGCTTAACTCTATTGCGCGATATAAAGGTTGTGGATGTGATGTCATTTACCCACATTTGCTGCTAAGAAGTCCTAGAATGGGCGCATTTATATTCAATGAGGGTATCCAAGGATAACCAGCAGATGGTCAGGATATCTCGGATATAACCAAGCTTAGTTGGGTTACTTGTAAACGTGTATCAGAATGTTTATGAATTCTTCTGCATTTTACAAGAAAAGTAACACATAATTATTTTAAATTTATTTATTAAAACTTATGATTATATATTTATTATCCTGGAAATAACAGTTATTATATTAATATACGTATTTACACTCAGCTTTTATCCAGCATGAAACTTGCACCATTATAATACAAATTTATAATTAAGATTACATTGCCTCTTTTGCAAACATAAGGCAAACAAGCTCATTTCTGCCCTAGATCGGTAATGTATCATTTCCGCTCTTTAAATCAGCTGATTTGACGGTTGTCCGTTCTACACCAACCACAGCTGCGACGGTACGTTAAGTTAATTATGTAGCAGTAGTTGTAGCTAGCTAAATTTTAAAATTAGCTTCCCCGGTGACACATTCATCCTGAACTCGTAAAATTATGGTTGCATTCACTATCGAAAAAAATATTAAAACAGCTGATTTATACTGGAAGACTGCACACAGTTAATTTACATATGTTATATTGAATATTTTTTACATCTTAGTCGAATAAAAAATTATAGTAATGGCTATAATAATTAAGTTTTTTAATGTGAAAACTTCAGTTCATATATTTTATAAGATTATTATGCGTAATCAAATCCATGCTGCCACATGTGACATGCATTAATGATACTTGGTTATTTGCATTATCAGGTTGTAGTTTATTATTTAGTAATCATTGTTATACCTACTTTCCTCCAATGTTTGTATAAATTGCTGACACTATTATTACTGTACTTTATCGTATTTTGCGTTTCTAATCTGGCATAAACCAGAAATCTAGGTCAGAATGAGTGAAGATGAATAATTTAAGTGTATAAACCAGAGACTACGCTCATTACATATTCATCATATGGTTCATTCGAGACTACCTTTATCCACTGAGGGTACCTAGGTGAGATTTATTTTATGATCTGCTTGAATTTCAATGTACTTTTCTGTTTATAATTATTGTGATCATTTCATAAAGATATTAGTAATATAACCCGAATGAACATGATATTAAACGATTTAATAATGCATACAAATGTTATTTTTTTATATTAGTCTGGAATATAATGCAAGCATCGGCAGGCCTATACACAAAAAATATATTGCTGAATATTTTTTTGAGATAAATATTCTTATCTTTATTAATCAGTTTGATTCATAAAATTTCTGGTAAAACTGTCTAACCAAATAGTCTAAAAAACATAAACCCTACTAGGTTTTGAAAATCATGTGTTGAAGGCTGCGTTTAGACAATTTTGTGATTAACACTCCCAGTTGTACCGTTGTATTAAAAGTATAAAAATATGTCGTTTTGTATATATAATCTGTAGCAATTTTATAGATAACAAATAACACACTTGATTTTCATAGTGACTGAATATGCTACTACCAATTACTGATTTTTTTTATACCACACCTAATTTTTGACGAATAAAACTGTAAGGATTATTGATTGTAAATCATAGAATAATTGTCATCCCACATCAACTATTGTAGTTCCACGAACGAATAGATTATGACAGTAGCACAATTTTGTCTTCTCCTTCATCATGTTTTATTTGAATAAATGTCTGCTGCCAATGCATATATTTTGTCGGCCTTATTTCCAAAATACTTGCTCTTCACCTATGTAAACAAGTTAATGCTACACTTTAAAGAGTAAATTAATAATTTTTTCTGTCAATCACAGTTTACATGAACCTCATGCAATTTTGTTGCTGCCTCAACGGTCTTTGTAATTTTATAATGACAACAATGTAAAACTAATACTTGGAGTAGTATGGGTTTTTATTTTATCTAATTTATGTTTAAAACGTATAGTTAAGCAGGGTTTAAATAAAGGAATATTTCGACGTTCTTAAAACGTTGCGATGTAAGTTAAAATTGACCATATACTTTTAAATTTCCTAAGACACTAAAACTAAATAGCAATTTCCTGGAAGCCAACATATCTGGGCTAACGGCAGTTTTACTGCAGGTGTCTGATGGTTTCCGCATCATTGTGAATTACGTTTATTTTACTATTCATGCATATATATAAAGCCTAAAGTGCCATGAACTTTTGAGAAAACTAAAAGTCACAACCCTATAAACCTCATACTCAAAATGTTCGTCATGACGAGAAACCTTGCGCAAAACTATCCATTATTTCATAAACTGCCCAATAAGGTCGTAATTGTTTTCCAACTGGAACTTTCCATATACCTAATGTTAAAAATACCTCAGCTGTACTTATTTGTTGGTTATTCTTTCAAGGTGTGATTATTTTTTTGTATTACTGTATTCTGTTTTGTTTTTCAGCTTAACTTAACCAATCGATATTTTTATTAATACATTGAAGTCAAACTTGGTGAAGACCGTGGGTAACAGCTAGTTACCATTAATTATGATCTCATGTTTCAACATTTAGATTTTTTAAATCACTCAATTCCATTTCCTTGTTTTTTCTCGTTTTGTTATTACTCTTATTCTTCATTTCAATAGTTACTTCGTTTTTAAGAGTTAAAAATATTTGTCGGGCCTTTCTTAGTAAAAAAAATCAAGTAAAAATTATATAGTCAAAACCAAACAGCTCTCTAACTATTTTATAATTCTTGAGAACAACAATTATATAGACAATAACTGAAAATAATACATTTGAAATAATGAGGATTACGGCTTTTATAACCATCAAACAGTCCAGTGTATATAAGATATTTATTTTATTTTAAACAAATATTTTGAGTACGGTAACTAAAATACTAAATAAGTAGATACAATCGGTTTGTTTCAATCTGTGTATGACATGAACACCTTTACAATCTGACGTTCTGACAGTAGCATCCAATCAATATGTCAATCTGTTAACAGTTCTGCTAACAATGCTAGACCTCGTCTATAATGCATCGTAAATTATATTAGATGTCAAGTGATCTTAGTGTTACAATGGAAATATGTTGAAAGCTAGATATGAAGTCTGTATAGTTATAAGATTTCAATCTAATTTATATTTTTTATTAGGTTTAGTTAATAACCTAACACAGTGTATAATCTCCACATATTGTGCATTTAAATTAGCAATTCAAAATTGTATTTAAAAACTGGGCTAACAAGAAACAAAATATGGCTATCGATTTTTTTTTATCACAATGTGTAATTCATTTATAAATGTTTAGTATAAATTAAAAAACCATAAAAATAAGAAGAATGTAAAGACAATAAATGATAAACAAAATAAATATTGGACAAAAAACAAGTAATACAACATTTTTCCAAAAAAACATTAAAACGTATTTACTTATAGTAAAAAGAGGTAAGCCACTTACTGAAAATAAAGTCCAGTTCAATTATTCAGTAATTTTCGTTTATGGGAAGGGATGCAGTTACAGAGTGGATTCCATTACTGTGGATATTAAACCACAGTAATTGTACCTACTATCTGGTAATCATTGTTGGCGAAATGGCTACTGGATGGTGATCAACCTATTACAGTAATGTATTAATTTTAAAATAAAATTTAAATTCTTAATTTGTGGATTTTAAATTTATTTTAAACAAAAATTTCCTTCACTTAAATTTTCAGATTTATGAATGTAAGTTAATTTGGGGTTTCAATGCGTTTAAAATCCACGGTGGTTTCTTATAAAAATTGGATTTGCTATAAATCAACATTTTCTTTTTAGTACTTTTTTTCGCGGTCTACTTCGCCAGCAATGATCTACAAGATGGTATAGAGCTCGTGTGTATGAAACAAATGTTATTACGTATTTAAAAAGCTGGAATTCACAAGGTATTCGATTAGGTACCACAATAGAACCTCTCATATATTTTTAATGACTAATGCGATATATACCGGTATGGATTACACTACGATATAGGCTATATATCGATAGTGCAACTAAAGAATAAACGTAGTAGAATATGCTACATGACAAAATAGAGTATTACTTATTGTAAAATCATCAACCAAACATGATGACAACTGTACATATGAACTTGTCGTAGATTATAAACTAACGTATAACATCTTTTATTACATATTACAACTACGTCTAGGTTTTAGTAGGTAACCTTAGCTGCTCGCCTGGAAGGAGCTTCTCTTGTGATAAAATATATTTTCGCTATATTTATGTCCTCGCCTACTTTAGGTATTTTTTAAATTTTTTATTATTTATACTTAGACTTATTTATGTAAACAATTTATATTTACTAGTTTTATTTTATTAATCACAGATCCCTTACTGATTCCTACATCAAATTTATCATTAGGGGTTTTTTTAGCTGGTTATAGTAACTTTCCATTTTTAAGGAGTCAAGACATTTAAAACAATTCAAAGAAACAAGACATTTTTTATAATTTTTATAATTCTATTTCTGTTCCAAACAGTGTATCTCAAAAAGGGTAGATATACTTAATCTATTTTACTTAAAGACGACACAAACATTTATAATAATGTTATATATTTCATATTTCAACTACGTATGTAACTTACAGGCCTTATTTTAACTATCTGATCTAACGATCGCTTTCACGTAATGGTATGAAAGGATGATCTGTATGCGGTATTGAATTACATTTAAATTTTAATACGTTAATGCTTTTCAATGAAATTGCAACCATACAAAGTAGGTATTTTAAGCCAAGTATGAATGGAGATGAGTGGCGCGATCTTATAGTCTTGTTACAGCTGTTAATTAATATCCCATACAGCTCCTGGCAACTAAGGGACCTAGAGTTTTTAGTGGAATCTGAACCACATTTTTGCCTTTATACGAATTGGTCTAATTTTCAGGATAGTACTGCGGATAGTCGTAGTACTCGCTCGTGCGGACATTAATCCACACCAGGGAGTATCGCATCCACAGTGCATGCCTATTAATATCCACAATTCGTAACCTCCTAGTAGCTGGATTAAAGGACGTCACCACCCATCCCAGTTTAATTTAATTAAAGATGAACGTGGGATATACAATACGTCATGTTGTATAGTCATGTTTTATAGCTACATGAGTTGCGTGACCCAACACAGCTATAAACATAACAGGTGTCAGAAGGCATTTACACTCCGTTAACTTCTTTGTCAACTTTCACTACGTCATGACTTATGAGGTGTTTTACTTGTTATTCAGTTACACCCAACACATACAAACTATAAATACTTTAAATTATATTTAATAATAATACAACTGCAACAACTATATTTTTTATGGCCACTAGCTAAATAATCTTCCATACTAGTTTTAGACGCAAATGTTCCAGATAAAAGGCTCTGTTTGGTGTAGTTCGTTTCTGTATTTTCTTCTTATTTTTGCCCAACGGTTTTCCATCCCGCCCTTCTTTACTCAGGTTGGTTCCAACTGTTAGAGTCCACGGTTTATTTTTTTTTTAGTTTTAAGTTATCATTTTATATAATTTCTGTTTTAAGTCACAATCAGCAATTTTGGTAAGTTTCAAGTCCTTTTGGCATTTGGAATCCATTTTCCTCAATATGTGACACACCAGTTTTTTTGTTTAATTCTATGCTTGTGATGCTTCATTACTTGGCACCAAAATCAGACTGTGCTCAAATAGTGTGATATATAGAGTGCATTATTTTATGAGTTTATGCCATCTTAAATCTTGAGTCCATCTTAAATTCTTTTTATTGGAGAACAAAGAAGTTCTGTATACGTTTGGAGAAATTTCGAATTGTTTGACAACTCCCATATCACTTTAATCAACTAAATAGTAATATATTACCCTAAATCTTGAATAAGTTACAAAAGATCAAGTTATGGAGACAAAGTTCAGAGTAGAAAAATAATTTATTCATAAGTCAAGGGTCAAATGATAGCGGCACTTAACATTAAAACAGAAGATAAACTTAACAAATTCTTGCAAAACTCAAATGTGATCTGTCATTAGTGAATGAGCTGCCTTTTTTAAATAAGTTTCTTGAAATCTAACGCCGATCAAGGTCTAAAGATTAAGTATCACAATTACTATTTTGCTGTAATTAACTATTAAAAAATTAAATGTTTAAGAAATAAATGAATTGAACTTGATTATTGTTTGAAATAGGTTGGCTAAAATTATAGTAGTTGTTTGATTTAAAAGGATTGCTTAATTAATAACAGGTATTTAAACCTTTTGTAATATTATTTGGCAATCCGGAGGCTAAAATCAATAATGAAAAAATTACTTCTAAGATCATTCTAGGACCACTTCGTTAATTACAAGGCAAAAATGTGGTTTGGATTCCATTATGGTATGTCCCTTAGTTGCCATTGGCTGTATGGGCTATTAACAGCTTTGTTTAAGGAATATGTTGGCCTTAGTCACTAACAAGACTACAAGATCGGCCACTCATCTCCATCCATACTTGGCTTAAAATACCTACTTTCATATGGTCGCCATTTCAAAATAAAGTACTATAAAAGTATCCATTTTAACAATGAAAATAAAATAAATATTTCACCATGGAAACTAAAAATTTCTGTTTCTCAATATATTTCACTCTGTAAACATCTATTTTACTTTTAGCCAAATATGTTGAGAAGCCCGTTTGCTACAAACGTTGTGGATGGGTGGCCTTTACCTGACGAGGTAGCTCTGGAAGCGCTTGACTGTTGTAAGGTTCTTGACCCCTCGGTGGAGGACGCGGAGGAAGCTCAAGAAACTTCACCACAGCCAAACCTTCGAGAGCGTACCAGATCGGGCTCAACCTTTAGGTTTGTTCGTATTATTATTGTTCCAATTTGTACAATTTAAATTGTCAGCTCTTACGCTTACGACAGGAACATTGTCAGCTCTCATGCTTACGACACGAACAACATTAATGTAATTTTTTTGTGAGGTTGAGGACCCCCATCTGCCAAGTGACGTACGAGCTCTTGGCCAAACGGCCCTTTTCAGGGCCAACACATTTTTAACTCCGCTAAACCGGTCCCCAGCCCGGGACCTCTCCTGAGATTAAAAAAAAAACATTTTTCTAAAACCTGAAAATGTGATTTTTGATGTCAGGAGGGGGAGGAGGAGGGAAAATGTTAACAAGGGAAACTTCTCAAACTAGTGCTACAAATTAAATAACAAAATGGAACCACATAAAGCATACCGTTACAAGTACAAAAGGTATGCCAAAAGATAATCTATATATTAATTTGAAACTGTTTTTCTTGGTGACAGCTATTTTGAGAGAACGGCTGGGCGTAGAAACTCGGTAGAGGTGTCTAAAGAAAGGTCCCGGTCTGTAGGATGAGCCATCAAAAGAGAAACATGGTGAATTCCCTCGGGGCTCTGCCCCAGTGGCCTTTAAATTCCCATCCCATGTTATTCTTATGGAGGAAAACGAGGTTTTTGTCACAGCTAATTTGAGAGAACGGCTGGGCGTAGAAACTTGGTAGGGGTGTCTAAAGAAAGGTATTGGTCAGAAGGTGAGCCCTCAAAAGATAAACGAGGTAAATTTCCTTGGGGCTCTGCCCCAGAGGCCTTTAAAGTTCACTCTGCAATTGTGTTTACATTTCGACCATATAGATAATGTTACACTACTTTTAATGAACCAGCTGTTAATATTAACTATAATGTAATATAAATACCTCGTCACAGCTCTGAAGTTGCTGTATATTACAGCTGTTTCGGCATCATAATGCCATCATAAGATACACATATATCCACATAAATTGGCGTCGTTAATCTGTACACACACATGAACAAGATAAAAACATAAAAACACGTAAAACAAGAGACAGGCCTGTCGCGTACATAATTGCTACGAGTACCAATTCTATCAGCTGGGTCAGCTTCCGTACTCGTAGCAATCATGTACGCGACAGGCCTGTCTCTTGTTTTACGTGTTTTTATCTTGTTCATGTGTGTGTACAGATTAACGACGCCAATTTAGGTGGATATATGTGTATCTGGTGATGGCATTTTGATGCCGAAACAGCTGTAATATACAGCAACTTCAGAGCTGTGACGAGGTATTTATATTACACTATAGTCATCTAGTCAGCTCAGGGGCTAAACCATGTCTATTGGTTAGTATTAAAATTGTATTCAAAGGTCTACTGAAACTGTCAAAATTAAATGTTTACATTATTATTTATGATTTTAAATGAATTCTCCACTGCATGGCAAGTTTTTTTTATAGTTTCAACAAAATTATGAATTTATGATACGTTTTAAATGTTTTGTTCAAAAATATATGGTTTATTGCTCTTAGACAATTTTAAATTATGAAATAAGTGTGACATATCAATTTCAAAGTAACATATTAACCTACTTTCAATCACCATTTATTTTTAAATTCAAGAAAGAACACCTGAGATTCATTTATCGGTATAAAAGGTTTTGATAATCGGGTTGAAAATTGTGTCATAGAAGAGTACGTTGAGGATGAGAGCTGTGTTCAAGTTTTGGAATAGACTAACTACGGAGTATGTTTCATCTATGGTTTTGGTGAAGTAGGTGAACTAATGTCAATTCAGGTATTAAAAAAAATGTGTACACAGTTTTTACTTTGATGTACATATGTAGCTAGGTCGAACAACGCATCTAAACCTCACTACATACAAAACATTCGGAAACACAACAGTGTCATCACATCTCATCACATTTGCATAATTTGTTTCCAAGGCTGGACTAGGTTATGGATTTGGTTCCGCAAATGTTCAAGATTTGTGATAAAATTTCCTACAATTATGGTTAATTCCAATCCACGAAATACATGCACAGCTTTATGTGATCTATATGGCCAAGGCAAAACTACACCACAAGTTAATGAATTA
Organism: Macrosteles quadrilineatus; assembly: GCF_028750875.1. Lineage (NCBI taxonomy): Eukaryota > Metazoa > Arthropoda > Insecta > Hemiptera > Cicadellidae > Macrosteles > Macrosteles quadrilineatus. The sequence goes on along the minus strand of NW_026542597.1, from coordinate 36,482,272 downwards.
TCAAGTAAGAACAGGATTATTAAATACATGGGTCGATGTGGCAAGAGAAGGTGCTGAGATCGAAGTAAGAATGTTACTGCTTTCTGGAGAATCAGATATTTTTATCAAACAAAAAAACGGATTTAATATGCTGATAGAATTCTGTATTTTTATGACCAAAGATGAAGATTACTTATAAATCAGGATACAATCTAAATGATTTTCTTAAAGCAGATGGAATTAGTGGTTAGTAATAAAATTGACTCTTTCCGTAACATGATAGACTAATTATATGAACTCATTCTCCCATATAGTGAAAGTGGCTTTGGTATTAAACAAACTCATGAACGAACAATTATAAGACTCCTAAAAAATCCTTAGGGCAACCTAAAGCCGATAAAAAGGTAGGAAATATTGTGTTAAACGAATTCATCAATCACGTTTTTTAGGGAACACAATCGTCATACTTATTATTGCTTATCCTCCCTTCATTTAACTAAGATTTAAATGACTTCACTCTATCCATTGCAGTTAGCTGAATTTACATAATACCCCCGCCGCAGCAAACCTGCAGACTAAGCGAATTTCCATTTGCCTGATTGGATTTACACTAAAATGTCTACTTAAAAATATAAAATATATTTCCTATTTAAATATAATTAGTGTAACAAGTACTCAGGTTTGCTGCATCAGGGAGGGCAAAACTGTTTTTTTTTTTTGTAAAATGTTAATAGTTAGTAAGAAATAAAAACATTTTCCAAATTTGATCAAAATATGTTCATAAACAAGCAAACTACAACAGTTTACTTGTTCTCCATAAGAATAACATGGGAATTTAAAATTTAAATTTTTTTGGAATTTTCTCCGTAACCATTAGGCGCATAATAACACTTCAATATACTAAATTATTTGTTTTTCTAAGCTCTACAAAATGGTTTAGAAAGAAATTGCAAAATTTTATGTTTTTTGGGTCAAAAATGGGAAAAACCTATTTTTACCCCATAAAACCCCCCGTAAACCCCCGTTGCCATAGTCCGATCATGCTGGTTCGCGAACTCGTTCAAGTTTATCCCGCCTTACACCTTCAAACCAAATTTTATCAAAATCGGACAAAAATTACTCAAGTTATCGTGCGGATGGACACACATATATATATATATATATATATATATATATATATATATATATATAAAAAAATTTGAACGAATGGTGTTTTTGGCCTCTGGGGACATCAAAATGAAAAAGTAAATCGGTCCCGGGCCTAGGTCTTACCATGAGACCTACGGTAATAGCTACTTCCCTATAGGGAAATTCGCTAAAACCTCAAGATTAACCGTCGATTTCGACGGGGTTCCACTAGTTCCTTTATAAGTACATTACGATAGTGGCCTTATCTTCCAGTACCTTACTAATCACGTCAGACGAAATAATCCACCTATATACATCACTAATTTCTAATTATATTACAGAAATTACCTTGCGATGTCCCTTACTTATTACATATTACTAATTAATTCCTATTACTCTTACGTAATTACCCAAATAGACAGTACTCTACTAAAATAAAACAGTTACATAATCTAGATAGCATTCAATACATAGTTTTAATGTCACAAAATAGCATACTATGTAGCCTTTTACCTTTTGAATGGAAATGTTTGTATTTCTGTTTATAAATAATATACCACAAAGTAAACAATGGCTCAGCCTCATGTAGACACACTGGCCAGTAAAGCTGCCGTTGTATCTACATTGTGCATATTTTATACTTAACTCAAAGGTTCGCTGGGTTCATATTCACAGCGAGGCTGACCTAGTTCATGTAAAATATGGTTTGGAGCGCTGAATAAGCGTCGTGGCTTTTATCACACTCATAATATGCATCATAATATACATGAACCACAATGTATAGAAACTTAGACCTTTTTTTCAATAATAAATTATTTTATTCACTCATTTAAAAACGAATAATATCTCATTTTTAAAATTACTAAATGACTAAGTTGAATTCCACAGCTTACAATGTAGGACTACTTCATGGTCCTATGGTTTATCCGGAAAAATAATTTAGTTTAATGTGTTAAATGTTTGAACGCCACTACCCCACTGTAAATTTTCTATGTGAAATATACATACTTATACTTAGATTACGTAAGACCCACGATACAAATGTAATTAAAGTTGTTTACCTTCATTTTTAAGAAAGAACTGTAATATTCCAATCAAAATGTTTTATAATGGCCACATTTAAACATTTCGTCAAACAAACTCACGTGATTAATTATTTATTTTCCCTTACTTGTAGATTTGTAGAATTAGTACAAGGTTTTTAGTAAGAGTAATTGTATTCTTCTTGTAATTGTACTTTTCTTGTTTGTTTATAATACAATATCGAAACATTTATTTTAGAAGACCGAAGCGTCAATGAGTCGATGAGGAGAACACCAAAACAAAAAACAACCAAACATTAGTTTCCAGGCGATAAGATTAATTGTTGTGTTTACTTCTATTGCGTGTATCAACAAATGTAGTTTCAAAAAAAAATCTAAAACGAAATTCAGAATCTTTGGATTCAAGAAGTCCATAACCGTAAGTCAGTTATGGATAAAATTGAACAACAGACCGTTCATTTCTTTATATTACTATTAAAAATAACATGTAGCATACCATATGCTTAAAAAAATAAACAATACCAAATTATCACTATTCAAAACAATAATATACAGGGTGTTCAAAAAAGGTGGGACATATTTTACCTAGTGATTCCTTGGGTGAAAATAAAGAGAAAATCACGAATAAGATTTTTTCCAAAATCGCTTCGTTAACCAGATATCCGCCATTTTGTATTGTTTACATAAACATTTTTATCTTCTAATCTTTTCAACCGATCTTTATGAAACTTGGTATGTAGGTTAAAGTAAAAGAGACCCGTGTTAGAAAAATATTTCATCTTGATTCAACTTAAAACTTAAAAATGGCGGCCATTTAAAACTTTTAAACTTAAATTAATAAAGAATGGCTGATTTTATGAAAAAATGTCAAGTACACTTTTATTTAGTATTTTAAATTACCTATCAAACGATGCCAAGTTCAAAAATATCAAATAAGAAATAGCTTATATATTACGATTATGTTACGATTATTATTACGTAATGTTCGAAATACGTTTTTTAATAAAAGTACATAGTTTATAAAGACAGAATCCTTTGCGTAGATATTTGCTATGGATATGTTTAGTTAAATTTGTTATAATAAAGTTGCATTAGTGATCTCTAAAATTATACATTTTTCAATAATTGGTTTTCTAATTAATAATTTAAGCCTTGCTTGAACGATGGATAAATCTGTATTTTATTTGAAAAATTTAATAATATTATAATATGTGTATTGGTGAAAGTGTAAATTTACAGTATAAAATTATGATAGAGAACATCGTTACACATACGTTTCACGTAATATTTTACAAACAGAATTTATTTCACAAATTCATTAAAAACACTACAATTCATACTTTATCTGAAAGTTAAAGATGTCAAGAATATTGTTATAAATGTATTTAAACGACTCGAAAACTGTCGTCAGCAAATAGGAAATGCCATATCGCACATAGCTTGTTTTGACATTTGTGAAAAAATATATTTAAATAAATTAAATTAAGGATATGATTATCTATTATCAGATGTTTAACTTCAGCTGATATATATTGTGATGACGTAAGACCACAAGTGGCCCCAGATCACTTCAGGCAAGAGAAATCATTATTGATTACTTCCACTTCATTCCCTGATTAATCTTCTGCTATTAATGTTCTGTGGAACCAAAAGACAATCACACAAAGACTTCTAGTCAATTTTAATCCTCTTTAATTCAATTGATCTTCACTTTGTACAATTAAACAATAAATCATGGTTAGCAATAGTATTTTTTATGATGATGCCTTGTATATTTGGAACAATTACTCGAGTACTAAAAGAGAAAATAGATAATGTTGTACTTATTTACAATAGCATTAAATTATATTAGTTTCTAATAAATTTTTCTAAAGTTTTTAATAATAGGCCTAAACAAACATTATTGGTTAATACCTGTATAACAATAATTTCAACTTTAAACAAAGCTTTGATTGCCGTATCATTATTTTGACAAAGAGTAAAAATAAAGATGAATTGTTTACATAAAAATACCAGTTTTCTATAACAACTCTGTTTTTACTTGATTGAAATCTAGTAAAAATATTCTTACAAGTAAATTTGTGCAATTGAAGCTAGTGAAATCATGTTATGGTTTCAATTGTGAGCTTTTTCGTTGTGTTATATGATGGATTAGGTTTTAGTAATATTATATTACTGTAGTTGTAAATAATCATACAAATCCTAAAATCCACACGCCTCAATGAATTAGTTTGGATTTAACACATTTTACAAATTAACATCCTATGACAAAAATATAGCGAAACTGTTAATTTTATATGTATGAATAATAGTACTGTATGTTTCGTACCAATGGCCGAAAACGAGGTTTTGTCGGCTCGAGACGATGTCAAGAACTTAAAACGATCGAGGGCTGCAAAACCATTTCTGTCCGTGTTACGAACGCTATTTTTCACCACGCTATACCCTATTACCACTATTCACCACAATAATAATGCACACTGATAGTCAACACAACTACAACTTTAAGGTTATGTGAAGAAATAATTTGGGGTCTGACTTAGGGGAGGTACGAATGAGGCATTAGTTCATAATTCCTCCGTGAACAGCGCTGTAGTAGAGAGCACTTTGGCAATGAAGGTTTACTAATCGCAAAAATAGTTCGGTTCATAGAATAAAATTATGAATGCCTCAAATTCAATTTAATAATTGTTTAATTATAAAATTAAACCATCATTACCTAACCGAACTAACCAAACTTGCTGATAATGAAAAAATACAAAAAACGTTTAATAATAGGAAAAATAATTATTTTCATTAAATAAAACTATACATTTTTTAATTAAAATTTTATAATGACTTAATAATAAAATTGAACTGTCATAACCTAACCAAACCAACCAAACTTGCTGATAATGAAAAAATCTTAGACAAAAAGTGAACGCTACCAGCGGGATTCAAATCTGGAAATTTCAGCATATCAGCTCGGCACGCTAGCCATCGGCCTCACAACCGATCACCGATCGTTGTGGGTCACCCTTACCGTAACAATACGGTGTGTCCGTATTGTTACGGTAATGGTGTTACCTCAGCTAATAAGAAGCCCACAGCTGTCATCGTAGGCTCATCTATACCTCCCTGAGTAAATACCAATAATTTGAGGAATCAGCAAAAATAACAATAAATAGTTGCTAGGCAGCGGTTACAATGAAACAATTATATTGCAATGCTATGGATACTGATTGTGTATTTATATGTTTTAAGAAAGTAAGCGGGCAGCTGATTTGCAGCCCTAGGGATGTAAAAACCTGCTCAGCCCCAATTACGATGACAGCTGGCATGGCCAGCAAAACGTTACTTTCAGCCACTAATTAACATTTGTAAAACAGCTAAAAACATCATAGTGTGAAGAAAAATGTTTTTTGTTGTATGAATAATTTTCGACTTCAAAACCAAAGATTGCAGAGTATATCCTCTGGTGGATTCGTTCGTTCATGTTCCCATTTGCCGTATACTCTGTTCTTTCAATGGTGGGTGGAATGTAAGAAGGTTAAAGATTAACCCAAGAAGTAGGCTTGTAGTACGTATTAACATTGCAATATGTGTAAATCAATTATGTAGCCCGACGAAACCAGTCCAATTATGTAGACCTTAATACGATCAAACAGTACAAAGCAGTAGTTGTATGTGAACTAGATTACTATTAGAGTTGACATTGCAGGCTAATGATTACGTCATTGATAGCTTTGGTGAATAACTTCATTACGATGGATGTTTGCGAAAGTTATAACATTAATTATTGTTTCCTAACTGACATAATATAATGCAAAATTAATTGTTCTTATAGCTAATTTCCCCTACCTGACTTCGGACCGTTTAGATTTTTCGTTTTCATGTCTACAGAAAAAAAGAAGAAAAAAACACCATCTAATGAACCTCATTCTTTAAGGTTTTATGCGGGTACAAATTCATTGGCTCCCTCTATTTTGAGGTTTCGAAACACAAAATCTTAAACTGCAAAACCATTTTAAAGTAAAAAACAAATAATGTTTAGTAAAGCGTTGTTATACGCTTTAATGGTTAAAGAGAAAATAAAAAAACGGTACTATTAAATTCCCACGTTTTATGTGTAAGAAAATGTATTAGTTTACTATTATCTTCTTTTATTTATGGGTTTTTTTAACTAACAAGGCAACAAAAAGCCTATTTTTTGTTTAAAATTGTTGCTTATTAATTAAGAGCAACTCCTCTTGAACATATCGTAACATTGTAACAATTTAAATTATTGAACCATAAACGAACGCTAAACGACCCTTAGAAGTTTCTTGTTTATAACACTCGTGCTTAGGAGATAAAAAACTTTGAGCTGAGAATTAGAGAGAAACCAATTAACTCTTTCCTCTTGGTTAATGGTTTTATACAGAAACTTCAAACTAACCGTGTTATCCACATTTAGGTTTTAATGATTTTCCTCTACCATAATACGTTCTGTGAAATGTATTTAGCACTATAAAATATGTAAAAAATATCAATATTAAAATCTTGGGACATGATTAAAAACACCTTCAATTCCATTTCCCCACTTGTAAAACTCGTTATATAAGAAAACGCTTGAACTAACAACGTAGGCTATAGGGTTCGTTAGACATCTACAGCGTACAGACAACAATGGAGCTTATTGTATAGTGTGGCAACAACGTATTGTACTCGTTGGACATCTACAGCGCACAGACAACAATGGAGATTAGTGTATAGTGTGACAACAACATATTGTGCTCGTTGGACATCTACAGCGCACAGACAACAATGGAGCTTATTGTATAGTGTGGTAACAACGAATTGTGCTCGTTGGACATCTACAGCGCACAGACAACAATGGAGCTTATTGTATAGTGTGACAACAACGTATTGTACTCGTTGGACATCTACAGCGCACAGACAACAATCGAGCTTATTGTATAGTGTGACAACAACATATTGTGCTCGTTGGACATCTACAGCGCACAGACAACAATGGAGCTTATTGTATAGTGTGACAACAACGTATTGTACTCGTTGGACATCTACAGCGCACAGACAACAATGGAGCTTATTGTATAGTGTGACAACAACATATTGTGCTCGTTGGACATCTACAGCGCACAGACAACAATGGAGCTTATTGTACAGTATGACAACATATTGTGCTCGTTGGTCATCTACAGCTTAAATACAACAATGGAGCTTATTAGATTGTGTGACAACAACATTTGTGCTAGTTGGACATACATCTACAGCGTACAGATAACAATGGAGCTTTGTATAGTGTGACAACACAATACGACTGGGACTAACAATGAGAGTAATTAGGTCATACCGGAACCAATCATATTCTGTTCATACCGCAGTCTGCAATTAGAATATCCTTTTGTTGTTAGATAAGATATTGTTTATTTCCAATCCAAACATGCATAGAGTATTATTTATTCTTTCTTTTTACATACATTGTAAGCTGTTTATTTAATATTCACCGATAAACAGAATTATTTGTTGTTACACTAACTCTTAAAAACACGTTGTTTGTGTGGATAACTGAACTAAAAAGGATGGTAATGATTATTCATCTGTTGTGTACACACTATAAATAAATGTGTTTAATTATGTCGTTGCCATGTTAAGAACATGCCAAAAATTTATTTAGAGCTGTACACTTTTTTTCTATATCTAGTACTGACACAATTTAGTAACACACTGTACAGGTACAACGAAATTGTTAAATAATGTTATTGAAGTATTCATGAATAACGCTGTAGAGTGACTGAGAATTTACACAGATTCTTAGGGTTAATTTTTTTATCATACAAATTCTTTCTTTACTGCAAATAAAAAAGTGCCTAACATTAACTCATGTTTTTTTCATTATTTTTTTTTTTCATTTCACCTCGTATCTGGTGTATGGTCACCTCGTATATTATTAAATCCATATTTGAACATATTATGGACTTATTAAGGAGTCTCTGTATATATTTTTCTATGGATAACACGGTCCACATAATCAACGGTAAAGTTGACTTTAAATAAATTCACTTTTCAGGGAAAACTCAAATTATTTTTAAGAAGTAGCTCTTGTGGAATGGAGTGAAATATCTAAGCTTTCTTAAAATGGCCACGTAATTAATGCAAAGTCCCTTAAATGTGTTATTTTTTGGGTTTGAAAATTTTAGACTCCTTTAGCCAGCATGTGTTGCAGTTTCCAAAATACGCCATTAAAAATCAACATAAACTGCCTACAACATCCGTGATTGATGTTGAAGACCCCATTAATGTTGCAGCTTCGTACAAAACATCACGTGATAGTTTAGTGTTTGTTTCTGGCCTTTTACAGAATTAAACACATTCTAAATCTAACTCCTCGTAAGTAAATTTAGAAAACTCGTGATGCTTTGTAAGAATAAAGCAGGTATTACTTAACCTCCACAAGTACTCAACTGAATAATCGCTAGACTACTCAAGTACTTTGCCTTATTTGTGTTAAATTCGGGGAAAGGATATGTATCCAATATATAATGGCATTCGATAATAGTAAATAGATTGTAAACACATTTAACTTAGGTAGAATATTAGAAATGTTTATGTTATATACAAATAATGGTATAGCTTCCTCTAATACATGTCGAGTCTCCTACACATATTATTAGACGCTGTGGCAAAAGACTTATTTATTCTCAATACTATAATCTTCAAAACTTGATTTATCAGTTTAGCAAATATAAGACTAGAATACAGTAGTAAAAGTTGACCCGTTTAAACCAAACCCCATGTAATGCATCAAACTAAAACTTGAAACATGATTCAACATGAATTTATAAATAGCTTTACTAATATAGTGAGTAGCTTTGTATTGTTGTTTAAAAATGTTCCCTGGCAGTTAGTTTCTCGATACTTTTACACCTTTCGACCCGCTAGTACATTAAATGTTTTACAAGCTGGAAATAATTGAAATCAATATGTGTAACGCATAGCATAAAAAATAAAGATCAAATAGTTAAGGAAGCGGTTATTTTGAAACTAACACATGTATGCGTCTGAATGAAAATAATGTTATCTGGTATTCAACATAAAATTGTTGAAGAAAACCAAATACAAAAAATGTTTTTAGGATAATTAATAATATGAGCTTAAACCTATGTCTCTTTTGTGTGAAAAAGTATACGTAAGTTAAGATAATAAAACTATGTGATAGACAAATCAGTATTTTTTATTGGTTTTTTGATAAAAAAAACTATAAATAGAAAGTTTGGGGTAACGGAATAATATTTAACATTTGAACACCCTGACAAAGAACAGTTGTACAAAATATCGATACCATAAGTTTTAACTGAGTTTGACAATGGAAAATACATATATTTTTCACTATAAATTAAACGTCTTATCATAACCGAAGTGTTTCTTATCAGGTCTTCTAAATTAGTTGGAACATTCCAGCACTAAGAGGCAAAGGTGAGCGTGTAGGGGTTTCTAGGGCCTCTCTACCAAAGTACCTCTCGATCTATCTCATTATCATTGATTTGGTCCAAACTGGCAGCCATTTAGCTTGATAATTGATGAGTTCAAATGCTTTAGACAAAATATGTACTGAATTTTACGGTGGTTTACTCTCTTTAGAGTATTTATGATATACTATTAGGAGATGGTTGTTTAGAATAAGCGTTAAATACATGTATATGAAACGGACAAAATGTATTTATATAGCAATTTACAAGCTATTTAGCTTGCTAGTTGAAGAAATATAGTTCTCGACTAATAACCTGATTAATTTCAATTCAATCATGAAATAATGATTAAAGCTTAATGATGGTTTAAATGTTGAAGCAGCTGTGCTGGCAAAGGAATCCGTTTCTTTTAGTCTCAATACAAGGCTAAATAAGGTATCTCCATATATATCTTCAAATATATATATATATATTATATATACTATATATATAGCATATATATATTCAAATATATGGTATATATATGATATATATATTCATTCTTCGCTCACAATTAGATGCGTATTTTAACCCAAATATGAGTGAAGGATGAGTGAAGAAAGGTGTGACATGATCTGTTTAGCTTTCTTACTGACTATGATCAGCTGTTTCATTAGCCAGGATCATTTATTTAAAGCTCTAGATCAGGATTATAGTACTTAACAAAAGCAGCAATTAATAACAGATGCAATTCAGTTAATTAATTTCAGAAATACATTACTTGGTAAAATATCCACTAAGTAAAAATATGCCTTATCAAAATCTTTTACTTACCAACTAAATATTAAATTAACATCCCGTTCTCATATTCTTCATTGCTACTTATGTCTAGGGCAATACATTTAATAATGAAAGTTAGAAATTGAGTCCACCAGTTTCAAGTAATAACAAAGGGACCAAGTAATTGCGACTACACGATTTTGTAATGTAATGGCTACGTTAATGTTACATTCAATAGGAAGCAAGCAAATGGAACCACCCAGTAAGTAGATCACAGAACTCGAGGGCTTTGCTTAAGTCAGGAGAGCTTTAGTCAACCAAGTAACATGCTACGTTTCTATTATGAGAGTTAACAGGAATTGCACAAGATTGTTAATTAAAATACTAAATGAGAAGTTGTAATGCATTTGCTTAAATATTCAGTCCAAATTGTTTTTTTTTCGCTAGACATTTGCCTAAATTAATCCTATAGGTCCACCCCAAATATTTGTGCTAGGCATTGGCAAACTTTCAATGTTTCTACAAAATATTATTGAATCTTTTGTATTGAGTGTTCACTTGATTGATGACTTTTGAATTTAATGACTTCTTTGTTGCAGTTTCAACAATGTTGCAAGTTTTTTTTCCGTTTCATTTCATTAGTACATCTACCTATCTTCTATATTATTAATTCACTACATGAAACTTTGTGAACAAAAAGGCTTTTTTGTTTTAATATTTTACCCCACATATTATATACCAAAATGTTTGTTTAGGTGTGTAGATTTGCAAACTAGCCATACATTTTTGAAAAAGCCCCTTGGTGTCTGTCCCAGCGGCTTTTAAAGTTTCCATGTTATCCTCATTAAGAACATATTTGTTTACCTATGATCAGCTTGATAATTTAATTGATGTTAACATTTCAGTTGCAATTGAAGCAAATGTTTGCCACAAAGAATATTTCATATATTTCTAGATTTAATAGTACTAAAATATGCGTACATTTATGAAAACAGAAAAAATTCTTAAATTAAAACAATAAAATTATTTTAGGATAAAAACCCTGAATAATATTTACAATGATTAAAGATAGGCACTATTACTACTGTACCTAAAACAGGTGGTTAAAATGTCAAAGGTTATGAAGCTATTACTTGCTTTGGAAAAAAAGATAAATTTCTGATGAAACTGTTTTTTTTATTTATATATATTGTGACGTCAGCATAGCAAACGTTTCTCATTGTATCTTAATGATATATATTACAATTTGTTGCTTTTATTACAACAACTTGAAAATTGTGCTTTAATGTGAATTTGCTAAAAGATGGTATTGCAAGTAAGCAAAAAAACAAAAAATATGAAAAATGCGATACAACCCATCAAATGAGAATATGTAAATTTAAATGGTTTATTAAATCAAACACAATAGTTCAACTAATAGTGCCATCTAGGTTTCACTGACAGATCGTAAAATCATTTGAGTGTACCTTTTGAATGGCTGATTAAAAAGATTAGGCATTAAAAAATAACCTTTCAACTATCAGGCTTCTTTCATGATAATTAAACGGGGCTAGAAGCCATGGAGTGATACTCAAGTAAAATGTTAAACGGCTTTCCCAAAGAATGATTTTTTTTCTTCTGTATTCAGAAAAATAGGGTGAAAGCTTTCCTAAAATTACAATTTACTCGTTTTTTAGTCACATAAATTAATCCTGGTTATTATTTTTGGTATTATTTTACAAAATGGTTTTGATTTAATGAAAAAACCCTAGCCATTCAATATACAGTCAGTTAAAGGCCAGTAAATACTGCTTATCCTGTTGTTGAGTGATTATCTTATAAATGTGTCTGTAACAGCTGTGAACAGAAGCTTACAAAGGACCTCCCTCTTTTTGTTCTTCTCTCTTCCATCGCCGCAGGTACTCCAATTTCTCCTATTTTCTTCTCTCAAGAGGGTAAGCGTTTCATATTCCTTTCATCACTGCTCCTGGAAATATATTTTAGGCATTAATTTAATTTTAAACAAATAAAAAAATCTAATTTAAGCTCAATTGCTCAATTTATTGTTGTTCTTGCAAAATGTCTTGAATATTATAACACATATTAAAATGATTACGATTACTTTTAAATTTGCTAAGGTACTAGAGTTTTTGAACCATCAAAATTATTTTAATTGTGATTAGCATTGTCATACGTAGATATTGAAACCTCTAACTGTAGGAAAAAGGAATAATATTATAATGATTCTTATAGAAATTAATTGATTCGTGTGTATGTTTTAAACTTTTATCCAGTGAACAGAATCCTACAGTAAGATCCATTTTTGGCTATTATTCAAGATATTCAATCAGCCAAAAGCCAGATCAACAATGTCCAGTGCATTATGGGAGGCCCTCGTAAAGATACTCTCATAAAAGCAGAACTGTTTACATGTATTTTGGCAACAGCGTCTCTGTTAACAAATATTGCTAGAAATAGAATAAACTATTTTTGAACTCGGCTCAATAAGAATCACTTTTATACAATTGATTTTCAATGCATTCTAACGAATAACTTTATACACAGTAATGTATTTTTCACCATTAATAGTTATAGCACAAATGGTATTATTTGAGTAAGAAATTGCCTCTTAAACTTCTTTTGTTCGGCTCAAATACACATAATATTGCTCAAAAAACATCTAAAGGAAAAGAAATTGTTCTTATAACATTAGTAGCTAATTACGGTATCTGACAATGTATTATTAATGATTATGGGAAACTTGGGAAATCTGTTCGGTATGGTATTTGAAATATTGCAAAACCTGTTTCATAATTTTCTTAAGGACCACTTTGACACACTATAAGGAAAGACTTTTTTTAAACGACTTCGGCCACAAGTGTTTTATTTTTCTTTTATAAGCTTTAAGTAGAGCGTTTAAAAGGTGTTTTCTTGTCATTTTCTTTTTACTAGATGGATTTTTTTTCTTTAGAGCCATGTCAACAAAATGTTTGTAAAAAAACTTTTTTTCAAGGTTTTCAACAATATTTATTAAGTTATTGAGTGTTAATAATCATAAATGTTTTTGATCGCAGTCATGAGACCAGATCAGATCCCATCTAATGTAGAGCTGCTTCTGAACAAACTGACCATAAAACTGTTTTTTATCTATCATGGATACTTAAGTCTTGAGAATATCAATCACACGCGTTTAATCTACTAAAAAGAATATTATGACCTAAACTATTACTTAAACAATAATAGTTAAACATACAGTTATTTTCAACAATAATGAATCCATGTCATACATGATTGGAGTATACAGAAAATCATTGATATAAAAGTATAAAAGAAACATTATTTTTAAAGATATAGGATCATCTTATCGTCCGGACGAAACCAAGTCAACGACGCGAGCGACGTGAAGATAGAAATAAGTCGAGTGTAGAATCACTAGTTTATCCTATCTTCTGAACAATGGATAAATTTATTAAGACCTGGAGTTGACGCCTACCTTATTCTAATTAAAAGTGTATTACATTTAAATATAGGTAATTTACTCTGGTTATAGTATTAGAAGTAAAAAGGATGTCGTCGTTGATTAAATTTTGTTAGATTTATGTGCTTATATGTATATATAATGATTCAAGAATATGTTTTAAAATAATCTTTTAAAATATATATATTTTTTTTTTTTTGGGTCCTAGTAATTTAATTTTTTCATTCAGTAAAGTAAGCCTCAACCACCTCGAGTGACAAGGGAGTGAAATAATTCTCTTGACAGGTGAAAGATTACTATTCTGACACTCTCAAAATATTGATTCATCCAGACTTGGACTAAAAGTAAACATATTAAACTTTCAAGCTAACGGAATAAAAGTAGGCCTAGTAATTTGGAAGTATAACATAATCTACAGACGTTTGTATAACGGAGAGGTAAACAAATTCATTGCATTTTTGCCTGTTTAAAGATTTAACTGAATTTAGACTAGTAGAAACACACTTTTGAATTATTTCAAATCGCTTCTTGTTGTTATTAGTGCAGTTTCAATATTAATTCATTAAGTTGTTAAATGCTGCCTAATCAGTTATAATAGGTAATCTAAATATTTCCTTGTAGTACGAAATGCTTCAGAACTAAGTGTACAAACAATTAAGCTGGTTTATTTACTGTTATTATATCGATTGTATATTTTTGTGTCGTATTAATTTTTGGGTCAGTATGTATCAGTCAAACGTTTAATGTGTAATTGTTTACAGAACAAAAAGTACATTACATTAAACATACTCATTAGGACAGAAATGAATTGCTCATTCATAAAGTAAACTTTTACTGATACTGTTAGGTTATCCGAAGTTTCCATAACATTGTTTAAGGTATTCTACAATTTTCGTTCTTTCAAAACCGTTATCTCACCGAGCCATTTTTATAGAAGCACATTTTCCAATGGAATGATTTATAAACATTTTAAAAGTGTAATTCCTCTAACACTTCATTCGAGTATACATGTCATATTGCTGCAGACATTACGTTTTGAAATAACCCATTTCATGTTCATTCTGTAAATTTCAATAAATTTGTCTCTGATTAAATATTGCTGACCTGTTGTTTACAGTTAATTTATTTTGCAACATCTCACCTACGTAAAATACTTCCATAGGTTGTAATTTAAAAACTATATTTAAATTTTTTTAAATTATATTCGACATACAAATTATATTTGTTGATAATACAGCATTGTTGTTTGACTTTGACTATTTATTCAAGATAATACATTCTAGATGGACATTTAAGACATTCTAAGATATTACTGAACCTCTTTTGAGCATGGTTTTCGTTACGAGTATTTGTTCCGTTTGAAGACGAAACTTCCAAACTGACTTGGCTGAAGTTACACAAAGGTAGCTCAATAACCCCTTTAGCTTACATAAAAAGAGTTTTGGCTTGTGAAATATTCTACCTATACTTAACGTTTACCAGTGTTTGCAGTTTGTTATACCCTACGATAATTTTTAGTTGGATGGAATAGCAAAGGATATATTTCGGTAAATAATTTTGCAAATAAAATGTTTAGTTACCGGTTCAGCTGTGTAGTCCAAGTTTCGTCCTTCTGGATTTTTGCGCACTGTGGAGCTTTGCACACCGTAGATCTTTGCCCATCATCAGACCACCATATAAGATATTATCTTGCTCGAAACAGTGTGAAAAGTTCTAGAAATGCACAATAACATGAAGTAACTTCCTATAAAACACAAACCGATGAAACACATAACATATCACGTCTGATAAACCTCTTCAGGCAAGATCACTTCTTACACTACTAGCTTATTATCGATGAAGAACTGAAACATACATAATGCATAAGGACGTAAATGGACCATAAGGCTGGCAACAGGTGATTTAACCTTTTTCATTTGTTTCACTTCACACATCCATGCATTACTTCTGTGACATACTGAAATTGTTTTATGATATTATATATTTTGTTGGTGTAGTAGAAGTATTTGTACAAAATAGAGTTTCTGATTTTCTACAGATATGTTTAAGGAAATGATTGACACGATCTTGGGTTGAGTTGAGCTCCAATCACAAACCTATCAAACAATCAACTTACCTATGCTATGCTAGTTTGTGTTCCTAATATTGATCTTGTGCATATTAGACCTACTTCAAGCTGTCCCAGAACTGTGTTCTATGAATCAGAAGTTAAAAAGTTTTTAAGTTTGAGGTTCGAAGGGTATATGTGTATAAATTTCTCTCGTTCATAGAAGCAAAATAATACCCCCGCCACAGCAAGCCTGCCAACTAAGTGAATTACCATTTGTCTGAATTTATTTTCAATTAAATCTATTTAAATAACATTAGGATTAACGAGGACCTAGGATTGATGCTACAGGGAAACAAATCAAGTGTAATTTTTAGTAAAATATCAATATATTAGTATAAAATAAATAAATTTGGCTGGTAAAAAATATATCCGTAAACAAGTAAACTACAACATTTTGCAATTTTCTCCATAACATAGGAATTTTAATATACATTTTTTTTATTTTCTTCGTTAGCAAATGGCCGTACAACAACACTTTGATATACTAATTTATTAGTTTTTTAAGCTCTTTAAAAAGGTCTAGAAAGAAATTGGTAATTTTTATGTTTTGAGTGTCAAAAATTAGAAAACCTTATCCCATATAACCCCCGTAAAACTCCATTCCCATGGTCCGATCATGCTTGTTCGCGAACTCATTCACGTTTATCCCATCTTACACCTTGGCCAAGATGATGGAGGTGATTGTCCTTTGCCAAGATTATGAATGTGATTGTTCTTTGCCAAGATGATGGATGTGATTGTTCTTTGCCAAGATGATGGATGTGATTGTTCTTTGCCAAGATGATGAATGTGATTGTTCTTTGTCAAGATTATGAATGTGATTGTTCTTTGCCAAGGTGATCAATGTGATTTGTTCTTTGCCAAGATGATCAATGTGATTTGTTCTTTGCCAAGATGATGAAAGTGATTGTTCTTTGCCAAGGTTATGAATGTGATTGTCCTTTGCCAAGATGATCAATGTGATTTGTTCTTTGCCAAGGTGATCAATGTGTTTTGTTCTTTGCCAAAATTATGAATGTGATTTGTTCTTGCCAAGATGATGAATGTGATTTGTTCTTTGTCAAGATGATGAATGTGATTGGTTCCATAATCAATATATCAAGAAGTTTGAAACTATCCATATTGTTATTATTAAAATCTAATTACTTGCAGTGATTTTGGTAATCGGTAAAATAAGTTTTGAACCCAGAACATATTTATCCTGAACAGTAAATATCGTATGATGAGGTACGTAAACAATCAATATAATTAAATTGGTAATCAATATAAAATAATTGAACTCAAACGCCAGCTCTTAATCTTGTAATTAAGTTACCAATTTGATATTTGGAAATGCAATACTGTATGGTAATAAACGTTATTCAATTCGAATTCCGAACGTTACCTCCAACAGCATTAACAATGTATTCATAGTTTTTATAACTCCCTGTGGAATGTTGAGTACGAATGTTGGATTTCATACAGTTTTGTCTCATGTATTTTTAAAAACTGTTATTCATATATTCCACTCCATTACTCTGTAAATCTAACCCACCTTTCTCTCAAACGAATATTCGAGAACTTTAACTACTTTAACAATTTTACTAATCATACATTATTCTAACAGTGGATAACTAGAGCTAGGACAAAGTAATAGAATTACACACAAATTTTGCTTCCTAGAGAAGGAATTGTGTACCTTGTGTTCTTATGTCTAGGATGAAATGAGTAGATGAATAATTTGTAGATCTCTATGAACTAGGCTCATCATACATTCATTTGGTGTAAGGGCGTTGGTCAGCTTTAACCTTCGTGGGTTAGGTCTTGGATAAAAATATGAAAAAATAATATCCACTGATAGATTAGAAGGCTTACACAATTAATTTTATTAATACTTGATTAATAGTTTAATTAAAACAAGAAAATCGACTTCATTTATATAGGATATACCATGGATATTTTAGATCGATAATTTTAAATACAATTTTTATAGGTCACTGTTGACTAAGTTGGAAAAATGCGAGTCTGCTGTGTGAATCATGGACCTGTCTATATTATGAAAATGTTTTGTAAAACTTGTACCAAAAATATGTAAATAAAGCATTGTTTAAGTTCATTTCAAAGCTCCATGTCGTCTTCAGACCAGCGGGAAAACTGAATAAAATAACGAGTTGAGAAAGTTAGCTAGGGAAATGTTAACATTGAATCCTTATAACAAAGAACTACAACAACTTTAATAGTATACAGTAATAGCAAAGTTTTCCAGCATTCGATTACGTACTTGAATCAGAAGATTATGCATTACTTAAATAACATATTGACATATTCAATACCGAATATCATGATAATTTACATACAGAGAATTGTGACATCCATGGGATGTTACAGCAATCAAAGAACGTAACAGAATTTTGAGTTCTTTTTCTCCTTAGAACATACAGTAACGTTAGGGACACTAGTTTAAATTATATTTTATGATTACCACTAAACAATTGGCTACATTTTGTTTCCTTGTGCTTTTGATTTACAAGTAGGTTAAATCGGATATCTGTTTTCGCGTAGATATTCTATAATCAAATTACTACATACTACTTTAACAGACATATACAATTAATTTTTGTTTATAAGACCTCAACTCTGTGGCTAGTAAAATAAGCATTTTTATGGTGCTAAAATCATTTGGCTCTCCATTAAAGAAGTTAAAACTTTATAAGCAGTGATTAAACAACCAATAGAGTATTTGTTGTTCTAAGACTGATGAGGAGGGGGATAAGACGGAGTTTTGTCTGGGAAATTTTCAGGAGGGAAGTAATGGAAGACGAGTCCTTAGTTATCCTCTTAAACCCCTTAGCTTAAATATTCGTTGCTACTACAATAAGCAAGTGTTTAGTTTTCATTATTATTTCTCATCTCCACCTTTCGTATACATGTATATCGAGATTTTTTTTAGCTACAAAATAGTATTATGGTAATTACTTAATCTCACAGTTCTAAATATTCTGGAACTCATAAACTTCGTCCTGCGTGACTTAAAAATTTTTAATGTTGGAAATAGCTTTCATAACATTATTTTCTCATTTATAGTTTACTATAGAAAATAGTTATGGGTAACTAGTGTGCAAAGTGGCACTTTGCTCCACGTGAGATAAATGTTCACCCACAAGCCGCAGGAGAGCGTGGAAAGTTTCTTGGGTGCAGCAAAGGCACTTTGCACTCGTGTTGCACATTATATTTCAACCACTATACAACACGAGTTTAGGTCAGGTTAAAGCCAAACATCGAACGAAATGGGAAACGCTGCACCAGCTAATCGTAGTCGTAGTAGCTGTTTAAGTGTTGCCAACTTATTTCCAAGCGTACAATGTATTATGTGCCTCATAAAAGCAAACTGTGTGTTGTTTGGTTAGAAAACTGGAGTGCGGCAAAAATAAGTAAATGTAACAATTAGCTACTTTGCGTGCTATAATCAGTGCAAGGAGGCCCAATTTGTCAGATACCTCTGTAGTGGTTACGTCATCAATTGAAAGTAAATACATTTTTTGTAATATTTTTACTTATATCATTCAAAAGTAATACTTCTCCTTAAATACTTGTTCAGCTTTTTAAGATAATCGGTAAAATGTATATTTAAACCAATATTAAAACTAAATTAATTTTCATTCAGCGTTTTAATTAACAGAAACAAGTTGTAAAGGAAGCATCACCAGCTATCCCATATAAAAGCACAAGAGACAAAGTCAAGTTTTCTCATTAGTGAGTTCTCATCACTAATAGCTGGGCTAACTTTAACACATTTCCTTGGGATTTAAATTGTCGAAACGCATTATTAAAATAAAAAAGCAAAGTGTGGTTCGTTATAAAATTCGTTCTAAATAGTACTGAACCCTTTTGCATCAACAGTTACAGGCATTTTGCTTGAAAATAAAATGTGTATCACAAAGGCCCGATTTCGGTTGGATTAACTAGAGACGTGTTTTTTACCACTGATATCCTTACAAAGAAAAGCTATCAAATTAAATTAAAGTTGTTCTGCAAAGATTAGAACCATAGCTCCCAGTTTCGAAATCCACTAATATGTCAAGAGCCTCCTAAGAAGACGCTGAGTGTGCAATAATGAAAATTCTTCCTTAAAGGCGAGCTTTGTACCTCATGGTCCTTTCTTGTAGTTAACCCCTAACAATGCAAGGCTATAGGAGTATAATTGTATAAACAAAGTCATGTTTGGAAAGTTTGATTTTTAAATGGTTCTAAAGCTTCACATACACTGCAAGCTAATACCACTGACTATATAACCCCTACAGTGTTATATAGTCAATGCTAATACCTACCACTTTATAAATATGCATTTTAGTCACGTTTAATATAATGAATTAGAATCTTCAAAAATTAAATGCGGAGTTAAATATTCTTTCATTTAAAATTGTCTTGGTACAACAGAGGTAATACATTTTATTACGTTAATAATCCCATAGAAGTGAATAAAGTTTATGAAAAGACACTGTCTGTACCTATAAATGGTCAGCGCTTGCACAATAATTACATAGTCAATTAATTGATTGCATTTTTTATTAATTTTCATTTTTCATTTAATTTTTTTTTTTTTGTAAAGAGAAGGTTTAGTGCTATTCACTGAAATTAAAATAGTCAAAGGGTGTTATAAATTAAACAAACAATAAAATTATGAGAGTCTTGTAATTAGTTTAGTATAAAAACTAACAATAAAATACTTAAAGTTATGGTCGTAGTAACTAATGCGAAACTGTAGTTATCCCTAACACACTTTGAAGATTTAAATGAAGACAACGGGTTAAGGAGAACCAACCTCAATATTGGATATTAAGCTTACCAATCCCCCGCCGGTTTCGATGAGCAACGTATTGATTGTAACAAAGCCATCCGTCCTCTTAATAATAATCACCTTTTGCAAAATCTTCAGAAAATTACCATTTCTACATCACGTCTCAAAACAACGATTGCTTTTATAGCATGTTTATATTTTCTGAATTTATAATTTAGGTACTATAAAACCCTTCCGGTAATATGGCTACATTAAACTGTCTATATTGTTATTCGGTGTTTTTACTCAATAAAACCTGGAGTTATAAAAATATTTTGTCGTTTTTATTTACTTAGCTATGCAGGTGCATGTATAGTTTAATTAACGTGTACAATATGATGCCAGTTCAGTTTTTAGAAAGGTCTGTAGCTTCCTAAAAGTAAGATCTGAACTGATGTTCTTAATTTTTACACGATTTTAATATATTGAAGGTAACAAACCAGCTGATCTTAGTGAAGAAAAGGATAAAGTACCATTCACTTTGTTTTTCCCACTTAAATCACCGTCCTTGTTAAATCATATTGAAAAAAATGTTTACTCTAAAATTCCTTCTAGTTTGAATTAACATCTGCAATTGCTTCATTCAGGACAAGAAACAAAATAATACTTGTGCACATAAAATACTACTATCACGAATAAAACAGGTTTATCGTATTTCATTTAATTTTTTTATTTTACTATTAATTCTCCAATGTTCAAATTTTATTATATGCATCCCCTAGTATGAAACCCAGATCAACGTTCATTTCAATTATATTTGTACTCTTGAGCCTCTCTTAAAAAAAAAATAAAAAAAAATAAAAAAATAAAAAAAATAAGTAAAAATCTTTAGCAGAATCAAAAAGTAAAAAATAAAAATTAGGTTACATTTTGTGTAGTACGATGAAAACACCCTTGCATTGATGAACGATCTAGTAAAAGTAAGCAACAACTAGTAATGTTTCAATTTAATTTAACCATTTGTTAATAGGGTATGCTATGCCTAGGCTACGCTATGCCTAGGCTATGCTATGCCTAGGCTAGGTTAGGTTTAGGCAGAGTTTGTTAGATTAATTGTAATATAGGTAGGCCTATCTAACATTTTCATAGTTTAAATAATGCTTTATGCTCTTTAAATTGCTGATGTAATAATGTTTCTAATAGTTTATTTTGTAAATTGTGCTAACTAAGAAGATTTCTACCCACTCACCGTATCTAGCCTAGCTTACCCACTTACCGTATTTAGGTTAGGTTATCCCGAGCTCCAGCCGACAGCAGCTGATAAATCAACGACGATCAAGTGGGCAGCGATGACGTCAGGCTGCCGGAAAAGGAAGTTAATTTTTGGTGGAAACATCTGTGTTATATACATAAGCTATATATTATATTTTACCATTGTAGGCCTATGTAAGACTACTCTGTAGGCCTATGTAAAACTACTCTAAGCTAAGCTTATGTGACTTCTTCTTGTTCACTACTATTTCCGTGTCATCTCCAAAATGTAGCTTTGTGCTCTGTAGTCTGTTGATTTTGTTATCAAAATAAATCTTTTAAATTTACTTTGTGTAGTTATTATTTAGAAGCCCAAGAAGAACAAAGATGGTGTCAGAAGTTAACTATTTAGTTTGAACAGTGAAGTGTTTAGTAACAAGTGAATTTTCTTAGTGAATATTAGGTTAACCTCAAACCACGATGGCAACGTTTCAAGCTCCACAAGCATTGGACCTTAGTGGCAACGTATCTGAAAATTGGAAAAGATTTAAGCAACGTTTTATGCTCTACTTGGAAGCCCTGGGATCCGACAAGATGCCCGAGAGACGAAAAATAGCTATATTGCTGACCACTATAGGTGATGCGGCTCTAGAGTGTATAATACCTTCTCGTTTAGTGAGTCAACTCCCAAACTCGAAGAAGTTATAGGAGAATTTGATAAGTACTGTCAGCCACTTCAAAATACAGTGGAGTCTATCAAAGTTACAGGTAGGCCTATGTCTAGTAACAATACTTCTAGGTTACCTTCTAAGGTAGGCTCAAAGCAACACAATGAATTCTTTTTATGTAAGAAGTGTGCAAACACCCATAGAGCTCGGAACTGTCCAGCCTATAACAAGAACTGTGCTTTGTGCAAGGACAAACATCATTTTGCTAAGTGCTGCCCTAATAAAGATAGACTTAAATTTAGTAACAAGGCTAACGGTAAACCGAAGAAGAAAGTTTATGAAGTTGAAACAGACACTGCGACTGCGGATCAACTTGTTGAGGATGAAAATGCAATAGGCCTAGACTTTTTCAGTGAATCTGATGATCTCTTTGTTAACTCTCTAGAAAATAAGTCACCTGATAATGGTGAGAATAACAGTTTGAATGTTAATTGTGTACAAGGTCTAACAAAGCCTAACAAGTTAAATAATAGGGCTTGGTATGAAACTATTGTTTTAAGTGAAAATGATGAGGTTACTTTTAAATTAGATTCAGGCTCGGAAGCTAATGTGCTACCTTTGAAAACTTTTAATAGTTTGCTCTATAAGCCTAAATTGCTGAGTACACCAACTGTATTGGTAGGGTTTGGTCAAAACTCTCAAGTTAAACCTATTGGTAAAGTACTACTTAACTGTTCCTCTCGTAATGCGAACAATGTCAGTAATGTTGAATTTGTAGTAGCTGATGTCAATTCTGTTCCTTTACTAGGACTTGAAACCTGTGTAAAACTGAAGTTAATTGAAAGAGTGCCTATTAGTTGTAAGCCTGTTGTAAATGTAAATAGTATTTTTGTAAATCCTAAAGATAAAATTGTAAATCAGTACCATGATGTATTTGAAGGTCTAGGAAAATTTCCAGGCAAAGTTGAAATCAAACTCAAGCCAAATGCTGAACCGAGAATCTTTCCACCTAGGCGCATACCTTTAAGTTTAAATGAAAAGTTAAAAAGCACTTTGGATAGGCTAGATAAGCAGGGTATAGTCTCTAAAGTTTCAGAACCAACTGAATGGGTTCAAAATCTTGTGATTGTTGAAAAGCCTAATGGTAATTTGCGTCTATGTCTTGACCCTAGGGAAATGAACAAAAATATCAAAAGAGAGCACTATCTGATTCCCAAATCTGATGAAATTTTAAGTAGGCTACATGGTAAAAAAGTGTTTTCAGTGTTAGACATGAAAGAAGGATTTTGGCTAAGTGAAAGTAGTGCATTGTTAACTACCTTCCATACTCCTTTTGGTAGGTATTATTTTAATGTTTTGCCTTATGGCCTGTGCTCAGCACCAGATATCTTTCAAAAGCATTGTAAAGAAATATTTGGGGATATTTCAGGATGTGAAATATATTTTGATGATCTTATTATTTTTGCTAAAGATGAAAATGAACATGACATGATCTTGAAAAAAGTACTTGACCGAGCTAGGGAAAAAAATGTTAAGTTTAATCTGTCTAAGTTCCAGTACAAAGTCCCTGAGGTTAAGTTCTTAGGTCAATTAGTCTCAAGTGATGGCATTAGGCCTAATCCAGAACATGTGAGAGCTATTGTCGAAATGGAAAGACCCCAAAACAAGAAAGAATTGTTAAGATTTTTAGGTATGACTAAGTATTTGTCACAGTATATTCCTAACCTATCGACTTTGTCAGCACCTTTGCGCAACTTAACTAAAAATTATACTGATTGGCAATGGTACCCAGAACATGAGAAATCATTTTGTGAGTTAAAGAGTAAGTTAGTCTCTGCCCCAGCATTAGCTATTTTTAATAGTTCTAAACCAGTAACCCTTCAGGTTGACGCATCAAAAGATGGCCTCGGAGCATGCTTGCTTCAAAATGGTCACCCTATAGGCTTTGCATCAAGATCATTGACTGATACAGAGACCCGTTATGCTCAAATCGAGAAAGAGTTACTTGCTATTGTCTTTGGCTTTGAACGTTTTCATCAGTTAACGTATGGTAGGCTAGTTACCGTACAGACTGATCACAAACCATTAGTTTCTATAGTTGAAAAAGATCTTTGTAAAGTGTCAGCTAGGTTACAACGTTTATTGTTAAGACTTTTGAAGTATCAGTTTAAACTCGTGTATGTACCTGGTAAATTGATGTTTATGGCCGATACATTGTCCCGGTCTTATTTGAAAGACCCTGTTACTGATGATCCAGAATTTTCTTTTGTTGTACATACTATTAGTAAATATGTGGCTATGTCTGAACAAAGGAAACAAGAATTTATTAAAGCCATTGATGAAGATGAAACTATGACTATGTTAAAAAAATATCACTTATTAGGTTGGCCCAAGTTCAAAAATGCGTGTCCTAAAAATGTACAGTTTTATTTCAATCTTAAACATGATATTAACTATGAAGGTGGTTTATTGTTTCTTAATGACAAAGTAATAGTGCCAACTAAACTTAGATTGAGTATGTTGAAGAAAATCCATGAAAGCCACCTAGGTGTAGAAAAGTGTAAAATTCTTGCCAGACAAGTGTTGTACTGGCCTAATATGTCTACAGATATAGAGGATTTTGTTCTAAAGTGTCAAACTTGTGAAAAGTTTAGGAGAAGTAATGTTAAGGAACCTATGTTAAGTCATCCTGTTCCATCAAGGCCATGGGAAAGAATAAGTGCTGATATCTTACAATTTGGTAATAATGATTATTTGGTTGTTGCAGACTCATAGAATACGATGGTTTGAATTGTGCTTGTTAAATGGTAAAACAGCAAAAAATGTAATAGATGTACTTAAACCGATTTTTGCTAGATTTGGCTCACCAGATGTTTTAGTATCTGATAACATGCCTTTTGGAAGTGTCGTGTTTAGAGAATTTGCGGATGAATGGAATTTTAAACTGGTTACTATAAGTCCTTTGCACTCTCAGTCAAATGGCCTTGCTGAAAAATTTTTCTCAGTAGCTAAAAATATATTGAGGAAATGTAATGACTCTAAGAAAGACATTAACGTAGCTCTAATGTTGTACAGGAATACTCCCTTAAAAGATACAAAACTGTCACCTGCACAAATAATGTTAGGTCGGGTAGTCAAAACAACATTACCAACTGCTAGTTCTGTGTTAAAACCTATTCGTGTAAACAGTAAAGAGATTAAATCAAAGTTAGAAAGTCACAAAAAAGTTGTAAAAGCTTATTATGATAGAGGATCACATAAGTTACCTCCCTTTCAAAAAGGTGATAATGTTATGGTAAAATCAGGAAAGGTTTGGGAACCAGGATTAATTATAAGAAAACACCAGACACCAAGATCCTATATAGTTAAGTCTAGTAATGGTAATGAACTAAGAAGAAATAGGGTATTTTTGAGAAAATCCTTTAACAAATTCCCTTTAGTTTCAAGTGAAGATCCAATGACTCAGTTGTATGATGAAACTGATAGGCCTATTGTTCCACCTAGGTTAACTCCTGCCTCAACACCTAACCAAACTAGCTTGACTCCTGTCGCAACCCCTAACCCATCTCAATCCCGAACAAGGTTTGGAAGAGTAATTAAAAAACCAATAAGGTTTGAAGACTAATTTTGTTTTGTAAATATTGTGTGTTCAATTTTGTTTTCATGAACTCTCAATCCTTATTTTTAAGGGGGAGATGTTATATACATAAGCTATATATTATATTTTACCATTGTAGGCCTATGTAAGACTACTCTGTAGGCCTATGTAAAACTACTCTAAGCTAAGCTTATGTGACTTCTTCTTGTTCACTACTATTTCCGTGTCATCTCCAAAATGTAGCTTTGTGCTCTGTAGTCTGTTGATTTTGTTATCAAAATAAATCTTTTAAATTTACTTTGTGTAGTTATTATTTAGAAGCCCAAGAAGAACAAAGAATCTGGGTACGATAAGTTCTAGAACAATCCGTGGTCTCCATAGAAACCAAATCGGGTATAAATACAGCAGTCTACGGACCATTCTTCAGTTGACAGTCAGTTAGTCACTCGGACAGCCGCTGCGGGTTTATACCATTTGTCAGGCGCAAACAAATACTGTAATTGTAATTCAATTTGTATTTGTGAAAGGAAAATAAAAGTAAAAGGTCAGTCCCAATCGTGTACTCATTTGAAATATTAATAAGGTAATTAGATAAGTAAGTAGGATAGAAATCTGAATACACACAAATCATTTGTCAGGCCCCGGCAGACCGCTATTGCTGCGGCTTAACACTAAACACTCACGCACATTCGGTAGTTGTCTGGCACCTTTTTTTAAAGAGTGCTGCGACCGAAATAACACTTACACGTAGTGGCTCTGTATAACTTAACATTATATCTCACATTTCACACATTCTACATCAGTCACGTGGCAAAGAACCCATCCCTGAGAAACTTCATGGAAACAGATAAAAAATACAAAATAAAATGGATACAGTTAAATGAAATTCAGATTTAAGTCATTGAGACGTTACAAACTTATTGTGGTACAAAAACATTTGATAAAAAGAATAATTAAAGTAAATATAACCCTGAGTGATGTATAACTCACAAAGGAGCTGTCACTGGACGTCCTCAGGCCCATTCTCCAATGGCCAGCTATAGAGGAGATCACTTCTGTTTGATCTCAACTTGAAAATTATTGACAAGCGTCCAAAGTGTTCCCTTAGGCTAAATAGCTCACAAAACTTAACAGATTCTCCACATGGAAATACAAATACGAATGCCTTGATTATAACATATTGAGCTAGGGAATAAGCTATTACCTTATGTCTCACGGCGAAATCTAGGCACGGGACTAAGTTAATTTTACGTTTTAATGTCCTAAGAAGCCAAAAACATCATCCATTTAAATGCATATACATATTGACATTATAAGACTAGCATTATTGAACTTTTAGGATTTCTTAACTTTTAACTTATAACCATTTAAAAACAGTTTTTACTTATGTTGTTTAAATAATGGTGCAATATGACGAAAAATATAGTTCAACCCACGTGCCGAAAAAGTCACTTTACACGCTAATATTTCATCACTAGGGTGTAAAGTGTCTTTTATACTTTTATAAAGTAATTTATTCTTTTATAAAGTGAATCGATATACTGTAGTATACTACAGTAAATCGATTCACTTTATAAATTTATATTTATTTATTAATATAAATTTATTATATATTATATATATATAATCTATCTATCTATCTATACTATTATAAAAAAGAGGTGGTTGCTGTATGTGTGTATGTGTGTATGGGAAAAGTAAACTCGAAAAATACTGGTCGGATTGGGCTGAAATTTGGCATGATGATAGCTCACATTCCCGATTAACATATAGGCATATTCTTATTTCAAAAATCCTTTCGGGCTCCGCCCCAGTGGCTCTGGAGTTTCCCATGTTAACCTTATGAGAAATGGAATTATTGAATCTTAACAGCTGTTTCAATTAAACAAGTTGGTTCTGTTCTATGATGTTCAATAGCATTAAAGTTACAAGGATTACCAACAGGGTGCAGCACTATTATTTCTTTTATATTTATGACAACAGCTAATTTGCAACCAAAAGGTGAGTGAGCGTAGCGAACGAACTTCAACCTGGAGGCGAGTTAGCGTAGCAAACGAGCTAACCTGAAGGCAAGTGAGCGCAGCGAACGAGCTCCAACCTAAAGGTGAGTGAGCGTAGCGAACGAGCTCCAACCTAAAGGTGGGTGAGCGTAGCGAACAAACTTCAACCAGGACGTGATTGAGCCATGCGAACGAGATAATCTTGAAAATTAAGAAGTTAAACGGGGCAAAGCCCGCGGGTTATAGCCCGCGGGTTCATGGAAAAAAGGCTCTCGTCCTTGGAAGCAAACACTAAAAAATCTTCCTGCACAGATTATGAAAGTGTCAATCCACACAAAATTTGTAAAACACCACCTATTTGCGAAGAGCAAGAGATTGCAATTGGAACTCTTAGGAAGCCGCCAATTAGCGCCAAGCTTCTTCTTGAGGGAGAGACATTTGAAGACTTTTTCAACAATAACATTGAAGAATTTCTAAAACAAATCAAAGAAGAAATTCGTGTCCTTCCCAGCAAAGAAACACAACTACTACAGCCGCAATATGAAGAAAATCAACTCCCACTAGTTCTATCTCCGTCAGTGAAAGATAAATCCAATCTAGACACAGCAGTCGAAATCGTAGAAGACAATCATTATTTTTTAGGACAGAGCCACAAGATAAAGTCAAAGTTAAAAGACCCAACAGGGTTCAAGAGAAGTTTTATAAATTCAGCGAGAAAAATGCCAAAGGTTTAACTATTTTCCACCAAAATACAGACAGGATCAGTAATAAAATTGAAAGAATGAACCATTTACTCCACTTAACGAATCCAAATTTAGTAGTGATCACCGAACATGGCCAAAACGAGAATGACATAGCTAATACCAGGCTTATCAACTACAGTCTTGTCTCGGCTTTCAGCAGGAACAATGTGATGAAGGGAGGTGTGGCCATATACAAACATGATAGCATAAACAATGATATAATCTCATTAAACCTTGAGCACTTCAGCACCCCTTTGATTTGTGAGGTAACAGCCATTTCGTTTGTTATAAGCAAGAAGTCACGCTTGAATGTTCTGGGTGTTTACCGCCCTCCCAAGAATGATAAGGAATCTTTCTCTCTTGCTCTGCAGACACTCTCGAACGTGCTAGACGAGTGGACTTCAGCCAACAACACTACCGTTATCATCGGGGATTTCAATGTTGACCATCTTCAACCATCCAATGAGAGGACGCTTCTCAATGAACTTCTAGCGACCTATGACATTCAGAGATTGGAACTTCCTCCTACCAGGATCACCAAGGACACATCGTCTTCCATCGATATGTTCTGCATCTCCTCCCAGCGCTTGGGTGAAGTGGATTTTCAGGTGGCTCAAACTGGAATTTCGGACCACACAGGACAACTGTTCAACCTATTGCCTGAAATCAGAGAAAGTGTGCCTATGACGGCAACCCTAAGACACATCAACAATGACACTTTACAACATCTGAAGATTCTTCTTGCTGAACAAGATTGGAATGAAGTGCTACAATGTAGCAACGTCAAAGAAGCTTACGACAATTTCATCACGACTGTGACGCTCGCTTTAAACTCAGCTTGCCCTGTTAGGAGATCCCGAGCGAAACCTCGCAGTACTGTTAAACATGTTTTTGATGAGGAGGCTGGCTTACTGAAGACACAGTACCTCGAAGCGCACAACATCTACATCTTGAGTGGGAGAAATGAAGACAGGGAAATAGCTAATGAGTTAAAAAGGTCCTATGACTTAAAACTGAGATCATTAAGAAAGGCAGCCAATGCAACCTACATCTCAGAGTCCAACAACAAAAGTAAAGCGGTCTGGAAAATTATTAACAGTGAAAGGCAACCAAAGAGAGAACCTTCAAACACAGCACATCTGAACATAGGCGAAACAGTCATTGATGATCCTGTTGATGTCTCTAATGAGTTCAACGCCTTTTTCACGTCTATTGCAGAAGAGACTCTTAAGAAAATACAGACTGAGAAAACGGATCACATCCAATCCCATGAATGGCAGTTTGAATATCCAACATCAGTGTTCACTCCTACATCGAAGAAGGAACTTGTCAAGATAATCAACAGCATGGAAAACAAAACTTCTTCCGGGCTGGATGAGGTGTCTTCGTTGATGTTGAAGCGATGTCATGAGGAACTTATAGAGCCTCTAAACCATATTATCAACCTTGGTTTCAACCAAGGCCACGTCCCCAAGAAAATGAAGTCATCCAAAGTGGTCCCTCTTCACAAGTCGGGAAGTAAATACGAGCTGGGCAATTATAGGCCTATTTCCTTGGTCTCAACTTTCTCAAAGTTGATGGAGAAAGTGGTTCTGTCCAGAATAGTTGACCACCTGGAGAGGAATGGCATCATCTTGGATAAACAGCATGGCTTCATCAGCAATAGATCCACATCTACCGCCTTGGTTTCTCTAGTTGAGGATGTGATAGACAAGCTTGAGGAGGGCCAAACCGTCATGGGCATATTTCTCGATCTAAGTAAGGCCTTTGACTGCCTCAGTCACAGTCTGATCCTGGCCAAGCTCACTGCCCTTGGCTTTGAGGAGAGAGCCCTTGCATGGTTTCAAAGTTACCTAAATGGTAGAGATCAAGTTGTGGAAATCAAGCAAACCAAGAACAATATATGCACCGCTGTGAGATCCAGCAAACTTGCAGTCAATAGAGGTGTCCCTCAGGGATCAGTCTTAGGCCCTGTGCTGTTTGTTCTATTCACGGCCGACTTTCCCGCTTACACAAGTCCTTTCTGCAACATGGTAATGTACGCTGACGACACGGTGCTCATCACATCAAACAAGGATAAAGAAAAGCTTGAAGTTGAATCGTTCATTGCCCTAAACATGGCTGTTGAGTTCTGCAATATGAACGACCTAGTGTTCAACGAATCCAAGACCAAGCAGCTCAACTTTGGAACGCTGAGGGAGGAGGTGTCTGATTTCCCCGATATTGAACGGGTTGAGGCCACAAAACATCTGGGGGTGGTGATCGACAGCGCGCTGACTTGGTGGGGACATCTGGATGGGCTCTGCAGCAGCCTTAGTAGTGTTCTATTTGCTCTCCGAAGAGTGAAAAATATAAGTACTCCGGAAGCTGTCATGACAACCTACAACTCTTTGTTTGAGAGCCGGCTGCGCTATGGGATTGTTCTTTGGGGCGCCACTTCGCAGAGCAATCTAAAGCGTGTGCTCACCATCCAGAAGAAAGCGGTTCGGATGATTGCTGGTCTTGGTTGGAGGGACAGCTGCAGAGAGGCCTTTAAAGACTTGAAGATCCTAACTGTGGTAAATATTTACTTACTGGAGGTGATCTGTTTGGCTGTCTCAGCAGATCCGCAACGAAACAGAGATGTCCACTCCCACCGCACTAGGAATGCCTCAAACTTCAACCTTCCAGCACATCGTACGGCAAGATTTCAACGGAAGCCTACCTACGCCGGAGCAAAGCTCTTTAATGTCCTGCCGGATGAGGTGAAGAGGACTAATCCCGATAAGCTGAAGAAGATCCTGTCTGTTTGGTTGCTGTCACGCCCATTCTATAACATCGAGGAGTTTAAGAACTGGAAGAATGACTCTGTGTAAAGCAAGATCATAATACTCTTTTCTAATTTTGTGTAATGACACCATTTTCAATCTTGATGATTGTAAAATAAAGATTTCTCTCTCTCTCTCTCTCTCTCTCTCTCTCTCTCTCTCTCTCTCTGTTACAGCTAGTATATAATAAATTTATATTTTTTTGTGCAACCGATGATTTCCCATACGCTTACTTAATAAATCGAAATAATAAATAAATAAATAAATATATATAAATAATAAATTTTATTATTTATATATATTTATTTATTTATTTATTATTTCGATTTATTAAGTAAGCGTATGGGAAATCATCGGTTGCACAAAAAAATATACATAAATAAACGGTATCAGCATTCTGACACATACTTTCTCCCATAAGTTTGTCAACAACCTTTATCATGTGTAAGCGGTAAGAGTAAATATACGGAAATGGGATTTATACAATTTTGTTCACAATTTAAAGGACTACATACTAAATTTTTATCAAAATCTTTCGGGCCATTTTTGTGAAAATCGGATTTTTCCGTTATTTTATGGGGTTTTATGGGAAAATAACATAATTTACAATAACTTTTGAACCATAATTCTTACAGAAATGGGATTTGTACCATTTTGTTCAGAATATAAAGGACTATAACATACAAAATTTTTATCAAAATCGTTCGGGCCGTTATTGGGAAAATCCTATTTTTCCGTTTTTTTATGGGGTTTCATGGGAAAATTCCCATTAAAAATAAAAAAATTTTAAAATGAAAAAACTATCAAAGTTTTAAGGACCATAACATACTATGTTAAAATAAAACCGGATTTTTTTCTAAAATCCTATTTTTCGTTATTTTATGGGGTTTTTATGGGAAAATAACATAATTTACCATAACTTTTGAACCGTAATTTTTACAGAAATGGGATTTGTACCATTTTGTTCAGAATTTAAAGGGCCACAACATACTACATTTTTATCAAAATGCGAGATCCCGTGAACTTTCCGATCCTTCCCCGGAGTTTCTTCAATTTCCATGTAGTTAGATTTTATTTATGAAGACTGGTTTTTATTAATGAAATTACATCAATTACTAGTGTTGTCCTTTACTAACGTTTAAAATACTTTAGAATAACAAGAGTTAAAAAATGTATTATGATCTGTTATAATAGGATGTACAAGTAGAAAAATAAAAAATAAAAAATAAATTAAATTAGTTTAATTTGTGTTCTAATGAGGATGAAAACGTATTCTCTGAATTGTATTAAATGTACAAAGTACAAACCTGTATACCTACGTGTATCAGAATGATAAGACTGTAGGAATGTGGTTATATAGGAGGTTTTATAGGGTAAAAATTGGTTTTCCCATTTATCTTACTCACAAAACATAACATTTAGCAATTTCTTTCCAGACCGTTTGGTAGATAAAATATAACAAATAATTAAGTATGTTGAAGCGTTTTTGTATTCTTTATAGATACGAAGATAATTTTAAAGAACTATAAATTTAAAACCCCTATGTTATTATAAGAATAGGTAAACTTATGTAGAATGCTTGTTTTTGTATATATTGTAATAGAATATGGTACATATATTGATTCTTTAGTAAACTATCAACATTTCGCTAAAAACTCGCTCATTACCTTCCTTGTAGCAGCAAACTAAAGTACCCATTAAAATAAATATTATTTAAATAAGAAATAAATGTGACAAGGAATATTTTACCAAACAATTCAACCGGGTAAATGGAAATTCACTTAGTCTGCAGGTTTTGTGGCGGAAATGGAATAGCTACATGAAATACTATGGATTACAAATTTCTTTTTACATTCTATGGATTTCTATACAGAAAACGCAATACATTTCTAACCTGTATAGTTAAGCTATTTTAACCCATCCACAAATCCTTACCTAGAGAGAGTTATACTATGATGTATTTAAATAAGTAATAATTCAAAGTGATATGTGGATAGTAGTAACTTCATTTTATTGATAAACCATTCTATAATGCACTCACTAATGCTCATACCTATTGGAAGATTAGGAACTAAAATTATAAGTTAAGATGTAGGCTACTTGAGACTAACGTCCTTAATTAAAGTTTGACATGAAATTGCACCACTTGCTCCCGGGAATTGAGTTAAGCTTGTCCCAATTACATTTACATAACTAACGACAGATAGGACTGCTGCGGGAGCTGGTTGGGTAAACCAGGCTAAATTAACACTAGGAAATTAAGGTAAACCTGAAAGTGTCACGGAATCGTTGAAGAAACACTGTTGTACCCAAATTTCGACAAATAAAATAAATTACCCTTGGTATTAGATTATTGAAAATCATTTTACGACATGAAAATATTAATTCATTAACTGTTTATTTCATTTTATTTCAGTTGTTTTAATGTAACCCTTAATTAGGTTCATTTTACTGTTCACGACGTTAACAACAATCACAAAATGTATAAACATATTTAATCGCCTTATGTAACTTTGGTAATCCAAACTTTGCCAAACTTGACTTCGTTACAATTTCTATCAGTTTATAATTTTAACACCAGTTGTAAAGATATCTGCCTAAATAGGATAAGATACATATAAACATAGTCAGACGATTGAAGTCAATACAGCTACACCCTTAGTGAAAATTAAATTTCTATTTAAATTATCTTATCTTATCTTACTAATATTATAAATGTGAAAGTTTGTGTGTTTGTTTGTTTGTTTGAAGTTCAATCACGCATAAACCACTGGACGCATTGGGCTGAAATTTGGCATAATGATTCACTTTTGTAATGTATGTAAGTTTGGCAACTTGGCGGCAGACTTTTGCTTGTTTTTTTTTTCATTAAAGTTACGTTGGTGGATAATTTCACAAATCAACTTCTCTAATTAATTAGTCCAACTAAGTATAATAATTTCGAGGTAATCAGTAAATATAAAACCATCACTATTATGATTTTATGAAATGTGACACAAATAAGGTCAAATTTTGTAAAATAAGCTCTCATCTAGCAATGTACTATTGGGAGAGATACTTGCTCAATGAAACAAATTTTATGGTATTTTTTAAAGTGATCAAGCAAAAGTCTGCCCCCAAGTGGCCAAACTTATATACATTACATTGTTTTACTTGGCGGAAAAGTGGTGATTTATTGTCTTTTTTGGGTTGCTGACTTGGCGGGGGAAGTGTTACATAAAACTAACCTTATTTAGTTAAATAAATTTTGGCAATATTATGAAGAAACAATGTTAAAACTAACCTTAGTACTAGTACTAAGTTTCAAGTTCCTAGGTTTCATATGTTTTGATAAGTAGTATTAAACTGTTAAAAATTACGAGCTGCTGTACCAGTGTACCATCGGTACACTGCATTTTTCAATGGAAAGTATCGGGGAATATCACTGCTCTAAGTAATTTTATATAGTAAGTAGCTCAAATCATTCGGTATACCTGAAAAAAAAAACGTTATAAAAGTTTTAAAATAATTCTTCAGCTGATCCTATGAATTTCTCTAACATTTTAAATTAATTGAGATTTAATCGCAGCTGATCCTTCTTTTGTTTTGATTTTAATCCCATGTTATTTAAATGGGCCAAAATCGTACTTTGAGGGCTTGCCAAGGGTTTATGGGTCAACGCACCGACTTGTGACCCTCAAAAGGCACATCTACACGCTAAGGGCTTTCAAACAACATGAAAAACATTAAAATTGAGCCAGTGGTTTCGGCTGTAGGTCCGTCAACATTTAAGGAGAAGAAGGAGAACACGGAAAATTTGTGAATTTTCAAACTAGTTTTTCTTGGCTCAAACACAACCTTTTTTTAAATTCTTTTTTTTATTTAGCCAAGAATGATTGCCCCTATCCAGTGGATGAACAATTATTTTAATAGCTTTTGTTTCTTCAGAGCTATAGACGAGTAAAAAAGCCACTTTGTCACGTCATGTATATATACACTGCAGCAGCTGTGTACCGCTGGGGGACTTGGCGGGGCGGAACGCTGCCGCGTTCCTTAATTTAAAGGGAATTACAGAATTTAGTCAGCTGTTTCAACTAAAAAAGTTGGTTCTATGATATGGAAAAGCATTAAAAGTTATAAGATTTACCAACAGGGTGCAGCACTATACTTTTTTGCATTTATGAAAACAGCTAATTTCAACAAAAAACTGTGATTCGCAATGACAACTGCCAAAGTAGGATTGTTTGCAGTTATGTTTAAGTTTTTCATTTCATGAATAATTTGTGATATTGGATCATTTATTTTTCTGTATTGTTTAGGTGAAGTGGTAGAACATTATGGCTATGGTAGATGTGTAATACTATAGAATACTGTAAATTTAAAAAAGCAAATTTTATCAAACTGTGTCTTCCCTTATTGCAAACGCAAAGCTTGAGTATAACTACAATAAGCATTTTATGTTTATATTCCAACCCCGTACGAAGGACGGGTACTCTGCTAGGCTAGTAAAGCTATATATTTTAGTAAAACATAATCTTTGAATATTCTCAAAACGATAATCATTTGTATAATCATTGCGTGCGATTTCATAAATATCCAACAAAGCATAACTTATAAACCAATCTTAATGTCTTCGCAGGTTGTTCTAGGATTTAATCGTTTTTATCTGAAGTTCTCTTAAAATATTAAGCTGTAAATGTAAATTTCTCAGACCACTGATAGATTCGTCTACTTTCTGAGACCATTAGAATTACATTCTTGTAACTTCGTCCTCTTGAGGAATTCTAAGTAAACAATTAAATACGCGTGGGATGATATGACTCATGGATTAACGTCCGCACGAGTGAGTACTACGACTATCCGTAGTATTATCCTGAAAATTAGACCAATTCGTATATACCAAGGTAAAAATGTGGTTTGGATTCCACTATAAACTGTAGGTAACTTAGTTGCCATTAGCTGTATGGGCAATTAATTATCAGCTGTGTCTAAGGAATAAGTCGGCCTTAGTCACTAACAAGACCACAAGATCTCACCACTCATTCTACACTCATCTCCAATCATACTTGGCTTAAAATACCTACTTTGTGTGGTATTAAAGTATTAAAGTATTTCACTCGTTGTAAATAGATGTACATTTTTATAGTATCTATGTTCGAGTCCTCGTCCATGTTCGTGTATAAATCTACAATATGCGTATCGACGACCTTCTGATGATCTGTTTTTGCGGTTTCGTGAAAAGTTGAAACTATTTACGTCACTGCAACAACATTTTGGATTACTAACCAATTACACAATTTTTTATAAAATATAAATAAAGCAATATAATTTAAATAAATGAAACAATTTACAATTTTAGTCAAAGAAAAGATCTAGACAAGTCTAGCCTAAGGGAACACTTTTGATGCTTATCAATAATATCCAAGTTGAGATCAAACAGCTGTGATCCCTTTTACATCAGAGTAACTGGAGAATATCCCTGAGGCCATCCTGGGAAGATCCTTTGTGAGTTAAATGACACCCAAGGATTTTTGACAGTACTATACCGATTCCTTTATATTGGACCCTTTAAACTTTCATGAACGATATTATAGATTTTGCTGTACAGAAATTATTTATTTTATCAATACGGCGTGCCAAAAGTATGTCTCATTAAAGTATTGTAGTGAATCTATGTAACCAATTTGCTTGTTGAATTTTATTGTATTTGTTTTCTAGATAAAAGTGCTAAAGTAAGCTACGTCTTTGAGATACACGTGTTATAAGTATACAAACATAAGAAACATAGTAAACTAACGTACAAACATAGAAACATACTTTTCTTTTATAACGAAAATCGTCACGGAATCGTCGAAGAAAAATTATTATACCAAAGTTTTGTCAAATAAAACAAATTACCCTTGGTATTACAGGTGGCGTTCCAATCTCTATGATTCATAATTGATGATTGTTATAATACATCTCATGACATAAAACTATAAATATTATACGGTTGATTTATTGATTGAAATTGCAATCATTCGTCCCTACACTAGATCATAAGCTTTAAAAATCCAACAAAATCATAAAATAATAAAAAGTAAGATGGATACAGGGAAACCGAATATTGTATTAAGTATATAGAGATTTTTATTAAGAAACACAACTTCGCCTACATGATATTTGACTTCATTTTTAACATATCAAAATTTATGAGAAAGAAACTATTTCAGAGTCTAAATTGCCAGGTGTAAGAGTAATGTTCATAACATGTTATAAAGAAGATAATTCGAATGTTTTTCGTCACGAAGGTATGATGTGCCAAATATCGGATATATAGGATATACTGTATTGCCTTCTGACACGCTATTGTTATGTTGGACATGCAAGTGTATGTGAATAAATTTATATAGCCTACCATATCTACCTTTGAACCCACCATGATAACATGGTATAAGTAAACATATAAATGGTTTACTTATTGATACATAAAATATCTCAATAGATATTATAACGTGTAGAAGAGCACGAAGGGTTCACCCTAGAGACGAGTTGAAAGCTGTCAATTCGAATTTGTCTATTAACCTCAAATTAGCACATTCTAAGAATTTGTCAAAGGATTCCAGAATTTCGTTGCTTTTCGTTGACTCTAACTTATTGTGGCAAGCCTTAGTTACTTTTTAAACTGAAACATATTAAGGCAATCCCAACTCTCCACTGTTACAAGGCTGCCAGTTTACAGAAAGTGATCAAGGGTTTATTGAACACGAACAAGTTTTGATTGGAAGAGCGCATTTGTTATTTATCTAGTTTGGGAGTTCGAAGGGGATTTCCCAGGGGTATTGTCGACTAGTAAATGTTCAGTGTTCTGAGCAGCTGATAAATATACATGTTAAAGATTCTCAAAACTAATAAATAATATAATTGTTCAGCCTGTTTTTCAGTGAACTGGAGAGATTTTCCTTTTTATTTTATTGGATTCTATGATTTACCTCAAAACTACCTATCAAAGATTATCGTTCTGACCACGATTAGAAAAACATAGCCACTAGTATACTGCAAGGATGAAGTAATGAAAATATATATTTGAAATTAGTAACTATAATATTTTATTTGAAATATAATTGTAATTTTAAAATAACAATATTAGACATTAGAGGTTAATAACAAGTGATTGTGAGACCTAAAACCTTTTCATATAAGTAATTAAGATTAAGGAGATCCTTAAACCTTTATGAATATTCTAAGTTTAATAGGTTAAACAAGCATAGTTTAATAGTTTAATAGCATAGGTTCATTGAGTAAAAAACTTTAAAAGGCGCAAGCTAATTAGCTTACTCTCATAACCCTGAAAGCCCTTCCTGAATTATATAAACAGGACACAAACAATTTAATTCAATCAAGCGTGCATTGTCTATATAAATGATTATTACAACCACACCCAAGACAAGGCACATTAATTTGCTAACATATGCGCATATTTAATAAATATTGCACATGCGGAAATTTTTGAGCAGCTATTTTCTTTACCCATTTATTTTTAATATGATGTGGCAAACGATATCCTCAAACTGACATATACTTTCTTTTATTAGCTTGAAAATGAAATTTAACGGTCCGTTATCCTGTATAGGGATCACGTCCTGGGTTATAATTATTCCATATCGTTAACAACACGCTAAGATAATTATTGTTTATACCTGTGTGACCTGTATAAATAATTCAGCAAGGACTTTTCCTGTTTCATAAGAGCGTGAGCTATTCAGTTTTGAGCCTCTTTAGAACAGTGTCTAAACCATGGATTATTTTAAAAAGTTAAAATGAATCGCCGAGCTTCATACAATCTATCTTTTGAACATGATTGTGCTGCGGGTGAGCTCAAGGAAAGGATTATCAAACTGGAAGATTCGTTTGAAAGAATTCAGTCGCTTCTGAGTAGTTTGCAAGTGGAACGTTTGTTGCAGAACCTAACAGATGTGGAGTCTACTAGACCGGGTAGTTGTGAAAATGAGTCTCAAGGTAATTCAAATACTAGGCGTAGCTCTGCATCAAAAGATCACTTTCCGAAATCCTACTTGACTGACATCACGCAGTCTATAAGTCTTCCCGGTTTTAAGTTTCTTGGAGAGAAAAATCCACCGAGGCTCCAAACTATTTTGTGGGTCGTTATTCACCTCTGGGCTCTGACAGCCAGCTACTGTGTTATCAAGATAGAATTTGACAGATGGAAGAGTTCTCCGATAGTGCGAACGCTATCCAACAATTTGACATGGACTCGTGACATTCCTTTCCCTGCTACAACTATTTGCACACCTTGCTCTGTGGATCGCGAAGACTACCTAAAAGCATTACAGCGATGCTTTTTGTGTAACTCTACTGAGAAAAGCTTTGAATGTCATTACAACAAAGAGTGTACGTTTAAAGAAAAGGCTTCTTTAGCTTTGGCCTCTCTCAGTTTTACGCACGCGAATCTATCGATGACGCCATGGTATGTTTTTCAAAATACTATTCAACAGATTTAAAAACTGTTCAGATAGCCGAGTACGCGAAAAGCTTATTTTCTCCGTACAATTTCAGTTTAGTTCACAGAATTCATATTCGCTACGACCTTAATAACTCGTTTACAAAGTACAAGGAAGGTTTTCAGAGGAATGAGTGTCAATTCTTCTTGTCTGGCAGCAGGATTTGCTTCAGTATAAACGGGGTGAGACACAAGGACATTTTTCGAGAGAGCACTGTAGTGACTTGGCCAGTACAAGAAGCATTTGAAAGTAGGTTAGATGAGGGATACATCGGAAACGAACTTAATCTAGATAATATGGTGTACAAAGGAAATATTTCAACAGTGCCGATCTACATCCCTGAAGAAGGGTATACTCGAACACATGTCAACACTGTGGACGAAAATACTTCCACAGAAGTGAAAAGTTTCAAAAACCGAAACTTATTGTTCCGAATAACGATTCACAATCCATTTGACATCCTGTTTGTGCGTAAGCACAAAATATTTATGGACAAAGGTTTTCCGAAGAGGATAAAAGTCATTCCGAAACTCGTCACCAACGAGAAAGGTCTGGAAGAATACAAGCCTGGCGAGAGAGGGTGTTTTTACTTTCATGAGAGGGAGTTGGCAATGTTCAAGCTGTACAGCGAGACCAACTGTGAGACCGAATGTACTGCTAATTGTTCCCTCCTAAACTGTGGATGTATCCCGTACTACCTTCCTCGACACAACTCTTCCGTGGATGTTTGTCTGACGAAATGTAAGTTTGAGAACTGTGACTGTGGTTGCTTGCCAGATTGTAACTCTTTGTCGTATGACTATGAAGAATTCCCTCTCAAGGACGCCATTGGTACAAACACAGAATATATGTGGTTCATGGAGTTTAAAGAAACACATTTCTACTCGACTGTTAGAGTGAGTGTCAACAGCTTTGCCCAGTTTGTCGCGTACAGTCTTGGAGTTGTTGGAGTGTTCAACGGCTTCAGTGTCATGGTTGTATTTGAGATAAGTTACTTTTTGACGTTTAGGTTGTGGCATTCAGTGAAAGCCTATTTACACGGAATTGATTAGTATTTTAAAAATCAGTTGTACACGCATTTTACATTAATTTTAGATGTTAAGGAAGGTGCGTCAACCAGATAATATAGAGTATCTGCAAATACTTTCTGAAAAATATAATAGTTTCTTCAGTTATAAAAAGTGAAATCTTTAATATTTTGTGTTCAAAACACTATCATTGTAATATCTCGTTCTTTAACAAGAAAACTTAATTATTTTTATCCGGACTTCATTTTTATCAGCAACTATTATTATCAGTTAAAACAGGTTATAGCAATAATAGGTTCTAGTTCCATAGATCATGATTAGTCTCTCAAATTACAAATCATTAAAACAGGTTCATGTGTGATGAAATAAAATATTTACAAAAAAGTCACTTCAAAAATATTTACAAAAAAAGCGAAGCTACATAATAGGCTTAAAAGAATTCATCCCAATGGACTCGACCTTCCAATTAGTTTCTTGTAAAATTTAGTTTGTTTTGTTCTGTGTGTTAGTACACTCGGTGGATTGTAATTAACTCATGTTAAACTGTCATGAAATGTACTTATTGTTCTAGTATAGAACAGATTGTAAATAAATACTTGTAAAAACTTACACATTTAATATTTATTCATAACTAGCTGGCCCGACAGACGTCGTCCTGTCCTAATGTGGTTTTATGTCAAATGCTCGTTCATTTTTGTCACATATGTGTTAGTCTAGTTCATGTTAGTTTTATAATCAATGATGTCTTTATACTGTGTATACTCTGTCACGAACTTAATACTCTATACTACTATCTGGACCATGTCACTCCCACTTCTCTCGTTCTCTGATTAAATGGCTACTTAACTAAATGGTCGTATTAATTGAGCCTTCCCATCTAATCCAATGTTAATTATATAAAACATGTCATGGCGCAGTCTAAAAGTGAAAAAGTATTAAATATATGTTTCAATTAAATAGATGAATATATAAATTAAGATGGGAAGTGAAGAGGAAGGCGATAAACAGAAGAAAAAGACGGCGACTGTGGTTCATCACCATGCACCTACAGGTATCAAACCACCATCAGAATTAGCATGGATAGGTAACATGGGTGACAATTGGAAATTCTTTAAACAGAAATATGATATTTACATGATTGCTTCAAGGGCAAATGATGAAGATAGTTCATACCAAGTTGCAGTTTTATTGAATCTGATAGGCGACAGGGCCTTAAAAATTTTTAACAACTTCACTTATGACTCGACTGAGTCGAAAGACAGTATCAAAGATGTGCTCAATAAATTTGATGGTTATTTCTTACCTGAAACTAATGTCACCTATGAAAGACATAAATTTTTCTTGCGTGAGCAAAAATGTGATGAAACTATCGATCACTACGTCACTGATCTCAGGGACTTGAGTGCTACGTGTAACTTTGGAACCATCACAGATGATATGATCCGTGATAAAATCATTCTAGGTATTAGAGATGTAAATATTAAAGATAGGCTACTTCGGACCAAGGATTTAGACCTCAACAAAGCGGTTGAGATTTGTAGAGCAGCGGAGAGAACTAGATCGCAGCTAGCAGGCATATGTCCAGGTGAGTCTGGTAAGAGTGAAGAGATAAATAAAATTAATGTGGTTAAAGGTAAAAAACATTTTGACAACAAGCAGAGTAGGCCTCCTCAAGTGCTTAGGTCGGACGGTACCGGTAACAAAAGATCAAGCTCTTTTCAGCCTAGGCCTAGACAGTTTAATAATGTGTGCAGTAAATGTGGCTACAATCACCCTATGTTTCGGTGTCCTGCTTATGGCAAAAGATGTAATCTGTGTAAAAAACTTAATCATTTTGCGACTCAGTGCAAGGGTGCCGATAGAAAGGGGTTTAACAAGAAAGTTAATGTGGTGGAGAGTAATGAGGAATTTTTTCTTGGGTCAATTGATGCGTTGATGGAGGGATCGGCAGTTAATGGAAATAAAGATTGGACTGTCCAGCTACAAGTAAATGAACAGGTTGTCGACCTCAAGGTAGATACGGGAGCTCAAGTTAATCTTCTAACTTTGAATGTGTATCAAGCATTAGGTAATGATGTGAACAACTTGATACCATCCAACTGTAGGCTTACATCTTATTCTGGTGAGCTAATTAAGGTTGTTGGTAAATGTAGCTTGCCTTGTTTGTTTAAGAATAATAGGTACATTATTGAATTTTTTGTAGTTGATATTAACTCATCTTGTATTTTAGGCCTAGATTCATGTATGAACTTGAATATTGTTGCAAGAGTTGACCAGTGTTCTGTTAGGCCTACCGTTAGTGAAAAACAAAATGTCCAAGCAGAATGTAGTGGGTCAGATATTTTGTGTGAATTTAAAGATGTAACTCAAGGTATTGGGTGTATTAAGGGGCAACATGAAATCAAATTAAAATCCAATTATGTACCTAAGATACACGCTTTAAGGAAAGTGCCTATTGCACTTAAACCCCTACTTAGAAAAAAGCTGGATGAACTTGTTAGTTCAAACATCATTGCTAAAGTAGAAAAACCAACTGAATGGGTTAATGCATTGGTAATAGTTCACAAGAGTGATAACGATTTGAGGATTTGTTTAGATAATACTGCTTTGAATGACGCTATCATGCGGCATCATTTTCAGATTCCCTCATTTGATGAAATCATGTGTAAACTTGCAGGTTCCAAAATATTTAGTACACTAGATGTTAAGAATGCTTTTTGGCACATTCAATTGTCCGAAAAAAGTAGTGATTTATGTACTTTCATAACCCCTTTTGGGAGGTACAAATTCTTAAGGTTACCTTATGGTCTATGCTCATCGAGCGAGATTTTCAGTCAAAAATTGACACAGATCTTAGAAAATATAGAAGGGGTAGCAGTATATGTAGACGATATCATAGTTTGTGGTAAAGACAAAAAGGAACATGATCAAAGGCTTAAGTTAGTCTTAGAA
Organism: Macrosteles quadrilineatus; assembly: GCF_028750875.1. Lineage (NCBI taxonomy): Eukaryota > Metazoa > Arthropoda > Insecta > Hemiptera > Cicadellidae > Macrosteles > Macrosteles quadrilineatus. The sequence continues at coordinate 36,438,062 of NW_026542597.1, read as the reverse complement.
AAGTTGAGAACCGAAAATGTGAAACTTAATCTAAAAAAGTGTAAAGTAGGGGTAAAACAACTCAAATATTTGGGTCATGTAGTAAGTGAAAATGGTATATCAGTTGATCCAGAGAGGGCAAAAGCCATTGTGAATATGAATGCTCCACATGACCGAAAATCTTTGGAGAGATTTCTAGGTATGATAACATATGTGTCCAGATTTGTTCCTAACGCATCTAACCTAACTGCCCCACTACGCAGTCTCTTAAAGAAAGATATTGAATTTCTTTGGTCATTTGAACATGACCGAGCTTTTGAAAAAATAAAATTGTTTTAGCGAATTTCCCATATAGGGAATAAGCTATTACCGTAGGTCTCATGGTAAGACCTAGACCCGGGACCGATTTACTTTTTCGTTTTGAGGTTCCCAGAGGGCAAAAACACCATCCGTTCAAATTCATATATATATATATATTTATATATATATATATATATATATATATATATATATATTTATATATGTGTCCGTTAGCGCGATAACTCGAGCAAAATTGATCCGATTTTGATGAAATTTGGTACAAACGTGTAAACCTACGTTAATTCGAATGAGTTCGCGAACCAGCATAATCGGACCATGGGATCAGGGGTTTATGGGGGGTTTTATGGGGTAAAAATGGGTTTTTCTAATTTTTGACCCTAAAAACTTTAAATTTCTAAATTTATCTCTAGACCATTTTGAAGAGCTTAAAAAAACAAATAATTTAGTATATTGAAGTGTTTTTAAATGTTCATTGACTACGGAGAAAATTAAAAAAATTGTAAATTTAAAATTCCCATGTTATTCTTATGGAGAATAAATAAACTGTTCTAGTTTGCTTGTTTATGGATATATTTTAATCAAATTTGGCAATTTGGTTTATTTCATACTAAGCTATCAATATTTCAATTGAAAAAACACACCTCAACATCTTCCCCGTAGCAGCAAACCTAACTACTCACTAAAATTAATGTTATTTAAATAGGAAATAAATCTGAAAATTTATAGGGAATATTTTAGTAGAAATCAAGCCGGGTAAATGGAAATTCGCTTAGTATGCAGGTTTGCTGCGACGGGGGTATTTGTCTAATACGCCTGTATTGCAATTTTTTGATGAGAAAAAAACCAGTTGTTTTGTCAGTAGATGCGGCTAAAGATGGGTTAGGTGCGGTAGCACTGCAGGATGGTCTGCCCGTAGCATACGCGTCAAAAGCATTAAGTTCCACACAACAATCTTATGCTCAGATTGAGAAAGAGTTGTTAGCGGTATTGTATGGTTGTGAACAATTTAACCAGTTTGTTTATGGTACTCATTTTACTGTAGAATCTGACCATCTTCCTCTTATTAGTATTGTGAAGAAAAATATTGAATCGTGCTCTCCACGTCTTCAGCGTATGTTGATCAAGTTACAGAAATATGATTTTGATTTGATTTACAAAAAGGGTAAAGAATTGTACATCGCTGATGCGCTCTCAAGAGCACCTGATGAAACAGACACCAATGATATAAGTATTGATGATAATGATTTTGAAGCTCATATTAATGTAGTCATAAGTTCTGTAAATATTTCTGAACCACAGTTAGTTAAGATTGTCAATTGTACTACAAATGATTCTGAGTTGAATTTACTTAAAGGTTATGTGTTGAATGGTTGGCCTAATCACAAAAACGAGTTGCCGTTAGATATAAGAGCATATTGGAATGTTCGAGGTGAAATATCGTTTGTAAGAGGGTTATTTTTCAAAGGTTCAGCAATAATTGTCCCTAAGTCCATGAGACACGAGTGATGTTGGAACGGTTACACTATTCTCATAGTGGCATTGTTAAGTCAAAACTAAAGGCCAAAGATGTAATCTACTGGCCTAACATGAATTGTCAAATTGAAGACATGGTATCTAAATGTGAAGCATGTACTAAATATGCTAAGGAGTATCAAAAAGAGGAATTGTTGCCTCATCAGGTACCATTACTACCTTGGGAGAAAGTTGGAGTAGATCTATTTCAGATTGGTGATAAGTATTTTATGTTGGTAATAGATTATTACTCTAAGTATCCTGAATTGATTAAGTTGCAAAGTACCACTAGTGAAACTATCATTTTGCATTTAAAAGAAGTTTTTTGTAGGCATGGTATTCCAAAAGTAGTGTTTTCTGACAACGCCACTCAGTTTACGAGTGACATTTTTAAAGCGTTTGCAAGTAAATGGGAGTTTGAACACCAAACTTCATCACCACACTTTCCACAATCAAATGGTATGGTGGAACGTGCGATCCAGTCAATAAAATCGTTGTTGAAAAAGTGTAAATATGACGGAAGAGATCCATACTTGGCATTGTTGGAGTTACGTAATACTCCGGTATCAGATAAACTACCATCGCCTGCAGAAATACTTTTCAGCAGAAGGTTGAGGGGTATTATTCCATGTAAAAATGTTAAGCTTAAGCCTAAAGTGAATCTAGGTGTCAGAAATGAACTTGTAAATAGACAAAATGTGCAAAAAAGGTATTTTGATCGTAAATCAAAAAACTTGTCAAAACTAGGTAAGAATCAACCTTGTCTCATTAAACATGGTAATACTTGGATCAGATCAAAAGTGTTCTCTAAAAGTGACAAGCCTAGGTCATACTTAGTAAAATCACCTGTTGACCGATCTAATTTAGTTAGAAATAGGTCACATATAAGACCACTGTATGGTAACATGATGAGTAAGCCTAATGGAATAGGCTATGATGATTATTTTGTTGAGCATAATGAATCTGAGAACAAAGTAGATAAGAAATGTAGTCCAAGGCGTTCGCCAAGTAGTTCTCCTCAATTTGTTGGTAAAGATAAAAGCAATCTTACGCAAGTTGATAGGTCATATCAAAGCATTGCTCCTGGCAACAGTCCTAAGAGTGCTAGACCAATGTACACAACTAGGTATGGTAGGGTTGTAAGACCACCTGAGAAATTGAAAGATTTTAACGTAGATTGAATGGTTTGAGTTATTTGGAAGGTAATACCAGTAGGCCAATTGATATATTATGTTAGGTTAAGATGTTCTTATTTGGTAAAAGGTGATAAAAGTGATTTATTTTGTTAGGTTAAGTTGTATTGATTTTGTAAAGGGCAATGATTTAATTGAATTGATTGTACTATGTTAGGTTAGGTTTTTTCAATTTTTTATAAAAAAGGGGAAAATATTGTAGGATATATTTTTGTTATGTAATATGAGATAATTTTATGTTGTAGTAATTGAAATTTATAAAAAAAAAGAAGTGATCAAGTTTTATTTATAAGAGAAATCAGTTTTAAAAGTTTATAGGCCTAGTTCTTTTATAATTTCAAAGATGTGTAAAATCTTGTATTGCATTTAGTTTTGATTTATATTTTAACATTTGAATTTGTATAATTAATAAAAAGTTAAGTAGGCCTAGATAATGATTTTATAAAGATAGTCTGTTTTGATTTTTGAAAGACAAAGGATATCATAGTTTATTTTAATTTTTGAAAGATAAGGGATGTCACATATGTGTTAGTCTAGTTCATGTTAGTTTTATAATCAATGATGTCTTTATACTGTGTATACTCTGTCACGAACTTAATACTCTATACTACTATCTGGACCATGTCACTCCCACTTCTCTCGTTCTCTGATTAAATGGCTACTTAACTAAATGGTCGTATTAATTGAGCCTTCCCATCTAATCCAATGTTAATTATATAAAACATGTCAATTTTCAAGATGAGCTCGTTCGCATGGCTCAATCACGTCCTGGTTGAAGTTTGTTCGCTACGCTCACTCACCTTAAGGTTGAAGTTCGTTCGCTACGCTCACTCACCTTTTGGTTGCAAATTAGCTGTTGTCATAAATTTAAGAAACTGATAGTGCTGCACCCTGTTGATAAACCTATTCACTTTTTAAATGCTATTGAACATCACAGAATCAAATTCTTTAGTTGAACCAGCTTTTGAGATTCTTTAATTCCATTTAAATATGAGTACTCATAAGGTTAACATGGGAAACTCCAGAGCCACTGGGGCGGAGCCCTTTTGACGGATCTGCACCAAACTTCACACATACCATCCTCGAATAATGCTTAATAATACCTTACAATTTCATTACAATCTGTCGAGCGGCTTCGGAGTCCATAAAGGACAAACAAACATACAAACAAACATACATTGTTATTTTATAAATATAGACTAGCTGGCCCGACAGACATCGTCCTGTCCTAATGTGGTTTTATGTCAAATGGTCGTTCATTTTTAAGATGAGCTCGTTTGCATGGCTCAATCACGTCTTGGTTGATGTTCGTTTGCTACGCTCACTCACCTTTAGGTTGGAGCTCGTTCGCTGCGCTCACTTGCCTTCAGGTTAGCTCGTTCGCTACGCTAACTCACCTCCAGGTTGAAGTTCGTTCGCTACGCTCACTCACCTTTTGGTTGCAAATTAGCTGTTGTCATAAATTAAAAAAAAATAATAGTGCTGCACCCTGTTGGTAAACCTATTAAATTTTTAATGATATTGAACATCATAGAATCAAATTCTTTAGTTGAACCAGCTGTTAAGATTCTTTAATTCCATTTAAATATGAGTACTCATAAGGTTAACATTGGGAAACCCCAGAGCCACTGGGGCGGAGCCCTTTTGAGGAATCTGCACCAAACTTCACACAAACCATCATTGAATAATGCTTAATAATACCTGAAAGTTTCATTACAATCCGTCGAGCGGCTTCGGAGTCCATAAAGGACAAACAAACATACACTGGATTTTATATATATATATGATGCTGATCTAATGATTTTATGAAGCAATAGGCTTGACGATGAAACCGTTCTTTCGAAACTGACCATACTAAAAATTTGTATTGATGACGTAATTAAGGTATATAAACCTATTTTATATTGTCAGATTTAATATTGAAATAAGTGTAACTTTCAGAAAGTGGGGCAGAAATCTATACTGACAATTTGTTTTAATCCTGTGTGAGGATTTTAAGTTTTACTCATTGAGAAGCAAATGGTATGTTTTTGATAAAACATAAAGTAACGTTACATTTTTATAAAAATATTAAGATAAATGTTATATTATAGAAAACATGTTATATTGTTTTGAGGCGTCAACTGTTGTATATGATTAAATTGCTGAGTACCCGTCCTTCGTACAGGGTTAGTGTATAAGTATATAAATTCTTATTGCGGTTATACCTGTGCTTTGCGTTTAGCAATGGGAGAGGACACAGTATAAGTAAATTTTGTTCATTTAATTTACGGTATACAACTGTATAGTATATCACATCTTCCATAGCCATAATGTTCCACCACACTGCACCTTAACAATAGAAAAAAGTAAACTTCCCAATGTGTCACAGGGTTTTGTTGGTACTTAGTTTAGATTAGCTTTTGTCATATACAAACAAACAAAAAATTAAATAGTTGTCCATCCTGTTGGTAAACCTTATCACTTTTTAATGCTATTGAATATCATAGAACCAACTTTTGTAGTTGAAGCACATGACAAAGTTCTTTAATTCCTTTTATGAATAACACACAAAATATTATGAATACTATTTCTGAATACACGTGTTATTATGTTAACATGGGAAACTCTAGAACAACTGGGTCAGAACCCAAAAGGATTTTGAAATAAGAATATGTCTATATGTTAATCGGGAATGTGAGCTATCATTATACCTAATTTCAAACCAATCTGACCTGTAATTAATGAGTGATTGAATTTCAAACAAATAAACACTCAAACTTTCACATTAGTATGATTATAAGTCAAATATTAATTAAAGCTATACAAAATACAATGTTTATCTTATTTGCCAGTTCCATTGTACAATACTACTACTTCACGAAATTTGCATGGTGAAACCATAATTTCTTAAACCCTCTACTGCAATCACAGCTATCTTCAATCTGAATTTGCTTGTGTTAATTAAGCCGAATTTCAACTATTAGCTGACGTAGGCATTCCTGACATTAATTATGCAAAATTAATTGGACCAAACGTAATTAGATTCAAGGAATTAGGGGCAATCCCATGACAAATTTTTAATTGCAGGCAATTGTTCTTAAGTGTGTCAACAAGCTTAAATTTTAAATTTGAATACTTAAGTGTGAATCTCAATTAAAAATATAAATTGAGTTAGAGATGAGCTCTTGTTTCCTGGTGAATTAATAAAACTAAATTTACTTAATTTTAATTCAGAAAGAAAAAGATATGATCCCTAACCTTGGGAAGTTTGAATTCCATCACGTAACGGAAAAATAAAACATTTCTCTACGTTATACAACTCACTGCTAAACTTAACTCAAGGCATGATTTGTGCATAGAACATCGAGAGTCAAACTGATTAAAGTAATTCATTTCATTATCTTATTAGGTGATATAATCACTACGTAATTAAAACTTGTGAAAAGTGTTCTTAATAGCATAAGCCACACAACGACTAACTACTCGGATTTTCACTCTAATGACAAATTGTTTTTTTTTATTTAAAAAAGAGGTTAATGGCATCTTTTAACCTTGCATTTGCCCGTCCACATAGACTACAGATTTGTGCGTGAAACGTATCCAGTAAAGCATGGGGTGAGCCGGTACAGTACAAAGGTGAACTGCACAGATAAATTTTAGAGGCAGTGACCAGGATCCGAACACAGGACATCGCTGCCTTGAGCCCGAAGTCCGCGACACTACCAACTCAGCCACCGACTCGCCGACTCACTCAATAGATGTACTGTATCTATTCATCCACAAAATAGTTTCAAACACACAAAAAATTGATGCGCATCACTTGTAAAACACTGAATGTTTAACGATTATTGACATTTTTGGGAAGCTAGAATCAATCAAATATGGATTGTTAACTAAGCTTATCCAAACTTATTAGACTTAAGTCTCGTAAATGTCATTAAATAAATATTAAATGAAAAACATTATCATTCAACATGACCAAAATTATTTAAAATATGTATATAATTATACTTTCTCCCCTTCTACATAGTATATGGAAAGGTATTGTTTTTTTTGTTTTTTTTTAACCGAGTACCGGTACTAGTTTTTGGTGAAAATATTCTTTTTGGGTCACTGATGATTTTACAATAAAAACCTACAAAATAACGATAAAATTATATTTTATCAAGTCTGCTACGATTTTTGTTGAAATTTAGTACGCTATGGGCTTTTTAACTCCAGACAAAATAGGCCTAGTACAACCCCCGATGCTGTGAAAATTGAAGTTAAAAAGTTACTGCAATGTTTATTATGATGTTTCACCTGTAACTTATCATAGCTACTCCCATCGCTTACCAGTAAAAGGATTGTTGAAATCCTAATGTGAGAAAATGTGTTTTAAGTTTTTTCATACCGTTTATTAAAAATGCGTTAGATTATTAACAAACATCTATTGCAAAACCCATTGTAAATAACGTATTTTAAGAAAGTTTTTAAATTTTAAAATATATTTCCTTACAAGTCAATTTAAGCTTATACTCGGTGGATCGCACAATCCATTTCCTCTAATACTCCATCCGAGCATTCCTCGTTATTGGAAATTGCTGCGGACATTTCATTCCATTTACGAAGTCAGCGTTCATAAAGTAATTTTTATATTTTCGTCCCTAACTACATATTGGGTTCGTAGAATTGTGATTCCCCAAATGTGCATTCATAAAAAGAACATTAAAACCCATTTATTTATTAAGTTATTGATAACATCCTTGAACATGAATAAAAATGATTTTAGAGTGTGTTCAATCATTCACCCCAACACCATACCAGTAAACAATGTTATCAAATTCGTACGTATTTGATTATTTATCCATTAATAGTTTTCACAATCAATAAAAATAGTACCTTGGTTTGCTTACTAGTCAATTTTTTTTTAATTTAGCCTAATAATATTAGTTACCACATAGTTAAACCATTGACCATACACAGAATATACTTCGAAATAAAAAAAGATAAAGTTCAGGACCATCTCACCAGAGGTACTAGTGTATTCGGATAAGTTATTAACTAAAAATAAATGCAGTATCATAGCAAAAAACTGATTGGTTTATCACTTGACACAGAATTTGTAGACCATCTTGACAGTTTTCACCACGTTTTTTTGGCTTCAAACTGTTACATTACATGGGAATGCTTAACTTACATTTCTATCAAAACAGTATTAGGCCTAATATAATGTAATTTTCTTAATAACTCATTAGATTATATTTACGAAAACTCTATGATAAAATCAACAAACACGCCAGCAACAAGGCAATGATAAATAAATTCGTTGAAACTACTAGCAAAGCCATCAAATTACACAGCATTTCAAACGTAATTTATACAAGATAGTCTTATTTAAACCGTTATAGCGGTGGCCTTCGTACGTAGGAAGGCTAAATTAATTACACCGCTTCAAATCCAATTTCCGTCAACTAATCGTCAAAGCGGTCAACTAATGTTGTCCATGTTCTGGGACGGGGTTAAAAGGCATTAAAAGAAGCATAAGGGTACATTATTCATTTATATAAAAGGGTATGATACATATTTAGAATGTAGTTTGTAGCGTTGTGGGTGATTTGATAAAACAGTTAAGGGGATTAAAGGTTTTTTAATGGGGGTCGTATAGGCTACTCCTCATAAATTTGAGGTTTAAAGTAACCACACTTAAACCTAATATTGACTACATACCTAAAGTCAATATTGACCTAATGCTTTAGGTTGATTACTAAAAACAATCCCAATAAACATAAAAAACACCAATTACAAACCCATAAAACATATGTCAGCATGTTATAAATCTTTAAACTAACTTAAATTAGATGAGTTGTGTTTATTTTAATAGTTTTTGTGGTTGAGGGAGAATAAATATCAATAACGGAAGAAAGGAAAGTACGGCATTCCAATATCTGTGATGTTGAATAGGTGGGAAACCCGTAGCTTCGTATTGATTCAACTTGTGTTCAGGGATTAGTGAGCCAATAATACATGAAATCCTGCTTCCCTGTGTTTGTTTTATGTCGAATGCAATTCTATTAAAGGAAATCAATATGGTAAACCTCGCAAAGCTAATTTTTCTCATATGCAGCTTTCTGTTAAGAATTTTAATTTGTTTACTGTTCTCTAGCTGTTTTATTATTTCTTAATTCATGTACAAATTTAATATTAAAAATCCTACCTTTATAGCTACCGTATTTATATTTTGTTTATATATTTGTTCATTTAACAAAAATGTGATTTTAGCGTAACTTAAGGCTGAGGACTCCCACAAATGTTGATCAGTAAGTTGGGTAAAACCATATACAAAACATACTACTCTATGATCAAACTTAAATTGATTTTTTGTTCAACACTTCAATAAAGGTAATAATGCCTTGATTAGAGGCACTCCAACCCAAAATGATGGCGAAAATACTAACAATAATAACGAGATAAAATTAGAAAAGTTAGTTAACATTTATGTATAGCCTATTATTCATACCTAAACCAAGGTCTTGAGCTTGTTGTCATTTTTTATTAATGAATGATCATCGTCAGCTACAGAAGAATTGGGAGAAACTTGCATTGTTTTTGGTGTTTATAAACCTTTTTCTTTGCATCTTAATTGAAACGTTTTGATTGTTTATTTTAATCAAATTCAATAATAGCAAACTTGGAAGCTTGAAGAAGCAGCGTATTCGATGTCCAAGTGAGATGAGATACCCAACGGACAAGAGGAGAAAAGCAGAATGGAAGATGTAAACAAACAAAGCTCATCACAACAACAAACAACATAACAACTAAGTTATCCATTGTTGTTATCATAAATTGTAGTAGGTTTTTATGAGACACTAGTGGCCTGTAGGGGCCATAGCCCCTAATTTAGACTACAATAAAAAAACCATATATTATAAAAAGACAAATATTCAAAATATTTTTTAAAATTATCAATTTTATGTTACTTAAAATTAACAGTGTTTCTTGTTTTATATCTTGGTTTTCCTTCCGTTGGAGTCGTATATTAGTTACTTCTGATGTGTCAATGAAATAAAATTGTAAAATAATTAAATCAATAACACAACATATTAACAAATGGAAACGTGCACACGGTTTGGCCTGAGCCCGGAGAACGACGAATCAGAGCTGAAATCATACAGCCAAACATTGCACATCTTTTCTAGTTTAAAATTGAAGATTTGTTTTGTAATCTTACGAATTCTGTTATAGTTTCCATTTTAAGAACCAAATGCAAATGTAAAGGTTAAAATTATTATTAATTATTATGAAGGCAACTCCCCATTTCACGGTAGTAAGTCAGAAATATATCTATGAATTTGTCCCTGAATTTTAAAACAGTAAGGCCCATTTCCCGGAATCTCTTTTTGTGTAGCGGCAAGCGACGCAAAAGCCATTGCACTGTTGTCTTGCCTTATGTTTTTTATGAAGTTCGAATCATGTAAAAACAGTTCTTTTAGTACGTCATTCACTTGTGGTTGTGGCATGTCCATTGTGGCAACATGCGTTGAAATGTCCATTTGTGGCCTTCTCTGCGAATTGAAATGTGCCACAATGCATAGATTGTGAGAAACAACACTCAAGTCATTTTCCAGCGTTCTTCAAAAGACAGGTTGTATTTAAAACAGCTTCTGGATTTCTTTCACAGTTAGGCCCTACATGACATTCTCTTTTGCGTCTGTTGAATTCCTGGGCACTCTCCCACGTCTTGCAGGTCTTCCCCTACCCTGTCTAGTTACTTCACTCATTATAAAACGGAAAAAATAAACACAATTCATTTTAAACATTATTTACCAACATTGACTTTCGGAATAAATGTAAACATTGCAAATAAATATGTAACAGCTGATAGAATGCAGACGTTTTTCAGTCCCCATGCATTTCTTATGGTGGATATTTTACATTATATCTCGTTTTCTGGTAATTTTATGGGAATTCTGCTATTTTTCCCGAGTCCCTGGGATCAAGACCTTTAATTTAAGACCCTTCCCACTTTTCTGCGACTTACCAGACGTCCACAATTTTCTGGTAAAAATTTGGTCTTACAGAATTATATATATAGATAGATGTGTTTGTACTAAACGAGGCTTATCATTTATTTTAACTTATACAGACATAGCTTGTAGTCTAGCTATTGTGACGATTTAAACATCCTATTAGTTAAAATAAGGGTCTCAAATCAGTTCCGCTTGGAGGCCCCCGAATTGTTAGTCTGTAACTAAAGTTTATTCATCTTACAAAGATATGTTACTGCAAGACTGCACGTCAAAAACACGGTATTAGAAATATTGAAATTATCTAGGGGAAGATTTTTTTTGAAATATGGAGGTACAGCTGGTACAGTGGTAGAATCTTGGAACTACTGTTGTTCTATAAGCCCGATCTGTATTATTACAAATCATTAATCACCAATTCCTTTTGGCACTGAAACGTGACTTGATGTTCATTTTCCATGCTAAAGCTATTGATAAGAATAGTTGAAAAAGAAAATGTTTCCTTATTCTTTAGGAAGGAGTTTAAAAAAGAACATATTATTTTGCAATTGTTTGTCATAGATAGTATTTTTTCAAATTTATCCTGATCCTACAATCGGTTAGACCTTAATTTGCGTTAGGGTATTTACTCAGGGGAGGTATAGAAGAGGCTACGATGACAGCTGTGGGCTTCTTATTAGCTGAGGGAACGCCATTACCGTAACAAAACGGTCGGTAGCCATCGGCCTCGGTGGTCCAGTGGTTAGCGTACCGGGCTGATATACTGTAGGTCCCGGGTTCGAATCCTGCTGGTAGAATTAACTTTTTGTCCAAGATTTTTTTATTATCATCAAGTTTGGTTGGTTTGGTTCGGTTATTACAGTTTAAATTTATTATTAAGTCATTATAAAATTTTAATTGAGCAAATTCTAGTTTTATATAATAAACAGAATTATTTTTCCGATTACTAAACTTTTGTTATATTATTTCTTTATCAGCAAGTTTGGTTAGTTCGGTTAGGTTATGATAGTTTAATTTTATAATTAAAAATAATAAAATTGAATTTGAGACATTTATAATTTTATTTTATGAACATAACTATTTTTGCGATTAGTAAACCTTCATTGTATCTAGTGCTCTCTACTACAGCGCTGTTCAGGGAGGAATTTTGAACTAAATGCCTCATTCGTACCTCCCCTAAGTCAGACCCTTGCGTTAGACCTTGAATTGTAAAATCTATGATTATAGTATTCTTTGTTGGGAAAAGAAGTACATTTGGCTCAATAAACTGTCTACCATTTAAATCGAGTACAAGAAACTACAGACTTTAAACAAACATAATACAACAGTGAATAGAAGTCCCCGAAGTCGTATCGGCTGTTTGAGTTTTTCGCTTGAAAACTTTCTGTTGGATTGTCAAAAGTTGTGCTGTTGTGAAGTTGTGTCAAGATTCTAAACATTGAGTTTTGTACTATTTTTAGAAGCTTGATAGTGTTTGGTATTTTACATCAAGCTATTTGTTTTAGGACTTATCAAATACAAAAACAGAAATTCCGTCCTCTTAATATTCATCGTTTTGTTATTGTTGTTTTGTTTCTTTTGTGATATGAGCTACTGATTTATATTGAGTGATATGCACCTAAATATTGGAAAAACTAAATCGAAGATCCTTTTATCTAGATCAAAGCCTGAACCATCACTGTCACTCATACGTCATAGTCGGTATCTAGACCTAAGTCTACACCTAGGCTTAGGTGCCTTTGGTTTTTTTTCACACAGTTGAAAACTTTACTTATTAGTATCCATACACTGTTAGACTGATAATTTAATTTAAAGAACACTGATTTTCACTACACAACCAGATGAAAGATACTATCTTCTCGATTTTACATGTCAGTTTACCATTTTTATTTTATACTTTTTTACTGAAAGGGGAATCTCTTCCAGGCACAAAGGAGGTGCTGTTGCTTTTCACCATGGTTCCCTATGTGGAGTTTGTCCCTATTAAACCTAACCTCTAAAAACTACAATCTACTGGGTCTGGAATCACCAGTGGCATATTACTTAAACCCAGCAGGATCGTGTTTTTTTTTTTTTTTTTTTTGTGATACCCTCTGCTTTGGTATTCTCAATCACCCCCCTGGCCACTGGGTTTTATTTTTTAAATATCGGATATCTTGCCTTGATTAGATGTTTTTTTTCGCCTGATGATCCCCGTAACCCCCTCTCCCATTTTCATATGACAAACCTCTTCCAACATCCCTGTTAATGTTTTCTCTTTTTCAACCAAGTTCCAGGAATCATTGACTTCTCTGTTCCCAACGATAACACTCGAGAATAGTGTGTTTTGGCGTGTCTTACTCACCACAATACCTACACTGTTTGTACGTTTTGGTACTCTTTACTATCCCCGTAACCTGAGAGAAACTGAGTCAGATATCTAGTTCTTCATGATTCCTTTTTATCCAGTCCCTTACATGGGGGAAAAGGGCTTTTGTCTAAGGGAGGACTGTATAGTAAAACAAAAAAGAAAAGAACCAACTATAAAATACACTTTAATTCGGAAGATAAAATGTTGCGACGATATAATTCCAGTCAAACGCTACCAAAATGAAGCACCTACTGTATATAAAACATGTTTCAGATTAAACGATAAATGTCTACTTGCCCCAACACTTTTTTACAAAAGACTTTGCATCAAAATTCATAACTTGGGTAAAATTTATCTTCAGTTTCGTCTTCTGCAAGTTCCATCATTACCAACTCCTCAGCAACCGACTGGAAAAACTTTCTGACATTTCCTCGAACTCCGTTTGACCTCAGGTAAGGTATAAAGCTTACTATCACGCACATAGTGGCGTCCCCATCTTAAATAGTTGATACAGTAATTTATTGATATTTGATATCTATAATGTGAACTATCTATTGCCATCTATTGTATACCTTACCTACACACGGTGTGGGTGTATTTTCAGCTCATTTAAATGTAGGGCTTGTGTACAATGAGCAATATGATCGATGGAGTGTGTTTACTAAAACTAAATGTGGACAGCTCAATGTTTAATGATTGAGGTCAGCTGGGTCCAGTTTCAAATAATCATAAACCTATCGAGTTTTGTTTCACGAACCATCGACCTTAGCGATAAACTAGCTATTCAGCCATGGTCTATAATCCATTAGTGAACTGCAGGATTTGGACACGGTCCTCTAGACAGTCCCTCACACTAACCTCTCAATCAGCTGTGGTCAATGTGACCCTCACTTTAGTAAGCGTTGCCATATTATTTAGACAAAACGTTTTTAAAGCAAAAAACATTTTTAAGCTAACCACATCACAACACAACTCTTGACAAGGAGGCTGTTTTCAATTGTAAAATACTTAGCCAAAGTAAGAGGTTGTAGAACGGTTTCGTAGAGCGATGGTGGGTGGAGGGGTATGGAGAGGTAGGGAGGGGTACCGGTAAGATTGACTTGAATATTGGACATTAAGCAAGCAACCCCCGGAGGATATAGATACTGCTGTGCATTGACTATGACAAAGCCCTCTGTGATGATAATATCTCAGTTTGGATATCTTATTAATTATTTCACAAGATTCAGCAATTTGACAGTAAAATGTAACTAATGAAACATTTTCTAAACATATGTAACCTTTAGCAAGTTTAAGCCACACAAAACTTTACAAATCTATATATTAATAAGCAAACATGTTTCTTTAAACCCTTTTTTCTCAGCACCGCAGGGAAAATCTATGCATACTGTTAGAAAGATATTTGCCTGTAGATTTACAGAATACCTTTTTAATTAAAATAGGCTAAAAAATAAGCACAAAAAATGAATTTAAAAATATTAACATGGGCCATATATGGGTTTCCATGCTGACGAAATAACAACGAAACATAAACAGAAAATCAAAACAAATTAAAGAAATTCCAATCACATGTTTTATTTACAGCGTGGGGGTATTTTTTAATATAGAAGTATGCGCATTACACATTTTTGGTCGAGTTTTTGACCACTGGACGACCTCTTGTATATTTATAGGCATGCACTGTGGATGCGATACTCCCTGATGTGGATTAACATCCGCACTAGTAAGTAGGCTACTACGACTATCCACAGTACTATCATAGACAAATAGAATCTATATATATAATACGCTAAGCCGATTTTTGTGAACAGAACTCCTCCCTCATTTTTGGACTGATTTTGATTCTGATGATTAAAGTGTCAAAAAATTGCCATGATCTGTAGTTTTGCAAAGTGTTTTTCGTTTTTTGATATCCTTATTAGTTTGGGCAGGATCTTCCATCAAAGTCGAGCTTTCTCCCATAAGATTAACATGGGGGAATCTAAATATTTAATTGGAAACTTTGTATCCACTAATTTGAGAGAACGGCTGGGTGTAGAAACTTGGTAGAGGTGTCCAAAGAAAGGTCTTGGTCTGTGGATGAGTTATCAAAAGAAAAACGAAGTAAATTCGCTTAGGGCTCTGCCCCAGAAGCCGAGTTAAAGACCAGCTGAACCTCAGAACAATAACTTATCTTTTTAGAAATATATTTTTATTAAAAGATTTATAACTCGGGTTGTTAATACGTCACCAAGTTCTTTCTGGTCTCAAATTACTCAGTAAATGTTTCGCTTTGACTTCATTAACCAATAACCAAAATATGACAATTTTAAAACGAGTCATGAACCTTAATATAACAATAAAATGTATTTATTTCGAAATTTGTCTTTAGTTAAAGACGTATATCCCTAATTCTAAATAACTCCCAAAACTCTTATAGTCTTAAAAAGTTCGCCAAATTATTGACTTTTATTCTAGCTAAAGATTACTTATTGGTAGTGTTGTGACCGTACTATTGAAATACACGCACATTGTAAATTATATCACTTTATTTTTAACAACATAGATGTTTTTAATGTAATGTTTTTCAAAAGTAACAATAAGAAGTGTTTACTATTTAATATTTACCAACAGCTGACTATTTAGAATAGAGTAATAGAACAAGATTATGACACTCTCCCTCACTTATTGAGAAGAACATAAACTATTTTTGAACGATAAAGTCTCGTAACCAAGGTGGCTGTCGTCGTTGTCTTATTGGTCGTGGAGAGCGAACTGGAATGTTAACTTCTGTTTAGGTTGGTCTGGTTCTGGTTCAATATGGTCGGGTCTTTGATCAGGATAAGATGGAGTTTGGTTTGGAAGTCTTGGTACATCGAATGATTGCTTAGGTCCAAATGTTACCATCTTTTCTTTCATTACTAGAGTTGGTCTAAGCTGGTTAACTTCTTTTGGCTGAGCAGGAGCCATCTTCATTTCTCCAATCCATCAAACCTATTATTTGACTAACCAACCTACATTTCTTCAACTCCTCCATTCTTTATGTTCCATTCAACTTATCCATTCTTTCTACTCCCTTAACTCTATATCTCCTTTATACAGGGTGGGGCAATGAGAACGCCACAATTTGTTTTAGCTGTCACATGTTAATTGTTGCAACAACGAATGATCAGCTGTGCTTTAAAACATCAATTAAACTATGCCATTTTAGTAAATATTATGCCCGAGGCTATTAACACTGAGATTTTGATGTGCAAACCTATTTTTAAAATAGTGGTTCTTGTGCAAAAACCCAGAGATTGTTAGGACCACATTCCATCGTTGGTCAACATGGCACTGTTCCCGATTGCAAAACAATGGTGAACAGGGTAAAACTATTTAGGATAAACGCTTAAACCTAAAAAATGATCGGTGGGTGCCGCAAAACTCTTTGTACACCAGCAAATGTTGAAAGAGTGCGAGTCGCGCAGTAACTCAAAGTCCAAAGAGATTTGCCAGGAAGCTGTTGTTGTTGAAAGCTTTACGTTGGCTCCTTTTTTTGGACGGGGGGGGGGGGGTTCTACTAAGCTACTTGATGTTCGAGGTTTTTCTAAGTCACCCCACAGATTTGCTTGAACCGAAGCTAAGAATTGTCCAAAAACTAAAGTGATTCCTGAAGAAATGCTGGAGGAGTATTTGATGGAGTTTTCAAGTGCCTAATGTCAAGTAGGACAAGGACGTCACTTGCAGGATTTCGTTCTCAAGAAAAGGAAAAATGACTTATTTGTTAAGTTAAAATGGCAAAAGATAAGCTGTGTTTTGATGTGCTATTTATATCCATATAGGGTGAATACTATTGAGTTTGTACTGCTTATAAATTGGGGCGCTTTCATTGTCCCACCCTGTATAATAATTGTAACCTCCTTATGTATTACAGTATACTGTTCTGCTAATATCTGTATCTGTATCGAAAGTTGAGTGTAGTCATAGACTGATACGATTGAAAATATCGATTGTTTTTGGTTACATATTGTCATGAAGTCGTTTACCAAAGTTTCTTATTTTTTATTGACTACTGTAACTGACTCATGGATGGCACCATTGATTACAATAATGCAAAAAAAATCACAGAAAACAGAATCAGGCAAGGCCCGCACTAGATATATCTAGTGTGGCCTTGAACCAGGGCTTACCCATTACCACTGGCATTGATTAAATAATTTCATAAATATAATCAATGCCCTTGGGAAAAGAACAGGGTAAAAACTGGGAGTTGGGACCACTGAGCTAAAATTATAACGCTCAGTTGTTGGGACAAGGCAATATTACTATTACTAGTATTACTGCGTTTGTTTAAAGTAGTGCTCTTATTTTGGTAACACTGCCTATCAAACATATGCTCCAACGCTCCAACCAGAAAAGAAGGTCCCAGCTGTGCTGTGCTGTACTCTCTCTATCTACTGCTAGCTACTCTGTACTGATTGGTGATTGGTGGGGAATAACTGCATAACTGCAACAAACAACTAACTGTGCTCGCTCGTTTCTCCTTTCTGTACTTTCCCTTCCTTTCAGATTTTGACGTTCATAAATTTGACATTTTTGAAGCTTTGATAAATCAAGCGGGAATATTTTCTAAAGTATTTTGTATTTGTCATAGGAGCTTACGTGGTGTGATAATTTTTTTTTATTTGAGTGACTAGAAGCATTTTAAGAACTGCAAAATGAAGGTTTTTATGTTTGGTTTCGTGACATTGTCCGTTGTCATACATTTTTGCCTTTTCTCACTTTCTGGTAAGTTTCATTTGTCGTAAAATAGTATTAGGCCTAATTCGATTCAAGATTGCACTTATTTATTTCAGGATAGCTAGCTACTTAACTTAATAATGTATTCTATTGATTTTATGGCCTAGGTACCTTAACCGAGCCTAGGCCTATAACTTAGGCCTAACTAATTCCTTGGTTGAAGTAGCCTAGCAGTAGGCTACCTACCTGGAATAAGTACCACTTGGGCACTACAAACCTTACCACAACCATTCAATTGTGTAGGCCTCTAAGTTAGGTCTTTACATTTTGTTATCCTCCACATAGGCCTAGGCCTAGTGTAGTTTAACGTTCACTACTGTAATAGTAGGCCTACTGAATTTCTCATTCATATGGCCCAGTGACGTACATATGCTACAGCCAGTTTACCCATAGACTGCTGTTGCATATTCGGTGTCCCAATGTTTTTAAAAAGCTTAAATATAGGTAACGTAACAGTGTAGGTCTATTTGAAGGCCCTGAATTCTCTGCAGTTTACAGCATGTCTGTCGCATGTGTGTAACACTCGGTCTGTGGATATGATGATTAACTTAACGATGTCATATGATGGTTGGAAAAATTGTTTTTACTTTCTCCCCCGGGACCGCGTCTCGTTGTCCCTCCGTCTAGTTGTACCTACGTCTACTTGTACCTCGAGGCCTAGGGACAACTAGTCGTAGGTACAACTAGACGTAGGTACAAGTAGACGGTGGCACACCTGACTAGTTGTACCTGCAGATTTTTAGGAGGTTACAACTAGACGCAGGTACAAGTAGACGTAGGTACAACTAGACGTGTATCCCACCGACAAGTAGTATCACCTAGCTTGTACGGATGCGACCAGTTGTCCCTACGACTAGTGGTCCCTACGACTAGTGGTCCCTACGTCTAGTTGTACCTACGACTAGTTGTACCTACAAGTATTTTGCGTCCTTACAGTCTAGTTGTATCTATCCTTCAATTCGTTACCTTGTTTAATTGATTACTGCACGAGTACATTTTAATAATACCATTAATTAAAATGTAGTACCAGCCCTAGTACCGAAAATCGCTTATTTAACTAAAACATTTATATATATCATTAAATATACAAGCAGTATATCCTTAATGAATTGCAATAGACCGCTGCCTAGCAATTATGTATTACTATTTTTGCTGATTCCTTTAAATATTTTTTCACATAACCTTAAAGTATTTGCATTGATTAGAGTGCATTTCTTATAGTTTACTATGGATTTCCCAGTGAACAATGAACAATGAAGTGTACAATGAAGTTGAGGTCCAGTGGTTGAAAACTCGACCAAAAATATGCAATGTACAGACTTCTCTATTTAACATACACAGTAAATAATACATGTGATTGGAATTTTTTCCATTTCAAACAAACTAGAGAAGCTAGTTTTAAACTACCTATATAAACTAAATTTGATACTGAGCTAGGTATGTGTACACTGGCTATGTAGTCTGCAACTAAACTAATATTGTAATATTGTTCGTGACTAATACCATACAAAAACACTTCATTATACTAAATTACTTGCTTTTGTAAACTCTGAATTTTTTTATTTAAGATAATTGTTTTAAGTTGTTGTTAAAGCTAGTTAATGTTAGTTTTCTATAAAAAGGTAGAGTTTAAGTGGAAAAAACAATGATAGCAGATCTTGACAAGAAATAAGGAAAACCAAAGTGTAATATGGATAAGGACTGACTAAGAGACACAGTACATTGTTCAAGAACAGGGTTTTCTCAATGAGCTGCAAACAAGCCAAATTTTCCTGGCTTTGTAGCAAGTTGTTTATAAAAAATTTTTAAGATTGTATGATTTTTAAAGTAATTAAATAAATCCCTTAAACTGGTGACAAGTTGAAGGGGAGATACAACTAGCCGTAGGTACAACTAGACGTAGGTACAAGTAGGCGTAGGTACAACTAGTCGTAGGTACAAGTAGTCGTAGGTACAACTAGTCGTAGGTACAACTAGTCGTAGGTACAAATAGACGCAGACGTATGAGGTACAAGTAGACGGTGGCGTACCCGACTAGTTGTACCTGCAGATTTTTAAGAGGTACAACTAGACGTACCGGTAGGTACAACTAGACTTCCGCACCATCGTCAAGTTGTACCTACAGCTTTGGACGAGGTACAACTAGACGTCTGTCACCAAAATGCAGCAGGTACAACTAGACGCCGGTGCAAGTAGACATCGCCCCTCTCCCCCTATACCATAGTAGCCTATATCATAGATAAATCTTACTCCCTTGTGTTGCTTAGTCTATGCCTATATGGAGAAAGTAAGTTACCTACCTATTGTTTTCGTCAAAATTTTCGAGTTTGAGTTTTGAGTGGATATAGGCCCTACCTATTCGTTTTGGGTCCCCCTGGACCCAAAAAAATGGTTTTCGAAGTGATGTCTGTGTGTGTGTCTGGATGTGTAGGCCTACAGAGCTAAGGACTAAGTTACACCTGTGGTCCAATTTCGATGAAATTTGGTATGTAGATTCTAATCCATGGTATCTCAAGGTGTTTTTTTTTTCATTTTTTTGAAATTTTGATTTTTAACCCTTTCAGTGCTATGAAACGATATATCGTTGTTTTAAAAATCTCTAAGGGATATAGAGAGGAAGGTTATTTTAACAAAAAGTAGCAAAACGGCCATTGGTGACCTGCATGTTTATTGTACACTAACAACCACTTAGCTAAAATATTTGCCCCAGTGGTTGTAGTATATCGCTACAAACTCACAGGTCACCAATTATTTGCCACACAAAACGGGAATCGAACCCGAGCAGACGAATGCCACTGGCCAAGTGACACTTGCCCTAGCCTTCTCGGCTATCTGGTGCTTGAAGACTGAGGAGTCAAAAAACGGTATTTAAGCTGACACCACCGATTGCAAACAGATAGCGCTACAGATGGTTGTTCAATGCGTTACTAGGTAACAGCACTATTTAGTCACGGACTATTTAGATGATATTTTTCAGGTGAAACACAACAGTGATCATAAATGTGTTCCTGAAACTTTGTTGCAAAACATTATTTTCCATAAAATGGCTATATTACGATAACCTCGTCCAACTGAATCAATGTTAAATTCAATATTACATTGTAAACTATAGGCCTATGTATTTTGATTTTATATGAGATTTTGGTTTCAAACAATGCTTTCAGAACATTTAATGTATAGGAAAACCAGGAAAATTACAACAAAAACTAAGTTTTATTTAATGTTTACTACAAATACCGGGATTTATCTTTGTTATATATTTTCTTACTGTCTTATTATTCAAAATTAGCCTAATTATTAAAATAGTGACAACATTACAGTTAAAATTCAACAACAGGTAATGGAATTGAAAGGCAAACAAAAAAGTCTTACGAAATACGAATTATTGGCCTAGCACTGAAAGGGTTAATGGGGATTTTCCCATAAAAACCCATAAAAGAATGGAAAAATTGTATTTTCTCAAAAATAGCCTGAACAATTTTGATAAAAATTTAGTACGTTGTAGCTCTTAAAATTCTGAACAAAATGGTAGGAATTCCATTTCTGTAAAAATTACCGTTCAAAAGTTATTAGTAAATTATGTTATTTTCCCCATAAAAACTTCATAAAATAACGGAAAATCGGATTTTCCCTAAAATGGCCTGAACAATTTTGATAAATATTTAGTATGTTATAGTCCTTAAATTCTGAACAAAATTGTACAAATCCAATTTCCATATATTTACTCTCACCGCTTACACATGATAAACGTTGTTGACAAACTTATGGGAGAAAGTATGTGTCAGAATGCTGATGCCATTTATTTTACCTTGCTGCATCACTGGCCCGTGTACTGTTAACTTAATGACACCTGGTTGATGTGTTCAATATGTTTCCTTGGTCCGTGGAAATGACCACAGACTCGCACAACTTATAAGTTATGTGGCGATGTGTAGCGAACGTGTTAAAGCATAGTTAAGTAACTTAACTTAACTTGCAGGCCTAACTTAACATTAAGCCCTACCGGTACTCATAAACATTAACTTAGGCGCCACTCATCTTGTACACTCATCTCCATTCATACTTGGCTCAAAATAGGCCTACCTATTTTGTAAGGTCGTCATTTCAATAAAAAGTATTTAAGTATTAAAAGTAGGCTTACCTAAGTACCTACTTAACCTCGTTTCTAAGACATTACCCCTATGAAATATTTTTTTACCTTTTAAAAAGGCCTATGTAAATTCGGGGGAGGGGGGACACATTCAGATTTTTCCCTAACCAAAGGTGGTAACCCTGCATAAGTTAAACTATTGATGGCAACATGTTCACTAAAATCTGCAGTAGGTAGGCCTAAATCATCCGTTGGCATTTTGCAAGCTTGGATGATGAATAACTAAATCTAACTAATCTAACTAACGTAATAGGGCAGAGACAACTGTTGTCTTTTTATTAAACCAGCATATGTGCTCAACTACCCTAATTATGCTGACACAGACCAGCTTAAGTTTAACTTAAATTAGTCCGTGGTAGACAATTTAAACTTGTAGGCTCATGGTTCGCTGTCTAGTTGTATCAACGTCTTGTTGCATTTGCTGCATTTTGGAGACAGGCTCAAGGTTCTCCAGTGATCCTGGCAACATTGTGATAATTTCCCGAGATCGAGGCAACATCATTTGTCATGATCTATTGTGAATGTCTCGCAACATTTCTGATCATTTACCGCAGTCGTAGTAGGTAGCAACTACGATAATTTTACTAATCTTACTAGCTGAACCCGGCAGACGTTGTCTTGCCTTTGACTATTTATAATTTAAGTACCGTAACGTTTAATTGTCTTATTGTATATGAAGTGCTTATAACTAAATTAAAATACGTACGACAACTAATGAAACACATATAGTACAAAGGATAACCGATTCTTTATTATTGCTCTTATATTAATGCTAGTGGGTAGACAATATTTTTGGTCTTTCTATTCGGCTCAATCACTTCCTGGTTGAAGTTCGTTCGCTACGCTCACTCACCTTTAGGTTGGAGCTCGTTCGCTGCGCTCACTTGCCTTCGGGTTAGCTCGTTCACTATGCTAACTCGCCTCCAGGTTGAAGTTCGTTCGCTATGCTCACTCACCTTTTGGTTGCAAATTAGCTGTTGTCATAAATGTAAAAGAAATAATAGTGCTGCACCCTGTTGGTAATCCTTGTAACTTTAATGCTATTGAACATCATAGAACAGAACCAACTTGTTTAATTGAAACAGCTGTTAAGATTCATTAATTCCATCTATATAAATAAAATTAGAGTTTTGTCTGTACATTGCTCAGAATCATAAATTTTTAGGTTATTTTTACGTTTTATACATTAAAGAAGCCGAAACAAGTCTCATCTAAATTTCTGTCTGTCTGTAACACTCAAGATGGCATTTTACGCAATCTTCTCCAGGAAAACGAGAGTATCTATCAAGATCCAAGTCATTTTAATGTATTCACTGGATTGGCGAGAGTGTCTTTAGCCATTAAAATGTGGCCTCACTTATTTGCAAATAAAATTACGGACGTTCAAAAATGCAGTTTTGTGCGATTTTTGTCAAGTTTTCGTCCAATTCTTATTACATAATTATCTATGAAATAACGAACAGCTGTTCGGATCAAGATTACTTTTTCTAGCTGTCACTGATATGTTGTTTACAAATACCGCAACCATTTCCGATCACGTTTTGAAGGCAAATCCCACCCAAGTGAGATTAAAAACGTATTTCTTACATAAAGGATTTAATTAATCGCAAGTGGAATAACTTATAGTGTAACCGTAAATTAAATTAAATAGGTAACTATAGGCTTCATCCAGGTCAGGAACCAGAGATTCTTTGTGCATAAAATTGTTCTTGAGTTTTGATAACCAGAAAGAAGACCTTGAATCAGTGTTGTATAGGGCTGGGAAACTTAAATTTATTAATGATCGTCTCCAATAGCTTAGAAACAAGGTTCCACTCATTGACGGCGCTTCAATGGCGGTTGTGTAAAGTGTAAAGTAAAGAATCACAACTGCAGTGGGTAATTGTAACAGAGGGTTACGGATGATGCTAAACTCGATTTTCCAATGTGTCACTGTCTGTTCTTACCATTGACTATACAGTATATATAGTCAATAGTTCCTACTCACTGTGTGATGCAATCGCTGGACCATACAGCCAATAGGCCCATAGCCCATCTCTTGGACGTGTACGCCTACCCAATTATAACAACCTTTTCGACGACGATCCTTGATACCGGTACCTTTCCCTAGAATACACGGCATACCTCTTGAGAAATAAAATTACAAACGTGTAAACGTAACGTAAATGTAACGTGTGATTTTTGTCACATTTCCTTCTAATGTTAATAGATACCAATCATTGATTAGGGAATACGTAATCTATTAAATAACAGAAAGTTGTTGTATAAGGTTGTTTTTTTTTAACTGACACCGATAAGTTTACATTAAAAGTTGTTTACAAATAAAGTAATTAATGGGAAATAACGTTGATTGCCGATAACTTTTTATACGAGAAAATCCAAAACCAAGAGATCAATAACCTTGATTAACGCATATTCGGATACGTACTATAGTTCTTAACTGTAAAAGTTGGTTTTTGGTACGGTACTGGTTCTTTTCCTTTGAACCGTTGGTAGCAGCAAGAATCATTTTTTCTTCACTGTAATTTACAAATTAGTTATCGTTGGTGTTGCACCTTATTTATTACAGGCGTATTCAATTTAATTGATGTCTTAACTGTACCTATAAGTTTTGCTTCTTCTGTCTGGATTCCAAAATGTTAGTTTATGGTAAGAAAACGATAACGCATTTTAGTAAAACGTTTATGAATTGTTCAAACGCTTTAAACGTTGTTTGGTATCAATAGTTCGTGGCCTATTTTGGTAATTTTTATTATAAATTACCAATCTAAATCGTCTATAGTACTTCATTTCATATAGCAAGCCGATTCATATAGCATTTCAACAGCAAGCATTTCGGGTCATCTTCGGTCCAAGCAAATATAAATTGTTATGATAAAATTGTATAACATTAACAAAGATTTCAAATACTAATTTTATTTGTAGGCCTTCTTTGTTATGCTTAAAGCGTAGCAAATTCCCTATTAAGTTCTGTATTTTTGTGTGTATGTCTGTTGGTAATGCATTATTGTCCTTATTTCTCAGTGTTTCACGGAAAGGACAAGAGCACCTTGATAATGAACGGGTTGTCAACCCGAATAAAGTGTTAAATTGTGAGGTTGAGGTAGGACCTTAAATACTTTTTTAACTATTGTGGAAAGTAACTTTGCCTACCTCAGGGCTATGCCTCATAGATCTATAAAGCATTTTTTTAAGTTTAATAATTGGATAATGGATTTAACACATGGACCAACAAGATCCGGGTGACATTTAATTGCCAAGCATTAGTTTTGCCTTGAAACTGTCAGATACTGTATTTGCGAAGGTTTAGGCTAAATATAATAGTTTTGTCAGCATATCTGAAAGTATGCAAACCAACTGCTGTTCTCAATATAAGAAGGTTTTAACTGACTACTAGCTGTGTGCCCGTTCTACACACGGGGATCTTATAGTAGTCAGTTGAAACCTTCTTATATTAAGATTAAGAACAGCAGTTAGTTTGCATATTTGCAGATATGCTGGCAAAACTATTATATATAAACCTTCGCAAATACAGTATCTGACAGTTCAAGCCAAAATAAATGCTTCGCAATTAAATGTCACCCGGATCGTTATGGTCCATATGTCCAATGATTAAACTAAAAAATGTTTTATAGATCCATGAAGCGTAGCCCTAAAGTAGGCCTATAATTGAAAGTTACTTTCCACATCGGTTAACTTAAACGTATTTAAAGTACTACCTCAACCTCACCATTTAACACTTTATTCCGGTTGACATTTTCAGTATCAAAGGTGCTCTTGTCCATTCCGTGAAACACTGAGAAATAAGGACATTAATGCGTTACCAACAGACATACACACAACAATCCAAAAAAGGCCACGAACTATTGATACATAAACAATATAAAGGCGTAAACAGTTCATGATGGTTTGCCCAACAAATGTTTTACTCAAATAGGTTATCATTTTCTTAGCATACCGGGTAAGCTAAGATTTGGAATCCAGACAGAAAAAGCAAAACTTATACAGAGTTAAGACATCACTTAAATTGAATACGGACGGCTCTAATAAATAAGGTGCAACACCAACGATAACTAATTTGTAAACTACAGTGATGTGTTGGTACCTACGTAAAAATAATTCTAGCAGCTACCAACGGTTCTAAGGAAAAGAACCAGTACCTACGTAAGAACCTACCTAAGAACTATAGTACATCCGACCAATTAAATACATTAATATCTAGTCCCGAGGTTATTGATCTCTTGCTTTTGGATTTTCTCGTAAAAAGTTATAGCGTGAACTTATCGGTGTCAGTTTGAAAAAAAAACAACCTTACCCAAACAACTGTTTGTTATTTAATAGATAACGCATTCTCTAAACAATGATTAGTATATCTATTAACATTAGAAGGAAATGTGACAAAAATCACACAATGTTGGGGTTTTGGTCATTTGTAATTATATTTCTTAAGTAGGTAGGCCATGTATTCTATGGAAAAGTACTGGTATCAAGGATCGTCGTCAAAAAGGTTGTTATGAATAATGAATAAATATGTAGGCTTACGTACCCAAGATATGACCTATGGGCCTATTGGCTGTATGGTCCAGCGATTGCATCACACGGTGAGTAGAAACAGAAAGTGACACATTGGAAAAGCGAGTTTAGCACTTCCTCTGTTAAACCTCTGTTACAATCACCCACTACAGTTGTGATTTTTTACTTTACACTTTACACAACCGCCATTGAAGCGAAGTCAATGAGTGGAAACCTTTTTTGTAAGCTATTGGCGACGATCATTTCAGTGTCCCAGCCCTATACAACACTGATTCAAGGTCTTTCTGGTTGTCAAAACTCAAGAAACATTTTATACTCAAAGAATTTCTGGTTCCGATTTGGACGATGTCTAGTTATTTACTATTAGACTATATTATTGCACTTGCGATTAATTAAATCCGTTATGTAAGAAAAACGTTTCTCACTTGGTTGGGATTTGCTTTCAAAACGTGATTCAAAATGGTTGCGGTATTTGTAAACAACATTTGTAAACATATCATTGACAGCTAGAAAAAATAATCTTGATCCGAACAGCTGTTCGTTATTTCATAGACGATTATGTGATAAAAATTGAACGAAAATTTGACAAAAATCGCACAAAACTGCATTTTTGAACGTCCGTAATTTTATTAACAATAACAAAGTAGTGAGGCTATATTTAAATCACTAAAGACACTCTCGCCAATCCAGTGAATACATTAAAATGACTTGGATCTTGATAGGTACTCTGGTTTTCACGGAGAAGATTGCGTAAAATGCCATCTTGAGTGTTACAGACAAAGGGAAAGACAGACAGACAGACAGAAATAGAGATAAGACTCGTTTCTGCTTCTTTAATGTATAAAACGTAAAAATAACCTAAAAGTATATAATTCTGAGCAAAGTACAGACAAAACTCTAATTTTATTTATATAGATGATAAGATCCCCGTGCGTAGAACAGGCACACAGCTAGTTTCTCATAAGGTTAACATCGGAAACTCCAGAGCCACTGGGGCGGAGCCGATTGGACGGATCACGAAATTGATGGTGTATAAACCTATTCCATGAAATTCTACACGTATGTACCAAGTTTCGTGGCAATCGGTTCAGCGTTGTCTGAGTTTATCACTGCCAAATATATATATATATATACAGTAGACTCCCTCTTATCCGGACACCTTTTAACCGGACATCCGTTTAACCGGACTACACTCGGCGGAAATGACATCTCTTTAACCGGACAATTTTTATCAGCACATTGGTTTAACCAGACTAGATAGGCAGGAAGTGGGCAGTATTGGAACGACTGTTCTCGTGAGAAAGATTTGAGACCAGTGATTACGTGTCTAAATACAATGCTCTCATAAATTTAAGTCGAATATCACAGTAAACAGTCCGTTTTAACGAGTTTCTGGAGACGTCGGTTTAACTGGAAAACCTGTTATCCGGACTGGCCTCGGTCCCGAGGAGTCCGGATAAGAGGGAGTCTACTGTATATACAAACATCCTCTTTTATACTTATAGATAGTAGGGCGACACTGTGGTCATGCACTACAATTGTTAACTTTAGGCTAGCCCATATTTAAATATATATTTGCTCTGCTTGTTCTTTTAAGTACTATTGGTATTGATTTTGCTTACTCTATAGCAATTCTGTCAGTTAGGGCAAAATTAGGATCATAGCCTAGTGTTAATTATGGCCAATGCCCCAGAAAATAGTTTTCCAACTTCTTTTATTGAAATATGAGTTTTTGCCTTAAATAATTTATCTGGATATTTTGTTTTCAGGAGCAATTGGAAATACTCCCCAACCACCACCAACTGAAGGCCCAAATACAACCACCGTTGCCCCAAACACTACTACGGTTACCCCACCACCAACCACTCCCAACACTACTACCACATCAACTACCCCTACTACACCTACTACACCAAACACAACCACAACATCCACCACCCCTACCACACCCACTACCCCAACCACCCCAACCACGCCGACTACTCCAACCACGCCTACTACCCCAACCACGCCTACTCCTACAACTGCTAAGCCGACTGCTGCACCCACCCCCAGGCCTGAGCCAGACCGCAAGTTTGATGGCACTAGCTTCATCGGTAAGTTGATATTACCTTGATCATTAATCACTTCATGTTGTGATCCTGGTGTTGTAGTCTGTAATAAAAAAAGAATTGAGGTTTGACTAGGGTAAAATAATTGATCTCTAATCCAAGTCAAGGCCTATGTTATTACCATATTTACGTTTTGAAAGCAAGGAAATAATTTTTGTCGGTATGATGTTAAAAGTTTAGTGAAGCTAGCACTGGTTTTTGCAACATGTGTAGCCTAATTGCCTGCTCGCACTTTAAATAGTAAGCTGATTAAACCAACAGCCATCGTGTTGTGTAGCCGACTGAAATAAAGTAGCCTATTCACAATAAATAGCTTTCAGTGGCGGATCCAGGATTAAGAGAAGTCGGGGGTTTAAGTCTGGGCACAATGTTGTGGGAATTCGGGATACTTGCTCCAGAATAATCTTGGGATATATGTACACTATAGGCTATTGCTATTAGTGAACCTACATCATACCTACATCAACTTAGGCCAATGACAGTGAATTCCACAAAAAAAAACAGGTGTTAGAGCTCTCGCCAAATTTGTAACTTTCTAAAATCCCCTTCCCTTGCCCCGCTAGGACTTGGGGATGATTTATGAGGGTAGCAGTCGGTGTTTTAATGAAACTAATGCGGCAGGGACTCATGCAGCGTCCTCTGTTAGAATTTTTCTATTGAATTCATTCATTTATTCAGTCTGCTGTGTTTCTCAATTCAATCAAATAGGCCTACCTTGTATTCCGAAATTGTAAAATCATTTTCTGTCTTTTTACTAGGTGTTTAATATTATATTCAGCATAACCAGTGAACTCAGTGTTTTTCATTTAAAATTTACACAAATAACTTTAAACTCGTTAATAAATTTCATAAACAATTACCCAGCTATCAGCGCACCAACCAACAAAAATAATGTGTAATTTTTAAATTTTACAAAAAAATTATTTTAGAGCCATTTTTTTGTTCCATGGATAGGCCTACCAAATTTAGAAGGGTTTAACAGGAATAGCCTACGCACTGTATCTGCTTGTGTTTAAAACGTTTAAATGAAACTTCGTTAGGGCTTAAAAATCCTTACCGTAAACATAGTCTGCGGTCACAGTAAAATCGTGACACATTGACTTTGGTCACAGCAAAATAGAGAACGTTTCTGTGTTTACGGCTGGACAATAAACACTTACATGGCCATGGCAAAAATCAAGAACGTCTTCTGCAATCACAGTAAAATCGAGAAACTTAAAAGTTAGACAAGCAAAGTTATTGACAATACTGAGAGCTGCTCTTCCGCATTCTTTGGAAAAATCGAGAACACCTTCCAACATGGTTAGCAAAATTGTAAAAATTTTACAGTTGTAAAAATTGTAATTGTAAATTGTAAAACTTTTTGAGGATATAGCAAAATCCTGAACTTCTCCCACGGTGTTGGTGGCATCACTGTCTCCTATGATCGCAGTCAATTTTAGATTTTCTTAAAACCTTTTGCAATCAGTATAACCAAATTTATATTTAGAAAATTTTGTAAAACTATAAAAATGGTAGGCCTATCTGTAACAAAAATTGAGGATAAATTTTTCAGGTATTGGTAGGTATGGAGAATCGATTAACTTTGGTATCAATACATACTAATTGAAAAAAACTAGTCTTGAAAAGTCTAGAATTAGTCTTGAATTTTAAAATGGAAATTAACTAGACACCCTGTATCTTGGAAAAAAACCAAGATACACCAACCCAATTGACACAACTGGATATAATCATTATTGCTAGAAACTGTTGGACAATCTGAAAATAGCAGGAACCCACAGACCCTAGTAAAATGGTACACTTGGCGACTGGTAAAACCAGAATTTTTCCCGTAGCTATGAGCCATCCTGTATAAAGCATTTTTACTCAGGGTAAATACGTACAAGGGGGGGGGGGCTGTATCCCTTCTTAGCTTTGTGGATCCGCCACCGATAGCGTCAAAACATGTTTAATTTAAACTTCATCATCCGTCTTAGAACTAACAAATAGTGTTAAAGTACCAATTAATTTTAATATACTTTTGGACATGAACAAAAAAATTCTTACTAGATGGTTTAAACAAGATTGCTCCAAAACACTGACATAGAAAATCCGCACAGTGTTGGAGTACCTAATCACACACCATTAAGCCCAGCCAAGTATTACCTTGCCCGTTTCCCTCTTGTTTCTTTTGTAATTTAGCTAGATTAAAGAATGCAGTAGGTGTATGACAAATTATTAGGACCCAAAGGTTCTTTTCAATACTCTCATTTTTGAGCTTGTGTCAAGAAGAGTCACTTTAGGTCCTAGTCTCGTATTTTAGCCTTTTATGCCTAGTAATTTGCTTTCCACTCTCTCTTGCTGCTTGAAAACTAATTAAAGCTTCTTATTAACATGTTCTCTATTAAGTTAGCGAAGTAATCTGTCGACATTTTGTTACCTTAGTAGCTAATATATTAACCAGTATTTTGCTTTGACATCTGTGCAGGTGGAATTGTGTTTACTTTGGGGTTGATGGTGATTGGTTTTATATCTTGGAAGTTCTACCTGGCCAGAACTGGGAACGGGAACAGTTACCATATCCTGTGAGGACAGTTTTCAAGACCGTTAATATTTGTGCAGGTGGAATGGTTCTTACAATGGGACTAATGGCGATTGCCTTCGTCTCCTGGAAATTCTACAAGGCCCGTACCGAACGCAACTACCACACCCTTTGAAAAAGTAAATTGGACTTGTCGAATTATGACCTACATTAGATCTGTTTGGGTGTTTTTTTACGTGTGTGCTTGGTTATTTTACTATTCATTTATTTAGCCTTCAAACTACGATCAAGACTAGGTAATCTTTTAACTTAAGTTTGTTTAGGTGTGCAAAATTAACATTTCATCAAAGGTGCATGTAATATATAAAATAATAGTTTTTACAAAATGTTTTTGCTATATGTTCAATGAATTAATTGGAATTTTCAGGTTTGTGTTATTGTATTGATGGTGGTAAAATAACCTAAATTTTTACTATTGGTGACTTTCATTATGTTGAATTTGATACAATGTCAAGGAAATATTCTTGGTCTTAAGTCATTAATGTTCCGCAAAACTTGTTTGCATTTATTGTTCCGTAGAAATCACATTGGCAACTTTGGGGATTTTGCTCTCTATGTAAATATAAGGACAGTACGCTGAGGTAAAGATTTGTCTCCAGAATTAGGCCAAAGTTGTGTGTTAAACATAACACACACTGACACAAAATGTCAGTGTCTATGTCTGTTCTTTTGTATCTAATCCATTATTATCTTGTATCTTAAATTTGCACACCAAATTAAATTCTATCGTATCACCCCAAACGGTAAAATGTTTGTTAATTTAAATGCACACTCAAAAATTTTAAAAATCTCATTGATAATCTCATATGTAGTTTTATGTGCTTTGGTCTTTGTGAATGGCCTAATTCCATAGCTAATTCCAATAGTCTTGTATTTCCGTTTAACATTTCTTACATTGTGAGTTAGGCCTACAAATTTGTTGATTATAAATTTTTAGTTTAAGGTGGTATTTTTTAGTGGCTGACATAGAAATGTAAGTAACACAATGTAATTACATTTGCAGATTTTGATTTTAATTTGAAATATTGATGAAATTGTGAATCAAGCTCGTACATAGTTGATTATTTAAATTATTGTGATGCAATATTAATTTTAACAGTCAGGGTGGTTAGTCTAGGTAGTAGGTGAAATGACTATGGATTTAATGGCGCTATAAAAATGATTGACTTATTGTTTAAAGCCATGTAACCCGAGGTCTATAATATATTCTTAAAAAATGTTATTCTACTATCTTGGTTTTCATCTCTTACATCATAAGGCCAATTTACGACATGAAAATTCTTTGAGAATAGTGAAACTCAAAATCCGTCCTTTTCACTTAAAAATAGTTCCTTACCTGTATTTGTATTACTTTTCTCAAAAAGTTTAGAACTAAGTAAGTAATGAAAGAACAAGGAGTAAGTCAAATGTTTGTGTGGTATCGGGGTTGTGAA
Organism: Macrosteles quadrilineatus; assembly: GCF_028750875.1. Taxonomy (NCBI): domain Eukaryota; kingdom Metazoa; phylum Arthropoda; class Insecta; order Hemiptera; family Cicadellidae; genus Macrosteles; species Macrosteles quadrilineatus. The sequence continues at coordinate 36,405,150 of NW_026542597.1, read as the reverse complement.
TATAATTTCTATATTTGTATCAAAAACTTAATCGATATTGTACTTTATGTTATTTGATTTACCTCATGATAAAATTCTACACCATTTCACCATGTGCAAAGTTTGTGCACGTTAAACTTCGAATTTAATATTGCAATAAATGTTAGGTCTATTGCTTTCCGTGTTTTGTATAGTTCTGTTTCATTCCTTATGCGTACATAATAAGATAAATTTGAAAAATCTTTCAACTTTTGATGTGTCAAAGATTAAACCTTAGGCAGTTGCAGATAAATAATTACTCTATTCCAAATGTAAAATTAAATTTTTACCCTTATGCATTTCTTGTGGTGGGAAATACTGAATGTAATGCAATTTATCTAATTTGTCTTTATTATAGGTTATGATAAAAATGTGTCAAATGTGGTTGAAAAATTTGATTATTTTACTGATCAAATTTATTTACAACCTTAATAATTCAGATCAAAACTAAACATTATATTATAGAGTCATACTTAATACTTTGTGTGCCTATAGTGTAAGCTGTGATACACATGTAGAATTTATCGACTTCTAATTAAGTTCTAGTCTTAATAGAAAATTAGCATTCTTTGGATATCCTTCATTCATTCATAGTTTGTGAAGTTTTTCTTTTCAATTTGGATACAATTAAATTTACTATAGTTTCATATCATGATCAAATTCACCTTCAAGAACAAGAAATTGTCTCTTGTATTTTTATACATTTGCCATGTTTTAACGGTTAAGTTTAGAAAATGATATTAAAAATAAAGAATTCCATATATTTGCTTCTTTTATTTAACCTGATTTTATTTTCTGACTTGTACTCGCCTCGGCTTACTCACCTCCTAGTTCTGTGGATCCTTAAATGATATATATAATTATGAATAATTGACTAAAATGGATATAAATGATGGCAGTAGTGAACTTTTTTACAGTAATACTCTAGAAGAGTTTTAAGAGCCGTCAGAACCACCTGTCATCTTGGATTTTCTGCCCATAAAGGCAATGTTAATGGTTGAAGCAAATTCCGGCATTGTTTATTAAGACAAAAATTTGAAAAATATCTTATTTTAAAGCTATTGAACCACAGATGTGATTTGCCATCTACTTTTTAAATTTAATTATTATTTTTTCAAACTACATATATATTGACTGAAACTGTGATTTTTTCAACCTCTAAAACAAAAGTTTTAAAAAATCAGAAAAGCAATTCACACAGAAAACATAATTTAGAATCACATAAAACTTTCTGCTCGGTAATCAAGCTTACCGTGCATAATTAATTTGCTTCAACATAAACGCATGTTTTTGCTGATCGGCGCTAGGACAACCACTGTTTAACCTGGCATCTGACGGTCAACAATACTGGCAAAACTATTGACTTTTGCCGACTCTTAAGTAAACAGCAGAGATGGTTTCATAAAACCTACTAACTATAGTTCGGCCGCGTAGAAAGCGACCTCCTCCAGCATTGGTTTAGCATTAGCGCGCAGGTCGCTTTCTAAGCGGCCAAACTATAGGCCCTATTGTAATAGATAAATGTATCAGCTGTTTTTTTTTTTTTTTACCTGTTTATAAGTTGAAATTGAAAAACTATACTATCAGAAATGAACAATTGGCATGTTATTTTCTTGTTCATGAAAAAAAGCTACAAGAGCATTCCAAGGTATATTCTGCTTCAAGGATTGCAATAAGTAACTGAAAATTGCACCTTTAACAACCATAACTTTCTTACTTAATTCATTTGTAAAACTAAACAATGGCTGTGATAAAATGATATAAAGTGCAATCCAATGTCTACATTACTGTCTGCAGTTGAGGGAGGAGCCTATTTACCACAAACCTCAAAGTAGCCAATGGGGACCGCACGTTGTTGCCAAAATCTAAAAATACCAGCTGATTTGGAAATATTGTTTAGTATATTTTAATTATTGTCAAAAATTAGTGAACGAGTGATTTTGCAACGTCGTGCTAGCCCAGTCTTGCTATTGGTTGCTGCCAACTGCAGACTTTCGTGGCCCCTAGTGTAGTACTCATTATATTGTTACTGTAGAAAAAGATTATGTACAATTTGTGCACAAATGTTTGCTACAAACAAAGGAGAAACTATCCAAGTTTATCTTGTACATTTTTGTTTTGAACAAAACAGTTTTCACACAAATACCTATTTGAAATTAATGTTGAACTACCAAGAAGTGTGTCTGTATAATCATTGATAACAGCATCAAGCTATCTAATGGGGCATTAGAGACGATTGACGATGAATAGTCAATCATGATCTATCTTCATTTATAAATCAATAGTCATTCATTATAATATCATACAAATTGAAGACTAAGATAAAGGTTTATAATACTGGTTTGGTCATTCCCCCTCTCCATGATGTAAAGTAAATACAAAAGAAATTAAGAGCTAAATGAAAGGTGTAGTTATTGTATTTTATCTCACACAGGGAAAGACTTGACAAACAAAATACTAATGCTTGTAAAAAATTGATTTCAAAACTGAAAAAAAGAAAATGCATTAAAGTAAGCCAGTGTTTTTATAAGAATGTAAAAGAAACTCAAAGAAACACTGTTGATACTCAAAGTCAATAAAATGAAGAATAGAAAGATCTGTACCACTCACATATTGTGTTAATGATGTTATTTATTACCTTACTCATCCAAACAGACTATCTGGCAATCATCTTAAAAAAACCAACATCTAAGTTGGAGGTAGGAAAAGGGTGAGAAAAATACTTTTTCCTACAGTTACCTAACAATGTACATGTTCTCTCACTGATTTGAGAAAGCAAAGTGGCCGATTCGCTCATCAGTGAGACAATGTTAACATTGTCTCACTCTAATTACTTTGTCTCACTCCAGATTTGCAAGGTGAAGGCACGAAATAGTGAGCGCGTAACATGCAGGCAACGTCGTATGCGCGCAAAATACGTTGGCAGCACTGGCTGTAAATCAGCTGGTCAGCTGTTGTACTGTTGTATTTGTCACTTCACATTAATGTTACATTAAAAGTTCACTTCTGTGTAAAAATAGGTTATGTTTCTTCACCAACTAATTTGTTTTATGGTAACTGTAGGAAAAGTATAATGTGCAACTCGAGTTCAAAGTACAATTGCCTCACTCGAGAAACCATTCCTCACTCGCCTACGGCTCGTGAGTAAGGATTTCTCTCGAGTGAGTCAATTGCTCACTTTTCTCACTAGTTGCACAAATAACTATAGTTAGACATCATGATGGCTGGGTGAGAAAATTGGCGTAATGGCAGCAAAAACAAAAACACACACACAGCATGACCTGGGCGATAGATGAGACCGATGTTGTGTGTTGAGTCGCTCCTTCGACCAAATACCAATATGTTTGTCCTTGGTCACCCGACCATGAAGAGGCCGCGAGGGGTGCTAATACGATCATAGTATCTTTCATTAGGTAAACTATAGGTTGGTACTGTCGTACCATTCAATTCTGGGGAGAGTATTACTTGTTGACGTTGACAGTTCTAAACTGCGCCCAGCTGTCTTTTCTGGTGATTGAGCTGAACTTTAACTCACTGATTATAGTCAGTTAACCCGCGTCCACACAAGGCCCCACTAGAAATACAGGCCATGCTGCAACACTACGTCACAGTGGTGGATAGTTGTACTTAAATCTTACCATTAAAATCTGACAAACAGCCAGCTGATTTACCTAAAACGTATGGGATATAGCAATGAATCTATCCACTAGTGTGACATCATGGATCCTGCAGCATGGCCTGTTTTTCTAGTGGGGCCTTGCTACACGAGGCCATAGTATATAGGCAGGGCACCTCAAGTAACTTGAGATACAAGTTACCTCGTACACTACTGTTTTTCTTCTTGAATCTCTGAAAAATAACTGAGGCAGGTAACCAGGCCTGACAACTGGCTTCATTTAGACATGGCTTAACACAGCTCTCATCTAACACTATTTTTTCAGTTATCACTGTAAAATACCACCCTATAGTGTTGTAGTTGTAGAATTCATTAAAATTGTTGGTTTTTCAAATAATTGTAAGGCCAACCTGATTGGTCAAATACTACCTCCAAACCCTGACAAAGTTTTGGATACAAATACACAACTTTTATAATTACGTGAAAGTTGACCACAACGGTATTCTCTATAAAAATAACATGGGATTTTTTAATTTATAGAATTTGTAATTTTCTCTTAAGCCATTAAGTGAACAAAAACACTTCAGGGAACTACATTACTTTTTTAAGCGTTACCTTTGACTATTATTACAACTTCAGTACCCAAAAGTCAATGGCGCTACAAAATGGTTTAGAAAGAAAAAGCAAATTTTTATTTTGTTGAGTGTTAAAAATGGCAAACAAATATTTGCCCCATAAAACCTCATTCCCCTCTGATCATGCTGGTTTGCATGAGACCTACAGTAATAGTTTATTACCTGAATAAGAAATTCGCTAAATAATGAACACAATAAAAAGGTGAATAAAATAGCGTAAAAATGGTCTAGAGTTTTAATAATAGATACAAAACATAAAAATAAATAAATTACACAGGTAAACCTTAAAAAAAATTAAAAATATCAAAGGTGTCTGTGAGTAACAGTTCAATATCTAATTTTCCCTTCACCTTAATATCTTGTGAATAAACTAGCGCAAAACAACCAAATATATGCACAAAAGGAATGTTAACAATTTTATATTTCAATCACAAAATGACAAGGTCACTTATTATCACCGTGGATGTTAAAACTTCAGTTATATGTCTCTATACATACAAATAAAAAATTAACTAATATAAATAAACTATGATTTTATTGCACCCAAATTAATAATACTGATCAACTGATAACAAAGTTAAATGGAAATTTTAAACTAAGCGTGGGGTCCTCGAAGCTATCCTAAATGCATTGGGGTTCAAATTCCACCTAAATTACTTTATCTTTCCCTTAGGAACTTGGCTCAACCATTTGGTAGGGTTGGCTTGGATTTCTTTCTTTGTCAGTTTGTTTCCTACACTGATATACTCAGCGTAAGCAGCCGTTGCATTGGTCGTGCTTAAAACTGCATGCACCTAAACAACAAAAACATATTTAAAAGATGTATCCGATATGATAAATGTATTTATGCCACACTACACTATTTCGATGAACCTCCCACGAACGATTTAGTCCAGAAAACAGCTGTTTTCCGCCAGCTTAATCAAATGGGGTTTCATTGCGTACTACTGTACTGTAATGAGTTTTACCGGACACCAATCAGCTGATTAATACTGTATTTGGGTGGCAATGGATGGTTATAAACAAAAATATAACCTCTCTTAGAGGTTATGACTAGTGATTTTTAGTCCTTAAGTTGGTGGTAATATATAAGGATTCGTACAGATTTAGTAGTATGGCATAAACTATCGTACGTAACTCGTCCAAAATGTGTGTACCGGACTCGTATGGTAATCCCGCACTCGTCCGGTTAACACTTATTTTACTAGTAAGGTAGGCTACGTAATATACTATTTTGTTTCGAATACGTTGACAATAAAAGAAAAACAATTAAAAGTTAACAACATATTTGTTTTTACCTCATCTCCTTTGCAGAAGTAGGCTGTGAACTTGAGTCCTTTCAGGTCTCCATCAATCACTACATCATCAATAGTTTCAGCGTGGCCTAAAACATTAGAAGAATTCTATAAGTAAACTTAATTAGACAATAAATAATAATTCTCACATGGCTTAGAGGAAGGGAAAGTTCCATTGCAAGGGGTTTTCTCCTCGTCTGAGAGCTTGGAGACCTACAGCTTACAACCACCAACTTACAGTTATCATCACATTGCTAAAGATTGTTGGCGATTGACAGGATTCAAACCATAGCCTCCAGACCACAAGGACTGTGCTCTATTTACCAGACCAACTGCACACTGTTTGGAATTTGACATGCGAGGGACTGCAAAGATGAGATAGGCTTATTATAATATTGAATTAAATTATCAGTGTTTCTTTTATTTGTATGTCTCAATTATTTTTTTTAAAGCTGACAGAGGTTAAAAAATTATGTTAAATATTTTTCAATCAACATGGTGTTTTAATATGCTATGGAGCCATTAACCAGAACCATCAACTCAGAAACTCGAGTGTCTACGGTTTACGCAAGAAAACTTTGTCAAAATTAAAGTTCAATCAAATGAGGCAAGAAAAGAGTTATAATTTAAACTTGATTGTTGTTATCTAACAGGAATAATGCAGATGACGCCATAACTGCCTGATAAAGAAATAGGCTTTCAGATAACAATTATGATTCATGAATCATAACAAAGATCTCAGACCATGAACTTGATTACAATATGCAGTAAAACAGCGTTTTCAAATTTATGTATGCAAATAAATTAATTTATAAGCTTTCAAAATTTGCAATAAACATCAATATTATTCATTGTATTATAAAAAATGCTAGAGACTATGTTGAAAATGCTAATAAACTGCCAGAACAACAGATTTAAAGTAAACATTTTACCAATAATGGACGCTTGGACATAAAAGTAACTTAATGAAAAAAAGTGATGCTGTAGTTGAAAAAAATGAGATTTTATCTTCCAAGAACTACTTGATAATCTGTATGATTCCAGCCAAGTAACGAGACTGTGAAGAAAGACACAAAAACCCATTGGATTTTTTTGTACCATTCCCTTAACAGTGGTTTTAATAAACATGAAATAAAGAGAGTCATGATGGTGTGCAAAAGCTCCATTGAGTACTGCATAGTTCAAAAACTTCTAGGTTGTTTTCATTACATAATCTACGTTCATAGTCTGACTCTAATGGTTAGCTTGAAAAAAATATACGCTACTAAACTCCTCCCAAAATTAATTAACCTTTAAATATAAAACATTTGTAAGTATCCTTTTGATTATCTTGTTTAACAGGCGGCTTTACAAAGGTTAGAAATTATTGGGCCCTTAAACATCATAACCCACCAGCATATCTGAAGCCAGTACCAAACAGCATGGTCCAGAAGAACGGGACGGTGTGCAGCTCTGTCTTTTTGCCTAGCATGTTTTTGGCCGCAATGTGCCCATGGTAATGGGCGACCTGCCAGTGACCGATGGCCAGCCGCCTTCCATCGTTGACAAACACTGGTGCAAAAGCGATATCTCCACCTGCGTAGATGCCCTTCAGGCTGGTCTCGAGGTACTGTGAATAGTAAATTTTTTGTTGTAATATTGTAAACTGTAAAGGTTAGATAAAGCTCCAAAAGTGTCCGCAATAGTAAAGAAAAGCAGAATACTAACACTTATATTCCACATATGCGATAATTATTTTAGAGGTTAACAGACTCATAGGCTTCTGGCCTGTACGTTGAATCATGGATAAAACATACTCCCTTAGTAGATTTCTCATCCTTATGGAACAGCTGAAGACAATTTTATTGTTAGTTCTGTACGGTTTATGTAGAGATCGTGTTTTGTTTACAATTTGTTTCCTGTTATTACAGTCATTTAAACCTCCTTTAACCAAATAATACGATCTAATCATAAAGAGTAACTTGTCCCCTAGTTATATAACCAAACAGTAAAGCACAAATCAATAAATTAACCTTAAAATAATAGAAACAAAATTTCGTCGACACTAGCGCCCAGTGTCACATGAACCGTGTCACCGTACATGAACTAGACACAAAAAACGTGCTTCAAAATTTACAATGGGATGAGAAGTCTACTTGTGTTGGTTAGTCTATGGTTGAATGTAAGCAAGGCTAAGCCAGTACAGTACAAGAATGAACTGTACTGAAAAATGTTAGTGGAGGCACAAGATATCGCTGCCTTGGTTCTTAGTCTATCGACCTACCGTCTAGGACAACAACCCACCAATATTAGTATCAATATATTGTAGTCAACATAAATTGCATAATAGAGCCTTAAAAATGTTCAGTTAGCAATCTTAAAGGACAGGAGAACAAGATAGAAAAATCCCAAAGTTGTTTTTTTATTCAAGTAACAAGTGATATATTTATTCATTAGTCAATGTGGAATTAAAAATCTCTCTAGCATAGTGGTTAAATAGAGTTTCTTCTCCAAACCTAGGATTGGTAATTCGATCCATTGAGAAGGATCACTACAAGTTCCAGCTGTAATCCATCAATGGACTAACAACACTTTTAAACAAAAGGTTGGTGTTACATTGTACCAAGATTGAGATTGGACCACATCTACGAAAAATTCCCAACGAACGATTTCTACTCATAGGCTATCATCATCTTTAACAACATAAGCTGCAACATACCTCGTCAGTAGGCACCAGACCGTGTTCGTTCACAGACACGTTAGATCCACGCAGGAAGTCAGTGTTGTACGTCGACCCGACGGCAAGTATGACAATGTCCGCAGGCAGTTTCCTTCCGTCCGCCAACAACGCATGGGTTACTTTGCCCCCCGAGCCTTCTAGCTTGCTCAGAGTAATGTTGGGCTGAAGAACAACACCCTTCTCTTTGAAGATCTCCGCAATCCTCTCCCCGATGGCTTTCCCGAACTGCTGAAGAGGAAGTGCTGTCCGCATCACTACAGTGACTGACTTAGCCTTGCCCACAGCTGCTGCTGCTGACTCCATTGCTGCAAATTTTATTGGAATTGGTCCAAAGTGTTGTTTTTCTTTCAGTCAAAATTCCTTTAGCGAAACATTTTCGGAAAAGGTAAAAGAGCCTAGTTTACCAACTCTAACTGAGGTATTGAAAGGTTTAAAATAACTGTAATGCTAAAGTGATTGTTAGTCAGAAGTGAACAGGGTTTTCAGCCTAAAGGTTTATTTTCAAGCAGCATTTAAAGTCCTTTTCAAAAGATCCTCCACATTTCAGGGGTTGTGAAAAGTTGTCACAAACACATACAAAAATTAAAAAAAAAATGTTTTGCCAATAATTTGAGTCATGAGACTCCATTGACCATCCACACCACACGTTTGCTATTTTAATGTTTATTCAACCCCTTCATGTTCAGGTCACTTCGCTGACCCTAAAAGAAATTGTCTTGACTTCCCGACTTTCCAGGCTCATTTTAAATTTTAATAGGCATATTTCAACATTGACGATATTAATGATCCATTATTTATCTTACCAATAAAGGAGGATCCACTGATGACGACATGTTTATCCTTGTCACTGCCAAGAGCTTTGTTCAGACTCATTGTGTCTTCAATGTGCCTCAAAGTGAACACATTCTTCAGATCAACCCCATCGATTTTCAACTTCCTTGGCCTAAAGTGGAAAAATATACAGTTACAATAAAGAAATATTCCACACAGTAAAATAGGATACAACTAGGCTGACTCTAAATAATTATATTACACTTGCTCTAGAATAATCATTATGTATACTTAAATAAATCTCAAATTTGTGCACTTGAAAAAATGCAGGGACTGAAACTTTTGTTATTTAGACTGTGAAAAATTTAACCTCTTAAAATTCTTCAATTTTTTTTCATGCTTTGCCAATAAAATGTGTATGCAATCAGCTAAGAACCTTTAACAGAGGATATGCAGATGTACCGTATCACTGGTACTATTTTGAGGTTGTCTTTTAGAGGAAGCATTTTACTTTGAAATAAGTAGGAATTAAAGCAAAAAACTAACCTAAATAAATAGACGCCCTTGCTCAACCCCTAGGGCAAAAAATGATTTCCTAATTTTGTAGCAAATACAATAAGCTTTTGCTCAATGTTAGGGTCTCGTTCATCACCTGGCTGCTTTTGACCAAACAGAGCCCTTCTCCTGGCCCCAAGTCTGTTGCAATCCAGAATGATGTGCTTTGCAGTCTCATCAGACTGGTTTGCAAAGTCGACACTCGAAATAGACCTTTAACTAACTGTTTGTTGTTGGAAAATATTAGAACTTTATAGATTGTTCTGTAGTATGTAATGAATGAACGATTTCTAAACTTACTGAGCTCCGGTTGCGATGAAAAGTTTATCAAACTTGAGAGTTTCTCCATTGGCAAGATGTACCAATTTTTGGGCAGGATCGAGCTTGGTTGCCTCAACACCTTTCAGTACTTCAATGCTGTTGTCCTAAAATATGTTAAAAACAAAATGTGTCAGATATGTCCAATCTATTTATCGGCTAAATATCTCCTTAATTTTTTCCTTAAATATATCTTTTGAGACAAAACAAAATATTATATTTAGTAACTTACTTTTGTCAGCAGCATTTTTGTTCAAAGCATTTATGAAAGAAAATCCCAACCAAATTTAAAATAAATCCAAAAAATATTGTGCAAATCTGCAAACACACAGTGGTTTGAATGAGTTTCCAAAACTTCTCGGAGTTATCAAAATACATGTAGGCCTAGGTCATTACCAATAGTTACTATAAGAATTTGACTAGTAGCCCGCCACTGCTAAAGGATCTCATCTCACTAAAAAGGATTAATAGTTTACTACCAATAATCTACCTTGTAAAAGTCCTCAGGCCGTAGTTGTATCTTGGAAGGTTCAGAGTCCAACATCTTGGAGACCTTGATGCGGTCGTATGGAACGTAAGGTTCTTTGCATACCATGGTGATGCGTCCATCAAACCCATCCTGTCTCAGGGTCTCCACACACTTAGCAGCTGCAGCTCCTGTGGGACAGATGAGTTTAGGATATCAAATGTTTTAAAACAGGTGAACTGATAAAACAAACTGAATTCAAGGGAATTACCTGATGTCAAGTGGAAAGTTGAACTGCTTAGCTTCAGTAGCCTACTGATGAAAATATTTTAATGTACAAATTAAGACTTGAAACAAAGAAAAAATAATGAAGATGGGCCTAGTATTTCAGAAAATTCTATGTTTCATGTGTTTATTTTTACTTTTAACTATTTACACAAACAAGCCTGCTGTATAATCTATCCAATCCACCACAAAATCCTTGAAAGCTGAATTTAGGAAAAGTAGAAAATCTTGTTTTTGTTTGTATTACTCATTGAAGCCATTCTACTGTTTTGAAGTTCAAAATTCACTGAGTCAGCCTTTTTCAGGGACGGTTTGTAATGGAAGCATTCAGAGCTAGAACTTATCTTGCATCCTCAAATATCACTGTTCTCTTGCAAAACTGTTCTTTCCAGTGTACTCAACTTCACTGTTATTTAACTGGAAAGTAATCTCCCCCACTTATCCGTTCCAAAACCACAAGCTCTTTTAACCTAACATGAAAACTTAGTGGTACATTTTGGGTCGATTTTAGCCAGATATTGATACTTTGAGAATGACCCCTTGCACTATCTTATCACGAAAATCACCATTGGCTTGTCTATATTTTACTGTAAAGGTACTTTTTAACTGTTCTTCACTGCATAGACCAGTAGTCTATGACGAGCTGGTCTAGTGGTAGGTGTTCCCTGATGTCCCGAATTAAAATACTGACAATCACATATGGATTTTATCTAAGTGATAAAACAGCAAATCCTCTATAGCAGTCCGAAGTAATGTGTAAGAACAGTTCTGGGCTAGAGCTAACTTATAAGCAAAATCTATGGTGAGAGATAGAGGCTTTTTACGAGAACATAGAAAATCCTACCTCCTCCAATGATGACAAAGCTCTTGGACTTATTTTTCAGTTTGCACATTCCCTTCACTCGCTTGTTCTCTTGCAAATCACTCTTCTTGGCCTTCACTTTGACTCCTCCATCGCCCATAATCTTCACTTCATAGGATGGAATGCTGTCGAGTCCGGGGAAATCTTCAATATCACCTGGGAACAATCATCGGGTGAAGTTTTGACAAGTTTGACCAAATATCATCATACTTTATAAATTATATCACCCGTAACAATGTTTAATACCTATCATATAGAGCTGGGAGTAATTAGGCCTAATACACATAGTTTTCAGAGTAAAATTGTGCCACTTAATTAACATGACTGATGATTTAGACTTTTATGACCAACGAATATAGAGATAAAATTTAGGCCTACTGCTCCAAAAAATTTAGAATTTTATTTAGAAATCTACTGAATCTCATTTCAAGTGAACAAACGGTTTGAAATTAGATTCTACATCCTTTAAAAACAGCCAATTTTGATAAGACATTTTGTTGTTGACTGTTGTTGTCAAAACATTCACATCCATAAAACCACCCATTTTTAATAGAAAACTATTTAAACTAGTCCTAATTGTCCATGAAGAAAAGCTGAATATGTTTCTCTACATGAAACTGTGCTTTTCAACCCCTAAAGAAATTATTTTGCTTTTTAGCTCTTATAGCACATGATTTACCTATAAAAAACTGAAAATGTGAGTTGGTTGTAAAAGAGGCAGGCTACTCTATAATGTAGGCCTATATGGAGCATAATATCAGCTACTAAAATTTATTGAAATCGGAGCACATGCATGAAATCCAGACAATTACGCACACAAACACTCCGCAAAGCTGTGTATCCCTACCTGTGGCTAGGTTGAAGCAAGCCCCGTGCCATGGACACCTCACCTTCCCCTTGCCCAGGGCACCAGTCACTAGGGGTGCCTTGTAATGGGAACACAACGTCCCCGTGGCGTAGATCTTACCATCCTGCTTGGCCAGCAACACCTTCCCATCGGTGCCGATGTCAAACACTTTCATCCTGCCACAAAGGAGTTAAAACAGTGTTAACATCTACATCTATTAAGCAGTAACTAGTTTGTTATTTTTACCACAAAGATTGATTAAGACTAGCAGTAGTTGAGCTTATCTAACAACAGAGTATGGGGCCTATAGAGGAAATATGCTATATCAAATTAACATGGGGTTAATTGGAGAGTGGTGGTTTTATGAACTAATACCAATTTATTATCAAGCCAAACATAATTTCCAATAAACCCCTGTACTGTTTTATTTATTTATTTATTTATTTATTATCATTCCAACGGTAGAGCCATTTATTTAGTGTTTTTGTTGGATAATGGTTGAATACCAATTAAAATGTTCAATGCTCCAAATATTAACAATAGCCTAATCGTAATAATATAATAAAGGGTTATCGTGACTTACTCATTTTCACCGATGGCCGACTGGTTGCAAACCACACTCTCAACGTACTCATCTTGTGATTTACCTGCAACATAAAAACTCTGTAACATTTTTTACACACAGAAAAGATACACAGAAAAGCAATACCACACTAGAGACAGGTTCTCAATGCAAATTCTGACAAATATTTCAAAAAAGTTGAGATTTAGATTTAATTTTATCAAGCAAAAAACATGCAGGCAGTTGAATTAATAACAACAAATACCAATTTGATAATTATTTGGATTTACTAAGATTACGGTATCTAAAGTAAATAAATTTGAAAATAAACATTTTTTATATTTTTTTGTGTTATCACACATTATAACATTTGTATACAAGGTAGGTGTACATAACCAATTGAAATCAAACACAATGCCCCAAAATTACCATAACACCACCATAGTAAACCTAGGTGCCAACTGAGCCATCCAGCCTCCTGTCATTAGCTTTAACTAACTCAATAAGTGGGTGCAATAACTAATACACGTAGGGAGATTGGAAAGTGAAATAGTAGCACTATTAAATTTCAAAAATTGAGCCGATCTAGTCATAGGTGCATTGAACCATAGATTAAACATACCCCCATTTAACTTAAAGTATGATGTCATAACTGGTAATTTAAGTACTTAAATTACCAGTTATGACATAATACTTTAAGCTATAAATTAAAAGCAATTGTCTTGCTTCATTGCTATCCCCTATAAAAAAGTAATTTCTGGCCATATATGGCCATATCAAAATTCCATATATGGTTTCATAAAGCCATATATGGTTTTTTATGGACATATATGGAAGCAGATATGGCCAGATGTGGTTGTATCCATATATGGTGGTGTCCATATATGGTCATATATGTAGTCTATATATGGAATTATTGGCCATATATGGCCATACATGTTTTCTATATATGAAATGATTGTCCATATATGGCCATACATGTTTTCTATATATGAAATTATTGCCCATATATGGCCATAAATATCCTCCATATATGGAATCATGGTCTTTATATGGCCATATATGACTCCCAGGTATGGAATTAAATTACTCATATACGGAATAATAATTTTCCATTTATGCTCATGTATAAATGAGTTTTTGACAATAACTGGAATTATTATAAGGAATAGTTGCCACATTTGGATTTTGTAACTGGACTCCCAAACACTTCTTATAATATATATAATACTATAAAAAGTTTGTGAGTTTGTGTATTTTCTTGTTGCTCTCGGAAGCACAAACTACTGAACTGATTGAGTTGAAATGTGGTACAGTGGGGGGCAGATAATATAGGCATTTCTCATTTAAAGTAATTAGTAGTAAAGTAATAAAGTATCCAGATTTGAACCCAGATGACAAAATCCTGTACATACATCTATTGTACAATTTTATTATAACGCAACAAAATCTTAAAACTGACGTATAATTTTAAAATTGTAAGTGTAGTAGGCCTAAATAAAGAGAATATTATATTAATAATTAATTTATTGTACCTTTGCTATCAAACAGCTGCAAATATCTATGTCACGTAGTTAGGCTATATTAATAATAAAATTCTTCAAATGACATAAAATGTCTAAGAAAATCTTGTTTTACGAGACCAAATACAGCTTCTCTTATTCGTAATGGGTTTTGTAAAGACATCTGATATGAAGCGGTTGTGGTGTAGTGGTCAAAGGGGTAGACTCCCACGCTGGAGTCCCGGGTTCGAATCCCAGTCGGCTAATTGAAAATTTTGTTTTGAAATTTTCAATTTAAAAATTTTTATTATGGTTTTAATGCATAGTTTATAAGATTTAATGTGAAAATATGTTTAATTGTAATTTTTTTATTTATTTATATATTTTTTATTAAAAAATTTCCATATATGGGGGATTCCATATATGATCATATCTGGTTATATTTGGTCCAAAACCAAATATAACCAGATAAAAAAAATTTTATATGGCCATATATAAACTTTTTCATAAGGGATGTAGGCCTAATGCAAATATGAGGGATGTCCATTCAAACTCCATGTTAGGTCTCTATCAAGCTTCCATTATGACAAAATAGACTAGTTCAAATCTAACACCACAAGCCATGTACTCCCCCCATTTATTCTAGATGTCATGCACCTCCATGCTATAGTGTTATAATACTTAGATTGAAATTAACTAATTGCCGATTCACAAGAGTAGCCCGTAGCCACATTTTGGTGCGAGATAGTCATACTGCTAACCCACTGGCTTTTTATTAGTACAAAGCTAACATACGAGCGCTATTATCGTCATGTGCTTATACAGGCTATTAATCCGTTTAGCCGACGGTGGCATGGTTGCTCAGTTAGCAAACGTGTTTCACTGACGAGTGTCTTACTTCTGAAGTCTTTCTACATGTGTGGATATCACTAACATAATGTGCAATCCATATGGAGCTTACTAATGTGTGTCTTAGCTGGAGCGGAGGGTCTACCTTAAATAAACAGTGTCCGGCTTGGGTGGAAGTTGAATAAGGGTTGCACCTGATTTGCTACTTCTTACATTGGTATAGAGAAGGACACAAATTTTTGTTTTTTGGCTCTTATTTTGGTTAAAAATGGACATATGATAAAAGGACATAAATTAAAATAAATATTAATAGAGAAAAAAACATTAAGCTGTCAATAAGTTAATAAAGGCAAGAAAATTTACTCTAGTGTTAAGTGAAGTGTGATCAGTGTTAGTCTATGATTAGGTTTTGGTAGTGTTTATATATTTAATAAATGGAGTCTATATCTATATCACTGGAAGGCAAAGACAAAGTTCAAACATTGGAATGTAAAAAAAATCTCTTAATCGATTTTGACGATTTCCAATAATTGAGATGGAGACGGCAGACACCTAGATGTGTATTTTAAGTTTCGACCCAAAAACATGAGTTAGGGATGAGTTTAGAATGGTGTGAGATGATCTGTGTGGATTTTTTACTGACTAAGATCAGCTGTTTCATTAGCCATGATCATTTATTTAAAGCCCAATGATTAGGGAACAGCTGGGTCCAGTTTTGATTATTTTGAACAATCAAAAAACTCTAGACTTTTCTCAGGATCGAATCAGCGACCTTTTGATTGTTAGGTGAGCACTATAACCACTCCGCTACCCAACTTTAATTAATTCAATACTTGGCAGAAATGTCAATCATCTCTTCCATCTTTAACAGCTAGCCTACAGCAAAAATTCTTAGCTTCTGAGTTGGCAAATTGAATGCTCAATTATAGGTCGAGATTGAATACAATTATTCCTCCAAAGTCAGCAAATTGATTCTAAATTCTAAAAGTGCTTTATATTCTATATTGTAATATTAGATAGTTCAAGACTTTACAAATTACAAAATAATGGACCTAGGTATCACTATTTAAAACACGATAACAAAATTAGCCTACAGTAAAAATGTGTTTATTTTATGATTAGTAATTTTAAGTCGAACTACCAAAGGGATTCACCTAATTAATCAATTTATTTACTGAGTAAAAAAAGTACCAGATAATTTTTAAATGGTGTACAAAATCTTAAGTTTAACAAATAATGAAGAGGATAGGCCTTTTCTTGAGCTTTAAGTATTTTCATAACTCAAAAATAAGGGATTAAAACTAAAACATACCCCTGGTCATTTTAAAGATTACTGTAGGTAACTGTAGGTAATTTTTTTAAGATTTGGTGGGTCAAATTCTGAGTTCAGTTTTATAACGGAACAAAATACAGAAGTAGCCCAAACCTTACAAACACACCTACTGACTCAAACACGATTCTGTCTCAATTATGATAAGGAAAACATAACTCTTATCTGGAGTTACATAATTGGAGGCACTTTGTGTTACTCATTGAATATTAATACAATTTTTGAGTGAGTAGGCAAAAATATAGGTAACTGGTACACGTAAGTAGCTTTCCATATCTGTTCAAAAACTAAATATGACAACTTAAAGTAAGTTGTCAGATACAAACCAAATTAACCTTGTTGAAGAAAAGATATACATAGCCTACCAAGCAAATTCCCTGTTTATTGTGTACCATATCTTATTTTTAAGCTTAATTTCAATCCTAAACGGTTAAACAAAAGGGAAAGGAAACTTGTCTAAATAAAAATGTTACTATGCACTATGAGTACTTAGTTTTGCTGCTACAAGGAATACAAGTGTTTGTTATTTCTAATAACTGTGTTTTTCTTTCAATTTCTGTGTTATTAGGAATATGGTGGTGGGCTAGTTAAGTTAACACTTAACAGGCAAGGAGTAGTCATGTAATTGACTTATCTTTTAAGCTAAGTTTAATAACAAAGTATATTTATAAATATTGTTGGGGTTTCGGGTTAAACATGACAAAAACTGTTCCTATGAATAGTGGTGCTCAATCGCGTATAACCCAGAATGCTGACCGCATAAAGCTTTGCCTGTCAATTCGTAGGCAGCGCCACCAGCATACAATGCACCAGCATAGCAATGCTGGTAGCGCTGCCTACGAATTGACAGGCAAAGCTCCACGCGGTCAGCATTCTGGGTTATAGTAGTATGTTTCCTGTGCTTCTGGAGAACTAAAAGCAAGAAACAGTCTTCACTGGACAAATCGTAGATAAATATTGAATTTCAATATAGTTGATCTCTTCAGCCGATTCTTATTTTTCTTCAAATATGTTCCTTTATGTTTTAACAAAACCAATCAATAAGTACGGTAATTTAAAGAGGCTTACAAGATTTAAATTTACAATTTCAATGAATGATAATGTAATGATTGTTATGACAGGGATTGAAAAGGCTTAACAGCGTCAAAATGCAATGGCACACTTTTTTCACAAACTTTGAGCTCATGCAACAATGACATTTAAATTTATTTGGAGGGGGGAATCATTTGAAAGACTCACCGGTTACTTGTCTAGCTCCAAGCGCTTGGGGCAGACCCCACCTCCAAAAATTATTTAACCAAGGCTTTCTAAGGATAACGGTGGCCATTATAAAGAAACACACTATCATGCTTTCCTTGAATGTTTAGTCAGCATACGTATCCATAGTCTCGGTTACCATCTTGTTTACTAAAAATTCAAATAATAATTCATTACTGAAATGAAACACAAATTGTAAAACTTTTTTCGAAGACTACATGATAAACTATTTTATATTTTGGCGATAAGGAAATTAGAAATATCTAAAAACATCGTTTGTTCACAAAAATAATTAAGATTAAACATAATTTTAGCAAAGTTTCCTCTCGACACAATTTAAAAAATAAATTTACGCCATTGAAAAGTTGCCCAGCCATATTTAACTAGGTACTGTAGGCCTATAGTCCAGTCAATAAAGGGATTGTAGAGGACATGGAGAGGGGGAAATTTTTTTTCTGCGGGAATGTGTTCGGGGTAGTTAGAAGATAAAAATACCAAAAGTCCCCGCCCCTGGCCCTGCTGCTTCAGCGGGGGGAGGGGGGGAAAGACCCCATTTTTTAGTTTTTTACTTCTACACTGAAAACCGTGCATCGTACGGAAAAAATGTAAATTATAAAAATAAAGATGATAAAATTTTCTACAAGAATGGTCATATTCATTTCTTCCGTATATGCATTGGTTTAAAAGATATTCTCAAAATAATATAAAAATTCTCAAATAAATTGATTTTTCACGCGTTTTTTGTCAAATAAGTTTATATAATCCATTAGCCTGTTGTTGTTTCACATTAATCAGGATAGAAAACAGGGGTTTGAATACTAACCTATATAATATAATATATCAATCGTATATATTGTGTTAAAAATAGTCTATATAAATTTAAATAAGTTATGTATATTTGTCATGGAAACAAGTAATTTTGGCATAATTATTACACTAAAAATTAAAAAGATTATGTTTGAAGCTATATTTGTCCAGGTTTATTTATATCAATTACCGAAACCAAGACTTAATACTATTGTTCATGGTCTCTCCATAATCCAATTCTTGTTCATTAGACTCAATATCTGCTATCGATGTGAGAGTCCAGTGTATACATTCGTCATCATCCTCATTTATCAGAATTGGCATTCTATTTAAACGGTCCCCTTAGCAGTTCTGGCATAACGGCCAACAAGGAACATTTAATGGACATTTCGTTGCATGTACATCTTTCATTGCTACAATCTTCAGTATATTTGCAAAAAACAAGCCCAAAATTTATTGTGGGTTATGTGGTTCATTGGTTAAAACTGGGAATAGATTACCTTTTTTGCGCTCCCAATCCCACATTTCTGAGGGTAGTTGGTTTTCCAAACAGAGTTGTCCTTTGATTAAATGATACAAATGATGAAATGTCATATATTTCTAAACTGACAGCAATGTTTGAAAATCACCCACTCTTCCCTGAAACTCAAGACATCATGTCAATAACATCTGGGGTTGTAGGAGATGAATCCCTTAACTGTTACGATGCTGTATACAATATAAATGCTACGTAGTCTGCGAGTAATTAATCAAATTGTAATCATTTGCAAACAACAAGCTGTCACGGGAAAATATGGCTCTACCTTTGTCCTCTGTGAGTTCAACCATCGATATCAATGATTAAAACGTTGCAGCAAAACCTTTAATTCTGTTTCAAAGGGTTTGTATAAGTTAAAAAAGTTATCAAGATTTAAAGGATTGTTAAAGATTTGAACTTGCTCCATTTCCCTTTATTTAATGAGAGTGGTATGAGTAAAGACCAAAAATGCCTGCACTGTTCAAGTTCTTTGGAACCAACCAACAACAGTTTTAACGACTTTTAATTTGGTTATCGATGGGGTATTTCTCACGCATAAGGTTATATGGCAAAGGGGATCTTCAGTGTCTGCGATATGTGATGGATACGTGAGGAACGTGGAAACATATTATCTTGCAAGGTAATGCATTGTTGTTTTTGACGGATATAGCAATTCAGAATACAGCACGACGATGGCAGACCAAATTGAAAAAGTCAGTAGCAGTGGCGGTCCCAGGATTTAATTTCCAGGGGTGGGCCTCCGGTGGTTAACCCCCCCCCCCCCCGGAGAAAATGTGGAATTTAAAGCACTATAACATATTTTTATATGCATTTGAGCTCTAGATCTGCATTTGAATATCTTCAAGCTAATAGTATTTATGTTAGCTAATAAAATATTTCGGAGAGGATATATACCTCCCCCCCCCCCCAAAGGACCACGACTGGTCAGTAGATATTCATTCGAACTGAAATCATAGTACAGTTAATCACCTAAGCAAGTTTTTTGCAAATGTACTAAAGATTATAACAGTGCCAGATGTGCAATTTGAGCATGCAAGAAAATGTCCAATAAGTGTTCTCCTTTATGCCAGAACTGGTAAGGGAACTTTTTACATGAAATGCCCATTCTGATGAATGAGGAAGATGAAGAATATACAGGACACCAAATTCTAACTTCGATAGCCAATATTGAGTCTAATCAACAACAATTTAATGACGGAGATGTCCTAGATGGTGGTTTTCAGTTCCAGATGGCACCAGTTTTTGGGACAGAAGTCGGACCCTCTCGTCCCAAGTGAGCCAGACCATGAACAATAGTATTAAGTCTTGGTTTCGGTAATTGTTATAAATAAACCTGGACAAATATAGCTACAAACATAATCTTTTTAATTTTTAGTGTAATAATTATGCCAAAATTACTTGTTTCCATGACAAATATACATAACTTATTTAAATTTATATAGACTATTTTTAATACAATATATACGATTGATATATTATATTATATAGGTTAGTGTTCAAAAACCTTTTTTCTATCCTGATCAATGTGAAATAACAACAGGCTAATGGATTATATAAACTTATTTGACAAAAAACGCGTGAAAAATCAATTTATTTGAGAATATTTATATTATTTTGAGAATATCTTTTAAACCAATGCATATACGGAAGAAATGAATATGACCGTTCTTGTAGAGAATTTTATCATCTTTCTTTTTATAATTTACATTTTTTCCGTACGATGCACGGTTTTCAGTGTAGAAGTAAAAAACTAAAGAATGGGGTCTTTCTCCCCCTCCCCCCGCTGAAGCAGCAGGGCCAGGCGCGGGGACTTTTGGTATTTTTACCTTCTAACTACCCCGAACACATTCCCGCAGAAAAAAAATTTCCCCCTCTCCATGTCCTCTACACCCCCCTTTTGAGCATTCATTGACTGGACTACTACTTACAGGGAATATTTTGAGTCCAAAATTTTAAATTAGAAATAAAAATGGTAAAAACTTAAAAATTTCATTTCTAAATAGAGAACACCATTGTACTGTATTACATTTCCTTTACAACTGAAGCCATTAAAATGAACTAAATATGGCATTGGTCATTGGATATCATCCTTCTTAAATTAGGCTATGCTTACAAACTTAAAATAGACCAGAGATTGGACCATTCTGTTAAGTTATACAAAATTTTTTTAATTACCAATTTACTCAGGACTTATTTGATTGGCCAGCAAATTTGGTTGTGTTTCTGTGTCATAAAAGGGTAATTATTAGATAATGCAATATCACGTAATTTTGAGATATCTACTTACAGTATTTTTCACACTGAATCCAAAAATGCAATCAGTTTTTGTCGGAGAGATTCCCTAAGTGGCCGTACAGTTATATAATTAATATTAGCCTAAGCTTTAGTTTTGTTGGGTTATTCACCTATTTATTTGTGGTTTGGACGAGTCCAAGTTCTAGTGGCGGCTAACACAAAAAGGGGTGGAAGGTTTGTGGAGTGGAAACAGCTGAAATACAATAAATCAACTGTGATACCTACGTAAATTATTAATCACCATCACTATCACTATACCATCAGTAAAGCTCAATGAACCTTAGATTTGTAATTTTAACCTTCGTTTTACGGCCACTTATGAATCTCTCCGACAAAATTTTGGATTCAGCGTGAAAAATACTGTAAGTAGACATCTAAAAATGACACGATATCGCATTGTAGATATATAAAATATTTGGCGTCAAAAGTTAATTAACTTAACTTAAGACACACTCTGTGTGTGCAAATTATCGAAATGCGATCCTACGATTACAGTTTCAGGATTACTAATGTTGGTTTACAAATAGTTAAGCAAGTATTCAATGACCCTTTTTTGTTGACTAAGTTTAGGCTACAACATGAGATAATTAAAAATTAAAATGAATGTGCAAACTTAAACCTAACCCTCACCAGTCTGATCAGTTGATGCAGCCATTTGATATTGTTGCAAAAGATGTTCACCAGCGAGCAACCATTAGCCTACGCCAACACCACCTTAACAAGCATCATGCAAATTAACTAGAGAACAATTTTTATGCTGTTTGACCTAGTGTAGCCTATAGGCTAATTTAAAAAGGCCTTCTAAATAGGCAGGTAAAAGACTTCACAACAGTTTTACTGTAACTTATGTAGGCTAACTTACCTAGTTAAAAATTATTTTACCTGGTACATTACTTGATAATTAAAGGCAGCATCTTTTACCTGGTAGGCCTAGGAAGCCCGTTTTTACAATATCAACTTAAATAAAAAAATCAGGGGGAAATCAGGGGAGAATAAAAGTTAAAAACCATTTAAAAATCTTAAAAAAAACACCTTCCATCGTTTACCAAAGTAAGTTAGCCTATTACAATAATCATGAAACTGCTACAATATCGAAACAGCCTAGATCAGGTAAGTTGATTGTTATGCCAAAATACTAACCTTAAAAACAGACAAGTCCCTAGGCCTACTTACTCATTTGTTACATGATGAATACCGGTTATCTTAGAACTAGGCCCTAATCTTGCATTATCCAATTATGGTGCATTTGCATTTGAGTTGTAGTAAAAAGACTACAATACCAGGCTTTGAATAAAAGGGCTTATACAATTTTATAAATCATAATGATTAATTAGGTATCATATTAGGTGTAAACAACTTGCAATAGCCTACAGTGTTAATAGTGTTTAGTAGCCCTACCTGTTGATGATTTTGAGCCCATTTCCATCAAATATCGTAGTATCTAAAGTAAACTTGAATCTCTGTTTTAAAATATTGCACAGGCAATGTTTTAACAGGTTATAAAATGTAATATTCAATCACAAGCCTATGTTAACTTAAGTTCATTGATAGATGACAATTGAAAATTAATTAAAGCTGACTCCCAACACTGAATGTTAGGGCTGATTGGTAAACACCAATTTACAAAGTACGTTGGAATGTTAGACAAAAAATCGTCAGTATAAACACCAGCAACTAACCTAGTTATACACCTTTCTCTTGAGCAACGATTGCTCAATATCCTTCTGTTGTATCCTTTTCCTTCAGGGCATAGGGTTAATGACAATGATCGGGTTACCTTCGATGATATAACCTTCAAACTTCAAAACTCGGCCACTCCACTGTCTGTTTAGTGTTTTTCTATTGTCATTATCTTTAGCAGACTAAACAAGCAGGGACAGGGCATCCAACAGATTAAAAGTAAACTTATGACAGCCGTGGAGTACAAAATATCCATTACAGCACTATATAAAGTTAATTTTTTATTATGGTGGTTTGTGGAAAACATTTACACCCTTTGGTCAAAACATACTTACGTCATAAACATATTAGTTGAGTTGTTGAGTCTACTGTAGTGAACAACTTTTATTTGTCCAGAGTTCGTAAAGCCTTGGCACCGTGACTGTAGATTATTTGGCAGTTTTACATTGCGTTACCTTACTTAATTAATTTTGAGTGGTAGGTAACTGTGTGCTCTAGCTGTATAGGCTAGATATCGTTCAAGTTATTTTGTACTGCAGAGACTTGATTGATTGATTGATTGATTCTGTATGGGCGGACCTTGTCCTGTTGCACGTCAGCCACTGATGGGCTTTTTGCGCTCCCCACATGGTACTTCAGAGTCCATCAAACCTGAGTTGCTTAACTCCAGCATCCTGTCAATGAGCTCCTCCTGAGGAAGGTGTCTGCCCCTTGTCATTCCACCAAGAGTACTGTCCCTTACCTTACCTCATTCAGAGCTGTGCAGTCGTAGAGTAGGTGATCAGCAGTCTCGTCTGATTGCCCACATTTCCTACACGCAGTGTTACCATTGTGGATCCTCAAGCGATGCAGGTGTAGTTTCAGGAAGCCATGTCCAGTGACCATTCCTGTGATCTGTCTGAGTCGCCTCCTGTCTAAACGTAGAGCATTGGAGGCGACCGTCTGGGAAGGGGAGAAGAGGGTGAGCTTACTTACCCTATGGTGCTGAAGCCTAACCCATCTTTTCCTGTATTTCTCCTGAGCCCATGCCATGACTGAGTGACATGCATGCCCACGAGAGATTCCACAGAAAAGGCTGTGGTCCCACGAAGTCTGAGGCTGACGCGAAATTTGCTAGCCTGTCAGCCACCTCATTCCCTTCTATCCCTGAGTGCCCAGGAACCCAACAGAGCGTTACCTTGTTGCGCCTGCCCAGGTCACATACCGCAGAAAGGCAGTCCCAGACTACCTTAGAATTGAATTCATAGGAGTCAAGCGCTTTGAGCGCAGCCTGGCTGTCTGTAAAAATGGAAATGTTGATGTCCCTGAAGCCTAGCCTCAGGTTTTCCCTAGCACATACCATAATCGCAGTCGGGTGAGTACCCATAGGAAAACAAATGTCCACCCCGTTCTGCACTCCATGAATTCCAGCCCTAGTCCCACTTCTTACCTTTGAACCATCAGTGTATACCATTCAAGGTCGCCTTGTGGAAGAGGATTCCCACCGTACATCCAATCATCCCTGGACGGAAGGAGGACAGTGAATGGTCTGGCGAAGAAGAATCGAGTCGGCATGTGATCTGAGGGCATGTCCATTACCTCCCCTCTTACCTGCTGAGTGATCCGAGAGTGACCTCGGGATCCTCCAACATCCAACCAAAGGTTTTCACACTAGAGTCTGTAGGCAGTCCTCCTCGCAGTGACCTTGACATGCAGGTCAATCGGAGTGAGGTTGAGAAGGCAGTCCAGTGAGGCTCCCGGACAGCTGCTCATTGCGCCCGTGATGATGAGACAGGCGAGTCTTTGGACGGCAGCCAGATCTCTCACCGCCGACACTGAGTCCATCTTGGGCCACCACACTAGTGAGCCGTATGTCATGGCGGGCCTTACCACGGAGACAAATAGCCAGTGCATGAGCACCGGCTTGAGCCCCCAGGTTCCTCCCACCATCCGTCTGCAAGCCATGAGTGACCACTTACCTCGATCAATGACCTTTTGGAGTTGTGGCCCCCATTGCAGCTTTCGGTCCAAAACCACCCCAGGTACTTTACCTGGTTCTGCATTTCTAGCACTGTGTCTTGTAGTCTCAGAGGTCCTATGCCATTTAGATCGCGCCTCCTCGTGAAGGGGATAACCGCCACTTTGGAGGGGTTTATAGAAAGGCCTACCTCTGTGCACCATTGTCCAACTGACCTCAAAAGGCTGTGTTCATGAGGTCGGAGACCGTGTTGTTGAGTTTACCCATAACCAGTATCACAACGTCGTCCGCGTATCCTTGAACGAATACACCACTATAACTGAGAGATCTGATTAAGTCATCTACAGCAAGGTTCCAGAGAAGAGGAGAGAGTACACCCACACCCCCCTGTGGACACCCTCGTGTGGTCCTGGCCTATAGAACCTCATTGTGAAGAGGAGTTTTACCTTCCTCCTCCTAAGTAGAGACTCTACCCACCTTCACACCACCTCATGGAATCCATGAGCTCTGGCAGCATTGATGACAGCCTGGGTTTCAGTGTTGTCAAAGACGCCCTGGATGTCAAGGAACGCCCCGAGGGCAATCACCTAGAACTCAAACGCCTTGTCGATTCTGCTTACCAGGTGATGTAGGGCAGAGTCACAGGATCTTCCTGGGGTATAGGCGTGCCGATTTCTATGTAGGGGATTGACTCTGAGGACTGTGTCCCCCACATACCTAAGCACCAGTTTCTCTAGGGTCTTCAACAGGAATGAGGACACTTCAGACTTCAGAGACTTATCTCTAGATTTGAAGTCCCCCAGTTTACACCATGCTCAGAGGGGAGAGGGAACTCTCGCACTACTTGATACTTACATGCTACTTGGTTTCTTCATCTTTGACCAAAACAGTTGGATTGATTGCGTCTTATTTACATTAAAAATATTTTTAAAAAACACTCGCGGTGATCCCATATTTCCTATTACATGGTTTTGGAGCTGAAATCGTGTACGTGTAACTCGTGACTTCAAAACACCATTCATAAATTTAAAAAAAAATATTTTTCTTTGTCTTTGATGGTGAGACTTTGCTTGACAAATGTATATGACGAATTATTTCCTATGCTATTATTCGTTTAGCTTTCCTGTGCTAACAATGTCATAATATATACACATAATAACATAATATACCGATAATTAGTCTTTATTTTGATTTCTACTTTTGCCAAGGGATTTGTTTTTATTTTTGTTGTTGTGTGGTAATAGTAGTTACGTTTTTCACTTTAAAGCTTTCCTTTATAAATATTATACTGATGGGGGTGTGTATGTATAAGTAATTTAAAATGAAAAGTCGATAAATACTAGGAACAAGTTCAGTTGGAATGGAAAAAGTTCAGCATTCAGAACATATACTAGTCATCGGATTTAACCCTTTTAGTCACGAATTTTCAAAACAGGCGTGGAACTTGTTTTCATTGTTTTAGCCATTGTAATCTATTTGCTGATTTTTGGTGGGGTTAGAAAAAACTGATCTCACCCCTTATAATAATTATCGCTCATCTTAAGACGCTGCGACTGAGGGAGGAAAAATATTGTTTTATTAAATCTATTTGTTGTAAAAGTACCTCAACAAACTTTGAAAATCCATAACTAAACTAAAATTAATAAAAAACCGTTGTTTAAGGAAATGAACTTGTTTTTGAATATTACCATAGATAAAACATACTCCCTTAGATATTACTTTGTAAATTCGAGGTTATCCGTAATGGTTTTGAATCTGGAAACTTGGCGTTGTCAATGTGGCATTTGTTTATACAAAAATACTATGCAATTTTAATTAACTTCCCATCAATTGTACTTATAAGTCCATCTTATAAGATGGAGGAGTGGAAGAGTACCTCTATGCATATGTAAATTAAGAGGCACAACCGATCTACTAATGCAATTCTCAGGTTCTATCTTGAATGGTTTACCCTCTCTAACTTGATTGTTTCCTAGGTCATCGTTGTATAAGGTTGAGCGATCCTGTGCTGTTGAAAATCTACAAATCACTTTTGCTGATTCTTGATTACGCTGGAAATATTGAATGAAAATGTTAGCAATTTCACCAAATTGCGAAGAAAACTGATTATAAATGGCTTTATTGCATAGGTGAACTACGTGCTATAAGAGGTTAATTAGGACTGTGCATAGCAATCGATAACAAACTTGATAACTATTCTCGGTTGTTAAGGAGCCTATCTGTAGTTACAGGTCCACATACTGGCAAAATAAAGCGTAGAAGGTATATTGTTGCAGGAGAGCTTTCCCTACATTTAAACACACCGAAATCCAAACAATAACTAATCAGCAGAACCATCATCTTAATAGTTTTGAGACAACCTACTCCTGAATAAATAACATGTGTGTTTGGTAATGAGGAAACTTTATTTTTATAAAACTCTTAAACGAATGCAAACTTTATGTCCCAGAGCGTACTTTAGAGTGACCTATCTTATCAGGCGCAGTTGTGGATGCGGTTATCTAAGAGTCTCTGTGGACCCATGTACAATATGCGGTATCACCATAGAGTTTGTATCAGGGAGACATTCTTCAATATCAGACCAAGTGAGTTATGAAGTTTTACTACTCTGTCTACGTGCAACGCTTTGAGTACAGTTTCTGTGTTTTAAAAGTTTCCAACAAATTCTTTAAGTGTTTTCGAAATAACTGTGTATTCAAATCAAATCAAATCAAAACATCCTTTATTCATTATGTACAAAATATACATGAATAGTGTCAATTCCTAAGAATACCAACATAAAAATAATATAAATAAATAAGCCGTACAACACTCATCGGAAAAAGTCATTGAGCTTATAGCAACACTTGTTACATAAAAACTTAAATAAACTTTTTTTAATGACCTGAGGGAAGATGCAGACATAATGCAATCAGGCAGGTTGTTATAAAATTTAATACCAGAGTAGTGGGGCGAAAGTTCAAAGGTAGAAGATTTGTGTTTGGGATATGTAAGGCAGTCTTTGTGTCTTGTGTCATAATTGTGGTTGTCTGAACTAACAGAAAATTTAGAGATGTTTTGTTTGGTACAAATTATAGATGTAAAGGCTAGGAAAAGTAAGAATGTTATTGATTTTAAATATATCTTCACATGAATCTCTACTTTTGAGAGAATAAATTATTCTAATGATTCGTTTTTGCAATTTAAATACCTACCTTTTTCTTTTTGTCAGAATTGCCCCAAAAAATGATTCCATAATTAAGAATAGGATAAACATACCCATAGTACACCATCATAAGAGTGGAGACATCTACTGCTCTAGATAAAATAAGAATTGAAAAATATGCTTTGTTCAACTTTTTTATAACTTCTGCAACGTGAGTTTTCCAGGTTAATTTGTTGTCTAAAGTTATCCCTCAAAATTTGGTACATTCAGAAAAACAGCATGGTAGAGTGGTGTTATCATATTGGAAATTTTGATTGTGGTATATTTTTTTAAAGTTGATTAAAAGTGACTTAGAGTGATTCAATAATAGCCCATTAGCTTGAAACCAAGTTTCTAGCTTATAGAATTCTTGTTTTATCAATTGTGGAAACCTTGATTTGTCAGGATGGGTAAATATTGCAGAAGCGTTGTCAGCAAACATTACTAATTTGGAACCTAAGGCCATAGGCAAGTCATTTACAATGTATTGCTATTTGGGAGTAACTAAACAACGACATTCCCCCCCTTTCGATAGTAAAAACCTCCTTGACCGTATTTAAGTTAACTTTGTGTTCAAATCGTAATACGATTGATGGTATGAAATAGGTGGAAAAATATATTTTCTTATACATTTCTGTGATTTTCAACAACCAAAATATAATAAACAAATATCAATATTTTACAAATCACCTAGGAATTGTATTTTACATTAGAATGTTCCATGCAATACTAAAATGGAATGAAGATCAATACAATCTTACCATTAGATAATACACCTTTGGATAAACTGCAATTGGACTTAAGTTTATTGTAAGATCTTAAGAAAACGGTTTGGTTGCGTTATCCAGTGCACTATTGTCGACTAAATAAATGTGTATTTCTTATTTTAAGAAACGGACCTTTTTCTTTGATTCACTACCACTAATGGAAACTTATATCTATACTAACTTAACCTAACCTTAACCAAAATGTAATTCACAACTATTTCTATTGATAATAATATATTGATTTAAAAACTAGTGGTAGCGAATTAACAGAAAAGGTCCTAAGAAACTTATCGTAATTGCAGCGTGTGCTAGATCTAGAGCAAAGTGTGAATTGAACACGTACGAGTTTTATAAAGTGTCCTTGGCGATCGGATGGGTAGCCTAGTAATGCATACTATACAAACATATACAAGTTTGAATTCATATCAATATTCCACACATGATGATAGAACACACCAATGAAGTGTTCAACTATAAAAGCGACAAATGGAAGGGATTAATGAGTTAAAATGCATTCCACGTGTGCAGAGGACCTTGGATTAGGCTTGAGTTAAAATACTACGATGATGTGATTGTATATGCAATAATGGTTGTTTAAACGTCCCCAGGGTTGGAATAGTGTTCTAAACCGATTGAACGACTTATTGTGAGCTAGAAAACTGTCATGACCCATAAATAATTCAAGTAACGAAAAATAAGGCAGAAAATAAAATTTTAGACACTAGTACACTCTGTGACTGGCTCACTTGACTATGTTCTTTTTTTTTAATAATTGGAAACAGATGGCCATATTAGTTTGGTCATATAGATCGGATGTCTGCTTTCTACTTCAGGATCCATTAGTGAATGGTACAAATGAATATTGTAAATAATATACATTAACATGTACTGTAAATACAGAGCGATGTTTTAGTTAATGTAAATATTTCATTACGTATTTGACGTAAGTAATAAATTTTTTTGTTAATTTGGCTGAATAAACGCCTTACGACTTATGATTTAATTTAACAGCATCAAAATTATACAAAAAAAATCTTCCACTACAAAATATTCTAATTATGTAATCATCTAAAAACTAATTATATTATCAGTAAATTGTGTGGTTTTGCTACCCCTAAAATGGGTTGAACTAGTTAGAAATTCCGTTGTAAAGTTAGGTAATTGTTTTTGCTCTATTAATGGTTATTCAAGCGACTAAGTTACCTAACTCTAAATGTTTGACAGCTTAACTGTAGTCTCTTTATGTTGGCAATAAACTGTTTTGCTGTGGTAAATAATTATAAATTATTTATTAGGAAACAGTTTTACACGCAAAACTGCCACGTATTTGAGGGATTGATATCCATGCTTTGTAATGGTAATGTACAGGGTGTTATGTAAGTACAAAAATGTAGGGATGTGTTTGATGGGTCAAAATATAACGAAAATTAATTAGAAATCACATTTTCTACAAAAATACCTTTTAAGCAAGTTATCCGACATTTTGTGCGTGTATGTGTTTTAATCTGTATGTCATTCCTATATAACTTTATCTAGTCAAAAACTATTCTAGAGAAAAATAAAAATACATTTTAGATTTCTGAATGGTGGTTGTTTTAATTATTATAGCCATAACTCCTAAAGAATGGCTAGTTTTGGGAAAGAAATTCCAACTACACTTTTATTTAGCATTTAAAGTTCCCTATCAAACAAAACCAAGTACCTATTAATTCATCGAAGTAAAAATAACTTGGATATCACAATTTGTACGTACGGGACACCCTGTATAATTTAAAGTGAATAACAACATGAGCTTGCACACGTTTAACAGCTGAATTACAGTTTGTTTCTGTTTGTATTATTAAACTATGTATTGAAAATCGTTTTTGATCTAAATTTAATATTTACATGGTTGAGTATTTTGATGCAATGAAATATACTGGGGAGACTATCCGAAAAACCATTAGATAAGCTTACAAACTAAACTCTAGAGAATGAATATTTAAAGAAAACCACAAGTAGAAATTAGCCTAATATGTGAAAAATATAATTTTACCATCAGAGCCTTGATTGAAATGAGCTTGATTTTCTCATCATTTGCTTGTTCAACGGCTATTCTGGAGAGAATACACTCAAAATGTATAATTTTAAATCTGTATATGAATTATTTGTGTACATAATCATTTAAGTACTTACTTATCTTCACTGATTTCATTGGTTGGAAAGAAATCTGGTCATGAGTAAAGTAACAGTTGACCTAATGAAGCTATTGTCTCCATAATTTCCCCTTTTTAAATTAATCAAGTTATTCTATTATAGAGTGTAAAAGTAGTACCTCCTCAATTGCTAAACATACACGGCAGATACTAATAATTTGTTCGATAATAAGCTATTAGAATCTTTGACCAAATACTCAGAAAACAACAAACATTTACTTTATAAATTGCTTAGTGAAGTGTTGAAGGAATTCGATTATTGTGAACAAAACAGACTGAACTGTTCCAAGACTCGTAAACTGCATCATACGGAAATATTTTCTCATTTATTGAATCATGAATTTGCCACCTCTTCCCAATCACGTGAGCTTATCACTTTTATTTACACTACCACAGTTCATACTATTTAATAATTTTGTTTTTTTAACAATCATGAAATGGAATGACATACTATTTTCATCTATAAACATTTCCCGAAATTGTTATCCATCCATACGGTAAGTTAAGTTTCATAGTAAGTAATTCGTAACATAAGTGTTTGAAGGGAACGATTACTTAGGTAAACTAAGGATTTTAAAATTAAGTTGGCGCCAACAAATAAAATTGATTACGAACAAAAAAGTACATAGAGCTATGTGAAGCTAAATATCTTAATTGAACACCAATTTATCATAAACGGAAAGTTAGAAAATTACATTTTTATCACTAGAAAATAACTTTCACCCTCGATTATTAAGATTATATAAAATCCCAAAGACTCTAATTCAATTCAATTAGCACAATGAGCTATCGAATTATTAAACAGCATCTAAAACAGGATGAGACATGCAATACCTAATTTAGTACAAGACAACACAGAATTTTCAAAGCTGACACAAACAAGTATCCTGTACAGTGTACGTAATGAAATTCCTCGTTGGTTCAACACAAACCTGTAGGCAGGAGTCAACTGTTTTGTGTTGCATTTACAAAATTGCTCGAGAGTTTAAAGTTGTTTTCGTATTTGGCATTATATGAAATATTGTAACGGAATTCTGACAGTTTGGCACAATATTATACGTTAAATAGCTTTACAACTTTATTGTTAACTATGATAACATTAAT
Organism: Macrosteles quadrilineatus; assembly: GCF_028750875.1. Lineage (NCBI taxonomy): Eukaryota > Metazoa > Arthropoda > Insecta > Hemiptera > Cicadellidae > Macrosteles > Macrosteles quadrilineatus. Next base: position 36,372,736 of record NW_026542597.1, on the reverse strand, counting down.
TAACTTAAGTTGAGCTTAAAGTAAGTGGCTTATGTGTCTCGTTGAATTAGTTGAACTGATCTATATATTTCATTGATTAACTAATGGCATAAGCTTTTATGCAAAGGCTTAAGTTACCATTGTATTAAATAGGAACATTATTTAGGTGGACCCGGTGTTGCTCTAATTTATAATTTATAGAAAAATATTGTTAATTAAGTCGCACAAAGAATGTGCTTCTGTAAAAACTATAACAACTCTTAGTTTTTTTTACGTGTCATATGAAAATGCTAACGATGTTCATATTTATCGAAAAAAGGAGTGTTAAAACCTTTATCTGATTCATACTAGTAGGCCTACATGTACTGTTTTGAGATTATTCATGTTGCGTTCCTATTCTTAAGGTTGAGGTATTTCTTCTTTTTTTTAGGTAAAATAAACTGTTGCTTTGTCCTCTTTTCTCAAACAATAAAAAAATATCTCTATTTTAAAATCAAATTGGTGCCAAATAAAATGATACTATATTACGAACAAAAAAGTTCTTTGATTGTAAATGATTTCTAAAGCGCCATCAAGTTTATCGATCCCTAAATTGGAAAATAACAAAGTAAAGTGATTGTTTGAGTTTAAGGTACCCCCAATAACCCAAACTGTTGTTTTGGGTGTTTTCGATTGTTTGGATGGTTTTCCTTCGAATTTAACAATAACAGAACTATTTTAGACGGCTACAGCTAAGGAATTATTTGCTTAATCAACTATTAGAGTTCACTAAAGCTGGAAACTTCAATAATTCAATAAGAGACTTAAAATACACGCCATCGGCTATCAATTTGAACTGTATTAGTTTCATTGGAACGAATCATCGATTCAAAAGGGATATTGGAATTAAAAATTGGTCTTTGACTTTTGATTTACTCTAACCGATTGTATGTCTTCATGTTTTATCATGTCGGTAAGGTTAAAAAACAACTTTGGGCTAAAAATACATTTAGATGACTATCTTAATCAAGTCAAACAGTTTAAAACACCAATTGTTGACTGGGTCTAAAATTACTGCAAACGCATTTTTTATCCGACAATAAAATTAGTTAAGGAGTTGAAAAAACTGTGGCAAAACAATAATGTTCTAGTTCTATTATAATTTTTTTTATAACAAACTTCTTGTGAACGGTACATAAAAATAAATGATAACAATGAATGTAAAACAACAGCCATGAAACATTCATTAGTTTCCGCCCGAATCAGCAGGAAGGCTCAGCAAATTGAGTGTAAATAATGAGTATTGTTGTGTAGACTGTGACACGTAGACACAATGACATCTGTATGAAGAGCAGCAACTTTGTAGCTATCGTTTATGCCCCCATCAACTATCTAATTATAAAAAGCTAAAAGAGATAATACGACTGCAATTATAACACGTCCTTTTGATGGTTCGTTCAACTTCTTTGTTCTTATAAAAACCATACAACTAGTAAAAAACATTCCATGAATTTGGATTGTATACTTAAATGTTTCATGCTAATGGCAACTGAATATCTCGATTAGGCACTAGTCTTCTTAAGTAGGTCCAAGCAATTCAAGATGTTAGAACCTAATAATAAAAAAAACCTAAAGTAATTTTATAAGAGAACATTTTGTGAGTAAATTATAACTTAAAAAATAAGTTATAATTTCAATGTTATTTGTATTGGCAATAATAGGCTAATAGTTTGTTTGTAAAATTCGAATAAACAATATAAAACCAGGATGTGTAAAGAGACGTGGCGTTTTGACAAAGAATGTCCATTTTGTTGAAATTTGCTGACACTCCCTGCAGTTTGAGAACTTTCTGGGAATTTTCATCATTAATAACAACAAACCCCTTGATACAAAACAGGTAACAACTTGTGTTGTATTTTATTTTATGACAGTACTAATTCTGTTTAAATTTTAAAAATACAAGTATTGACTCTAACAATTATAATGGATAAGCGGAGTATCACTGTAGCAAAAAATCCGCTGTGAAAGGTATTTCTCTGTTATGAAGTGAAATTGAGAAACAAGTAAATAAATAAACAAATTATATACGAATGAATAATTGACAAATTACGTATATAAACAATGATACGTATTCATATCTAATATATAAAATTCTCTTTTAATGTAATTAGATTTTTTTATAACAAATAATTTCGCAGTATGCATAATTGAACTGTTCCAAGCATAAGGATAGTTTGTACAGTATAATCATCATATTGTAGAGATGACATGAAATTATAATGAAATAAAACATCTTTTATTTCAACATGCTCTTATATTTTAGACTCTATTAGGTGAAAGATTATTGCGTTTTAATTTATGAAATTCAACCAAACCTAGTTAAAATTTTTGGTTTAAATCCTTATTCAATGAGTGAAGAGGATTTTCGTTTGTGTCAACTAAAAGTTTCCTACAGTGATTTTTTCACAGATTAAATCGTATATCAACATTTTGCTTTGAGATACTTTAAAAAAATACATTTCTCTATACTTTTGATATATTTTTGCCATGTCATTTTTTTATACTTTCAAGCCTTGTGAAAACTATCCTGAAAAGGAGTTTAACTCTAAAATAGTTGTGTGTGTGTGTGTATTCCATTCGAGCACCTCTACTAGGCAAATTGAATATGTCATCCGTTTTGGCCGTATAATACCACGCTGTCAACCGAGACGTCAAGTTCTACGTCTTGGATTTTACATGAAAACTAGATTCAATCAATTATATCAATTATTTAAGGTGCGGACGCCACAATGTGCGTATTTTAACCCAAATGATGTGATAAGCGAAGGATGACATGAGCGATCTTGTAGTCTTACAGTTTATTTTTACATTTTAAAATGCGTAGTGACTTAGCTTAAGATTTGTTCAAAACAATAATCTTAATTGTTAAGACCTACACCACCAATTACTTCTGTAAATGAATAAAGTGCCCCGACGTAAAATTTATGAGTTAGAATGTTGAAGCATTATTCAATTTGACATACAAATTAAATGCAATGAACATTAACAGAAAACCGATATTATGTTTTGGTTTCGAAAAGCTTAAAAGTTTGGGAAACACATTACCTGCGGTGAAGTTGTATTTGATGTGTTTTTCAATACGGCGCAACAAGCAACCCTCCCGTTACAGAGCAGACTCCCCGTTGCAATAACACACCCGATGTGTATGGGGGTTGCCGTATATTAGAAAAAGATTATGTTTTCTTCAATGTTGTAACAAAAATCCATTAAAAGTAATGAAATTACTATGTTATAACAATGTCTCTTATAAATACTACCACGATGTTGATTAACATAAAAATCAGAACCATAAATTGCACGAATTAGAACAGAAGATGGATCATATACATAAACAAATTTTGTTACTGACCAGAAAGTAAACATTATTTAACATTGCATGGAACTAAAGGTTATTACTATAGGATTCTGGTCAGTCGGGTCATTTTTGTTTATGTTAACGATTCGTACCAGGGTTTATTCTAGTATTCAGCTAAATTGAGAAATTCCAACAGTTCTTATTCAATGTTATTTGTATTGGTAGTAATAGCCTAATAGTTTGTTTGTAAAATGCGAATAAACAATATAAAACCAGGATGTGTAAAGGGACGCGGCGTTTTGACAAAGAATGTCCATTTTGTTGAAATTTGCTGACACTCCCCGCAGTTTAAAAACTTTCTGGGAATTTCCATCATTAATAAAAACAAACCCCTTTGATACAAAACAGGTAACAGCTTGTTTAGCTTTCAATTCATCACAACAATTTGTGTTGTATTTTATTTTATGACAGAATTAATTCTGTTTAAATTAAAAAATTACAAGTATTGACTCTAACAATTATAATGGATAAGCGGAGTATCACTGTAGCAAAAAATCCGTTGTGAAAGGTATATCTCTGTTATCAAGAGAAATTGAGAAACAAGTAAATAAATAAACAAATTGTATCCGAATGAATAAATGACAAATAACGTATATAAACAATGATACGTATTCATATATCACTATAATATGCGTTTAAGTTAGCCATTCAACAAACTCATAATATAATCAATAAACTTATGAAAACAACTTAAAAAAATGCTCAGCCAAATGCGTATACTTAAAAAAAATGACTATTCATTTTAAAAGCTTGAGCATAGTATAGAGATTTAAAAACTGTGCTTCCACTACAGAAGAAGTCTTTACAATTTTTTAGTTCCTAATAACTGCTAAAGTACACAATTGTTTCTTAATTTGTTCATCAGAAAGATGAATTACTTGAGGAATTTGGGTTTAATTAGTGCATAGATGAACAAAGGTTCTGCGTAGCTTTTAGTAAACATGGATTAGGCCAAAAATATAACATTATTTTGACGTCACCATCAGTTGTATGGAGTTTCATAGATAGAAATTGCGAAAAATATAGTTTTGAAATAACATAAAAAGGGGATTTTTACCTTACCAACGGTTCAAAATCCCTACAATGTATGACCAGGAAAAATAAACATAACCAGGAAACACGGGATGCGTTTTTGTGGTTAAGTAACGCAATTCCGTTTGTTGATCAAAGTCAATCAGATAATTGACAGTCACTTCCAATCAACTTGATGGAACTGTTAATGGATTAAACACCTTTAGTTAAACATTGAATTGAAATCCGTGTATTTTCAGCTTACGGTTGTGTTAAGTAATTTACAATAAGGCCTATTTGCTTATATATCTATAGTAAATTAATTCAATCTTTACTTCCAAATGAAAAATCACAAAGTTCTCTATATTAATAGGCTGGCGTGTTTCTTTAAAACCTCTTTTTCTCAGCTCGTGTGCATCGTAGGGAAAATCTACGCACACTGTTAGAAATATATTTTCCTGAAGATGTGTAGAATTCCTTTATAATTTAAAATAGGCTCAAAAGTAAGCACAAGAAACTAATTTAAAAAAATTAACTTGGGCCTTATGGGTTGCCATGCTGGTAACGAAATAACAAAGAAATATAAACAGAAATCAAAACTTAAAGAAAATTTCCAATCAAATGTTTTATTTACAGCGTGGGAAAATATATAATCTGTACATTAGATATATTCAATCGAGTTTTCGACCACTGCACGACCTTTAGTATCCATTAATTGCTAACGTAGCAAAAAATAATGTTGGCTTCAAGATCACATTTTAGTAAAACATAGTAAAATAATTTTGAGTGTTAGATTTTGACGTTGTTATGTTCAATACGCGGTAGTATATCTTTGTTTAAAATTGCACTTGTTACATTTTAAAACTATATTATAAAAATAAATTAATTTTAACAGATTTTTTAAAATATGTCTACTAATTTGGTTTAAAATATATTATTAGTTATCCCCGAGATAAAATATACTGTAAAAATTTTAGTTAAAAGAAAAAAACTAAAAATAGAGCTGTGAGTTCTACGGTTATATTTCATTATGTAATTCATAAAAAAACTTTAAATACCACTGAGCCAGACCTAACAGTTCCTTATAAAACTCTTTCTTATTTGTGATTTCCAATCTGTATCATACTTGTTCACTCAATTTACTCTCACCGACATTGAATTAAACTGTATTATATTAATTTTAATAACAAAAATAATTTTGATTTTAAATTTAACATATAAAATATCTTTTACCCAACAAACCATAAACTTACCACACCGGGGATGTTTCAAATTAGTCATACAATATTGCATTCTACTTTTTAATCGTGAATTTTACATGTCGTTAGATATGGTAAAGTTCTTCAACAAATTTATAACGTCTTCGTTGATCTGGTCCAGTCTCTCGTGAATGTCCACATCGTGTCCAGGCAAGTCCAGCAGGTCAGACACCAGTTTTACCTTGGTTTTGGCCACACAAGGATCACAGTTTAGTAGTGTTGTACCAATGCCGATGTATGTACCTAGAGTCAACACTGCCAGTAAACCAGCAATAGCCCCCAACACCACGTTGGCCGACAAACTTATAGCCAGACACATATTGAAAATTTTATAATAATTTTATTCAAGTGTAATCTTACGAGATGGTTTCCATGGCAACATAAAAACTTTACTTAACGGTGCTATGCAGTGGTTACGAATACTAGAACGGAAAATTACTTGACTTACTTACTTGATACTTGCAGTGTTACTTTGGTAAATTGCATTAAGTATTAGTCAAGTTTGACCCATAAAATGATATATTTTTAAACAGTAAAAAAATTATTGTTTGAAAAATTCATAACTATTTTCAAACTATACACTTATTTTTAAGGATGTATTTTACTAAGTGACCTACTAAACTGAAGAGATACATTTTGCTAACCAGCTTTATTAAATTCAATTGGCTACGTTTAATTAATTGTATCATCATTAATCTTAGGCAGGCGTGTTTTACTTTCCTGTGCTTTTGCTGAGGCTTATCATTAATCTACTGGCTAAACGATACAAACTGAAAGGATCAACGTGTGTTTTTAACAGGTATTAGTATATTTATAGAGAATTGTGGATATTTATAGAGATGCACTGTGGATGTGATACTCTCTGGTGTGGATTAACGTCCGCACTAGTGAGTATTACGACTATCTGCAGTACTATCCTGATAATTAGACCAAAAGAATGTGGCTCGGATTCCACTATAAACTGTAGGTCCCTTAGTTGTCAGTAGTAGTATGGGCTATTAATTAACAGACGTCTAAGGAATATGTTGGCCTTAGTCACTAACAAGACTACAAGATCACGCCACTCATCCCACACTCATCCTTAACTAAAATACGCACGTAGTGGTGTCCCCATCTTGAATCATTGATTGGTTGGTTAATAGTTAACATAAACCACTTCACTAAGTACAGTTTTTCAATTAGAATTGAGCAATATTATTTTATCAGTTCTTATGATACTATAGAATCGAAATAGATTAAAAGTGGACGTATAATTTTGATGAGTTTTATAAATAAACCTATATAAAAGCGTTTTGTTGGTATAGAACCAGTCTGCTATAAAGGGTTTATTTCCGGGGGTAAAGCATTTTGCGGTGATTCAGGGATCATAAAATCCATAAAATACGACCTCTGAACATATTCTAAACAGGATATAACACGTTTTGCATGATATATTTATATTTATTTTATACCCTTTGGTAGTTGAATCGATAAATCTACTTTGCCACTTTTCAACAGACCTTTATGGTTTTGGTGATGTTAATTAGATTCCTAAATGCAGTTATTTCTAGTTTAGTAATACATAGAATGCAGGATTTAGTTTATAGGACAGAAGCAAATACATATTCGTCTCTGTATATTTATCTGGTCAAATTAAAAATACCTTGTGCACTTTTCCTTAATTAGGTAAATATTGCTCATTATAAAATGAATAATTTCTTTGATTTTAACAGAAATCTATTTTGGTTCAAAGAAAAGAGGAGTTTTCACTTGAAAATATTTTTAATTGATCTCATAGGGTTATGTACAATAAAATTACTAAAGGCTTAGTGAATTTTATAAATTATTGACAAATAGCATCGACTTTAAGTTTATTATATCTACAGTAAAACCTAATAGACAAGTATCCTGAAAACACAGTTGGATTTTTGATCTATGAAATTCCAGTTAACGGATGATATATTGAATCATCATTAATCTTTTGCAGATGTGCTTCACTTATTCATGATTTAAATGAGAAAAATCTAGATTTACGACATATTTTTTTCAAATTTAGTTTTTATCATACGTGTGTCCTGCAGGCAGATTTGTTTAATAATATCTAATTTATATAAAAAAAAATAGTTAGTTCTAGACATTCTTATTTATTTACATATGTAGGCCTAACAGTAGTTTGATATATATTTTTGATTACATTTTTACATAACTGAACTATCAAATAGTATTTTTAAAAATATTCAAATACTATTTTATGAAATTAATTCTAGAACTTTCAACATACAATCTTTTTTACATACTAACGAGCTGGTGGCCCGTCCTACGTACGGGAATCGAGTTGTCAACTAAAACGGAATAATTCAGAACATCAAGTTTACACGCATAGACACAAATTCTGGCAGTTTTAATGGGGAATATCACCTTATAAACAAATGTAACGTGACCACATATTTATTCCATTCGAATATAGACCTAAAATATGGCGATATGTATTTTAAATCCGATAATTTTACCATTAAACAGCATTTGTGTCGATTTGAAAAATCTTGAAGTGAGATTGGCGACCGATTCACACTGGTTTTGAGTAGAGTAGCTACATGCCACCTCCAATTGCATACTGTACTACTTATGAACTTACCGTACCTTGTCTTACCTAAGTGACCACTGAAACTTTTATGAGGATTCTCTTCTATCACCTGCCTCTTCAAAATTTAGTGGTACTCCTTGGAATATACTTTTTAAAAGTTTATGCACAGCCTGTCCATCCAAGCTTTACCTACTTCTGGAAAGCATCCCTATATTTGGGTGTTAACATATTTCTCTTAGCTCTCTGTTTTTTTTATATCGACCTCCGGGCCGTTATCTTGAGCTGGTGTGTATATTTTCTCTGCACTTTATTATCTATCCCATCATTAAGGTTTTTCGGTTCTTTGGTCAGTGCCCAAGTTTCTGAATCATAAGTACTACGGGGATAGTTGGTATGGTATGAGTCGACTTTGGTTTCTGCTGCACCTTGCAGTTTATTTAACAGTTATATAGAGAGAGACCTACTACACCGATTGACGCTTTGATTACTAACCAAAATGTTAGTATGCCGACGTACTCACATTCAAACATGTACAGAAAAAGAAGTATCAACACGTAAACCACTTATATCTTAAACAATTAAGCGATAAACTGCTGAAAAAATATTTCCCAAATATGAGTTGAAATTTGAAATGCATAAACTAAATACTTACTCAGATTGCATTTACGACAAAACTTGATTAAACGCAAGTGTTTGAGATGTTCAGTTCAAAATAACACATTTCCTGATAACGCAGATCCTTCACGGTAATGGAAAACTACCTACATTTTAATTTAAAGTGGAATAGTATGTAAGCAAACACCAACGAACAATATTTTTGTAAACAAACAACTCGTAACATAAACATTTCAATGACTGTTATAAAACCAGCTGTTAGTTAAACCAGCATTGAAAATACTTTAAATTGCTAGCGTCGGCTGCTAGACTTAAAAAAAATTAAAACTTAATTTCTAAAAAAATGAAACCCTAAACTGAAATTATGGCTTAGAAATTCCCTAGTTCTCAAAATTATCTTTCTTTCAACACAAAAATCATGAAAATCCGTCAAGTGGTTGATTTAGAATCGTGAAATAAAAAACCCTGTTTCGTTTTAATATATTAGATTATACTGCCTATCTCCATAAATAATCAATTAAAAGCATTACGATAATTTGTAAATCAATATTTTATTTAGAAAATTTACCTAATGTTTTTTTACAGAATGCAGCACATTATTTCTCCACTGAAGGCCCAGTGTTGTATTATTAATATAAAACACGACATATGTAATAAATACCATGTCCGTTGATTCAGATACCACATGGCAAACCAACAACTACTAAGTAAAAAAGGCTCTTGTCTAAAAAAAATATATTGGATCTATTTTGGTGATTCCCCTGGAAGAAAAGTCAATTGATAATGTCACAATAGGAAATTTAAAAACGTTTTAGTATTTTAATTGTTTTGAAAGAATATTTTGTTTTGAACTGTATACAAAGGTATAAAAAAATATAAAAAAACAACTATAGGGGTTTATAGTGCTATATATTGGATGCTAAGGTCTTTTGTGAATTTTTAAAAATTATTTCGTGCTTTAAAGTTGAGTAATAAATTGTTTACGTAACATCCACCTACATTTCGTCTTCAAAACTCTAACTTGTCTACGATGGATGTAATAATTTTAATTTTACCATCCATACAAAATTGTATAGGTACTAACTTACATCTTAAAATTTACTATATAGACAGTTATTTACGACATTCAAAACCTGTTGGTAGGAATGTTAGACTACAACCTCACATAAAATATCGTTCGATAAAAAATTACTATAACATACAATATTTGACAAAAAATACAAATACTGTAATACTGTAAAACTGTAAAATACTGTAATACTGTAAAATACTGTAAGACTGTAATATGCAATGTTTTTAGATTATAAATTAGAGATCTGTATTTTCTTTACAATTTTCGTTGCTTTGAAATCTAGCTTTGGCGGTTAAACATATTTATATATTTGATCTAAATTATTTATCCCATTCCTTGTTAATTTAAATAGTTCAATAAATTTTCCAGTGAAGGAAATCTGTTATGAAATGATCCTAAGACGTTATACAACAAACAACAATCTGCTAACTTTAGTTGCATTAACACAAAGGAGAACTCTACTTGCTCAGATTTTATGCAAGTGTTCCGAAGTTTATTTAGAGTTGGATTTATATCTTTGAACTAGGTTTCTGAACTTTTCACTGTTGGCAACTACTTATGTAGGAGGGGGGATTTTGGATAATTTACAAAGTTATAAACGTGGGGGCTTAAGGGTGATTAAGGTACAAAAGGTTACACACATTAAGACTCATTACAAAAAATAAAAACATACGTTAGGTAGTCTATACCTAGTTGAAAATACCCCCGCCGCAGCAAACCTGCAGACTAAGTGAATTTCCGTTTGACTCATTTGATTTACACTGAAATGTCTACTTAAAAATATAACATTTATTCCCAATTTAAATAGAATTAGTTTAACAAGTACTTAGGTTTGCTGCATCAGGGAGGGTAAAACTGTTTTTTTTGTAAAATGTTAATAGTTAGTAAGAAATAAAAACGTTTTCCAAACTTGATCAAAATATGTTCATAAACAAGCAAACTACAACAGTTTACTTATTCTCCATAAGAATAACATGGGAATTTTAAATTTACAATTTTTTTGAATCTTCTCCGTAACCATTAGGTGCATAATAACGCTTCAATATACTAAATTATTTGTTTTTTTAAGCTCTACAAAATGGTTTGGAAAGAAATTGCTAAATTTTATGTTTTTTTGGTCAAAAATGGGAAAAACCTATTTTTACCCCATAAAACCCCCTGTAAACCCCCGTTCCCATGGTCCGATCATGCTGGATCGCGAACTCGTTCGAATAAACGTAGGTTTACACGTTTGTACCAAATTTCATCAAAATCGGATCATTTTTGCTCGAGTTATCGTGCTAACGGACACACACACACACACACATATATATATATATATAAATATATATATATATATATAAATATATATATATATAAATATATAAATATATATATATATGAATTTGAACGGATGGTGTTTTTGGCCTCTAGGGACCTCAAAACGAAAAAAAAATCGGTCCCGCGTCCAGGTCTTACCATGAGTACTACGGTAATAGCTTATTCCCTATATGGGAAATTCGCTAAAATGACATATTTTGTCATTACAGTATACTAAATGCAATACACAAAAAGTTTTGAATTTTTAGGTCAAGCCATGATTTGCTTTGAATCAACGCTTCTGGTATTTTTCTATCTGAAGAGCTATATTTTGCAAGTACTATCAAAACGCATATGTGCCGTGCAACAGAAGCGCATGACCACCGGTTTTTATTACAAATTCCTTTTCAGTACACAATTACCGGATTACCATTTCCGCTAGTCTATAATCGCGCCATCATCAATCTCATGACCAGTGTTCCGCTGTCCACACTTGTTCCATTCCAGCGTTCCTGATGTCCAGTTACTTAACGGTATTTATCAGGGAGTTGATCAGATTCACGTAACAATTTATTTTTAGAAAGGTATATTCATCTTGTAAATCAGCTGTTACAGAATTAAGGTATGTTGACGTCCGTCTAACCTAGAGTTCGTTTATGCATTCCCCATAAAAGATAAAAATTAAATTTAAGTAAACTAACTTAAACTTTTTCCAGACCTAAAACACACAAATTAAACTTAAGCTTTACTCGTATGATAAAAAGCTGTCAAGAAGAATATCATTTATTTTTACTTTAATTTGTATTTTTACTTTAGTTTTTATTGTTTTTACCATTCGTTAATCCTTTTTGATATTTTAAAATGAACTCTTTATCATGACTGATTCATCTTTTCATTAGGTAAGTGTTCATTAGGTAGTGTTCATTTTATAAAGTAGCATTGAATACTCTTGTAACCAAACAAAAGTATGCAAATACTATTAATATTATAGTAAACAACATACAAACCTACTTATTTTTAGGCATTTACATATCTAATTGTAAAAACAACAATCTATTTCGTTTACGAGATAACTTTAAAACTTACATGAAAATAATATTGTTGCACAAATAATATTTCAAATCTGTATTTAGAAAATTAGAAAATTTCTGTATTTAGAATTACATTATGAAACTTCAACAACACTTTTGTTTAATATAGCCTACACAAAACGTTAACAATATATATTTTGATAGTTGAATTTGCCTGGGCAACGATTATATTACTTGAGTAGCATGAGACTCTCCTAGACGGTTCAATGATTTATATGTCTGGGGATGTGAGTTCTGTTGATAAATTGATGTTTTAGGGATCAGTGTAAGCACTAATGCAAATGAGACTTTGATAGATAGATGTTTATACTCTAACTGAATTACAAGCGTAAAAATTACCTTTTAAGTTTTTACAGTTGCAGAACGACGTTTTAACAGTTATTAAAACATCGTGTTATTACTGATATGCAATAGAACGTACAGCTTATTTCCATTGACAAATGTGTTTGAAGTACTACGTATGGAACTATTCGTTGATTAAACAGTTTCGATATGTTGCTATAATCAATTCGAGTAAATGAAGAAAAAAACACACCATTGTTGGTAAAGCTGGTTAAAAAGTAAAACTAAATTTTTAAAATACGTTCAATCACAATAACGAGTGAAAACCAGATTATTGAAACTATTTGATTATTTATCAGGATAGAGTTTGTACTAAAGTTTTCAAGATTACTAATTGTTAAACAAAATAATATATTCATAAGACCTCAACAAACAGGTTCCTGGTCTCCATCCGTGCTTTGTTCTTGCCTACTAAATTACCATATTAGATTAAATTTAGGTCCCTAGTTTTGACAAGCGGATGACAAAGATGTATGCAAGTTTACTGAGGAAACTCAGTCTAATTGAAACAACTTATCTATTAACTGGTATAAAACCTGCATACTTATACAAACTCAATTTATTGTATGATATCTTAGAGATTTTTTTATAAAAAGGTTGTTTTACATGTTACTGTTTTGTTGTAACGGCTTTTAAATGTTGATTTATATCTGATAAAAATTGGAAAGATTATAACGTGTTTTTTGTGGTTTAATGTATGGACGACATTAAAAACGTTAGAACGTTGCGTTAGACGTTAGACGTTAGAAGTTAGACGTTAGAAGATGATTGGATCTTAAGTTAAAAGCAATCCACATTGAAAATATAAAAAATTACAGAAAACAATTCCTAAAAACTAGAACCATTAGTATTAAATTAAAATTGATTTGTACACCGATCTTGTTATGTTTATGATCCGAATAATTAATAAAAGTATTAAAGAGAGCGTTTTCTTTGATTACATCCACAACTAAACTAAAATTAACATTAACATTTATCATATGATTTAACAAATAACAATGAACACATGATTGTAAATTCAGACTATTTACAATACAGGTTATTCTACACCTAGACATCGTGGTTTCTAGAAATCAAAAAGTCTTGAAAACCCTTTTTGTTATTAATACTTTATCAATGAAATGGTGACCATACAGAGTAAATGTTTTAAGCCCAAGTGTAGTGTAGGAATGGGCGTGATGTTAAGTGTTCACAATAATTTCTTAATTAAAATAAAATTTTAATTTGAAAAATGAACTTGAAACAAGGAAAATTTACAAATTACCAAGCGCTGTATCTTCTACAGACTACTGGAGTGATTACTTTCAAAGATTTTGCTTGTTTAGTAAAGACAAACTTCTGGGCTGTGGTCTCAGCCTGTCCTAAAATGTTGTAGACAAAAAGCATTTTGTTACAGTGCAAGATGGATAAAATGGAGATTTGTTATTGTAAAATGCTATCTATCATAGATATCAATATATTTTTAGTTTGATTTCATTGTTAATATACATTCTGAATGCTCTTTAGATCGACAAAGGGCTTTATCTTTAATCTGTCAAATGTCGTATCTTCAATTTCCACTTTGATTGGTCCTTAATTTACTTTTACTGCAATGGGGATTGTTCCATATTTAATTTATCGATGTAGGAATGATTCTCGTGGGAATATCCAGTATTGTGAACTGAGAATTTTCAGCTAAAGTCATCCACATCAGTGACAGAACCAGTGACGTCTTCAATTCAGTGAGCTGAATAGAATGCCTACGTCATCGACATCTGCTATAGCCTTCAGAAACCTTCATATCAATACATTTGATAATGACAACCTTCCCGTTAAACTCATCCTAACAGTGAATTTGTAGCCAATTAACACTACAAGCACTAACGTGTGATTGGTTTAAGTCTGCCAACTTAAAGAAATGCAAACAATGAGATCATCTACAACAACCAAAAGTATACTTATAAACTTATATACGAGTAGTATTTTGTACTCAGTACTTTGTATAGTATAACCCAATTATTTTTTAATTATAATTTTAATTAAAATATAAGTCATAATACAGTACTGCTTTGTTGTAATTTAAAAGATTCCATTTTGAAGAAAAATATAACTTTTAATAATGGAAATGTTATCCTTCAACATGCCTAACATTAATCTAGCAGGCTCCAACTTTTAGAACAGTAAATTGCTGCAAAACAGCTGACCCTAGCGCCCAATATCCAAGCACTTCTAGATCCTAATTGCTTGCCTCGAGGTCTATGTTATGTATAATAATTATAAAACCTTATCTTTTTAGTTCAACAGCTGTTAAAGTAGACAGTATTTATGACAAAATGCTTGATAATGGTTTGTAAGGTTATGAAAATTGAAATTCAATTTAAGGGGACAATAATTGCAATTCCTGTAGAAAATCTGATGATTGTTAGAATTTAATTTACATAAGTTTGTGACGTATAACTCTTGTTAAAAAAAGGTTATTCAGTTACATATTAAAAATATATAAATTCTGTAGGAACATTTTGAATTAGAAATGTTAAACAAACTAAGAAAGCCATATTTCTAAACCAACAAACGTAAACGTTTTTAACGTAATCTCCTGTTATTTTATTTTAAACCAAGAAGTAAACGATTACAGTAGTAATGAATTTATTTATGACGTGTATGCAATGCGGAATTCATTTTTTTAAGTGTACAATCATTATCACTAACCACATTAATTTAATAAATGTTGAAATGAATCAATATCACAAAGACGTTTTGTAAACTAAAAAATGTCGACGTGAGTTATCGTCCTTATAAATCCGTTATTAGCTTCATAAATGACAATACATTTTAAATTTAATTGGTAAATCGGCAAACGAATTTCTCTAAATAATTATAACAATATAGTTATAGATATTATAGAGGTTATACAAAATTTAATTTCCTACTCGTAAATGAGTTATATTTTTAACATTATTTATTTTACATGGGTTTTTATAAACTGAGCGAAATCTTAGTTTTAAACTCTTTTAGTATTTTGAAGATCATAGCTATAGCCATAATTTTTAGTAAGATCACATCCTTATTATTTTAATTATATAGCTGAGCACAGATGTATATTGTGAGAAGTTTAACATACAATAAATATAAAAACTACGCCAATGTCAAAGTTCTACATAAATATTCAAGGGATTCTAGAGATTCTCCTATTTACAACGGTTTTCGGTAGAAATGACGATGCCAAGAACGTTACAATCTTTTGCATAATATATTTTTTTTTATCGTAACAATTAAAGCGAATCAGATTACAACCATGATACGTATTGGTGTAAATTTAGGCAGTGGCAACCTCTTATAGCATCTGGTAAAAATATCTCCAATCGCGTGCGCTATTTTTCACAAAAAAGTATTTTCAGTTGTCCAATTGTTATGTGGAAATATTCCACATCACAGTGTTGTAGTATGTATAAATAGTTGTAGTTAGCACCATAAAGTTTGCCTGCTGGAAGTGTCTTAGTTTTTTTCCAACCTCTATGGTTTTTCCAAACACTGCACAAATTGTATGAGGAACATTGTGCCATTAACAAGGAAAAATACTCCTAAGTCATAGTAACTTTTGTATGACATTTTCAAGATTCTTAATCGTTTGAATTATTCACGCATTTAAAATATCATTAGCTTACAACAGGTATAATTTTAATGTGCAAACAGACCAAATAATTTCAATAGTATGTGGTCCAAACGTGTACCAAAGTTGTTGTCCATTGAGGATTGAACTATTTGACCTTTCATATGGAATTTATAACTAAAAAAAATATTTCAGAGGTGGATACCATAGCTGTAGATCCGTAGACTTGTTTGCTAAACCCTACATTCAAATTAGTCTTCATCCATCACGAAGAAGTTTTAATTTATTTACCTTACGTTGATTTTCTCTCATGATTTATTAGTCACATTTTTCCAACTTTACGTTTAACTTCATGATGGATTGAAAAGATGACAGCTTTGCGAATCGTTCAACAGAAATATGTTATGTTAAAAAGTAATAGAAATCCATTAAAGTTTATTTAATTGAATGTTTTATTTTTTTTAAATTTACTTTCTATGATTTAATTATAATGGTAATTTAGGGATTGAGGTTTCTACTACATGCTATCAAGCCGAAGCATTCGATCGTTTTCGAGAATTACTGTATATGTTAGGGATTACTTGAGTGGTTGCAAAATTAGGATTATTCTTGATTCCAAACCTAACTATGTTTTGCACGATATAAAAAAAAAATAATAACCTTAATCCTATCCAAAAATACATCCATAGCGTGAAGATTATTGATTATTTATCGTTGTATGATACACAAGATAGGAACTATATTTTCTTGTGATTTTTTGTCATTTGTTATACATTTATTGGGCTTTTTAAATCTGTCGCTGAAGTTTTACTGCAAAGAGAAACCAAATTATCCTTCTAGTCCTTTTGATCAGCATCGTGCGTGTTATTAAATTGCCTGAAAAAAAGATATACGCCTAATAACACATGTTAAATAATATTTACTTGTGTAATATAATTTACGTTTAATTTACAAGTGTTGTTACACCATATCTTTTTTCAGGTCCTAATTATTAAATCAGTGGTGTATAACAATGTAAATACGTTTTATTGTGGTTATAGCATGTCCCTAATATATCTTCATTGCGTTTGTAATTTTAAAAATCTTTCCAACAATAGTATTTGTAAAAAAGAATATCTCGTTAAGGTCTAGAGTATGGAACGTAAGGAGAATAAATTTACAATTTGTTAAAACCCGTTTGCGACTTAACACGCTTTTATGGGTCCAAGAAAACATTAAACCTTCAACAAGGGGGTATTAGTTTCAGCAAAGAATGCTATTAAATGTGACCTGCGTTTTCATTTGGAGTTTATATTAATTTACTTCTTGTTTATCCTTTAGCATTCATAATTTGTGACCAAACAATAATTTTATTGATAAATATCCTGCTATGATCATCTATAAGAATATATTAAATGGGTTAAGAATAACAGTTGTGTGTAAAAATATTTCAAATGGTTAGAGTGAATTAAAAATTATGGTTAAAAATATCAAAGTGAAGGATTTAGTTGTATGTATACGAGTAATGTTATACGAGTAGTGACAATCATTCACCCCTAACGAAATATTCACAAGGAGTAGTGAATTGAGGGATGAGGATATGAGCAGGAATTTCACAGGAAATTGAACATTCACTTGAGAGTAGCATAGAAAGTTATTTCTGATATTCTATAAACATTGACAAAACACGAATCTTTTGAATATTGTTCATTAAGGTTTTGTAATGTTTGTCTCTACTGACTATTGTCATTTTAGTTTTATATTATCATGTGTTAATTTGTTATTGTATAACAACGAACCATTTGCCATCGAGCTTGAACAAATCCATTGCTGCCTTTTCCCATGGACGTTTTGGAAACTCGGAAGGAATGAGCGGCTCATTTCGATTTGCTCTGTGTTTGATGCATGTTGGGCATGAAGCTAGGGTTTAATACAGGTTTCGATGACAGATGGCATATTTTTACATTTTAGCAAAAGTATCCTTTGGAAAGGATTTTATAAATTTCCCACAACGCTGTATTAGAATTATTTCCAAAACTACTCAGTGAAACGGATAATAAATTGTTCGCAATAATGATTTACACAACATAAACCTACCATAAAATGGCCTTAAAACGCATGTCTCTGTCCTAACGCATTATACAACTATACAAGTTTTACAAAGAAGAATATAAACAAAGTTTAAACTCTTGTAGCAAACTTCCAGTCGAGGTTTACGTTACGTTTTGTGGTGTAACCAAACACTATAAAAGCACTTAAGGTAGAGTTTTGGAGGTTACAACATTATACTGTGAGCTACAGAATAAGAAAGCGAAAATAAGAAATTGTATTACTTACAACTTTTAAATCTACACTGTTTACATGCAAAACTACTTATTAGAATTAAAATAAATGTACAATTATATAACAGTTACATACAATTATACAATTTGAAGATATAATTGACAAGAAAAACACTTTTTTGATACAATATGGAATAACTCACAAAAAATATTAAAATCAATCGTGCTTATAGCAAGTAAAAAAAAAAACTCTGTATACGATAAACCCATGTAATAATATTCCTACATTTATGAACCTTCTAATTCAAAATGTAAACTACTCTAAGGGAAACGTTATACAAATTATGACGTTATCCAAATTATGCGTTTAAGTTATCAAAAGTATGGCGATAAACATATGGGTATTGTGGTGAAGAAAAATAATTTAATGCACAATGCCACTGAAAATCTCTTGTTACAGGTTTTAAGCAATGTGACGATATGTGCTTAGAACCGGAGCAGAAAGTATACAGTTGGAGGCCTTTTATAATAAGTTATAAATATAATAATGCTAAAGTAATAAAACTGATTCCGGGAAAGCCGCCATGCGGAAAAACTAGTAATCGCTTACACCAATTTCCCAAAGCTGCTTGCCACAACAAGGTTTTCGATTTTCAATTCATCGTAACCGTATTGCGTGTATCGATCATGTTAGTAGAATGTATTAAAATATAATCTTGTGGTAAAGTAATCCTGGATTTCCTTTGGTCGCATTTTTTACATTAAGCTTTCCTACGATTGTTTTAATCTTCCTTTACAATTGAACTGACATGGTTTGCAAGACTGTAATGTTTGTTTAAAGTAATACAAACACCTAGTATTTACTAAAGCAGTTTAGTAGGCGTTTTCTCTACAAATTGTGTCACTTATTACTCTAAACCTTTTCGGAGTAGATTTATTACTATAGATATATATTTATACAACTGATTTTCTACTTTGATTGAATACTATTAACGTATAATATTACTGATATAGAAATGATTTCATGAATTCAACTCATAAGAAGCAACATGGACGAAAATTCAATTAAAAAATGAATTATAAATTTTTATCTGAATGTTTTTCTTTTGAACACCTTTGTTCATTTTTCTAAATATATTCCTGAATGTTTAAATTTCTTGTTGATCAATCAAGTACAACATCCATCTTACATGTAATATACATGCTGTCAACTGAGGACTGAGCTGTACTGTAACAAATATATCAAAGTAGTGAAAACATGGACACACTTCAGATGCTACAAGTAGTCGTCTTAGCCTTTTTTCGAAAACTAAATTTAAGTGTGTTGTTTATATGGTTCCGTTGGAGTTCGTTGGTTGATTTTAGTTAATTCTTTTTAACTTACTTTCAGGAGTATCAACGCAAAGCTGCCAGCAGACAACAACTTTAACTGTAAGACTGATAAACCTACCACAAAAAATAATCTAATGACCAAACTGCTTCCTAAATAAAGGGTTCATCGAACAATCAGTTGATGGACATCAGGAACGTTGGAATGGAACAAGTGTGGACAGCGGAACACTGGTCATGAGATTGATGATGGTGCGATTGATTATGGGAAATGGTGATTTGAGGTGATTCAGTGATTTTGAATTGAAAAGTGTATTGAAACAGAAAACTTCATAGTTAGTCATGTGGTTGATTATACAAATGTTTTGGAAAATATAAAAAGTATTTATTTTAGGGAAATCACTAAGCTTATCAATTTACTTTTTTACACACGGGGATACACCAATCTACATGATCCATAACATTTTGATCCTCTTACTTTAAACGATATCGATTAGTATTATATTATTAGAATCTGTTTGTTTTAAAAGAACGATGGGCTTAACAAAACATGAGACAAACGGATTTTGTTGTCAAGTGGTGTAACAATCTTTCAGTTACTTTACTTTTCAAAAACTTCATCTAACATGAGTGGCTGAGAATGACGAGAAGTTTACAAATCTAGTTCAAAGATATAAATTCAACTTCAAACAAACTTCGGAACACTTGCATAAAATCTGAGCGTGTAAAGTTCTCCTTTGTGTTGCAACTAAAGTTAACAGATTGTTTCCGCATTCTTGTATGGTGTTTATTTTTTTTACCATAACAATTTCATTTTATTTTGTAAAATTTATAAAACAAATTTAATTTTAAACGCTAAATAGGATACTATATACAAATAAAACAGTTAGGCTAGTTCTATTTAGTCATGAAAGCACTAAGATTTAATCAACCTGAAATGAAAAATAAACACAAATCTAATTAATCATAAAACTTGAGAGGGTTTCATCCACCAGCTGGTTACCACGTAAACATGGTCCTACAAGAAAGAACCTATTGACATTGTTAATGTGTTTTTTCGAGTTGGAATAAACTGTAAAATATTCAAAAAGATCCAGAATATATTTTAAAATCTGAAAATTACTCTTTTTTACATGTGATTTTAGCTTCTAAACAATAGTTTTATATTGATTTCTCCCAATCAATTGCGAGCTCTGAAATTTTAAGAGCACAAAAGCACACACTTATTGGAAACAAAAGTTTTAGAGTGTTGAGAGCTTGTACCGTAGGGCATGTTCAGCCGCCTCCTTGAAGTGACCGGGTAGAACCCTCTAAATTCAGAAAAAAAAAACAAAATGTAAATACAATATGCTTAAAACTTATTTAAAGCTTCACTTCTAATGGTTTCAAAGCTTTTAAAATTAGCTTCTGCGATGGTTAATAATACGTTAAATATAACTTTGCTATTATTTCTACCTTAAACTTATTCTCTAAATAATTTGCTTCTGCGAATTTACGATCTAAGAAGAATAAAAATTGTTCTATGGAAATTGAAGTAACAATTTTATAAATTTTGCTTTATTTTGACATTAGTCTTAAAAGGGTAGAATGTTACTTAGCAAGTCGTTACCAAACTTTGAAACAGTAAATTACTTCTGAACATCGCAGCTGACCTAGTGTCCAATAATCAAGCCCTACTCTAATTGCTGGAGCCGGAGTTTCTGACCACTCAATACATATTTCAAATTAGAATTTAAAAAAAAAATTAAAATACAATATATAATTTTATCAGGATTGATTACCCTGTTGTATAACACAATTAAAATTATATTTAATTGAAATAAAATCGATTCTGATTGATTTTATTTAAATATATTTTACTTTAATGATTTAGGGACAGCTTAAAGAATATTTGAAGTATTGCGTTGAAAACATATAAATCTAATTTTATAGACATTTTGAAATCGTAAAAATCGGCCGTAAAAACAACCCTTTGTACGAAATTATATACAAATTATTTTAATAGGCTGAACATGAAATAGGCCTATACTATTTATGGAACAGTTTTGACATATTTGACATACCAAAACTACTCTAAATAATCGTGTACACTTAAATATGCTATTAGAACCCACACTTTTGGTATTGCCCAAGTAAAAACAAAATCATCGAATGAAGGATTATCGAAATTAATAGTAAATCGGCTCGAGAACGAGGTTCTCGTCTGAGTTGACAGCATGCAGATTACGACCAAGATGGATGTCATCTTCAATTTGCCTACTTGAGACGTGTGGATGGAATACACACAGATAAAACCATTTCTGAGTAAAAATTTACTTGTCCTTTTGTAGGCATAAGGGATAAGTCTACAAGCCGTCTGATAAAAAATATATCAAAAATATGTGACCATTTTAATAAAAGACACATTTATTCTATTTTGTAATGGTTACTGGAGGAAAAATTTACATATATGATAAAATCAGTGAGGAAATAAGGTAAGAAATGTGTTTCAATGAGAATTCTTTGCGTTTATCTCTGTACTAAACCTAAATAACCTGGTTTAGCTAATGCAATTGACCTACAAACAGATTAAATAATCTCATTTTCAAGTTATCCTCTTAAATCTTCTCTTAATATTGTAGTCACTTTGATTGTAAATTTATTTATGTGCAGTCACCAGTTTAACTCACTAATTATTTTTGTTTTGCTACAGGATTGAGAGAGTCATAAGTAATTTTCCTCATCCCTAACGGTAACTCATGTAATTAGATTATACTATTATGATTTTACCAGTTGAATCGATGATTGTTTATATTAAATTCAAAATTAAAACAATACTGCTAAATTTTAAGATGAGTATCATTCTCTACAATCACAGTTGTAAAAATGTCTACGTGTCAAATTCTACAAAACAATACTCATTATTTACACTAAATTTGCTGAAACTTCCTGCTGATACGTGCGGAAACCAATGAATATTTTCTAACTGTTTATTGAAATTTGTTTTTCACACCTTAACATAACATATTCTAATGTAGGCTACAATACGCATTTGTTGTAAATGTGTGTCAATTAGTAATTGTTTTTAGATTAATTATAATAACGAAAAATTGACTGATCCTTAGTTTTAAATCAACACTTAACATTTGTTTTGTTATAACATTTAGAATAATAAATTATGACCAATCCCATGTGAATGTGAAGCAATCCCGTTGGATTTACTATTAATTTCGATAATCCTTCATTCGATGATTTTGTTTTTACTTGGGCAATACCAAAAGTGTGGGTTCTAATAGCATATTTAAGTGTACACGATTATTTAGAGTAGTTTTGGTATGTCAAATATGTCAAAACTGTTCCATAAATAGTATAGGCCTATTTCATGTTCAGCCTATTAAAATAATTTGTATATAATTTCGTACAAAGGGTATAATGCGTTTCCAGCAAAAATTAGCGAAACGTCTGAATTCGACGGAAATGCTTTATAATCAAATGATAAAAGTTGATAAATTTTGTTATCGTAATTCCAAAAGGCTTAACTTTTCTTGATTATAAACTAGATTAATAAGGATGGTAGTGAAACTTCATAACTCAGTTTGTATGATATTGCATAATGTATTCCTAATATAAACACTATGGCGACCTCGCATTGTACATGGGTCCACAGAGACTCTTAGATAACAGCATCCACAACTGCGCCTGATAAGAAAGGTCACTCTAATGTACGCTCTGGGGCACATAACAGTAGCGCAGGGATCAAGGACAATATCAGTGTCTCTTATGGTAATGAAGTTTGCATTTATTTTGGTATTTTCTAAAATAAAACGTTTATGTTGGTTATACATATTACTCTGTGTGCTATTTATCGATGGGCTCTTTAACAATAATATGGTTATTGCGTTTCAGTATCATGATGTTATCATATGGGTCTTTAGAGCAAGATCCCTAAGACAGAGAATCTTCTCTTACAATACGAGATCTCCACTTCCATACAGCTTAAAGTGGGATAAGAAACGTTAAAGATCGTTGGATTAATATTTTTTCGGTCTGTATGTGTTTCCTAAAGCTGTGATTTTATAAATCTGCAATATAGCACGAAGGACAAAACAACCAGTGCTTGAATATTGAACGTAGGGTCAGCTGCAATGTTTCGCAATTTTTAACTGTTTCTGGCATAGATAGAGGTTTTATTAAGTAGTAAATTATGCTTATCACATAAAATACTACTGTCTTCCATAAGGCCTCAATTTCATAAAATAAATAAACTTAACAGTTTTTTGGGTTAAGAGTATATATTTTAATGGCATTTTAGAGTCAGTTTAGCAAATATAAGAATGTTTAGTGTCCAACAGTAACAAGTGATAACAATAAAAATAAACATTGTTTAAAAACATAAAAATGACAATCAATAAAATTGAGTGGCAAAAACTGTTGACCCAAACATCATAATAAATATGATGTTTGGGTCAACAGTTTTTGCCACTCAATTTTATTGATTGACATTTTTATGTTTTTAAACAATGTTGTTTTTATTGTTATCACTTGTTACTGTTGGACCCTAAACATTCTTATATTGGCTAAACTGACTCTAAAATTTCATTAAAATGGGGTTTTTAATGTTTTAAATATCAGCTTTTTAAATGTTTATATGCCTAGATCTGAGGTTCCTGAAGGCTACAGCCCCAGCAGATGTCGATGACGTACGTATTCTATTTAGCTCACTGAATAGAAGACGTCACTCGTCCTGTCACTGATGTGGATGACTTCACCTAAAGATTCTCAGCTTTTTACAACTCTGGGACAAATATTCAAATATGATCGTGTATTTGTAACATAGGTTCAATACTAAATTTAAACAATAACAATCACGCAAGGATCCTTCTCTATTTGGTTGACAAAAATGTTACTAAAATGTTATAGCAAATGTTTTACGAAGTTTTGTAAATGCTATGAAGGGTCGGAATGTTAAGCAAATTTTAACTGCTTCGTCATATCCCAGTAAACAATATAATGGACATTTACTGTATTTAAATTAATTTGTTATTTAAAACGGAATACTAATGGTTTGCTTAGATCAACCTATAAGACCGATTTACCCAGATCTTATTATACCTATATTAATATTCTTGATTCGGTTATAGAAATAAGTATAGTGCAATCCTTAGGGTAAAAGAAATTAGGCCTATATATTCCAATAGTCCAATACTTTTCCAATATTGATAGTCTAATTTAAATATATTTTAAAAACTACTCCTAAATGTAACTATTAGAATTATTAATTTATAAATCCTCGCTTCAAGCATTTAAACTGGCCATGGTAAAAAAATGACATTACAATCAAGAGTTATCATATGTTTTTCGTATCTATACTATGACAAACTTGTATTAAGTTTGAAATTGTTTTATAAAATCAATTAATTTAAAACGTGTAATGGCATGTTAAATGCTTATCAAGAAATTATTGGGTTAAACAGTAAAGAACACTATTTTTAAGGTTTATACTATTGAAGGGAGTAAATAAAAAATAATTAACTCTACTTTTATTAAGAAAAAACTGTTTTATGATTCAAGAGTGTTATTTTACTGCCCTTATATGATTGTCCTATTTATCATGATTTGTATGTAGTTTGTTTGTTGATTTTTAAATCTAAATTGAATGTCTCTAACCAAGCAGAAAGCAAAATAAAACCAAGTCTATAGCGTTGTTTCAATCAATTTTCAATATTAACAAATTAAATTGCGTGACGAAAACACTCGCCTAGACGAAAGGAAGATTTGAGATTATGACTCAGTTGACAGCATGCATATTGCTGTACGACCAGGATAGATATGTCATCTTCAATTTGCCTACTGGGAATGAAGAAATGCAATGCACTCAGAAAATAATATCAAAATCTCTCAAACTGTAATATAGTGTTTTGACTATGCTCCCAAATTTAATTCAGGATATCTAACCAAAGAAGTTATACAAATCGTATAGACGTAGGTATAGAATATACAGTAGACGTAGATAGGTTATAGAATATCAGGTATTGGTTATACAAAAATAATATTTACCATTTGAGCTA
The DNA here is from genome assembly GCF_028750875.1 of Macrosteles quadrilineatus. Taxonomy (NCBI): domain Eukaryota; kingdom Metazoa; phylum Arthropoda; class Insecta; order Hemiptera; family Cicadellidae; genus Macrosteles; species Macrosteles quadrilineatus. The sequence goes on along the minus strand of NW_026542597.1, from coordinate 36,346,885 downwards.
CAAATTTGTTTAATGGATGAATTTGCAATTATAAAATAAATAGAAATATATATAACTTTATCTGCTAGAACTTCATATTATAAGCATGCATTTTACTTTCTTCAATGCTAGCCTATCTAAATACCGTTTATCCTTGTATAGTATTTTGGATGATAAAAATCATACAATAGCTTTATGTCAAACATGTTTTGTACCAACGTATTAGATTGACTACAAGATTAAACTTCACTAACATGATCGATGTACGCAATCCGGTTACGACCAATTGAAAATAGAAAACCTTAAGGGGAAAAGCAGCTTTGTGAAATTGGTGTAAGCGATTCTTGCCGCATGGGTTTGTTCCCATATTTTGATTTTTATTTTACATTTAAGTTATCATTTACAAAACTGCACAGTAAAATGTAAAGGATTCTGTATTCAATTTTAATTAATTATGAGCTCCTCTTGTAAACTGTCTTTTTCAAATATTTTGTTTGTCGCCTCAGATTTTTAGCACAACTTTCACCTAGTTTACCCACTATAAAGTCTCATATATTTAAACATATTAATTTAATCAATTGAACCACGTTCCGAACAATTTCTTTTAACATTAGTTTATTTATAAATACTGTAATATAATTCGTGTAAATTGAGGTTTTCTCTTATTTAGTATTTCCCCTTTTTTATTTTAAGTATTCTAGGAACTATAGAGCAATAAAGCAGTTTAACGACACATCATCAAGCAGTCCTGCTGCTCTGGGGGAGTCTGATAAACCAGGTTGATGGTTGACTTTAATGTTTCTGGGAATTTTGTCTTTCAATTTATCCCTCGATCAGTAATCTTCTCTTAAATAATCTAATACAAAAAATCTAACTGAAACCACGATTGATGGAATCTTTTGACATAATTGATCAGTCTTTTTAAGTATAAAAATAAAGATTATGAATTATGTTACAGGGTGTTGGCATTAGGTTTTAGATACCCAGACATTACATCTGTTAATCGGTATAAACCAGTTGTTACTATTTAGAAAAAAATATAGAAGAATGAATTCACTCATCGAATACACTGTTGAGTTTTTACTGTAAAAATTATTTCTTGACAAACGCTACTGTGGTAAATAGCCTAAACTTCATTCCATAAGTTTTTATACATGGATTGTTGGACGTAACATCAAATATGGCACAGTTCACAATAAAATGTCATATCAGTTTGTTGGGTCAAGAAGTTCGGCAAAAATCGAGAATTGACGACAGTGAAATATCTGGGTTGCAAATTCAACAACATTTAATTTGTTCTAAAATTGGCTACATATTTAATATGCGAATGTAATGTCTACTATTAACAATAGTCAAAGGTGCATGCATGGACTCTAATCAAATTAACTGGAACTAAAACTAACTGTATTGCAATGAAAATTGCAGTTCTTTCAAAGAATTGTCGCGATGGGAGGTAGGAATGATCGTGGCATTTGTAGAAATGCTCAGGTCCAGGATTACTTTAGGTTGTGTTATTAATTGGAAAGAAACAGTATTTCGCATCCAAAGTAGTTTATCATGTGTAGTACGCTTTTGATATTTTTTCCAACATTTTTTCCCCATCTCAATAATCACTGAATGGGTATACAATACTGTTCAAAATAATTATTTAAAAAAATAATTGATTAAATTAGAGATTTTGCTTGGAAAAAACTTTAATTACGCTCTTAATAAACCACACTGCTTTATCATTAGGTGTATTAAGTGTGTAATTTTATGATGAAAAAGGACTAAATTCAAAATATTAAAATAAATAGTTGAAGTTACAATAGTAAATTAACGTCATGTGTATGACTTGGTTTTGACCAAGTCGTAAAGAAAACTTATGAAATCTGCTTCTTAAACTACAATGGCTTTAGAGAAACATTATTACTCCAGGTGAAAGAGATAAAGAACATCTTTTATATCAACTATAATGCAACACCTCTTTAGATAATTCTTATTGTTTGTGGAAACTATAAAATGTTTTACTTTTAACTGTTCGAACTTCTCAAATGACAGAGTAGTTTATATTAGATGTTCTGTATTTTAATAAACTTGTTTTAAACCTAAAGACATTTTGAAGAATCAACAAAAAATTGATAACAAATAAATAAATTATAAATAAATAAATAATAAATTGCTACATTCTGTAGCCTTGAGCATTGGTGAAACCTATAGAAAGAATTATGTTTAAAGTAGACCTGTAGACAAAATACAAGTGATAAGTGTGCAAAGTAGACCTGTAGATAAAATACAATGTGTGATAAGGATAGAAAGTAGACCTGTAGACAAAATGCAATATTGTGTAATAAGGGTGCAAAGTAGACCTGTAGACAAAATACAATGTATAATAAGGGTACAAAGTAAACCTGTAGACAAAATACAATGTGTAATAAGGGTGCAAAGTAGACCTGTAGACAAAATACAATGTGCAATAAGTGTGCAAAGTGTCTGTATTAAACTCACATAGTAACACGATCATTTTGTTGTTTTTAGAACAAAAAGAAAACCAACATAATATTAATACAAACTTGGGGCGGATTGTAAGAAATACAGCCAAGCTCCCATTTGGAAAGGGGTGGTAAATTCATGATTCCATGAATGAGGAAATGTGTCTGTGTGATGTGTTGTTTACGAGTCTTGAAGCAGTTCCAACTGTAAGATTGTTTCTAAAATGATATATTTTTAATATTTCAGTAGAATATTTTGTTCAAGCAGTTTAATCAATCATATCGTTCAAGCAAATATGAAGAGGATATTTAAGTTTATTATTCCTGTGATGTTGTTAACCTCTCACCATTTTACAATTTTACACACAGGTAAAATACAATGTACAGGAGAGTGTTTGTTTGATAACAAATAGTTTAAACTAAGTTAGACTTTATTATGAACTACAAAACATTTATTAGCTAACTCCATAGGAAAATGACAAATATCTTTAGAGCATTTAGTTACGTTCTTATGGTTGTTTTGGGTATGGGATTGAGATGTTTTAGAGATTTTTTTTCCTGACAAAAGAGTTTATTTAACGTAAAATATAAAAATATAAATTCAAAATATTTTATAACACTATAAGTTATAAGCAGTATACAGTTAAACCTATTTTTTATTTTGTTAGGTATATTTCTATCAAAACAGTTAATATTAAATGTATAGAATAAAGAAAGTCAATATATTGTCGGATATTCTGATCACAAAGTACATTGGATTTAAATAGGAAAAATGTAATTCATGCTAGAAATTTTAATGCTTTTATTCAGATTTATTCTTAGAATCAAAAGTATTCTGTCACCTAATTAACTTAGACTGTGAACTTCCAAGTCGACAATCTCTCCTTGATATAAAAACTTTATAACAAAGATGACTCGGAACTTTCATTACAAAAAGGGTGCTAACACTGCAAGATTTCTACTGTGAACATAGTAACTCATTACTGGATCTAACATACTTCGTGTTAAAGAAATATTCTACTGCGACAAAGAATCTAGAGAAGAATTAATGAACTGCCTCTAATAAGAATGATAAACTTGATGACTACTAAGTTTATTTGCTCCTGCATTTTAATTTGTACCCACAGATCAATACTATTAGTAAACTTTACTGTTTTTTATAAACAGATTTTTAATAACATTTCTATTTTAATTCCAGAATACTGTTTTACAAGTAGAAAGTATACAATGTACCGTAGTGTGGTCTTTATTTACTTCAACTTTGTTTATTGTTAACAGTATAATGTAATACCTCTAAAACTCTGTCTAAAGTGTTTTTATAGTGCTTCGTTATCCCACAAAAATGTAACGTGAACCTCGACTGATGATGTTTACTTCAAAGAGTTGAAACATTTCCATTATTCTAACTAAAATTAAGAGAAGCCATCTTAAAACTTGAAACGCCATATATAGTACTCAATAAATTTGTTTAAATTGTTAAACTTTGAAACCAGCGTTTGACATTTTAATAAGCAGGGGTTCTTTGCAGTATGTTTCTTCACTCATTAATGACTGTGTTAAGTAATTAGATTGAATATTAATACTCTGTATCTAAGTTTGATTTGTATCTTTACTGATATTAGTAAAAGAATACTATTCTATTTGACTGGTGGAAGGTTTTTGGGCAACTTTCCCTGTTCATAGCTATAATTTCGATGTAAAAGGTGGATAAACAATTCAATGAAATAAAATTCGATCACCAGTAAAAATCACGACCTATCAATGGACATCCTGAGTTGTTTTTCAACATAAGATGAATAGTAAAGTAAGAATCGTATCATATAAAAAATAAATATAAACCGTAAACTCCAAAGAAGAGTGATAAGAGTTTTAGTTAGTTTCAGAAATGTGTAAAGTACTTTGTTAGTTAAAATAGTTTAGGTACATTTTTTTGTATGATTTTTTTTTAGTAGGTTAGTTTTTAAGTAATATATTTTTGTACACAAATTCCTAACCATACCAATACTTAGTACTTTTTCATTTACACCTTACATTGTTTGAGAAAGGTTCGCCTTGTAGAGCAGACGATGCATCACGGCCTGACATCTCATTCATTACACACTTTACAAGAAGTTACTCACTGAAGATTTTTTCCCTTGGTAAGTAGCTACATAGATTAAACACAATGAATTAATTGTACATACATATCAAAGATTTAGGCCACCTGAGAAAATCTTACGCCTATAACACGAGGAGTATTGATATTTCAAGTTTATTTTTTGTTCTTTCACCGAAGTCAAATCTTTTTTGAACGAATACAAAGATTTCTTAGTGCTTGCTTCGTATGAACCAGTGTGAGTTGAGGTCAGCAACACTACATAATCTTATTTGCAAGCTTCCTCTGTGTATATGTTGTTCCTTAATGTTTTACTTTAAAGCAATCGATAGTCCAATGTGTCAGACATATCGATAGTCAATCTAGTTTAACAATCGCAACAGGCCAAATAAACTATTATCTCGGTGCCAGATTTTTTATGTTGGCTAAGTTGAGAGACGATATAAGGTATTTTAAATGTAAGATTGTATAGAAATTGTTCTACGTATCGGGAATTTATAAGTTTGAGAAACAGCAATGTGTGACAAAGGAGCAGACAAGAAGTTATGCTCCTAGCGAGCAGGAGCTTTACGAGACGTGGCGCTAGTCGCCACAGTCATATAGACTTGGACTTGAGTTTAACACTCGACCAAAATCTTATTTTGAACATTCAATCATTTACTTTTAGCTCGTGTGAGAAAGTCTGTTTATCTGATGTAAGGATAAAATAATGTTTTAATACTTCCAAATCATGTGATACTAACAAACGGTATGCTATACTCGTGGAGATTCAATTATAGACATGGTAATAAATATCAATGTACACCTGTAGAAAAGTTAAAAACTTAAGAAAGACATATACTAATTTCACAAACCTCTCGTAAAAACCACACGGACGCCGGGGACGTGGTAAATTAATAGATTAGCTTACACAATAATTCATGTTTACGTTTACTAAGTTAACGCAGTTATAAGCGTTTTGACAACTGTGTTGGGTTTAGTGTTAGCTATTTTCTATCAAATCCAATTTTTAATATTTGCTGAGCTTATAATTTTTTCGTTTTGTTAAACTATATCTACTTTTATAAAAGTATTGTCAGGACGATATTTTTTTTCAATCGATTACTTAAGATTACGCCTTGGGTAAGAATTGGAATAAGAAACGGGATATTGTTGTAGGCCTCCAGCTTTATAATTTTTCACAAATACCCTAAAACCATACAGAATTTGTTTATTTCCCTACGAAACGTTTTGAAGTAAGGACATTCCATGGTTAGTGTTGGCCTACTTCTATAAAGTTTTCCTTTATGACTGAAAACGTAGGAATGCCTTATTGATCTTCTAGTTCCACCTGCGACCTACAAAAGAGCACGTTTCTCGATTATTAAACCTTTCTTACTCACCAAACTCTTTCTCACTTTAATGACTGAATATTTAGATTTGAATTTAATCTGTGAGTTGTACAAAGAAGGGTTTAATCGTTTACTAACATACAAAAAACAAAACAAAAAACATCAATGATTTATATTTAATAATTAAAAGTTTAGCTTACAATTTAGCTTTGCTCTAAGATTATGGCTAATAACATCTAGCAGGAAACCTGATTGCATCTGGAATTTTAGTGTTTTAATATTCATAGATTCGATCCTGCTTAAAATGTAATGTGAACCTCGACACACCTTGGATTTAAGAGGGCCTTACCTCATTTTTAGAATCATTTTATGTTGTTTTGCAGTAGCACTGACGAACATACTAAAAACAAAGCAAATCACCTTTCATAACGATCATTGAACTGGATAAGTGCGAGAATATTTCTTGCAATTTTGAAATTCCTTACACCACTTAGACTTAGGAATGTTTCCACTTGTTATTGCCCATAAACCTGAATACTGCATATAAAAGTAAAGCGAACTAAAGTGGCGAACACCACACAATATGTCCTACAGCCGGACTTTATGATCCTAACTAAACTGTTTTATGGTAACTACTGCACGTGACATATTTCTACAGATAACAGGGACAGACAACTGGGAATAATTGTGTGAAATTAGTGTATAACCTGGACTGAGAGGTATAGAAATAACCTAAATAAATAAAAAGATATCTCGATGGTACCACGATGGTATTTGTATTTTACTGGCTTTACATAAAAGTAAGGATAGAATTGGGTTAGATTAGGTTAAACAAAAATGGAGACTTTATTTTGTAAACATACTATTGATACAGTTTCGTTGAATAATACTTGTCAAAGAATAAGGCCAGTTATTAAAAAATACAATACAAAGTTATTACTTTTTATCAGTATTACAAAAAAAAATACTAAAAACGATTTTTTAACACATCATCTCAATATTTATATACAGGTGTTCACAAAAGGTCGGGACATAATTTACGTAGTGATTCCTTGGGTTAAAATAAGAAGAGAGCCAAGAATAAAACTTTATCAAAAATTGCTTTGATTTGTTTAGCCATTTACATATTTCCAGATTTTTACAATGTGAATTTTTCATCACAATTTTCCATTTTTAGTGTTTATTTTTATTTTGTTGTTTTTGCAGAATTTGTAAGTTAATTATGGTTTTTAAATTCTAAAAACAAATACTGTATATTCAAAACTGAGGAAATATTTACATATATTAAAAACAAAACTGACTCAATTTTTTATACAAACAATTTATAGTTAAAGAGATAATACAAAAAGTTAAGTGAAGATACATAAAAATACCCCCGCCGCAGCAAACCTGCAGACTAAGCGAATTTCCATTTGACTGATTGGATTTACACTGAAATGTCTATTTAAAAATATAACATTTATTCCCTATTTAAAAAGAATTAGTTTAACAAGTACTTTGGTTTGCTGCATCAGGAAAGGTAAAACTGTTTTTTTGTAAAATGTTAATAGTTAGTATGAAATAAAAACATTTTCCAAATTTGATCAAAATATGTTCATAAACAAGCAAACTACAACAGTTTACTTATTCTCCATAAGAATAACATGGGAATTTTAAATTTACAATTTTTTGGAATTTTCTCCGTAACCATTAGGCACATAATAACGCTTCAATATACTAAATTATTTGTTTTTTTAAGCTCTACAAAATGGTTTGAAAAGAAATTGCTAAATTTTATGTTTTTTGGGTCAAAATGGGAAAAACCTATTTTTACCCCATAAAACCCCCCGTAAACCCCCGTTCCCATGGTCCGATCATGCTGGATCGCGAACTCGTTCGAATAAACGTAGGTTTACACGTTTGTACCAAATTTCATCAAAATCGGATCATTTTTGCTCGAGTTATCGTGCTAACGGACACACACACACACACATATATATATATATATATATATATATATAAATATATAAATATGAATTTGAACGGATGGTGTTTTTGGCCTCTAGGGACCTCAAAACGGAAAAAAATCGGCCCCGTGTCCAGGTCTTACCATGAGTACTACGGTAATAGCTTATTCCCTATATGGGAAATTCGCTAAAAAGTGTTTGCATACTTTTCTAATGAACATTAAATTCAGCATCGAATGACGTTAAAATCATTAAACTAGGTTCAGTCGTTCTGCTACAACAGATCGTCAATTTCATAAATTTTAACCGAAAACTATAGCATACACTGCCATCTGGCGGAACTCGCTGTAATTTTCAGTAATAGGATGACAAGGAGAATGTTAAAATTACTGAACTTTGACGACCTGTTGTATCAGAACGACTAAACTAATTTTAACGTCATTTGACGCGGAATGCAATGTTCATTAGAAAAGTATGTAAACTCTTTTTTTGTGGGATGCATAGTTTTTAAATTATAAGCGAAAAACTAAAAAAATGAGCGATTTCGGCCTATTATTTGGCCGTTCATCCTTCGCCGTTCACAGTTCATCGTTCACCGTTCATCCTTCACCGTTCACAGTTCATCGTTCACCGTTCATCCTTCGCCGTTCACAGTTCATCCTTCACCGTTCAACCTTCGCCGTTCACAGTTCATCATTCACCGTTCATCCTTCGCCGTTAACAGTTCATCGTTCACCGTTCATCCTTCGCCGTTCACAGTTCATCCTTCACCGTTCATCCTTCGCCGTTCGCCGTTCATCCTTTGCCGTTCACAGTTCATCGTTCACCGTTCATCGTTTACCGTTCACAGTTCATCGTTCACCGTTCATCCTTCGCCGTTCACAGTTCATCGTTCACCGTTCATCCTTCGCCGTTCACAGTTCATCGTTTACCGTTCATCCTTCGCCGTTCACAGTTCATCGTTTAACGTTCACAGTTCATCGTTCACCGTTCATCCTTCGCCGTTCACAGTTCATCGTTCACCGTTCATCCTTCGCCGTTCACAGTTCATCGTTCACCGTTCATCCTTCGCCGTTCACAGTTCATCGTTCACCGTTCACAGTTCATCGTTCACCATTCATCCTTCGCCATTCACAGTTCATCGTTCACCGTTCACAGTTCACCGTTCTCAGTAATGGCCGCCATTTTGAAATTTGATGAGCCTGATCAAAGATATTTTCGGAAAATGTTTATAGCTGTAGACTTAAGTCTATACCAAGTTTCATAAAAATATCTCCAAGGGCTTTTGAGTTATAAATTGTAAAAAAAATACAAAATGGCGGATTATGCCTAAACTAATCCGAAATCGAAAAAAAGTTATTCTACATTTTTGACTTAATTATACTGGCCGTTTAAGCCTGAAATTGACATTGTAAATGTGTAAATAACTCCAATGCCGACACTGAAAATCTACTATTTATTTTTATTTTTGCCATATTTATTATGAACAAAAATGAAAGTAATTACTACTATTGTTTTATTAGATGGTATATAGTTACTGTTTCGCAGAAAACCTATGATATATTATTGGATTAAATTTCCATTGATGTCAAAAGCAATATATTATTTTACTAGTATTGAAAAAATGTTAATGTTAAATTTTATGAATATAGCTATTGAGCGTGTATTACGCCATGAGTTATGACTTTAAACGGCGCAAATTATATTTAGTCAGATAAGTACACACCTGGCTTGCAATTAATGGCAAATTATTACCAGCAAAACTACGTACAGAGATCCAACTACATATAGTTGTGAATGGTTCAACCAATTTTTCTTTGCCATGGATTTAATACTGTGGTTTTCCATGGTTTTTGGACCATTTCTGGTAAGATCTTATCTGAATCTACTTGTATTAATTGTCCTTTTCATAATTTCTAATAAGTTTGTAATTAAAAAAAATATTTTCATGTGTTTTTATTGTTTACTAGCAGATTACCCGTCCTTCGTACGAAACGGCACACGGAAGATTTCTCAGGTGCCGTTTGACGTCACCAACTGCTGATGTCACTTTGAGGGAACACCAATACCGCAACGTTACGGTATGAGCCATCGGCCTCGGTGGTGTAGTGGTTAGCGTGTAGGGCTGATAATCCTATTGTACCGGGTTCGAATCCCGCTGGTAGCATTGACTTTTTGACAACATTTTTTTCATATCAGCAAGTTTGGTTAGTTTGGTTAGGTTATGACAGTTAAATTTTATAATTAAAAAATTATAAAATTCAATTTTAGGCATTTATAATTTCATTTTATGAACAAAACTATTTTTTAGATTAGTAAACCTTTATTCGATTTTTCCATTATCGGCACGTTTGGTTAGTTTGGTTAGGTTATGACAGTTTAATTTAATAATAGAAAAATTATAAAATTGTCTGTTTCTTCAGACGCAGCAGTTAGTGACGTCAGCAGTTAGTGACGTCAAACGGTACCTGAGAAATCTTCCGTGTGCCCCACCGGTCCTTCGTACGGGGTTGGTGTATAAGTGTAACCAAACAGTAAAGCACAAATCATAAAAATTAACCCTAAAATGATACATATATTTTGTCGACAGTGATCATATTGTCACACAATATTATCAGAGATCAGTGTCATCGAACATGAACTTGACACAAAAACGAGCTTCAAAATTTACAATGTGATGAGAAGACTACTGGTATTGTTTAGTCTATGGTTAAATTTGTAACACAGCAAAATGATTGTTTTTCATCGATCATATCATATGTTCCTATTATATTATTATGATAAATGTGTGTATCATGTTTTTACACGTCTCGGTTACACAGCTGCTCAGGATTTCCACAAATTGATTGTTTGATAAATGTGACTATATTGTTGCAGATTCATCAGAGCTTAGCATTTGGGTTTGGATCGAGTGTCAATGGCCACGGTAAAACCAATATTCATTAAATCATACTCTGTTATTTAGATAGTCATTTCAAAACTTAGGTAACAACACGTAGAATATACAGACTGTCCCAAAAGTCCCGGACCGGTTTAATATTTTCTAAACGACAGCAGATAAATCAATAAGATTTTGCACATCAACACCACACTTAAAAATCTACTTTTTTAAGGAACTATCAATTTTCTGTCATATCATGGGGACGTCCCACGAGGAGTCAGAAGGAAATCTTAAATAGGAGCATAGGTCAATATGCACATCAGTTTAAAGGGCTTAGCTAGCAGAGTTCAATGCCGGAAACCGCGCCTCGAAAGGATCACCCGTTACAAAATGGTGGCCGTTCAAAGATTTCTTGAACCTGCCATTTTGAATCTTTGAACGACTGCCATTTTTTACTCAGGCGTTCTTTTGAGCTTGAGTTTACGGCATTGTAATCTACTAGTGAAGACCTTTAATTTGATGTGCATATCGACCTATGCTTACGTTAAAAATGTTTTTCCGATTCCTAGGGCTGTGCCCCCAAATGCAAATTAAAAGAATCTTTGAACCACTGTCATTCTTGACTTGGTTGTCCATTTGATTTCAAATTTGCAGCATTATATTCTGCTATTAAAGACCTTTAATTTGATGTACATGTCAACCTATGCTTCTATTTAAGATTTCCTTCTGACTCCTTGCGGGACGTCCCCATGATGTGACAGAAAATTTATATTTCCATAAAAAAGTATATTTTTAGGTGTGATGTTGATGTACCAAATCTTATTGATTTATCTGTTGTCGTTTAGAAAATATTAAACCGGTCCGGGACTTTTGGGACAGTCTGTATAATGTGTGAGTGTGAGTGTGTGTGTGTGTGTGTGTGTGTGTGTGTGTGTGTGAGAGAGAGAGAGAGAGAGAGAGATAGAGTTCAAAGCAACTTAAAAATCCTCAGAACATTTTAAATTTAAACTTCTGCAAATGGCAGAATTGGTCCAATGCATCCAATACTAATTTACCTATCCATGACATCAATATTGTTTAGTCTTCTAGTTCGAGTGTGACATTTAAAGAAGTTGTCATTGACAGAAATTTGAAGTTTTCTGGACACATCGACAAAATTGACAACCGATTTAGTTAGTAATTTCTTTCTTTGTTGTCTCTCCTGATACTTTAATACTTTCCAACGAAATGGAAACCGTACAAAGTAGGTATTTTAAACCAAGTATGAATGGAGATGAGTGTATCAGACAGACGTATCCTTCTTACAGCTTATTATAGGCTTGTTTGTCCTTTTCATGATGTGTGAGTGTATGGGTCAAAGACACCTTTAAAACCTATCCTTTCTTCGAAAATTGTTTCTATAATAATACAATATTTCCTTTCCTACTCACATTGAACGATTCATTGAATGAATCATGACTTTAAAACGCGTACCAAGAGGTGGTCAAAACGACATTTAATATTTTAGACCAATTTTAAAGAATCTAAATTTGTTTTGAAAAAAATTGCAGACTATAAAGTCTATTTAACTATGTGACCCAGGTTTCTCTGGTTTTGCCTTAACAATATCAGAAATAGCACAGTTAAATAATACCATTAGTAACAATTATTAATAAAGCCACATGATTTATTTCAGTTATGTTCTGTCCTAAACAAATTGAACGCTTTGATGGTTTAATGCAACACTACACGGCAATCAAACCAGAGGATAATATGAAAGATCGTTTGATGCAGGACACAATATCATTCGGAGACAAAAATTTGGTTGTTAAATGCATACAAGATAACGACGAAGCTACGGTGTATATATACGCCCCAGAAGGATACTTGGTAGATAGAGTGAAGATGAGATTCAGTAAAAATGTATGCAATAATGTGAAGGATCGTATAAGTCTTCGTCAGAATCCGCTTGAGTTTAAGGATAAAGAAGAGTTATTATTCACTTTGGTGTACACGTTTGGTGAGGGGTGGGATGCCGTGTGCATCTCTAGGTTTTACATGCTCACCACTTTTGAAAATTACTATGCCAAATTGGAGAGACACCGCCCAGAACGGCAGGATTGCGGAGATAAAATTGTGACTGTAAGTTTAAAAGTATAAGTGTAAATATTATTACATAGTATACATGAGGTTAAGTTACCTTGATTCTGTCCAAGTAATCCTTTAAGTCGTCATTAGTTCGACCGGTTTTGATGTCTATGATGGCATCATTGTCAAGCTGGACGTAAAATTGCTCCTAGGAGGTCGTCATGAGTCTTGAAAAACACGTAACACATATAACACGAACACAAACAAAAAACTATAAAACGCATGGCCACACAACTAATTAACAACACGGCGGCGGGCAAGATGCATGGAGTAAAAGAGGTGGGCCAGACAGAGCGCGCCCCTCTCCCCCCCTCGCCCATCGGACCGAGGCAGTGACGTCACTGCAGTCCTCGAGCCGCTACTCACAGCCCGTACACAACACTTTTAGATGTTATTTTGCGTTGTTCACGCCAGTTTGTACTACGTAATTGTTAAAATTGGTTTTGCTTGGTTTTCAATATATTAATATGTTATTCCTTATTATATTACTACTCAAATATTAGAGCAATTGTTGATTAAATTTATGTCCATTTCTGCAATTGTTGTTATGTCTCTAAGGATCTACTCTGATCCGGTAAATAGCAACTAATTTTATGATCTATATATTTTTAGGATAGCCTTCTGAACTACAGTTGTCCATGAATATATTTATTGGTAACTAAATTAGATACCCTTAAGATTTTTCAAATTATTAATTAAATCAAACAAACATTTTTCACTATACAGATATGCCAAATAAAAGTAGCTTTTGGTAATGTACAATCATTATTAGATTAGTTTAATTAGGAATTGAGATTTATATTTAATATTTTTATGAATGGAAAGAAAACGCATTTGAAATAAAAACACTTTATTTACCAAGTGTATCTCTCACTATTGGACATGTAATCAGATATAATATAAACACATTGAGTTATTAGAGTTATTGAAATCTTTTACTTACTCTTAAATTTACTGACGATGACGTTTCTTAGTTGATTGTTTTTGATTTTTTGTTGCCGTTCATTTGTTTTTGCCTGTTTAAAAACTTCAATATCATTAGACTCTAGAGTCTAGACTCTACTATTCTTCTTTGAGCAAATAGCTCAAGACGGTCTAGAGGTAAACAATTTACTTTATGGCGTATGACTTAATGTCTTTACTTTCTTCACAGGGTCATTTATTCATATCAAAGCATTTTAAATATTTAATTTTCAATTTTAAAAATTACAATTCCTTTTCCAAACTCTCAATTTTTATTTAGCCTACATTGCGATGTTTTATTATTACAACACAGCTTGCACAACTTTTTTGTTTCCCCGGTAAAGTTTTCTGAATTTTCGTTTTGTCGAGCATTCCTCCGCATCACTGCGATAATACTGTGTTCAGAAAACACAAGTTTGATTCAGGGCTCACGAATGTTAAAGATTCCCCAAACCCAATAATCATGAAATTAATTTCTTTAAACATCTTCAAAATAAATATAAAAATGTTTGAAATCCAAAAATCGTTTCTTTTGCACCTTTTAATAAAGACAAAATTTTTTTCGAATAAAATATGACTCTTATGTCGGATTGAGTTTTAGTCTTAAAATAGGTAACTATAGCTAGAGGAAAACGCATACCTAGCATTTTTTATCTCAGAAAGTAAAGTAAAGTTTTCAGAAAGTAAACTCGTATAAAAACACCGAACAACGTGCACTTACATAAAAGAGAAAATCCTTTTAACACGAAAATAATAAAGTCTAAAATGAAATATATGTATATACATACGGTATTGATATTTTTTCTTTAAAAGTACCTGTGAAACAAGCTATCCTCGGGGAAAATCATTAGTATTCTCTGAGCGTATTCTTTGGTCAATGCCATTTATCCAAACAGATTTTTGTGGTCTATTTAATTCCTGTAAAATAGTAATGCAGTATCGTAGTTGATTTTGATTGGTAAGCAACATTTATGATTCTCATGTAAAATATTATATAATTGGTTGTCGTTTTTTTGTATCAACAAACCCAAATAAGTTTATCATTAAATAGAAAAAGAAGAAATTAAAAATGAAAAAGAAGGCGTTTAATTTCTAACTAACACCACAAAGCAGTTGAAGTTACTTTTAAACAGGCAACTTTTTTAATTAGTGCTAAAACATATATTTTATTAATTAACCTGAAAAAGGGGAGTTTTATATCTTAATCTAAAATTATTCTAAAGTGTAATTATTATTCCAACTGAATCGGTAGACGCCCGCATTTCATAGCTTTCTATGCAACATACAGGCCTAATTGGTTATTTACTATTGTCAAACTGTTCACAATTCATGGTAGCTAAAAATCATAAAAATCATTAGTTAGTACACAAAGATATTTGTTTCATAACGGGAAATACCTCCTCCAAACCAGCTTAAATCGTGTCTGAAAAAGTAGGTTTGTGCGTTTAGCATGCATCTAGCGGCGAGGCAGCCGCGGCCGGGACTGCAGTGACGTCACCGCGCGCAGTCCGCTCTGTCTGGCCCACCTTTTTGGGCGGCGGGTACAAGGTTGTAAATTAGTTGTGTGGCCATGCATTTTATCGTTTTTTGTTTGTGTACGTGTTATGTGTTACGTATTTTCAAGACTCATGACGACCTCCGACCTCCTAGGAGGAGCGATTTTACGTCTAGCTTGACAATGATGCCATCATAGACATCAAAACCGGTCGCACTAATGACGACTTAAAGGATTACTTGGACAGAATCAAGGTAACTTAACCTCATGTATACAATTAGTGAAGTAATCCGGAAGGCAATACACGATATTATTACAAGTGTTATTCAATGTATATATTTTTGTTTTTTCAGTTTACGTCATATGACCACAGACAACTATGGTACACTATGGACAACTAGGGAACATGCAATTGTACACTTAAGTGGTGTCTAGCACTAGTGCTGGTGTCTAGGGCAAAGTCCAATCCCGTCCCATGCTATCATGTACTACAACACACTTGGTGTAGGATGACCCCGTGCCCTATGAGATAGGAATTTCTGCACAGTGCTCTCCTTTCGGGCTCTTTTACTTGTTTGTCACAAGTATATTTCCAACACAGCATACTAGATCTGAAAGCGCACGGTCGTCCTGTAAGGGTGTTTTCTCTGTCCCGTACTTCTCTGTGATATCACTAAGTAAAGCGAATGTAAAAGGAAATGAGTCAAGAAATTCTATTTTTAACAATATTTATATTTGGTTAAATTCCTCGTACCAAACATTAACATTCAAGTTTTTCATATTTTTCAGGGGGATGCAAATATTAATTGTGCGAGTAAGTATTTACCAAAAACATTATAGCACTTCTAGCCAAACTAGATATAAAATAACTGTAGAAAGCATATAAATGAGTTATTTTGTTATTAAACAGGTTGATTTGTTTAATGCAATCCAAATATTAAGTACTTGTGAAACATTGTATTACGACAAAACCAGATTATGTTGGTATCCCTGTTTTCTTTTTTCTTGGTGCGATCGTAGTCTTGTTAGTGAATAAGGACTAATGCTTAGAAGTTCCTTAGACAGCTGTTAATCAATAGCCCATACAGCCAATGGCAACTGAGGGACCTACAGATTATAGTGGAATCCAAACCATATTTTTCTCTTGTAATTACAACAAATTGGCCTAATTATCATGATAGTACTGCGGATAGTCGTAGTACTCACTACGATAAGAGAAGATTATGTGATGAATGCTTCGAAAGAATTGTATATACTTATCATACTATTTTATAGGAAAAAATGAAAAATGGAATTAAGCTAATTTGTTAATAAGTAAATGTTGACTCCGGTTGTACTTTTAGAGACTTCTTGTCCATGACTTCTGATAGCCAATTGGATATAAGTATGAGGCTATCGAGATTCTTGCCATTCGACTGTTGGGTCTGATCATGATTGGAGTGTCCAATGGAAATCGATCAGAACTCACCACCTTTTATATGTATTTACTGTCTCTTTAGTCAATAGTATGAGCATAAATATATTTCAAGTGTTATTTACTTGTAGTAAATTTAATTACCGTTTGATTCTGATTAAGAATGTATTTATTGTTCCTAATAAATTTAATGTATTTTATAGAAGAAGAAATGCTACCAACGGGAGAGTACGAAATCATGGATTTGGTCACAGATGCTGACCCTGTTGGCGAACCTTCCTTAAAGACTTTAAAAGCTAACTCAAACCTCAAGCTCAAGTGCCAAAAATACTTCAAGAAAGAAAAAACAACAGATGGATCCATCCAATCAACCCCCATTGCAATTGGATATATAACTTATGAGGGCTTAATCTTAGAAAAGTTATTTCTAGACTCTTGTCCAGATGAAGTTGAAGGGATGTACATCAACCGCCTTCCGGAGCCAATACCAAATAAACATTTATTAGATACCTTCCTTATAAGAGATAACGAATTTATACTTGTCTTCAAAACCAAAAAAGGATCATGTTTTAAAATATTCATTGGTTATCGGTTGAGTCCTTGTAAAGACACAGCTTCGATTCTCCGATTCGATCATCACAAAGTCAGTTGTCCACAGGATTGGACCAGTGACGCAGCTTTGGACGTGAATCGATCATGGTTCTAAAACTATGATGACTGATTTGTACATCTGAAATACACGACTCATTGACATTATTGGCTTATTTATGAACCTAGGACCTAGGTCCATATTCCTATATGTCCCTGTTGGATGAGGTCGAACAAATTAGTATCATGGGTCGGCGCAGGGAGGATTGAAAGGAGCTCTATCCCCTCCACACAGCACATCTGGGCTCCTCTGCTCCCATTCCCACCGAAGACAACCCCAACCAACCAGCAACAACCAACAACACCGCAAGTTACCAGTGGCAGTTTCTAGGACCATGTCAAGGGGGGGCTAACAGGGTTGTCCCAAAACAGGAGGGGGGTTTTGGGGGTCCTCCCCCGGAGAATTTGCTATTTTTGAAGCCGTTTGGTGACGTTTTAAAGCCATTTTCAACCTCTATAACTGTATCTAAAACCTTGACGTTGCATTTATATTTTGAAATGTGTGTTATTTTAATTAATATTTCAAGGGTCCAAGGGGGGGCTTTAGCCCCTATAGCCCCCCCCCCTTGGAACCGCCACTGCAAGTTACAACCTTGTTTTAATACAATAAATATCACTATTCTTCAAGGACTAAAACTGTAATATAGACTGTGATAATATATTAGGGATAACAAATTTCTGCGGTCCATATTTTGATAATGTTACTTAAACTAGTTGTTCTGCCGAACGCAGAGAAGATACTCATGTTGTGATTCTCTGAAACAAAATAGGATAATTACATTCACATAGGTAGCTATAGCTATATCGCTATCAGCTATGGTCAGAATTACATACTGTTATTTTTCAAGGTGCTTAACATAAAATTGGTAAGAATCAATACCCCCATAGCAAACCTGCAGAATAAGCGATTTTCCCATTTTCCTGATTGGATTTTCAATTAAATCAATTTTATAACATTATGTTTAAAAAGCTATTTTAGTTTGTTTGCTATAGGGACGAGTGTGTTTTTTAGTAAAATATTTAAAACTTTATAAAATAAATAAATTTTCTAATTTTTATTAAATATATTCTTAAACAAGCGAATACTACACAGCAGTTTACTTTGTCTACATAAGAATCACATATAAGAATTTTAAATTTACAACTTTTTGAATTTTTTCTATAACTGGATCAGAGTTTATTCTCATGGTTTCGCATGGAATGCATCATGAAGGTTTCTGTTTCAGTTTGGGAAAATAACTGTAAATACTTTGTAAATTTAATGAGTGACAATGTGTTTGGTATACATTTTAAGTGTATTCAACGAATCGTACGTTCTACGAGGATTGACGTGATGATGTGACCATCATTTTGAAACCGGTTGTCATCTAACGAAATCAAAGGATATTGAACAGGTAACCGTTTATTTAATAATCTTTTTAACAGTTAAGGAAAATTTGGAAATTTTTAAGTTTTTTTTAGGGTATAAAATTAGAAAAACCAATTTTTCAAATGCTAAAATGTTAGTCTTTCTTTTCTTGGTGTAAGATCCCTTGGAGGATTTCCAAAAAAATTTTTGTCTTGCTGTTCTTGGCGTAAGATCCCTTGGAGTAATTCCAAAGAATTTTTGTCTTCCTGTTCTTGGCGTAAGATCCTCAATTTGATACATTCTGTCCCCTTTCCCACCATTGGCCCTTGAACCCTGGGTTTGGTTTGTTCATGGCCCTGTCATTATACTGGCTTTGGGGATTGTATCTCAGCGCCATCAGGGACGTTGTAATTGCTTCGTTTCATGTTAGTATGTTGAATCCCAGGTTTTATCTATGGTTTCATTAACATTACATACATTAAACCAGTCCAAAACACCTTCGACCTGAGAAGGATACCGTAATCAAATACCCCCGCCGCAGCAAACCTGCCGACTAAGCGAATTTCCATTTGTCTGAATTGATTTTCAGTTAAATATATTTTAATAACATTAGGTTTAACGAGTACCTAGGTTTGCTGCTACAAGGAAACTAATAAAGTGTGTTTTTGAGTAAAATATTGATAGCTTAGTACAAAATAAATAAATTTGCCAAGTTTGATCAAAATATATCCATAAACAAGCAAACTACAACATTTGACAATATTCTCCATAAGAATAACATGGGAATTTTAAATTTACAATTTGTTTAATTTTCTCCGTTACTAATAATTGAACAAAAATACTTTTATATACTAAATTATTTGTTTTTTTAAGCTCTTTAAAAATGTCTAAAGAGAAATCGGGAAATTTTGTGTTTTGAGGGTCAAAAGTGAGAAAAACCAATTTTTACCCCATAAAACCCCCCGTAAAACCCCGTTCCCATGGTCCGATCGTGCTAGTTCGCGAACTCATTCAAGTTTATCCCGCTTTACACCTTTAAACCAAATTTCATCAAAATCGGACAAAAATTACTCAAGTTATCGCGTTCACGGACGTATATATATATATATATATATATACATATATAAAAATTTGAACGAATGGTGTTTTTGGCCTCTGGGGACATCAAAATGAAAAAGTAAATCGGTCCCGGGTCTAGGTCTTACCGTGCCACCTACGGTAATAGCCACTTCCCTATAGGGAAATTCGCTAAACATGTTTTAACAACCCAAATTACCTTAGTTTGAAAGGGCTTTGTTAGGTGGCTTAGGTTAGCCTGAGGTTGATTATATACGTAAATATTCATCCTATTAAAATATTACCAAACGGAGCTTTAAGGCTGCAATAAAAATACCCTTACACTTTGAAGGCCTTTTATTTGTCCATATTTTAAATTTACATATCAAGTCACTTCGATCCTACTTTCGACACTGCTATATTACATTTGCTTTACTGTGCAAACCTAATCTTTGATACAAAATATAATAGTCATTATTATATTCTGCGAATCGAGTCTACTTATATACAATAGTCAACTGTTCTACAGTAAGCTATATATATGTATATATTATAAGACGTTGTCCCCCTTCGATCACTTGGGTCTTGTGAATTCAAATATCAAGAAGCTCAAAAAACCTGACACTACTTTTAATTTTTAATTAAAATGTAAACTATCTAACCAGTGAAAGATGTATTCAAACAATTAATTAATATGTCGCCTTAGTTATGTTTTGTATAAATGAGTGATATTACATTTTTACTAATTTATAATTTATTTTTTGTTGTGTTCAACTCATAAAATTGTTAAAATAATAAACAAAAACAAATAATCCATCTGTTTATTACATCATAGTTCTATGCACTCGAACTGTGTTTACTTTATGTTAAAAATTTGTTTTACAAAAATGTATATTACAAAACAGGAGATGCCTAAAATTTTGTAAGCTTCATATAACTTAACTTTTAAAACTACAGTTTTTTCTCAAAATAACATAAATTACAGTTGCTTATTTCCAAAACCTCCAAACTAATTTTAACTTTTTAATTTTTGAATTCACACGAATCCAGTAAACAAATTATTTACAAAAACACATTACAACAGCTGGTAACAACAAATAAATTTGGTAAACGGAAGGCTTCGTGGAATCATAGATATAACATAGGCCCTTAGTAGATTTGCCATCCTTATGGAACAGCTGAAGCAAATTTTATCGTTAGTTCTGTCCGGTTTTCTGTAGATGTAATGTTTAGTTTTCAATTTGTTTCTATTATTTTAGAGTTAGTTTATCATTAATTGTGTCACTCTGTTTTAACATGTAGCCAGTGGACAAGATGTTGTTTATGATTAGATAGTTTTATTTGGTTAAACGAGGTTTTAAACTACTGAAATGACAAGAAACAAGTGGTAAACAAAACACGACATCTACAGATAAACCGGACAGAACTAACAATACAATTGGCTTCAGCTGTTCCATAAGGATGGGAAATCTACAAAGGGGCTATGTTTTATCTATGGTGGAATGTAAGACTTTATTTTGGTCGCTACACTCAAACCAAACTATGATAAAATTACTTTTTTTATCAAACCTCGTAGTTTTTTAATACTCGGAAATGTCTAAATTTAGGAGACCGTTTGACTAAACTACAAGCTAGATACTTTTGACCAACTAATGAGAATTCGGAAAATTATTTGTTATCGGTAACTATGGTCTTAAAAAGCTGAGTAAATCCAAAATAATATAGTAAAACCGGTTTAGTTTTAAAACAATATAATTATCTGTGTGTCCAAAAAATGTGTTGCGAGGCTAATATCATGGATTATACAGTTTAATAAAAACAGTCTGCACTTAAACCATTTTAAAATCAAAAAATGTTTCTAGCTTGATGTTAATTTAGCAATATAGCCTATTAAAACATTTAATTTTTTTTACAGGTTAAAATTTATAGACAGCTGAGGAAACAATTTCCCTAATGGAAGGAAGCAAAGTTCTACTCTATTAGTATTGCTTTATATAAAATACGCTATTGTGATAACATAGAATATTGCAATACATTTTCTCCCGTCATTTTACGTAGCAAAATATCTATTTATACAATACATGATACAATTATATGTAAATTATTATCATTGGTCCAAATGATTAAAATCTAATTAGGCCATTTCAGTACAGGAATACGATGGCATCAAAAAGATCAAGTTGAAAATAGTTAACAGAGTAAAAGAATGATTTACTTTATTTAAAATCTGGAAAGAGTATTAAATAAGCTTTGGAGTACTCTTATAGTCTAAGTATTAAATAGACGTTGTATATTAATAACCAAAGTTATAAAAACTGTCTGTAAAAAAAATACATCAACTTAAACAGTAATTTATAGTAAAAATGGCACAACTTAGTTTAAAAATAAGTTGAAATTTATATAATACGAGAAGTATAAATTGGTTGGGAACATTGTCACTGTACATGTTAACAAAAAAAGTCACAAAAGAAATGGTAACTGTACAAGAAAGATCATAACTAGTTGTGGCTCAATTATAGGTAATGTTTGGAGATGTGATTAGTAATTAAAGTAAAAGGTGTACAATAAATGTGTATAAAAGTATACATCCGAAAAGTAATATAATTTGTGGTCAAACAAGTGTTTACAGAACAAAAGATTAATGTGATTGCGTTATAAATAACAGAAGAAGTTTTAACACATGGTAACATTAGAAGTAGCAACATATTTATTTATAGAAAATATATTTTAAGCAGACGTATTATAACAAATGGTCAGTTTAGTAGGTAAAGTAGTATGATAGGTAGTTAAAAAAAATGTACAATATGTCCTTTCAACGACTAAGGACATTATTTAACACTCCCTGAATCAATATAATGCATGATATATTTACCAATAGTTGCATTTCAATTTGGGAATTGGTCCAATGTTATTTACAAAGCTATATTGATATATACATTGAGATCTATTAACAATATGTAATTATATGAGTAGAATTCTACGCTTTTTGGGTAAAAACCTTTAAAACGAAAAAAATTAAAACATTACAAATACATAGAATGCGCTACAATTATATCATTTACGGACACTTATAAGTAGTCTAGTCTGGGGTTTCATGGCCTGTTTGTAATAGTTCTACATTATTATCCAAGCTAAGGTCACCCTTAGTAACCGTAATATGTAACAGTAGGAATACTAAAGATTTAAAAGTCTAGACAAATAACACTAAAGAGAAGAAATACTACAAAATATTAAACATCAGTTAGGCACAAAGGTATACGAAAATTAATGGGCAAGAAAATGCTTGAGATACAAGTCCAACGATACTGTAAATATTACAAAATACATTACTACTACTGAACAGGCTTAATTGGACCAAAAAACAATTTTAGTACGTTTTAACATTTTGCAAACACAGTGACATAAAATACGAACATATTTTAGTATTTAAGCCACAGCTAATATAAAAACCAATACCTGTATTTACTATTTACACTAATATAACATTGCTTCTTGTATACATCCCATTATGTCTAAGAGCTTTGGTGAAATCTACCTGGCTTTTTCAGTTCTGAATAGTTTGTCTTTGCAATTCACAAAACTTGTAGAAAACTCTCGTCCAATGATAAGTATATACCGCTTTAAGTCCGAGCACATGAGAACAAGTTGATCTCCAAACGGTTGAAGTAAGTTGGTAAACCTTGGTCCATAGTAAACCAGCTGGATCCAGGAGTTACCAACTGTCCTTGAATCTCAGACGTCACTAAAAAAAAACATAATAACAGTATATATATAACATGGTATATTAAAATTTTATAAAAGAAAGCACCTGCAAACGATATTTTTTTCGTTTGGTACCTTCGTTTTTACGGAAAGTAAATACGTCTTATAACACTTAAAACATATATTTACGCTTATACTGTTACTCACAAGACGGTAAATATACAAAAGATGTATATTATCATACATAATTGCATTGTTTATGTACTTCGTTTTTGTAAAAAATAAGACTTTGTTATTAATACCCCTCCCAACATTTGACACACAAAAAGCCTGGAGTGTAATAAACTAAACACAAAAAGAGCAGACCAAGTACATCTAAATAAATTTGTATTTTTATGATGTTTAATTGATTTAGAAGTAAAATGTGATCGAAATAATGAAATCTTACAAACTAGTTATGGATAATTTGTTAAACGTTTTGTACAAAGTTGTCAATCAAGGAAATAAATATTAAGACTTTTATTTGTTTTACTTACGAGGATTCCAATGAAGGGTCATTTAGAATGATTTCTGCGAGCTGACTTCTAGAGCTCGAGAGTGAACTTGCCCCAGGCGTCTGTGAAAATACAAACCCATAAAACAATTATCTGGAAATTATAACAACCAAACTAACGCGATGCTAAAGATTATTCTGTGCATTTTTTATACAGGGCATTAGTTAATATACATATACTATACATAGCAGGAACGTTCATTTAATAAATTATTAGTTTATTCACGTGGTAATCTTGGATCTGTAATGTATTGTAATGGAAATATTATATATTATACCAAAAATTAAAAATATTTCAAATAAAAATATAGTTTATAGTAACTAAAACTAAACCTGTATAAAGTAACCTACCGTTTCTCTATGAGAACTTGATGGTACAAATGAAACACTACCTTAAAATGCGGTGCACACATCTTCGACAGTATGCCATTAGATCTTTTATTGTTTGTGATATTTATTCAACTCAAATCATGTCTTTTAAATGATTATTAAAACATTATTTTTCACCTTAAGCAATTAAAATACAAATATTGTAGAAAATTATGGCTGTATCATAATTCCTAAGAAAGATGTATTTTCACATTTTACTCTACACCCGAAGCAACCACTTATTAATTTTAGTAAACAATAACATTTTAGTTGTATGTAAAGCCAACACACATAGAGCTTGTTTTGGGTCATACAGATACTTTCTACTCAAATAGAGCCTGATAATAGGTTTTTGCATTTAGTTCTAAAACATTTCAAGTTAAATACTGTCGTTATTATGTTATTTTGAAATCCCATAAAATATTAATACTAAGCTGTTGTTGTTTTACCAGCTGTTCGGACATAGGCGAGGCAGGCGGGGTTGTGCAAGAGCACTGCTCATGGTACATCTCCCTTAGCTCCCTCATGTTGACTGAAACATTAGGAAAACTTATCAGTTCGTACATACAATTATTTTTGTAAATATCAAACTTGTATCTAGCGCAAAATTAAGGTATGATCATGGTTCACAAACTAATAAAAAATACCTTTGATAAACTTTCAAACTGCATGGAAAAATCTGAAACACTGGAACGAGCCAAAATTGAATTTTGCGTTAAATAAACTACTAATCTTGTACAGATAAATAGTTTTTTCTTTCATGGAGTCGTATATTTTAAGTTTAAGGGTTTCATAAGTGCATAGGCTAATGCTCCCACGATGTATTATTCTTATTGGTAAGCCATAGACTGTTTAAAGCAATGTTTTATCCAGTTCGAGTGGAGGGTAATTGTGTGCAAGCTCTTTTTTATAACCAAATTAATATAACAATAAATTCTTAAACTTTCAATTATTCTCCTCGTATATTCTGCGTTTTCAAAGGAATCCACACCAATATTATGCGGCAGTGCATTGAAATATTATTTAAAAAATACCTTTTTGTATCAAATTGTTATTTCCTATTAGCTAAAGAACCCCTCAGATAGTAACCTCCTCTTACCATCACTCTCGGCCACGTTGAGGCCGCTGGCGACGCTCTCGCCAGTGGAAGAGACGCCGGAGGAGCTACGGACACTGTCTGTGGACAGACCCAGCGATGACGTCACCATGGGCCTGTGGAGGTGGGCGGCGTCGTTACTGGCTCCTCCACAGTTCCAGGAGAGCCGCTTGTGAATGCTGGAGTCACGGGTGTCCTGTCTCTGTTGGCGGAAGATAATATTAGAATCTCTCGGAGTAAACTCTAAAAGCCGAAAAGGAACACCAAATTTCATTTACTGGACGAAAGCACTAAAGTCTATTGGAGGTAATTTTCGGGCGGTAACCTCTGAATGGATGGTAAATATACTATCTCATATTTGTTTTGATTTGAAACGTTAAAAATAAATATGTAAAACCTTCTTAGTTGATAGCATTATTTCGTTATTTTACTATGAAAAAAGATTAGTTTAGATTCTTTTTAGTTTCTGAACTCTCTGTTTCCGTAGTCACAGTTGATTTTAAATCAACCGGAGATTGAACAACGTTATATGACATTACCTTGATCTCCTCTATGACACCCGCCGTGTGATATCTCTTATCAGTCCTCGTCAGTCTCTTTATCAGCGCCTGTCTGTGCTGTTGATGTTGACCGCTAGTTCCTTCCCCAACATCGGTCCCACAGTCAACTTCTCCAGCTGAAAAAA
Organism: Macrosteles quadrilineatus; assembly: GCF_028750875.1. Classification (NCBI taxonomy): domain Eukaryota; kingdom Metazoa; phylum Arthropoda; class Insecta; order Hemiptera; family Cicadellidae; genus Macrosteles; species Macrosteles quadrilineatus. The sequence goes on along the minus strand of NW_026542597.1, from coordinate 36,320,726 downwards.
TAATGTTTTAGTTTAAATTACTTAATAATTTAATTGTATGACAAACGCCTGCTCCAACAAATTGGCGCAATCATATGTTCATTGTGGTCAAAACCTGATACCTAAGATTACCCATATTTAAAATCAACAAGACTATTCAAGATGATACAACATTTTTGAAGTAAGAAGGAACATAACATTAACCTAACTATCTTAGTAGACCTGATATGATTAACCAATTAAAGGGGGTTCAAAAATAACTTTGTTCATTTTGCAAATCATATCGCGTGTCTAAATTTTTACTTTCTCCCTTAATTTTTGTACTACTATAGATGATGTGACATAAGCGATTCTATAGCCCACAAAAAGTTTTCTTTTACAATCTTGATTGAAAAGTGTGCACATTCGTCAAAGATGAGAACAGAAAGATTAGACAAAGAAGATTGACAACATCTTCTTCAACTAATCCATTAATATATCCTGTACAAGGCTTACTCTGGTATATTCAATGAATGTTAATATCAAAATCCACCAAGACACATACCTTGTATGACCGGAATATCCAGTTCGCAGCTAGGAGCAGACGGAAGGACGGAGCTGCCTGTGGACGCGATGTGTCTGGTCTTGAGCAGGGGAGGGTTGCGAGATAACGTGAGGGCCGGGGCGCGACGTAGGGGTGGGCTGGGAGGAGGGTAGGAGGTGCCACGTAGCGGGGTGCCACGAGGAGGTACCAACAGGGTGGTACCGGAGGAGGTGGAGGCAGCCACTTGGTTGAGATCCGGCAGAGACTGGCCAAGACAAGAGAAAACTGGCACTTGGATACTGAGTGTATTGGGGCTGGTGCACTTGCGTCTGAAACAAATATAGATTTGTCAATGATTTTTCAACCCCTAAAATAATGAAAACAAAGATTAATTCTATTCAGTTACAAATTGCGTAGGTTAAGTGTAAATTTGAGTGGCAAGTGGTAAACCCCTCCCTCACAACCGTTAGTTTTATTGTTTCATACGTATTATTATTTCAAAAGTTAATTGCTATTGTATAAATTTAATACAACCAGTATTTTGTTGTGTGACTCTTATTATTGACTTTCTTCGAAACATTTCCTACACGCCATTCTTATTGACCCGATCTATACTTTTGAGAAACTTTACAAAACAATTGACGAAACAAAATTGGTTGTTTGCAGTCGCGTAGGCAATCTTCTTAAATCTGGTTGCAAAGATATATATTCTGTACTGGTATATTTATTTTATTGATATTTATATTTAGTTATATGTATATTTTGTTGTATATGAGACGTAGTTAAATATAGTGAGAACATTAGCATCTGTAACAAAATTTTATTTTCGTTCTTAGTTCCACATACTAAAAGAACTCATAAACTTGCATAAGAAAGCTCTAATTTGCAATCTTATATTACTTAGGTCGGCCAACTAAAGACTTTTAAACAAAAGTGGGTTATTAAAATTAATGTTTTACAACCTCCTCCTCGTTTGCCCGTTTTTCATTCAAGGTTGTTTGATCGGTTATACCAAAATAATTGAACTACTACTTCACGTTAAAATGTTTTATATACAGTACAAATACAGTATAATAATTCAGCATTTTTTAAATGTCCGCTACCCAACATGGTCTCAAATTCTTATAGATAATTTCGTATCGTAATTATTAATTAAAGGTTAAACAAGAAGTTAATAACCCATCAACCGGAGGAAAATTCAATCAAATGCATGTATAATATTTTGCCGAGTATTTGGTTAACATTGCTATTTCCCATTCACACAGACGAAAAACAGATATGGATTATTCGCTCCGCGTTTTGAGTGGATTTAACAATTCAGTGTAAATATAAATAATAATATTTTTATGTTGGTATTTATTTTTCGGTAAATGTTGTTTACCATTTAATCTATACATTGAGTAAACATACGCAGTCATCGTGACTATGATGGGTTTATTTCAAAGTCTCTTTGTGTGTTCTTAATTAAAAAAAAATAACTTTGTTCAACTTCAGTAAAAAAGTAAAAGTTTTTTACAAAAGCTTTAATATTTTTTGCAATATATTTACAGGTTTGAATCTTACTAAGATCTAATAAGGACCTTGGTTTGTTTTATACTTTAATAGCACCCCACTTAAAACAGTTTTAACATCCAGATAAACAAAGTAAAAATGATCGAAAAAAGCCAAACATTTATGAACTACCCAATGCAATCCCACGCTAGCAGCGCCAAAATATCGACAGCAATTTAGCATCACAATGGCGCCACGGTGGTCCCCAATGGCTAGATTCAATTATGCGGTAAGTTGAGACCCACTCGACAGTTAACAAGCCTTAACTCTAAACGTAACTCTGTTACCAAGATCCTGGTTACTCTAATGATTAGTTGTTGTTATATTATACAGGAAATTTCGACGAGATCATCTTGCAGACTATGCATAAAAGCAGGTAGATTTTAACGAGATCCAGGTTACACAGAGTTTGTACAGTATGTGTAGGCTATTGCCATTGACAATTGTATACTGAATAATCCCGTCCATATAAAACAGCTGTCTCCAATTCTTTATTAAAAAAAGAACATAGTTGCTGTGAGCCAATCATAATACGGGGAATCCCTAAAATATTGTACCAACGTACCTGTCTCCCCTAGGACTGCTGGAGTGATACCCCCTCTCCGTGATAACAGGAACTCCTTCGTCTGAACTCTGACTTGAGCCTCTGACTTCGTTCTCAACACTCACTCCTCTCGACTGACTCACACTTCCAGCGCTTATAGACGAGTTCTCCATCTCCACCGAGCCACTGGACAACATACTGAATATTGTTTACACTTGTTTGTAGGCTGCTGTTAAACAAGTTTTCAGTATTAAGTATTAGAACAACATTTTGTGTAACAAAAATTGTGAGAAGTATTGCGTGTTTTAATGTTATAAACTTTTCTAGTACACCTCCTCCTAGACTCCAGGAAGAGTAATATCATAGACTTAACAAGTAGACTTCTGTTCCTACTGAAAAACCTGATGCTTGTTTTCATGTCTTATATATGTTAGTGACACTGATCGCTCGTGTCGACAAAAATTTATTTCTATTATTTTAAGGTTAATTTTATGATTTGTGATTTACTGTAAGGTTTTATAACTAGGGCAAGTAATAGGATAGACAGTTTTATTTGGCTGAAAGAGGTTTTTAATAACTGAAATAACAATAAACAAACTGTAAACAAAAACACAACCGGAGTGGCACCGATGGAACTAACAATTGTCTTCAGGTGATCCATAACGATGACACATCTGCTAAAGGAGTATGTTTAATGGTAAAATCTCACCTGTGTGAGTGGTTAAGACTGCTACACCTGGTGGAACCCTTAGGACTCCTGAGAGGGAACAGCCCTAGGGAAGCCACCGAGTGACTGTCGACGTCCTTCTCCCCAACATCTTCCTGCCAGGAGCCTTCCTCCTCGTAGAAGCTGCTGGGTTGTCGACTCAGCGCCAGAATGGAATGAGTCGCTGTCGTCGCCTGCTTGGCTCGTGCGTAAAGATCCTGGGCCTTCTTTATTTGAGTCGACCAGTTCTGTGAAATTTGGGTTAATAATTGTGATCAGTAATGGATTCAATATTTGCAAGTTCTATATGGAGGAGTCTGCCCCCGTACCGCGACCGGTTAAATTACTACTTTAAATGTTAAATGTGTTTCGTGCGATATATATGTTTGTGAATTTATTTTAATGTTTCTTGACGACTCTATCATAGACGAAACATTCTTGTTAGGAAATCACCAGACGATGCCTGAGTAGGCGAAACATGTCGTGAGTCACTACAACATTTGAACTGTCGACGTAAAGGTATGTACCTAATATTTGTCTGTGTTAAATCCTAAATAGCCAATAACATGAGAACACGCAGTTACTTGTTGTTACCATAAAAAGTATTCATTTGGTAAAAGTTACATAAATATTTAACTTGATCCTTACCAAGTATTTTAGTGGCTATACGATGAAGAGTTTTAAATACTTTCAACACGGTTTTTAAATAAACATGTATTTTATGCCAAATAAGACGTAATTATAATATGATGTTTTGTTGATACATCAAACACAACAAGTTATGTTTGGATATGTAATGACTATTTTTAAGTTTTCTATGGTAATAAATATCTTTCCAAACTATGTCTTCACCATAATCTGCCTACGGCAATATAGTACAACACATTGCTTTAAGATCGGAATTATCTTACATAAATCAAAAGAAAGTACCATACTACCTTGAGCATCTTCGGGTCCGGCGAAGTCAGCAGGAACGCCCCGCAAGGCACCCTGTACTCTGATAGGTATACGACAGCCAACGTGGCGGAGTCCCTGGGTAGTTCCTGGACCACCAACCTCTCCACCAGGTAAGGCTGCCTCAGGACGCGGAACCTACCCTCTGACCTCCGGGTGGTCGCCTTGCACACGAGCAGCAGGTCCGTGAACAAGAAGCAGTGCACGTCCATCTGTGTGCAAACCGAGAGACAAAAACCTGCTCTATATGGGAAATACAGTGTGGAAAGGGTGCATTCTCATGATTAGTTATAAATGGAGAAGTGCACAGTATCAGTTAATGCAAGAAGGGTAGTGGTACTAACGCCTGGGTGATGTTCTTGAATTGTGTTCTATATTCGTTATATTTCCGATTTGTTTTTAGTTGTGACTTTTCTCATCGCCTATGTTGAACATAAATATTCTTCCTTACTTTTGAGGATAAAAAGGACTCACAGCTTAAGAGCAGTTAAAATGTAAAAAAATATTACAGAAATTGGAAATATATGTGGTACTATGGTATATTTCTCTTGCAATTAGTTGACGCGGATACTGTTCAACACAAAAGAGATTCGTAAGATTTCATTAAGTCTCGTAGTATGAATTTTAATCTTCCATCAATTCTATAATTTACAAACGTAACATAAAACCACTCGAGCTAACGAAATTCAAGTTCTACAAGAATGGTTACTAGTTAACCTAAAAATACTTAGCTAATAAGTGAAAACGCCTGTCCATATTCTATGTTTATTTATCGGGTATTTTATTCGACGCTTTGGATCTATTTTGTACACGGTAAAATCTAAACTGTATCTAACTAAAATATATCTTAAGTTTGAGATTAAATGATGAAATATCTCTCGTATTACTTATTAGTGCGGCATTTTATAACAATTATGAAAAACAATACCTAAGAGTGTCAACACACTTAATGAGGATATTTTCTTTTAAACTTGACAATAAAAACAATAAAAGGGGTGTATTGGTAGGTAATAAAAAATATTTTTTATATATCACTTGAAACATTAATAACTGGGATATTCAGTTGTATGTTAAACGCTTTTGCTTAATGTAGTTGAAGGGGAATTAAGTTTTACGTTCCAAATGTTACATTGAAAAGGTGATTTTTTCTTTTATTTTTTAACCTAAGGAAGAGTATGGGCAGCTATAACTGATGAGCAGAAAGGTTTAGTTTTGAGATTTGAACTGGATCATGGTACATCAAATAAACTATAATTACCTTGGACGTCTGGTTATCTTTTATCTTGAGGTCACCTTCCAGCAGCAGTTGTCTTCTTTGAGAGTTACAACATCCAGGCATAGGGCAGGTGAGGTCAAGGTCGTTGTAGCTGCGAACCAACCTCTCCAGGTCCTCGTCCTTGGACTCCTGCGGGATACAGGACATCAGGACATACGTTTGGCTAATTCATTGTCAAAAAGCACAAAAGGAAAGGGCGCTTGTAATTTATACAACTAGAAAGTTTATGTAAAGCACCGAAAAGAGTTGTGAGGGTATAACCAACAATAAATGCTGGGCATGCTCTTTGATAGTATCAAATCGCTTATGAAAATAATGATAGAAAATAATAATATAATAGACATAAACTTGGAGCTTCTGTTTTATATAACACAGGCTTTGATGAGAATCTAGAGGGAATCAGGAGAGTATAATCAAGGAGACAATAAGATTACAAGAATGTAATAGACAAGAAATTTTGGGAAAATGTTTTAATAAGCAAGCAACAAATTAATATCACGAAATGATGAGGATATCATAAGAATCTTTGAGATGCACTTTATTTAAACAACTATTTGACGCTACAATTAATTGTATATTTGAACAGTTCCAATTCATTTCTTAACAGTTGGGAACAGTTGTTCTCCAGTATAATCAATGGATTTACAATTTATGTTAACCCCAGTATCTTACAAGAAGCATTAGAAAAATTACATTTGATTAAAATGTTTTTTCAAATTATTGTTAAAGCGGCCGTTTTTGCTACGGTATGGCAACACTAACGTAAACATGAAAAACTAAATAATATAGTTTATTTGACTCTAGGGATATTAGGTTAAGCCTTAAACTATTTACGGAACTAGTCATTGCATCTATATGTCAAAGCTGTCCCCGGTAAAAAAAATGGACGTACTTAAAAAGATCCACTGACAGCTTGAGCTGGTCCATATAAATACAAGTCTTCAGTTTACAAAAAAACAAAGGTTTTACTTACAACAACATCGTAAGCTTCGATCCTGGATATAACTGCTCGAAGCTTCTCTAGATCCTGTTTCTGCCGAAGGGTTGTATTTACACTATTTACAAACTGATCCACCCCTCTTATCTGCAAAGTAAGTTGTAAAAATTAAGCACAAAACACAAAGTAATCATAAGGGCATTTAAGTACAGTAAATTTTAAAATAATGACTAAACTAAAGTAAATATCTAACATAAAACCTTAAATCGTGTTCCATTAGAATTGTTAAATTCAAATGAATATTTTGTAATTTAAGGATAAATGAAATTAATTCATAAATTCATTTATACATATATTTGTATTTCAAGCATTTTTGCCCAGGAAAGAATTCTACTTAGGTGATTTGGCGAGGCTGTCTAATTTAAATACCATAAACATCTTTACATGGATTTTTTTGTACTGCAGTTGGTAAATTTTACAAGAATAATTAATCATACTATGTTCTTGTATAGTTAACTTTTCCTTTTTAAGTTAATTGTTAATTTTTATTGGTTTCTAAACAAAAGTAGGAATAGACGTCCTAAAATCAAATACAATACCGTTACTCTAATTTTAGCATATTATCATTCGATTTTAGAAAATAATTTTAAAAGGAAAATATAAAACATAATAGATTGCATAGCATAACTATAAGGTTTATATTTTAGCTTTATGCAAAATTAATATTATTAAACTAAAAAATAACTTTAAGCTTATGTGAAAACCTCATTAAACTGTAAACTACATCAATAAAAGATACTCTTTCAAAAGATATTTCTTGGAAATAATAAAAGAGAGAAACTAGAGTTACCAGTCTGAACAATTGCCATTTGTGACACTTTTTTTATAAAACAGGAAAACTCGAGATAAATTGGATGTTTCCCCAGACTGCAGCACAACGATATAAGCTGTCAGGGGAGACAGAAGTATTATCTTGTCTAAGAAAAAGTGTTGGTTTTCATGAAGTATTTATTAATTAACCATATATAGGGGTGCTACTTGTTCTAACTTAACATTATTATCCCTCATAAATACGTAAAAAAATGTCCTAGAGATATATACAACATAAAGATATATGTCTCATATTATTACGGAAAACTTTTTAATTTGTCAAACTAGGAGTAAGTAAATTATTTTAGATGTACCTATGAACTAGTTTTATTAAGTTTGATACTCTAAAAAAAACATTTTTTAAACCTGAAAATTGAACCAAATTAAGCACACGGACATGTATAGCGCAGTCAATTTGGATAATAATTCGCAAAACATGAAGGATGTTATTGGCGTAAGTTCTATTTCACATTCACCAATAAATAAGCAAAAACTGTTCATTTATAGGATGTAGGGTTTTAATAGTAAAATTTCCCTATTTGTGATTATTGGCAATTTTAGTTCCAACCAACCTAGGGCTTTGCTTAAAAACACACAGACACCAGTAGTTGTATGGTGTCTATCAATAAAGAAATTGCAGTAATTAAACACTCAAAAATACCTAAATAGTTAAAAACACAACACACAATTTCAATGATGCAGCATATGAAGGTAACTCAACTCCGATACATTTTAATTGGTCAAACAAGGACACTTCATTTGCACCTTTACAATGCATATTTCGAGATGTGTGTGTGTGTGTAGTCGGTCTAGTGATTATAACGGAGAACTAACCAGGTGCCCTGGTTCAAATCCCGTCAAACACCAATAGAATTTAGCTATGTGATAATATCTTTCCTAGGCATAAAGTAGGTTTAGCTGTATATAATAGTATCAGAAGAACCTTTTTCTGTATTAGATATCATCCTCCGCTAAAAGCTAAAGTAATACAAAGTAATTACCATCTGGTCAAGGGAGAGTCTAAGGTCCTCAGCCTCCGTGTGTTTCTGGATAGCCTTCAACAGTAGTGAGTACTTGGTAATCCTCTGCATAGGCTTGACTAGGATGTCCATCAGTCGTAGTCTATTGCAGTCCTTCTGAGTCTCACACCACTGCAGGTACAAGGACAATACAATAGTCAATATTCAAATGTATAAGTAGTGAATATTTGAGCGTCCTGGTGCAATAGGCACTACTAACAGGGCTAAGATTGGGATAGGCAGGAGCCTAACCCAGCTCCTTTTCCCCCAAATCCCCCACCAAGTAGGGATAGTTGTTGTAACCATTAGTTTACTTGTACTTTTCACAAGTATGAATATAAAAACAAATTGCTTAAAGCTGATACAAACAATAATTATTACTAATAACTAGAATCTACTACAAGTCTATATACTTTCTAGAACCTATATTATTCATAATATAGGTTCTTAAGTTGATTATACAATAACATGTAAAATATGAATTATTTATTGACATATTTAAATTTATATGAAGTTTATGCATTTTCCATAATCAATATTATACTACCAATAAAGATTAAACATTAATAAACTTAGTACCCAAGTAAAATTATTTATTAAAATATTTACTGACTATAGTTTCGGCTCTAAGGCCATTTTCAAAGTAAACAAAATTCAAAATAAGATATGTAAATAAATAAATAACATATGATTTTATAAAACTTTTCTAACTTGTAACATAATTTTGTCTTCATTGATTAATTTATATACTATATGATGTGTTGTACTTATTTTCATTAATATTTTCTCAATTTTGCTATTGTTTCATAAATTGGATTATTCAATTTTGGAATCATTGTATTTAAAATATTTGATTTGTTATTTTTGTAGTTCATATGTTATTTATTTATTTACATATCTTATTTTGAATTTTGTTTACTTTGAAAATGGCCTTAGAGCCGAAACTATAGTCAGTAAATATTTTAATAAATAATTTTACTTGGGTACTAAGTTTATTAATGTTTAATCTTTATTTATATATAGTAGCCCTATTTTTCTATTTTTTTATACTACCAATATATAATAAATCTATTTACCATTTACCAACTAAACTAGTTGATTGCGTAACATTACACTACTAAACAAAACTAAATTTAGGGCGTTTAATAACTTACCAATGTGTCTAGTTATCAGAATGAAACAGTTGTTTCAAAAGAGGTAATATAAATTTGTTCACGTTTCAGTCAAATCAATTATTATGCAATACACCTTTTTGGCCATTGAAACTTATATGCAGGGAGCTGGGGATCTAGAACGGATTTATAAAATTTAAGTAGTGCAAACTTTTCTACTTGCGGAATATAGTTTAGAAAATCTATTTGTTTTGTGGTTATTATTGCTCATCGCATTAGAAAATTGAAAATTTGTTTAAAATTGCACCAAATATGGTTTGCAAACTCGAGGTAGAAACGTAGATTTTCAGAAGACCCACCATTTTGAAACATAAGAGAACACATATTTCCTGTGAAAATGGAATATTTAATGTCACCTGTGAGTCACAGACACACAAACATATGAACATTCAATATTCACCCGTTTTGCTTGCCCTAATATAAAAAGGAATACACAAGCATAAGACAACTAACAACTCCGAGCAGTGCACATGCAAAAGTCTAATCGTATTTGTACAGAGGGTAATAAACAGTGAAATATCACATGTAGAAAGCGTACCATTTGAACCAAAGAGACGCAGTAAACTGTACGTTATTCACGGGTTGTGTTTAATTAAATGGTCAGTTAAAAGGCAGGAAGCACTAACTTGTAAATTTATTATCTTTCAACCTCAGCGTTTGTAAGCTAAAGGTAAACTTATACTTCCTGCTTACGTAAGTATTAACGCATTTAGCTTTTGAAAAGATTAGTATACAAACAATTTTAATTAAATTTGCTGTGACTTATTATAAAAATATTGCATCGACGAAAACATATTTTTTATGATGTAAGTATTTTTTTTTACATAATTACATATACTGAGAAAAGAATCAATTTAGTTGGTAAAATTAAAACATTATTTACAGTAATTCATGACAATTTTAATCTTAAATCTCACTCACTTTGAGAGTTATTATAACAAAATAACAATCTGTACAACTAGTTTGCAAAGTTGCACTTTTACAAATGAGAGAAGTTGTTGACACTCGAGTAAGTGCCAACATTTTATAAAATTAATAGAAAGACACTTTGGACCCGAGTAGCACATTATCTTTTGTATACAGCTATTGGCATGTGAAATAATATTCAAATAATATTCATGTCCTCAACAAATGTATAGCTTTGAGGTAAAGATTTATTTGACTGAACTGCATTATTGTGGCAACAGGATAAAAAATAACAAAGCTAACCTCAAATTCGGTGGACGAAGAAAACTCCATTTGCTTTCTTCCATTTACATCTTTGATAATTAATTTTATTATCATAACTTTGATAATTTTCTCTGTATAGTACGTTTATAGCATTTTACACGTAAGGAGTAGTTTAATGTGTACAGCCAATTTTCTTGTTTAATATCGTTAAATAACTGAAATGCATTTAAAAAAAAATTTGTTAGTTTTGTCCAGTTGTCATGCGGAGTGAGTAAAATTAATGAAAAGTAAAATTTTAACTATAAGTATTGTAAAAATGAAGAGGAAAGTTTATACAGGGTGAGTTTTAAATGAGTTCCCCCCCTACTTTTTTCTACATTTCTTAAGATATCAATTCCGGACCACGTCAGATCATTAAAGAGTAGTAAGTACTTCATTTTGACTGGGTATAAATTTTTGACCGCCATCTTGGATCCGCCATATTGGATACAAAGTTTTTTTTTTAAATGTAAAGGTAAGGTTGTGACCCATTGTTTTGAACTACATTTTTATGCTGAATACGATGCTGCAATTCGTTTTTTAAAATCTTGATCCATATTAAAGTTATGAGAACTTTTTATAACATTATTTTTAGCCCATTTTAACATTGTGCATTTAGAAACTAAGAACATAATCGCAAAATAGTGCTAGAAAAAGATTTATGTATATTATGTGGTGTATAATTATATTTATCTAGCACTATTTTGCGATTATGTTCTTAGTTTTTAAATGCACAATGTTAAAATGGGCTAAAAATAATGTTATAAAAAGTTCTCATAACTTAGGAATGGATCAAGATTTTTAAAAACGAATTGCAGCATCGTATTCAGCATAAAAGTCTAGTTTAAAACGATGGGTCACAACCCTACCTTTACATTTGAAAAAAAAACTTTGTATCCAATATGGCGGATCCAAGATGGCGGCCAAAAATTTATACCCAGTCAAAATGAAGTACTTACTACTCTACAATGGTCTGACGTAGTCCGGAGTTGATATCTTAAGAAATGTAGAAAAAAGTAGGGGGGGAACTCATTTAAAACACACCCTGTACATTGCAGTTTTCACTGTACAAAACAAAATTGTCAGATAAGAGAGCAAAGCAAAATGTTGAAAAATCAGCTGTTTTGCATACTAATTCTTGTTATCAAAATTCCACTCTTAAACTGTTCACAAAATTACAATCGTGGAGTACTTTTTGTTCTTAGGCATGCAAACGAAAGATAAAGGTATTCATTCTTAAGATATTCCTGCAAAAAAAAACATCTAGTAACATATCAACATCCAAGACTGACAACAATAAAACAATAAAGGTAATTTTAATTTTAATTTCTAAAATCGAAGAATATCTTGTACTGCAGTAGGAATAATCTGGTTGTATTAACTTTTGTTTGAAAGCCCGTGTGCAATACAAACGTATATAATCTATATATAAAGCCAAAAGTACCCATGCACTTTTGAGAAAACTACAAGTCACACCCCCATAAACCATATACTTAAAATGTTCGTCATGACGAGAAACCTTGCGCAAAATTATCCATTATTTCATAAATTGTCCTATAAGGTCGTAATTGCTTTCCAAAGGGAACGTTCTATTTACCTGATGTTAAAAATACCTCAGCTGTTATTATTTGTTTGTATTACCATTACTGTATTCTGTTTTGTTTATTTCATCTTAACTTAACCAATCAATAGTTTTATTAATACTAATGTAGTAAAACGGGTTGGAGCCCGTGGGTAACAGCTAGTTACAATAAAATCAAAATACCACATCGTACTCACCACAAGGTAAGCCGTGAACAGTTCACTATCACTGTGCTTTTCTCTACAGTATTGCTGGCATTGCGACTGCTCGGCGCAGTACTTGGTATAGGGTCTAAATATTTCTTCAAACTGAAACATTTACAATTTGGTTAAACACTTAAAATATTGATAAGACGTGCAATATTGATACTAGAGGCCACGAGAATCTGCAGTTGGCGACAGCCAATACCAAGCCTTGACTAGCGCGACGTTGCGACATCGCCCGTTTACTACTTTTCGACACTAATTAAAATGTACTAAAAGTTTTTTTCGAATCAGCTGGTATTATTATATTTGGCAACACCACACTATCCTCATTGGCTCCTTTGAAGTCACGTGGTAAATAGGCTCCTCCCTCAACTGCAGACTCTCGTGAGCCGTACTATAAGTGGATCATTTCTGCATTCATTTAACTTTTATAGTTTCAGAAAACATGTTTTTCTACATTATTATGTCTAACATCATACCGTTTGGAATTCCTTAGAAAATAAATTGCAGTGAGGCAACATTATTTCTTATTCATATTATATAATGTTTTGAATGTAGCAGACATAACCAAAATATAGAATGGATATCATAACTTTTTATGGTTAGGCTACAAAATAATATCAAATGGTTGGCCGTATTCATGCAAAGAACTACATTGTATTATTCGTGTTATTTGGTTGCTCACAGTCTCAATTCAATCGGTGTATGTAATGTTATTTGCCTTAGTAAAACCACGTGCTTAAATTAATATTAGGACCAACGTAAAGAATGATGCGGCTTCTAATTCTAAATTGCGTTATTTAATAGGCAACTATCAGAGCTTAACATTACATACTGTATTGTACATAGTGTACGTTTCTTTTTGTAAAGTTAAATGTTGTTTAGTTCAGGAAAGATACTATTGGTTTAATTTCCAAAAAATCAAAACTAAAAAAATATATTTAGTATTGAGGTAAGTATAATCACTGAATATTAATAAGTATTCATTTTTAGGTAAGGTGAGATACTTTGCCTTCTCCCTTTTGCTTCTTTTTAAAATGTCAATCCTCTCAACTAAAAAAATACATTTTCTTCATCTTCCTTTTTAAAATGGTGGTTTTAACATAGCATGAACCGGTATAACGTGTCTAAAAAGATTAACCGTCGTTTTAAGGTGTTTTTAATTTATCTTAAAGCTTTAATGAGATTATTTTATCTTATAATGTTAACATTACATTTATATACGTGCAACCTTGTCTTATACATACAACCATATTATACTTTGTGTGCCCACAACTGAATTGCTTTTTGTTGTGAGGTTTGAGAGCGTTTCAACAATAAGAGGTGGTACGTTTCTGCAATTCGTTGGAGCATACTAAGTGGAAGGTGTAATGTAGGCTTATGAAAGGCTGGTATATTACTGCCTCGCGGTTGCAGGCGGTTCTCAAGCCATTTTAATGCTATTACACCTCCCTGATATCCCACTGCGGCATTATTACTGCAATATTGACGCACTTAGTTCAAGCAAGTTTTTCCTAGTTAAACGTAGACTTTTATAATAGTTTATATACAATATTATTCCAGAATGTGTTTTTAATATGTATAAGTTTCCATTTAAAAAAATATCTTTGATTTCGTTAACAATAATTAACTATTTCCCCAAACTCACCTTTTATAGTCACACTATATTTTAATTGCTAAATAAACCTGTTGAAAAAGTAAAATGTTTGTGGTTGTCCGTCACTACTATGGAATCCATGAGCCACATGGACTAGCGAATGGCAGATAAATAAACACCGTCAACATGGACCGAATTTCCAAGGTGCTATGACGTCAAGATGGTGTTCCCCTTCCACTCTACACTCGTGCCGGCCAGTCAGTGACGTCATTATTCAGATAAGGTTGACGCCAGGTGACCTTGACGCCGAAGCACTTAGTCACTCACTACCCATCGGTCACACAAACCAGATATAAAGTCTCAATTTGCCTCGCCACAACCACATTCTGTAAATCTACTTCGGCCACGTTAATCTTATATTTGGATTAAATAGAACTTACATGGAGGAACCCTTTGAGCATCAACTGTGCGTTGAGCACTTGTCTCGACTCCCGACTGGCACTCAACATCGGCAGCAAATGGTTGCTCCAGAAGTTGCGGTTTGAGTTGTAGATCTCAGTTATGTTGCTGAAGAGTCTAGTCTTGTCTACGTCTGACAGAATGTTGGCTGCTTGAAGATTCGTTAGGCAAGACAAAAACAGCTGCAACAAGATATGAATGTTGGCTATGAGCAGGTAAATGTTGACTTGAATCGACTCAAAACGTTGTGCTGAGTTAAACATCGTAAGGAAGTATAGTAGTGTCTACGTTTGAAAGTATATGTTGGCTGCGTAATGATTTATGAGGCTTGGACAGCTGAAATAAGCTTTTAGAAAACTGTAGCAGTAAGTAGATGATAGAATGAAAGTATATTCTTAGAATGATCCATTATGAGTTATATTATGACACTGATTCAAAGACTTATTAAGTGAAAATGGTTAAACTCTAGTTTGTTATAGAAACATAACCTCTTGATGATAAAAAAATAACAAACTAGTTTTTGTTTTTGGTAAAAAAAAGTTAGGTCCAAAAATATCGTTTGAACATGATGAACCATTTATATGGTCTGTTTGATCCTCTATCGAGCTGGAAAATATTAGTGGTGTAGAGTTGATCTAATTTCAGCTTGTATCGGTTTTCATTCAGACATTTATATAACTACCTCATACTGATGAAACAACTTTGTTGAATTGTATCCGTATAAGTAGTATAAAACACGGGGGTAATCCCGTGACGTCATAATTAGGTAATTGGTAAGTATTTTGTGATTGTGGAGCAGCGTGAATTATGGAGCGACTCTGGCGATGTATGTTGTGGATTGGTTGGTATTGTTATTAGGTCAAGGTTGTCTGAATGTGTTTTTTTTTTATGTTCAGCTTTAATGTTTCAAATATACCATGTACTGGATTGTAAAAATATGTATTGTTCCATTTAACTATCCATCAACTAGCTGTCTCATATAATCTTCGAACTCTGGGCGGAGAAAGTACGAGGTACTAGATACTTGTGAGTTCTGTATCGGTGACATAGTTACGTCTACTGCGTTTTGTTCTTGAGTGTTTTGTTCTTGAGTGTTTTGTTCTTGAATATTATTATTTGAGATATTCGATGTTGAAGATATTTTGGGGTCTTGAATAGGAGCTGAATTTCTTGCAGACATGTTTTCCTGACGGTAGCTAAGAGTCAAATGATCTGTAGTTTACTCTGTTAACACTTATATAGTGTTTACAGAAATTCTAAATGTTTGCACAGAGACGTTTCAATCTTCCGAGAGATGATTCTCACGGAACGACAACAGATGTGAGTGTTCGCATGTGTGCGCCTATAAATAACTAGGCCTACTCGTTCTCGCGGGGGACCGACATGTGATTAACTGTTATTGCTTTACTTTTTCTAGCGTCACTGATTACGCTTAGCGGTGTTACGGCTTTTTGTTAATGGATTATTTTATCTATGTAGGAGGTAAGTTAACCTATTATTGTTTCTGCATTGTGTTCAAGATTGTTGTTTGTCGCGCAAACTAGACACGCTTCATTCGTATTGCGTACTGCTTTGTGTCAAGCAATTTTATCCTGTCACATTTTGTAATTTCCAGAGTTTTAATTATATTTCCCTGTTGTATTTTAAGTTTAAGTGTTTCCAGTTTGTGATACACGTCGCCCCATTGTGATTTGTAGAATATTCCCTAAATATACAGGTAATTAATTTTTCTTGTCATATACATATAGTATCCTAATATATATTAGCTTTTACTATTTATTTATAAGAAGCTCACTCCTTAATCATTACTTAAATTAGCTCAACTATTTGTATAAAAGATCCTACCACTATTTTGTCTAATCATTTAAATACAACCTTTCTCATAATATAAAAACGAAACTAACATATCTTTCAAATATAATCCTAATTATATGAAAACTTTACAAGACTATAAACAAATATTTCGGCAAATCTGCACTTACAAAACACTTATCTTAACTCAAAAATTCTTTTGCTGTATGAATACAACAATATACGTTACAACCATTTTTACCGCCTATTTTATAATAATTTTCTACAGAATAAAACGGCTTTCGATTAGAAATAGTTTAGGTATTGGCAGTGAGTTTTTAGTCTTTTCACGTGATATAAAAATTTGAGGCCAATAAAATAGATGAAGTTCAGGACCATCTCACTAGAGTTTACTAGTGTATTTTGTTGACTATTAATTAAAACTAATGCAGTACATAGCAAACAGCTGATTGATTTATCACTTAACAGATTGCACTACGTTTCTTTTTTGCTTCAAATTTTTACATTACTTGGGAAGTCTATTCTGTGTATAGTCAATGGTTTTATGTTTTTAAGAAAATTGGTATTCCAATATCGCTAAATCACTATACGTATTTAATGTCTCACATTTTGTAACAGATGTTATGTAAACCGCAAATAATCTTTCTTGTGATATATAAAAAAAAAACGATATCATTTACCTCAAATCATTATATTATAATAAAAAATAAATGATTTAGGATAAAAAAATATCTTATAATATACATTGTCCTTGCCAAAATAAATGTATGTTTATTCAAGTTCACCTCATATTTTGTTGTAGTCCTAATGATAATATTAATTACCTTTTGTTGTTTTTGTATTTGTTAAAATATGGACTGATTAAACTGAATAACTAAACATTTTTAAGATTGAAAAAATGGTTACCGATTTCCTTAACTAACAATGTATAAACGTATAACTTGTTCTTCACAAAACGAGATATCTAAATATGACTCTAATACATTAATTATTAATTTGTTTGGATTATTAAAGGTAAAATGTGATTGCCTAAAATTATACTTTGTTTTTTATTGAGGATTGCTTTATTGACATACGTAAAAATTTCTTCACATTCTAATAATCATAATAGAAAACTATATATTTTACTTAACAATTTTTATATTAAATTATTCTTTGTTCTTTTATCTCAAATTGCTTTCTCATGTACATGAATTGACTCACTTTTTGTTATGCTCTTAAATTATAATATTAATCAAGGTACTTCTCATAGTCAGTTGCTGACTTTATTAAAATATAGCTCGATTAAATTGGTTGTTTTTTATAAGATTTTCTTAACATATGACTTGTTCTTCTTAAAATAAACATATAAAATGGTTCTAATACTTAATTGCTTAATGTGTTTTTTTTTCTTCTAGAGTTAACTAACGCAGCTTTACTTGAAACACGGAGTATTCCTGATTTACTACAGGTAATTATTTGAAAAATCTTAGTTTGCGCATAGTTCAGATGGTTTCTATCTCTTTGTAATCTTTCCTTAAAAAATACTTGTACAACTAAATATATTTTAGTTAATAGTATTTATATTAAATTATTCTTTGTTCTTTTATCTCAAATTGCTTTCTCACGTACATGAATTGTTTCACTTTTTGTTACGCTCTTAAATTATAATATTAATCAAGGTACTTCTCATAGTCAGTTGCTGACTTTATTAAAATATAGCTCGATTAAATTGGTTGTTTTTTATACGATTTTCTTAACATATGATTTGTTCTTCTCAAAATAAACATATAAAATGGTTCTAATACTTAATTGCTTAATGTGTTTTTTTTTTCTTCTAGAGTTAGCTAACGCAGCTTTACTTGAAACACGGAGTATTCCTGATTTACTACAGGTAATTATTTGAAAAATGTTAGTTTACGCATAGTTCAGATGGTTTCTATCTCTTTGAAATCTTTCCTTAAAAAATACATGTACAACTAAATATATTTTAGTTAATAGTATTTGTAAAATGCTACGATTGTTATGTGTTTATTTTACTTAGCTCGGTTAATAATTTAATTGACTTCATATCTCGTTCTTGAGACCCAACTAATATTGTTTCTTGTATTATTGAACATTCTTAAGCCAAAAAATATATTTCAAATTGTAATTTGCATCTCCATAAGCATTATAAAATCACGTATCTTGTTTTGGATTATTAAAACGGCTATTCTGCTATCTTTCAAGTAATATTAATAATTAAAGGCTGCTCTTGCTAGTCCCCCAATACACCTCATATCCTTTGATTGGGTGGGTAGACCACGCCTCCAGCAAGCCCCGCCCCCACTACACTACCTGTCCTGTGATTGGCTGAGTAGACCACGCCTCCACTTAGTCCAACCCCCACCAGAGCGCACAAAACTAGTTGAATCTCTTTCAAACTTCACTACATCTTGTGTACCCGCACGGTACACATCATGTTCCGTCTCCTTTCAAACCCTTGTCTATCTAGGGTTTGAATGAATCTTTGTCTATCCTTCCTTAATCATTTGCGTTTCCTGAACATGCGACAGTGGTCAAACCAGGTTGCATTTCTATCCATCCTTAACTTGCGGCAGTGGTCAAACCAGGCTGCATTTAAATCCTTCCTTAACTTGCAAATTGGAAAAACCATTTGCGTTTCCTGAACATGTGACAGTGGTCAAACCAGGTTGCATTTCTATCCATCCTTTACATACAGCAGTGGTCAAACCAAGTTGTATTTAAATCCTTCCTTAACTTGCGGCAGTGGTCAAACCAGGTTGCATTTCTATCCATCCTTAACTTGCGGCAGTGGTCAAACCAGGCTGCATTTAAATCCTTCCTTAACTTGCAAATTGGAAAAACCATTTGCGTTTCCTGAACATGTGACAGTGGTCAAACCAGGTTGCATTTCTATCCATCCTTTACATACAGCAGTGGTCAAACCAAGTTGTATTTAAATCCTTCCTTAACTTGCGGCAGTGGTCAAACCAGGTTGCATTTCTATCCATCCTTAACTTGCGGCAGTGGTCAAACCAGGCTGCATTTAAATCCTTCCTTAACTTGCAAATTGGAAAAACCATTTGCGTTTCCTGAACATGTGACAGTGGTCAAACCGGGTTGCATTTCTATCCATCCTTTACATACAGCAGTGGTCAAACCAAGTTGTATTTAAATCCTTCCTTAACTTGCGGCAGTGGTCAAACCAGGCTGCTCCTTTCAAGCCTTTGCCTATGTTATATGTCTAAAAGTTCTTCATGCATGTACTGTTTAGTCTTTCTTGCTAGATAATTTGCTTTAGTAGTTGTGACTTGGTGTGAGTGGTTTGAATCTTTGCATGTTTTTTTTTAAATAACTAATGACCTTGACCTACTTGTATTATTGGTTATTTGAAACTTTATCTTTAAAATAGTTTCTCTGCCCACATGCAACTCCTCCTTTTAGATGTACTTATTCCCCCACCTCTTTACCACACTCATATCTTCCCCCACTCTGTCTATCTATATCCCCCACCACTTAGGGTGGGTATAAATGAGAGAGCATATTGGTTAATAACATCATTCTGTTGACAGCCTGCAGAAAAGCCATGGACCCCTGCTTAAGAAAGACTACCAAGCCAATGAAGCCAGTGGCAGGCATGAAGAGATCTAAACTTCAGGAGGCGTTGACTGGAGGTATTAAGAAGATGAAATCATCAACTCCTTCTGAAACCCTGGTCAACAAGACTCTGTCGCAGCCGGGATCCTCTTCATCTGCTTTGTCTGAAGATGCAAAGAAAACAACTACAATATCAACTCAATCTTCCCTTGCCGCCAAGACTCTTTCGCAGCCAGGCAAGACTCTTTCGCAGCCGGGATCCTCTTCATCTGCTTTGTCTGACGATGCAAAGAAAACAACTACAATATCAACTCAATCTTCCCTTGCCGCCAAGACTCTTTCGCAGCCAGGATCTTCTTCTGCTTTGTTTGAAGATAGATTGAAGAAACCTTCTTCTGGTAACACTTCGTCGAAGAAACGGTCTGATTCATCGTCTTCCTCTTCTTCTTCTTCGTCATCATCTTCCTCGTCTTCTTCATCGTCCTCGTCCTCTTCTTCTACGTCATCGTCCAAAAATCAAACAATTAAGTCCCCTCTATCCATGCTTCTCTCTCCCATAATTCTCTCCTTGCTATCTCCTATTAAATCTCCAGAAAAGCCATTCACTCCCAAACGTAAGCCATCTCCAAAACCTCAACCACATAGCCTAACTCTTCCTAATTTAAATTCCTCCTCGAACCAAATGCCTGACATAGATTCTCCTGAAATTACCATTCCAAACCCCCCACCCAAATCCCTCTCTGCTGCACCCACCGTTGTTAGAAAACTCTTTACTAAAACTGAATCCTCAAAAGAATCCCTTCCCCCCCATTCAAACCCTTCTGAAAAATTGGTAAAACTCATGGCCAAAAGACGAGCTGCATTTAAGCCCAAGCCACAATGTTCTTATATTTTCCAAAAAGGGGTGAAAAAAGGTGAGCGTTGTGAAAAGTCCTGCTTTTCTGATGCTAATGTGTGCAGCCTCCACACTAAGGGGAAAAGCAGGATGGTACCCACTCAACCTAAAATTATTAGCAGCAAACCTGTCGCTACCAATCCTCAGTCATTTGAAAGACCATCAATAATCGTCAAAAGCCAGGCTCAGGAAAAATCTTGTACATCTGATCCAACACCGAGCACCTCACGTGTTGTTGTGATAGACAAGATTTTTCCTAGCCAACCACGGACGTCAGGCTTTGCTCGACCCTGTCGTCCACCACAAATTCAAGCTAAAAAAACCAGAATTGATAGGCTACCCAAAAACCGTAAATTCGAAATTCTTCTGATGACACCAAACGGTGAAGTCATTTTAAGAGAAGGAAATGACAGGTTCCGACTTAAATTACCCAGAGGCATGACCATCCCGAATACAACCCACCGATACTACATAATTCGTGATCGGTCTTCGGGATGGGCATCTGTAACATTATAAATTGGTTTAGTTTCAAATTGATCTTAATTATCCTCTAAATTCTCCTTTAGTATGCAAAAATTGGGAACGCATTTGTTATAGCCTAACAAATGCGTTCCCAATTTTTGCATTTAAAGAGTGACCTTGAGATTTTAGAAATAGATTATTTTAATCAGAGATTTCCATCTAATTTATTCATAAAACATTAGAAACAAATTTGTTATATCCTAACAATGTGTTCGCAAAGTTTCATGTATAATATTTTGATAAAGTTATTTTAGAAAACATATTGATTGTTCAAGTTGTCCAATATTACAGCAACATTTTTCTATATTGTAAAATTAACTATTCTAAGGACATTTAAAAGATATATTATGTTTATCTCGTGTTTTGCAAAAAGATCTTCATTGCCATTGTGTATAAATTAAGTGTAACACTTTATGATATAACTCAATATATTTTCATAATCCTCAAAGGCATCTAGGCATACAAACACAAAATTTATTTGCATTAACTGTTTAAGGTTAATTCCTTTACATTTCATCTTTGTTAACAGGTTTACTTGAATAGTAGTTGTACATTTTATACTTAAGTAGTGTTGAACTTTACAAGACATAGAAAACAAACATATAAATGGTTAGCAACCATTATACTTTGTTACCATTCGTTTTTTAGTATGGAAATAAATATGATAGAAGTTTCTATGTTTGGTTTTTCTTATTAAAACCCCTACAGATCCATTTTTAATATTGCAAATTACTAAGACGTAAAGATGTATCGTTTTTATGATCAATACAGTTGCGGAAATTTTATTAGCTTAATAACTTTGTCCAACAATTAGGTCAAGGTTAAACTGAAGAGTTTTTAAAAAATAATAAAATCAGCTACATATCTTCTGATTTACTCTCTGAACTAAAGGATAAACTTCTTCGAAAATTACCACAAAACCTTTTAGTTGTTGTCAAATTTATACTTAAGTAGTGTTGAATTTTATTAGACATAGCCAATGAATATATAAATTATTAGTAGCCATAATACTTTGTCTACATTCGTTTTGTAGCAAGAATAGGAATAAATATACCAGCATTTTATATTTTTAACATTGCAAATAGTTTGTTCTGCTACGTTACCATGACTTAAAAATTGCTAAGATGTAATATGTAATGATGCTATTAGCTTGATTAACTGTGTCCAACAATTAGGTCAAGGATAAACTGAAGAGTTTTTAAAAAATGGTAAAAAGCTACATACAGGGTGATTGATATAAGTGTGCCAGCTGTTTTATTCGAAAACCATAAGAGATATCAAAAAAAGTTAAATGGTAAGTGCCTTGGACTTTTTATTTAAAAAATTTGAGTAAAGTCGAAAAAATATTTTAGCCGCCATTTTTCCAATATGGCCGCCAACTTGGATTTTTCTTATGGAACGCCCTGTATTTGATGATGTATTCTGATAGAAAATGTAATTTTAAGACGATTTTATTCTTGTGATTTTTTTAATAAACCTAACCGTTTCAAAGATAATAATGGTTTAAGTTGTGAAATTTTGAATGGTTTTCGAATAAAACAGCTGGCAAGCTTGCTTAGGCCTTAATCGAAACTCTTTCTCATGCAGAAATTTCAAAACTTTAACCATTATTATCTTTAAAACGGTTAGGTTTATGAAAAAAATTACAAGAATAAAATCGTCTTAAAATTACATTTTCTATCAGAATACATCATCAAATACAGGGTGTTCCATAAGAAAAATCAAAGTTGGCGGCCATATTGGAAAAATGGCGGCTAAAATAATTTTTTTGACTTGACTACAATTTTTTAAATAAAAAATCCAAGGCACCCACCATTTAACTTTTTTTGCTATCTCTTATAGTTTTCGAATAAAACGGCTGGCACACTTATATCAATCGCCCTGTATTTTCTGATTCACTCTCTGAACTAAAGGATAATCTTCTTCGAACATTGCCACAAAACTGTAATACTCGACAAAGTTTATTTTCTCCATTTTCAATTTCATCTGCTTGAACTGGAATCTTTGGTGTTTCACAGTAGTCCGAATGAAATTCATTGTTCGGTGTGGGTTGACCTTGTTCGTTGTTCACATCCTCGTCCAGTTGTTCTTCCTCTAGCATCTCTTGCAAGTCCTCGTCGTTTTCTGTATCACTTTCATTTTGTGCTACATCAAAATCAGTCTCCCAGATTCGAGGCTCTACTCCAGTAAGGTTCGTGTGGTCTGTAGGAGGCATTGCGAATATGTAAGCTATAATGCTGCTTCCTGCGTTATTATAAAATCCCGCCCACGACCCCCACCACCACCATAAAATACTTATGCCATTGGTGGAAAGGGTTGGGGTCTAATCCCCCCCCCTTATTGAATAAATGGAGTGGGGGGTTATACACTGTGTTATATATATAAGTCACGCACGCAACTGATATCATTCCTATGAACACAACCATGCAGTGTGTAATGTAGCTAGTTTCCTTAGTAGTGTCTTAAACTACAAAAATGTATCAATGTGAAAATTGTCATGAGTCTTTTGAGGATGAATTTCTCCTCAATATTCATAATGAACTCTTACATATGTCTAATGAATCTTCAACACCTATGGAATATGAAGATTTGATTGAAGACCCCTTCTTACAACAGAACAGACCAACAGTTATACAGTATGCACCACCAAACCAACAATTATCAGTAGAAATATTAGCCCAAGCATTTCCTAAAGCCATAGTAAACCATTTCAAAATTTCTAATACAAATTATGATTTGTCAGATTTTATTTTAAAAGCTAAACCCCTTATCATAAAAACACTACAACAGGAACTAACCAGACTTAATTTTATCAAATTTGGCTTGCTCTTGGACACTAGATTTACAAATGTACAAAATGAGGTGTCCCCTCGGGGGTTTATAACACGAAATAAATCCATCATGGTAACCACTGATCTGGAGGCTGAAGTCGACAGTTGCTTGGAAGAAATTGTTATTAAAATATCTGAACATGAAGGAAGAGGATCTGGGTGGTCTTTGTTAAGCGTAGACAGCTTAGATATACGTGTACATAAACATGGGTATGGTGATAGAGGTAGTAGTTTCATCCCACTGCCCAAAAAGATTGCTAATACAAGAACTTGCATAAATGTTCAAAATGAAGACAATGAGTGTTTTAAGTATGCTGTTTTAGCAAAGTTTGTTGAAGACAGGCACGCCTATAGACCAAGCCGTTATTATAGTGAAGTGGCTCATAAATATAATTTTACAGGTTTGGTTTACCCAGTGTCTTTAAAAGATATCAAGAAATTCGAAAAACAAAATCTTAATTCATCCGTTAATGTGTATGGATTGGATGAGTCTAATAATGTGTTTCCTATTCAGATTACATCTCATGAACGTAGAGACCATACAGATCTTTTACTTCTTACAAATGGTAAAATCTCACATTATGTTTACATAAAAAACTTTTACGCACTTTTATCAAGACAGCTATCCAAAAGGAAGATGAGTCTCACCATTTGCAAACGGTGTTTTTGCTACGCTGCCAAACCATTTCATTTGGGGGGTAAGGAATGGTTACTTGACCACCAACGTCTCTGCAATAGTAAGGACGAAGTAAGGGTTAAATTACCTCACCCTAATAGAGCTTTTATTAAATTCAACAAAACGGCTCAACAATATCGAATACCAATTGTTATATATGCAGACTTTGAGTCATCGTTAGTTCCTTTAGTTTTAGATGAGTGTGATCAAAGCAAAATTAAAAAAATTCAATTTCATGAACCAAACAGCTTTTGTTTAATGCTTAAATCAACTTTGGATGAAGATCATTTACGTCAGTACGGGTTAACAACCCAACCACTTGTATATCGCGGTGAAAATGCTGCTAAGTCATTTGTAGATAACCTTTATGATATAGCTAATAAGGTGAAAAAACTGTATAGTTATGTAGTTCCAATGATTAATCTTACACATGATGAATTGACATTCCATGAAAGTGCGGATAGATGTTACCTTTGTGACTGTAGTTTTACAGAAGACAACAGGCGTGTTCGGGATCATGATCACCTGACTGGTTTTTACAAAGGCCCTGCTTGCAACAGTTGTAACATTAATTTTAAATTACCAAAGTTTATCCCAGTAGTGTTCCACAATTTAAGTGGATATGACTCTCATTTCATAATTCCTGAATTAGGTAGAGACAAAGGGGCGATTGATGTTTTAGCTACAAGTATGGAGAAATTTATTAGGTTTTCGAAAAAAGTGGGTAAAATAAAATTAAGGTTTGTAGACTCTTTCAGATTCATGGCTTCTAGTTTAGAGAAATTGACAGCTAATTTGCAAAGAGAACATTTTATTGAAACTCAAAAGATTGTCGCATCTGATCACATGGATTTGGTTCTTCGTAAAGGAGTGTACCCTTATGATTATATTGATAATCCTGAAAGATTTAACGAGACCTCACTACCACCCATTGAGGCATTTTACAGTCAGTTAAATGATTCTAATATTGACCCTGAAGACTATCAACATGCTTGTCAGGTATGGAGTGAGTTAAACATGAACACCTTAGGCGAGTATAGTGACTTTTATGTGAAGTTAGATGTAACACTTCTTTGTGATATAATGGAGGAATTCCGTAACACCTGTATAGCGGCCTACGGATTAGACCCTCTACATTCATACACCTCGCCTGGATTAGCTTGGCAAGCTATGTTAAAAGAAACAAAATGTACATTACAGCTGTTAACAGACATTGATATGGTGCTTATGATTGAATCTAGTATCCGTGGGGGACTTACCCAGAGTGTAACAAGGCATGTCAAAGCAAATAATAAACACATTCCAAACTTCAAGAAGGAGGACCCATCAGTTTATTTAGGGTATTTTGACGCCAATAACTTATATGGGTGGGCAATGTCAAACCCACTTCCATATGGTAATTTTCAATGGATTGATCCAATATTATTAGGTGATGTAACAAGTATCCCAAAAAATCGAGACACCGGATTCATAATGGAGTGTGATTTTGAATACCCATCCACACTTCATGATCATCACTATGATTTACCTCTATTAGCTAAATCTGAAATACCACCAGACGGAAAACATCCTAAGCTGATGATGACGCTTAACGACAAGGAACGCTATGTTGCCCATTTTTGGGTTGTCCAACAAGCCATCGAACTTGGTCTAAAATTAAAAAAGGTTCACCATGTTTTACAGTTTAATCAATCATGTTGGTTAAAAACATACATTGACTCAAACACAAAAAGAAGAGCTGCAGCATCATCGGCTTTTTTAAAAAAAAAAGACTTTTTTAAGCTGATGAATAATGCAATATTTGGAAAGACCCTAGAAAATAAAAGAAAACATAAAAATGTTAAGTTAGTGTCGGATCCCAAAAAGGTAGAAAAACTTGTAAGACAACCAAATTTTAAATCATCTATTATCATAAATGAAAATCTTGTTTGTGTGTCAATGGACAAAACTACTATTAAAATGGATAGACCTATGTATGTTGGTATGTGTATACTTGACATTTCAAAAACACACATGTACGACTTTCATTATAACAAGATGGTTTCATTTTACGGAAGAGACAATATTGGAATTATATATATGGATACCGACGCATATCTTTATTGGATCAAAACTCATGATATGTATGAAGATTTACGAACATTTATGTATAAAGACGATTTCGACTTTTCCGACTACCCGGTAGATCACCCTAACTATGACAATGGTAAACACAAAAAGGTGTTAGGAAAATTTAAAGACGAAACAAACGGAATCCCATTAGAAGAAGTAGTAGCACTAATGTCAAAACTATACTCATTAAAATTATACACTAAAAGCACCGACAGCGATATTGGTGTAATAAAAAAGGCGAAAGGAATTAAAAGTTCATATTTGAAGAAGAAACTCAAGTTTGAACATTTTAAAAAGTGTTTATTTGAAAACCAAGTTCATATTGCAACTTTCAAAACCATTAGAAGCTTCAACCATAGACTATATACGATTGTGCAAGAGAAGATTGCAATAACATCCAATGATAACAAAAGATACATACTGGAAAATGGTATTGACACACTTCCTTTTGGACATTTTTCAATTGTAACTAATTAACCTAATAAATCCAAGCTGTTTCTTAGCTTATCCTATATATCACATTTCTCTGTCCAAATATACTCCCCGTAAAGAAGAGGGGGGGGGGTTTACGCCCCCCCCTCTTTTTTACACATTTTAAAATTACCTTGACCAATATAAATAATTGATAAATATCAGAGATATCCATTACTCCGACTGAGCCGTACGACGGATGTTATGATTGAATATGGTTTCTAAATGGCAAATTGTATCTGAAATTCATAAACCTGCAAGGAAAAACTTTCCAAGGAGGAATACAGTTCTAAAAGGAATTAATGACTTATACCAAGCAGATCTAATTGAAATGATACCTTACAGTAAATTTAACAAGGGATTTAAATATATACTGACCGTGATAAACTGCTTCACAAAAGTTGCTGATGCCATGCCTTTGAAGGATAAAACCGGAAAAAGTGTGACCAAGGCTATGGAGACTGTTATCCAGAGGGATAATAACGTTATCAAACATTTGCAAACTGACGATGGAAAAGAATATTTCAATAAGGACTTTTCAGTGTTAATGAAAAAATATAATATAAATCATTATTCAACAAAATCTGAAAAAAGGCCGCAATTATCGAAAGATTTAATAGAACGATAAAAGGAGATTTGTTTAAGGAATTTTCAAATAGAGGTTCTTACGTGTGGATTGATATTCTTGGAAAATTGTTGAACAACTACAACAATAGGTTTCACAGAACGATAGGTATGACCCCAAGTGAAGTAAATGAAAATAATTCAGAACAAGTTTTGAACAACATTAAAAGAAGCACACGTCCAAAAGTTGAAAAGATTTTACCACATAAATTTGTTGAAGGTGACAAAGTCCGTATAAGTAAATATAAGGGGATATTTAGTAAGAAATACCTACCTAACTGGACGAACGAAGTTTTCACTGTTTATAGAGTGCAACCAACGTACCCAGAAACATATATTTTGAAGGACAATAAAGGCCAAATTTTACATGGAGGTTTTTATGGTCATGAGATGTTAAAATCTTCTACAGGAAATATTTACCTTGTTGAAAAAGTTTTAAAACGTAAAAAAGATAAGGTTTTGGTTCGTTGGCTTGGTTTTGATAAAAGTGAAGACTCTTGGGTGTCTAAAGAAAATATTATATAAAAAACGTCATTTATGAAACAACCTTCACAGAGTGATGTCATGGACATTATACACAATGGATATTCTTTTGAAATTGAAAATATAGACAATTTAACTGTGGATAATGTAAAACTCAAAGAAGGTAAACATGGTAAATTATTACCAGACAGTGTAAGGTCTATAGTAAGTGGACCGTCCAATTGTGGGAAAACTAATGTTGTATTTAACTTGTTAACAAACCCACATGGTTTGCGGTTTAATAATGTGTATATATTTTCCAAATCATTGGCTCAACCTAAATACCAGCTACTAGATAAAATAATATCGGACGTTAAAGAGGTATCTTTATTTAAATTCGATGCAAGCAGTGAAATACTACAACCTGGTGAAGCTAAACCTCATTCAGTATTCATATTCGATGATGTGTCATGTGAAAACCATGACACGATAAGAAACTATTTTTCCATGGGGAGACACAACAGTATAGACTGTATATATATTGGTCAAACATATAGCAAAATTCCAAAACAATTAATAAGGGATAATGCAAATGTAATTATAATTTTTAAACAAGATGAGATGAATTTAAAACATATATATAATGACCATGTTGGTGTTGATATGTCATTTGAAATGTTTAAAAAAATATGTTGTAAGGCTTGGGATGAAAAATATGGATTTGTTGTAATTGATAAGGATGAAAGTATTAAAAACGGGCGATACCGAATAGGGTTTGATAGGTTCGTTATAATGCACCAGCAGTAACACATTTTATCTATTAGTAGATTGAATTTCATGATGAGAACATGGGTAGCCAAGAAAAGCTTGTAAAGGAAATAAAAACACTAAGTGATTCCATTAGAAGAAAAAACAGGGCTCTAAGAATGGGTATAAGTGAAAGAGATAGGTATTTAGAAACAACATTTAAACCTATTATTGAACCCATAAAAGACCTGTCACACACGTTTTCAAAATCAATTCAACCTACAGATAGTGAAATGTTACTACCTGTATCGAAATCAGAAGTACAAGATGGTTTAGAACCATTAACGACCTATAATGACTACGAAGATTCAGAAGAATTTGAGGACGCTGAGGAGACTGATGAATCAGATCAAGATTCCAGAGAAGGGGACAAAACTTTGGAAATTCCTCAAGAATATGAAAGTATTAAGAATGCGGATATTAATCCATCTGAAATAAGTAAATTGGGAGAAGATATAACTTCAAAATCTGTGCTTGGGAGGAAGTACTTATTAAAAATGTTACATTCTACAAATGCTAACAGAAAATACCATGTTTATGGTGCTAGACTTGAAGACAACGGGCTAATGATTGGAAATAGTAAGCTAGACATTGATGAAAATGATGTTATACACGTAGGAAACAAAAAATATAAGGGGACACCTGGTTTATTCGAACTTATATTTAAAAACAAGCCTGGTAAATATAATAAAAAAGATTTAGTTTTATTTAAAAACATTTGTGCTAAAACAAACCTTCATAGAAAAGGTTACAACTCAAATGTACCAATACATAGAAACCAATCTGTTAAATACACAACTATCATATCAGAACTATTCCCGTCACAAGTCAGAAGAGTTAAAAGAAGGGCAATCTCATCAATCGACATTGATACAATTCATAAGAGAAAAAGGAAAGATGATATATCAACTTATTCTGGAGAAGGACTATTTAAAGACTGCTCCAACACTAACGTAATATATTACAACAATGCAAACAAATTAATCGATAGAATGAAATTGATACGTGAAGCTATTGAAGCTGGTCATTCAGGTTTAGAAAACGAATGGGTAGCTTTGGTTGATGAACTGCGCAATCGAGGGATAATTGATTAATACTAATAAATGCTATATATTTATTAAAATTACAAAGAAGTATTTGTTGTGTTACTACACTGTATTGTTTGCATAAGGAGCTTTCATATACAATTACCAGTGTTTATTAAACAAATCGTATAAATTAAAAGGAAAAACTATTTATTAGTCATTCGTTGAAACATATTTATAGAGTGCACTCTTCATTTGTGATTTTACTATAAAAACAAATGTTATACAACAACCGTGCCATTCGCAATCGAGAGACCTTCAAGAGAGGAAGGGGAATAACATCGACGGCACTTTCTATATTGACTAAACCAGTTGGAGCATTAGTCAACAAAGCGATTGATTTACTGCCTGTGGAATTGCATTTAATTGGTGGTTATCAGTACTGTGGTCCTGGAACAAAATTAAAAAAACGCCTTGCTAGAGGAGATCCGGGAATAAATAAGCTCGATCAAGCTTGTAAAGAACACGATATAGCGTATTCAAAATTTGGTAATTTAAAAGACCGATCAGTAGCAGACAAAATACTTGCTGAGAAAGCTTGGCAACGTGTAAAAGCAAGTGATAGTAGTATTGGAGAGAAAGCAGCAGCGTTAGCAGTAGCGGCAGCAATGAAAGGAAAAACAGCTTTTGGTGGAGGAAAAAGGAGAAAAGGAAGACATAGTAATGTTAAGAAACGTGGAGGAAATATAAGAAGGAAAAAAACAGAACTTCTCATAGAAAAAAAAAGAACAAACCTACAATTTGGTCTATGATAAAGAACGGAGGAGGGTTATACCTAAAGCCATACCGTGTTTATTAAACAAGAGGAATAAGTTGATAATTCCAGATAAAGCCTTAAGCAATATTGAACTTTTACGATACGCTAGCTGTTTACGCATACCTTTCTTCAGAGGTGTTTTTATGAAGGATGAACTACCATCCGTAGTAAATAATAACGAGACTGGTATAGTGAATCTTGATAATGCTAACGGTCCTGGCACTCATTGGGTTTGTTACAAAAAACTCGGTGAAATAGTTTACTACTTTGACAGTTTTGGAAACTTACCGCCTCCGAAGGAACTTCTTGAATACTTCAAATCTTCAAAAATTGTATACTTTAACTATGATGGACAACAACCAGAAGATACATCAATATGCGGCCATTTGTGTTTAGAATTTTAGTAGTTGTCTATAAATAAGTGGTAATTAACCTATGAGCATTCAGTTATGTCTCAGACCCTAACACTATCAGGTAGGAGCTCTGTGCTCTCTATCGATTATTTCCCGCCTATTGAGTTGAGTTCTCTTGATGAGTATGAAATCGGTCTTCTCAGTTTTGAATCGTACAACTCAATACCAAACGTTGATGAAACAAACAACCTGTTTCATTTCGATAAAGATAAAGTAATAACTATTCCGAAAGGTGCGTATGAGGTGCAGGACATAAGAGACTATATACAAGAAAAATTCCAAAAAATAACAACAAAGGAAAAGAAATACTATATCCAACTAGGAACCAACAACAATACTTTAAAATCTATGTTAAAGTGTACTGTGGAAGTAGATTTTTCTAAGCCTAATTCCATCGGAAAACTATTAGGATTCGGCAGTATTAAAGCCGAACCTGGAATCAGTTATTACTCAGAAAACGTTGTAGACATCTTTAAAGTAAACACAGTAAGAATAGACTGTAATATAGCCACCGGATCATTCATTAACAACAAACAAGGTCATATGATTTTCCAATTCTTTCCCGCTGTACCACCTGGTTATAAACTGGTAGAGATACCTAATCCTGTAATTTACTTGCCAATCACTACCCGGACAATCAGCAACATTACACAAAAAATCATGGACCAAGACAATAGACTGGTAGATTTCAGAAATGAAAGAATTACAGTTTGTTTACACTTAAAGAAAAATAAGTAGTGTGAAAAAAAACCTTTTTCAATTGTGTTTTAATATATAAGTAAATTTCTTTTGGAAAATCATTATTATGTTTGTACACGTTGAAAGTTGAACACCTGAAATGATAAGGCACCACATAATTGATAAATTCGGCCACTCTTTGTATACACAAAAACGTGAGAGACAAGTAGAGCTAGAAGATGATAACGATGAAGAAGATACTAAAAGATTTAGGGTTGTATCTGATTATGAAACAGCACGTCAACCGGTAACAAAAGGTTATTTAAACCGTTACTATGTTAATAAACTAGATTTAAAAAGTGTGGAAGAAAAACTTGTTCACATAGATGAAAAGTTGGACAAATTGAAAGAATTAAGCGATCGATTTTCCACATTAACACAAAACTTGAAATCTTCTAATGATGGTCTTGAGGAAGCGGTAAAAGAAGTAAAAAAGACAATTTCTCCTCCTGAAGGATGTTGCTTTGATGCTAAAAATAGGAGAATCACTAATGTTGCTCAAGGAATCAACAAAGATGATGTAAGCACTGTTAGCCAAACATTGACATACGATCAGGAAAAAGACATCTTTAAATGCGGTGATAAGGAATTCGACTTGGTTGTAAATAATCCATTAACTCCTGTAATAATAGCTAAAGATAGTAGTATAAGTGGATTTGCATCTTATCGTGGTGGAGATTACAAATTTCGCACACATGTATATCGGGTAAAAGATCGGCTTATAACATACATGGGATCAAAGTTTGTTTGGAATGAAGAAGAACGCATGATCAAACCTGAATATGATGGTCAACAAACTAAAAATATATCGAAATATCATTCTGAACCCTCGATATCAAATTAGGGAAACTCTTGACATATCCTGATAATAAGTAGAAAAAATCAGATACTTTACAGAATGAATAGTAGTTATATTATATCAAACATCTTCATTTATATTTTAGATGAAACCAGGACCCCTTTGACTCTAGAGGGTAAGAAAAACTTCTGTTCATTTTCTTATGTTAACCCAGTTTATGAATAATGGGATTATCCTTTAAAAAGAAGAGTACTGGTGATTTAAGAGTTAGTAGGCCACCTGCATCAGAAGAGTTAACAGTTGAAAACATTAAATTTCTACAGGATATTGGTCTGCATGTAAATAATAATGGATATACTGGATATAACGCACGGTCCAACATTCGACGAGACTCTATGGGAAAAAGAGTATCACACCCACAACCCCTACGCTTCATCGAAATTAAACAATAACGATGAAATTAGAATTCCAATCCAACAGCAAGATGTCTACACCCTTCCTTCTGAGAGTTGTTTGTACATCGAAGGAACAGTAACAAAAAAGGATGGCACTATTGGAACAACCATTCCTTTCGTTAGTAACCCGATGGCGTTTCTTTTTGATGAAATAAGGTATGAAATTTCAGGAGTTACCATAGACTCTACAAAAAGGGTAGGGATATCTAGTACACTGAAAGGACTATGCTCATTATCACCAAACGCAAGAAATCTACTAGCGGTTGCTGGGTGGGTTAATCCCAGTTCAGATTCCATAAAACCCAATGCAAATGGTAATTTTGATTTTTCTGTGCCGTTAAGGTTGTTACTAGGTTTTGCGGAGGATTACAATAAGATATTGATAAACGTAAAACAAGAATTGGTTCTGTTGCGATCTTCAAATGACAAAGACCTTATTATAGCACCTCAATCAACGACTGAAGAAGCTCTGGAATGGAAATTATACTTGAATAAGATAGTTTGGAGAGTCCCACACTTGAAACTGGCAGATGAACACAGGATTACACTTTTAAGGCAGTTGAAAGCTGATCGTGATATCGTTCTACCATTCAGAAGCTGGGAATTGCATGAATACCCTATTCTACCGGAGACAGAAAGACATACATGGACTGTAAAGACTTCTAATCATTTGGAAAAACCTAGATATGTGATAGTTGGACTGCAAACGGACAGAAGAAGTAACATAACTGCTG
Source organism: Macrosteles quadrilineatus (assembly GCF_028750875.1). Lineage (NCBI taxonomy): Eukaryota > Metazoa > Arthropoda > Insecta > Hemiptera > Cicadellidae > Macrosteles > Macrosteles quadrilineatus. The sequence goes on along the minus strand of NW_026542597.1, from coordinate 36,286,370 downwards.
ATGCAACATTATTCGATCATTGTAAACTTAAAAACTGTAAACTGTACCTTAACTCTCAATTCTTTCCATACGACAATTTAAATGTTTCTTTTGAAAAGAAGCGGTATAGTATTTTATACGACATGTATGCAAGATTTCAATCTTCATATTATGGCAAGGCAAACACACCATTACTATCACCAACTGAATTTAGTTCAAAAGCACCTATCGTGGTTATTGATTGTTCAAAACAAAATGAATCCGTTAAATCTTCTAGCGTGGATATTAAATTAGAAATGGAGTTTGAATCCAACATACCTTCTAATACAAGTGCGTACTGTTTGATTCTTCATGACAAAATTGTAACGTACACACCTTTAACCGGTATAGTAAAGATGGTTTTATAAGCCTCAGCAAGACAAGGTATAAATAGCAGTCACTTAAGCAAGGATTCAGTTTATATTTGTCAGTGGTTGAAGCAACATATGATACTGTAGACATGAATTCTTTAACGGACAAAGATAAAAGCAGTACCAAAGTGGAAGAAGAGGTGGTTGTTAGAGAAGAAGAATATGACGCAAAAGTTAAGCTTTGTGAAGATGAATTATCAGAGTTTCTAAAATTCCATACTCAAGATAACAATGATATGGACAGTTGTGAAAACAGTGTTTTTGTAACTAACTCAGCGCTAAAGAGGAAGAAAACCCCCGAAGACGACCTTCCTCTTAATATGTTAACGGATATTTTCCTCCGTATATTTTACCCCATTTCAAGATGTATGTCTAAAGGCATTGCAATCGGATTAGTGAAGGACCTATCATACGCACCTAACGCAATTTTAAATCATGGAGCAAAAATGTTGTTTTTTTCGGAGCATGCTTGGGACTCATTCATAAAACATTTGCACTTAATCGAATGTTATTTGGCTAAAAACATGTTTGGTAAAAAAACGGCTGTTCGGTTATTGGATTGTGACATAGAAATAGATATTTATAAGTATCGTGGAGGACAGCAAATACGTTTCAGAGACCTATCAAAACACGATATTAAGATTCAACTAACAAGAGAAGAATTTTATGTTTTGGGTTGTGCCGCTTCACCTGTAACTAGATACATGAAACAACTAACATTTTCAAGCTCTGTAATAAAAGAATATTTAGTGGATGCTATGGATCAATACCCTGACTCCCAGATTCTACACGGACCTATCGATACATCAATTTTTAATCGAATCCCCTATGAGGTTGAAATGTGGCGGAGTATAAAAGACTACGAGATCAATAAGACTACAACGGATGACGTAAAAGAAAATATTGAAGAAACACAGCCAATCTAAGTGTGTTTTAGTTTGAAATAAAAAAAAAACTAATTTAAACTCGTGGGGTAGGCCTACTTGGGGATGATGCCCACGTTAAATATACATCAACGCGCCTTAACTGTACGGCCTGGTATAAATATAAAACCTACCGTGGTGTGGAAATCAGTTACTTGACATTCTTACCATGGAGCAGAGGGTATGGTTCTCAGACAAAGTTAAAACAATAGAAGAGAAACCCTGTGTGATTGAGTTCCAAGCTTTTCGTGGAAATACAAATGAATATGTTGTTAAGGAGTTAGTAATTTTAGATTTATTAACGTACGTTGTCTATCCCTTTATGTTTAAACCACCACATTCTTTTAAAAAACTAAATTCTAAAGCCAAGTTAACTAATAAGTGGGTTACTAGGAATTTTCATCACATTGCATGGAATGAAGGATTTTTAGATTACAACACTGTAGATGATGTAATGTATCACTTTTGTGCGAAATTCAACCGTATTTACACTAAAGGTTTGGAAAAACGAAGCTGGATTCAAAAATATACCATTGGTAACGTGATTGATGTAACGATTGACTCAAATTTTAAAGTGTGTTATGACGGTATTTGTCTTGCAGGCAAAAACAAATGTCATCGTCAAGGTCAATGTGCTTTAAAAAATGCATACCGTATAGCATCATTCCTAAACCAAAAGGAGAGCTGCGGTAGTGGGGGAATCGATGGATATAAATATGAGGAAAGTGTGCAGACAACACATCAGTATTGTTCCAACCTAGGACAGGAAAACACCTACAGCTTGACCAATAAAGATGGCATCTCAACTCCAGAACCTTGTTGATCAGTTCAACACTCATTCAAAGTCAAGTGTTTTAATTACTAAAAAGTGTTCAGAACTTAAGGAACTAAAACATTATATTGTGCATAGAATGAAGAAAATGGAAACATCTATTGGGGACGCTATTCTAGTCTCTTTAAGCGATGCACCTTTTACTCCAGGAGATGAACCAAAGTTCCAAATGTTTCTTCCAAAACGGTTTGTCAGCATGTTACAAAATGAGGATCTACGCAGCATCGAACCGGGCTCCCTCTATTTGGTATCTCATGGAGTTAGTGGGAACAACTCTACAGAACTCTCTTTGCACTGTTGTTAGAATAAGAATATTGTACAAATGATTGTATATAAATAAAATATTATAAATTATCATGTTAGTATTTTGTCTAAAATACTAACATGGTATTTTTTAAAAACTGATATGGATGACCTTGACCTAAATCAGAAACAACATTTTTACAATCGATTACAAACTATCTAACCCCCACCCATCTTCTTTGCGTATAAAACGTTGCTAACAGTTGGGTTTTAATCATTTGGATTGCAGCGAGCCATCTACTCTCTTAATATGTCCGCAACCATTTTGAAGATTAAAATTGCCTTTCCGAACTATACTCACTTTCAAACTAGGCTAAATTCTTTTGAAAAAAGTTTACATAACTCTGTCGTAAACAATTCCAAATGGGAATTATCCGAAGCAGGGTTTTTTTACACTGGGAAGAATGATGAAACTATATGTTACTACTGTGGAGGAGGATTAAAGGATTGGCAAGAAGAAGATGATCCGTGGCAAGAACATGCACGATGGTTTCCAAGATGCCCCTTTGTGGTTGTTAACAAGGGGCAAGACTTTGTGAACAAATATTCCAAGCGAATAAATAAAAATGTGATAGTTAAAAAGAGAAGCTCAACCAAAGGCGTAGGAACAAACGAACCTGTGCAAAAACAAGGATCGGAGTGCATAGTATGTTTGTCCGCAGAGAGGGAAATTGTGTTTTTACCTTGCAAACATTTTTGCAGCTGCATCATGTGCGGCCTAAGTGTTGACAATTGCGTTTATTGTAGAACCCCTATTATTTCTGTGATGAAAATATTTATGGTGTAATACGAGGCCCTTTAAAAAGATTAGTGGTGGGGGTAGCTAGGAGGGGGGGGGGGATGGACTTTACCTATAAATACAAGAAGATAGTCCTATGCCTTCAATCGTTCTACGGACTTCCTAGAGGCAACTTCAGCTCAATACAACAATTATGTCTCTCAAGGTGAAGTTTGTCCAGTACGACGATGTTCAACTTTCAACCTACCATGATATAGATGTTTTTGCTGAAGAGTTGAGAGTTCTACTTGCAAGTGGGTATGCAGTTACAGTAACAACAACAGCCAACAGCACTCTGCTTCCAGACTACGGAGCTTACAAACCACCATGCCCCAATCGAAGAAAATTTGAAACCGACCATTCAGCATTCAACATATATGGAAGCAGCAGCTCTACGACGAAGAACGATTCCAACACTTCTTAGATTTAACTTAGATTTAACTACTTTACATTATTATTACTATTGTTGATTGTAAAAAAAATAAATGAATAAATAAAATAAAAAATATTCTGCACTATTTATCCATTAGTGCAGAATATTTTTTAAAAACAGATTCAGATGACCTTGACCTAATAACAATACCAACCAATCCACAACATACATCGCCAGAGTCGCTGCGTAATTCACGCTGCTCCACAATCACAAAATACTTACCAATTACCTAATTATGACGTCACGGGATCACCCCCGTGTTTGGCTACTACTCGTATATATCATCGTTTTTACTTTACATTAGTAGACAAATTTGTATTTTAGTACCTTAATTAAACAGACTCTTAATCAAAATATTTTTAAAATCAAACATTAATGAGCGTTGCACTTTTTTAATCTCATCTATAAACGATGTAAACTTGTAAAACAAAATTTAAACTGTAACCAATAATTATTTATTGGTAGATATTTTTAAAAAATCAATCATTAAAACCGCAATGTTTGCAAGCTACTGTTAAAGAATTAGTAGGCCTATCGTCTAGTTAGGTACCGATGATACTGGTTACGAGTACCAAGAACCGGTTTTGGTAGACAACGGTACTGGTACCGACACATCACTAGGGTGGTACTCACATCGGTGACGACCTTGAGAGTGTGGATGTAAGCCACCTCTGTGTGGACCAGTTCCCACACAGCTGTCTGTTGTTGCTGAACTCTCTCTGGCAGACTTGCAGCGTTATCAACAATATCCCGCCAGTCCTCCTCGAGGTTGTACAGGGCTGTAAATAATAAGAAAAACTAATATTAAGGAATAAATCAATACAAATTACACCGTACAATAATCAGTAATATCTGTTAATGATTTAGTTTATTTTTACGCGAATTTTCCACTTTATGCTAATCAATGTCAATTTCTGATATAGCAGGACTTTATTTACAGTTTATAATTATATAATTTTTGTTAAAGTATATAAACCACTAAAGACATGTTCAAATCAGAAAAATTATTTTTAACTTTACTACTATTTTTATATCTTTAAGAAGGCCGGTCCAAATTTGGTTTTGTTGTAGTACAACGTAAAACATTTATTAAATGTCATCATAATGCAACAGATGTCGGAAAATGCAGTTGAGTTAGCCGATCCCAAACCAGCAATGTATGACTCATTGACGTGGAATAACATTGTGCCCCAGTGATCAGTAATAATAGTCTTCAACGATATTCTTCACAAGGTGGTTTCACGTTGCATCGCTATCATTGCATTGTTTAGAGTAGCAGGCACAAACTACCCTTTTTGTGTTTAGCTATTTTCAAATGCCTCATAGTGGAGTAGGTTACTCCAGAAGTTGTATAGCTAAACATGTTCACCCTACATTTTCTGCGGCAGGAAACAGCTGAAGTTGATTTATTGTACAACAGATCGTTAATTTATTGAAATATATATACGTACCACTCTACATAGTTGTTTTATAATTTTACAATTGTCTGTAAAAATACATTAGGTTACAAAATGTTTTTATTTTTAAAACTTTGCACTATTTAACTAAGGAAATAAATTGGTATACAACCTTTTTGTATATTTCCTTGGTTTGATATACAGTGAAAAGTCATACGTTTTATAAAAAGAACGTAAAAGTAAAACCATTTCTGCAAAGGATAAGATGTTTCCCAAAGATATTTATAAAGTATTATATCAGTTACGTTCCAGGTATCGTAAAAAGTTGAATGAGACATTTTGTTGCGTCATAAGAAGCAAATGGACCTGAAAATGCAGTGCATTGTGGTTATTCAGTGAATATCGAAACCATTTATTCGTTATCGATCATCTGTCCCATCTTCAACGAATTCTTGGCAGTATTATTTTCTTAAAAGTTTATTTATTTAATCTTAAAATATATTAATTTTTCTCCAAGTGTTTGTGAAAACCTTTCAATACTCATACATTTACCTATAACTAATACACAAATAATGCTACGGTGACTAATAATATTCTACGTATGGTGAACTTTGTTGGTGAAATTAGATCTACGATATGTTTTGTTACATTTGATAAGCCTAGGACAATGTCTTTTGAATTGTAAGATAATGGACATAGGATACAAGACATAATGGACCAGAGACAGTCCAATGGACCAGATGCAGACATATTTTCCATTCAAATTAATTTTCTTTCTTAAATTGTCGTATGGCGTCGTCCTGTAATCCAGCTACTAGGAGGTCACGAATTGTGGATATTTATAGGCTTGCACTGTGGATGCGATACTCCCTGGTGTGGATTAACGTCCGCACGAGTGAGTACTACGACTATCCGCAGTACCATCTGATAATTAGACAAATTCGTATATACCAAGGCAAAAATGTGGTTCGGATTCCACTATAAACTGTAGGTCCCTATTTGCCTTTAGCTGTATGGGCTATTAATCAACAGCTGTGTCTAAGGAATGTCGGCCTTAGTCACTAACAAGACTACAAGTTCGCGCCACTCATTCTACACTCATCTCCATTCATACTTAAAATATCCACTTTGTATGGTCGCCATTTAATAAGAAAGTATTAAGTTACATATAATATCTTCTCAGCCTTATACTGAGTCAGATTTTATAATAGGTTAAACATACTATTTAAGTTACTTTTATGATAGTTTTAACGAAGCTCTACTACATTAAGTTATAAAAAGATAGTTATTTATGCAACAAAAGATTACTCCTTTCAATAATCTTGTCAGTGTTGCATGTGTGCTTTCGATTTATTTGGTGAATTCAGTTAGGTTAAAATACGCCTAATTATCGGGTTAGGTAGTGTAAAATTAAGTTGGAACGTATTTCACGTCAACTTGTGCTAAGAACCGTTGCTTTTAGTGATGATTCAATAAGCTGAATCACAGAAAACATACTACTCTTATGTTTTCAGTGGCTGAATGCACTAAGATGGGCTATAGGTACAGTAGTGGTCTGTTTGGTGGGGACATGTCATATAGCCTGGGTAGAGGTAATGCTATCACTCATCAGATTGTAAATCACTTAAGAGTTACTCACCCTCTTCCAAATCCTCGTCCGCGTTGGGGAGTTGAGGAATGCCGTGTTTGCTGTAATTGTTGAGATGCTCCACAAGTGCCTCCATTTTCGTATCCTGTTGGTATGATAAAGTAATTCGAATAAAAAAATCAAAGAAATGCCTCCAAATAATTTGATTTATTAAAATTATCTAACTTAATTCTTACTTCTACTTCGTCACCACGATTAACCACATTTTATCTTGAGATCAATGATGACTTTCATAGAGCGGCTATGAATTTTGAAAAGAACTTTTCCTTTTGATATAAAACCCTTCTTGGAGCTTCTAATTTTTTAAAGGCAGTTTTGAGTCTCAACGTTTTTAATACACATCAATCGAATTTAGACAATTTTACTGTGTACTTGAAAAAGAAAGGTAAAAGATTTAAAAATTTGTCCTTGGTTCCAAATTATTTAAAGGCAAAATAATATTTTTTATTCGTTTCATTTGGGTTGTTCCTTATTTTGTAGCATTTCAAAAAACTTAACTCTAGCTCTAGCATACTACAATTTTGGCCAAAATATTTAGGTTGTTCAATGCAGAGGTTACTATTTGATATCATCTAGTTCTGTAAGTTCGGTTTGGATAAAATACAGTTGGGTATCTCATCTAATCCAAATCAAAATTCATTACTTATTGTATTATCAAGGATAGTAATTCAAGGATCCAATGGTCTTTGATTGTATAACGTCAAGAGGTTAACCAACAATAACAAACTTAATTAATTGGACCGTTCATCTGAAAACTAATCGGATTATGAAAATACCTTAACGCTTTGAATACAAATTACTCGGATTTAGACCATTTTACCGTTTATTTTGGAGAAGGAAGATAAAAGACGTCTAGTATCAAAGGATATCCATGCTGTATATTAATGTTTATATATTTTTCATACCTTAGTGTTGCCGAACAGTCCACTCCACCTCTGTTTAGAAGACTTGTTCGTTTTGACTGCTGGGTCGGGTCCCTCCGCCGCGGCCTCCTCAGTGCTAGCGCTGAAGAACCTTCCACTTCGAGCCCGGTACTGCAAACAATGAGTTTACATGTTGTACCTTCATTTGATACCTATTACGTATACGACCTTGGACCTACAAACTACCTATATTAGATTAATGATTGAAATGTTTTTATTTCTTACTAGCTGCTGTACCCATGCTTCGCAACGGGAAGAAAAATCAGTTGTATAATCATTGACGATAAAGTTTTAAATTAAATAATCCTACCACGATTGTTGTCTAAAATATATTTCATTTCTTTAGATCAGCTGTCTGAAATTCTGAAATGAACATTTGGCAGTTCTTCTTGTTTTCATTAAAATGTCAAAGCAAAGATAAACATAATGAGTTTTCTCATTCTGCCATGGATACCATCAATAGGAAAATCCAATCCTATGGTGGTGGGTTAGGACTTAAGAAAACCTCATCTCAAAACTTTGGACATCCACGAGGGGAACTCAAAGAAGTTAATAGGCCTATGTCGTTCCTAGATGTATGGACCACATTTGTGGTTAATTTTGGGTATATTTGTTTAGTATGTTAGTCGTGACAACTACCCAGACAGACAAACAGACAGACACCGCCTCAATGTTATTATAGTATAGATAAATACGACAAAATACTGTATATGTTATTATTTATCTATGGCCAACACAAATATAAATATAAAACTAAAACTTAACCTTTAGATATAGCTAATGTATTTAAATGTGAAAGGCAAAGAGAATACAATACAAATCACCAGTAATAATAGCATTACGAGGAAAGAGTCTACATGAACAGAGCCAGTGCGAAGAGACTGGCTCATATGGGTCATTTAAAAATTGTGAAAAGTACTGCAAAAAAAATTCTTTGAGTAAATTGTAAAACCTTTTTTTTATAAATGCTTGGCACTTAGTTGTAAAACCAGAAATATATTAAACTAGATACATATGTAACCATTTAAATTAATAATTGCCACAGTTTCCCAACATGATCACTGGCCATGATCATACAACACATTCATGGTATTTTAGGAGCTCCTTTCCATGAGGGATACCACAATTGTTACATTTAAACATTGGTTTTGCCAATAAAGTTCTGCAGGCACTAAGGAAAGTCCATAACTCAGGATTTGAGTTGAACTTTGTCCGCCCCACTCCTTCCCCCTTTGAAACATGTTCATAGCAGAAAACCTGCAAACTGGACTGAAGTTATACATGAACAAGAACAGTGTGGAAGTTTCCAGAACTAAATTGACGACATTTATGTGGTTTAAAGTTAAAAGTTAGCCATTTTGGAGTCAGCAAGCTTTGAAGAAGTGTCAGCAATTGCAAGCTATCTACTTGGATCATTCTTTCCCTCCTGACCACCTTTAGGGATTTATTGGCAGAGGTGAGAATATTTGTAAATACTTTAATTTGATTTTTAACTGATTTTGAAATCATATGAATTATTAAATTTTCCTTTTCCTTGGAACATTTCCTAGTTTGGATCCCAGGAAGTTTAAAAACTAGGTGGCGCCCCTCTTCATGAAGAATTATTGAATTATTGATCAAGGATAAACACTCTGTGTATAATATTCATCGACCCACCCCAGACTGAGCAATCCGAGGCCAGAGTGTCACAAATGGCGCCCAACGTGGGGCCTGAGCAATTTATGTGTTTGTATTTGGCAATACTGTTTGTTTAGTATTATTGGTCTACAAGAAAACAAAAAATTGGACTCTGGACTTTGAAAATTCTTGGCTAATATCATCACTGGTTTTATTATTTATGGTTGTTTGGTATATTTATCTGAAATTAATTGTTGATTTGGGACAACAGAAGCAACAGGGAAACATTTTGTGGTTCTGAATGGAATATTTAGCCTTAGTTTAATTTGGTGGCGAATGAGCATTGGAGTCTCATTGTTTAATCTTGTGTCAGCTATCAACATGACTGCTTATCATTTAAGAGCAACGGAAGTAGAATATGAGCTAAGGATTAGGAATGTCTCAACAGAGGGTAAGGCTGCAGACAACAGGAAAAAACTGTCACACTGCTTTAGATCAAATACAGAAGTGGTGGCGGCTTGTGTCAATTCTCTGGATGCCGAGTTGGAATTTGAGATTTGCAACGAGAAATTACAAGATTTGTCGTCACTTGTTGAAAATTATGAGGGGACTTTTAAGGATAATGAGTATCAAAGAATTGTTGCTAGACTCTGGCACTTGTACTCCAGAGTTGAGAGGATTCCTTTGGCTGCTTCAGTGGACTCAGATAAGGAAGAAATTAAAACAGATTTAATGGCTCGGACTAGGAAACTTATAGATGAATTCAAAGGGCCTGATCCAACAGCTGCACTAGGTGGGAACTCTAATGAAACCGAGTTGAACAAACCAGATGGTCCTGTGGTCCTAAATGAGATGGAATTGAAGACAAGTTTGGGAATAAATGAAGGAAACAATCTCAAACCTCCGACAGGGAGTTCGCCTCATAATTTAGGTTCTCGGGAGCAGTTCACTTTTGACAAAAAGATTGGATCCTTGACTTCAAATTTAGATAAGGGAAAGAATAACTCTAGTGAAGAAGACAGTTGTAATTTGTATAAAACTGGATTCGTTCCTGTCTATAAATGGGGCCTTCAGTTTTCCAACAGTTCCGGCCAGAGTATTGGTAGCTTCTTGCAGCGTGTTGAAGAACTACGTCGAGCCAGGGGGCTGACTGAAGTACAACTGTTTAAGTCGGCAGTGGATTTATTTTCTGGGAGTGCCTTGATTTGGTACAGATCTACAGTGGGAAGAATCACAAGTTGGGCAGAGCTTTGTCAGGAGATGAAAGAGGTCTTCCAAACCCCGGACTATGATGACATGTTATCACAAGAAATTATGAATCGCAGACAAGGGGACCAAGAAACAATCGACTTGTACATCGCTTCAATGGAAGGACTCTACAGCCGCTTATCCATGCCTACGGGAGAAGAGATTCGTTTGAAGCAAATGCTTAAAAATCTTAATCGCTATCTTCAAGAAAAGTTGTGTTTATTCCCAATAGTCTCTATAAGCCAACTGAGAACCCTGGGAAGGAAAGCAGAGTTAGGTCGTCTTAGGGCAGCCAACAGTCAGTCCATGTCTAGCTCCGCTTCAATACTAGAGCCTGATCTTGCATATAGGAAGTCCACAGTAGTCAAACAACGAGTAGCAGAAGTATCCCACCCAAGAAATCCACAGAAGTTTTCAAAAATGAAATGTTGGAATTGTTCTGAAGAAGGACATAATCAACATAGCTGTAGTAAACCTAGAACTGTGTTTTGTTATGGCTGCGGGGCTAAAAATGTCAAAAAGACAGTGTGTACCTTTTGCAGTCCAAAAAACGCCCGAGTCGGGGAGCCAGCTCTCAAATAAACGCTGTCTCCCCAAACAATGATAAGGCAGTGCCAACCAAGGATACTTGTTCCAAGCCAGCTAGGGTTGACTTTGTTATTGAATCTGTAGGGGGTGATTCTCGACCATATTTAGATGTCAGAGTTTTTGGTCGCAAAATACGTGCTCTGTTAGATTCTGGTGCATCTCGCACCATTTTAGGTAAAGATGGAGATTGGATTTTTAATGGTTTTCCAGGAAAACTTCATGTTGCTAATAATACCTTTGTAGAAACTGCAGATTCGAAGAAGCATGCTATAGCTGGAATAGTAGTTCTACCAATTACACTCAAAGGACAGACCAAGTACCTGGATGTATTCTATGTGCCTACCCTTAGCCATAATTTACTTTTGGGAATAGATTTCTGGGAGAAGTTCCATATAGTAGCAGATCTTCATCATAGAAGATGGGAATTTTCAAATGTTATGTCAACATCTTATTGTAGCTCAGTTAGTAGTGGGATTCAGGGTGAAGATCATCTTTCTCCAGATCAAAAAACTCAGCTGAACAAGTTAATCGACCAGTATTTCAGTGTGCCTCAACCAGCATTAGGGAGAACTGACAAGGTGTTTCACACTATCAACACAGGAGATGCACCTGCGGTGAAACAAAGATACTATCCAATGTCACCCGCCCGCCAAAAGATGGTCAGTGATGAGTTGGACAAGATGCTGCAATTGGGTGTGGTAGAACCATCAAACAGCGACTGGTCATCCCCAATTTTGCTAGTTGATAAACCAGATGGGTCTAAAAGAGTTTGTGTGAATTTCAAAAAATTGAATTCCGTCTCAAAGAAGGATGCTTATCCTCTTCCACAAGTAACGACTATTTTGGACAGGTTACGTGATGCTCGCTACCTATCTAGCTTAGACATTAAGAGTGCGTTCTGGCAGATTCCCTTAGACAACTCCAGTCGAGAAAAAACAGCTTTCACGGTTCCTGGTCGCGGCCTATTCCATTTTGTTACTATGCCAATGGGACTGAGTAATGCCCCTGCAACCTGGCAAAGGTTTGTTGATAATGTCCTAGGTGCGGACTTAGAACCATATTGTTTTGTGTATCTAGATGATATAATTGCTATCACCCCTACTTTTGAGAAACACATTGAGGTTTTGTCTGAAATTTTGAAGAGAATCCGAGAGGCAAAGGTTACGTTGAACAAGGAAAAGTGCCAATTCTGCCGCCCAGAGCTTAAATATCTTGGATATGTAGTCAGCGAAAAGGGTCTTAGGGTGGACCCAGAGAAAGTAAAGGCCATCATTGACCTACCAGTGCCCAAGAACCAAAAGGAGGTACGCCAGTTCTGTGGTACTGCCTCTTGGTATAGGCGGTTTATCCCAGATTTCGCTTCCCGTCTTTATCCCCTCACTTCGCTACTGAAGAAGCGAGCTAAATTTGTTTGGACCGAGGCGGCCCAGAGTGCCTTCTTGGACATCAGATCTTGTCTAGTCACATCACCGATTTTGTCTTGTCCTGATTTTACTAAGCCCTTTGTCATATCCTGTGATGCCTCTGCAGTGGGCGTGGGCGCTGTTTTGAGCCAAGAGACTGAGACCGGAGAGGTTGTGGTAGCTTATGCTAGTCGGACTCTAAGCAAGCAAGAGCAAAATTATTCCGCCACTGAACGAGAATGCCTGGCTGTTATTTGGTCAGTCGAGCGCTTCCGACCCTATGTAGAAGGTACCAAGTTTAAAGTGATAACAGATCACTACAGCTTGTTATGGTTGTTCAACCTACGAGATCCACAAGGCAGACTGGCTAGGTGGGCCTTGAGGCTCCAGCCTTATGATTTCGATCTGATACATCGCAAGGGAAAAGAGAACGTGGTCCCTGATTTGCTATCAAGATCAGCAGCAGTGGAGCCAGACAACAATTTTCATTGTGATGTGGTTGTGCCTGTAGAGGTCAAAGATAAATGGTATGTTAAGATGATCAACAATGTTAGATCTGAAGGCCAAAAATATCTACAATGGAGAGTCAGAGATCACCAACTGTGGAGGAAAGTCAATGACAGCGTAGGCCTTTCAGAAGAAGACGATCTTCAGTCATGGAAATTGGTACTACCCAAAGATACTCGAGCTTCAGCGTTGGAGGAATGCCATGATCATCCTACAGCAGGACACCCCGGGATCTTCAAGACCTACAAAAGACTCCAATTGAAGTATTACTGGCCCAAAATGAAAGCGGATGCTGCCAATTATGTTTCTCGGTGTAAAGTATGTCAAACTATTAAGTATGATCAAAATTTGCCAGCTGGATTGATGGGTGAGCGACGTGGGATTGATGAACCTTGGAAAATGGTTGCTGCAGACCTTATGGGTCCGTTCCCCAGATCCACTAAAGGATTTAAATATATTTTGGTCATGACTGATACCTTCACAAAATATTCAGTTCTGGTGCCTCTTAGGGCAGCCACAGCAAGGGCTGTAGCGCAACATCTCGAAGAAGATATATTTTTGGTGTATGGAGTACCCAAATATTTAGTCTTTGATAATGGATCAGAGTTTACTGGGGCTCCAGTGAAGAATTTGGCAACAAGCTACAGATGTAAGATTCTATACACTCCAAGTAGACACCCCCAATCAAATCCTACGGAAAGGGTAAATCGGAATGTGATCACCATGTTGCGTGCCTATGTGGGAGACAACCACAGGGAGTGGGACAAACATTTGGCTCAAATAGGATACGCACTGAGAACTGGCGTCCATGAGGTCACGGGATTTTCACCGGCATATCTTAATTTTGGACGTGAGCTATCTGCTTCAGGAGATGGGGTAGATCTGAATTGTGATCAAATGCCACTGATTGAGGATTGTGGGAAATACGGCAGAAGACTTCAAGAGCTTCAAGACATCTTCAAGGACATCAAGGATAGAATGATCAGAGCACATGAGAAGAATAGTCAACGTTACAATCTTCGAAGAAGACCTCAGGAATTCAAAGTTGATGACCTGGTACTGAAGAGGAACTTCGCTCAGTCAAATGCTGCTGCAGGATTCTCGGCTAAACTGACTCCTAGATTCGTTGGACCATTCAGAATTGAGAAGAAAGTTTCAAATCTGGTATACAGCCTGGAAGATCTTCATGGAAGAAGTGCAGGAAATTGGCATGTCAATGATTTGAAGAGATACGTCAACTGATTCAGGATGTTATGACTTCAGTCTTCACAGATTTGGAGAAATTTTAGGAAAATTTCTTTAGGCGGGGGAGTGTTGTAACCATTTAAATTAATAATTGCCACAGTTTCCCAACATGATCACTGGCCATGATCATACAACACATTCATGGTATTTTAGGAGCTCCTTTCCATGAGGGATACCACAATTGTTACATTTAAACATTGGTTTTGCCAATAAAGTTCTGCAGGCACTAAGGAAAGTCCATAACTCAGGATTTGAGTTGAACTTTGTCCGCCCCACTCCTTCCCCCTTTGAAACATGTTCATAGCAGAAAACCTGCAAACTGGACTGAAGTTATACATGAACAAGAACAGTGTGGAAGTTTCCAGAACTAAATTGACGACATTTATGTGGTTTAAAGTTAAAAGTTAGCCATTTTGGAGTCAGCAAGCTTTGAAGAAGTGTCAGCAATTGCAAGCTATCTACTTGGATCATTCTTTCCCTCCTGACCACCTTTAGGGATTTATTGGCAGAGGTGAGAATATTTGTAAATACTTTAATTTGATTTTTAACTGATTTTGAAATCATATGAATTATTAAATTTAACTTTTAAAATATATATATTTCAGTGTAACCTGTTCATGATGAAATCTTGGCTAGACATGCAGTGTAGAGGCTTTGGAATATTTTAAGAATTATTATTTAATATTGTTAACTTTAATTTTAAAGAGATTTAGTCTGATAAATATTGTAGTTGATGTAGAATTCACAAATTATATGGTATTTTTGATCAGTACAATTTATTTCTTAGTAACAGTGGAAAACTTTGCCAACTAAAACCTGTTTTGAGGATGAAACATGAAAGCTGGTAACTGATTACTTAAAATCTTTTAATTTGTCTCTTTATTCAAAATGTTAACGATTATGTTGTAGTATACTGTAAATATAAATGTTTAATAATCATGTTCCTGTAAATAGCTGTTGTTGTATTTGTATAAAACTCTCAATCCATATTTTCACATAGACCAGCACACTATGGCTGAATCACATTTGAAGCAATTAATTATAGAAGTTTCCACATTTTAAAATGCTCAATTGCAATTTCTTATTAATAGTGCTGTATATAGTTTGATCCAAAATATTGTTTTATTATGTGTTTTAATGAAAAGTCAACTAAATTAAATGTTCAATGTTATCAGTGAATTTTGAGTCTGACAAAATGATGAATTAATTTAGCAAATTTATAACTGTAAAACAAAGTGAATTATTTTGTGAAGATTTACATAAACGTTCCAAAGTCTCACCAATGTATGTCAAAGTGTGTAAGTATGTATGTAACTGTTTAATAGGGTAAGATGTGTTATTATTAATTGTCGAAAGTGTTAACATTAGAGTTTATCATTTCCATGATTGTACATGAACTTATTTGAATATATTAGCAGCTAGTGAGTCTAAACTTAAATTAAAGCAACCTATGATACATTTTTGGGTGCTAATTTAGAGAGTGAATCATATTCTAGTAGTGAAGGGGATCCATACAAGAACTAATTGCATTATTTTGGATAAATATTTTGAATTATAGCTCATGGACTTTGTAATTTAACTTATATCTTAAACTCAAACTCACTTGAACTGATTTAAATATATTTAGCATTTCACTTTTGTCATTGTATGTAAATATCATGTTTTAGGTTAGGTTATGTGAAAAGTTATATGCCTAAATGAGGAGACTTTATAACATTCATGAACTTTATTCAATTTAGTGAAGATTTGTTGAGTTATTCATGTTTGGGACATGGTGTACTACCAGCAAAAATTAACTAGGAACATGACTACTATATTATTAGACCTGAGTACTAGTATGTGTATGGGTTTTGCACAGGGAATTTTTGGACCCTAGTGATTACTTGGTGCTACCTACCTCCCCTGATGTGGTCTTCGGTGCTAGACTGTTGAGTTTCTGGTTCAGTTCTACCTTTTGGGACATCTACTTACCGTGTTGGACTACTTCTCTGGACATTGGTGTTCACTCGTCAACCTGTGGGTGTACCGTGCTCCACCTAACCGTCGCAGACTTAACCAACGCACTCAAACCACAGATAGGACAATTTCATTTTCACTCTTTTGTATTATATGTATATATTTAGATGATTTAAATTAACTTGCTATTGCTTATGTACATTTTCAGGGATTATTCTAATTAGTTTTAAGTGGGAATTCTATGTTTATTGCTATTAGTTAGTGTCGGCCGACAAGTTAGGTATAATTCAGTGGATTTACTTTTGCAAATATTGAATATTGAATATTAAAGGGCAATTAATTGTTGTTGAGATATCATACTTTACTTCAATATTAAATAATTTTGTGGTGATTGAAAATTCTAGTTATCATTCAGATCACCTGGTGTGTGCCCTATCTTGATTAGATAAAACAGTTATAGTATTTTTGAGAATTATTTAAATACAATTTGAATTTAGATTTATAAGATTTATTTGAATTTTTGAATTTAAACTTGGAAACCACATTTATTTAAGATATTTTATTTGAACTTGCCCTATTATCTACTTTTAACTTCTGGAATTAGTGAGAGAGTATTTTGCATCAACATTCTTATCTGAGCAAAAGATAAGCAGATATCTTAAGCCATATTATCAAGACAATTTTTGTAATATTTTAGTAATTAATATCACTTGGTAGATTTTACTGAAAAGTGTGTTTAGCCAAGGACTTAAATTAATTAACTATAGGGTTTAGCCTCTGCCATTCCTTTCAGTATTTTGTTTTTCGAAATTATTTTAAATTTTCCTTTTCCTTGGAACATTTCCTAGTTTGGATCCCAGGAAGTTTAAAAACTAGGTGGCGCCCCTCTTCATGAAGAATTATTGAATTATTGATCAAGGATAAACACTCTGTGTATAATATTCATCGACCCACCCCAGACTGAGCAATCCGAGGCCAGAGTGTCACACATATCTAGTATGCACAGATCCACACCATTACTGTTTGCATTATACTCCCATATTGCACCATCATAATACGACATTTTAATCTTTGTACGTTTATGTTATGCATATAGCCCATCAAGTGATCTCTAAAAAAATGGCTCGTGGTTTTTCCTATGATGGAACGATTACCTCATCACTTTTTCGACCAGTCTTTTCCTCACGCCTATCCTCAGTCATTACTGATGTAACCAACCAACATTATACGCATAATGCAATTTAAGTGTGCGTATTAATTAACTCTTTAACTACTCCAATTTTCACTGCATAGTAAATAAGAACAAGACTTGTCATCATAAAAAGTGCATTCATTTCCTCCCGGAATCGGTACTGCCTTAGCCTTTAGCTTGCAGTAATCAAAATAGAAATTTATTTTTTTTAATATTTGTTATTATTTTTTTAACTCAATTCCATATTTTATTACTGAAACAGAACCAAAAGGAACAAAATAAAAAATAGGGCGCAAAAGATGTTTCTTTGACGAGTTTAGCCCAAATAAAAATTTCTTTTAAAAAACAAGACTATACGGAACTGCTTCCATTATACTAAACAAAGAACAAAGCAACCGTTTCGTGGCATTTAACAGTTCAGTGGGTCATACAAAACCTGGGGGGGGGGGAGGGAGGGGGAGGTAGAAATGTAGGCCT
This sequence comes from Macrosteles quadrilineatus, assembly GCF_028750875.1. Taxonomy (NCBI): domain Eukaryota; kingdom Metazoa; phylum Arthropoda; class Insecta; order Hemiptera; family Cicadellidae; genus Macrosteles; species Macrosteles quadrilineatus. Next base: position 36,268,511 of record NW_026542597.1, on the reverse strand, counting down.
TTATGTTACACTACTTTAATCATACTCAAATGTCCTTTAATACAGAAAGAGGTATTTTTACTTTACAATGAATATGCTTCAATTTTTAAGATTTTGTCTTGTTTTGGAGTTTTTGACCTAGTTTTTGCTGGATTGAATCCATGTTCTAGACAAAATGGTTATACCGTAAATGAATAAAAAAATAAATACATTAAAAACCATAATCATGTACAAAAAGTAAACAGTTGTAGGCCTATGTATATCTGTTTGCATATGATTTTTGCTAAAATCGTAACAGCCTAAAATTTATCTTAATCTAAGGCATAAAAACATTTGTCTGAATTCAAGATATGAAAAAAAAGACCACGCATGTATTACGTTTCTAAATTACAGATCCCTGAAAAGTCAAACAGATTGAGATATATTAAGTTGAAGTTTTTCAAATACGCCATTTTATAAATATAAAATCTAGAAACGCATAACTTAATGCGCACTTGGACTTTAAAATACATATTAACCATTCTTAGGTTCATGATTGTAGCTCAAATGGATATTAGGTTATTAGAGATACAAAACACACATTTAGGCAGCCAGGATAATATTCACACCATTTTGCATGATGATTTTTTTTTTTAATTCTTCTGTATGCAAGACTAAAATCCAAAAAGGAGAATACCGATACACGCCTTCTTAAGGTGATTATAAAGTATTGAATATCGTTCGAATATTTATAAATTTGTCACCAGTCAGTTGCGAGAGGTTCAAACAATGCAGTTTTTCTTACGTAAAAATAATTTAAATGTTATCTTCAGACTTGTATACTATTTATAGAAATATAGTATGGTTACTATACCAGATATGGCGCTTTTACACTGTTAAAATGTCCTTGAGAAATCTGTTTTTCTTTCCAGAATATAAAGGATGATTTCTACCACGGTTAACAAGTTAAATTAGATATTGTCCAAGTGTATGTACATAGATGTACTAGCTAAAGGCACAACAGCGGAATAATTTAGGAAGGAAAGCAAGGCTGAATGTACCAGGTTCCTAACAAGCAAAGATAATGAAGTGACTCTCTCCCGGGAAATATTGCTTGATCTAATACTTCATCTGGCACGAAACGTGAACCTACTAGTAATAAACACTTTAAGGACATTCTGAGGAATTTTGATATGGATTAAATTTAAATGTTCACATAAAATCTACTTTCAAATATATTTCTATTATTGATCACACACATTGCTTTTGTTGAATGAGCTTTAAAAATATCTTAGAACTATTTATCTTTTATGGTGTACAAGTTGTAGTTGAATAATGAACAAATTATAAATTTATTACAGAAAAACACTTTGAGTAGACTAGGTGTAGGCTAGGCATACATTTCCTTTCAAAATGTATGAATTACTCCTAGTCCTATGTATCGAATGAATATTATTTGAGGGTAGTTATTACCTTTAGTTTAAATACCATTTTTACAAAATAATCTGACAAAATCATTTTCAGAAATAATATTCTATGTATTCAAAGTTCACTTTTCCAAACTTCTGAAACGTAACATTTCTCTCAGTCACTATAATACATATCGAGTCTTTCCCTCTTATTCCCCACAGAGGACTGATCCACAACAAGACTGATCGGCAAAGTTACACTAAAACTCACCCCTGAAGACTTTCTGGAGTGCGAGACTTGTGAAACTTTGGTCTTTGGCCTCTGGGATGTAGGCTGGGGTCGGTCGTCTTTACCTGAAACAACCCCCGAGATTTTGTCAAGTAAGATAAAACGGGTTTAAGTTATAAACGAAAATGATTTAGACTAGAATAATGTCGTTCTAAACTGAATTAAAATAAAAAATATTTACGTATTTTCAACATTGTGAGCACATAAAAATATATAGACTAATATTACAAAATATGAAAATTATCAACATAAAATAAAATAGAAAGTAAATACATGATTATATAAATTCGTATAATACTCAACGATAAAGCTACCCCTAATATACATCATTATGGCGTGCTAAATGCAGCACTTTTGAAACAAAGACTAAAAGACGTTGTACAGTTCTTCACTATATATAGAATTTTTAAGTGAAGCACGGAGTAAAAATTTACAAAAAGCAACATTTTTGGGAGTAATATTCACACTTAAGGAAACTATTTTTAGTTGAAAGAAAATGACTAAATAACCACGTTATCAAGTCTTAATTGCGTCAACATATTATTACTTATACTTATATATTATTAATAACGAACCCAAAAAATTGAGTTTTTACAATAATACAAAAAAAATCTATAATATTTCGTTTTGCTTGACTATCAGTTTGAAAAATGGACGTCAAAATATTAATATTTATACTGTAGTGAATAACGGTGTTGATCAATCTATCACTGTCAAATCGTATTAGAGAGTATTTCGATAAAATGCAGAGAGATTGACACTTCTGTTTGACAGTGGTTGAAAATTCTCTACTGTTGTGTGACTTTTACACAATCAAATTCGGCCGGAGATATATCCAGGTAAGTATAGGTATAAATATGTTTCAATTTGTTTATGGAAATTTTCAATCTTGAATACCTTTTGAATCAAAATATTCAATGCCTATGTGGGAGGTTTTTTTTATATGGCTGCATTATTGGAGAAAGTAGTGTTTTAAGATATTTAGAGGTTTATAAGATTAAAATCATTATTAGCAGTTAATTTGTGGATTCTGAAATAAAAATTACCTAATTGAATAATTATACGAAAATCAGGGGACATAGGCAAGTGCTGCCTGTGCGTCTGCTGGGTTGATATTAGAAAAAAAAACTAAATACTATGGCGTTATGAAAATTAAAGTAAACTGTTGCTTAAACAAGTATTAATTTAGGCAAATTATTTATAAATGGAAATTTTCACTTAATATATAATAAACAAATTGAACAAAATACGGTTTTGATCAGGTGGGGACTATATCTAATGGATTCAAGCTGGTCTAGAATGGAAGGGACAAGGGTAGATCAAACACAGGGTGTTTTGTTTCTATTTGGAATTAATTAACAAAACAATGTTTTCTCATTGTACAAGTTACAATGGCTTCTTTAACGGGTAATTACATTAACGTACATCCAGAAAATCTAAATTTAAGGTAAACATAAAAACGAGTATCAGCTTAATTAAATCTACTATAACGTAATAGTAATTTATCTTAATTGCCCTGTAATTGAAATTTATCGTATATAGTAAAACTATGGCTCCTTACTCAAATAGTAATTGCCTTGTTCGGAATCTTTCTCGTAATCAAGCCATCTTTTCTCATGATAAAAACAAATGTATCAATGTAATAAAACATCTTCTTATTAGTTATTTTTACGTTAAGTAAATACTAAGGTTAATGAATTATTTTTCTTCATAAAATATTGAAAAAGATGTCCAGATTCACGTAATATAGTCTCTATTTTAATACGCCTCAAGCTGAATTATTTTAATACGCCTCAAGCTGAATTATTCCATCTAAATATATCTATATATTTCCAACCGACCCATCATCCTGGTTAGTTAAGCTCCAAGTTTATTTCACTCTTTAACACTCCACTCACATTGTAGCTCAAGAACAGCAAAATGTAACGTTAAAGAATTCTAAGTACGTTGGTCGAATTGGTTTAAAAGGGTTCTAAACGGCTTTAAATAAACGGTATCAGCATTCTGACACATACTTTCTCCATTAAGTTTGTCAACAACCTTTATCATGTGTAAGCGGTGAGAGTAAATATACGGAAATGGGATTTGTACCATTTTCTTCAGAATTAAAAGGACTATAACATAGGTACTAAATTTTTATCAAAATCGTTTGAGCCAATTTAGGGAGAATCTTATTTTCCGTTATTTTATGGGGTTTTTATGGGAAAATAATATAATTTACAATAACTTTTGAACAATAATTTTTACAGAAATGGGATTTGTACCATTTTGTTTAGAATATAAAGGACTAAAAAATACTAAATTTTTATCAAAATCCTTCCATTTTTGGGAAAATCCTTTTTTTCCGTTATTTTATGGGAAAATCCCTATTAAAAATCAAAATTTATAAAAAATGAAAAATAACTATCAAAATTGTAAGGACCATGACATAGTATGTTAAATCAAAACCGGATTATTGTCTAAAACCCAATTTTTCGTTATTTTATGGGGGTTTTATGGGAAAATAACATAATTTACCATAACTTTTGAACCGTAATTTTTACAGAAATGGGATTTGTACCATTTTGTTAAGAATTTAAAGGGCTACAACATACAAAATTTTTATCAAAATCGTTCGGGCCATTTTTGAGAAAATTCTATTTTTCCGGTTTTTTATGGGTTTTTATGGGGAAATCCCCATTAAAAATCAAAATTTCAAAAAAATGAAAAAAACGCCTGGAGATACCATAAATTAGAACCTACATACCAAATTTCATCAAAATCAGACCACAGGTGTAGTCTCTAGCTCTGTACACATCCAGACACACAGACACACACACACACACACACACACACACAGACATCACTTCGAAAACCACTTTTTTGGGTCCAGGGGGACCCAAAACGAATATATCCACTCAAAACTCAAACTCGAAAATTTTGACGAAAACAATACTTTCTCCATATACTATGGTATAGGAGGAGAAAGTAAAAATAGAGCAGAATGTAGGTTAAAATAATTAAAAAGGGGTGAAGAGAAAGGGGAAACGATACGGTGGTTAGATATTGACCCAACCTTATCTCTATCATCCAAGAACTCTTCATTCTTTAGTAGTTCCTCGCCATTATCTATCTAATTTCAAAACTCCTCCCAACAATTTTGAAAGTGCAAACTTCGCAAACAGTTTTGAAAGTGAAAGTAGGATATAGGTAAAAATAATTAAGAAGGGGGAAAGAGGAAGGGGAGCGATAAGCAGGTTTGATATTGACCCAACCTTATCTCTATCACCCAGAAACTCTTCCCCATGTTCCTCACGTAGTACCTCCTTGCGTTATCTGCTTAATGTCCTTTAATCTTAAAAAAGTTCCAAATCATTTCCTTTTAACCGTATAGAATGTCAAGTGTGTTTTCAGCGCAATGCTCTATAAACAGCTATTTCGTAAACTGCTTTGAAAGTGAAAGCAGGAAGTATGTTGAAATAATAAGAAGGGGTGTAGAGGAACAGGAAGCGACAAGGCTTGCATATTGACCCAGTCTTATCTCTTCTATCCATGACTCTCCCTTCTCTATTACTTCCTTGCCGTTATCTACCCAATTTTTTTAGTATTTTACTCTAAATAATTCCTAACACTAATCTAAATTATTTCCTTTAAACAATTGTAGACTATCCATGATTATTATTTTACACATTATTTACACAGGAGAGTTCCGCAAACGGCTTTGAAAGGGAAAGCAGGATATAGGATAATTGAGTTGGGAGAAGAGAGGGGAGAGGAAAAGAAAAAGATAAGGTGGTTGCATATTGACCCAGTCTTATCTCTTCTATCCAGGAACTGCTTGTCCTTCTTTAGTACTTCCTAGCTGTTATCTACCTAACTTGGGTCCTTCGTTTCCTCAGGATATACTGAAGTTACTTTCAGTCATCTTAAAGTCACCCTAGTAAATTAATTGTCCTCTCTAAAATGTTTACGCATGATGGAAAAATCTATCACTTGTATTCAACAAGGTTTTCGTATACAACACTAAATACAGCCATTTATTTAATAAACATAACATTTTATAATTCTAATATAAATATAAAAATCATTTAATTCTTGTTTCATAATCAGGACGTTAGACTAAACTAACATCAACTAAACGTCTTTCCTCTATTTTAAGACACCCGTTTTCACATTAGGATTAGGATTAGGATTAGGATCCTACTCTTTGGGTTTGGGACAAAAATTAGTTAGTATACCTTTTTATTTTGGTTGGATTTTTAAATAAATACGTAAATAATCCAAAGCCAATAGTCACTTTTCACCCGAGGTACTCACCCTTGATGAGGATATGTTTCCCCCCCAGCCACGATGTTTCCGTTGTGAGGATGGGCAATGGAGTCTTGTACGAGTCCAGGTACACGTTGACATTGCTGAGATCGATTCCCCTTTTTTCACACACAGAGTTAAGTGCTTCACTGAAACAACAGTAATTATTGTTTTGTTAAAATAACAATTATTTTAACGCACCAAGCAGCTCCACAATAACCTGTGTGACTGGCTAGAGATGATATTTGGCTTTAAAACGTGTTGAATACTTGAATATCATCACTGATGGTATTCTTATTCGTCACATAATATTTAATTACATTTACATATAACCTATGACGATCAAGGTAGAAAAACCTTCATGTCAACCCTCTGCAATCTAAAAAAGTCTTTATTAGCGAATTTCCCATATAGGGAATAAGCTATTACCGTAGGTCTCATGGTAAGACCTAGACCCGGGACCGATTTACTTTTTTGTTTTGAGGTCCCCAGAGGCCAAAAACACCATCCGTTCAAATTCATATATATATATTTATATATGTGTCCGTTAGCGCGATAACTCGAGCAAAATTGATCCGATTTTGATGAAATTTGGTACAAACGTGTAAACCTACATTTATTCGAACGAGTTCGCGAACCAGCATAATCGGACCATGGGATCAGGGGTTTATGGGGGGTTTTATGTAGTAAAAATGGGTTTTTCTCATTTTTGACCCTAAAAACTTTAATTTTCTAAATTTCTCTGTAGACTATTTTGAAGAGCTTAAAAAAACAAATAATTTAGTATATTGAACTTTTTTTTTTAATGTTCATTGACTACGGAGAAAATTTAAAAAATTGGAAATTTAAAATTCCCATGTTATTCTTATGGAGAATAAATAAACTGTTCTAGTTTGCTTGTTTATGGATATATTTTAATCAAATTTGGTAATTTGGCTTATTTCATACTAAGCTATCAATATTTCAATTGAAAAAACACACCTCAACATCTTCCCCGTAGCAGCAAACCTAACTACTCACTAAAATTAATGTTATTTAAATAGGAAATAAATCTGAAAATTTATAGGGAATATTTTAGTAGAAATCAAGCCGGGTAAATGGAAATTCGCTTAGTATGCAGGTTTGCTGCGAAGGGGGTATTTTTAAAATACTTTTGGTTCATACCTTGTTTGGGAGCTTACAAATGACAATATTTTTTGAACATATAAACAAATATTCAACGATTTTCGTAAAGGATGTGGGAATATATATTGTCTTCCACATAGTATTACCTTTTTTATGTACAAATCTACTTTTCAAACTTTTGCAATCGTTGCCCTCATTTTGTTTACTGACCGTGAAAAAGCAAACTCACCATAACGATGTTTAAAAAGGAGAATAGCTGTATATATTAAATAATACTATTCTAATGGCCGTAGCCAAAATGTCATAATAAATTACTGGAGCTGAAGCCAATGTAATAATATTAGGTAGACAGTAAGTGTTACCACACATTAAAATTAAATTATGATCTATTGCAAAAAGTTCTGTTCTTCAGTACTTAATATGACTATTGTAGTTAGTTGATATAATACTTATAATTAATAGAATATAACTTTAACATTTGGTTACAAATTTATCCTTATTTACTATAACATAATATTTACTCCAAGAATAAAAATGTTCGAGTTTTTTTTTTAGATTTTCACAAGTAAATGAATTCTTGCTAAATAAATTATTTTATTTTCAATTTGACAATTTTATCCGATAAACTCCTTTAAAAGCGTTGTCATGACAGTATATCCAAAATTTAAACTAGAGATAAAACTGGAAGAGACACACAGGTACGGGTTTTATCATGAATACTAACAGCTGACATAAATAAACTCTGTCACAGCTGTTATCAAGTCGTAAACTGCCAACATTACGGGGAAATATTCACACTCACAATCCATCTCTCTTGGAATGACATTCAAAACAAATTTATCTTCCAGTTCTGCCAGACATTGCTCATGCACTTCACTTTTGATAATATTCCGTAAAAAAGGTGTCAGCGAAATACAGATTTGTGTTTCTAAATACAAAAATGGATGTTTCTAGATATTTATCAAGATTAAAATAATTATTTTCGTCATACTACAGAACCAAAAACAGCTTTAATACATGTTTTGCGGGTCTAAAGTAGCATTTTTACTACCTAGGGAGTAAAAACCCTTTTTGGTCCCTAAAGAGTAGAAATCAGCTGTTGTAAACAGTTGTAAAGATTTGATCATACCAATCGCATGGATCGATATTAATTATCAATTGATTTAACAGGTAAGTTATTAGCTGATTGTTGTATTATTTTCAATAGTTTGCCATATCGATGGTGTAATGCACTGTAAAACAATCGGAAAAGACTAAATGATTGAATCAAAACTTAGCAGCGGCTTATTTACATTAGCAGAATTGAAAACGAGCTGGAAGTAGTTTTAAGAAGTTATAGCTTAGTACCATAACTATATTATATTTTATAATTATAATAAGATAATATCAATCATAAATAATTTTTATTATAATATTATAATTATATTATATGACGAACAATATTATTCATCACACGGACAAAAAGAGTCACTTTACGTCCTAGTGATGAAATGTAACATATGATCGGCAGTAAAAAAGTTTTATAAACAAAATATATACAACTTTTAAAATAAAAAGCAGCTGGAGTAGAGGGTGTTACTTGTAAACATATTTTCTCTTGTTATTTTACTATTCGAATGCATTGTATACACAAATCGTTATTTAAATGAATTTGAATTTGTCTTTAAGTTGCATTTTATTTCTTACCTAAATCAAATAATACCGTTCACGACAAGGGCAAAACTATAATTTCGACCCTCTTTCATTTGACAAGTATAATTCCTATGTTTATATCGAGTCAAAAAAGGTTACCTTATGTTCTATTAATAAAATATAAAATTATTTTAAAAATAAATCAATTGTATTCGAATGCGTTTTGTAATACTTAAACAGTTCAAAATATTATAATTCAGAGGAGAAATGTGCTAAAATGTTAGTTAAGCTTAACTTTTTTAACTAGTTATAATTTTCTTACTCAAGAAATGTTCAAAGATTTCTTGGGAGAAAATCAGCAATTTTACAGTTAAAAAGTTTTATAATAAGTTAATCTATGTCAGATTCAATCATAAATTACCTCACTTTGACTTAATTCTCTCAGATTTAATTTTCACAAAACCTCTAAGATTTGATTAGAAATCTGCTAAATTATGTTGAATCTTCATAATACTTATTTTATTCAAATTCACTAGATTAATTAAGATTATAATTCGTACCAAGCAAAAAATCTAAAAACCGTTTAAAAAGGTATGCCTTTGCCTAAATCCTAATTCAAGTTCTTAAAACTGAAATCACATAGAATACAATATTTATTTTTATCATGTTCTATTTTCAGTACAGTAGTACAAATTATGACTTGTACCATTATTTTCAACTCTTATTACAGTTTATAGACACAAATAACAATTAACTAACGTCACGATTAGTTTTCATTTTATCGAACGTACAAAATACAAAAACAATTAATGATAAATCCAGTAAACTATACTGTGAATAATTTAAACACTGTATTGTTTTATTTACACTGATAATGTTTTGACAGAGATTTGACCTTATCTGCTTCACAGCGAGTCGATGGTGAATTTCAACATAATATCGCGCTATCAGCGACCCCCAGTCGCAATACTAACTGTAAACGATATAACAGTCTTTTAAACAGTCGTTATATTTTGTAAAAGCAATGTATTTATAAATAATTTCCATCAATAACCATTGGTTTATTTATAACTTAACTTATTAAACACGATGTACTTTGCAACTAATTAGTTCGAATCTGTAAATAAATGGCCAACTGTTTCGTAACCTTAAGCTTTGTAAAATATACTGACCAAAATATATAGTGTTTGTTTTAAACTCAAGCGATTGATTGCGATATGTGAATCACATAAAGCATGCATATTTATGATAGTATATGCAATTCAAAATGATAACTTGGCGCTATCCATGATTTATATAGCGAAAAAAGCTTAACTAAGATAAAAAAACGAATAGTTGTATAGTTTTTGAAGACTAGACCAACATTTTGGTATAGCCTATAATATGTGGGGTCAAATCTTAAAAATTAAAGCCTTATTGTTCACAAGTTTTTATGTAGCGTATTAATATCCGCTTAATATAGAAGATAGATAGATATGACAGTTTCCTATTAAAACCTTGTGATTACAGTACATCGATTTTTGTGTTCGTACTCACGCTAGCGAAGTTCCTTTAGAGGCGACGACGAACTCGTCTTCTTCAACGTTGGAACCAACGTCAAAACTGACGCTGAAATACTCAGAACTGGAGACCTGAAACACACCAGAATTGATAGGACACGGAATACGTGTTTATCAGAGTAAATATTAAATCCAACAAAACGTATAGTTCTGCACAAATTCAACAACTAAGACAGAGTGTCGTCTGATTCCCACACTGTTTGTAAAAAAGAAACTTCTCAGAATAATTAAAATTTTCTTAAAATATTGTTTGCCAACCTCTAATAATCGTAGGTAGCTTCTTCACGAGTAGAAACTGTAGAAACGATTTGTGATCATATTTTATCAAGCATACACGCATAACTAAAAGGTAAACGACGATCACATAATTGATTCAAACATAGTGTGTAAATTTGGAAAAATCGTGTGGATGAGAATATTTCTGTAAAATAAAAAGTAAAAAAAAACTGTCATTCAGATGTTTCCTACATTCCATAACTGCACCCCGAATTACTTTTGTTACTCTTGTGCATAATTCCGTATATTCCAAACATTATTTAATGGAATACCACACAAATTTATTTAGTGCTAAATACAGAATTATAAATAATTAAAAACATTTATTTACTAGTACCATACATGTATATAAATACAGTATAACTGTTCGTAGTATTAGATAGAAGGAGGATGAACCCCAGTTGCAATCCTGATTGAGGAAATACACAAGGAAGTATTGTGGATTCTCTCTTATTTGTTGTATCAGAGTTCCCTAGTGGATTCAAGTCTATAACTGTATTGATCAAAGGGGACTGCCCTTTGTAGCTCCATACACGCGAAAACAACTCTTTAGTCGAATAAGGATCATAAATAACTGTATAGACTATAATAAGACACGCTAATAGTTTCATCTCGTATAACAAAATATAGTACATTTGGAGTGATTTAAAAACGGTTTATACGTTTGCTGTAGATATCAGAAATATAAAAGTTTGTATACGACAAAAACTATGGGAATTGGATATTTTGCATATGTTTTAGTGTAAACTTTGTAATTAGTCGCGGGTGTTTCATATAACGTAAGATTTAAGTAGGTTGTAGTCTACTACCAATAGCAAAATCAATAGTAGCTTCAAGGTCACTTATAAATGCAGCTCAACTTTATATCATATGGTTTTATAGGTTGACCTTGAAGCTTCCATTGATTTTAATCAGCTAGTATAAACAATTCAACGTTGTTTTACCATAAATTCAAAAATATGCAACGTGCTCTTTGGTCATAATACCTGAGCCTATCAGCTGTTTACAAATATATTGTTTCATAGTTATTTTAAAGCTAGTACATACAGGGTTAGGCAAAAGTCTGGATCCCTCATATTTACTTTTTAACACGTTGCAGTTTGAAACCCAAACTCGGCACATATTTACAACATAAGATATTGCACTTTTTCATTTAAGTTACAACTTTGCCCCAGCCCCCAAAATGGGGTATTTTGGGGACAGCCCCAAATTGTTAAATGTAAACACCTATCACGTGACCCCTCATTTAAAAGGGTTTATTAAGAGAAATTGAATGGCGCAAACCAGAGGTCAATATCGCACCCCTAATTAAAATAACAGCCATTTTAATTTAAGATGAACAATCAAGATAAAGTCTTGACACCCCCAGTTAACTTTATAACGTGTGGCAGTGGGAAAACCAAACTCGGCACATGTTTACAACATTAAAAAAAGCTATTTTTTTTTTCATTTAAGTTAGAACTTATACCCGGTCCCCAAAATGGGGCATTTTTAGGGCCACCCCAAATTTTCAAATCTGAACACCTATCATGTGACCCCTCATTTTAAAGGGTTTCTCAAGACAAATTAAATTACGCAAGCTAGAGGTCAATATCGCCCCCCTAATCGAAATGGCAGGCATTTTGAAAATAATATCCCCTATTAACTGTTTAACAGGTTATAGCAGGAAAACTAAACTCAGCATACCTTTATAAAAAAAGAGGATTCACCTTTTGGTCAATATTAAAATATATCATTTTTAAAGTTAACTGGGGGTGTCCAGACTGTATCTTGCTTGCTCATCTTAAATAATTAAAATGGCTGTTATTTTGATTAGGGTTTGATATTGACCACTGGTTTGCGCCATTCAATTTATTTTGATAAACCCTTTAAAATGAGGGGTCACATTATAGGTGTTTACGTTTGAAAATTTGGGGCTGACCCAAAAATATCCCGTTTTGGGGACTGGGGCAAAGTTGTAACTTCGATGAAAAAGTGCAATTTCTTATGTTGTAAATATGTGCCGAGTTTGGTTTTCCTACTGCAACGCGTTAAAAAATTAACTAGGGGGTTCCAGACTTTTGCCTAACCCTGTATAATCTTGCGATAGGGTTAAAGGGAGGTAAAAAGGGGCCGGGAACACTCAAAGATTACCGACCGAATCTGAAAACAACACTGAATGGTTAACCACGAGTATTCAAGGTTAAACGGTTATGAACCAGATTTGAGGTTACGTTTTTCAATTAGTTTGAAAAATGTTTTAATCATTTTTCTGAGATTTAAACTTGATTAGTTGAATCAAAAACATGTGGCCGGAAAACAAGCATTTTTAAACGTGAAATTGTAATTGTTAAGGAATAAACAAGTTATAAATGTGCAAAGTATTGTAAATAGTTCTGATTTTTCTTACTATGTTAATTTGATACCAAGTGAGGCTTTAAGTGCATAGGTATTATAATTAAGTGTTTGAATGACTTTAAGTAAATACCAAAAGATGTTTTTGAAATATTGGAAAGTTTGAAATCAATCCTTTCTCTAAATAATGGTGTTTAAATTGATTGATATCAAATGACAAATTTCTTGATATATATTTTATTATAAGCGGACTTATAAGAGCTCGTAGTACTAAGCGAATATTTTCTGCGGGTCGCCGGAATGGTCGCCCCCGGAAACATTACCCCCCAGGCTAAACGTGACGTCACGAAACCAGACAACCAGCTGGTATAAAATCTATGTCCGCGACCGGAATCGTACCCCCCAAGGGCTTGACAAGTAATTTATCAAAGTCTAGTTGATATGAACTAATTATGTTATTAATTTTAATTCAAACAAGTAGAAACGGAAAGGTTCCCCCCGGCAAGACATCCCCTATGTACACCCCGGAATCGTCCCCCCCTGAAACGCTACCCCTAGTAGGGCTGGGCTGCTCGGCAGCCTACCTGCTGCCCGTCCTCCCCAGCCCATTGTTCTGAGGGCGGCCGCTAGTTCATTATTACTGTCGCTTGGACAACCACTTTTCCACAGAAAAAATAACAGACGTTGTGGTGGAATATCAATCAGTACATTTAGATGTGTATAAACTTCTAAGACAACTAAATAATAAGAGCATAGTTTGACTTTAAAGAATAATTATTTTATACTCAATTCATAAAAAAACTACCAGCGATAATGCGTATACATTTTCTGTTGCATTAAAAATAGTAGTTATACTTATCAACATCAGTAAACTCATCTTACACCCTATGGTAATTGTTAAGCAACATATTTGTTTAAGATATAATAATTTCTAAATGTATTACAAATAAATCGCATTGCTTTAGGTTTGGCCACGATCTATTCTAAAGGTTATGCCAAAAAGTATCTTAATCCAGAAACAGCCTAGGCTAGATTCATATCACTGGAACAGAGTCAAAATTTAATGAAAGTATAATAAAAATATCAGAATCACTTTATATCGAGAAGATTACTTGCAATCAGTGTTGAAATACCAATAAATTAGTTTTGTTATAAGATGTATATATTTAGAAAGCCGTTTTGCTACTGAAGTTTGCAAAATTATGTTTCATTATTACTAAGTGGAATATAGACCTATACGTGAGTTCAAATTTTTAATATTATTGTTGTGTTGACTACTGCAAGGAAACTGATAAACAGTACTTGGAAAGGTGAAAGAATTTATTAGAGTGACCAGTGTACAGGAAGTCTCAATAATCCTTTCGTACGTTACTCCGAACTCCAATGTCCTTTTGTTTAAAGAATCTCATTCCAAAAATGGCCATTCCAGTTGTAGGTATTGAGATTTGTGAGAAAGATTAATTTTTATAAATTATATGTGTATTATATGCGTAGTAAAAAGCTGTTATATTCAATCATTCAAGGTTTTTAGTGAATTTCCATTTGGGAAGTAGCTATTGCCGTAGGTGGGACTGAAACTGACTTTAAAAATACTAGCTATTGGCCAGCTACATTTTAGTAGGATTTATTATTTAGTAAATAGCCTAACTATAACTACATTTATAACTAAACTTTTCCTTGACTATGTTAAACAAACACACGTATTCAGGTAAACACGGCTCAGGTATTCTTGGGAGGGATACCTGAAGTGGGGAAGTCTAAGCTATTTTACAAAAAAATACTTACCGCTATAAATATAGTTGTATTCTACGAATTAATAGTCTCCGAATTACAGACGAATTTAATTATTAATCAATACTCTGAGAATAGTGGATACTATACTTCGAATTATTATGTTCTTTTGCAAACTTTTAAGTTCTACGTATTAAATATTCTGCGAACTACAGGTAGATTTAAATGTGTAACTTTTCAAAACAATGGGCGACCGTTCATTGAATAACTGTACTACTTCAATGTCAATTTAGTTATTTAAAATCAGCAGTGTGAAATCATGAAATAAAGTGAATGTGACACTGTTGCTTGTTTCCCGTCAACTCAAACGTAAACAGTGTGAACTATTTTCCGTTTTTTCTGAAGAAACTAACCAATATTTACTTTCTAAACTATTTTTACGGGAAAGAGTCATTCCTCAATATCAAATCAGGAATATTCTCAATACGTTTATTTAACCATAAAATCCAAATAATCTTTTCAAATGGATATTATATACAACATTTATTGGTCAATGTTTACAATTTAAGAATTAGGAAATGTGAAAATATGTTTGTCAAGTGTGTACTGTATTATGATGCTGCGTGGTTAAAGCATGCTCATATTATTACGAGTTGATTCCTTACTTATTTACTTATATTACTATAAACATTTTATTTCATTTCCACGTGTTTCAAATACATTTAGTACGTTGACGGAAAAAAACTATATGTAACCAGCAGAGTATCCGTCCTTCGTACGGGGTTGGCATTTAAGTATAAAATGCCTATTGCAGTAAAGTTGTACTCGAGCTTTGCGTTTGCAATGGGGGAGGACACAGTTTGATAAAATTTGCATACTTAAATTTACGGTATACTATAGTATTACACATCTACGATAGCCATAATGTTCTACCGCTTCACCTAAACAATAGAAAACAATAAATTACGATAAATTTGTAAATTATCACAAATTATTCATGAAATTAAAAACATAAACATAACTGTAAACAATCCTACTTATACAGTTCTCATTGCGTATCACAGTTGTTCGTTGCTGCTTAGTTCAATAGCTGTTTTTATTCATTACAAAATAATAGTGCTACCTGTTGGTAAATCTTATAACTTTTTAATGATTTTGCATATCATAGAACCAACTTTGTTAGTTGTAACAGCTGACTAAATTCTTTAATTCCCTTTAAATATGAATACTCCTAAGGTTAATATGGAGAACTACAGAGCCACTGGGGCGGAGCCCGAAAGGGTTTTTGAAATAAGAATATGCATATATGTTATTCGGGAATATGAGCTATTATGTCAATTTCAGCCCAATCCGTCCAGTAGTTAATGCGTGATTGAACTTCAAACAAACACACAAACTTTCACATTTATAATAGTAAGATTTATACATTTGATGTATAAAATTAACGGGAAATGTCTAGAGAAAGCACAATATCGAAGTATTAATTTGTATTTATCTTAATATCAACAAAATTTGCGTAATAAAAATCCTTCCCATTCATGGAAGTTAAAATCCTTCACATTCACGAGAGTTCAGTCGAGCGGTGGTAATATGGGACAGTCTCCACCCTTGTGAACAATAGCTGGCTCGAGTCACGAGCCCAAGCCCTACAGCAGGTATACCGGGGGTGATCATGGCAGGGGGGGACCTTTCCGGGGTGTACATTTTGAAAACGATCGGGGGTAACGTATCCGGTTAACCTAAATTTGTAATTAGAAAATCTGGTAATTGTATATGATAAGTGGATATAATTATATAATTAATACGCAAACTCTAAAATAACTCGTCATATCGAAGATTGCATGCTGCAACTGAAATTGAATGTCCGCGGCCGGAAACATCACCCCCCCGGTCTCTGACGTCAATATGACGTAGGGGGGTGATGTTTCCGGGGGCGACCTTTCCGCGTCCCCTTTTCTGCAAAAGAACTATTGTTTTTATGTTAATGAACATCTGGGACAACACAACAATCAATATACTGTATTGGAGTTTTTTAGTAAGGGGTTCCGGTCTTGCGCTATCCCATTAATATTTAAGGTTAATTTTCCATTGTTAAGGGTCATACAGTTTTAAAGACTTTTTACTCTCAACCATTCTCTTACCATTAGGAAGTCTTTAAATAATTTAGTAGAATTTGAGTATGATGTATTACAGTCCTTCATTACTTTAACTTCAAAGGTAGCATTAACTATCAGAGATTTAGCTTTAATGAATAAGTTAGTGGAGCAGTAATATTAATAACGGTCTTTCCTGACAAAGAGGACTTATATTTTCAATGATGCAATAGTTTATAGGTACAGAACTTTGTGGAAGGCTTTGCATATAATGCTTTCACAGTTGTGGGATATTGCACAGTTAATCCTCTTATACTTGAGTGCTTATAGGATTTCTTAACAAAACTACATTTCCAGGACGACATACTTGGCATCAAGCTCTTAGCTGAAGAAGCAATAAAATCAAATTCCTACTGAAAAGTCGATGGAAAAAGTGATGAGGGTTCAATTTCTTGAGGTAAGGTTAAGTACACACCTGGGGTACTTATATTTTAAGTTATATTCTAAATTAGAAAAATTGAGACTAACAGGATGTCAAGAACAGTATACTAGGCACTACACTTATTATGTAGCCTAGAAGATGGAACAGTTTATAGTGATATTGTTGGCGAGGTTAGAAGCGAATCGAGGTGTTTATGGGTAAGGAGTTAAGGCAATGTATACACTTTTTAAGTCTGGGAGTGGAAATTTCATCGCTAACTAAATACCAGGAGCAGTAGGCGCAGAAAACTAGTCTTTACACTTTTATCCCCAGAAGACAAAGATGAGTGGAAAGACGTCATTGCTGAGGTCATAAGCACCTATTACTGAGGGCTTAAAAAGGGTAAGGTAAGATAAGTTATACACTCGGGATTATGGATTTGACTAGATATTTGGAACGTGGAACATTTGCTCGCTAGCTTCATTGTGGATAGTAGCCTCCGGATTGCCAAATAATATTAAAAAGGTTTAAATACCTGCTATCAAGCAATGTCAGTTGCAACTAGTTTCGACTCCAATGTGGAGTCATCATCAGGTGGTACAAGGACTTCTTCTTTCTTCACATGAAGAGCGTCATATATAACAGGTTTTGTGTCGTGTGTAAATGTTTATTTATTTTTACGTGTTAAATATGACGCTCTTCATGTGAAGAAAGAAGAAGTCCTTGTACCGCCTGATGATGACTCCACATAGGAGTCGAAACTAGCTGCAACTGCAATTAAATGAATTGCTTGATTGCTCACTAGCCGTAGCCAGTTGATATTGGTAGACTTGGCAAAAAATTTCTAGACTCAGAAGACAGGAACCATTAAACAGAAAAGCATATTGAGGACTCATCGGGTCTTTAGTAAGGTAAGGTACACACCAGGGACCTTGGATTTGACAAGATATTTGAAACGTGAAAGATGTGCTAGCTAGGTGTTTGCCAGGAGTAGTGCACATTCATACTATGCACTACACTTCTAGTTGACGGACATTGTAGTTTAAAACGTGCTGAACATCTCAATGAGGTACTGAACTCACCTGGGACCGCGCGAGCTTCTGGCGACGAGCCTGCAAGGACGGCACGATCAGACGGGAACTCTCACTGTCATCTTTGAACACGGCTCCAGGCTCGAGAGCATCCATATGTGTCAGACTCCGAGACCGACCCTGAAACAAGGAAGAATTGGATAATGACGTCATTGAGTTCATCGGAGGGGTAGATGGTAGCGTTGCTGTAGGAAGATCTCTTGCTTGAGATGCAAAAGAATCGTGAGTGTTCTTACCACAGTTTAACACTACTGTTCAAGAAAAGTCCAAAGCTTAGCTTATTGGTTAGAGTCTCTAACTTTGGTTCAAAAGTGAACGCACCTTCGGCAGACAACGCAATTGTGATTCTGAAGAACTAGATCGTCCTCACTACGTGACACTAAGGTAGAACAAGGGTTGTATTCTACAGTCTTAGTGGATAGCTATTACTCAGTCTACTACTACTAAGTCTTAGTGGTTAGCTATTACTCAGTATACTACTACTAAGTCTTAGTGGTTAGCGTTGCGGACTTTGGATCAAGAGAGTGCTGCAAAGGTATTACTGAGGGAATTAGGAGCTTCACGAACTCAAGGTGACTGCAATCGCTCGCCAACTAGCCCCTACATTCCTACGTTAAGATGGGGTTTGGATGATTAATGTATTCTTATACACGGTAAAACAGTTTTTTTTTGTAGCTAAGTGGTTGTGTTACTTGAGTGTCAATCAGCAGATAGCTGAATCGCTCCTGAGAAATATCAGCGGGTTTTTCATAGTTAGAAATTGAACCCAGTCTTTATTGACCTGTTTGCTCATAATAAATGGTTGTTACCGAATAAAAAAACGTCTGATCCGATAAAAATCTAAAAAGACTAAGTGCGCCATTAAACTGAATTATATTATCTCAAACTTGATTGTACAGGTAACTATAGTATTTTATATTAAGTTTAAATTAATGTATTAAGTATTGGATGTGTGGATGTATTGTATTAATTGTAAGAAAATTTCCTTTATATAAACTCACGTTTTAAAGTTCTAGGCATTTCGTTTATTAGACAGTTAGGATTAAATTTAACATAACTCCGCCCAACAAATGTCGACACATAGGCTATAAAGAACCTATTTACAAAGGAAAGCTTGCTTTCAACCGGCAGAAAAGAAATCCTAATTTATTCCCTAGAGAGTGGAATGATTGATGAGCATTTTTGTTCGGTTTTACGCTATAAAAGCCAAAAAGACCGAACCGTTGAAAGGAAAAGTCCTATCGCACCGTTCTTAATGTCATTTCAATGGCATCATTTACACATAAAGGCAGTAAGTTATTGTTAAAGTATTCTCAAAATTAATGACTGATTTGTGTAAGTTTGAATGAATTTAAAACTTCTGCTTCTGATACGTTTTAATAATAGTAAAAAAAGAAGAAATATAGCACTTTTAACGGCCACCCCACTGTATCACTGTGATGTATAAGGTCTTCTGTTTCAAATTATACTATTAGTATTTGACCAGCCTACTCTACCTTGTTCTTTGTTTTTTCACGTATCAAAATATAATTTAATCGTAGAAATTTATGGCTTTAAATACATTGAAGAATCTTTCATTTGACTTTTGGTGGGTAAAGCTTTTGATGTAGTGAATGTTCTCCACGAAAGTTTTTTATTTGGGTGAACACATAGCTTACGGTTGGCTGCAAACCACCATTGTGGCGCAACTGAAATTCATTGGTAATTGGTGGGGCTCGAACCCGGGGCACGAGGACTGAGGTCTGCGCTTTAAACACTAGTCCAGCTACACCAAGGGCATCTAAGTTAAGACAAGTAGGCCTACACAACACAGTACGGTAACGCGCACAGACATCTTTTGACATTAGATGAAACCCAAGTACGCCTACCTCATACGACATTACTTTGTGATGAAAATAAATAGCAGAAAATCAGCCAATGCTCACGCAAAGGTACAATAAGAATATTACGGTTAACTAGTCAATCGTATCATGATACAGATTAAGGCCAATAATATTCTCTTTAGTTATACGTATTCGTTAAGTTAAAAAGGTGCTTCAACACTACGAAACGTTTGTTTAAGATACGCCATGAATTAGTGTTTAGACTGTTTTTATTATTTGTTAAATTGGGTGTTCCTTCAAAAAATTTACAATTAAAAAACTAATTCAATTATGTATAAGTATTGGAGCAGAGTAATTGTTCACAAAGATTCGGACATTTTACGTTTAATCTGTTAGTAACTAAAGATTTCGATTCGGTATAAGAGGGTGCTCACGGTGTCAATCATATAAATGTTATTATTTATGGCAATAATTTGTACATACAGAACATAGTGCAAGGAAACATGGAATATTTGATTTGTTCGTAAACATATATTTTCTTCACAAGGCTGTTAGGGTGACACAACATCTAGTGAGGCACAATAATACCCCTGTCACACCTGACACTTTATATCTCTATGTCGTTTGGGATATGTGCAATTTATATTCCTCCTGTGAGTGTTTGTGTCCTGTATCAATTGCACATATCAACTCCTGACAACATATCTTTTCTTTTCCTCAACTTAAGAGGGCATCATACGCCCTATGGTAACAATGTAAAATTAGCAGCCTTGATGTCCCATTTGCTTATAAAACACACACCAGAGCTACAACCTCTAGAACACACACATGAAACACACTAGAGCTATCAACCTGCATTTTTTGGTCATAATTTATGCTTTTATATAAAACTAGTACCAAACTTATTTACTTTCAATAAAGTTTTAATGTCTAAATTTTTTTAATT
This sequence comes from Macrosteles quadrilineatus, assembly GCF_028750875.1. Lineage (NCBI taxonomy): Eukaryota > Metazoa > Arthropoda > Insecta > Hemiptera > Cicadellidae > Macrosteles > Macrosteles quadrilineatus. The sequence goes on along the minus strand of NW_026542597.1, from coordinate 36,247,537 downwards.
ACCTTAAATTTCACATTTGTGTGTGTATAAATGGCTGTAAAAATCTTCATAGGTAGAGTATATTAGTAAATTTGGTACCGATTCTGTGAAATAGCTTCAAATATATTTTGTGAAAATTCAAGGTTCTATCTCTTATAGTTCCTGAGAAAAAGGGACATATGTATTTACAAAAGTCGTTTCAGAGGAAACTGGCTTAAAAGTTGAGATTACTAGATCACATATTACTCAAATGTAAGGACAAACGACAGAGTAAGGTTTCATAAAAAAATTATTTCTAAGGTTGGGAATTGTTTTAGAACTTTGTTCAGGTAGTAACAGGCTTTAATTTAAAAACCAAAATAAAACAATGTATAAAAAATATATTTTGCGTATGATATCCCTTTAAACAAACTAAAGTAAAATCATATCTTAGTGTGATTCCCGGTTGGTTGCGGTTCTGTAAAACTGTTCTTTGAATTCAATTACCCTATATATATATAACAACCCTAGGTTGGGTAACATTATAATACAACAAAATATAAGGTGGAAACGCTAGCTGGCTTATACAAAGCCCAAGTTTTTTGTTCAATTGGAAGATTCTTAACCCTCAATATTTATCGAGGTTACAAGTGGAGAAGCAGCGATTATGAGAGTATTTCCACATATTAATGACGATAAAGTGAGGAAATTAATTAATTATTTCCATATATTGCTGGGTTAGAGACAAAATTTAATACTCAGTTGAATAAAGCTATAGTTTTTATTCAGCAGAACACATATCAGTAAAATGTTACAAATTTGCAATTATCATTAACAATGATTAATTACAATAAAGAGAAAAGGTGACCCCAAAGGTCGAGAGAGGTTAGTAGTGTTGTAGGATGTAGAGAGAGGTCTGTATGTATGTCCGATACAGCCAAGTAGAAGGAAATGATTTAATTTAATTGATACCCATATAATGTCACTTTTCACAAATCTTATCGATATTAATTTTTAATACATATATATTGGACTGTAAAGTAAATATTTGTGCTCAGTACATCAAATACAAATATTAGAAGCAGATGAACGATTTCATAGATTTTATTTAGCAGAAACCAATAAGCTTATGTGTATACTGTCACAAGTTGAAATAGGACTGTCCATCTTGATATAACATTATTGGCGTTAAAGAGACTATACAAACCTAATGAGACAGGGACAAATAACACATAGAGATCTACGAAGTAATGGGGTTAATGTAGCGGAAATAACTGGAAAGTATGACTAGCTTATATTGAGCGTTTGCAGATAGCGAGCTGTAGTTGTATAAAGTAAATTATCTCCGAGAACGCTCACCTGTGCCAAGTCTTTTTGTTTCTCCCAGACAAAGCAAAACCTGCACATTCTATGGCACAGTGTGGTTCTCTACAGAACTAAGAAATTCTGTTTTTAAGTTGAGGGTTTTGAGAAAAATCCTACTAGCTCGTAGGATATTATGTTTTTAATCAATATTTATTATTTAAGTTAGGGTTGTATTCCTTTTACAAAATATTGTATACTTATTACGTGCACACACTTAAACCAGCTTAATACAAATCCAAATAGAGCTAAAACATGGCTTTATTGTGTTGACAATTAATTGCCATTTAATTGAAAATGTTTATTTTGTTATTTTCTCCCCTTTGGCAGTATTGTTAGGGTCAGAATTTGTTTGTTTGGAATTTGGATTAAAATTTACATTTTTGTCCTTCCGAACCCAAAAAGTGGAATATTGATTTTCCCGTCAAACCCTTTAAATAGTGGAAAAATCTTATTTTTACATATTACGAACCCACATTCACTAGTGTTTTTAACGTTACTTTTCGCTACACAGAAAAAACTAATTATTTTCCTCAACAGACATTAGATATTTATTTATTACAGTTAGAAACATTACAAACCCAAAACTCATATCATTTTCTTGGGTTAAGCCTCCAATTTAAAGTTAATATTTACTTTGGTTGATCAGTTTTGTTTAAAATTTAAACAGTTGACAAAAAACACAAATCTTTGTTTGTTTACGTCAGCATAATCCAAAAAAGATAGTAAACATTACTTACGCATAAAAACATTCTTTTTCCGTAGGTTTACTAATGTAATGATGGATCTTGCAGGTGAACGTTAACATGTCATTTCACAGTAGGGTAGCGAAAAAGTATGTACCAGTTTGCTGATACTGTGTACTGGTATTGTTCTATTTGCTGCCTCTAAGTTGGTCATAGAAGAGTTATGCATTCATTAAACCTGTCTGAACAGATAGGTCAATTTGTATATGTACAATGAAATTGATGTATTCATAAAAAGTTTTAAAAGTATTTAAGCAGCAAAATGATTTTAATTCCCTAATCAAGATTATATAAAACACATACCTAAGCCAACGAAGCTATTTGGACACCCATGACAAAAGTTAATCTCGAATGCTATTAGGGAATCGGTAGTAAAAGTCATCACTACAGAACCAATCACAAAACATCCTTTTAATTTCCTAGTTTAACGTTCTCGTCGTAGTTGTGCGTTTGACAATCATTCACTTATTGAGATGGAAATCCTTGTTGAAATTACTCTAGTAAAACTAAGATTTATAGATCAAATAAAAAGTCGATTTAATATTAAAATCCTGTATTTAATTAGTTAAATGCTTCCTTTAACACTTGCAGTTCAAGAGTTCTTTATAATCCTCAGAAGTCCTGGCTTTTAAAAACGTACATAAAAAATTTAAAAACTTGAAAAAAAATCTTATATATTTTTTGGGTTCCTAAAACTGAACTTAACGAAAGTGTTGTAGGAAGTCTATTTATAAACATATTTTCTTTACTAATGTTGATTCAATTGTATCAAATTGTAAAAAAATTAATATTATTTCATTTAGCGATGTGGTCATAGAATATCCTATCAAGACATCGTTCATTAAAAAACGTACAGTATAGTTAAATTACGTAGATAAAATTCAGCACTGCAGTAAATTTGAATACAGCAAAGAGGTCTATATCTAGGAGACCTGGCTGTAACAGCCTATGTCAGCTTCCACACAATCTAAATGGGTTTGTTCTTGTATCTTGAATACTTAATTTCTTCTTCAGACTTAAAGAAGGTATCGTATAACAGAAAACATTATTTTTATAAAAAAAAGGAACTGTGATTTTTAGGGATCTGTACAAAATTGAAACACTGGCGTACTTGTTTTGTAACAACTTACATTATTGTTATAACTAATTGATCATCTTATTCCTTAAAAACTTGACATTAACTTCATGAGGTAGACTGACATAACTTCGGCAGAATTAACCGTAGTTAATTCTAAATAAAGATTTATATTAAGGTATTATGTGTAAGAATAACACTTACGACTGTTAGAAGGAAAATTGTGTTAACTGTAAATATAAAATACATAGATTGATGAGCAAAACCGTTGATTAGGGCTAAAAAGTGTGAATACATTTCTTAAAATTTAAAAATCATAAGATAAAAAATTGATGTTTTAAGACACAACCTTTTGCGGCCTTTTGGGATTTAAGGTTTCTTTTCCGTAAGGGCTTCAAAGCCTTCTTCATTGAATTTATTTAATAAATCAAGGGGTGATCCTATACAGTACAATAAAGAATTGTACAATATAAATATTAATAACTAGGTGCCAATGACGAGAACCAATGAAATCACTGGCTTTCTTCAGAGTACGTTACCCTACTAAGCCACCAACTCACTACATACTCGAAGTTGTATGAAATAATTAAGGGTACTAATATTTGTATCATCTGAATCCCACCTTTAGTATATGGAACCCCAGAATTTTGCACAAAAAATATGTAGATTTAGGATATCTTAAATATAAATTTTTTATAGAACATACACGTGTCTTTATAAACAAAACTCTAAATATAGAGATATATGAAGGGTAGTAGAGGTCTTAGATAACATACGACGTGACGTCATCATATGATGTGAACTAATGACGTCACAGCTGCAGTACAGTAGAACGTTCTCAGCGTCATTACTGCTGAATGTTGGAAACCCCCGTCACAGCTAACCTACATACGCATTGAATTATGTTTTTGCAAATATATTTATTTGACTATGCATGTGTTCATTACTTAAAACTTAACTAACTACTTAAAACTAAATGAGCGAATCAAAACTAATGATGTTAATAATAGTTTTTATCAATATCATTGATTTGAATAAATTTTTTGGGAAAAAGTTTTGTTTTTATTTTAAATTATTAGATATTACTACGAGTTTAATAACAGTTTTACAAATGCACTTTCTAATTTATTTTCATTTTAAAATTTCTAAGGATGTTTTCGCTTTCCAAACTGCAAAAAAAGTTTTAGTTGTGTTTGTTATCATGAGGAAATGGTAGTGGTATTAGTACCAACCTAGTGTGTTTTAAGTACCTATATGTTCAAAGTAGTCTTTTTTATTTTTTTCATGTAGGCTAAAAGATTACTAGAGAACCCCCTTCAACGTTGTTACAAAGTCAAATTTAATTGTAATCCAAGTTAGTAGGCCCTACTATTTTATCTAGTTTTGAAACGATCTAACTCATCTCGAATGGTCGTAGAGGAAAATCGTTTACTTTATGACAAATGTATAGTATTTTACCTCACAGTACCTTAATGTGCTGGGATCTGTGCCCAATGGTATTTTTTCAATCTCCACATATACCAATGGGAAATGGGTGTAATAAAGGCTACTAAGTAAGGTAGTACGCCATCTACAGCTCTCGTTGGATCAAAGATTCGGGACTTACTTTTGCTTCCGCATGCTAAAACGTTGCCCAGAGCGCAAGAATTTGCCCCTTTGGTAAATCAGTAAAAATCTGATTTGAGGCTTATCCAATCATATAGGTATTGCAAATACAATTTTATCCACTAAAATTATACATTTCATAGGCCCATGCATACCATTTATTTTAGATGGTCAGTCAAAATTATATTATTTTTAAATCAATGACAAAAGCAAAGAAGATTTCTTTGAAGAGTTACTCTTTGACAACTCAGGTTGAATCGACTTGTATTTAACTAGATAGTCATCAGTACAGTACAAAGGGAGGGTTAGCTACCACATGTGACACACATACGGGTGACCGACTGTAACACATAGCCTAGCATACAGTGTTATACGGGTGTACAAATGTCAATGTGTGTAATTATTTTGTGTTAAATACTATAATAATAAACAACTTTAGAGTGTAACGTTTTCACTTGAAATCACATGAATGTTCGAGCTCAAGTTAAGTTTTTAACGTTCGAGTGATTAAATGTTTTATACTTATTTTGGTTAGTACTTGATAAAAATGCCTACCAAGATAATAGTTTTGCTTAGCAAACTGAGGTAAAAAGAATAAAGAATTAGTGTTACGACTAAACATACTTGTATATTCACTTATACATTTTATAAAGGAAAAAGACGATTTTAATGACCAGCTAATGTATAAATACCGTGCGTGCTCTTAAAGAATTCCGATAAAATAGTTTTTTGCGGCGAATGAATTCCACGGTGGTTGTTAAAGTACGTTTAAAATTAATAACTACCAAATATTAAACCTTTGTTTGAGACATGAATTAGCACGTGAATTACCAAACGATTTCTAAAAAGCTTACTACACTACTTAGCAAACAACAATATCGTAATGGTTTTAAGTTTTCATATTATATTCACCAATAAAATAATAACTGGTAAACAATTCAGTCGAATAGTGCTTAACTATTCAACAATTTAACAATGCAAGAAATCATTTACAACATTTATTTTAAAGATTTATGAGAAACGTTGTTAGGAAACATTGTAAAACGATTGTGTTAAAAGAATTGCATATGGAAAATATATACGCAATTTGAACATGAAATATAAAAATGAGATATTTTTCAGTTTGTATACCTCCTCTTTTTGCGAAAAAAGGTAGGTTTCTGTTACCAAACAAGTTTTTAATAAGTTTACTACATAACCTTTTATAAGATAATCATTTCATCCTAATCCTCCTCCAATATAAATATGGCAGGAGCGTTCCCTGTTTCACCAACACCGGAAACATTACAAATACCTGTACCGTCCAACGTGCTACAATAACGTAATCAGCTGACTGATCCAATTTCCGGTACATTACGTCAGACCATTTACTACAGATTCACTACTGCGATGGAGACATTCAATTTCAATGATAAATGTGTGAAACCTTTTTATAGTTACAAAAGTAGTACCTACAACTGCTGCTTGACTGTTAATAAGGTGAGAGTTTTATGTATCAAAATTTTATCAATCTACGCTTAAAGGGATTTTATAATATAATCTAAATATTAGTAGTATATTATATTCTCATCCAATGGCATTGTTCAATAACTTAAATGAGAAGATGCATATTTGATATTATCATATTTTTACTAAAGGAGCATTCATCTACAATCTCTTTTAGTGAAAAACTTTCAGTAGATTAATATAGATGGGATTTTTACTTAGGTGTAGAACTGTGCTAGGAGCATACCCAATTATTATTGAATTATGAAATATTCTAATGTCAAATACTGTAATAGTTTTTATGATTAAAATCTAATTTCAGGTAACCAATTGACAAAGTATGTTGTTGTAAAACCCGTTTTCTTTCTTATAACTGTTTACACCCTGCAAAAATAAAAGTAATACTTAAAATATTGAAGATTTTTTTTCCTAAGTTCCAATCTTCTTTGAGTATTAGCCTATAAATATAAAAATAACTTTTAGAGAAAATACGGCTTCTGTATCATTACACTACATCATCCCAAACACCCATGTTCTTCTAGACAATATATCTACGTCAATAACTAAGTAAATACGATACTAGGAAATACAATATTATACGCTTTAGAATTTCACTTTGTTTGGCGAATACCCCAACCTATCAACCTGTATAATCAACAATGGTGTTAATCAGTTTAAATTAATTCGCTTCTACACTATGGTTGTGCCATACATTAGTGGTGCTGTCACCCAATTCGTTCCAACACAAAGGGATGCGATAAATACACAGCCTGGTATATTCTGTGTTCAGAAATCAAAGGGATTTAGTGAACGTGGTGTATGTCCTTTTGTTAGGACTATGTTGATGCTACTTAGATTTAATAAACCGATTTTTAACCTTTTATTAAACTACCATAAAAAAGGACACGAATTAATAAAAAGTGATAAAAATGCAGCAAAATACAGTGTTATAGAGCTGTAAGAATTTTTTATTTGTAAACGTTTCCGATTTAATCTTAGATTTAAAATTTAAAAAGCTCCCCATGATATATGTTTAACTCCACTTTAAGATCATATAGATAAAGAGTTTGTAAGGTATTTTCATAGATGTTATTGATTGAACGTATGCATTATATCAAAGATCATTATTTTAAACCACAGAGCATTATTATGTAAACTTAATGTTACGTTGAGTTAAAATTTATGTAATGTTTAGTAGGTAGCCTACGGTATATATTTTAAAAGTTATAAATAAATATAGTAGGCTATTAATTTCTGGTCACTCGCCAATAAAGTATTCTGATGAAAATAACCCATTCATTTATAATATATCATTTCTCCCCCGGCATTTCAATCAATGAATAAATAAATATTACAAAGTGCTCAACACAGCCACAAATTTAAAAATACCCACGCCACAGGTAACATGCAGACTAAGCGAATTTACTAGATTTGTCAGATAGGATTTAAACTCAAATATTTTCATGAACAAGTTATTTTCCCCATTTAAGTAACATTAAATTTAATGAGTAGTTAGGTTTGCTGCTACGGGGCAGGGAAAAAAGGAGTTCTTTAATAAAATGTATCCGACCAAATACTGTTTTTAGCCTCTGGGGACAGAATAAAAAAAGTTAAACGGTCCCGGGCCCTATTCCGTGCCTCCTACGGTAATAGTTACTTCCTTATAGGTTAGTTTGCTAAAACGAACAAAATAAGCATTATATTCTACAATAGAACAATAAGTTTTCTAATATTTGTAGATTGTAATAAAGTCCACAGTAAGATTTATTTTACATAATGTAATATCTTAAAATAAACTTGTAAATGACCGTTTACTTGTAAGATCCGCTGACTAAATACGTCTCCGTAAAGATCATTTAGGGGATTTACCCAGAGTTCTGCCTTCGCCGTGTTTAGTTATGATGGCTCGTTTTTAAACTAGGGGTCGTTATAGTGTAATGAGTGGCAGATGGTGCAAGCGGGATCATCATCATTACAGCTAAATCCTCTGGTTTGCATTACAGACGGGTGGTTATTAGTTAACACACGGCATTTAGTGTTCGTCACAAAAAATCTTACATTATGAGGTTTTTAATAAACTTTGATACTTAACTTTGAAAGGCGAACATATACATATAACTGATATATGTACACTATCTATACACTTGAATGAATTTTCATTACAAACTACCCATTAGTCTCTTTTACAACTTTACCAAGTTTTTTAAAGTTTGATTAAAAAAAACCAAAGTTACGAATTTTTATGTAAAAATACAAAATGACGGATGTGAGGTTAACAAAGCAATTTTGGAAAAAGTTTTATTTTTTTATACTTATTTTGAACCAATGAATCATTACGTAAATTATGTCTCCACCTGTTTTGAAACAGTTTTAATGATTAAAGCATAAGGCCTACTGAAATAACACTAGAATAATACTAATCATACTTAATTAATAAGAATAGTACGTTAAAATAACTGCCAAGTTTAACACCCAATTACATAAAATTTGCATTGTAAGTTTGTTTGATCAAACTAATTATTTGATAATTATTTAAGTTAGTTTTTCCTTTTTAATCAACCAAAACCTTTGACTAATGTGATATCATGTAAAGCAACAAATTTTTTACTCTCCAAAAGAATTTATAACTGCAGACAAGCTGGAAAACGTTGAGTAACAAAGTAATCCGTGGCCATCTCTCGGCTCGGTGTGGTATTAGCGTAGACTTAACTAACAGCTGTTACATTAAGGCCAACATAAATCATATTACACGCCAGCGTCATAAAATCTCAGGCTTCTCATTGGTTAGGTTAATGTCACTCAAGTTATATCTCAAAGTGGGTTTAAGACCGAGGGTTTATCTGTTATGCACTTAATTTCGTTGAGGTTAATTTCGACTGTATGCTATATTCCAGCTAAGTTCCATGTTAAATTTCATTTTGTAGCTTCTGAACTGCTTAGTGTATACTAAATATTAACGCGTACCACGTTTTGCATTTTAAATAGTGTGTGCACATGTTTCTCCATATTTAAATGTATGCCACTTGAAAATGCCAAATATGACGAAACATATGTAGTGGATTAAAACACACTATTTCAACTGCAAGACGTGGTATGTGTTAGTTTAGTCTAATTTCATTTTGTAGATTCTGAACTGCTTAGTGTATACTAAATATTAACGCGTACCACGTTTTGCATTTTAAATAGTGTGTGCACATGTTTCTCCATATTTAAATGTATGCCACTTGAAAATGCCAAATATGACGAAACATATGTAGTGGATTAAAACACACTATTTCAACTGCAAGACGTGGTATGTGTTAGTTTAGTCTAATTAGTAATTAGTTTAGTTCTATCTAAGGGAGTATTTTTTATCTATAGTTCTACTCGTCTCCATTCATACTTGGATTAAAATACCTACTTTGTACGGTCGTCATTTCATTGAAAAGTATTAAGCATCAAGTATTAATGTATGATTAAACGTAGAAAGTTTTATTAACTTTATTCGTACAATCCTTGAGAGCCACAGTATAGCGTGTGTGTGTGTGTGTGTGTGTGTGTAAATTATGTACAGCGTATTGTCCATGTAACCAATAGGTGGAATATAGGTGTAGGTCATGTAAGGAAAAATATCCTTGGTCAATAGTCTGGACGAAGCTATAAAAGTAATAAAAGTATTTTAATAAACATCTATCCTCAAAAAGCCACATCTAGCTTTCGTACCCTAACTCTGCTTAATCTGGGTTATTAAGTCGAGTAACCTACCTAACAATGTTTGAAAATGCCTCCTTAAAGATTTTTACTACATTGAATTCAGGAAAAATTAATACAATAACAGCAATCAGGCTTATGACAGGGCAATTGTGGCCTAGTGCCAGTGGTTAACCTTTATACAAGCAGTACAGTTGCTGCACTGTCAAGGCTGTTCAATTATTTGCCACAAACGAATTGTCATAAGAACTGCCGCTAGCATTCAAGCTTTCAGTCTAATTTTATAAAATTGCTTAACCAATGTTTTAATATTTAAAACTAAATGTTACCTGTTTAAAGATATTATTTACGAATCTTATTTGTTTTACCACTAGGCTTTCTTATAAATAGTAAAATTTAGTAGTTACAATTTGTATTTAGTCATAAAATATTAGTTATCTATTTGAATTCATAATTTATACCGATCACACAAATAATAAATGGCGTTGGCCTTTCACTTATCCAGTCTCATTGAGGTCAGTGGAAACCTACTATCTTTTACTACTTTAACCTGAAGCAAAAGATTGTTTATTATTTAATATGAAGACGGATAAAACTACTATACACTACACCCTCTTTCGTAGTGTTAAGTTTTTTAAGCCTGGATTCCTAATTACTTGGTTAAGAAAAACTTAATAAATACATAGCGTCTCCGCTAAGTATGGCTTATTTTAGAGGTTATATAGGTTTTTAATTGGTGTACTAAAAATATCGACCTACTTTTGTATTTGTTGATATTACAGCCTTACATTTTACCGAGCATTTTATCTAACTTAAGTGAATTTTATTTAGCTTAAGTAGGCCTACATGATAATTAGCTAAAGTGCACTGTACCTAGCTAAAGTGCAATTTACCTAGCTAAACAACATTTTACCTAACTAAAATACGGCACATTTAACCTAGGTAAAGTGCATTTTACCTAGCTTAAGTACGTTTTACCTTGCTAAAGTGCATTTTACCTAGCTAGACAACATTTTACCTACCGAAAGTGCATTTTACCTAGCTAGACAATATTTTACCTACCCAAAGTGCATTTTACCTCACTTCAGTACATTTTACAAAGCTTAAGTAACATTTTACTCACAAACTCTCTTGTTCTTTTACCTGTAACACAAAAAAAAACTATTAATAAGTATGATGTGCTAATCATACAAAAAACATACAAGCTAGCAATAGTTGCCTAACATATCATTTTGCATATAACTCATCTAAAATTAACTTTTTCACTTGACGAACCTTAAATCTCTACCATTATTAACTAACCTACATAGCCTATTTATAAACTATTGGTATTACATAACAAATGGGCAATACACTAAATAAGTATTAAATTTAAATGAAAAATATGCACTTATTTGATGTAACCTACTTAGACTTATAAGGACATGAAATACGCATCAAAACACGTACCCCATTTTACGTTAGTATCTAAAGTCAATGGCAGTACTTACTTAACGAGTTAATTAAAGAAAAATATTTGCACTCTAAGTAGGTAACCTTTGTGACTGTCCGCATACATACACTGACTCACTACTCACTAAACACTACATTGTTGTTTGGTCGCAAGAAGCGTTAAGTAATTTATAATGAATCACTCACTGGAAGTGTAATTGCCTAAGATCCGCTGATACGGACTACGATGAAATCTGTTGGTTAAAATGTGTATTAATCACATTAATTCCACTAGTGTGTGCACAGTGAATATCATGTGCAACCGCTATACCATTTTACTTTATCTTGTTTTGGGTAGGCGACATTAATACCCATTTTCATTTTACTATCCTACCCCGACTATTTAGATACAGTAGATTCCCTTTCATCCAGGTGTTTTTTTTTTAACCGGACACCGGTTTAACCAAACTACACTCAGTAAAAGTGGCATACCTTTAACAGGACAATTTTTATCAGCACAATTGGCAGTAAGTGGGCAGTTCTTTAACGACTGTTCTAGTGGGAGTGGTTCGAGACCAATGATCACGTGTCTAAATACAATGCTCTCTCAAATTTAAGTTAAATATTTTAAAAAATTCCGTAATTCCCATGTCGTGTACATTGTATCATGTTTACAAGTTCACCAGTGTTTTGAGTTTACAGAAATTATCACAAAATGTCTAGTTTTACAATTCTTACGTAATGATCATTATTGGTTTATGTAGTATGCATGAGACATTCCTTAATAGATTTTCAGGGGACGGTGGTCCTTAACCTATATGCTGTATCAATCAAAGGGAGTGGGGAATCAGCCAAAAGGTTGTAGCGCGGAAGTTATCCCTTAAGTTCGGAGAACCGGGGTTCAAGTCCTGCCAATCACTAATTACTCTTGGCTGATGTTACTTGATGGTGTGGAAGCCACCATTGGCTGTTGGTATATGAATACCAAAAGAGGAGGTGTATCTCAAACGAGTTGAGTTTTCTCAGTGTTGGTCAGATAAAAGTAATAGGCGGTGGAGACTCTTATTTTACAAAGACTAACCTTAAACAGCACTTTTTCCTGTGTTTCTAATCACAGTATTTGAAAATATAGGAGCTACGTAGAGTACCGGGTGGTATGTATTTAGTTTTAAGTGATAAATAACTGTTTAACCGCTAAAACTCATGAATATATGTAATGGTCTAAGATTTTATGAGTTCAATGATTTCAAAGACGAAGAAGCTTTTCAATAAAGAGCAATTTCTTCTCTACTAAGGAACGTGTCTTTTTTTGTAGATGAGTAAACATTAAATTACGGCCAATTCTGTGAGCTCAGAACCAAGGAAATTATCACCAAGCCAAACTATTGAAGATTTGATTATGAATTGAGATTTAAAATATTACTTTTCTCCTACCTACTATTGAACCCACAACATACTTTACTAATATCATTTGTTTGGTTAACCTATCCAACTTTTTGATATTTTAATACTATCTTGGGTGACTCAACAATATTAAAATATTGTCGGGGAGTCAATTAATTGAGATTATGGCTTGTTCAATCCCTAATTGTATTTGAAACTTTATTAGTATATCTGTAAAATACTGAGTTAAATACATAATTATTTGTCATATTTAATTTTACTAAAGTATTATTTCAATGTTGCTCTGCTGTAGTGGTGTGGAATACGTAATGCAAGAGAGACGTGTTCCCGCCAAGTTGGGACACCTGCGAAAGGTTTTCGTGGCAAAATATTCAATCGATCTCCACGACCCATAAGTGTCCTGCGCTTCCTGTGAAGATCCTTTCAGTGACATTCAAACATGTATTGGGGTCAAAGCAAACTCTTCGTATGTTACTAAAAATACTGAGAGTTATAAAAAAATATGAAATTAGATTGATCCGTGTTTTGTTTTATGTTCTTCCCTTTTTCGATCTAATTTTAATTACTTTATGAAGAAATACTTTTAATTTTCGTAGAAATTGGAAATGTCCATCGAAGTTTAATTAAGGCAACAAAGAAATTACTTTTTCCTTTAAACATATATGCATATCACGTTACTTTAGTGCTGTTACTGCAAGACCTAAAAATGTTAATTAAATTTGATCTAATAAATGTTAAAGATGAATACTAAAGATCTTGCTTTGCATTTTAAGACTCTGCCAAAATTTGCACTAATTTGAGCTAAAACATTGTGTGAGGTGCGAAATTTGTTCACTAAACAATAACGTTAAGTTTCTTTTATGGATAAAAATAAATACGATTAGGTTGTAATCTCTTTTAATACTCAATGATGAGTGGCGTTGCTTCCCCTCACTTAATTCCAACACCCCACTCCCTTAAACATTTCCCCCACCACAACCCCCCCCCCCCCCCCCACCGTAAAGAACTTTACTGGCGAGAGGCTCTTCGTTATACAAGCCTCTCCGTTGTGTCTACTTCATTAGCATTCACTGCATAAACCAGCAACTATGAATGGCTACACGGGAACAAGTGAATTTTACCTTCGTCAAGAATACTGATATCCAAGTATACCTTTATCCAAGTATACTGATAACCAAGTATACTGAAAGCAATGTATACTGATATCCAAGTATACTGATATCCAACTATACTGAAAGCCAAACATAGGGATAACCAAGTATACTGAAAGTTTTTAAAATTAATAATGACGTTGGTTCTTAACATGTTATATTATTTAATTGGACTTTTCCAACGTGTCCACGTGTAATAGTAGTCACAAAATGTAGTAGGACTAGAAAAACAAAAAATCTCCAAGATGTTTAAAAGGAAAAACCTTCAGCTTTCATTAACATTCCCTACGTAAAAATGTTTCCAAAAAATAAGGTGGATTGCCAGAAAATATAACATTGTAACAGCTTTTAAATCACATACACCATAACACCTAATTTCTTTCAAAAACAAAACCACCGAACCAAGAACAAGCCTCCAAAAATGTTATTTACAGTATCCAATGTGAGTGAGATATGGAATATTGTATAGGTAAAACTAAACGCCCACTTCAGGTGCGCATAAACGAGCGTAAGAACAACGCCAAAAAAGGAAACAAGGCCAACTCTAGATTAGCTAAACATGCTTGGGATAATGATCACAAATTTAAATGGCATTAGGAAAAAATTCTACATAGGGAAACTCACACACGAAAAAGAAAATTCACGAAGCAGCTTTTATTAAAATTAATAAAGATCCAATTAGTCAAAGCAGCATCGTATACTGAAAGCCAAGTATGCTAATAACCAAATATACTGAAAGTGAAGTATACTGAAAGCCATGTATACTAAAAGTCAAGTATAATAATAACCAAATATACCGAAAGTAAAGAATATTGAAAGTAAAATATACTGAAAGCCATGTATACTGAGAGCCAAGTATACGGATAGCTAAAAATACTGAAAGGACGGATAGTTGATTTTACTTCCTTACTCAAGCAAGTATACTGGTACAAAAGTGCACTAACTCCCATGTATGCAGATAGTTTAGTATACTATATACCGAGGTTTAATTGGCATCCATATTCACACCGTTGTATTTGAGATACTGAGGTAGACTTTGACCAATTTTGAAACAAAACTTTTACAATATTTTGTTTGGGTAGAAAATTAGTCCAATAAAAGCCAAAACCTTATTCCTCTCTAGGATTTTATTTCCTCTTGTGATTTAAGATGATGCAGTAGTTTGCTATTGAAAATGTTTTACTTAGGTTTTCTAAAGGTTTTAAAAAGTTAACCTTTATATTTTGTTAATTTTTAACACTGTTTTTTTATTGATAATGTAGATACAGAACGAGTGTGGTTTTCGGGAAAACATACATTGTACTTTTAAATAAAACAAAAAAAATATAACAAATGTTTGTAAAAAAGTACTATATTATTGTAGCTTTTGTAACTAAAGTAGGTTGTAGTAATGTTTTGACTCTGGTATAGACATCCCTGCAAACGAGATGTGCCTTGAGCGGTGAACGCATGTATGATAATCAATCTCCCCCCCCCCTTCGAACGCGTTTTTCCTCTACACACGTTGCAAAGGTTAAAAAATATTGATTTTAAATTGTTCATTACATTGTGAGTAAATATTTACTCTAATCCAATTCCTCGTGGATTTTTGTCCTGTATTTTGCCTTTATTCATTTTAATTTGACATTTTACATTCATAGACTTATAAGCTATACTCATCACATGTGTAGAAAAGAAATATCACGAAGTAATCTGAAATGTTTCTGTAAGTTTAATTACATTGCTTATTAATATTTTTAACATTCTTCTTTTAGCATTCTTTGATCAAGAAGTTAAGTTTATTTGTGGTGTTAAGATTCTCTCGAGTGTGTAAGACAGGGAACCCAGGGACCAATTTGCGAAGAGGAAATTAAAAACGGAGACTGCCACTTGTAACTTGACTATGGTGCGGCTTAATTACCTAGCGCGCTTGATGTAAACATGTAAATATTCTAGCTCATTTATATATCGACCTTCAAATAAATAACCATAGAAAATACTACCATCTAGCCTTAAACAAAAGTTGGTGTTATTGTAGTTGCTTAAGCTGTAATTTCTTTGTAAATATTCACACTCCCAGCACAGATTCGTCAAAAAATAATTAATTGTCCTACATCTGGATAGTGACTCATTTATACTGATAGAAACTTCTATATAATTGGGCCCCAATGATATTGTAAGAAAAATCTATATTTTTGGTCCTCAAAAAAGCTGGGCAGGTTTTTAAATGTTGATGCACTTAATCTATTATATTTTACCTCTAAAGGTAGCCCCTGTAAAAGTTCGAAACTATAATCATCTATACTTATGTAATACGCAAGCAGGTTTTTTGTGACAATTTCTCCTCCGAAACTACTCTACCGATTGACATGTTTTTGGTGTCATTGGAAAGAGCGTAGCGTGAAGTTGTGCATGAAACTATCTTTTTAGGGAAATAATTAGAGTGAGGCCCTTGGGCCGTTTAAAGTTTCGTATTTCTCCATAAGATTAACATGGGAAACAAACATTGTTATGAAAAACCCCAGCTGTTGTCATAAATTAAAAGTGAGAAGAAGAACATATGTCAATTGGGTACTTTCCTGTTAAAGGGAACATTCATTATTATCGATTATTTTTTCTCGATATATCGATATTAACAAATTGAAACATATCAGCTGACAAACTACGATAAAAAAATATTGTTCAGAATCAACAAACAATAATTTAAAAAATATTGATATGAAACTGTTCTAAACTAACCTAACAAAACTAACCAAACTTGCTGTAACATTTAAAAACTCCGCTTAATATTCTCCAATCGCCTTTTCTGTTATCAAACGGATTTTTAAAATGGTACAGCAAGTTTGGTTGGTTATGTTAGGTTAGATTAGAACAGTTTCATTTCTTAATCCTTATAATAGACTATATCTTAGCCTAAAGATCAGCTGTCAATTTGTAATGTATCGTAAAGGAAAACAAACATATCGATATGTCGAGAAAAAATAATCGATAATAATGAATGTTCCCTTTAACAGGAAAGTACCGTTAATTGTAAAATTGTGACAGAGAGGTTATGCAGAAAATCAGGTAGTTAATGGTTATTTGGTGCTATTAAAATGAAGACTGAAATTTGTAAACGTACTGGCGACAATGGGTGATACCATGCAGACTACATTATCGTTGACAAAGACCAACATGGACAACCTATTGCGGCTATAAGTGGGGAAACATTTCTACAATACATAACACTTAAAGCCAAATCAGCTTTTGGAAAATGGTAAAATATTTACAAGAAATGTTGATTATATTGAACTGTTAAGTACATTATGAGTATTGTCATTAGTTACGTAATCTTTGAGTTGACTCTTTAAAACTCATAGGAATTTATGACTGATATTTGTTCTAAAATAAGTTATTTGTTTTTAAATAACTCCTTTACTTCTTTGCGATGATATTGTACACTAGTAAATTGTAAAGAGGGAGAAGTGTCCAACAAGTAAATATTTCTTTGAGCTTTTTGTGCGTTAATTCAGTAGTGTGAGAAGTGGCAAGGTTGATTTCCTAGTTTGACTTCTTTGGTCAAGAGGCATCGGGGTTAAACCTCGCTGAACAACAACGACTTTTGGCTGTTGTGAAAACCAGACAATAGTGTATGTCTGAAAACCAGACAATAGTGTATGTCTGAAAACCAGACAATAGTGTATGTCTCCCTGTGCGTACTCAGCTATATGTGTAGACTGTTAGTATAACATTTCATCGATGTTAACCTTTTTTTGTCAGTACATCTTGTTGTGGTATTTAATCTGTCAAATACTGTATTAATACTATAAGATGAGGGGCTTTGACAATTGATTGTAACTTGAATGGTGTTTCCGACAAATAAACTATTGTCTGAGCATCCGAGTGGTTACGGTGCTTGACCTCAAAACTGAATGTTGCTGGTACGGTTCCAAGTAAGATCGTTCCTGGAACTATATGAAATTTGTCACTGGGCTGTCAGTTAATGATGCTATGTAACGAAAGTCGACGTTATACGGTGACCAGACAAGGGCTAGAACCGTCTCCTTACACAAATATAAAAAGTATCCATGGCATAGAAACATACACAATAGTAGATTTCGTACCTAGGGCCGAAAACCTTTTCGCTTCGTGGTACGAACGCTTTTTCACCACACTATACCCTTACCACTATTCACCACAATAATAATGCACACTAATAGTAAACACAACTACAACTTTAAGGTTATGGTGAAGAATGTGTTTAAAATAATGTTATGACTTGGCTAATGCAACTTGTTTTGTTGATATTCTGGCTAAATAAATTATTTGATTTGATTTGAAGAAACAATTTGAGGAATCAGCAAAGATATAAATTTGTATTAATGACTTAAGAAATTAAGCGGGCAGCTCATTTTCGGACCTAGGGATGTAAAAACCTGCTCGGTCCCCAATAATGACGATGACATCTGGCATAAACAGCAATATACGTCACTTTCAGCCTCCAATAAACTTTTGCAAAACGGAAAAAAACATCGTAATGTGGTTAAAAAATTATTTTTCTTTTGTTAAATAATGTTTGGTTTAAAGACCTTGAAAAATCTCAAAGCAAGTTATTACATGAGTAAACACCGCTGCGACATTATTGAGTAGATTTTCTATACAAAACCATACAACTCTTCGGCCATGACCTGTGTATGGTCAAGGTCACTCAACCTTTCAAATTCTATGAAACTCATTAATCCGTTTACAATGTCTAAAGTCCCCGCTACCAGATGAGTTATGTTGCGTGTCCTGCGTTTTGTAACGTGTCCTGGCAGGTCCTGATTTATTTATGTAGCAGTCGCGGACACGCTACACGCTACAGGATACGTGGTGTGGTTTGTAAAATGTCCTGTGATTATTTTTACAAGCTGTTAAAAATTTTAGGGTTGTAATTGTGATTTGTTGGGGGCCAAGCTGGTCTAGTGGTTAGAGCGCTGGACTTTGGTCCAAGAAGTCCCAGGTTCAAATACAACCAAGTAACCAATGAATTTTATCTGATAATGCCACAACACCTAGGTTTAGGTTGAAGTAATGTAAAAATAATCCTGGGCTCGTTCCTAGCGTTCAAGGACAAAAAATGTTATTTGGTAAGTTGTTATTTTCGTATGAGTTTAACGATATTAAATAGGGAAGGTCATGAAGTGGACAAGTATAGATTTATCCAAGAACAAAAAATTCCTCATGGAGATGAAAGAGAGTGTTATGACAGGGTAATAGATACTTATAAATGCCCTTATCTTTGTACCGTGTGTGTATGTGTACGTATATGAATTTTTAAAATAGTAAGTGATATCTTAGGTAGTTTCTTCTAAATTATAGTTGATCATTATTTAAAAGATTGATCAATGTGTCCTAAAAGATCAATTAATTCAAAAACCGTAGAAAACTCGTCGTAGTTTCTCCTTTATTAATACTTACTTTATAAAGACTATTTTTACACGTTCGTTGCGTACACTATTATGCACTCACAGTACTTGTCAATAACAATAATACCACTTTTTGGCCGAGTGACCCTTTTAAGCTATTTCAACATAAAGTAGTTTTTGGAACATTGGTATTGTTGTTACATTGCCAAATCTAGCTCTTTACATTTTGCATTTACAGAAAATTGCGTATGCATGAGAATGCAATCTGGGGTCAAGATTTAAAAGACAATATAGGAGATTTTTGTGACATCTTCCCTAAGATTATGTTTTTGCTGATGTAGCAGCATCAGCTCTGGCGCCTTTCTGCTGAAGTCAGCAATATGTTGCATGCCTAATACAACGAGAGGGTGGATAATATTGATGGTACACTATTTCTACTGAATCATGCACGGATATTAATGAAGCTTATGTTTAAGATATGGTGCAAGTATGTTGATATTCTTGTGGATACTGGAAGGTATGGTTGTCGAGGAACGAGTATGGTTTGAAAGTAAAGCGTGACCAAGTATAATTTGAGATTTCTCCGTTACAGTGATGCATTATTTACTATTAAAACCTCTGTTGAAATGATTTAAGCTACATTTTGTGCCAATTTAAAATACCTAAAATAATAATATTAATTTAAGATAATCTGTGTTATTTTTTTAATATATAACTAGAATAATATTACTGCATTTTAGTGTATTTTAGATGTAATTGCTTAACAATCTGTCTTTTAATTTTAAAATGCAATCAAGTACGTCAGTCAAATCGGGGAGGTACTTTTACCAGTAAAAATTTAATTTATTTAGTAATAAGTTGTGTAAAACCTTGAACAATATAAGATTCGAGAAAATCTTACTCTATCATTGAAAACGTGAAACTTTCGCACTTTAAACATTCAATATTCCCACTGTAAATTACTACATATTATTTAATTAAAGTATACTACACGCTTCAGATATTACTATACACATTTTTTGTTCAAAATTAAAGATGACGCAGAGAATTTAGTGCAACGTAAGCGATTATATCCCTTGTAATCGACTTGCCTTTGCAACATTGCATTGAAAACAAAGCTTAACCTGTTCTGACTCTAGGGATAGCTTTATTGGATTATTGTACATTGCTGAAGTTTCTGTGTACGATTAGTACCGTCATTGACTTTAGATGCTCTAAGTAGACGTATAATCTCAATGCAAACTCTGATTAGTGTTTGGTTTGGGCATGATTCCGATGATGCTTGAGTGCGCAGATAAAAATTTCCTGAAGAAAAAAAATATATACGTCTAATAAATACGTGGTAGATAAAAATTGGATGGTTATCTCTCGTAAAAAAAGAATTGTTAAAGAAATATATTTATGTCAAAATATGTTCAACATGATAACATATTCTTAATTAAACTATTACACCTTCAGTTGTACATAGTTTAAACTATTGCCACGTCGATTAATCAATTGTGGCCCAGCAGTAGGCCATGTCCTTACGGACCTAATGTCATTATGATGTTCTGCATAATTGCCTCCACTCTGCTACATGACATTGTAATACATTATACTGTACTGTATTGTATACCCACATCATTTACACAGTTGACATTGGATAAAACTTAACGGATAATATGGCATAGTATATTATAAAGTTATTTTTGCCTCAATTAAGTGCAAAGAAATTGTGCGTTAGAAATCTAAGAAGTTGTTAAAAAATATATTCTGTAAAATATTTAATCCAATAAAAAATGTGGATTTTCAATATAAAAAAATCATATTGCAGAATATAAATAGGTTTTCAGTTCGAGTATTACGTCCAAAAACGTTTAATTTTGTTATTTTAACTAAACATGTAATTTGATCTTATTTTAAGTTAGATTTAATCATACAGTCAATATTTTGTATATTTTGTATATTATTACACCAATGATAAAAAGTATAGCCTAGATAATGTATTATGTTAGATTACCAAAGTATTATATAAGAAAAATTGCCTTTAATGAGAAAACATCAACGAAAAACATCAACACAAAACATTCTCTGATCATGTGTTGAGCTGATACTAAGAATGACAAATCTTTGGAGAGGATGTTTGATATGTTACCGATTAACACCTAACTGCTTTTAACAAGCCTTTCTATTTATCTCTAACTTTACGTCACCAAGACTTGTAATTAATTTAAAGACAAATATGTCTTTACGTATGCCTAGTCATTTATTAGGTATGTAAATTTGGCTCAGTTGTAACAGTCAATTTCAAATAATTTACTTCAAAATCTATGCCATTTTATGTTTTGGATGGATACCCAAACTCTTATATTAGTCCTCATGTAGTTTAATATTTTTACCAACGTTTTAGAAACATGGATAAACATTGCTAACGATATTTGTGTATCAAACAAGGCCTGAGCATTTATAAACAATTCTGTTTGAAAAGTCGAGTATTGTTTAATAGTATTTGTAAACTAGTTTAGCTGTTTAGTAACACTTTAAATTAATTTGAGATATAACTAGAAAAACAATTGGTTGATTTTATGGCAATCGCAATAATGATCCCATAATGAATTGGCAAGAATGTTTCTTGTAAACCTTTTCTCTCTGTTCGTGCGCATCGCAGGGAAAATCTAAGCATACTGATGAAATAATCAAAAAAAAGACAGTAAACATTACTTTTGCATATTAAACATTCTTTTGTCGTAGTAAACAATGTAATGATGAATTTTCACAGGTGATAAACATGTAGGCTAACGAAAACAGGTAATTTCACAGTAGTGTAGCGAAAAGATATTTTCCTCTTGATGTGTAGAATCTTTTTAAATAAGTTCAAAAATAGGCACAAAAATGCATTTAAAATAAAAATAAATTACCATGGGTCTCATGGGTTGCCATGCTGGTGACGAAAGAACAACAAAATATATATTAATATTTTCATCTTTTGTTCTATACCCAATCTAACATAAATTATTAAGTGAATAATAATCGTGCATGCTATCACAGGTATTAAAATGTCTCTCAATTTGTCATTAACCCACCACATTTCTGTCATTAAAAGAAGGAACTGCAATAATACTAATGCGAAACTTAAATCCAACTAAGCTGTACAACGTTACCAGACTGACGATAAAA
Source organism: Macrosteles quadrilineatus (assembly GCF_028750875.1). Taxonomy (NCBI): domain Eukaryota; kingdom Metazoa; phylum Arthropoda; class Insecta; order Hemiptera; family Cicadellidae; genus Macrosteles; species Macrosteles quadrilineatus. The sequence continues at coordinate 36,225,108 of NW_026542597.1, read as the reverse complement.
AATTACACCAACATTGATTGAAGCAAAGATTATCAGTGGTAAGTTTTAATGAGAAATAGTCTTATCCCAAGAATGCTAATGATTTCATCCGAATTACCCTCTGAATTTAAGCAACTACAATTTCCTTTGTGACTCGCTTTCGCAATCGCCATTATAAGGCACTAGGGCAATCCCTGACTATCGTCAGTTTAAATTTAGAAAATGCATGCTTTTCACATGGGCAGTTGTATGTTGCGTGCTCACGTGGTGATAGGTATGCCTAAAAACCTATTTATACACCTAATGAAAAAACAAAAACATTGTTTATCTACTAGTAATTAAGTAAAATATTCTTCTTTTTGCATACACTTTTGTTATTCATCGTAAGGAACAAATTACCATATAAAATAATAGTTGTTAAGCGCAGCAACGTGTGCTTGGTAATTGCTAGTATAAACAGAAAATCAACACAAATGGATGAAATGCCAATCACATGTTTTATTTACGGCGTGGGATGAAAATAGATACGTTTCAATCACGAGGTGGCCTCTAGTAGTTACTATAACACAGTTTAATTTGCATTTTTTCTTACCTATACGATCCTTATATACCTGAAAACCAAACAATCGCACGCATGTGGAAGAAACAAATATATTTCCACAAAGGTATGCACATTAAAAACAACTAACATTAGATATAATAGGTAAAATGGTTTATATGCTGCTTTGTTGTACTATACTTCTTTAATCTGAAACCTACAGATTTTAGCCCGGGGAAATTAAATCCTAGTCAAGAGCACAAAGGTCTTATACAGCTCCATAACAATAGCATTTAAATATATAGTTCAATGGTTATTATCCTGGTACAGCCCCTAACGATCAGTTTCTAACCAAGAAGCTAAGCTATACGCTCTTACTGGGAATGAAACTAGAAATTCTTTTCACATTTTAAAATTATTGTAATATGTTAAAAATAAGAATAATAGAACCCCGGACGTAGTTTTCTGATGTAAATTATTGCGTTTTGTTATATATACCACAAATGTAGTAATATATAGTAATAAATATTATATAAAATGTGTCTTTCGAAAATATAAAGTGTTGGAATGGAAAATTCTCACTCAGAAAAATGAATGGTTTACCTCCTTGTGCATAACTATGAGGCAAATATATCAGTGATGTTTATATAATGTCTATAGGGTTTTCAAAATCATCCATATGATTTACCTTATGAAAGAACACAAGTATAAATTTTAACATTTTATACAATACAAGCTGCTAGTTATAAACATTTTAATTATGAATGAAAAACATAATCCCTCTGCAATTATTAAGACAAAACAGTGAAACCAATGTTACAAAAACTAACCAATATTTATTACAAGTAGGCTATAGCAGAAATCCTATCATGTAGCTTCTACTCTTAGTGGTACAGGTATAAAAATGTATAAGGAAATAAAATGTAAATACATTGATTTATTATGTAAAACAAAATTCGGAATTCCTGTATCAATATAATATAAATAAAACTGTGAAATAGTCTCTTTGTTTTATAAATTAGTTACTTTGACCGGGAGAATATTTTACTAAAATAGTTGTCAAATTTATTCCCCAAAATAATCGTGGTTCAGTGATAATTTTAAAACTGCATCTCAATATGCAGGATATTTTCACCTAATCAAAATTATTAAGTAGTCTACATAATAATCTAAAGAAAATCATGATAACCCCGTTCAATCATGAATTAATTATGGCGATGACGGGATCAAAAGATCGGGTAGTAACGTACAAAGTGGAAATGCATATTAGGCTGAGTTTATTTTGCGAATTTGTAGATTTAAAAGTGCGATGTAACTTTTCTCAAATGTTACTAAAGATTTGAGGTATAGTATAGTTAAAGTATAGCAGTAATATAGTATACTGTTACTGGTTTGTTGACTTAACTGTTTTTTTTTCTGAGTTTTTTTTTACAGTACCTTCACATAATTCTCCCCATAGGGGAAATAATAAATTCACGGAACCAGAAGGTAACCAATGTCGAAATCATAGAAGTAGAATTATATCAATTTAATGAAAAAGATTTATCATTGTGTAGCAGTTTGCTAATACATTTTACTAAAAAAAAATTGAATTTTATTAAGCGATTATAATTATGTTGTCCACAGAAAAACGTATATATAGCCCTAATACGAAAATTGTCTGTAAAAGTGTAGCCTAACTCATACAAATTTCTGCTTGATATAATGTAACCATGATATGGTAACCAAAGATTAATTATACTGTCAGTGGCGTATATTTCAGGGAAAATCCGATTTTATTAATTTTGAATTTTAATTTAATTCAAACTTAGTCAATTAGCAATATTGGATTGGATTACTCAAGGAATCGCCACACCTTTCGTCTGAGTTGCGCATTTTAATTAAACTAAAACATCGTTTTATGAATTCAGACTTACTGCTTTAAATTTTGACTAATTACAGCTGAACTTTGAAATCCATACCTTACAGTGTAGAGGGGTCTAGAAAGTACTACAGTAATTTCAAACATCTTTGAATAACACATTATACAGGCGTGTATTTATTTATTTTTAAGAACGGTTTAATTTTGAGTATAGTAACAATATCTAAGGTACAATCCAAATTAGTTGCACTACTATAAAGGTGGTTTAATTGATTTACTCAGTGCTACATTACTAAAATGCGATAATATATTGTATATTATTATAAAAACCCTAAATACATATTTCCATTAGTTATAATTCGTTTGGAAACCCATTTGCTTAGTTACTAGTGAATATAAATTAACAACTTAAAATTTGAAAACCAAGATAAAGTATCTATTGCCTTGGATTTTAGGTGACACTATTTAAATAATGATAATCTAACTGTAGTAATTGAAAATATAAATAACTAGCAGAACACCCGTCCTTCGTACGGAGTTGGCATAAGTATAAAATGCTTATTGCACGATATGTTGATCGACATTTTCATTCGGTAGTTTTAGACAACAGATTCGGAAGTCTATACTTCTTGGTTTGAGGTGTGCTTTATTTTGTTTTATGTTTGATTATGCTGATATTGTTTAGGAATTTTAACTAATTTTTGGGTGGATTTGACAGTGTTTGCATTTTAGGGCTCCTAAGGATATACAACAGTTAATATTTCGCTTGGTTCTGATAAAATGGCTATAAATGTAGTGAACATTAAACGAACTCTACACTTAATCGTGATTTAAAATTGCCTTCGGCGGATCAATAAGGATTTCGAATAAGGACAAATATATGATTTCAACATTATAATTACTACTTCACGTCGTGCATTAATTGCAGAATTAAGGAAATAATTAAGTGTTCTTACAAAGCTATTTGTACTTGGTCGAAAGAATAATGTTACTTACAATTTTAACTTAAAAGCACCAACGTAACACCTTACCTGTAACAAAACATATTTGCATGATACAACATGTTAAGATTAATAATACAACAGAATTATTGTACACTTAGGGCCAAAACACTTAATATGTAATCAAAATCATGTAATTTTTTAAATTAGCAGGAGCTAGAAAGTTATAAATTATAAACTTTAAATGCAAATAATTTTAACAAAGATGCACAATAAATAATTACGTATTATCAGAATAATTAATTATAATACAATTAAATTTAACTTGCAAAGTTCAAGAACCAACGTAATATACAACGTTATAACTTTCATTTTGGTCGGTGAATTATTGCTTCAATAACAAAAACCTTTTTAATCATCCTTTGAGCTCGCAATAATTAGATTATAATTGAAAGAGGATTACTCTCACATTTGGTCATCAGGTAGACTAATTATTAAGTTATTGACCGGACAGAGAGTTTGTGAAAGTATATTCTGCATGAAACATTTGGTAATAAATATGTAATTTTATTTGTTTGACTTGTCAGTCTTGCCATTTTACGATGTAAACATTATAAATGAATTATTAACCTATTTTATTTTGTTATAAAATAATTTGCCAATGGTCAATAATTCATCCCACCTGTAAAACCATTTACTTTAATTCAATTATTGTAATCGTCAAATGATCGAGACATCAATATAATCTTTACCCTATATGTGTTATAAACTAATATAAATATTTAAATACGAAATAACAATAAAACAACAACAACAATAAAAATTATTTAATCGTCTAGCTATTCACTACAGTATTTTGAGTATTTTATAGAATATATTGTATTAATGCGAAAGTATTGCACCATTAATGAATATGTCTACACACTTGTTAGAGGTACAAAGCTCAAATAACGAGTTATGGAATGTTTTTGCAAAAACTATTCTCGACAGAAAAAATATATTTTAGTTTAATTAAAAATCCAACTCAGGCGACAGTAACATCAGTTATTCTTAGTTATCCAAACCAATATTGTAGATTAACTTGGTTTTAATGAAATGAGATTTCTAAACCAATAAAGTGTTATTTGAACTTGTCATGTAGCTCAATAATAGACTTCAAGTTGATTAGGGTGGATTCGAAATGGTGTTACTATTAATTTTATATTTATTAATTATTATAGGCTATATTACTTTTTTATTTATTTTTTTGCAAATAATAAATTGTATGAATATGCTATAGGAGATTATCTCTAATGTAGAAATATTTAATCATTATTTAGCAGACTGATTTGTTTTATAGATCTATTTAAGCTTTTATCTGTTGTATTTGTTAAACTGTTAACTAAATAATGCAAGACAATTATTTATGAGTTTTAATTTTATTGGTTAAAGTAATATTCTTATCTTGATAAATTTACCATTATGATGAGAACTTTCAAATCCATCAGAAAAGCTTTTATCGAACAACTGTACATACACTATGTAAGTAATATAGTTGAGTAAAATACCATTTAATGATCAAAGTTTGTAAGCCAATTTAATAAACTAATCCAAACGTTTCCATGATTATCAACGGCCTGTGAATTATAGCTATAATGGCTACAAACAGCTCATTGGTCAATCGTTTGATCTCTCGATCCAGCAATTCTTTTATAATTAAAATATAATTATATTCGCTTTTGGTTTTCAGGTAGACCAATTATTAGCTATCGATTTACTGTCCATGTAAAGCCTCTTTGTCAGAAAGCCGTATTTTATCAAAAGACCACTGAACTATAACATAATAAATTAAATTAAATACAGTACTTTCCACTATTTTTGCTCTAATTTCAAATTATAACTTTCAAATTATTTTTTTAGCCATTTACGAAAAATGTTAATAAGATTGCAGAATTAATGCTAAATTTAACGTTGTATAGTTCTCTTAAGTCAGACAAAAATTGCTTAAGGTACATTGTTCGACCCTCTGCATGTGGAGTGCATTTGATTGTTACGTTAATTTACTCGCGATTTAACAAATTCAATATATTAGCCGAGTAAGACAATTAACTTATAAACGGGTGCTTGTCCTCAATGTTATTATAGCCAAGTGGTAAAGTTTATAGTGATCCTGTAAAAGTTACAGGTATATAGGGTAAGATAAAAAAATCTCTATAATCACATGTGCACGAATATAAAATTCATCGGAATAACCTTCAGATTTAATAATATTTTGAGACACCTTCTTGTAGTAGTGTGTAAACCCAATGGCACTATGAGTAAAACGTTGTTTCCATAATATTAATGGTTGGAGAAACAATATATTTTCATGACTATGCTCATTAAATAATTTAAAGCTTCTCACACTTACATCATTGACTATTCATTGGATACTGAAGTAGACATTTTTTATCTATATGGACCAGCTGTCACCAATTTTTTATTAAAAAATGACGTAGTTGTGTGAGCCAGTCACAGAATACGCTAGTGTCTTAATTTCTATGTTATACCTTATTTTTGATTGTCAACCAGGTTGATGGGTCATAACAGTTGCTATAGCATACCATAAATAAGTCATTCCGTAAGTTTGACTTGGTAAAAAGGTTTGTGTATTCTACAGAATTTAGTTATTTATATTAGCGCAATCTGTAGGTGGCTCACATTAACTACTACGATTTTGATTTAAAAAAAAATTGGCTACAAATTTAACATGGGGATGGAATGTCAAATTTTAAACTAAAATTTCTTATAACTTATTTTGTCATTGGCAGTAGCCTTCAGCATTTCTTCTTGCTTTAAAAACCCACTCTAGCCTTTTAGTAAGATAATAACCACTAATCTAAAATGCAATATTATCGACCCTAAAAAGCATAACCATGAAATCAAATCTGACTTCCTTTAATATTCAGTTTTACTTACGAAATATAGGTTTTAAAGAAGATTCCTTGTAGAAACTAAATAGAAGCTTTATAAACAAAGTGTAAAATATTGGGTTTATGAAACAGTTCAAACTTTCAATTTAACAAAAAGTATGATGGGGAGTATACAATATATAAGGATAATATATATTGAAGAGTATAATATAAAGTATAAGATGACTATATTAGTTTAGAGCTCCCTACCCCACTTAGCTCCACCCCAAACGATCAGTACTTTTAGTATAATGTTTAAGAACCCTTTATTCTTCTAAATTTGGCCCTAACATTATTTTTCTCTAATTTCGTATTTTTCATTTTCGTTGCCTGAACTATATAAAAATACTGCATAAGACCTCTTTATAAAGTTTGATTTAAAAAATTATCACATACAACAAACAAGTTACCGAACACACTGACTCATTGTAAACGTGTTGGATTAATAAACCATACTTTGCCTGTTGAAAAACAAACCGATTGCACTGTTTTATCATTGCAGTCACAAAATTGTCATAACTCAAAACCTTTTCGTCTAATTTTACCGATGACGTCAGCATTATCGATGGCCACCCGTGGGAACCACCACCAGTGTCAGTTATGACGTAATGTTTACACCACAAACATATGATTGTGGCTGTTGTGTGCCTTGTACGTGGCTCTGGGGATGTGATGTATCGATTGTAACAACCAATAATAGTAACTGGAATAGCGGTTGTTCCGTCAATAGTATCGGTTGGGAAGAGCATTATTTTATGAGCTGTGGGATTTTAAATCTCACTACAGAGTTTAATTGTTTAGATCTCTACAGTTTTGAGTCAATTCAATGCTGTGGAATTTGGTGGATTTATTTGGTATTGGAAGATGTGGGACTCTCTGGCCATTTAATAATGGTGGTTGAAGCGTGTATCATTATTATTGTTTTATGTTTCTAAAATGTCATTGGGGATAGTTCATACACTATTCTTGTTACTATAAAATATAGAACATAGAATCATAATTTGAATTAAAAGGCGAGCGCTATAATCACATGTTCACTTAAACAGTGTAGTTTGGGAATACGTTGATAGTTATATGTGAGAAATCACAGGGAAACAACTCTGTTCTGATTTCAACTTAAAAACTAAAGAAATTGACTTACAACCTGACAAATTTCCTTCTTTACAGTAACCTTGCTTTAGTCCGTTCAAAAAGTGTAGGTGGTTAAAGGGGAGGTTTTCTGGGTTCCCAACTAGTGCAGTAAAAATAAGAGAAAAACTCCCTAAACCTAAAAAAAATTAGCACAACCGGGGAATTTGGTACAGATGTTGGGTGTACCTTCCTTTTGAACATACTAAAAGTCCCCTAAAATTGAAGCTGTGCTACGGCCACCATATTGGAAAATGGCGGCATATTTCTGTATTTTTCGCTATAGTGACTTTATTTTTAGAGATACACGAATAAGCTAAATGTACAAAATGTAGGTCATCTAAAAATACACATTTTTTGTATTTACCGTCGTTCTCTAAACCCAACGGTTTTTGAGTTATTTGTTATTAAGTATATTTAGTTTTTTCTATTTATCAAAAATAGGTGAAACACATGGAAATTGACCGTTACTTTCAAGGATTATGATAATTTATCCTATTTAGTTAAACAGTGCGATACTATAAAATCTAAAAATTTAAGCTTATTTTATGAGTAAAACAACTCCGCCACAGCAAACCTGCAGACTCAGCAAATTTCCATTTGATTGGATGTTTTATTTAAATAAAATTAGATTCAACAGGTTTGCTGCTACAGGTAGGTTATTCATTATAGTGCGGTATTATAGTGTGTGTTTTTTTAGTAAAATATCAATAACTTAGTATAAAATAATTAATTTTCCAAGTTTGATCATAATAAATCTATAAACAAACAAACTGCAACGGTTAACTAATTCATAATAATAGCATGGTAGCTTAAGATTTACAATTTACAAATTTAAATATACAAATTTTGGTTGTGTTTACTGAAAATATGGCGATTATTCGTCACGATTCGAATACTAACCGAATGGGTTTTCATAAGGAGATGAAGCAAGTAATTTAAGTACTGTAATATTAACTCGTACCAAGTATCGGAAATATTGTATGCAGTGAGGAAATCAACCATATTTTGTAAACTACGCAATAGTCATATTAATATTTTATACTAATTTTTACCCATTTAACAAATTAACATTTTAATATTTTGATGGCACTACCACTATCACTCTGATATCAACTAAGTGGGATGAATAACTGTCGTAAACCTAGAAAAGTAACCGTTGATTGCGATGGGTTTCACCGATTTTTGATAAATAAAACTAACTATACTATACCATACTTAATTAGTCACCAACATGAACCAGACACGAAAAACACCCTTCCAAATTTACAATGGGATGTCAAGTATAGTTAGTTAGTGTGGTGGTGCCATCAAAATACTAAAATTTTAACTATTAAATGGGTAAAAAATTAAGATAAAATATTAATATGACTATTGCGTACTTTACAAAATATGGTAGATCACCTTACTGCATACAATATTTTCGGTGATTGGTACGAATTAATATTACTTAAATAACAGGCTCCATCTCCTTTTGAAAACCCATTTGGTTAACATTCTAATCGTGACTAATCGCCATCTTTTTAGTAAACACAACCAAAATTTGTATATTAAAATTTGTTTATTGCAAATTTAAAACTCCCATGCTATTCTTATGAACTAGTTAACTGTTGCAGTTTGCTTGTTTATTGATATATTTTGATCAAACTTGGAAAATTAGTTATTTTATAGTAATGTATTGATATTTTACTTAAAAAAAAATACACTATAAAAACCTACTTGTAGCAGCAAACCTAGGTACCTGTTGAATCTAATTTTATTTAAATAAAACATCCAATCAAACGGAAATTGGCTGAGTCTGCAGGTTTGCTGGGGTGGAGTTGTTTTACTCATAAAATAAGCTTAAATTTTTAGATTTTATAGTATCGCACTATTTAACTAAATAGGATAAATTATCATAATCCTAGAAAGTAACGGTCAATTTCCATGTGTTTCACCTATTTTTGATAAATAGAAAAAACTAAATATACTTAATAACAAATAACTCAAAAACCGTTGGGTTTAGAGAAAAAGGGTAAATACAAAAAATGTGTATTTTTAGATGACCTACATTTTGTACATTTAGCGTTTTCTTGTATCTCTAAAAATAAAGTCACCATAGCGAAAAATACAGAAATATGCCGCCATTTTCCAATATGGCGGCCGTAGCACAGCTTCAATTTTAGGGGACTTTTAGTATGTTCAAAAGGAAGGTACACCCAACATCTGTACCAAATTCCCCGGTTGTGCTAATTTTTTTTTTGTCAAAACATATTTTTACTGTAGGCTACTAAACTTTAAAAAAATAAATGATCAGCTGTCAGCTGTTATTTAGGGTAAGCTAGAGGGGATGGAATCTCTTCGCCTAAACTTCTTAAATTTGGTGAACGGAGTATCGACTTACAATGAAGTAAGGCCAATTGTTCTGTAAATGAATAAATTATTACTTAAAACGACTTAGTCAAGGTCTTGAGATGCGTTCATTGCCAGAACAACACTTTAACCATCCCAAAAAGAGATTCCATTCCTAAACCCACGTGATATGCAGCTAGCCCCTAAGGGGTGGCCTTTAATGAACCGGGTTTGTGTCGAGATGTCCGTTCGTTTTCGTTTTACCAGAATTAAATATTCAACACTGATATTTTATATTGTTTAACCACAATTTTATATTGTGACCATGTGTATATGATTGGTAGTTGAAACAATTTATATGCTCAATAGTATTGATTTAAATTACTAAGTGCTCTCGTTATTTAATTGAGTGATGGACTAGCCATTCTCACAGTTCAACCATGGATATTAGAAAAACTGCAATTGTTACAATAAATATAAACAAATTATACCACTGGACCGAATCTTTTGCATGGCAACTTTAATACAACAGTAGGAAATTTTCATATTACAGTAGAACCTTGATAACAATACTCTCATGGGGATTGTAAAATAAGACTTGTTATCAAGGTTGACTTCTAATCGAGGTTTGTAATAACATGTGATTAGGGGTAAAATAATTTTTTAGGGGATTTGAAAATGACACTTGTTATCAAGGACGACTTGTTATCGAGGGTCTTCTTATCAAGGTTCCACTGTATATGATATGGCTGTGGGAATAAAATTCTGGTTAGTGACAGCATTTGATTATGTTCCGTTTATGATCCATATCTTTTTCTGTTCTAATATCCATGGTATTCCTATTTGACAGTTATTTCCATACTATTACAGAATGATTAATATATGTTGCCGCAGTATTATTAACAGGGGTTTTCACTGGGTGTAGCCGCAATAATATTATCGTTTCGATAGATCTATCCAATCCGTATTCAATTGCTTGAACTTAATGCGAACGAGAATCAGTTTTTGCATTAGCTTATTCCACGTTTAAAATCAGTTATGTTTTTAAAAGACGATGTTAGATTTTCTTCAGACCATGTGCGATTATTTTCCCGGTAATCATATAACTTGATAATTAATAAAAGTAAAACTTGGTTAAAAATAGTCATTTCCTAAAAAAAAGTTGAGTACTAATATAATTTACAATTTTAAAATGGATCCTAAGAAAATTTTAAATTCTATAATATCTTCTATAAAAATATAACTTGAAGCAGTACACAAGTACTGTACTATTTAATACAAAAGGTTATTTGTGTGTTATATATCTGTGGAATATAGTTCGAGGAAATGCACAATTTGTGTTTTAACAGAGTTACAAAACAATCTGTGACCAGCGAATCATCATTTTAGTGACAGCAATTACATTAAACATTAATTATGTTTTATCTGTAGCCAAACCCTTTGCTGTTCACTTATACTCATTACAACCCGTAACTAATTCAACATAGTTAATTCATATTATAATTCATAACTACATTTGTCACAACCAAGGACGGTAAAGAAAAAAAAATTTGTGACTACAAGTTTCTAAGTTGAAGAGCAAAATTTCTCCCAAAGGAATATATACAATAAAAAGAAAATAATTCTGTTTCGTCAATTAATGTCAACATAATCACTGGAAGTGATAATGAAATTTTCAATCAAGACACCCTTGTAGTAGACCGTAATCTGTCATGTCACCAAGTTATTAACGACTTGACGTTCAACACGCTATTAGACCATAGACACTGAACCTGTCAACGTTCTCATTTACTAGATGTTTTAGATTCAAACCTTTGTACAGGTTTTCGTTTAGGTTTGGTGATTGTCCGAGTAGTCTGAGCATATACTGAGTATACGGGTTCAATTCAAACCAATCAGTGTAATAGCTTTTAAGTATAATTACTAGAGCATCGCCGCGTGGTGGAAAACTCGACCCGATGTTGTTTCTTCTTGTTAACTTCTCAAAGTCAAAATAATTTACTATATATAGTAAATTGTTTAACTATATATTATATAGCATACTGTATATAGTATATAGTTTATACAGGGTGACAATTAAGTCTATCATAAACCAATCAAACATATCAAACTATGCTTACCTTTAAGATTTTCAACTTACTTCCCACAGACCATCTGATCTACACAAAAAACGTTGTTTACTATTACCAGATTATACATGCCAAATTTGGTTATGATATCTCTTTTCGTTTTAAAGTTATAAAGTCGTGTCAGACCTGATTGTCACCTGTATAATCAATGGTTAAGCACATTTTGCTCTAACTCGAGGTGAAACGTCTTTGTATGATGGACATCACATAATAACCGATACGGTAATGATGTCATTTGAGTTAAACGCTCAAACAGAATGACCAATTGTAATAAAAACACTTAAAGTGATTTTTTTTTATATTTATCATTTTTTTCATCTCGCAAAAGCACCTTTTCAAGGTTAGTGTCGTCCTTTTAAAACAATCGTTGGGTTAAATTTAATGCACTCTGGTATTTAAAATTTTTGCCTATCAGTGAATAACATCTAGTGAGATAAATTTGAGGAAAACTAATTTTTACAGAGTGTGAAATATTAATAGGTTTGAATAAACTAATTTCAAATATACATATATTTGAACCAACGAAAATGATATAAAAAAATAACAGAATTCTAGTTCACATTTACACCAGCCACTTAAATTACTATCAATTTGATAAGGATAATACGTGTATCCCTATCAAATTGTTAGTAATTTAAATGAAAATTGACAATTGTAAAATGAAAATATGTTATTTCCTGTGCATTTCTATGCAAATTCTTCCGAGCAATTGTGGATTAAACATCTGTGCAGATTCAGACAAAAGCATTTAGCGTATCAGACTGTGAAAGGTTTCAGCGTCCTCTACAACTGAATCGCAATATCACTAAATGCTTATTCATGAAACAACCTAAATTAAAATAAAGTCTAACGAAATAAAATAATTTGGACAACAAGAAATAATTTATTCAACAAAATTCGATCATTAAAACAAACAAAAGCTATTAAACACAAGATGTATCCTTGCATTTATTTGAATTATAATCACTGTTGTCAAAGTGGTTGCTGAATAATTATTGCTGTAATACATGCATTCTATATTGATGAAAAAACAGGACAGTAATTTATAACTGGAAAAGGGTAATTACTATATTCGTTTCATTATTGAGTGATAAATGATTTGTTTAGTAGTAGATAGCAGTTTCATGTTTTATGTGAATTAGGATCATTGTCACACATAATGTGAATTGAGAAGGCTTGGACAACACTTAAAAAAAATAATTACTTAATTAAATATAACATAAAGTTATTTTCGTAAATATTTAGTAATTATTCTAAACATTTACATAACAATTCATACTTATCAAAGTCGAACTAATAATGCAAGATTCGCTTAAAAATATCATATACGTCAAGAAATTTAAGTTTGGTGACTCATAATATGTGTATTAAACTGCATTTTTGATGAAACCAGTCAAATAATTTTCAAAAACGATGCCGAACCCAGAGAGGAAGAGTAAAATAAAACTTATGAGAACTTGGATTTGCAACATTACTGACATTGAGCGATGCCCGTTTCAGTCACAAACACACACAAGTTACATCAGCAGAACAGACTTCTTTGACGTCTATTTCAGGAGTTATCCATCATCTATCTAGTCTTCTGTCCATGTGTGTTTTAATTCCCAGCGTTCACATCATATTTAGCCAATTACATACTTTGTAAATATATGTGAGCTAGGGTAGGAAATAAAGCTTTAAAATTCGCCTAAAACTGTTGGATTTTTATCGTAGCATTCATCGATAGAATTTTGGAATACAAATCAAATAAACGGTATCAGCAATATGACACATACTTTCTCCCATAAGCTTGTCAACAACCTTTATCGAGGGTAAGCGGTGGGAGTAACTATGATAATTTTGTAGGCAAAAATCGCAAAAGTTGCAATAACTTTTGAACCGTAATTGTTATAGTAATGAGGGTTGCATTGTTTGGTTTAGAACTATTAGGACCACAAAACATTAATTGGAATCAAAACAGGGGTTTTCCCAAAATCAGATTTTATTTTATTTTATCGGATGTTTTATGGAAAAAGAACATGAGTTACAATAACTTTTGAACCGTAATTTTTACGGAAATGGGATTTGTATCATTTTGTTCAAAATCTAAAGGACTATATATAACATACTAAATCTTTATCAAAATCGTTCGGGCGATTTTCGAGAAAATCAGATTTTTCGGTTATTTTATAGGTTTTTATGGTAGCATCCCCATTAAAAATCAAAATAAAAAAATTAAAAAAATGCCTGGAGATACCATGGATTAATACCTACATACCAAATTTCATCAAAATCGGACTACAAGTGTGGTATGTAGCTCTGTACACATCCACACACACAGATATCACTTCAAAAACCACTTTTTTGGGTTCAGGGGGTCCCAAAACTAATATATACACTCAAAACTCAAACTCGAAAATGTTGACGAAAACAATACTTTCTCCATTTAGGAAGAAAATGTTGTTATATTGTATGTGTAAAGTGTGTTATGTAAAGGGGAAGAAAGTAGTAAATATAACTCGTGAAATAGGCTATGTAAAATTGGGTAACATAGTATCTTACTATCTTGTTAAAAACTTGAGCCCAGCTATCCTTGTTTGTAAATTTTTATAGAGTGCTAAATAAACAAAGAGCATCTAATAATTCTCAATAAGATTGTAATCATTGTAAGAATAATCATATGTTTTAAGTAAATCATTAAGAATAATCAGATTGTAAAAATGGCGATACTGATGAAAATGAATTTATTAAAACTTTGCATCTGCGCCTTGTAAAACCACCGACCAAACCAAAAGTAAGACTGGAATTGTATGCGGTTGTTTAAGAAACAAGACATTTTAATTATTCAATAAAAGCACAGCTGGAGCTGAAAATGGTTGACTTGTCTGGCGTCTTATTGTAGCCTATCTCTACAATAACACAAATAATACCTTCGCGTTACAGTTTATTCTTTATTTATTATTTCCTATGCTAGTATTAGGTATGAAAATAAATATCTAGAGTGTAGGTTACAAGAGGACAATATTTACTTCTGCTACTAGATTTTACCAGGTTCCAATTTCGGATTAAAAGACAAAACTTAAATGTAGATAAATCAAATACAGCTTGTTTTTCTTTTGATTAACTGACTATTACACCTTTATGGAATTAATTTTCATGTATGTATGTCACTAACTTGGATTATTTAAATAGACTTATCATAATATTAGTTCCCATAAGTTATGTTTCATGTTCGTATCTGAAAACATGTAACTGATTAAAACACTATTTACTGTACAACCAAAGATTTCCCTAATATCTATTGACTTATGTCCTGTAGTATATTTGAAGAACCACTCTGTGTCCTGTTAAAAATCTCAGGTATACAACTAGTGGATACAAGACCGAGCGCTTGCCCGTTGAAGTAACGAACATGTGTATTGATGTGACGGATATAGACAGACGTCACTTCATCAAACGCCTCGCGAGGGACTGCCAAGACGTTCCATATGATGCGTACAGACATCAGCTGATCACTAAGAAAAGGACAAGACAAAAGATATGTCACGAATCGGTTGTTGAAATATATATTTATATATATATATATATATATATATATATATATAAACATACTACAATCCACATATATTTAGTACTAGCTGTGTGCCCGTTCTACGCACGGGGATCTTATTGTAGTCAGTTATTGAAACCTTTTTATTAAGAACAGAATTTGGTTTGCATATTTTCAGATATGCTGGCAAAACTATTATACAGTATATAAACCTTCGCAAATACAGTATCTGACAGTTTCAAGCCAAAACAAATGCTTCGAAATTAAATGTAACCTGGGCCGTGTTGGTCCATATGTTAAATCCAATGATTAAACTAAAAAATGCTTTATAGATCTATGAGGCATAGCCCTAATGTAGGCCTATAATTGAAAGTTACCTTCCACATTGGTTAAAAGTATTTAAGGTACTACTTCAACCTCCCAATTTAACACTTTATTCGTGTTGACATTTTCATTATAAATGTACTTTTGTCCTTTCCGTGAAACACTGAGAAATAAGGACATTAATGCTTTACTAACAGACATAGCCTACACACAAAAATACAGAACTTAATTAGGGGGTTTGCTACGCTTTAAGCATAACAAAGTACTTGTAAAATTAGTATCTAAAATATTTTGTTAATGTCATCAAATTTCATCATAACAATGTATATTTGCTTGGACCGATGATGACCCGAAATGACGGCTTACTATATGAAATGAAGACGACTGGTCCAGGGTGGTCCAGCCACCCTGGTATAGACGACTGGTAATTTATAGTAAATATTACCAAAATAGGCCCCGAACTATTGATACATAAACAACGTAAAGCGTTTAAACAATTCATTATGGTTAGCTGAATAAATGTTTTACTAAAGTGCGTTATCGTTTTCTTAGCATAAACTAACATTTTGGAATCAAGAAAGAAAAAGCAAAAATTGTACAGTTAAGACATAAATTAAATTGAATACGCCTGTAATAATAAATAAGGTGCAACACCAACGATAACTAATTTGTAAAGTACAGTGATGTGTTGGTACTTAAAAATGATTCTTGCTACTACCAACAGTACCAACGGTTCTAAGGAATAGAACCGGTACCAAAAACCAACGTTCACAGTTGAGAACTATAGTACAGCCGACCAATTATATGAGTTAATCAAGTCCCGAGGTTATTGATCTCTTGGTTTTTGATTTTCTCGTAAAACGTTTTAAAACGGCAATCAAAGTTATTTCCCAATAATTGCTTTATTTGTAAACAACTTTTAATGTAAACTTATCGGTGTCAGTTTTTAAAAAAAAACATCCTCATACAAACAACTTTTTGTTATTTAATAGATTAGGCCCTACGTACCTATTCTCTAAACAATGATTGGTAAAGGCTATCTTAGAAGGAAATGTGACAAAAATCACACAACGTTGGGTTTTTGGACGTTTGTAATTTTATTTCTTAAGTACGTAGGCCGTGTATTCTAGGGAAAAGTACCAGTATCAAGGATCGTCGTCGAACAGTTTGTTATGAATAATTGGGTAGGCGTACGTACCCAAGAGCATGGCTGTATGGTCCAGCGATTGCATCACACGGTGAGTAGGTACTATTGACTATATATATATAGTCAATGGTAGGAACAGAAAATAACACATTAGAAAAGCGAGTTTAGCATCATACGTAAACCTCTGTTACAATCAACCACTGCAGTTGTGATTTTTTACTTACCACTTTACACAACCGCCATTGAAGCGCCGTGTCAATGAGTGGAAACCATATTTCTAAGCCATTGGCGACGATCATTATTAAATTTAAAGTTTCCCAGCCGTATACAACACTGATTCAAGGTCTTCTTTTTCTGGTTATCAAAACTCAAGAACAATTTATACACAAAGAATCTCTGGTTCCTGAACTGGATGATGCCTAGTTATTTAATTTCATTTACACGGTTACACTATTACACTATATTATTGCACTTTCGATTAATTAAATCCGTTATGTAAGAAAAACGTTTTTAATCACTTGGGATTTACATTCAAAACGTGATTGAAAAAGGTTGCGATATTTGTAAACAACATTTGTAAACATATCAGTGACAGCTAGGAAAAATAATCTTGATCCGAACAGCTGTTCGTTATTTCATAGATGATTATGCAATAAAAATTGGACGAAAACTTGACATAAATCGCACAAAACTACATTTTTGAACGTTCGTAATATTATTTACAAAGTAGTGAGGCCATATTTTAATGGCTAAAGACAATCTCGCCAATCCAGTGAATACATTAAAATAACTTGGATCTTGATAGGTACTCTCGTTTTCCAGGAGAAGATAGCGTAAAATGCCATCTTGAGTGTTACAGACAAAGGGAAAGACAGACAGACAGACAGACAGACAGAAATTGAGATAAGACTCGTTTCTGCTTATTTAATGTATAAGACGTAAAAATAACCTAAAAATATATAATTCTGAGCAATGTACAGACAAAACTCTAATTTTATTTATATAGATTACAAGGTTGGCTTTCAATGAGAAAGTTGTCTGTCATGAACCCAGTTTTTTCCAAACCGTAAATAGTTTAAGGATTGCTGCTACGTATCCTTAAAGTCTGCCAGTGTCTTCGTCAGACCAACGACCAATTTGCATTTCGAAAACCAATATTTGATGGTATTAGTAGATATAATAGGACAAAGATACCCCACTTTCGGCGTTTTAGAGGCACTTTTAGGGCATTTTTTATAGGGGAAAAATGAGAAAAATGAGTGGCTCATTTTTTTGGCCACTTTTTTAAAGACCCAGCTCTCGACCTATACACCCCTATATAAATTTTCTACTTTTTTAATACTGAAAAACACGTCTGGAATATGGCTCATTATTTTGGCCACTTTTTTAAAGACCCGGATCTTGTCCAATACAAACCCATACAAATGTTCAAACTCCATTAAAATTTTAAATCCACATTCATTCACAAGTATATTCTCAAAATCATGTGAGGTTTGCGCGCGAACTCGGGCATGCTTATGGCTATGTGTAAACTATGCCTGACTCAAATGAATGACTGTGAGTGTAACCTAATGACCCCAATCAAAATCAATTGTCAACATTCTCTGCCTGTCTGGCGCCAGACTGTCTGGGGCAGGTTTAGACAATTACCAAATATGTTTGATTGATTGACCTCAATTATTCAATTGTTCAATTTCAGTTTGTTCAATTTCCATTGTTAAGTTCTAAATTAATTTAGACAATTTTGTGGTATATAAGGGGGGCATTCTACGGAATCATCACTAACTCTTCCACCTGGATCTTCTTGTTTTGGTAAGTCTTTGACATCTAAGCTAGACTATTGTAATATGTTGTCGCGTGTCGGGTCATGGGATCAATTGGTGACGTAATTGATGCTTGTAGTCATACTCTGTATTTCTTTTAACTTAGGAGTGTAGCTAATTTCCCGAGTCCATTTTTAAAAACTTAGCCGAATTGAGTCACTAAGGAACTTGTAAAAAATGTATATAAGTATATTTTTAAACACTTAGAGTATTTTGAACAGTCACTAAGGAACTTAAAATGTATATCAGTCTATTTTAAAAAACTTAGCCAAATTCACTCATGAGGGGGACTTTGAGTCAAAAGTTTGCACAAGTTATTATTTAAAAACTTAGCCAAACTTCATGCACTGGGGGACTTTGAGTCAAAAGTGTGTACAAGTTATTATTTAAAAACTTAGCCGAATTATACTCACTATATAATTTTGTCGAGTTCCTTTTAACATAGGTAACATAGTCTTCTCTATAACTAACACTCACTCTGTATATATGTAGACTCAGCAATCTGAATTGCTAAAAAGTATTTTTATTTAAGATTTTGGATTTAGTTTTGATTTAAAAAATTACAATTGCCAAATTTTATTGTATGAAATTGTTTTGAATATTAAAATTTAAAATTCTGATTTAAATTATTATTTCCCATTAATTGAAATTGTCTAAAATGTAATTTCCACCAATTGTTTTTTTAGTTACATGTCAACTGTGTGCTGCTTCTCTATCCAAAAAAGTAACTTATTTTGTTATTACTATTTTTAAGTGAGTCAAAAATATATACAAGTTATTATTTAAAAACTTAGCCAAACTTCATGCACCGGGGGACTTTGAGTTAAAAGTGTGTACAAGTTATCATTTAAAAACTTAGCCAAATTCACTCACGGGGGGACTTTGAGTCAAAAGTGTGCACAAGTTATTATTTAAAAACTTAGCCAAATTCCATGCACCGGGGGACTTTGAGTCAAAAGTGTGCACAAGTTATTATTTAAAAACTTAGCCAAATTCCATGCACCAGGGGACTTTGAGTCAAAAGTGTGCACAAGTAATCATTTAAAAACTTAGCCAAATTCACGCACCAGGGGACTTTGAGTCAAAAGTGTGTACAAGTTATTATTTAAAAACTTAGCCAAATTCACGCACCAGGGGACTTTGAGTCAAAAGTGTGCACAAGTTATTATTTAAAAACTTAGCCAAATTCCATGCACCGGGGGACTTTGAGTCAAAAGTGTGCACAAGTAATCATTTAAAAACTTAGCCAAATTCACGCACCAGGGGACTTTGAGTCAAAAGTGTGTACAAGTTATTATTTAAAAACTTAGCCAAATTATACTCACTATATAATTTTGTCAAGTCCCTTTTAACATAGGTAACACTCACTCTGTATATATGTAGACTCAGCATTCTGCTAAAAAGAGTTTTTATTTAAGATTTAGGATTTTGTTTTGATTTAGAAAATTTCAATTGCCAAATCCTATTGTATGAAATTGTTTTGAATATTAAAATATAAAATTCTGATTCAAATTATTATTTCTCATTAATTGAAATTGTCAAAATGTAATTTCTACTATATAGAAGATGCCAACCTAGTTTTTTAGTTACATATATAAAAATGAAGACTACATGTCAACATTGTTTCGCATCGCTCTCCAAAAAAAGCAACCTTATTCGCCACTACAATTTAAAACATCAAATGAAGGTATGTAAACTGTGTGATTTAATCTGTGATAATAATGTGGCTCTAAAATCTCATATATTACAAAGTCACAAGACTTGTAATTTCTGTAAAAGAAATGTTGTTGGCCATTTTAAAAGACACGTAAATTCTTGTAACAAATGTCCATATACAATGATTAAATTTGTTGGTGAATCGATTAAAACTGAACTTAAAAGTACTCTTCAGTCTTGTCCTCTACCGATAAAATGGACTTTAGTAAGGAGAATCAAATTTATAAAATATACAATAGATCAAAATGGAAAATTAGTTAATGAGAAAGAATGTATTGCAGATTTCAGAAGCCTTACTATCCTAACCATTGAGAAGAGAGATTTAAAGCCTCAAATTGAAAATGCTCTTTTAAAGATTGACGCTTCCATACACAAATATCAAGCCGAAGGCAGTGGATGGATTTATGACCATACTAAATATTGGCAGTTGCATGTTTACAAGTATAAGCCTCTAACTCCAAAGTCATATATCCCCACACCAAAAAGTATTCAATCAAAACATGCTGTTTTAAATATAAAAAATTCAGATAATAAATGCTTCCTTTGGTCAATTTTAGCAGCTTTACATCCAAGGAATGCTAAACATGCTAATAGAGTCTCTAGCTATGCACCCTATGAAAATCAGTTAAATATGACAAACATAAAGTATCCTGTTAAAATATCTGATATAGATAAATTTGAAAGACAAAATAATATAAGTGTTAATGTATTTGGAGTTGAAGACCGAAAATTTATATATCCATTAAGAAGAACCAAACTGAATAGTAACACTCATATAGATCTATTATTATTACAACAAGGTCGTAAATCACATTACTGTTTAATTCGTGATTTTGATAGGTTAATGCTACGGTCTACAAAACAAGACCACAAGAAGCATTTTTGCAAGTTTTGTTTACAACATTTTTACACTAAAGATAAATTAGAACGTCATATAACATATTGTAAGAACTTTGATGCACAAAGAGTGGAAATGTCTAAACAAAATACATTACAATTTAAAAATTATAAATATCAACTTAAAGCCCCATTTGTAATTTATGCAGATTTTGAATGTTTTATAAACTCTAACAACCATACTCCATCTGGATTTGCATTTGTCGTAGTAAAAGATTCTAAGATTATTTCTGAAGAGTTATATAGTGGCGAAAATGTTATGGATGTGTTTTTCGAAAGATTATTTGAGACTTATGATTTTATTAAAAGTCAAATGGCGATATATATTCCCCTTGTAATGACTCCTGAGCAAGAGGCATCTTTCCAAAACTCAACACATTGTCACATTTGTGAAAAGCCCCTATATTTTGATAGGGTACGAGAACATTGTCATTCAAATGGCCAATACCGTGGAGCTGCCCACAATGATTGTAATTTAAACTATAAAGTAACAAAGAAAATACCAGTATTCTTCCATAACTTGAAAAATTACGATGGACATTTAATAATGCAACACTTGGGAAAATATAATCGTAAATTAAATTGCATAGCCAAAGATATGGAAAAGTACATTTCATTCTCTGTTGATGATTTAGTATTTTTAGATTCCTATAACTTTCTGTCCCTTCCATTATACAAATTAGCTTCCAATTTAAATACATTTAGATTCATAGACAATCCACTACTACAACGTAAAGGCGTATTTCCTTATGAATACATGACAGGACCAGATAAGTTTGCAGAGTCTCTACCTCCAATTGAAAATTTTTACAGTACTTTAACTAAAGAACATATCTCTCCCATCGAATATGAACATGCAAAACATGTCTGGACCTATTTTAATATAAACAATTTACAAGAATATCATGATTTATATCTTAAAACAGATGTATTGCTACTGGCTGATGTGTTTGAGACATTTAGAGACCTGTGTTTAAAAGATTACAAACTTGACCCCGTACATATGTATTCACTTCCAGGACTAACATGGGAAGCCTGTCTTAGAATGACTGGTATAAAATTACAATTATTTCAAGATATTGACATGCATTTGTTCATAGAAAGTGCAATCAGAGGAGGAGTCAGTATGATTTCCACACGTTACGCTAAAGCCAATAATAGATATATGGGCGAACATTATGATCCCAATCAAGAAAGTGTGTATTTAATATATTTAGATTGTAACTCGCTATACTCCACAGCTATGTGTGAGACACTACCCGTGGATGGATTTCGTTGGACGAATGAGATAGACTACAAATACAATCAAAATGATGAGTTTGGATATATTTTAGAAGTTGATTTAAAATATGATAAAAGCTTACACGATTTACATAATGACTATCCATTAGCACCTGAGAAAATGAATGGCAAATTAATACCTAATTTAAATGACAAAACTAAATATATTTTACATTATAAAGCATTAAAAAAATATGAGGAATTGGGTTTAGTTGCTACAAAATACCATAGAATTTTAAAATTTAGACAGTCCAAATGGCTTGCACCCTATATTAATTTTAATATTGAAAAACGCAAATGTGCTAAAAATGATTTTGAAAAAGACTTTTATAAATTGTTAAATAATAGTCTTTTTGGTCGAACAATTATGAATCAACGAAGGTTTCGCAACATATATCTCAAGGATGAGTCACTATTAACAAAATATGTCAATAATCCAAGGTTTGACTGTAGCAAAAAGTTTGATAACAATTTACATGCTATACATTTAAATAAATTAGTTGTAAAGTTTAATAAGCCGATATATTTGGGAATGACCATTTTGGATATTAGTAAAGTAATAATGTATGATTTCCACTATAATTATATGTCAAAATTTAAGAACAAAAGATTTCTAATGACAGATACAGATTCTTTAATGTATTCTATAGTTACAGAGGACTTTTACAAGGAAATAGAATGTGACTTGCACTATTTTGATACCTCTGGATATAGTAAAGACCATTTCTTATACTCTGATAAAAATAAAAAAGTCACTGGAAAGTTTAAAGACGAATTAGATGGTCATATTATGTATGAATATTGTGGTTTAAGACCAAAGTTATATTCTTATATTCCTCTAAAATGGTTATATGAAGAAGACAAGCAAGCTTTAGAGGTGAAGAAAGCTAAAGGAGCTGATGGTGCTACAGTTAAACATCTCCTTAGACATCAACATTATTTGAACTGTCTTGCAACTGGGCAAGATTACTATGAGAATGTGACAAGAATTAAATCTACAAATCATCATCTTCAAACCTTAACCATGAACAAGAAAGTACTATCATTTGACGATGACAAGAGGTTTATTCTAGAAGATGGCATCAATACGCTTGCGCTTGGTCACTATAAAATTGATCAAACATAAATCTATATTTGCCATTATTCTTTGACCTTTCTTTGTCTATTACAAAAAAGCCATATTTAGTTTTATCCCAGCATTGGTGGCAGAGATTTCTAAATTGGTTAAATGAAAAGTCATTACCAACATGATTGTTATATACATGTTTTAAATTTAAATCATCTTGTTTAAATAATATTAGGAAATTTACATTATCACGTAAATGTTTGTGTACTTTGCTGTAAGATTGACACAAGTAAAAACAGTTAATATTTTTATGTCGACCCATTGAAAAAAATTGTGTAATATTTGGACTATTTATGTCATCAAATACAACAACTGACTGTGATTTTACATCATTTGGTGTGATTTCACAGTCAGTAAACGTGTGTAATTTCACTTCGTCACACAAATTAAATATTTCAATTATTTTTTTATATTTTTCTTGTTCTAAAGATTTAGATATTAAATATAAGTTTGTAAATTTTAATCCTTCCTTTCTTACAATTAAATTGTAAATTACAACCGTCTTCCCACTTCCACTTGGACCACAAATAACACATCGAATATTGGTAGGAAATAGACCCAACTTCTTTGGTATATTTTCCTTAGTATGTACTATTTTAAATTTATGTTTTTGTTGAATAAAAGACATTTTTTATATAATAAAAATGGTGAAAAATGATAATAAGAAAACATGTAAAAAGGGCAAAGGTTTATTCTTAAAGCCTTACAGGGGTCGAGGGTTATTGAATACTCTTATAAATAACCTTCCATTTAATTTGAAAATACCAACATATCAATACTGTGGACCTGGAACGAATATACGTGAGAATTTAGCTAAAAATGTACCTCCAAAAAATAAGTTAGACTCTTATTGTAAAGAGCATGACATATTCTACATGAATAATCCCGATACCGCTGCTCGGAACAAAGCAGACATGAGATTAGCAGACTTAGCTTGGACTAGAGTAACGGCGAATGACGCAAATCTTGCTGAAAGAGCTGCAGCTTATGCGGTGACAAATTTGATGAAGGCAAAAGCAAAAATGGGAATGGGATTAAAATTTAATAAAAAAGATGGACAACTACCAGCTGTTAGAGGCCGCAAAAGACGTGCCTCACTTCCGGGGGGTGTACCTAAAAAACGAGCTAAAAAATCTAACACCAAAAGTAAAAGAGTGCGGAATAGTTAATTTAGACAGTTCATCTGGCACACATTGGACAGCTTATCGTAAAAATAAAGATATTGTAATTTATTTTGACCCATTTGGAATCCAACCTCCAAAAGAAGTAATTAAATATTTTGAGGGACATAAAATATTCTATACAACCGATCAAATACAAGATTTAAATAGTTCTATTTGTGGAATTTTATGTTTATCATTCATAAAAAAATTTTGTTTATAAAAATGGATTCATTTACTATAACATTTTCGGGTACAGAGCCAGAGCTAAAGTCAGTGTTCTTTCCTCCCATAGAATTAAATGATGATTATGTAATTGGATTAGTAGATTTTCAAAGTTATAATTCTATATTTAATGTAAAAAAACCACTTAATACTTTAACATATTACAAAGTAGAGAAAAAAACATTACCAAAGGGAGAGATCTTAGTTGATGATTTAAACCAGTTATTAGATGGTAAACTTAAAGTTATAATACATAAGAATGGAGAAGCATTAATTAATACTAAAGTCAAACTTTTATTCAAAGGGCTTATTCCAAAATTAAATCAACTTAAAGGCAACAAATTAACCATTGGAGAAGGTGATGATGTTTTCTATTATGACCACAAAGCTCCAGTTACAATAGAAATTTCTGAAGGAACATATGAGGTGGTTGAGCTTGCAAAGGAAATTCAAAAGCAAATCCCAGACTTTTTCCTTACAGCTAATAATAAAACTATGAAAGCGACATTACTTTCTAGCCACGTGTTTGATTTTACAAAACCATGTTTAGGGTCTGTTTTATTGGGATTTAAAGGTGTTTCTACTCCTGGTGTTCAGTTTGAATCTACAAATAAAATAAACATTAATAATGTAAATGTGATTAGAGTAAAATGTAATATTGCAAACGGGTCCTATTTAAATGGAAACAAATCACACACCATACATAGCTTTTATCCAGAAGCTCCACCTGGCTACAAAATTATTGAAGTTCCAAGAAATATTATATATTTTCCTGTAAATAAGAGAAGTTTAGATGTTGTCAGTATTACATTTGCCGATCAGCATGACAAGGCAATTGACTTTAATGGAGAAGAAACTACAATTACTTGTCATATAAAAAAGATATGAGAATTTATAAGAATTTATCTATAAGTGTACAAAATGCTAGGTTCCTAAAGTCAATAGGACTAAAGTTAAAATTTTCTATTAATAAAAATGGAAGATTTTCTAGACGTTACAGGGAAATCCCAATTCGATGATAGTGTGGTTAAAATTACAAATCACTCCTATGTTCCCCATAACACTTTGGCAATAAATAATTCTGATGAAATTCGAATATGTATTAATAATCAAGATTTGCTAACTCTCCCGTGTAGGAGTTATCTGTATATTAAGGGAGAAATTGAAAATCATGATAAAGGTCATTTTATAAACAATGCATTTGCATTCTTATTTGATGAAATTAGATATGAAGTCGCAGGTAAAGAAATAGACATTGTAAGAAACCCAGGAATTTCTAGTCTTATGAAAATATTGAGCTCTTACAATAAAACAACTAAATTGTCAAATGTGGCATTTGATTCTGACACGAATTTAAAAGAGTTCCATAAAGGTGGCAAGTTTAGTACTTGTTTGCCATTAGAGCTGTTAATGGGTGTGTTCGAGGATTTTAATAAGGTATTAGTAAATGTCAAACAAGAATTGGTGTTGAAAAGATCCAAAAATGATTTGAATTGTATATTAACAACCACTAGTGCTCCAGCCAGTGGCGCTGTTGATACAATTCCCAAAATTACACTTAACTCAATTCAATGGGTGATGCCACATGTGATACCATCAGATGGGGAGAAGTTACAATTACAAAAGATGTTACTGCAAAATAAAAATTTGCAAATTGCATTTAGAAGCTTAGAGTTGCATGAACTTCCATCATATCCCAATACTACAAGACATACATGGTCAGTAAAGACATCTTCAAGTTTGGAGAAGCCTAGGTATATTATATTTGGTTTCCAAACAGCTAGGGATAATAGTGCACGAAAAAGAACTGATGAATTTGATCACTGTAAGTTAAAAAATCTCAAAGTATTTCTAAACTCTGAATATTATCCTTATAGTGATTTAAATCTCGACTTTGAAAATGGAGATGTCTCTAAAGCTTATGAGATGTTTATGAGGTTTAGAGAGACTTACTATAATACTATCCCAGATCCTATGATTAGTAGGGCTGAGTTTATGAAGAAATATCCACTAATTGTAATAGACTGTTCTAGACAGAACGAAACAGTGAAGGAAGGAATTGTTGATATTAAATTAGAGATTGAAACTGCAGAAAATGTGCCAGCAAATACATCTGCATATTGTTTGATAATACATGATAAAGTGTTTGAGTACAATCCTTTGTCAAATGAGATAAATAAAATGTAAATAAAAGATGAAAAACATTCAACAAGAATTGGTTGACTCTGCAAATCAAATACGAGAGAAATATAGAGCTTTAAAACGTGGCAAGTTTCTAGAGGCTGAAGAGAGGTTTCAAACATTCCAACCTTTAATAGAGCCATTACAAGAATTAAAAAAAATCGCCAAAACAGAGAGGCCTCGAATGGAGATTCTCCCAATGACTCCATCTAGAATACCAATAATACCAAGATTGCAACCATTACAGCAATCCACCCCACAGAAATTAGATTTTGGTCTTTTAGCATCAGACTATTTAGGAAATTACCTCAGTAAAAGTAGTATGACAGACACTACATATGGTATTAGACGAGAAGCAAATAAATTTTTTATTGGAAATAAGGAAGTTGATATTGCCAATGATGATGTTACAATTGCAAATAAAACCTACAAGGGGACAAAAGGTTTGTGGCAATTGTTAACTTTAAAAGAACCTGAGGATTATACTCCGGCCGATTTGCAAAATTATAAAGAGATTTTGGAAGCTACAAATGGACATTTAAAGAGTTACAAAGATGGTGCACCAATTTCAAGTAATAGACATACTAAATATCTTAATATAATTAAACCTCTTTTTAAATCTGTTGGTGAAGGTTTGAGACAAGTGACTGGTAATAAAATAGACTATATTTATTGGGATGATCCTAATGAGCTCGTAGATAGGTTAAGACTTCTTTGGCTAAGTCGCCAAGCCGGTAACTCAGGAGTGGATAATGAAATAGATTCCATTATTGAGGAATTGAGAGAAAGTGGTATTATTTATTAAATAAAAATATGTTTATAGATAAATTTTATCGTTTATATAATCCATATGATAAGCCTGCAGAACCCAGGGCTAGTAGTGAACCTACTTTAAATTTACAAGACAATAGTTGGAATGGTTTAAACCGTAAAATTGGTAATGTTAAAGATGGGGAGTTTGTAGATGATGTATCAACTTTGGGACAGACATTAACTAGAAAAGGTGATGTCTTCTTACAAGGTAAAACTAAATATGAGTTTTTAGAATCTAAGAATAAAAATTGGAATGCTAAAAAACAGAAAATTACTAATGTGGAAAAGGGTGAAAGTTTAGATGATGTGCCCACTTTACAACAGACTTTAATACGAACAGATGGTGGTACATTTGTACAAGACAATAATAATTATGAATTTTTAGAATCAGAGAATGGTATTTGGAATGCTAAGAAACGGAAAATTACTAATGTAGAAAAGGGTGAAAGTTTAGATGATGTGCCCACTTTACAACAGACTTTAATACGAAAAAAAGATGGTAAATTTGTACAAGACGATAATAATTATGAATTTTTAGAATCAGAGAATGGTGTTTGGAATGCTAAGAAACAAAAACTTAGCAATTTGATGGAAGGTACAGATAGTAAAGATGCTGTGAATGTTTCACAAGTTCCAAAAATGGAAGTAGGCTATTGGAATTTTAATAATAAAAGGTTAGTACGTGTTAAACCTGCCATTGATGACACTGACTGTGTTACAAAAGAACAGACTATAACTTATAATAAAAAACTACATTGTTGGGATGCCAAAAATCAATTCATAAGAAATCTACCAGAGGGGGAACATTCGGATGATATTTGTCTAATGTCACAATCTATGCATTATGATGGATCAAAATTTGTATATGGAGAAAAAAAATTTAATTTGATGGAATATAATCCTGATTTATTAGTTGCTGACCCCACATCTTTGAGTGGATTTAAGTATATAGATAATAGACCATATATACCAGAAAACTATGTATTTAAAAGAATGGAAGATAATCTATTGATTGGGGCTAATGGTGATGTATTTAGAGTTACAGGAAAGGATGATGTTATAAAAAATGAATGAAATTGCATACGAACTTCATAAACCTGCAAGAAAGAATTTCATTAGAAGGTCTTTCAAAGTATTAGGTATAAATGAAACCATACAAATAGATTTAATTGATATGCAAAACTATGCTAGAGAAAATTCTGGCAATAAATATATTTTAACTTTAATAGATACATTTTCTAAAAAAGCTTATGCTGCTCCACTAAAGAATAAGACAGGGTTAGTGGTTACAGAAGCCATTAAAACCATTCTACCAAAGGGGGTTAAAAACATTCAATCTGACAATGGAAAAGAATTTTTTAATCAATATTTTAGCAAACTAATGAAAAAATTAAATATTAATCACTATCACACATTTTCTACAACTAAGGCTGCAATTGTGGAGAGGTTTCAGAGAACTTTAAAGAATTGGTTATATAGGGAATTTAGTGCTCAGGGGAGTTATAAATGGTTGGATTTACTTCCAAAGTTAATTCGAAAATATAATAATAAAGTGCATAGATCTATAGGAATGAAGCCTAACCAAGTAAATGTTAAGAATAGTAAATATGTGCATGAGAGGTTGACTTCTAAAGTAGAGCAAGTTAAAAAGCCAAGATATAAGGTAGGTGATAGCGTAAGGATTTCCAAGTATAAACATGTTTTTAGTAAAGGCTATACTCCAAATTGGACAGGGGAACTATTTACAATAGCAGAAGTTAAGAATACAAAGCCTGTGACTTATATCTTGAAAGATGAAAATGGCAATATAATCAGGGGAGGCTTCTATACAGAGGAGTTGTTAAAGACCAAGTATAAGGACATGTATTTGGTAGAGAAGGTAATTAGGAAAAAGGGTGATTTATTGTATGTCAAATGGCTTGGATTCCCAAGTAGCCAGAACTCATGGATTTCCACTAAGGATGTCCAAGGGAGCGCGTCATGAGCCGGGAGCATGCCCGAGTTCGCGCGCAAACCTCACATGATTTTGAGAATATACTTGTGAATGAATGTGGATTTAAAATTTTAATGGAGTTTGAACATTTGTATGGGTTTGTATTGGACAAGATCCGGGTCTTTAAAAAAGTGGCCAAAATAATGAGCCATATTCCAGACGTGTTTTTCAGTATTAAAAAAGTAGAAAATTTATATAGGGGTGTATAGGTCGAGAGCTGGGTCTTTAAAAAAGTGGCCAAAAAAATGAGCCACTCATTTTTCTCATTTTTCCCCTATAAAAAGTGCCCTAAAAGTGCCTCTAAAACGCCGAAAGTGGGGTATCTTTGTCCTATTATATCTACTGGTATTTTATTATACATTTCTATCATTCTTATGGTTCTTACTCAAGACCAATTTTAAGGTTTAAAAATCAACCTTTCATTCCGTAAGGATAATTACAAGACCGGAGTTTCGTTCTTAAAGTAGTCCTTACAATGTTGGATACTAAGACTTCCTAACTATATGGACCAGGTCGTTAAGTGGAGATCCAGACCAAACATGAAGTGAAGAACGATTTGATCCAATATGAGAAAGACAAATTTAGAGGGATTAAACCTGCCAAGAGTTCGACAAACATTGACATTCCTTCCACCTCTAAATTCTTTTTTGGCTTGTATATTTCATTATTTTTATATCTTGATTTTAGGCCCACTCACTCAGTCCTTCCACTTCCACCCACAGAATGACCTGTTCCAAGAAATAAATTTAATTTTTGTTATTGTTTAGTAGTCCAAACAAACTACGTTATCACCAAATAGATCTACGAATAAAACATTTAAAAAAATAAGAAGTGTTTAGAGTTTGTAGAAACTTATATAGATTAAATATGTCGTACATAAGTTACATAAGGATAATCCATTTGAAAGGAATTTTAATTAATTTATGGGTAAAACTGAACTTATACTACTTATGATATATTGAACTTTTTTTGCCTTATCTACCTAAATTAGACCATTTTAAGCACTTTTTACCATTGGCACTTTTGAGGGAAACGCCTATTTCACCCTGAAAATCACGTTTGAAAATCAATAAAAATGCTAGAAATCAATGATTTTTGGGGCTTGACAATTTTCTTTTTAACTTAGGGTGGGGTTTTTTTTAATTATTAGTCCATTTTCTTTTTTGGCAATTGCCGTTTTTACCCAGGAAACCAGGTTTGAAAATCGTAAAAAATAGTAAAGTACCAAAAATTACCCCGTTTTTGGGTAAACCAAATTAAATATAGGCCTATAATAAACTAAACTAACCTAACCTAACCTAACCTAACCCAACCCAACCCAACCTAACCCATGCTTAGGTTTACAATGTGCCAAAATGACCAATTTTGAGTAAACCCTGGTTATGCTAGGTTAGGTTAGTATTAAGTTATTGACACGTACTTAGTAAAAAGAAGTTGGGGTACCTAGGCCTACCTACAGTTTCTTAACTTAGCTATGATAGGCCTAATAACTTACCGATTATTAGTAAGCCTTCATTCGATGTTTTCACTATCAGCAAGTTTGGTTGGTTAGGTTAGGTTATGATAGTTTAATTTTATTACTGATATAGCTGGTAAATATATCGATTATTAAACAATATTTAAATTTGATAGTTTCAATAGATATTAGCATAAGTTAGGCTAGTCCAGTTAAGAAATTGTACCCAAAAAGTTTTACATGCGTATAAAATCATAGATTTCTAGCATTTTTATTGATTTTCAAACACGATTTTCAGGGTGAAATAGGGGTTTCCCCCAAAAGTGCCAATGGTAAAAAGTGCTTAAAATGGTCTAATTTAGGTAGATAAGGCAAAAAAAGTTCAATATATCATAAGTAGTATAAGTTCAGTTTTACCAATTTATGTAATTTATGTACTTTATTATAATAAAGTACATAAGTGGCAAATGATGTATAGGTAGTTTAAATATTATTTTTTGAAGTACTCGATACTTTATATAAAAGTCTACAACTAAATAATATCCGTGGACTACTTGCCATTATATTGTAAGAAGGACACAGTAATGGTACATTTGGCACAGATATTCATTTTTGGGTGTTTTTTTATAAAATGTTTAAGATTTTTAAATATATTTAAATGCAATGAAGCTAAAAACATTAGTAATCCTTAGTCCTGTGAACAATGGATTTACGTTTTTAAATTAGTAGTTTTAGATTGAAGTTTAATTACTATCGCTTTTATATTAAACTACTTATATCTGAGAATAAGACATTAATATAGTATCCATGTAAATATTTTAAATATAAATGTACTGTTCAAAAAACATTATCATTCTGTTTATTAGGTTGTAACAAGTTGTCTTTGAATTTAAAATTGATATTACAAAATGTTATATTCGTATTTTGCAAATGATTAGTTAAATTACGTAATCTATTTCCACCAATTACCGTGCTTAATTAACTGATCCCTAATTAACGGAATTCCACACTACCCACCGAGGGTTGGCACGGATATATCTAACGTAACAATATGTAGTGGAAATAAATTTGAAAAGGTTTTACTTTGTGTTATTACTGTCAGTTAACATATTAGATACTAGGTGTACAATGCAGTTGTCTGCTTGCAATATTGAGCGGAGCCAGCATATTCAATATCAATGATTTTTTTTGCATTTTAAATAGAATGCCTATTTGCAGAGGTATCCAAAGTCAATCATAAGTCAGGATTAAGTGAATGAATCGTCTACTTGCAGGAACCGTATTCTATGTTTCATCTGGTTCTCATAAATTAAATGTCTACTTGCAGTATCCAATGCCAATGATATATTTGGTTCGCATAAATGGAATGCCTATTTATAGATTCTAAAGTCAATAGTACGTATGGTTCACGTAGACGGATTGTTTACTTGTAGTATCCAAACCCAATGGTACATGTAAATGAATAGTCTACTTGCAGTATCCTCAATAAATCAATGGTCCATTTATTTTGTTCACATAAATAAAATGCCTAATTGCAGTATCCGAAGTCAATGGTAGGCTTAGGCCTACTTCTGCTTCACTTATATGGGATGTCTATGTGCAGTATTCAAAGTCAATGATACGTCGGGTTCAAGTCAACGAATTGTGTTATATTTGGTTCACATTAGTGGAATTCCTATTTGTAGACTGCAAATAGGAATTGAACATGTTCCAATCAGATAGATATTCAAAGTCTACATTAATTGCACGTCTTGCTCACATAAAATGCTGTAAGTTATTTACAGATTCCAAACGCAAAATGGTGCATCAGCCTAATTCCGGCAACCCTTATTATTGGTTTAAGTCCTGTGGTCCGAATATTACCATTTCAGATTTATACCTTCCCATATAGTTGGTTACATGAATGTGCCAAATTTCCTGCAGATCGCTTAAGCCTGTCAGGTGGAGCCTGACCTGTATTTGTAAAACAAAGGCAGTGAGTGTAGTATAAGAGCTTCGCTTCACTCCGCTCAATAATTTCGATACTGCAAATGAATCATGGTAGGCCTAAGCAATACCTGTATTATTAAAAGGCAATAACGATTATTATTATATTATTATTACCCATTGTATGTAGAATTTGCTTTTCTTTATTTTTTTTTCAATGTCTTCTTTCTTCATTATTAAAAAAAGAACCATTTATTTGTACAGAAGACTTATTTGCATTGAACATTCATAAAACTCACCAATTCAATTACCTCAATAACTGTTTACCAGTATTATTGTTGTGAGGGATTGGGGTTAGCCTCACTTAGTATAGGCCTATAACTTAGGTCTAGTTTTATTTTAGCAGTTAAAAGTAAGAAATTGTCGTCAACCACTTTCAAAATTTCCCTATTGTGCAATAAAATTTATCAATACAACTATTTTATTGTCTAAGTTACACCATTTAGTCTTAAACCTTACCTGTAAACCACGTGGTTGTGATTTCATTTCGTAAAACGATTTTGTATTTTTAGCTACAAGAACATTTTTTACAAAGTTTCTTGCAAATCAAGGGCGGTGTGATTTTTGTTGGTATAATTATGGTGTAGTGGTTTTTTTTAATGACCTCGTTTTATCTTCTCCTTCTCCAAGCAACATAAACTTAGGCCTAATTAGTTAACTATTCATTGTTGTTAAAAAGAACAGAACCATTTTACAATTAAATATAAACGGCATGGAGTTTAATCACTCAATATAGAACTGATTGTTAATCATTTCGTATTACATACAATATACTATAATATGCTCTTTAGTATTATCCAATTTTTTCTTTTGTACTGTATTTATCATGTGGTAGATTTGTTGACTAATGTTGAGGCTCTTGTTTACTTTTTCGTGTTTACTCGCAAATAATGACATGGCGACCAATTAACCCATAAGGCCCATGTTAAATTTCCAAAAGTTTGCATTCATGTAGGGAAAAGTCCTATGGTCCGATTTGTACCGTTTCAGATTTATACCTTCCCATTGTTGGTTACTATGACTGTGTTAAATTTCATGCAGATCGCTTCAGCCGTTCAGGAGGAGTATTTGTAATAAAAAAGCAGGAGTGTAGTATAAGAGCTTCGCTCGCTTCGCTCGCTCCGCTCAATTAAGTATATTATTACAGTATTATATGAATTAGAGATGTTCTGTAATGTTTTGCAATAAAGCTTTTCAACAACACCCCTAAATGACAAACGATCTGTCAAAAGAAGTAAATATATCGGCATCATTTACTACGCAGTCATTCAGTTCCCATTTTCCATTTAAAAATGTGGGCTTAGATGATTAACTACTATCAATTACTAAATGTGTAAGGGTAAGCTATCAAATAACCTGAATGAATCATGTTTCTTCTACTCTCCAGTGCAACCCGTATTTCAGTTTGTTTTGCTCATATTATACTTCTTTGATGTTGAATCCCAAAGCAAAGTATTAAATTGGTTGTTAAAAATGCATAACCTAATTAAAATGGCAGATGGAACGTAACATCAGGTGTCCTTAGGTTCGAATAAGAAAATTTTATTTAAATGTGATTTCTGGTAGTCACTAGGTGCTATTGTGTGTTACTTACAGTTACGGATCCAACAAATAAAATCAACAGATTATTTTATCAGTTTATTCTATTCCCTCCGACGAACCAATGAATAGTGTCTTTGAATGAAAACAAACCCATTCGCCCATCCTTTCAGCAACATACTGTAACTCCTAAATCCCTTAGCCTAACACAACAGCCAGTGTTGGTTCTAGCGAAGCCTTGGGTTTTATCCAATAACTCTACGTGTAGCTTATCCGTTTGTTTTGGTTGACCTTAGCACCACATTCCAATTTCGTATTTGTTTTTGTTTATGCATAGTTTAATCGCACAAGTGAGCAAACAACTCAAGAGTGGTTCAAATGCACGACAATGCGACAAATATATCCTAAACTGTCTCTGTTAAGAATTATCTTGTGGCATTTAACATTTTCGACCAAAATGTTTTTGGTAAAACGAGTTTAAATTTCTTAGAAAAGTGATTAGAAATACCAGAAAGTTGTGATTGCCCATAATTATGTTAATGGTAACGAATAACTGCTAAAATATTTTACTAATTTGTTACTTAAAAATTATACAATATTCTGTCATGGTTTGGTTTTCAGTTCTTAAATTTTCGTCTGTATTGTATTTTTAGCTGATGGCTGTTTTATAATCAAACCTACTAGTACACTGTCTCTTTCTCCCTCCTACTCTCACACGCGCACACACACACACACACACACACACACACACACACACCCACACACACACACGTACAACACACAAACATGCTAGTTGACCTCTAGTGTCCTTTGCACACGGTGTCGGGTTCCCATCTCTCTTTTCTTCTAGGACGTGAAACTCAAATTGTATTAGTTTAAGCAAACCAAACTAGTGTGTCAACGGAAATTCATAAAACTAATACACTTATTATTTTCACTCTTTCAAACATGTTTTGCATAAAACATAAGGCTATCATAATCAAAATAAAACTTCCTTAAGGGGGGAGTTCACGCCAAAAATGGCCAAAATATGAATTTTTACAATTTTTTATTTTTTTATTTGTTTTTATTATATATTACATTCTGAACATAAAACAGTTAAAACCACCCTTATACGATTTTTTTTCTCATAAAAAAATACTTTGAAGTAACACTTTGTCAATCACTAAAAGCACCGTGTTTTGGTATTCGGTCGTTGCCAAAAATGGCCAAAATATGAATTTTTACAATTTTTTTATTTTAATTTTTTTATTATATATTAAATTCTGAACATAAAGCAGTTAAAACCAACCTTATACGATTTTTTTTTCTCATAAAAAATACTTTGAAGTTGCATTCCGTCAATCACTAAAAGCACCGTGTTTTGGTATTCGGTCGTTTTTCAAAAGTTTACTTTTTTCGCATGGGAACATAAATATCTCAAGTTCTATACTACATAGAAGGATGAATTCTTTTTTATTTTGTTCAGTTTGACAAGATCTACAATCTCTAGCATGGATTTGTAAAAATAATGTCATTAAAGTATTTAAAAAAATAGTTTTTACCAGTTATTTTGTGGAAAAAAATATTTCAAAATTTAAAAATTTACTGTAATTTTATTTTATATAATTTCCTTAAACCCATGCTAGAGATTGTAGGTATTACTCTCAGGAACAGATTAAAAAAAAAAAACAACTCTCTATCACTTTTAAAACCTGAGAAATTTATGTTCTCGCAAACCCTTGCAATACGCAAAAATCCCCCCCCCACCATGGGTAGCGGGAAAAAAAATTTTTCCAGTTTTTTTCTGTACGTTTTATTTAACTTCACCTTAAGGTGTAGTATGAGTAAAATTGGTTTGTAAATAAAGATTTTCACTTTTTATTTGAACTCCCCCCTTAAGAAACATTAACTTTAGGAAAGACCTACCTGGACACCTTTAACACTATACTTCAATAAAAAAACACATTTGTAGCTAAAATATTCGTTTTTATGAACCATCGTGTGAGCACATGCCCAAATTAACGGGCTGTATCACATTTTACACTGAATATTCGTCAGCGGGTACATTCGTTTGTTTACGGTTTTGCTGAATAAACCTGTTGATTCCCGTCATAGATTTTCTAAGATGCAACTTCGACAAATATCTTGTATTCTCATCTGATTGTAACTATCAAATAGATATTCATGATAATAAGTCGTAACGTGTCGTTTAAAGGTCGATTCACACACATCAGTTACGATACGTCGCAGTCCAGTCACTTCAGGCACGCCACAGTTAACAAAAATATTCTTTAATAGATTTTCTATTGCGCTATCTACACTCATCCGTAGCAGTCCCGTCAGCCTCTCTGTCGGCATCCGTCAGTCAATTTTAGATTTCTTTCCACCGATATTTTTTTATTGTTCGAACGCCTGAAGGACCCGTTTGAGGTTAGGAAATAGTGTGTTTGTTATTTAAATGATTGTGTTGATATTGATTGAGTACTATTTGTAACAATCAACAAGATGGACGATGACAATTTAATAGAATATGGGTCTACAATTTAAGATGTTATACTAGATGCTATACATATAATTTGAATTTTGTTTTAACTTAACAAATTTTATTTCCGTTTGTTGAGTACTTTGACACTACGTGCTTCAAAGTATATTGCAGTTAGTCACTGTTCCGATTGTGACGCATAGCGGCACGCTATATTTTTTATAGTGTGTGCAGTTCGCGAAGCCGGGCTGCATGTTCATCTCGTTGCCTGCCGCGACTGCATCAATGCTCTATCCCCACCTTTCCTAGTCTTGTCCTCCTTCTTCGACAACCGGCTTCTACACAGGAAACCTCTCCGTAAAATCCAGGACTTCTCTTCGATGTTTGGGATAAGTTATCATAGTTAGTAATATGTAGAAATTAAGTAGGGAAAATGTCTGGCTAAGTCAGGTAACTAGCGGGGAGCCCTTCTGGCTCACCCGACTATGGAAATGTAGGAATTGACAACTTAGCCGGTTGGTGGCACTCTGCCACCAACCTTTCGAAACATGAATACTAATCCACATGTTCCCAGAATGTAACTTAATAGTTCAAATCAATTCATACTTATTTCTCATTCAGTATTCAATTACATATCACTCATTTGCTCATCAATAATTAGTAAGTAATTACCCAAGTTCAGTTCATAGTGGAAGGATAGGTTATATTTAAATAGTTAGTTCCATTAGTTCAAATCAAAGCTGGCTAGGCAAGTGTTCTGATCTGGGTAAAAGGTCTCCGTCCCTCTGGTCCCCAGCAATCTTCCTAATTGTATTGGTAGCAGATTCAGCACGCTGAAATTAAGTTTGGTCCAGACACACCTTTTCCTAACCTATTAGCATTACCCTGTTTATTCCCTCCTGATTACCCGAATTTCCCTCCTCCATCCCATACCTTAACCCCGCACCCCCTCACCCAAACGGCCCCCCGCTACACGATGTTAACTTATTGAATGACTTCAGTAGTTTGATTAATCAACCATGCAAGTGTCTGCGTCCCGTTTGATTTGCCAATCAGCTTAATTAAATAGATTTAACTTCATGAAAAGTTTATTTAAAGTGAGTTCACAATTCACTCCCTATAATGGACAAAATTAGAAGATCGTAATGTATTGCTTTGTATTTGTATTATTCAATGTTACATAATAGGTGACATTGGATCTAACTGTTTTACAAGCTTATTTTTATATGGCATTGCATATATAAACATTTGTTATCTATATAAGTATAAAAGAGGATGTTTGTATATATATTTGTTTGTTTGTTTGGCAGTGATAAACTCAGACACCGCTGAACCGATTGCCACGAAACTTGGTACATACGTGTAGAATGTCATGGAATAGGTTTATACACCATCAATTTCGTGATCCGTCCAATCGGCTCCGCCCCAGTGGCTCTGGAGATTCCCATGTTAACCTTATGAGAAATGGAATTAATGAATCTTAACAGCTGTTTCAAATTAAACAAGTTGGTTCTGTTCTATGATGTTCAATAGCATTAAAGTTACAAGGATTACCAACAGGGTGCAGCACTATTATTTCTTTTACATTTATGACAACAGCTAATTTGCAACCAAAAGGTGAGTGAGCGTAGCGAACGAACTTCAACCTGGAGGCGAGTTAGCGTAGCGAACGAGCTAACCTGAAGGCAAGTGAGCGTAGCGAACGAGCTAACCTGAAGGCGAGTGAGCGCAGCGAACGAGCTCCAACCTAAAGGTGAGTGAGCGTAGCGAACGAACTTCAACCAGGACGTGATTGAGCCATGCGAACGAGGTCATCTTGAAAATTAAAAAGTTAAACGGGGCAAAGCCCGCGGGATTATAAATAGTCAAAGGCAACACAACGTCTGCCGGGTTCAGCTAGTATAAAATAAATGTCTAAACGAATTATATAATAGTTAAATTTGATACCACTAAATGATACGGTAAGGAAAACTTATCTTTCATACAGATTCAAAAGCCATAAAATGATATATGTTCCGTTCAGATTCATGAACAGATTCTTTTCAAAGTTCTTCGTATCTTAAACACTGTTGTATTTAACAAGTTAGGATTCAAATGATTTTACGATGTTCTATTGTGTAATCAGCTGTCCTGCGTTTTCTTACTCCTAGAACTGATCCCCGATCAGTCTCATCAGTTCAGTAATTTCAGTCAGTTGGTCATCGATTTTGCTTTGCTCCCCAAAAAGAAATTCAGCACTTATCAATGCAATAAACTATGTCAATTAATCATTTACCTGTTAATATTTTTTCCCAAGTGATCTACGTTTTTGCTTTGTTTTCTGATGTTGCCCCGTCTGTATACATATCTTTAATGGCGTGTTTTCATTTAAAACATCTGTTTTACTAATAATGGTAATCTACACGATAATCTTAAAAATAATTAATCAAATTCAAATTCAGTGTTAAAGGTTAACAAACGGAAAAGAGCTATACCAACATTCTCAGCAATAAGCAACCGACTCCAAGGCGTCGCTTGAATGTTGTGATAGGCTGCGGAGATTTAGGAGTTATGTTTGCTGAAAAGATTGGTGAATAGGGTTGTTTTGTTTTCTGTCAAAAATAATATCGATATGTGTATCTAAAATTGCTCAAGTACAATATTTGTTAACCTAATTTATTGTATCTGTAACTAAAATATGTTAGCATATTCCATTGTAAAGTTATTTATCTTCCTCCTGGTCATTTTTCTGTGGTCAAAATGGTTTTCTTGAACCTAATATGTATTGGTAATGGTATCGAATGAATTTTCCGTGCAAGCAGTCCATAGCATACATAAGATTATTATTGGTGTAAGCAATGACTGTATACCATCGTAAGTTAATGGTATAAGTACCGAGTATAAGAATCCAGTGGATTTTACAGTGTTTAATGTATTCGCAACGTTTAAAAGGGTTTTGTGAAATGTTGTTTTTTTTTATTTAATTTGATGAAGGCTATGGCTTCTACCTCAGTGGAGGAGGATGTTTTACTGAAGATTCCTATACGTTCCGTTATATTTTGTAAATATTTACTACGACAGTTTTTTTTTATAAACATTCTAAATGTTACTTGGGATCCGTCCTCAAAAGTCCTGAAAAGAGCCAGTTATAGCTTTTGTTTTTAAAACAAATACACTACAAGTTAACTGGTTTTGAAGCTGTTAAAACTCAGTTACTATTGTTTACCAAAATGAATTGAACGTAAATTAATACGCGATTTCTTATAAAAGTAATGTCATAAAATTGGGGGTGCTAAAAATACCATTTCATGGCCCGGACCCGAATATCAGTACCCCAGGTTCTGTGGAACGTCTGTTAACTGATATTCACTGTTAAGTCATATTGAAGCTAACCACAGATTAGTGGCGTCTTCATCCTCATTGTTGTTGTTGCCTAGCAACCATAGTCTCAATTATGAATGCCTCATTCTATCAAAATAATTTGTTTATTCGTTGACAGATTCTTATTTTTTTGTTCAACAGCGTTTACTATGAATTGTAACGAAAACAAAATATCAAAACAATATTTGTCAATATGTTTTAAATAAACCTTAAATATGGTACCTAGTTTGCAAAGGGACTACACTTTTCGTCTTAATATGTTATTTGGCAATCATGTGATTTCCTTGCAATCCCTACAGAAGATATCAAATTAAAGACACAGTAAAACTCCTATTCTGTATGGTTAAAATATTTCTCTTAAAGAAAAACTACTATGGGGAATTCTTAAAACTGTTGTATAAATGCAAACAATGTACATTTCAACATAAAACTTGTAAAAATGTGAAAAGCTGTTCCTCCTAAACGAATGTAAATTCGTTACACTCACAGCCGACTTTAAAAGCGCCAACCGTTTAGATTCGGTTCCATGGAAGCAACAAAATTAGCATTCAGTAATGAAATCTAAACTGGCGGAAACGTTGAGAGATCTGTCCGAGCTGTAATCAAGCACTGGCGTCACATCTGCGTCTGTGAACCTACTTTGACTTGTTTACAAATCTGCCTCTCATTGATTGACGGTCACTTTAAAACAAAAGCCTTTATATTTCAGTCAAGTAAGTTTTAGCAAAGTGTTAGCGAATTGTTTAATCAATTCAATTTATACCTCTGGTAGTGACAATTCCTAAATTGTGTAAGTATCTAAGTAGATTTTATAGTTTCAAGTTATTCAAAAGTTTACCCGAAATATAAACACTCGTAAACAGTATTAACATTCTAGTCGGTAAAGTACAAGTTTATATTTTTATACCTACTTTTCGGATTATCTGAATTAAGAAAGTTTGAAAAATATCATTTACTCCGTTCTTTATTTTTGTTGTTTTAAAAACTAAATTATAATAATATATTTTATAAAAAACTACTGTTTACCCAAGACAAACTGAAAGGACACCTAAATTTAAAACTATTTAATCTATCATTTGACATAAAATATAGTATCACA
Source organism: Macrosteles quadrilineatus (assembly GCF_028750875.1). NCBI lineage: Eukaryota > Metazoa > Arthropoda > Insecta > Hemiptera > Cicadellidae > Macrosteles > Macrosteles quadrilineatus. The sequence continues at coordinate 36,183,152 of NW_026542597.1, read as the reverse complement.
CGCTAAAAGAAAAATCAAATTTTGACTGCTGTATACTCTGTGGTCGCCCACTATGTTTTACAAAAAATCCAAAACTGTACTAATACAATATAGATCGTCAGTGTCCAAACGTCCCAAAGGAGGTGAATATAGTTCATTTTCAACATACAACTGATGTTACACTTGTAAAAGTCAATGCATTAACCAGTCAGTTCTGAACATAAATGCTGAGCAAAGATGGAAGGGGCGGAAGCAGGAACATAACTGACCTGGAGTTTGCCCGGGGGAGACACCACCAGGAAGATCCGCATGGTTGCCGCAAGGAAGTTGCGACGGTCGTGGGATACCTCCGGCGTCATGTCCTGGGGCCGACGCCTCCAGGACGCGCCGCGACGCCACGGTCCTTCCAGGCCTCCTCGTCACATCTCTCCGCCTCCGCCGCCGCCGTCACCGCCTCCAGCACCGCCCCCGGGGACACTCATCCCGCACTCTCACTGACCTTACACGGTCATCTCACACACGTCATCGCAACGAACAAGGTTCAACATCAGTTGTCCAGTTGTTGAACATCTATGTTATGACGAACATCAGAAATATGTACTGTTTTACATGGATGTTGACACTGGCCATTTCTCGAGCTTCAACATTACTGACGTATTCCTGTCATTCAAACTGTTTAAATCACACTCACAATATTATCGGGGTCTAAAATAAATCAACTAGAGCAAATCCGTCGATGAAAATCAAAAAATTTGAATGCTGACAAGTTCTGCATGTACCAAAGAACATACCACGTAGACACCACTAAGAGGTTACGAATCTGATAAAAACACTTGAACAAATCTGAACAATTTTGCTCGATTAGTTGTTAGTATTTTCTGTAAGAAATACTGACATAAAGTTTCCCATTTTGTGCATCATCTGCCAATTGAAAATGCTTAAGACACTAAACAGTTTTCGAGGCAAAACCATTTGATAAACAAACTTTTATGTTATATGGTTTTAGTTTTCAACGCAATACACTTTTTTGCATATGTACTGTTTGTAAATAATCACCGAAACTAAAATTTAACTAGGAAAGTATTTGATAAATATTTGTGTAAGACCAGGCAAAAACGCATTGTTGACGGTTAAACCTCAGGAGAACCCAATAACAAGATCAATATAAGGGTTGGATTTTATTATGGTATGATCAGGATATTATTAGATAATTGTACGCTATGCGATGGCAATAACAGTTTATTTACGGAATATTCTTCTTTATAACAATGGATGATCTATTTAAAGGCGTATTGGACATGTTGGCGATCTGGCTGGTTTTTAAATTAAAAGTTAATTACTTTTTATAAGATTTACATGTCAGAAGAAAAACTGGATCGAACATATTTTAAGTTCATTTAGTTCAAGTAAAACAAACAAATTTATCTGATACAAACAAACAATCGATATAATTTAGAATTATTACCCAAGTAACAGCACTTCTTGGACTTTCGAAAGCTATACATTCAAGTTACAATACATAGTGGTAGTACATAGTGGCACTACCTAGGAAATGTAAACAACTAAGAGAAAAGCTACTTAAGCCCTACTACAGCTGTTTGCGACAGATCCAAGTAAATAACACCTCTGTCGATAGGAAAGTTCACATCTGCACTTTTGTACCTTTTCTTTTCAAAAGCTTTCAAACAAATGAATATGTTTCCAAAGATATTGTCCTGACCCTTCTCTTACTTTTTCAAGTAGTTCCATCTATTGTGTAATGTAATCTGTATCTTTGTTCATATATTATAATGACTCAATACCGTTCATTGTTATGTATCAAGAAAATATATTTTTCTGCAATTCCTTTTCGCAAATTCTGACTAAAGTAGGGCCTATGTTAAGAAGCAGAAGTTGGTAATTTAGTTCCTATAGTCGCAAAAAAGTAATTTTTATTATTATTTCCGCTAAACAAGCTGTATCATTTATGTCTAACATCTCATGGCCAAAAGGAAATTTTAACGTATAATTAAACAGATAAACCATCCACCGAAATCCCTAAATGTAGAGTTTTTATACAAAACAAAAAAAAAACTTTGTTTAAAAGGATTTTGGAATTTAAAACATAAACCGTTAAATAGATAACCTCAGGTTGTACATTTTCTCACAATAATGTTTACAATACTAAAGGATATAGTAAAATTTACAACATTATAGGAAAAGTAACAGTATAATTTGCCTATACATTTACTCTCTAGATTTTCTTTCAGTGACAGATGTATAAAGTCTCACTATAGAAAGTAGCAAGTGGTTATCTAATCGGGTTTTGAAACAATACCCACGACCCCTTATAATGAGCTTAACCTTAAAGATGTTTCTTTGATTTTAATAATTACGATACCTTTTCCACTAACTAGCTTTATTCTTAGCTCTCGTTATTGAATTCATTAACCGAAGATAAAATTAATTTGATTTATATTTGGATTGAACGACCAAAACTGTTCTTTATGAATAATTAATACATACATAAAACTAAGTTCGCTAAAATCATACAAGTTTTCAAGATTCTAAATTTAACAATAATACGATTGCCTTCACACATTACAAGAAATGTATCTTCTCTTTCTTTGAAAATTTATTTCAGAAAAAAAAACTTTAATTCGAACCTTAAATTTGTTTTACAAAAACACATAATTTATGAGTGTTCAAATAGTATGAAATAAAATCAGCTTATGAAATTTAAACAACTACAATCAAATATACCCAAATATTTTCGATTTAAATTAGCTCATAAACTTTTAAGAACCGAAAAGAAATATGATACCAGATTTCTATTACTAGTTATTTACTCAGTTAATGCTCCAGACACACGAATGGTTGCTACTGTGGTAAAGTAAAAGAGACAGAAAACATTGTTTGGTGAAGGGGTGAAGGAGGTGCTGAAGGATAGACGGATTGAAGGATAAACACAACTTCATCCAACTCCAACATCCCGTCATCTTACGTCACAGAGTTCCATGTGATAAGACGCTTATAAACTCGTGCGACTTGCGTTTAGCCCAGACGATAAGATTTGCAAAGTCCAAACATTACAAACAACGTTTTTGTGTTAAAATCTTGACGATGACGTTTTAAATTTTCACTAAAAAAATTAATAAGTCAATAAGTCTTTTTTGGTTTAGATAAACAAAACTTGCATTAGCCAAGTCAAATACAAAAAAATGTTGCCGAATTCATAATGTAGCCGAACATAATGCTATAAATAACTTCAAACTAATCATATTTACAGGTATTTTTATTGGCTAGTGAAATATTCACGGCCGCTGTAGAGGGTTTTGTCCAACAACATGGACTTTATACCTCTTCTATACTTTTTCAAATCTTGTCCGTACTTCCGTCGAGGCTGAAGACAGTTCAACAGGTGTACATACTTATATTGAAAGTTTTTAAGAGGCCTCCAAAATCTATCATTGTTAAATCGGTTTGTTTTAACATGACTGGGACGGGTGGCGTCGTCCTGTAATCCAGCTACTGGGAGGTCACGAATTGTGGATATTTATAGGGATGCACTGTGGATGCGATGCTCCCTGGTGTGGATTAACGTCCGCACTAGTGAGTACTACGACTATCCGCAGTATTATCCTGATAATTAGACCAATTCGTAAATTACAATAGACGAGTCGATTTAGCCCAAAAAGGCCTCTAAGATAGAACAAATTCCAACAAATGGTTTTTCGACGGTTTTTGGTAGTACTAGGTGTAGAAAGTACCAGGAAAAAAGTCTACCAAAATCGGACAACCGGAAGTCGGGTTTTTCCAAGATAGCCGCCGTGAGGCCCTCAAATCGACAAGATGACTGCAAATTTGTCAATTCATAGTTCAGGATTGGCCGATTTCCACGAAAAATTGGCAAACACATCTAGAACTATATTTCCAACCTTAAATATGAAAAATAGGCAGACAAAGTAACCCAAAGATGAATTTTCAGGGTATTATGTGCTAAAAAATAAGATTTTTTACCTCAAATATATGTTTTTCTAATATTTTGTACACAGTTTGTTATAATTTCAAATTTATTTTTTCACCATTAGATTCAACACAAAAAACCTACAATTGAATCTTTGTTCTGCTTCAATTTGTTACAGAGATATTGAAAGTCATAACTTTAGTATGGTTTCTTGCCAATAGCTCAATGTTAATCTTATGGAGAATAAGCATAAATATTAATATTATTTTTCATTAAACCTATATAGATAAGACTTTTTGTTCTGCTTCATGTTATCTGTTTTAATATTTTTTGTACTGAAAATTCCTTTTTTGGCAGTTACCATTGCAGCAAACCTACGTATTCGGTTCCTCAGTTTTAATCATAAAGAGAATAAGCAAAAATCAATTTATTAGTCCGAGAAGTATAGAATATAACCTTAAAAACAATACAAGAAAACGTTTTATGGTTTTATGTTGTAGTTTTTGGTGTGCAGAGTCGGATTTTCCCAACATCGGACAAATTCCAAACAACAAACAAAAACAGAAAACAAACATAGAAAACCAAAAACAGGGACAAAAAAGATACCATAAGCATTTTCTATGCACAATTTTCTAAATATTAACTTGGGACCAACACCGATATTTATTGGGTGGTCAGTACTTTATTTCGATGGGAAACGCCGCCATTTTGGATCCACCTTATTGGATATAATTTTTTGTTGTTGTAACGACAGTGTTGTGACACATTATTACTATATAAACTAGATTTTCAAGCATATTCCATTGCCGAAATCCGTTTTTAAATACATTTTTTTGTTTTTAACGTTTTGTACTTTGAAATTTTTTACCATTATTTTCCTTATTTTCAGTTAGTAGTTCATTCTTAAATAATTAATAATGTAAGGGCTTTCATTTGAGCTATTGATCATTAAAATTAGACGAGTTAGAGAAAAGCTACCAATCCCAACAAAATATTAAATTTAACTTTTTATAAATAAGTTTTTATTAAATGATTCATATCTCGGGTTCTCAATACGTCAACAAGTTCTTTCTGGTCTCAAATTACTCAGTAGCGAATTAGGTTTTTTATTTTAATAGTCACTAAATAATATCTGACTAATTAATAAAAAATTAGTCATGCACCTTAATTTAATATTAAATTATTGCATTTGAAATTTGTCTTTAGTTAAGTACATATATCCCCAATTCCAATAACTCCCAATAAATAATCCATAACTACAGTAAAAGTCAATACTTTGATGAATCTCTTAAGATTATAAAGAGTATTGGGAGTTATTTTTCGATTTGGGGGTATATGTATTAAACTAAAGACAAATCTCGAAAAAAAATTATTGTTAAATAAGACAGACCCATATTAAATTTGTCACATTTTATTTAGTGATAAAAAAATTAACCCAAACATTTACCGAGTAATATGAAACCAGAAAGAACTTGGTGGCGTATTAAGAACCCGAGATATAAATATAAAAAAAAATTTATTTCTAAAAAAGGAAATTTAATATTTTGTTGGGGTTGGTAAAACTAGTCTCTAACTCGTCAGATTTTAATGATCAATAGCTCAAATGAAAGCCCTTACATCACTAAATGTTTAAGGCTATAACGAACTGCAAGCGTTAATATGTACTGGAGTTATAAGAAAAAATAATCTTAAAAAAAAGTTCAAAATACAAAACGTCCTTAAGAAATGTATGCAGGAGAATTTCGTTTGCATATATCTTTAAAACGAAAAAAAGATATTTAAAAACCCATTTTGGCAATGGAATGGGCGTGAATATCTAGTTTAAAATAATGTGTCACAACATTGCCATTACATTAAAAAAATTATTTATATCCAATATGGCCAATCCAAGATGACGGCCAAAAACACGTTCCCTATTGAAATGACACTGTCTATATCCAATAGGGGGATCCAAAATGACGGCCGAAAACACGTTCCCTATCGAAATGAAGAAATGACCACCCAATAAATATCGGTGGTGGTCTGAAGTCAATATCAATGAAAATGCATGTGGATTTTTTTTTTAATTTTTCCAATGTTAAGAAAATCCGTCATATTAAATCTAGATTCTAGGGGTTTTCCAGTAGACCGATTTTTGGCAATTTTTACTATGTTACTCTGCAAACCCAACACTACAACGTAAAACCATAAAACATAAAGGTAATATTCTATACTTCTCGGACTAATAAAAAAATTGATTTTTGCTTATTCTCTTTATGATTAAAACTGAGGAACCGAATACGTATGTTTGCTGCAATGGTAACTGCCAAAAAAGGAATTTTTAGTACAAAAAAAATATTAAAATAGATAATATGAAGCAGAACAAAAAGTCTTATCTATATAGGTTTAATGAAAAATAATATTAATATTTATGCTTATTCTCCTTAAGATTAACATTGAGCTAACGGCAAGAAAACATACTAAAGTTATTACTTTCAATATCTCCGTAACAAATTGAAGCAGAACAAAGATTCAATATACTAAATTGTTAGGTTTTTTGTGATGAATCTAATGGTGAAAAAATAAATTTGAAATTATAACAAAATTTGTACAAAATATTAGAAACACATATATTTGAGGTAAAAAATCTTATTTTTTAGCACATAATACCCTGAAAATTCATCTTTGGGTTACTTTGTCTGCCTAGTTTTCATATTTAAGGTTGGAAATATAGTTCTACATGTGTTTGCCAATTTTTGTGGAAATTGGCCAATCCTGAACTATGAATTGACGAATTTGCAGTCATCTTGTCGATTTGAGGGCCTCACGGCGGCCATCTTGGAAAAACCCGACTTCCGGTTGTCCGATTTTGGTAGACTTTTTTCCTGGTACTTTCAACACCTATTACTACCAAAAACCATCGAAAAACCATTTGTTGGAATTTGTTCTATCTCAAGTGCCTATATTTACTCGACTACAAGGAAAAATGTGGTTCGGATTCCACTATAAACTGTAGGTCCCTTAGTTGCCATTAGCTGTATGGGCTATTAATTAACAGCTGTGTCTAAGGAACATGTCGGCCTTAGTCACTAACAAGACTACAAGATCGCGCCACTCATCCTACACTCATCCTTCACTCATATTTGGGTTAAAATACGCACATAGTGGCGTCCCCATCTTAAATAATTGAATTGAATTGAATTGTTGTAAAAATCTGAAACTCCAACCACATTTCTAAGGGGGTTTTAAATGTTTCAATGTGGCTAAACTAATAAATATAATACGCCTTTAATCGCACAGATTACTGAAAAGGGTAATAAAATTGTTATCTTTTCCACAATTTTGTTCCGATCCGCATTAAAATGTTATTAGGATCCCTTATTGGTACTAACAGGTTTACTTAACTCGAACTGCTCTTATTAACCACGTCTTCTACTACTTTCTACTTCAAACCGTTCTCAATTGTAGTTGTAAAAAAGGTGGAATTTCAAATTGGTTATCAACTGAAAGAGATCACTATTTTCTAACACTTTAAAAGGAAGGGGGGCGCATTTATGATTGCGTTATCAGTACTTTAGTATATGAGTTAAAGGCATTCATGCAATTAAACTAAAACAAAAAGCAATGTATGAGAGTTTTTTTTTTAACAAAGTCTTGAAATAAAAGGTGATAAAAGATTATGTGCTACTACTCATGCATGCAGTGAAGCATACTAGATTCTCTGCTGAAAAGAAAAATTTTCGTCGCCGAAATTAGAAGAATATGATGGTGTTTAAAACCAGTAGAAACCATTGTATTGCTAATGGGGTAGTCAAGTAATAAATGTTCTTCGTAATTAGCACAGATATTTTTTTATTCAAAATATTTTAGAATGTAAACTTTATAATATATAAATTGTATTAGGTTACTATTAGTGGTCGAATGTAATAAGAAATATTTTCCCAAAAGGCTTTTCCTCAAAGTCCAAACTTCCCAAAATCTAAATTCACAGCTTCAAATACTCAAAAATTCCCAAAAATTCATTTTAGATTTTCAATTATAATCGGGATGGTTTACCCCCCCCCCTTTTGCACAATGACCCTGATATAAGCACAATTACACTACCCAGAATGCAATAATGGCAGTCCAGATACACAAAGGATTTGTGAGCTTTGACAAAGGTCGGATTGGCAGCTTGGGCTGACTGACAGGCGTACCAATATTTCGTTATGTTGGTAGGCTTGCGAGGAACGCCACTGTAGTTAGGTTGGCACCATTGCAATTTAGAGCTTTGTATCATATGATATATTCGCCCAACGCTTTGGATATGGCAATATCACTAGTTGAAATAGAGTTGGAAATTGGCTAGTCTATGGTGGAAGGGGAAAACTTTCTTGTGGAAAATGTGGTTTAGTCACTATAGTCAGGGATAATCTTGTAAGGCATTGTAAAATTCATTAAACTCATTATTTGTATTTGTTATGATTAATATTTACATTTATATCCATTCCAGTTAGTTTAGCAGTTAGTGAGGTTTTCACAACACATTAATTTAGAGAGAGATGTTTTTGTAATCAAATGCCTCAGTAGAGAAAAATTAAATCATGTTGCAATCTAATATTGACTATTAGTTCTGTACTAGCAAAATGAATTTTGCATATCAAGTGGTACAATAAAAACAATTTAAATTACTATTCTTTTTTTAATGCTTTCCAATGCGTGATAATCATTTAATTTAGTATTATAAAATTACAACATGTAAAAAGCGTAACTTTAACCTGAGTTAAAAATCATAAACAAGCATTTGCACGATGATTTCATCTCCTTTGTTCTTCATAATTTATTCAACTGTACATTGGCAAAAAGAATTTATTATCAAAGGTTTCAACGGTAGCAAGGAATAGACAATAACTTAATCGTAAAACTGCTGTGAAAAAGGACTCTGAGACTTTGAACCTAGGGAGATGTGATAATTTTACTAACAGTCGTGGTACATATGTTTAGTATATTATTTAATTAACTTGTTTATCATGGCTAAATAGGGACAACATGGCATCTACCAAATAAGCAGCGAGTCTTGGCAAATAGATATATTTTACAGAAAGTCTGCAGTCTGTATAAAACACTCAATGGCCTAACTCTTTAAATCGAATGCCTCTTATTTTCTTCTTTTTTCAGTAGTTTATCAAGATAACCACAAACTTACAATACCTTTTACGACCATTTCTAATAATCTTAAGCCAAACAACTTTTCTTCTCAAAAATTTCAATGATTCATAGCAATATAATGCAATTATTTATAGTTAAATATTGGATGTTTCAAAACATTTTGCATCAAATTGAAAACTTTAAAGTCGTTAAACACCCTATGTACTTTCAAAACGAGTATACATTAATCACCTCACTTGGATTGGAGTTGAGGTTACGGAATATAAAACAAGTTCAAAAAAGAATAATTAATGAATGAATAATTAATTAATTAATTAATACTACCACATTTAATTTGTCCAAAATTAAATTGTTTAAATTACAGAATCATCTCTTGCTTTACTTTCATTCAGTTTTTGCTTGATATTTAAACTATTCACTGACTAATAACTCTATCAATGAATTGCCATTTAAATTTTAAGAGAAAAATGCCTAAATTTAATTATTACCGTAAACTCTTCAGTTTAAAGAAATTCATTGAATGGAAATTAAAAAATTTATAAATGGCTTTTGAGAACATCCGGAGTGTCTTCAATACTATAAAGTAAATATCTTAATTACCTGTACTTATACCCTCTTTTTGATTAATTATCCTGTTTTCGTTTACTTAAAGCTAAGCTCATATGGAAAAGAAACATAAATTACAAAAACTAACAAAAGTAAGTTCTTGTTTACCACTAATTCGATTTGTAAATAGACAGCTAGTTAAGCTTGTTTTACTATACGACTGTTTGCCAAACACTGACAAAAGCCTACGATTAGATGCTAATGGTTGTGATAAGTGCAACTGGCAAAGCAAATTATTTTAGTCGTCTTGAGGAGATGCCAGTAGGCCGCCATTTTGGTTGTGAAATTATAACTCGCCTGTTTAAATAGCGCAGTAGCACCTGGTGCAAGTGATGACCAAAGTCCACACCAAGAGTTTGAACTGTTGGATGCAGCTATTCCAGTACAACATTAAAAATATACAGACGTAGTTAGGAACCTATTTTGGGATAAAATACTACAAACAAGTTTTTTGTAAATTTGTTTATAGGTCACAAATTAGTAAATACCATGAAATTCTTTTGAACTACTGAAAATAGTAAAAACAATTGGTAATTAAGTACAAAAAATATGAAACAATGTTTAAACAATTAAATTCCTGACCCCAGTAAGAATTTTGAACGGTAGGTTTTTAATCTTTTCCACTCAAGTTTTATGTATGGATAAACATTTTAAAATTAAATTTAAATTTGTAATATTTTACTAATTTGATAAACATTGAAGAAATCTATACAGATTACATTTTCAGATGTTTAATGATTAGTTTTAATTTCCCAAATCATTTGATTCAACATAATAATTTTGTTTTGAAACATGAACGTGAATGGTACAAAAAAATTGCCAATGAGAAACATTATTAATGTTAAACAAAGTATTGATTTACCGACACGTATGTACGGTTACATTTAATTAGTCCAATAAACTATTATAAACTTGAACAACTAGTTTATTATCGTTTCAGGATACAATTGATTGACTAAAATATGTTTATCTCTCAAATTAGGAAATATGTTTATCTCTCAAATTAGGAACTTAGGAGACTTTTTAATATGTGGATCACAGTTGCAAAAATGATTAGTAAACATAAATAGGAAACTGTGTAAAAATTTTTCATAATCTAGAAATTGTCTCATATTCGATTGCAAATAGGAATCCTACAAGTTAGCAAAATAGTTATTAGATTTTGCTAACAAAGTTATTAACATAATCTAATAAATACATCATAATAAATGTTTATAATAATGGTACGGTGATATAGATAAGCGATTATATGTTTTAACTGTTGCGTATAGTTTAATCGGATTATACACAACAATAGAGATAATGTCAGTAATGTACAGAAAATTGTTGTACATTACAACTACAAAGTCGTATAAAAAGAAATTTGAAAAAAGCGTCTCTGACCACTGACCGAAAGGGTAAATGCGTGCGCTCTTTGCTTCGGGCTTCGAGGTGGATTTCCAATTACCCGTCCAGACAAAAAACCCGTGGCTCAAAGACATTTGATTCCTTTTATCTGCTATTTTATAAACAGATTACAGCATTGTCGATATCATTTTACAACACACTCAGAGTATTTGTTCTGAAAGGTTTTTGACATCAGAAGTTTAATATTGTCAATATTTAAAACATACTTAATGCAGAACGAATTATGTTAGACCTTTGGATGCAAGTCTTAGAAGCTTAAGACGGATAAGAATCTTAAGATAAATAAAACAAGTATACATCAAAGAACTAATTAGTTTTAAGATATTTGCTTTTATCATGATTATTGTATTGACGCTATTTATGTATATTGTGTACTAAATGAATGAAGGATAATTTGATTTGATTTGATTTGATCCACCATTATTATTTTGAAAGTTTCAATTATTCAAGTTTTACTCCTTTATTGAATTGAATGCAACTTTTGACTTTACTTCATGCCAACAAAGTGATTTTGCTATCTTAACTCCCTTATTTTAAAAATAAAAATGATAATAATAAGGAGTCTAAACGTGTATTTTGTAGATTTAATGTATTATACTAAGGAAAGGACGATTATTTCCACTTTATAGCCTAATGGTCCTAATATATCATAACCGCCAAGCCATTCTACTATAATTTATTTGCCTGTAATTAGTGCGGGTTTTAAATGAATACAGTTAACGATCAAGCCATATTTTAACAATTATTTAGTAATTAAGTTACACATTTTAATGAAACAGGAAAGTACGATTCAAGTAAAAGATGAAAACTCTATTGTATGAAAGAAAAATTGTAGTTTTTTTTAACAATAGGATGGCATTCAAAATTTTAGGGAAAAGCTTCATTACGGTTCATTTGTGAACACAAAAAAATCGAACTTCAAAGAACATGATCAACTATACCAAAAACGTTACGGTAATTCCCTTTTAAAATATTAACGAGTTGTGACAAACCATTCAATCACAGCACAAATTAACTCAAGGCGAACTCAAGAAAAGTAGACTAAAGCAATTTCCACCCGCGTTTACAGGAAATCCTGTATGATATTGAGGGTAATTAGTTGATGACGTGTTTACCCCCTCCCCTTGCACCCCTCTCGTCCCCTAAAACATCGACTTTTGTTCTTTTCCACTCCGGACCGCTCCACTCAAAGCCCACATGGTACATTTAAACCTGACAAATAGTCCATGCTGGTATTTTGTTTAGACATTTTTCAAAGTAGTTTTGTATAAGTTTTTATTTTATTTTATTGTGTTCTGACATAAATTTTTTAAGATATAAGATGCTGTCTAACGATATGATACAGTCTGTATTAATTAAATGAAAATTACTATATGATTTGATATCACCTTTGTGTGAATATTTCAAAAACTATATTACCTATTGTGAACCATTGCAAGTGCAGAGAAGGTGTTTTGTGAAAGAGACTTATTATTTTTATTTATACATTGGTGGTGCTACAACTGAATGTAGTCCCAAAACCAGTTAATGTGTACAGCTTTAAAAAAATGGCGATTGGCAGGAATGTACCAAAGTTTTCGGGAGTCAGCTGACTTCTTATGTTTTGTTTAAGAACTATAATGACTTCCGTTTTTTTTATTTTTATGTTTTATGTGTGATTTTTAATATAATTTGGAAATCAATAAAATAAATAATTAACTTACATTTTATTTAATGTTTATGATAAAAAAAAAAAAACTTAAATCTTTATTTATTTTTAACCAAATTTATTATACTGAGCGGTTTTCCAACATTAACCATGTTAATTGAATATTTACAATACCTCTCTTTCTAATTTGTAATGAGTAGTCTACCATAAAAAACAGAACAATGTTTTCTGCACATCATGAACCTCACTTTACGCGTTTCGATATAAAAGATTCTAATTTTATGAATTTTGGCTTCAATAATTTTAATTTCATCCTTGCTAACAACATTCCTAAATTACTTAAATGAAACTAACAATTGTTAAGGGTAAAATGCACTTTATTATAGTGAGTAGAGTACTCATATAGTAACAAGATGCATTGTGGCAATGGTACAAATATTATATGCTACTTTATTTCAACTGTTTTAATACATTAAATACACAATATGTCATGTTTCCAAAACAATTTCGAATTTCACAAACAGATTATCATTCAACCTAAACCTGTAGGTCTGTTGTAAAATATTTGTCAAAAGTTAACTTGCGACTCTTTCAATGAAGTAAGGGAGTGGAATTTTCAACAAAAGCACGATTAAAAGTTTTCAACTTAATGTCAAAAGTTACCGCTTTGCGAAGAGATTTTCAACTGAGATTGATGGATTTATCCATTGATGTTATAATAACAAAGATCGATTCTTTTTATACTTGGTTGTGTTTTGATTCAACAATAATCGCAAATATAGGTTCATTCCTTTTATATTTTTAGACTTAGTATTGATAGTACTTTCAACTCTATATAATTTGTTTAAGGTAGCGAGTTTTTTTTTCACCCAAGATTGTAGTAGTTTTTTGTGACCAATTCTAATGAGATATTTAATTTTAGTGCTTAAAAAAATAATACACGTTTTTTAGATCAAATTGAACCGTACTATTAGCAAAACAGTAAATGTATGTCGTTGGTACATGCATTGCAAATCATTGAAATTATTTTTAATTGGATATTTAAACAGACAATAAGTTATAAGACACCAGCGAAGTGTCTTCCAAATTATGATATTCAAACATAAGGTTAAAATTAAGAAGTTATTAAAAAATGTATCACTGACCCTGAATCATGAATATATCTTAAATGTTTCGAAGAACCCTTTGATTCAATAAACTATCAAATATTTTTAGATCACAGATAAGTATTTAATACCAGGAAACTGCTCCGAAAAATGTCTACTGGAATTCCTATCAAAACACAGGCTTTTAAAGTAAAGAACTTGCAAGACGTTTCAACAAGAATCTAGTAGTTATATCTCATTTATTTAGTTTTAAGATATCATCATGAATCAATGCTTCGCTGGTGTCTTATAACTTATTGTCTGTTTAAATATCCAATTAAAAATCATTTCAATGATTTGCAATGCATGTACCAACGACATGCAATAATGAGCATGTCAGCTTAGTGGTGAGTGTTAGGCTAACAAGCCAGACATTGATGGCCGGAGACTATATTGTTTTATCAATGCATTGACTCGTCCATGTGTCTTGTACAGTAAGGTATTTTACCTAACCCGCCATTTAAACTTCCCTATCCCAAGCGTGATGTATACAACTTTTTTACTTCACGAGTGAAGTAAAGTTTCAAAAACTCACTCGGTGAAGTAATGAAACCCTTTTAAATAACATTGACTGCTCAACTTTAAAAAATACTAGAGGTTGTCCAGTGGTCGAAACTCGACCAAAAATATGTAATGTACTCACTTATGTTAATGTTTCACCCCACACTGTAAATAAAACATGTGATTGGAGTTTCTTCCATTTGTTTTGATTTTCTGTTTATATTTCGTTGTTATTTCGTCACCAGCATGGCAACGCATAAGATCCATGTAATTTTTTTCAAATTTTTAAACTCATTTTTTGCGTTTATCTTTGAGCCTATTTAAATTTATAAAGGGATTCTGCACACCTACAGGAAAATAGCTTTCTAACGGTATGCGTAGATTTTCCCTACGATGCACACGAGCTGAGAAAAAAGGTTTTAAAGAAACATGCTTGCCTATTAATATATAGATAGATACCTCTATGGATCCAACGACGTTCAACGCTAGAAATCAGCTGTGCACATGAATTTTATTGTTATGCTTTAAAATATTTTCCTAACCTAGCTTTTGTTTTTAAAAGATCGTTACTTTTAGAAGATGAGTGAAATGGATAATGAAAAATATTGTACATAACCCCATGTATATTGTCGGGTCAGGTAAAATATTGTACGTTACACGTTGCGCAAGAGCGTGTTTACATCACTTAAATGAATTATGCAACTAGCTTCCGCTCGTTGCACAACATTCACCTGCGTGATGTAAAAACGCTTTTACTACACTTGTAAGGTAAATAGCTATAACTCTACGAGTACACACCACACAGGTCGGAAGTCCATTGAAACAATCAGCTGTGTGTAGAAAAACAATTATCCAACGATCTTATTACACTGTCAGATGTCACAGAGTTAAATGCATTTAGTTTTTGAGAAAAATATATTTTGACTACTAGACAAATATTTAGGAAAGCATGTTTTATATATATGTATATGGTGTATATAAAGTCACGCACCGGCTTAATATTTTCTAAACAACAGATAAAGCAATAACATTTGGAATCATCAACACCACACCTAAAAATCTACTTTTTTAAGGAGCTATCAATTTTCTGTAATATCATGGGGACGTCCCGCAAGGATTCAGAAGGAAATCATAAATAGAAGCATAGGTTGACATGTACACCAAATAAAAGGTATTTACTAGCAGAATATAATGCCGCAAATTTCAACTCAAATGGACAACCGAGCCAAGAATAACAGCGGTTCAAAGATTAATTTAATTTTCATTGCTATTATACGCTCCTTATATATAACTCCTCAGGGAGGCACAGCCCTAGGAATCAGAAGAAAATCGTTAACGTAAGCATAGGTCGATATGTACATTAAATTAAAGGTCTTCATTAGTAGATTACAATGCATTAAATTCAAGCTCAAAAGAACCACTGAGTAAAAAATGGCAGTCGTTCAAAGATTAAAAATGGCAGATTTTAGAAATCTTTGAACGGCTGCCATTTTTTACTCAGTTATCCGTTTGAGCTCAAATTTGCGGCATTAAATTCTGATAGTAAAGGTCTTTAATTTGATGCACATATCAACCTATGTTTCTATTTAAGATTTCCTTCCTACTTCCTGTGGGACGTCCCCATGATATGACAGAAAATTGATAGTTCCTTAAAAAAGTAGATTTTTAGGTGTGGTGTTAATGTACCAAATGTTTTTTATTTATCTGCTGTTGTTTAGAAAGTACTAAGCCGGTGCGGGACTTAATATACACCCTGTATATAATTATAAGGATTGCAAAGCAAAAACTAATCTGTACTATCACCAATCAATTTTAACCATTGCAAAAATATTGAAAGTTTACAATTTATTTAATCATCAATTTATTTGTAATGAACATCTACATTATTTATCTATATTACAATGAATTTACTACCTTTTGGCTGAAAATGTTAATAAAGACATTACTTCCCACCGCACGATATCATAGCCATCTACTCCATCTAGACGATAAAGTTTGCTACTCAAAACAATATTAAGCTCCATCTCCAATAGAGTTTATAGTCTTCAAGCCAACAAGCTTATTGCATTATACTGTATCTTCTTTGGCATGAAACATTAACTCTGCATGTATTTAGATTATATAATATTCAAAACTATATGATTTAGTTTTGAAAGCGGACTACATACTGCACTGCGTTACTATAGTATATGAGTTAGCATGAAGCCAATTATTGAAAACGAGAATTTGAATTTAGTTAATGTTTTTCAGTAAGCCAAACCTGTGTAAGAAAATATAATTCATTTATATTTCTTAATACAGTATTAGCAACATTTACCTGCATGTATAGTATTTACCTCTAAAAAAGCTTACAATCTCAGCACAATCCTTCGATTAACGCATTCAAATAGTGGAACGAAAAACGAGAGAAAACAAGTTTTTATATTTAATAACTAACTCATTGACAATAAAGAGAAGATAAGAAAAATTGCGAAAATAATTAAAAAGAATATTTTTACGGGAACGTTTTTTGTGCGATTTCCATTGAATTTGGTAGGAACCTTATCGATCGGTGATAACACATGAGTTTGATATGCAAAATGCATCCCTTATTCACCAACCACCCCTTTCACTTTCCTTCCTCAAGGCAAAAGTTAAATTGTTACTACGAATGAGGGATTGGTAAAATTAAATTCGAAATATGTGCTAGGATTGAAAGAATTTCTATTGGTATTTGAAAAATGTATTCGTTAGAAAATAAATAAAAATATTATGAATATAAGGATAAGTATTTATCAATAATGAAAGACTGGAGTGTTAATATTTTCTCTCCTAGCAGGCATTCCTGAATGACTCATCATTATATTAATCGTCAATCATTGTATCACCTTTATTGTTATTTAAATTTTTAGCTTGCTTTTTCATAATTCCTTTTTATCAAGGATTTAATTTCAAATAGATCACTATACAACGTTAAAACTATTGAAGATTTAAATGTTAACCAATTTATATTTTTTTAGGATTCTTATTCGCAATGAAGATTATTTTCAGCAAAAATCACATAACACTGCATTCCAAAGATTTAAATTTCTTCTAAGTTTGAATTAAGTATTTGTGTTTTTGCATGACGATTTTGGACAATAGTGCCACAGATTAAAGTATGGCTGCTCCTTTAATCAATGACAGTATTTTTAAATCTGAATTTTTTAAGTGTACAGTAAGAACTCTTTATGTGGTGCTCTGTCGTATCATATTACAGGCTTTTTTGTATGTTTTTATAAAAACTCGTTACCCACAGTATAAGTTTTATAAAACTAGCTACACAACTCTACTTTTAAGGTTAAAAATATAACAATAACAATTTTTCCAAGCTTAGGCCTATTTTGTGAATTAATTTTATCATTTTTTGTGGGCAGGCTGATTTACATTGTTGACTGTAGGTCCAGTTGTACCGTTTAGTGTAATGGCAATACAGTATCATAAAGTGCAAATTACATTCATGTTGAGCAGTGAAAGAAATCCCTGAACATTTAAAAAAAAAAACTTATATAAATTATGTATACCATACAATTTTGATTAATTATTTTATTTTGTTAGTCTGCATAAATTAAGCTCAATTATTGACAACTGTCAATTTAGTGCAATAACAAAAACCCGTCAGTAGTTTATCAAGATAACCACAAACCTACAATACCTTTTACGACTATTTCTAATAATTTGAATGGAAGTTTTTCCTTCAGTCAAAATGTCAAAAGTAAGGGAATGCCAAGTACTGTTTTGACACAATATAGGATAGTTTTGGGATGCAAAACTCAAAGGTGTGATTTTTGCGCACTATTATTGTATGGAATTTTGTTAAGTAAGAAACCTAAGAGCAAGAAACCTTGTCAAGCTGAAAGCCTGCACATTACACTTAACTCGACTCGTTCATAACCCTACCAATTTAATTCCTTTCTTGCCCTTATTTAAAACGACGCGTTTCAAGGCATCCTGTCGTATACGGGAGTATTTTACCGCCTGTAGGTGACGGCCAGAGAAAAAAGCTTCCTCAACGGCACATAGCAAAGTGTTTATTTTAGCATAGCCGAAACTTTAAGATATTATTTTCCCTACTATGTTTTAAAATATGTAATAATCTAAAAATTATTGATGGATCCGTTTTATCATTTAATTTTAAACCGCCTTGAGTACATTTTTATAATATTTATTGTTTATTGCAAATCGCTACAAAACAAATAGGTTATGTTACCTTGCACCGTCAAAGTCCTTATAGTTGTTGACTATATTTTCAAGGTTTAGGGTGTCCCTTAACTCAAACTTAATAGAATGTGCGTGTTTTATATAGAATGTATTTTAACTATAGCATGTATGTAAGAGAGACGACGAAGGATTTGACAATGCAACATCCTAAGCCTTGAAACAGTAGTTAACAGGGAAAATTATAAGTATTGACGGTAAAAAGTACCACAACCTGCTTAAATTTGTTCCCTGAGATTTTTTAAATACACTTAAAACATTTTGAAAGCCTATCCAACCTAGCAGCCTCGATATTTTTCACAACCCTCCTAACACAACTCCTACACCCCACTTGCCCCGGCACCCCACAAAAATGCAAAAGCGGCTAAAGGCTTGGCAGTAATTGCTGACCTCATTGTTTGACACAACACGTTGACACACGCGTCACACAGCGTGACACACCGTCACAGAACCGCACAGTTACGCTGTCACGGTGACACTGTCGAAGAGTCACGGTGGTGGAGTGGCCAGTGCGCCGGACCACAACCCCCACCCCCACCAGTATCATATTATCGGCTTCGTCAAATAGTAACACAGGTTGAATCAAAACAGTCCACACTTGTAGTGGATTTAGCTAAAGTATAGTAGGATGTAAATTTATATTATTACTATTTAAGACCCAAATACCATTTTAACCCATGAGTGTAGAATGGGGTGAGATGATATGTAAAGCTTTGTTACTGACTAAGATCAGCTGTTTCATCAGTCATGACCATTTATTCAAAGGATCAGGAACAGCTGGGTCCAGTCTCGAACCATCAAAAACCTACTAACGATCATATTGACGCGGGCTACCACACAGCTACCCAGCCAGTTAATACGTGATTGAAGAAGAAAGTCCGTGAAAGTAAAAGAAGAAAAACAGATTTTCCAACATTATAGAAAAGCAAATTGGACTACATATAACAAAATACTTACTGCATAGCTTAGCAGAAAGAATATCGTGCTTAGATTTCTTGGCCGTAAAAATCTCGACTTTATAATTATAAAGCTTTATAATTATTTGTGCTCATGATAATTAATTGAGCTAATAAATGGGCCTGGCTAAAAATACATCTTATTAGTCAATACAAAAACGATCATCTCGTTCGTACTATGCCTAATGTTAAGTTTGATCCCGTATGGATTCATACATATTTGAGATTTAGACTACCTTTCCCTTAAAGCGTTCTGGGTTTTCAATTACAAAATACCATTGGTGATGAAGCTAACCAGCTAACACAGATAAAGTGAAATAAACAGTACACTAAAGAAACCTAATAAACTAGATTTAGGTACAATTTGATCAACTAAAACATTAAATTAATATTTAATAAAAAAATATTCAGAAAGCCTACTGATCAAATTATTTATACAACTTTTCATTGAGAAACTAAATGCACCCCATCATGAATCAGGTCATTGAAATGAAATGAAATGAAATGAAATGAAATGAAATACGTTTATTTATCCCAATATATACAGAAAGATACGGATAAATAAAAACAGAGAGCAAGATAACTATAGTAGTACAACTATAATTGTTAATGAATCTGCCATACTTATGGGATAGGCCTACATGGGCAGGTGCCTGTGCGTAGGCCTGGTTGTCATCAGTCTGCGAAATTTGGAGGGCAAAACTGAATATGAGAGATTTTTTTTTTTCTTAATTATTTAAAATAAAACTGAAATGCGGTTGAGAATGTCGGCGACGACAACCAAAGCCAGTTCAATAAAAAAAATACATTTGTTAGAAAATACGCTTAACAATGAGATTGGCCTGAAGTTGTTTTTCTCTTTTGGGTCACCTGATTTGAATAAAGGAATAACTTTTGCTGTCTTAAATTGAGCCGGGAATATACCAGTCAGTAGAGATAATTTGATTATGTGTAGCAGAGGAATGTAAATTAAGAGTGCGTTTTGTTTGAGTAAATCAGCCGAGACCTCGTCCAGACCGGGAGCTGAGCCACCACGCAGCCCATAGATATGTCGTAGTACGTCTTGTGAAGAAACAGTTTTCAATGTAAAAGTAGAGTCCAGTCTGTAGTCAGAGTCAACAACCACTGGGGTCCCGCCCGCATCTATCTGATTTGATAAATTTTCTCCAACAGAAGCAAAGAAGTTGTTAAAATCATTTGCAATCACATGTTTTGTAGCTTGCGTATGATCAGACGTGTTAGGAATGAACTTTTCAATTGGAAATGAGTTTTTCTTACTTGATCTGCCAGCAAGATCATTGATCAATCCCCAAAATAATTTGGGATTTTGACTGTACTGGTTGAGTCTTTCCCTGTAAAAATCTCTTTTGGCTCTCTTTAATAGACTGCCCAGGTTTTGTCTATAATTCCGGTAATAAGTTTGTAGATTATCATTGAATGGTTGACGGCGTGCAGCTTTACTTAATTTATCTCTAGTACGTATTGATTTTACCAAACTGTCTGTAATCCATGGTTTAATTCTCTTGCGTCTAGATGATCTTGTAGTTATTGTTTTTTTTGCATTTTTTATAGAAAATTCAAGGTTTTTGTAAAAGAGTTCGGAGCACAGATTTACATCTGGACAGTTTAGGATAGGTCCCCAGTCGGTCTGAGAAAGATTTTGAGTGAGTAGAGTGTGATCAAGGTAAGTTTGAGGAGGTCCGGTTGCAGTGTGAATATTGAGTGTGTGTGCGTGAGTGTATACAGTGTCATGTATAGTGAGGGCGGTGGCATAGTGGTCGGTGAGGCTAGTGTGCAGTACAGCAGCGCGCACAGCAGTCATGTCACAGTACCGTACAAATATGTGATCAATGCAGGATGCAGTGTCCTGTGTAACTCTAGTCGGTCTGTCCACACACTGTACAAGGCCGGAGCCAAGTAGACTGTGTAAGTAGAGGTCAATTAGTATATCCTTGCTCAAAAGGTTTAAATTCATGTCACCCATAAAAATGCACATTTTGTTTCTATCTAAGTTCTGATAGTAAGTCTCAAGTTCACTAGTGAATTGTACTGGATTGCTGTCAAATGTTCTGTAAATTGCAAGTAAATTGAAGTTCTTGTTGCAGTACACAAAGTCCAGTGATAACCCATGAACGTCCCCCAGAGTGATTTGTCGTGCAGTCGCTGATAGTGATTTGTTAGTAAACACAATGATACCATCATTGCGGTTACGTTGAGTGGTAGTCATGTGAGTGTCAAACCCGTCGATGTTCGCCCCTACCTCTCCTCTGCCAAGCCAGCATTCAGAAAAAATTATAACGTCTAGACTGGTATTAAAGGAATCTAAGTAAACTAAAAACTCATCAAAATTTTTGGAAAAGCTTCTAATGTTATTGTGAAATATTTTCAGGCTCTTTAAATGAGCATTAAAAAAATTAATGTATTGATCTGTGGAATGTAGCTCAAGACAATGGAAGTCACCGTCGCCGTCATCATCACAGTTATTAAAAAATTGCATCGGCCAAGCCCCAGTCACCTGCCCAGTCAACCATTGATACAACTATAACACTATACCACTAAAATCTAGCATGAGAATAAAATATTTAGTTGCTGTTTCAAAATAAAGTAGCCTTCTCAAAAACAAAACAAAACCGTGAAATGTAACAACTGAGACAGTGAATGTAATAAAATTTTACAAGTACAATGATAACTTCAAAATTGAAAATATAGGAGAAAAAACTGATTAAAAGGAGCAAAATTACTTTAGTATAACAACTTCCACAATTTCAAAGATTTCAAAAATTGTACTATGGACTTAATTTATCTTAGAACATTTATCATAATATAATTAATTAATACTGCAAAATGAGTTGTATGATTGCAGGGTAATAATTATTAAAAGGAGAAAAAATACTTTTAATGAAATTTTAATATTTTCAATCGGCCAAGTTAGATAATTTATGAATCGAGCTAAGCCGGTCTACACTTCAACATCTATTGGATTTAGTTTCGATTCACTAATATGTCGTAAAAATGGCCATTTGAAATTGCTTGAGAGAAAATTAAAATGTATTTACTAGAAGAAAACGTAATATAACAGACGTGATCCCAACAAAGACTGTTCATCGGAGTGTGAAGAGAAGCGTAATTTACACTCTCTTTCTAAAAGAATTACTTTAAGACATTTATTTTAGAAATATTAATGATAAATATAAAGGAAACTTACGTATCATACCAACTACGCCTAATAATTATAGCCTAGCCTAAGGGCGTAGTTAGGTTAGGTTTGGAATAGTCTCTTATTTAAACTAATTAAAACCTTATTTGGAAGTCGATTTATTGGTGTGGTTGGTTTAATACGTTAGTACCCGATAAAGTAAAGTATCGTTTCATTGTGAATAATAAAACACTGACTAAATTATTTTTACGTTACTCAGATCCTAAATTAGAATGAACGAATGAATTATTCAATTAATCTGCCAGTAGACATCATGTCATAAAATCTCGAAGTTCAGTGTTTTCGTGGAAGGTTACATTTCATGGAGCTGTTAACTAAGGAGTCTCTTTTAAAGGCAAACTTTAGTGTGTGTTTTAATCTATGGCTGTAATACCATAGAATAAATAATTACCATTGTTTTCATTACGATAAAAGTAGTTTCAAATATTTGCAAATACATTTCCAGGATCAGTTTCCTTAAGCTTTGACGAATATAAACATTCCTTAAAACTATCTATAGCTGATTTATTATAATGGCACGTCCATGTGGGGGTATTAATAAAAAAATTAAGAACATTAAAATGAAATCCATAAATACTAAACCGTTCCATCTGAATTCTAGTGGCAAACCACGTATTGTCTATGTGTTACTAAACATCTAGCATTGATAACACTAGTTTAGCAACTAAATCAGTATTCGTCTCATAATCCATGTTCACTCACAACAATCTGACTCTCCGTGGTTTCTGGTTGTCGGTTGTTCAACTGAACTGAACTGAAGGATCGTTTTGACCTAAGGTAATCTAAACCTCCATTAGATAAACAGCAGAGTTAAATTGACCCAAACACCTAAACATTGTTTGCTATTCCATCTCAATTGAACTGTGTCGCCTATAGAGTTAGAATGGGAGCTGTTTCCCTTTATTACTCACGAAGATTTCCAAAGAGGAAACACAAAACGATAAACACTTAAGAGTGAATTGAAAATCGGCATTAACACTAACACTAAAACTCAATACGACAATAGCTAAGGCGTGATAGCATTCCAGAAGAGCTATTCTCTTTTATAGGCCTATTGGTTTTAATTCTACTTATTTTAAAATGCAAAATATTTCAAACTAATTTAAACAGGAAAATTTAAAATATTCTGTTTTATGTGGCGTAGAGTATTGTATGGAAAACGTAAGTATATTAATTAGTAGTCCATCCTTCCATATCGAAAAAACAATAGGATTTTATTTTAGGTGGATAAACATCTAGTTATTTTTATCTTTAAGAGTTCCTTTCTTAACGTAGCAAAGTGTATTTTTTAAACATGAAAATCCTAATTGGTTATACTGTAACATTATTTTAAGGTTCTGTAATTGTCTGATTATGGGTAGAGTACTTAAACATACCGACTAAGATTTTAAGTCATTAATATACGATCGTTTGTAATCGAAAATGCTGATTGAAATCAAAAAGAATTGTTAAAGATATACACCAGCGGAACGTCTGGAGAAGGCAAGAACGTTAATATTTGTTCAACTCTTGGCAAGTTTAATCCTTCTAGATTTGTTTTTCCCATATTGGATCAAACCACTCCACTGTACATATTTGGTCTGGACGTCCTCTAAACGATATCAATCCTAAAAAGATATATTTATTTTCGTTATTAATCAGATAATGAGGGTTTTAAAATATGTTTAACCCGGTGCATGAGTGTTATTTCCTAAATAAACAAGGTTGATGACCTTGATGGTGAATTTCCTATATCGGGGAGTAAGCTATTACCACAGGTCTCATGTTTTGATACCAGATACAAAATACATTCCAAGATCCATTCAAATCCATATGTATATTATGTTTATGTTTTGTGTGTGTGTCTGTGACAGTTGGCACGATAACTCGGGTTGAAATGGACATATTTTGAATAAATTTGGTACAAACGAGTAAACACACTTTTAGAAATGCACTCCCATTCTTTTCGACATTTCGTTATTTTTATTTAAAAACAAAAACAAAACAGACATATTTTGTTAACTTGAATGTACATGGTTGAAACTGGACTTGATTAGATAAAGTCGACGTGTTGTTAGAAAATGTTATCGACAAAAATACTGTCACTGAATCAGATTGACACTGACATTTTGTCAGGGTTGGTTTTTATTTGAATTAGAAACCCCAACGTTTTTATTGTACAAGTTGTATAATATGAGATACAAGTTTAAAATTAGGTGGAAACTCTTGCAGTATTTATTTTCAACGTAGTAATTAAATACTTTGAGTAAATAAAGTGATCAAATAGTCTAACCACCTAAAGGTTTTGGAGCGTGGTTATGTTTGTAAATTTTGGTCATTCAAGTTCAAATCCTATCACATAAACGAACATTTCTACTTATGAGTCAAATGATAAATCTCTAAATTTACAATGTTCAAAAGCTGTATTTGTGTATCTAAATATTTTTTTTAATATGGCCTATACCACGAATCATTTTGACTTTCGTCTTGATAGTTACAGTTAATGTTACAACGGTGAATTAATCTACCATTAGACCTTTATAGGTTAAAACATTTACTCTAAGTCGGCCGTTTGAGACACTTGACATTCAATTCATACGTTAATTTTATTTTCGCAATATATATCTATTACATTGAAAAAAAGGTTGTTTTAGACAAATGCTTTAAAAACAATTTATTTAGTCTTAGAACAGTTTAATATAGTTTAGAAAAATTAAGTTAACGTAAAACCAAAAAGATTATATTTGTTTGCAAGTAAGGGTATTTCTTTGGAGATAAAACGTGAGTGTATTTAAAACCCTTTCTTGTTGAAATTTAATAGCGATTATCTGTTTATATGTTAAACGTAAAAATTTTACAAAGATCAAACCCTCAAGAGTTCTAACACTTAATTTTGTATTTCAATTTGTTTAAGTTATAAAGCTAAAGCCACAAAACATGTTACTGTAAGATTATCTTGTATATTATATTTTTATTGTAAATTACATGAAGCATCCAATTTCATCCAACTAAAAAATAGTAATTCTAAAAAAAACCTTTGTCATTTTGAGCCGTGTTTTTTTCATTGTTTGTTAATGATAAAAACAATTTTAAATACCTTAATAGTTATCATTATAAAATTAGTAACAATCAAACATCATATAAATTTTATTTCGTAATTTCGACTTCTCAAACAAGCCTTTGAGGATCGTTCCAGGTTAAAACAATATATTTTCCAGACAAGAAAGATAGATGTTAAGCATGGAAATGAGGTCAAACTGCGTAATCCGTCATTCCTTGAGTAAAGCCAGGATTTAAAAACTTCTTCATTAATTGGAAGACTCAGTTGGCTTTATAAGATGGCTTTATAATTGAAAGTAAAAGAAAGTTTAATTCTTTTCTGAATCTAAGTGACATTTCAAGACTTCCCTCCTTCCAATTTAACAGTTATATGGTTATAATAATGATTTCTGTATACGTCTCCGATGATTATTTGTTTTCCAAAAGACTACAATGGTAAATTAATTAATCACACTTTATAAAATTTTGTTTCATTACTGTTTGCTTTTAGACTGGTACGTTCTGGGAATATAATTATTTAACTTAAACCCATTGATTGAATTTTCATCAAAATTACTAATGAATGAATAGCCCAATAACAATCGGATCTATAGTTTATTGTTGGTTTATACTCAACCTGTGATTAAAAATATTGGCCATGATGTTTTCTAAATGTGTCGTTTTAATCTCCAAGATTATAACGACAAACGGTTTGAAATACGTTTCCCCTTTACTATAAATATGAAAAGATGCTCGATATAAAAATACCTGTACCTTTTTGGTTATCTTAGACAGTTTGATAAATTAATTACAAAACGAATACTTGTTGTACTTGTTACTTTGTGTTACTTTGTTACTTTGTGTTATATTTTGATCAAATAGTTATCCAATCCTTTGAAATGCTCTTTAAAATTGCATATAATACTTCCACAACAGTCCACCTGCAATTAAAGAGTGAAATAAATTTTATCTGATTGGATTTTAACTTAAATATTTCTATGAACAAGTCACAATTGTTCTCATTTTATAACTTTAGATGCTGCTATTTAGGTGTATTTAGGTTTGTATTTAGGGTTGCTGCTATGGAAAAGGGATGAAGTGTCTAACAAGCTCTACGAAAGCATAAAAAAATAATCCTGTACTTTATGGTATAATAATTTTTCCTTTTTAGATGTATAATATTTAGAAAAATATTTGTGTAGATTCCAAGGAATTCGGGTGATAAAGCAAAAACTGATTTTAACGATTGAAAGCAGCTAACAACAAATCCCTCCCACATTATTGGGCTAAAGTGGATGCCAATTTCATTGAAATATGTTACTCTTTACATTTAGGAAAAATCCGGATATATTTAATGAGAATTATTGTATCTACTGAAATAATTGCATTTTACAGGAATATAACAGTTGCAATGCTTTGGTTGCATTGTTTAGCGAAGTACTTTAAAGGTATTAATATTCACTAAATATTTGGTTATAAAAACAAATATATGCAAAGATTTCTCCAGATGCAAAACCTAAAACCTGGCTTTCAGACGAAACTTATAAGTTTCTGTAAAGTTTTGGAGAATATTTAAAAAGTTTGAGCACAAATGAGAAAGCAGAAAGCTCAGCAGATGGTGAGTTATTGAAGGGTTTTGTGGTTTCGTTTACTCACAAAAAAAATTAGAATATCCCACTAAAACTGTTTTATACAAACTAAACATAGCTTTTGAAATCTACACGATAGTACAAAATTTCATACTTATAAGTGTTTTATAAGTCTGAATAAAAAATAATTATTTTCATTATTATTAACCTAACAGTAAGATTTGTAAATATTGCAACTATCAATAATTAAGATTAAGGATTACGTACTGATTATACGAATACCATTTACTTCTACTTTATCCATTAATTGTTCCTCATTATAAAATTATCAGTGTTGAATTAAAAAAAAATTACACCCACTTCCATCTTTTATGATAGTATATTATTAGAAACAACTTAACTAGCTGCAGCATATAAATTTAAACTCAGGTTTTCAATTAGCCGAAATATTTATGCGTTTAATTCTGGTGGAAAACTGTTTCGGTACACCGGCTGGACACAGGAGGAAAATATGGGCTGTAACAACATCCCTGGGGCCGTAATAAACCATATTTAACGTAATTAGTTTACTGTTTCAGGCTTTATTATTGTGTATTCCAATACAAAGGCAAATCACATTTTGGCTGTTCTGGCCCGATATTAGCTCTCACCAAACTTTTGTATGGATGGAATAATATGGTCGTTTTGCTGCTCTGGTATTGGTACCGGTATAACTTTGAGGTGTTGGAGCTGATTTTCCTTTAAATCGCTCATTATCATTTGGTCATGGCGTTGAGAACATGTCTAGATACTCCAACAATGTTGCAAACACTCAGCTTATGGCACAACCTTGTGGTTATATTACCTACATCGTATCCGAAGCAAGGGGACTTAGCAAGGGTTAACTTTTAATATTTGCAGCTGGTGCAAAACTATTTTTAAATAGAAAATGTATCATAACGAAACAAAAGTATTTTAAGAATTCAAGTCCTAAAACTTTTACAGAGTTAATTGAAAATCTTATTGGCTCTCCTTCAAAGCAACCTTGGTGATTTTCATCCTGCAAATATATCCTAAAAAACATTATCAAATGTAAAACAAAATTTATTGGAAGACAATTTATTAGATATAACCCCGAATATTCAAAAGTTAATGTTGTAACATATTTTAAACACCTGATCTGAAATAAACTAAATAAATTGTTTTTGTTCTGGACGTAGAGAAAGGTTTCTGTTCTTCATTGGAAGTAAAGTGGAGCCAAACAACGAGAAGGAACCTGAAGGCAATTAAAGCAGGGATTTGCTGACCTCTTGTTTATCTATTTAGTTTCAAAGTTACTCTCAACTTCTGGTCTAGAAACGCCAACTTTGGTGATAAATCGTTAATTCTCAGCAAACTTGCCGTATTTACTGCCTCTCTTACTTGCTAACTAGGAAATTCCCCTGCATATCATTAGTTTTAAAATAAAACTTAGTTTTTATTGATAACTGTTAAATCTATTTTTTCAACAACATTTATATTATAATAGGAGTTTTGTAATTATTTTGTTTGTCATGACCGTTTTTATTGTTTTTGAGGTAGAAATGACAATGATGATAATAATGAAGAAAAGTTGCTAAAAAAGAAGTGGGGTTTTGACACCATGATATTTATTCTTCAAACATAAATTCTCTTTTAACTTTGCCTTTATCGATATAATTAGATTTATTAAAAAGCTCTTTATGTTTGTGAATAACAAATCTTTCTGATACGTTTTCGACCTAATTTGTTTTTTTTTCTTTCCCAAAAATTAAAAATTGAATTTGGTTGATGTATTGAATTTTCTTTACGAAATCGTCGTTTTGTCTTTGAATTTTCCAATCGAGAAAATCTTTCTTTTGTTTTTAGATTGGTAGAACTACCCCTAAGACTGGGTCCGAAACACCGGGTAGTAGCACTGTAACACCAGTTGAAAACCGGTTAATTTATACTTCAAGATATGTAATCTTATAAAACCACGTGTGTAACATACGCATTGGTATTTGTAACAACTTTGTAGAGTAACTATGACCAATTTTCAAAACATGTTTGTACGTCTGTGTAAGCAAATGACCTAGAATTGTTTTACGCAGTATTTGCTTTACAATTTTTATCAAGCTAGACGATTTGAAAAGTCGATTCTTTGGTGATTTAGTACATTGTAGTGTCAATTTTATTTACGTATGAAAACACAGCTTGAGTTATTACTATTGTGATACTCAAAAACTCGTGAGGTCTTTAACCTTAGAATTAAATATTTGTTACATGTTAAACACGCATAGATCAATATAATATTATTGATGACCAATATATTCAATGAGAACATAAGTTTTTTTTTAGATTAACCTTAGCTACATAATTCATAAACTAAGTAAAGATTTAGTTAAAAAGTAATCAATATTTTCAACCATGTCCAATTGCGATGGAAATATTAAGCAACTCGATTTCATAGTCCCAATAGCCACTCGTTCATCGTTCTATTGGACAGTTATTGCTGCCGTGTTCCGAGTATAGCTTACGAACAGCTGTGGCCCTGATGTAAACTACTTGTTACTTTAACTATTTCATTGGTTATTGTTTAAGCACAGCTATAATTCATGTAACACATCTTCACACAACCATGCAGCTATGGCTCTGTTAAAAATTTCAATATTACAAACAAAACTTTTATATATAATTAAAAAAAATTAAGTTTCCCAGCCATATACAACACTGATTCAATGTCTCTCTTCTGGTTATCAAAACTCAAGAGCAATTTGATACACAAAGAATCTCCGGTTCCTGACCTGGATGATGCTTAGTTATTTAATTCCATTTACGGTTACACATTATTTCACTAGTTAAATTCGTTATGTAAGGAAAAACGTTTTTAACCTCACTTGGTTTGGATTTGCTTTCAAAACGTGATCGGAAATGGTTGCGGTATTTGTAAACAACATTTCATGTAAACATAGTGACAGCTAGAAAAAATTATCTTGATTTCATAGATGACGTATGTGATAAACATTGGGAGAAAAAAATCTTACAAAATGGGGTTTTGAACGTCCATTATTTTGTTTAAAAAGTAAGGAGACCATATTTTAATAGCTAAAAACACTCTCGCCAATCCAGTGAATAAATTAAAATGATTTGAATCTTTACAGGTAGTCTCGTTTTTCAGGAGAAGGCCGCGTAAAATGCCTTCTGGGCTGTGACAGACAGACAGAAATTGAGATAAGACCAGTTTCGGCTTCTTTAATGTATAAAACGTAAAAATAACCAAAAAATATATAATTCTGAGCAATGTACAGACAAAACTCTGTTTTTATTTATATAGATTCTTTTAAAAGAAGAAACTGTTAAAGACTAACATTTTTTGGTTAAATATTATACTGGCATCGTGTGTTCAGTTCTTAATTAGATCTAGAAAACACAAAGAAACACAGCAAGTTGTATAATTAAATTATGCTTGATTATATTTTTGAGGTTTAGGCTTGAATACTGAACATATAATAGCGATTCGTTCTCAGTAATTATGTTGCCTTGTGGATATAATTCCCCCCTAAATCTGAAGACCAACAATCAAGTGGAAAACACATCATATAGAGCTTTGTCTCTCTTAGGAGAAAGAACCCGTTCTTGCGTCGATTTCTCTGAATTCATTGTATTAAACATTAGAGGTTTCAAATAGAATAACACGTTTCTCCCTAATCACGTAAAAAGGTAAGTGTTAGTAGCGAAATGGAATGGACTAGTTTTTACTAGCTACGTGAATAAAGTATTTCCCTTCTAAGATCTAGTTTTAAGGATCCTCCTTCCTTATATTATAGGGTCTCCTTCCTACCAGCCACTGTGAAGATACTCAATTTCTTTCAAGAAGCAACAAAAATATATTCAAAATGAGGTGGCTTTTCCCTTTGGATGTGTGGCACTCAAAATTAGTGTCGAAATACGATTTATATGTAGATTTGTAGAGATTTAAGGCACTATCATAATTAATCAGTGCACATTTCAAAGATGGAATCATGTCAAGTTGGATGTAATTCAGACAATAAGAAAAGTATATCTATTAATGTAACATAAAAATCAAAAGGTTTATATAAATGTATATCTGTATTTTACATGTTCAAAATGTAGGTTACATCTCGCATTTTTTCAACTTCCCAAAGAGCAGCTACTTTAATCGTTTATTTTGTTTCATACT
The DNA here is from genome assembly GCF_028750875.1 of Macrosteles quadrilineatus. NCBI lineage: Eukaryota > Metazoa > Arthropoda > Insecta > Hemiptera > Cicadellidae > Macrosteles > Macrosteles quadrilineatus. Next base: position 36,151,597 of record NW_026542597.1, on the reverse strand, counting down.
AACGTATACGACATAAATGAATAGTTATTATTTGAACGGTCAAGCAATTGTTCTGTAGAAGTGAAAAACAAACGCATTAAACATGATATATTAACTCCCCTGTTGGGACTAAATGTTCAATTAAATCTACAATGATGCAGCATTGCTACAGTAAATACAATACAATACCTCTGATAGCATTATGGTGACCAGCTGGGACATGATAAACTGTACCTATACGTTATCCCATATGGCGTTTTTATTGTTTTGCTGCACACCGTATAGAAAATGAATCCCGATTGCTAATTGCTATTGAATCTTTCTTTTCAGAAGGAGTTTTCTTACAAATAATAGAATAGTTATAATTAATAGTTGCATAACCGTAGGGTCGATAGTGGAAAAGGTTAGGAGATTTTTAAGTTGAGAACTATATCCACTTGTCTGTAAATATTGGGCTACAAAAGTGGTTCTAAAAGTAGCTAGAACCTATTAAAAGGTCATCTCACAGTTTTAAGTAAATATTTATTTCAATATAGTAATATACATTAACGTCTCAATCTTCTTTAGGTGAATAATAGCATAATAAATCACTAATTGTGAAACCAATAAATTGTCCATGGAAAGAGAATTTCCCATTAACTATACAATATAATAACCCGTTCTTGACATTTAACCCCTTACCAATACTAATTAAACGGGTTAAGTCGTATTCGTATTTCATTTTATATATTTCATGCAACTACCTCCACTAGTTCCACGATATACGACAGTTTTTATTTTTTTTTTTTTTTAGAAAGTATCAATATATGAATAGGCAAGCATGTTTCATTAAAACCTTTTTTCTCAGCTCTTGTGCATTGCAGGGGAAATCTACGTATACTGTTAGAAAGATGTTTTCTTTTAGATGTGCAAAATCCCTTTATTAATTAAAATCGGCAAAAAAATAAGCATAAACAATGAACTTAATTTTTTTTTATTAACATGGGTCTTATAGGTTGCCATTTAGGTGACGAAAAAACAAAAAAATAAAAACGCAAAACAAATGGAAGTCATTTCAATCACATGTATTTACAGCGTGGGGTGAAAATAGAGTCTGCACATTACATATTTTTGGTCGAGTTTTCGACCACTGGAGGACCTCTAGTCAAGTTTAATATGTCTTACAGTATATCAAAATTTAAAAGTGACATCGGGAAGAATGAAAAGCATAGCAATTTCTGTATTACTATCTAATAATATATTCTACAGAACTACTAGGGATTACAATGCATATGACTTTTACTATGCTCTCTACAAATGTATCATCATGCAATAACAAAATCAATTTAAATTTGGAGAACAGTTTATCAATTCATAGTTTTATTAATTGCATGACTTTTATTTGCTGGGATTCTCTATGGTTAGATGGTTTGAACTTAAGTAGTAGTGATTGGAAATGATACTAATAAATCCAAATGCCCTATCGTATTCAGGCCACATTAATTATAGAAGTTCCTATCTTAGGCAGAACATAATGTGTAAATTCTACATTTTTTGGATCCAACCAAAGTTTTTGCATGTGACTGATAGTTTGAAAATTATAAAACTTCTATGTGTTTTTAATATTATGTACAAGTAGAATCATTGTGTTGTTTTATTGTAGGGATTTCTTCAAAGAGGAGACAATTTTAAGTGGCCTATAACTATTTTGGATTTATCTAACAGATGTTCGTGCCGGGAAAGACCACCTGGCATTGCGCAGTCAAATTATATTAGTAATTTGTATGATTTGAACCCAAACATAAAGGGAAAAGTTCAGCGCTCTATCTATTTTCCTAGACTTTCAATCTTAAACGTCACATTTGACCTCTAAGCTTAAATTAAATTACTATGCTTAAGAACCAGCTTAAAACCACGCCACTGAAATTGCAGCAATCAAAGCGTTTCTATTAAGGTAGGATTAAAAAGGCGATACCAACCAAACACCTCGCCATAAAAATGTTTATGGAGGACAACAAAACAGGTTTTAGTGCAAGCGATGGCGACGTCATGGGTATCGATCACTTAGGAAACTGGAATTTCTCTCTTGGAAACTGTGTCTCCAAGACTGTTCCTTGGTGTATTTTAAATGTATTCAACATTCTAATGCAGCAAAATTCTTATTTTTGAATTACAAAAATAAAGTATAAAATCGTCAAAATTGAATTTCTACTTTTTTATGTCTCACCTTTATACCCTAGGACACGAGTTCTAGCCCGTGACTGTTATACATATTACTTTAGGTTATTCCTAGAGGGTGGAGGCATTATCACATTGATAAAATCCATTGGTGGTTGGTAGGATTTGAACCCGGGAACTCGGGCTCCAAGGCTCCGAGCTCTACCACTAAACCAGCTCGCTCCCCGAACTATCAAATAGCTAGATTCACTCAAATAATTCAGCACCGTAAAAAAATTATAACTGAGTGACAAAAATCTGTTCGATTCCCTTCTGTTAACGAAACCTTAAAAATTACAAGATAAGTTTAACCTACTATAGTATCCAAAGGTATACAAGAGCTATACAAAAACTCTAGTCTAGTCAACTATATAAGTGTTATTGGTGTAAAATGTTCACAGATGTATAAAATTATGCTTTTTAATTCTTAGATAAGAATGTTGGGTTTTTCTAACTACACGGCTGATGCCAAAACCTTTATTTTTAATTCCGAAAAACATATTTTTATTTATTAGAGTCAGGCCTACTTCAATTGGTGTGAGTAACAAATGTAAACCCCTGAACATGGTTGTGATTTTTGCACTATACATAAATAAATTATATAAACAGAAATAGCAGAACGGAATTCAAAATTTAAACGACGTAGTGTCAATCAAACTATTACAACAACCAGCTACATTTTGTCTTCCAGTAAATTTTTTTTGTCTTCAGTGCATACATTACTTATGTACACAGCTATAGGAAAGCTAAATAAATGGGCTTTCTTGTCGTTTTCCATACTTATTCAGAAAATACATTATTCATTAAATTCCTTCGGAAAAATCATTTACAAAAGAAACGAACCAAGAAAAGCTTGAAATTGAGAGTTTTGTTTAACAGCAATAGATTTGAAAATTCTCTCATTGAGTTGTCAATATTACTCAAATCAAGTTGTCATTTCTGTCTTATATTCTATGCCTAACTGACAAGACTTGTTACTTAAGCTATAAATTGTGAAGCAATTTTGTTTAAATTACAATATTCGACCCTTAAGGAAAAACGAAAGTAAAACTAATATTATAATTTACTTTAAGTTAAAATGTATGCTTAAGTAAAATGTCGATTCACACAATATTAATATGTACAAGTATAATTATCGCAAAAAATATTTCCTTAGCAGTATTTGAAAAGGCCCATGGAATCAACAGGGTTCACAAGGAAAATGGTCATCAAGTACATACAAGTAATTTATTACAAATGTAATTTTTGTTATAGAATTTCAGACTAAAATATGAAACAAAAGTTATTCTTTGTCTCAACATAAAAACTGAGTTAATTTCAACAAACAAGGAGTTTATTTATAAAATTGCAAATTTAATCACGTCTCTCTTTTTTGGTTTGGAGTCTTTGAATGGGTCTGATGAGGACTAGGGTACCTGGCTAAATTGATCACCATTATAGTATATTTTATAAATATTTACTATCTTCACAGTAAAAAATGCATTACAAAATTGTATTGGAAGACTTAAATAATCAGAAAATATCTTACAAATACACAAGTTTAACAATATTATGAGTCGATTAAGATAAATTAAAGTGTTTTTTATTCGTTTGAAACGGAAAATAGAGGTTCAGTCTTAAAAGAAGTATACGATTTGCTCTTAAAGCTTCACTTTGTTCTAATATCACTTACACTGTTACGTTGGTTTCTATAACTCGACTAAAACACAACCACAAGATGAAGAGTAATATTACATTCTATTTACCTTTAGTTAATTTCGCGTCTGAGATTTTTACGTCTTTTCTATAGGTATATTCAAACCGATTCGTACTGTTTTTTCGTGGGCATCAAATGAACTGCATGCTGTACTTAGAAGATTTTGAGCTTAAAAATACACTCTTAGGTATAACGTGTAGTAAAGGACGCTAATAAACTTAACCCTTGGAACATTGATTAAGTTATATTGTTAAGCTTTGTATTTTGTGTGGTCAATTGACCAAACCCTGGTCTTGCTACTATCTAACTTGGGGACCTGTCCTAGCAATTGTTTACCAATTTATATACCAATTAAAAACATTCACCTTGGTTCAGAATTAACAAGTTCGGATTTGAACCAGCAACCTTTGGATTTAATTTATAACCACTCACCTTCCAAGATTCAAATTTTTAAATAATATTACACCCTGCAAACATAGACATAGCAAGCTTAAATATAATCAGTTATAATAGAACAATAAAGCATATTTAACCAATATGAGAGTTTTCAATTCCAAACCTTCGAATAAGGGAGGCCAATATGGATTGCATCCCTGGGGTCTTTCAAAATATCCTGAATGTTTTGACATATCGGTTTGACGTTAGAGGTTTATTTTACAGCCATTGTTTACTCTTTCGTGTTTAACTCTCCATTATAGTATTTATTCAGATTTCAAAATTTGTTAGGTTAGTTTCATATTTAGATTGCTACTTTGAAAGGTCGTGGATTTCAAAAACATTATTAGGTACTTGAGAAATTTGTCCTATTATCATTTTTTTTTTTTTTTTGTTAATTTCTCAAATTGAGAATAAGCTATTACCTGAATACTCATTGTAAGACATGGACCCGGGACCGATTTACCTTTTCGTTTTGAGGTCCCTAGAGGCCAAAAACACCATCTGTTCAAATTCATATATATATACTTATATCGCAAACCAGCATGATCGGGACATGGAACGGGGGGGGGGGGGGTTTATGGGATAAAATTCGTGTTTTTCCCAATTTTGACCCTAAAAACATAAAAATTTTCAATTTTTGTCCACACAATTTTGTAGAGCATAAAAAAATTATTTAGTATATTGAAGCATCATTATGTGTCTAATCTATAGGACAAAATTCAAAAAAATTTAAATTTAAAATCCCCATTTTATTTTTATGGAGAATAAATAACTGTTGTAGTTTGCATGTTTATGAATATAATGTTCCTCAAATTTAGGAAATGCATTTATTTCGCACTAAACTACATACTTCATTGACATTTCACAAAATAACACTTTTAAACCCTTCCTGTCGCACCAAACCTAAGTACTTGTTAAACTAATGCTATTTAAATAGGGAATAATTTTGTGATATTTTTAAGGGAATATTTTAGTGGAAATCCAATCAAGCAAATGGAAATTCACTTAGTCTGCAGGTTTGCTGTGGCGGGGGTATTTTTTTACCAATAGTACAGCAATAATAACAACAGTTTATCTAAAATGACACTCAATCTACATTTTAGTGTTTTACGTGACAACTATTGTAATATTTCACTATCCAACTCTGGCAAAAGTGGCCTGAGACAGTTGGAAAAGAGAAATTCCAGCAGAAAATCACAGTGCATTAGTGGTTAATAGGGTAAAAAGATAAGCTTTTTGCAAAATTGCTTGGATCATTTAGAGGGGAGCTAAGTGGTTCATTAAAAGCCTAATGTAACTTTAGCTATGGCGATCGTGCTGCTAAATGAGTTCAAAAAGTGATTTCACTTGTTAATGAAACACAACTTTTTATACCTCTTTTCTACTTGTACGTCTTAAGATATCGTGCATTATAAAATGTATATTTTTCTCATGTTTCTATCAATACAAAATCAGCAAGGCATAGCAGGAAATTGCTGTTATATCTACTTAATAATGCAAACGATTGATTAATTGGTGTAATATTGTTAAATATATTCTTGAAATTTTCCAAAAAAGTCACGGAAAATATTATAACGATACTGAGATACACATTACACCTTGAGATAGGTATCATGCAAAAGGCAAATTAACTTAAAGTAATAGTGCTATAGCCTACTGTATTTGGGAAAGTATGCATTCTTTTGAAACCGTAAAATCGGAAGTGCGTCCTCCAAATTGTACAACACAGACAAATTTTATGTATGTGACTGTTTGTATCATAACGTTATTAGGGTATATTTTTTAATATTTTTTAACCCGCCTTACCACTTCAAACTAGCCTAAGAATAAAACTACGATAGGCCTATTACATAATACCATTATATTGGTGAGATTTGAATTTGGGACTAAAGAATTCCCACTCAATCAATATAACGGCTTCACTATGTATAGATGATAAATATTTGATCTTCCTTAGTTATATTTTCAAACATTTTGAAGAGAACCAAATACCTAAAACAGACAAAGTGTGCTCACCACTTACTCAAACCTTACGATCATTTCAAATATTCAACTTTAAGCTCACGTTTTAGAGTGTAACAAATCTGTTGCTTTCAAAAGAACGAACTGAATACTTCACAAAGGCTGTTGCAGAAAGTTCAATGAATATGAAAACTCGTATTGAGTTGTCAATGTGAATTTACCGCTTATTCGACTCTATCGTTCCCAGATTTTACTGCTCAACCTCGTGTAAATCTCATTGTCGGTTGAATACGAGTAGATTTTTAGGTGAAACAATTCGTTCTACCCTCTTGTTTATTCCCTACACCAACCTTTCTCTTAGACCAACTGGAAGCGTAATTTATTGTGAATTGTAGCACATATCATGTACACATCATTTATAATATGTGATGTAGAGCTAAATACAGGAAAGAACCACATTGATCTAGTAAGAACCAATAACTAGGTGTACAATGCAGTTATCTGCTTGCAATAGCGGAACTAGCATATTAATCCTGCAATAAGCTTATCTACTTGCAGCATCCTAAACCAATGGTTCATTTGATTCGCATAAATGGAGTGCCAATTTGCAGTATACGAAGTCAATGGTATGTCTGGTTCACGTCAATGGAATGGAATGTCTACTTGCAGTCTCCAAAATTCAATGGCATCTTTGGTTCACATTAATGGATTTTTCCTATTTGCAGTACCTATTCAAAATCTGCATTAATGGTACGTCAACGTCACATAAATGGAATCGCTAATTGGAGTATTTAAAGTAAATAGTGCGTCAACATAATTCCGGCGACCCTAATTATTCATTTTGTAGTAAATTATGCTCAATGTTATTAATCTAATTGTTATACTCTTTTTCTCTGTACAGTATTTGCAATGTACTATTTTAGACGATTCGTAGACTAACATATGTTGCGACTCTTGTTTACTTTTTTTGTTATCTAGCAAAAAATGTCATGACGACCAATTAACCCATAAGGCCCATGTTAAATTTCTATAAGTTTTACGGAGGGAAAAGCCCTGTGGTCCGATTTGTTCAATTTCAGATTTATACCTTCCCATGGTTGGTTACTATCACTGTGCTGAATCTCGTGCATATCGCTTCAGCCAGGAGGAGTATTTGTAAAACAAAAGCTGGAGTGTAGTATAGGAGCTTCGCTTCGCTCTGATCAATTATTATGCCAAAACGATTGATCACACTTAACGTAGATAGAAAGATTAAATTAAAATTATACTCAAATTTTTAATTGAATAAATTTTACCAATTCAGAAAGTAGCTGTTTTCCTCTAATAGACTTATCCGCTTATAGCTGAACTTACAGATTGTCGTTATATCGCATACATAAAAGATGTGGCGATTGCTGGGATTCGAACATGTGCCGTAAGGTCAGAGGTTTCGCACTACCTGTGTAGAACATTCTGCTTCACAAGCAACAATAAACACATGTTTAGGTGTAAAAGTTGTAAACATTCAGAGGTATTATTAAGCTGGATATCCAACATCCACTGTTGTGAGAGGATCGATGAATGTGAAAACGCGTGTTGAGTTGTCGATGTGAATTTGGTCGACCCTTCAGGCCTGTTATTTTAGGTCTTCACTCAACTATAGTTCGGCCGCTTAGAAAGCAACCTCCTCCAGCATTGGTTTAGCATTAGCACGCAGGTCGTTTTCTAAGCGGCCGAACTATAGTGACAATCTCAATGTTAGTTTAGTTCATGCAATATGCATTGCATTTATGATTTTTATAACACAACTGTCTATTGTAAATAGAATATGATGGCAGGTTACAAAAAAAACAGAGTTTTGAAGGTTTCTCTAATTAATGACCTTCGTTTAGAACATAATTATTGTCCTTTATTTCATCATTTTTGTCCTACAAACACAGCACGTATGGTATTTTTCGATATTTTTATTCATCAAACAAATTTTAACAGTAATCCTTAGAATTATTGTGTATACAATTTCATACGTACATTACATTTGTGTTGAATTACATTTGTATATCCTATGAATAATGATATTAATTAGTTTGGTTGGTGATTGTGTTTCTAATTTTCCAATTTGTTAAGAATGGATATGTCGTATGGTCTGGGGGCGTATGCTCAAAATCAAGACTTTGTTTTGTTCACGACATATTTTGCCAGTTTTTTTTTTTATTATATTATTATAACTATACATTTTTATTTTGATAATGCAACAAGCATTAACCTGTAAAATATATTTTTTTAAGTAGTGTTACCCATAAAAAATGTATTATCTGGTCATTAAGGCACGACCATTTACTGCCTTCTTGTATAGGATGTAGGTAATTTGGTAATTTCGGTGCAGATTGCAGATAAACATAATGGAGGTAACATAGCGCAAAGTAAAATGAAGAATTCATGGTTGTGGGTGAGATTAACCCCACCTGCGATATGACTGGTCGGAGTTCGGTAGTATTTTGAACAAAGCAATTTTATACAATGAAGATGTTTTCAAACACAATTTCCGTGTTGGATTCCAATTCTGAAATATGTTTGTCTAGTGTGCACACGATCGTTACTTCGTTGAGTCTACGCTTACTCAACACACCAATCTAAAATGTCAAAGATTTTCTGTAAATAAAGTCATACAATCTATCCAAATGTAACTGCAATTTCAGATGGAATACTTATAAGAGAAATATTTATATAGAGATATAAACCATATTCCAGATTTACTTCTTACATCAAACCCCGCATTCATCCTTCCAAAGAGTAAAGATAGTGTTATTACCACCGCAGGGTGAAACTCATTCCTTACTTCGGTACTTATTGATCGCTTCTATACTTCTTTGAAATGTTTCCTAAATTAACACCTTATTTTATTACGAAAACGATTCGACGTTAGGAAATATACAAATTTGTTAGATTTTTAGTAAAGGTCAATCATAATTGATAATTTTTAATTTGAGTTTATTTGAAAGTTATACATGCAGTTACTATTTGAATGTGTTTTGTTGAATATAATACGCTTAATGAAGTACATCTGTTATGATAAGCGCTTTAAAGTTTGTTTTATTTTAGGAGGGAATTGAACCCGGAACCTCGGCACCGAAATGCTCTACCATTAGAGCAGCTCGCCCCCAGTGTATGCTCGTCCTAGTATAAGCTAGGAGTGTATACGTTTTTTTTAACATTCATTTATCAGGTTAAAAGGAAAATTATTATTTTCCTGTTATTTCAAGAGTTTTAATAACTCAAGAAAATACGTAAAAAAAATTATTTTTCGTACTAAAAGATTACAATTATAAATTGAGTCATAGTGAAAAATTACCGAAAGCAAAATGTTACATTTCTTAGTAACATTCATTACTTTAATAAAGTTTTGAATCAATACCTAAAAATTATTGCGAAGAATTGCACAGGAATAATGAATTTCTTATTATAAATTAACTCTGTTTACAATTTAAAAAGATTGGTTCACACTTAAAACCCACAGTTTTCAAAACAATTTTATGACCAGTAAACCGTTATTGTTTTAACCGTGCATATTTACCCTATAAATTCTCATAGAGTAACACTACGACTCTTTACATTACCATAAAATGTTCTTAACGCCCAAAATAAAGGATTTGTTTTTATAATGTATTAACCATTTTACCTATTGTCCATTTCTGGTTTTGAAATACATTGATAGAAACATTTTGAGAGTATTTTGTTAAGTTCGTCCCACCAAGTATAAGTACATACGAATAAGATAAACCATTATATAAAGCTAATTTCTCATTACTCAATTAATTGTAAGTTGTACCAATGGTTGTACGTTTTTCTATAGCAAAACACTTTGTTTTTGTTGTTGATTATTTACAAACATGTTGAATAAATATCAAATGCGAGATTGATTCATTGATGGGATTGAACTACCCGAGGCTCAAACTGTACATGGGGTATCCATTTACTTTATTGATTTAGGCCAGTACCATTCGGGTAGTCCATTTGCATTGGACTGTAAAAATAAATACCGCCTAAGTTTAAATCCCAAAGCCGAACTACAAATATACTCGTACAAAACATTTTACATATACAATTTTTCATTTATTCAGTAGTTTTATGGTCATATTTTGAAATTCACTGTTGATATAAAATAATATTGCTGTATTGTAATTACTTTACAGTTATGGGGGAGGTAAAGTTATTTCTCTTGCTATTGAAATATTTCATTACTTTTGAAACGACATAATACGAAATGTTTTACCAGAGCATTATGTATGGTAATTTATAAGTTGTTATTGGTTTTGTTGGAATATTATTCGTATTAATCCGAATATTTAAAAACAAAATACAATAGGACTGACTTGTATACTCATTGCAACTTTTATTTTTGTTTTATAATTAAGGTAAGCCTGCATCGCTTAATGATTAATTGAATTCGTATGTATATTCATAAAGAAATAAAGCAGTTTTTTTTTTATTTATATACTAACACTCCTATAAGCACAATACGCTAAAAGACTTAAATAACGCGCTGTTGAAAGAAAAAATACGTATTCTCCTTTTATTAATTTTCCTAAAAACCTCAGCAAGCCCTTCCTAAGGTTTCTGATTTACGCGGTACTCGACATGGTGTTTTTTAAAGAGCAGCTTGTTAATGACTAAAATCAGATATACTTTTAGCCAGAACCAAATATTTAAAGCCCTGCATGGACAGCCGGGTTCAGTTTCGTATCATCAAAAGTTCATAAAACTTCGAGTTTTATCACCACCCAAGAACCAAGGCTGATTCACATGGACAAACCAGTGGCGGCCCAGTAATAAGTTAAACTCCGTTGCCACAAAATTTAGGTAGTTCAAGCCCCACCTTGGTGGGGCGATTATATACCCTCCACCTCAACGTAACTTAAAAACAACAACCGACAGCTGATTGACTGATATATTGATTAATCTAAAAAGGGGTGGGGGAACCCAGAAAAACTTCCTCTTAAAGCCCCTAAATTTTGTGAACAGACTATAGCGCAAGCTATTAATTTCAAACTTTCAATGTTTACCATCAAGGCTACCGAGCTAACCACTACACTGAACTGTTGGGATCGGGGTTGAGGGACTATTATTGAATAACATATATCAAACTACAAGCTCGCACTTACCTCTTCTTGGTTGCCGAGACGCCTGGATATCCTATCCTGGATTGGTCCAGAAGCTGTCGGGACACAATGGAGGGAACGGCGAAACCCGATTTGGCGGGTGAATCCCAGCGTGCTGGAACATGCGTTACAATCCATTACAATAGTCAATTAAGACTTTGCCTGAAAAAAATTTAGGTTTTTTCATTCAATTTCCAATATTAAACTCTCACCAAAGAACAGAGCCTCTCACTTATATGTCTCGTAAGTTTTAGTTCCAGTTCATTGATGTTTCTAAAAACAACGCGCTTTCTTTTAAGGGAAATCAATTCTGGACCAAGATGTGATTTGCGATTTGGCTATAAATTATAGATACTTTATAAAAAAAATTGACGTAGTCATTAATATGACCTGAATTGGAACGTGGCTTTGATATACGTGAAAAGTATACAATACTTAAAAAAACTATTAATGTATTTGCCTAATTAATTTTTAAGCTTGCAAAACTAACCAACATTAATAAAAGCGTTTGGCTATACCGGACGTAGAGCGTTTCAGACGATTTACAGGGATCTATCATAATTAATATTTATTCAATAAATGATGAGTTTGTTTAAGTATGTAAGTAGGTTGTTGTAGTATTTGTTTTTGTTTTTTGGCCAACATTGAACATTAAACTCAATATTAACAGTAAAATATTATAACTGTGAGAGAAATACAGTTTATACTTGTTGGCTGGTGATTAAAGTTCCAATAAATATTTCTTCTACAAACTCATAATTCTGAATTTTACAAAATTGATATAGAATTTAATACGTAGTTTGTTTGAATCATTTGAAGACAGAAGGATGATCTGTCGACTTTATGTATTTTCACATAATTGGTAGTCCTAAAAACGTTTTAGACCTAGGTTTCAAAAGCATTACCCATTTCCTACAAGTTTTCTTCATTCGAATTAAACACTGTCAACAAGAAATCAACGCTTGCAAGACGAAGTGGCATAAGTACTCACGCTTCTTCGACTTGCAAGTGACGAGATAACCATTAAAAACTAAAAATAAATTTAACAGATTAATTTTACAAGCATTAAAACTCTTCACCATTCGGTATTTTTAGAACCCGTCATTCACCACACAATCTTAACTTTCCCTTTGCTATGCAGTTACTTAAGAAATTGCGCCTAAAAATAACTCAAGAACACCGAGTAAAAAGAGAAAAGGCGGGTCGCACAGAGTAATGAGAATTGTCATTCATATAATGGAGAAGCACGGGAGACGGGACTTTTGGCGGGGTGAAATGCGTGGGAAACTTCCCGGCAATTTGGAAAATTGAAGTGTGACAATAACACTTCCTTTTTTTCTTGTTGTTGAAGACTTTATCTTAAACCTTGCGTTTTACCTATTTTTCATATTTTACTTGATTGAATACACAATTAATTTCAGACATAACCACATTTAAAAATATATCCAATGCAATTCAAATATATCAATAATTTTATATCATGAATTTTGATCAAATACTCCATCAAACTAATTAATTTTGAGTCAACGTTCCTCTTGTGTATCATTAATTACAAAGTAAAAAATCATAAAGAATTTTAGTTAGTACAACTTGTTTTTCATTTTACTGCAACAAGCAATTTCGTACCTGTACCATACCTAAACATGAACAACTGTTTAGTTTAAACATTTCACATGATTAGTGACTATGTTGATCATCATTGGCAATAACTAGTCATATTAAAAACGACTCGCTGTATTGCCCGCTCTTCGCTCGGGACAACTTTTAAATTGTAAAATAAATCCATCCCCTCTTAAATATTGGTACATATCAGGAATAATCATCGGAGGAATTAAACTACCAATTTAAAACTTTATTTATCTAAAAACAATTACGAAACTAACAAGAAGTTCATTTCTACAACAAGAAAAACTACAACAACAAGAAAGAAGTACATTTCTACTACGAGTGTATTTTTTAATGTGTGTAAACCATATTATTGTATTTACACGTATTTAGACACTCTTGCACATCATTCCAAATACCACATCTAGATAATTTTAATATGTTATCAAATCACTTATATAAAACTATTTGAAGTAGGGCGGTAACTATCGGTATCCCTAAACAGTTTACGATGTTTATTGTGGAAAATTCAATAAATTGCTCTGGTCCCTTTCCTACAAGGCTAATTATTTGTTTACAGTTGACACCCCCATAGAAAATCCTTTTTTCAGGTACGAAATATAAAATTTATTCCAGGTAACGTTTGCGACATCCTTAATCTTGACTTTGTCAATCGTCGTGGACACTGTGGGTTAAACACATCCATCAAATCAAGGGATGAACAAGTAAAGTAACAGAATAATCTCTACCAGTGCCTTTGAAATGTAGGCGTGGTTGTGGGAGGCGAACCGAAGACTTTGATGACGAGAATTGTCAAGTTTGTAGTGCTACAAAATACCAACTTTGCTGTATACTTTTAACTGAAATGGTGACCATATGAAGGTAGGTATTTAAAGCCAAGTATGAATGGAGATGAGTGTAGGATGAGTGGCGCGATCTTGTAGTCTTGTTGCTGACTAAAGCCGACATGTTAGACACAACTGTTAATTGATAGTCCATGCAGCCAATGGCAACTAAGGGACTTACAGTTTATAGTGGAATCCGAACCACTTTGCCTTGTAATTTACGAATTCTTCTAATTATCAGGATAGTACTGTGGATAGTAGTACTCACTAGTGTGGCCGTTAATCCACAACAGGGAGTATCACATCCACAGATCATGGCTATAAATATTCACAATTCGTGACCTCCGAGTAGCTGGCTTACAGAACGACGCCACACTCATCTAAGCACAGAACTTTTTACCCACCTCACATTACAAGGGAGTCAAATAACTGAATATGCTAAGGGGAGTCAGGCTAAAAGAACATAACCACACCGATATTGGGGTTTTACGAGTCAATAGCTACGTGACTAAGTTGCTACCCTGTAAATTACGAGTTACAATTTTACTGCCGACATGAGTGACATCGAGGCAATAGTAAACATCGCAAGACCAGGACGTGACGATCCGCTACTTCTGTGGACCAAGTTTTTGTCACTTCGATCTCGAGATTTCTATAAATCCATTCTACAAATACCCATTTTGTGTCGTGGCAATATAGGCTATTTGTGACGTTTGCCCCAGTTATTAAACTACACTTTCAACTTGGAATCTTCTTATACGTATAACTCACTGATCATGGTACGAAAGTACAAATATTTAATGTTTGGTACATTGCACTACAGATTTGGATTGGTTTTAATTCAAAAACTTGTCCAAAATAGCTGTTTATCTCTGTGAATATGGTTTTGATACGCTAAACACGTATCTTAATATTCTTAATATTTATGTGACAAGAGTGGTGTATGGCTTTTAGGGAATGAAGGTTCTCTTCGTCCTTCTTTTGTTTTCCAGATGCAGGGACACCAATACTGCCTTTAGTACCTACTAATATACGTAATAAATTGTTTTCAAGTTAAAAAAAAATTAATCTTCGTCAGTTTGAGTTTTTCCAATGTATAGGGAAATATTCCATGATTAATATCTCGTCAAGAGTTTTTTTTTGTACTGGTTGGAGTAGAGGGAAAATCTCGAAAACAACGAAAGCTCCCCGTTTTGGTGGAACAGTTTTTTGAACAAGTCAAATTAAAAGTTTAAGAAGACATTGAACTACTAGGCTAGGCTCAGAATATGACTTTATCCCTTTGCTTAAGGTCACTTGTTCGTTAGCAGGACCTCCATGACAGTAGCTCTAACCATGGATGAAGGCTCTAACTACAATCAGCAATATCCCAACCTTTCTGTGAGTGATGGAAACAATTAATAGAATTAGAAATTACACACGTTTTGGTATTTTATATTTATGTTTGAAGTGTAAAACTGAAAAACTTTGAGAGATTTATCCATCATAAGTTTGTGCAAACTGTTATGCTAAAATACTTGTCATGAGTCTTTGTGAAATATTTGTGTATTTATAAATAACAGATAGTTCAGCTGTTGATGACAAAGTACTGTAGTGTATAGTTCATGGCACGGGCCAAAAATGTATTTTTGACTCCATCTATCGTTAATCTCGAGCTCGTTTTGAAAAGAATCACTGAGACCATAGTTATGGTCCTCTTCCATCATTTTCCTTTCTTATAGCAGCACTTGAGTTGATCTACAATTAAAAAAATATATTTCATTAACTTAAATTTAAAATTGTTCATTCAAAAGGTCTAACAGTAAATATTGTCTATAAAATGCGGCTTATTTTTACCTGGTATAGAAGCTATCATCCTCACGGTCGTCTATCAGCCTGTCACATGAAGCGGCCAGTGGCTTGAAGCTGTCTGGAAACAGAATTATGAAACAATTATATATCCTTTACTTCAATACAAGGAGATCCAGGCACTGCTGCAAAAGGCATAACTCTGAAAGACCCTGCTCCGAAACTCATTTTTGAAATAGTGCTTTTCGAAGCAGTGCCTGACCATGGAAATTCTTTCGAGCCAGTGCCTCACCCTTGCATTCTTTTTAAACCAATACTTTTCGAAGCTTTGCCACACTCTGCATTGGAAGTAAAGAGTTTAATAATTTATGACTTAATAAATTAATAATTTTATGCTTCTGTCAAAATATAAAACCTGAACTGTTCGTAACCTTAAGATAACGAAGTACAGAAGTTATCATAGGAAGATGGTGGTGACTGCAGTATAGTGGCGATACCCAGTTTCGAACTAGCAATGTCTAGCCATTGACTTTGGATAATGCATGAACACTCAATATGTTATTATTATTTCATTATCTGAGATATGTTCTGACGTGTCTTTAATTTCCGGAAATTATTTTGACATAATATTTTATGTTTCTTCCTCTACTTTACCAATGGTAGAACGTTTAAAGACACAAGTGTATAAGTTATAAGATAAAAATCTAGGCTACGATAAACATTAAAAAGCTTCATCGTTGAAGTCTTTTCTGATAATTTGTATTTATTTATACGTCCCAACCCAACAATGGAGAAGTTGGAGGCAGGGTAAAATTGCGTAGTCGAGAGGTTTCGATTGATTGACTTCGATTGACACCAATTAATTGGTTTCCAGATAGAACGATCTTAGGTGTGAAGTGGCCTATTTTTACTGAAATTTAATTCTGCAACATCAATGTTTTTATTCTCTAGCCCGACATTGTTTTTACATTCCTTCAGGGCCGGAGTTTGTGGTTTTATTACTTAGATCAAATCCCCTAGTGTTTGGCAGGATTTGAACCCGGAAACTTTGAGACCAAAGTCCTACGCTCGACCACAAGACCAGGTCATTCCTGTCCACATAGGCATTAAATCAACCAATCAATTTCAGCCTGATTGTTTATGATTTTTTGGATGAAATAGTTGTTATTTTCTGTTTATAAATCAATATAAACTTCTTGCATGTCGTTGGTAAGACATTATAATTTTTATGTTTTACCTTTACATTTTTCTCACTAGTTACAACCAAATCTTTTTACTACTGAGCATAATGTAAAACCATCTCCTGGTTGAATTATGATTCATTACATTCAAGTGCTAATTCTTAAATTAGTTTTTTGACATCACGTATATTTTTAAGGTAGCTAACCCCCTGAATTTCTAAGTAAAGTTTGCAAACTCAGAGAACATATAATATTATAGAATTGGATAAACTAGTAATGTTAATGATTATACCTACTCAATCAAATAGTGCAGGATGAACAACTTGTTGTATACAAACAAAAAATATTGTTTTGATTAAAACAGCAACTGAAAATTTCAAATAAAAATCCATGAAATTATTAAATACTTTTTAATTGAAAATCCATATATTACTCATTTTGATTGGCTAGTTTCTAAGTTCTCCCAGCTATACTAGTTACTAAAACTGTCTAACGTAACATTACAATTAAATAAACACATTTAAAAGCCCATTCTCTAATCATAAATATAGGAATAATAAATCAAAACACACATTGTGACATCGCTATGTATATTCATAACGCACTGTTTGGAAACAAGTGACACACTACAAACATGAAATACAGAAAACCAAAAACTTCATGTTCAACCTCCAGGGAACTTAGTTCTTCTTCGTCTTCAGACAGTGAATGTAGTAATTATCACTGTACTCCCACTCTATCTCGTACTTCGCCACCACGTTTTTGAAACTCTTAGAAGGGCATAGCAAAAAGTTCGTGTGAGATTTCAAGCTATCATTCACTGCCTTGACTAGCCCCACAGTACCAATCATGGCCGCGTTATCTTCCCCTAAGCTTTCCTCGTACTCTTCCACGATCTTTCTCGACCCAGCGTCCGCAACTTCCACCAACGGCTCCGGAGGACTTAGCTCGACAACCATCACGTTCTTTACTTCCATAACACACTGGGGAGTCAAGTCTTGAGTGCCACGGAAATTGTTGATCTCCAGAATGAATCTGATTTTACTCGGCTTGTTGAACTTGTAACTCACCGGAATCGTAGGAGATGATGTTGAAGGGCCGAGTTTCTTCGCCACTCCAAAATGAACCGGTTCAGGTGTATGGATTAGTTCACACTCGACCTCATAGGTGTACTTCTCTTTGGACTGGAACACCAACTTCTTGTTTAAGATGTCCCCTACCTTGACCTGTGCTGTAGTAGCGGTTGCACACATATACTCGTCTGTTTCCTTGTAGTACATTTCAACACCGGGCAGGTCCACCGTGACGGGAACCAACTGTTGGATCGTCGGCCAAGCTATCTCGATGTACTCCTCCATGTCGAACTCATTGCCGTAGATTTCTTGGAGGAACGCGTGGAAGATTAGCTTGTCCTTTTCGTACTTCCCGTTGAGACATTGTACGCTGCAGATTGCAAGCACCAGAACACAGAGCGACTTCATGTTGCGACTACGTGGTGTGGAATGGTACTGAATTGTATGATTTCATTTGCACCTGTGGTTGCGCAATAACAGCTGTCATCATGATTAGCTGGCAAAACATGGCTGGCAGGGGAATATGTTCGCGCTTGTACAGTAAGCAAATGTATCAAGTTTACAAAACTATATCGATTCTTGAACTGAAATTTTATAAATAAATTGTTTTGTTTACAAAACTTATGTAGCCGTGCATCGTTTGAATTTTTTTTCGAGAATTACATATATATCATATTTAGATACTAATTTAGAAAATGCTACAAACACTAGTGAGCCTACTCTGAATTGAAGTGAAAAAAAAACTATATCCACATAGTTATATGGTTATCTGTAAATTTTTTTACATCTACAGTAATACGCTGCCCTATTATTATAACTAAAGGTCGTCCAGTGGTCGAAAAGTCGACCAAAAATATGTATGTACAGACTTCTCTAATTACACCCCAAGCCATAAATAAAATATGTAATTGGAATTTCTTCCATGGTTCGATTTTCTGTTTATATTACGTTGTTTTTCGTCACCAACATGGCAACCCATAAGGTCCATGATAATATTTTTTAATTTTTAATTCATTTTTTGTGCTAACTTTGAACCTATTTTGATCTATAAAGGGATTTGGGTAGATTTTCCCTACAATGCACACGAGCTGAGAAAAATGGGGTTTAAGAAACATGCTTGCCTATTTGTATATAGGATATGTGTACTTAATTATTGTAAAGTTCAATTTTTAAAACATGCCAGTTCAATTGCTAACTGTTCGGTTCCAAACTGTTGTATTATTTAATTTACTTATGACTTTGATGCTTTAACTACTTATAACTTAGATGCATAAATTTACAACACGTGAACAATAGGAGTGAGGGAAATAATATTGGAATAATCTGAAATAATATAATATTATATTATATTATTTAATATAACTATTTAATATAATACAATACAATCTTTAAATAATATTGGAAATAATATTGGAATATAAAACTGATGGTAGACTTTTAACTGTATCACCTAGCAACCTACTTATGTACAAACCATATGTTGATGATGATTTAGCAGTTGTACTTAACAGTTTTCAATTTGCTGTTTTCAGCAATTTGTTTGTTAGAATTATAAGACTTCTAAAATGTTATGTTGTTCACTCAGTATTAATAAAATAACAATATTGTCTAAGAATCGTGTATGTACTATCCTTCAAAACCCATAGGTTTATAAAACTATAAAATTAAACTCTAAATATATAAACTCTAACTCCATATACTCTAACTCAAAATATAAATTTTCATCCAAATCGATAGAGCTAATTTCAGATTACTAATAAAAATAGGGTGGCCTAAACCAACATTGTTTGATTAAAGTAGTTGGGTTATTTGTATATGTTTAAATAATGGCATTTTTAGTGCTTAGGCCAAGAAAATATTATAAAATTTGCTTTACTCATGAAAAAATATATATATCTAGGAATCTGCTACTAAAACTTGGGTAGTTTAGCTAATTCACATTTTCTAATGATTGACAGCAATAAAACTGATGAAAATTTCATGTATAAATGCGCCACTTGAGAATCACAGACCTATTAAAACAGAATCATTGTAAAAAAAAAATTATCTTTGGATAACATCGATGAGCAAATTCAAAATCAAAATGTTTTCATAAAGAATTATGAATTGATGCTGTGCTGTACTAAGCATTAAAAGCTCAAAGCAAGACGGGTTCATTTATGTTTGGTTTTATCCATTTTTTTAGTTTCTGCAATTATTGTAAGTTTATAAAGTATAAAACTACAAACTGTAAACTGAATCCAACACGTTATATAATATAATATGTGTTGGTCTTAAGAAGAGTTTTCAATACCTACAATATATTAATAATATTTGATATTTTGTACATTGCTTCTGATTGTGTTTTACCCCATGGTTAGTGTAATTTTTACCATAAGAACTTTACCATATCTCCTCTTATAAATCTAATTCCACTTGCGGATAAATTAACTATATCAATGAGGACGGTATTAAAAAAATAGACAACAAAGCATGCATTGCTGCTTATTTATTTTATTTCAAAATTCCAATCTTAACTTTATGCAACGCTCCTTTTAAATAATACTGATTAAACAAAATTATACATCTTTTCTAAATAACTAGACATATTATTCTTCAATAGTTTAGTTGTAGATGACTATGAGGTATTCTGTTAAGGTTACGTTTACACAGCCGTTTATTCATTTACCTTGAGGATGGGTTTTATAGGTTGCATACCAATGACTTAAAGCTGAAACTACACATAAAATAAATTCAGTTGCAAACCCCATGTACACCAAATTGTTCTAATATTCTTAATTAGGCTCTCAATTATTGCAGTTGTCTCAGAGGTGGCTATGTTATTGGTCGTCGCTAATGTTGTTACAGCCCCTAACAACAAAACCAGCTGTATAACAAAGCAAAGTGTGGCTTCTTTGGCTAAATGTGTATATGTGAATAACCGAATAACCCTAATCGCTAGAGTTATCGCGGGCACCGTGATTTCCTCGAAGTTGAGAAGTTTCAGATCGATTTAGATATTCTTGCGTGATTGAGCCTTAAACAAGCTCTCTTTCAACTTCATATCTGTGGGGTAACTTTACTCTTTCCTGCGCTAGAGTCTTCCTTCGGATGAACTTTTTGTTTTTGTAGGAAATATTTATTCGCCGTTTGGGTATTCTTGAAAGATATATTGGTTTTCAAACATATCCTCATTTCTATGCGCAAGTTTTGTTTGTAGTAACTACAAACCAGAAAGGAAAATTAACAACTTTTTATTAGCCTACTTAAAAAACTGCTTCTAATTAATTTAATATACATTGCTGCTTAAAATGAAATAAGTAATTAACTATCCCTTTACCAACAGTTCTTTTAATTAATTTATTTATTTATTTGATTCATTTGATTCATTTCATCCATTTCGTCAATTTCGTCCATTTCATATATATATTATTTCGTCCATTTCGTCCATTTTGTTAATTTCGTTCATTTCTTTCATTTCGTTAATTTCGTTCAATTCGTTTAACTCGTTTAATTCGTTCATTTCGTTCATTTTAGCGAATTTCCCACATAGGGAAAAAGCTATTACCGTAGTACTCATGGTATGACCTGGACCCGGGACCGATTTTATTTTTCATTTTGAGGTCCCTATAGGCCAAAAACACCATCCGTTCAAATTCATATATATATATATATATATATATTATTTTCTTGCATATATATATATAAATGTATATGTGTCCGTTAACGTGATAACTCGAGCAAAAATCATCCGATTTTGATGAAATTTGGTAAAAACGTGTAAACCTACGTTTATTCGAACGAGTTCGCGATCCAGCATAATCGGACAATGGGAACGGGGGTTTATGGGGGGTTTTATGGGGTAAAATTGGGGTTTTCCTATTTTTGACCCTAAAAACAAAGAAATTTGCAATTTATTTTAAAACCGTTTTGTAGAGCTTAAAAAAATAAATAATTTAGAATATTGAAGCGTTGTTGTATGCCTAACGGTCACGGAGAAAATTCAAAAACAGTGTAATTTAAAATTCCCATGTTATTCTTATGGATAAAATGAAAATTGTTGTAGTTTACTTGTTTATGGATATATTGATATATTGATATATTGATAATATTTAGCAAATTTATTTATTTCATCCTATACAATTGACGTATGGTCAAAAAACACTTTTACCTTCCCCGTAGCAGCAAACCTAAGCACTCGTTAAATCTAATGTTATTTAAATAGGGAATAAATATGTCTTATTTATGGAAATATTTAAGTAAAAATGTAATCAGACAAGTTGAAATTCGCTCAGTTTGCAGGTTTGCTGTGGCGGGGATATTATTTATTTTATTTTACTTTATTTTACAACAATACTACAAAACAGCATATTCCAATTACATTGTAGCATTAAGCATACAAAAAAGCTTACAAGAGTAATCAAAATACAATATAAATATCATTAGGGAATGTCCGTCTTCACTGGTGGCAGTCCTCAAACAATTTCTTTCAAAAAATAAATACAAGAACGACAATTAATAATTAAATAGATTACTAACTAAAATAATACTGATGGTAATGAATCAATCATATTAGAAGCCTATATCTTTAAAAACTTACTAATATTTTATATTTTTTTTACTTTTAGTACTACTGTTAGCACTTACTTTTAGTGATGCTGTCAATACGTATTGTAAGTATTACTGTTATTCTTACTGAAATTGTCACTGTTATTACCTACTTCTACTACTATTGTTAGTATTTATTGTTAGCGTTGATGAGAGTAGTTCAAAGTTTGCATTCAGATTAAGTTTAATTTAAAGAAATTTATAATAATTTCAATTGTAATATAGCAAAACAAAATCCCACGTTTATTGATATAAATTACTCGTACAGTCGTTACAGTACCCTACTCCAGTTTCTAAAGCCAATGCTTTTGCATACACCAACATTTTTTTACTAGATTCAAATACTTTCTAACAAACCTCACAATACCTATTCACCTACACTAACCCCCTCACCTACCTACCACGTTGTTAAGTACAGTAGTAGGCTTACTGAAAGTGTAACCTTTTGAGATTTCAGGAAAAGTACTTTTACGACCGGTGTTAAAGCAGTCAGAATCTCGTCTAGTCTCCATTAACTAGCCTATATATCAGGATCAACCGCTTTTCGCACAATAAATCGCGATTTACAACCCTTAAAAGTCACGTTCCATCCCCTGATCCACCTTAACTCCTCGGCAGTATTTGATTTAACGCTTCCTCCGGGAACAAAGTATAAAACGGCCAGGAATATATTTAGATAAGCTAACTAGCTTCGGTGCTTCTACAGCGAATAGTAAATGGACTAGCATGCATACTAACCATGTAAGAAAAAACAGTTTTTTATCGTAGACTCGGGATACAGCGTGTCCCACGAAGAGGTTTAAACGTTTTATTCTATATTACTTGTCCATTTATACACAGGAAACATTGAAACTTTACACAATTTATAAAGTAGTTTATACAAATATTCTGGGAAAATGTCAACTCCATAACCCTTGTAGAAACTAAATGGTGGCATATTGAAAAATATTATTATTTTTTTTATATTCTTATTGTCACATTCTAGTCAAATAAAGCTTTTTTTATCAGGAAACTAGAACATAGCCTAATGAAATAAGAGTAGAGTCCAAAATTATTCAAACTGTGATCCATACTCAGCAACACACTGATAACAGATATTAACAAATCAATAGCAAGTAAGCTCTTATAAAGAAATTCTGCGGTATCCGGAGAAGTTCCGTTTCAATTAATCGCTTTAGTTACTCATAATTACTAAAGCTATGGGCATGAGCTTGTTCCATCAAGTAACCCCATACAAATAAGTCACACACAGTTAAATATGCAACGTAGTAAAAACATCAGATAATAACTCAAGTAGGTGATTCTTACAGGAGACAAATGGGTAAAATTTTCAATACGCCACCATTTTGTTTCTACAATGGTTAGTGAGCTCAAATTTTCCCAGAATATTATTAACCTACTTTATATATTGTGTAAAGTGTCAAAGTGTTCGGTATATAAACGGGCAAGAAGCACAAAATCAATCATTAATTTAAACCTCTTCGTGGTACACCCTGTACATATAATACAGTTATTGTTTATTCTTTATTTGCTTCTGTAGGTCATAACACAAAAAGATTTACCTAATCCAAACTTGAAACTTACCACACAACGATAATACCTACCACTTACAAAATATTGTAAAATTAACAAACATAATCTTAATTACCAAGTGTACAGATAAACCATCATCCTCAGTATTCAAACATTGTCAGGCTAAAAGCATTGGACTGAACTGGTGACAATATTTATGAAGGGCTGACGATGTTTATTTGGCAGTTGTTTTGACAGTCTGAATTTCAACAAACAACAAATAATCTATTGAATTCATGGACGTGTAGCGCAGTCAGTAAAACTTAAACCATCTTTATATTAAAGTAATAAAAATATGTTGTTAGCTACAAAATATCCATTGATTTAATAACATAAATCATTTAAAAATATTGTTTAAACTGCTTGTCGTTCCATTACTCTCAAAAATTGGACTGTATGGACTGCAGTTTTGAATATGAACAGCCCATGGGTAGTTTAAATTTTAAAAACGTTCCCTTTATTTCTAAAGAAATAGGACGTAATTGCGTATTTATATCTTGTTTTAGAGCTTTACCGTAATCCACAGAGCTTTAGGAAATACAAGTGTATTGGTCTCCATAAAACTACACAAATAACTTTAATTTAGTACCTATACCATTGTAGCTACTACAATAACCTAAAGGTATCCATGATCTATATTTTTTACACTTAAACATAAAATTCAATTTAACTCACTCATACACACGTAGACAATCGCGCATCACAATTATTTATCACTGAACACACTATTTCAGCTAAATCCATCATTTAATCTCCTAACCATTACACTCCAGGTACGAACCACACCACGCTATACACTGGTGCTAGTCACACCTAGGATTGGTATACCAATCCGTCTGTCGCCAGTTCGGATTGGTTTGCGTATCTTATCGTACAACCCCACGAGTGATTTGACCGATCACTGTTTGTGCTCAACCAATGTATCCACCTCTGGCGTGGTACTACATGGTGAAAATACGCTAGTAAATAGTTTTCTATAGGGGAAATGCTTGGGGAAAGTCACGAGGATTTAGCATAAGATTCTGTGTGTCTTTTTGTAAATTTTTCCATTCAGTACCAAACTTTTACTTAAAAGTGTACCCAAAAGTGTACAAGTTTATTAAACTTTTGAAGAATTACAAGTAACATATACAAATAAGTTTTAACCACTTGTTCTAAAAGCGTTTCTGCAGATAATCTTTTTTCAGTAACTACCGAACTATAGCAAGCTGCTTATGAAGAAACCCACATTTTCTATCAGCCACTCTTTATCTCAAATCATCAGAATTCTGTTTTATTGAAACTGGCTACAATTTAAAAAGGGGAAAGAAACTATTGTCTATGATTTAACAATTGTTAATCTAGCAACGCTAAAACCAATATTTTATTCTATAGTGTGGATATTTATTAATGGTTGTACCTTAGTTTTAAAATTAGCCATGATACCTGCTTTCAATGGCTCTTAAAACTACAGAACTTAATATGCAGTGTTTGTACTCCGTTGCGAAACATGGGTAAAGCGCGAATGAGGAATATTAATATTAGTAGTACAATGCATAGGATATTTATAAATGTTCTGTTTTAATACAAAGAATCAAGTTAAAAATGCATTTTGATGAGCTAATAGTATATGTTACTAAATGTAGTGGTTGTTTGTGCAGCTCAACAATTTATGTTTAAGAAGAATAAAGTAGTGAACTTTATTTCGTAGCAGATAGTAATGTATCTGGTAGCAAGATTAATATTGATAACATCATCCGAGGATCAATTTATAAACTAGTAAAACACCGTACACGACAAATTTTACTCAACTGAATAACTTTTGTATGCACGCGTTTTATTTTATTGTATCGGTTTTTATATTTTTATGCAACGGGTTTCTGTGTTTGTGCATAACCGAAGGATAAGGATTATGCAATATTCCAATTTCAGATTCACGAGATCAAGGCAAGGTAAACAAGCCTCTAAATCAAAAGCATATTGCAGTTGATGGCAAAATTCTGTCTATCAATGTTCGGGTCAGAACTGAGCTTTTAGCCGATTCTGCTTGTTTAACTTGTACAATTCAATCTCTTACATTTTCCGATACAAAATATAATTTATGGTGTTTTTCAAAACTGCGAAATAGGTAAATTGTTTTAAAATTATTTTGATCTCCCTGCATTATTGTTTTTCATATTCCAGTCCATTCTAAAGTTCTATGAGAATTAGGTTGCGATTTTCTTGGGTTTCGCAATAATATTTTTTTTCCAGAAAATCTCACTTTTTCATAGAATTTCAAAGGCCTATGATAGCCTTGACAGGGGAAGAGTATTTCAACAGTGATGGGAAAGTTTGGGATCCCCAGAAAACTAATAAAACTAGTAGAAATGTCCCTGAATGGATCAAAATGTAAAGTAAAAATAGATGGAGAGTTATCAGAAAGTTTTGAAGTGAGGACAGGCGTAAGGCAAGGTGATGGACTGTCACATATACTATTTAACATAGCCTTAGAAGAGGCCCTCCAACAAGTAAGACAAACAAATATAGGCTTGGAAATGGGAACAAAAATAAACATCCTAGCTTTTGCGGACGATGTAGTCATTCTGTCAAAAAACAGAAATGACCTAGAGGAGCTAACCAGACTGTTCATACAAAAAACAGAAAAAATTAATGATGAGAAGAAAAAATATATACACTTCACGAGACAGCCAAATGAAATGAGGGCAAATGAAATTAATTAGTATCGATGGACATATTTTTAAAGCTGTTAACAGCTTCTATATACGAGTATTTAAATTGTTCAATTAAACAATTTAAATATCTAGGAGTAATTATGCCAAGCAGCAATAGTGAAGAAATGGAAATAAATTATAGGATTGTTCAGGCCAATAAATGTATGTACACTTGTAAGAAATTGTTGACTTCAAAGATTCTCTCGCATAGAACAAAAATAAAAATATATCATAGTATAATTCAACCAATATTAACATATGGAGCTAAAACTTGGATTTTTAACAAAAAAGAAGATAATAAAACGATTGTTTTTTAAAACAAAATTTTAAGAATGATATATGGCTCAATACAAGAAAATGGAGAATGGAGAAAAAGGCGTAATAGGGAGATAAGGAATATGTACAATGATTATGATGTAGTAGCACACGTGAAAGGAAGGAGAATAAGGTGGGCAGGACACGCACTACGGAGAGAACAGGGTTCACTATTAAAAGAAGCAAGTATAGGAAAGCCAGAAGGGAAACGACCATTAGGAAGGACCGAGAAGAGATGGTGGGATAGTGTCTCCAAGGACGTCAGAGAAGTGGGGACAGCAGTGGAAGAGGCAGAAGATAGAGATAAATGGAGATCAGTTGTTGGAGCGGCCAAATCCCGCTTTGGCATAAATGGCCATGGGAGTTAGTGAGTGAGTGAGAAAATCTCACGAAGAATTTCCATGTGCATTTTGTTAAACAAATTCAGGGTTGCATCTATAGGCAACCCTACTTGCATCAATTCAGGTGCACATACCGGATGAAACACAAGCTTCAGATCTTATCATAGGACGAATCTACTTTTATTATTCAAAGTCAATAATCTTAGCTAACACTGTTGTCTTTTAAGCCCTAAGTAGACTACTTAGACAGATTTTATAACAGGCTAACAAGTCTTCTTGCAATAATAAAGTTAATGTTTGTCCCTGCTATATATAATAAAATCTACAAGTAACGATACAATAACTGCTATATACTTACTTGATTCTCCTCCAAAGTCGTCATCAAGAGATCTATAGAATCTAGTAAGGGATTCGCTCCTTGAGTCTCCAGTAAATGATAACGGTCTTTGCCTGACCCGTGAGTCACTGACGTCGCCCTGAAATAAATATTAATAGATTAAGAAAATCCCTTGGAAAAAATCTTAAATTAGATATCATTTGCCACTACACATACTTTTTAAACCAATGGATAATCTAGCCCTGTCCAATTTTAATAAGGTCAAAAATTTGAATGATATTTTTTTAGAAACTTCATCTGTACGCATAGGAGTTACACAATGGGCAATTCCTGAACGGCTATAGGAAAGAAAACTTCTCTTGGAGAAACATTAGCTCGATACAAATACGTTGTGATTTGATTTGTGATTAAACCTTAGATAAAGAATATAAATATACCGTTGAATTGAGATTTTAAACATAAAAGACATATTTGACACATTCTAGCCAAAAATGAAAATAGAAAGGACAATTTATTACATGTGGTTGTTTGACAGTATTTTAAACGTTTCGTAATCACTTCTTTGTTAAAATATTGATTAGTAAATATCGATTAATGATTGGGTCTAATCATTGCAAGTAGCTAATTAAGTATTTCATTTTTAATGATTTAGCATAACTAGATATCAAATTTCAAATCCCTGAGATTTGCGCATCCCTCTGTACACTTCAGGGAATGTAATTGTTCATAAATAAATACAAAATAAAATACATCTTTACTGCACTGTAACTTTTGATTGGACATGTCTAGACTGTAACCACTTCAGGGTACTTAATGTTATTTTCCCCACTGAGGAAAAGTAACGTTTCTTCAGCGTTACAAACGTTGTACAAAACATTAATTTCTCCTTTCAGACACGCTCGACGTGAACATTTATAAAGCGCGTGTCATCCATCAGAAATGTTCTACAGAGAGGCATCTTTCTATAGCGAGTTTATCTTCAAATGTCACCTTAAAAAATATCATCAACTTGTGTTTAACAATAGTATGGTACAACAATTATAGTGACAAACGGTATTAGAAATTTACAGTTTGGCTGGTGTAAATCAGCGAATGATCGATATTAAGTAGCATTTTTTCAGTATTTATTTTGCTATAAAAAATATAGATGTCTGTCTGTCTTTGTGTCATACAAGAACGCCCGGGTGAGGTGATACTATCATAGTTTTCACAGGGTTATAAATCCAAGGGAAATCATAGACATAGTCACCCATGTGCAATATATGAATATATATGGGTTGCATATTTCCTCACAACTTTCAAAATGTTAAGGTGATGCTTTAGGAAGTAAATACAAATTGTATGAATTGCAACGAAATTAAAAACCCTAAAATGTTTATATTTTTTTAGTTTACGTTCCTTATTCCTATTTAGACCACGAGTTTATACAGCTGACTCCAATTAATAAAAAGAGGTATTTTGCGAAACAAAGTATTTATTTTTAGTGGATCCATTGTTTTTTTAAACTCTTCCAAATAATTAACCACGACACGTTTTACAATCAATACTGCTATATATTACTTGAGAATCACAGGCAGAGTTAAAATAAAATTATGACTAGTTTCTCTGTAATCCAGCGCTTTGGAATCCGTAAGCAATATATGTGGATCTATCGATTAGAGCTTGTTACTTCACTCATAATTGCCTAAAACTCTCCAATTTTTTTCAACGCAACTTTTACTCAATAGATTGCATGCATAACTAATAAATACATCCCACAAAACTTGTTATGAGACTTCACAACGTTTCGTAGTTTTTCTTTTGATGACCGTACATCAAACAATTAAAACGAACATAAGTTAGTACCGTTATTTATTTTTCATTTGCGTAGCCTAAATACAGATGGGGATTCATTCCGCATCTACAGTACATAAAGCTAAAAAAGAGAAAATCTCTCAAAGAAGAGAATAATGGCAGTAGATTTATCTTTTTGACGATTCCTTTGTAGTTGCGGCTGCGAATCTTGTTAAAGACTTTCCATCAGACCCGGTTATGAATTTTAAGCTAGAACGGCTTTAAATATTGCTTAAAGATTTTATCTGTTACTTACATATAAGTAAGTTTTATGTAAGTTCCGATAAAGCAGACTTCAGATTAAATAGTCATTAGTAAATGTGATGCTTTACAGGTATTTATACCGATACTAATTACTAATATTGAAATTAAAAAAAATTATTATTGGCTAAGTAAACAAATGTCACTTGAAGATGAGACTGTTTATTTACGTTTTTAAACACAATGAAAATACTAAGCATACAATCGTTAAGAAATGGGCCTATTTAGTAATTTATATGATAATCAGTAATGTTGTTCAAAGGTTTATTGCGGACATTTTCCATTACGATGGAAAAAACAATACACAACGTTTCGGGATCTGGAATCTGTTCCCATCCTCATGGGAAAAAACTTAACTAACACTTTACTGTACAACTAACAATGCACAATAGACTATAGTGTTTTGTGATTGGTTATTATTTGCATGTTATTGTATCTTGACTTGACTGCTATCATACTCAATGCTGCTATACAGTTCATATTTTTGACTGCTACTTTCTGTAGTGTATTCCAACTTAGGTTGGGCGTTTGTGTATTGTAATTGTAATGTGTTAGTTAAGTTTTTTCACCTAAAAACGGGATCAGATTCCAGATACCGAAACGTTGTGTGTTGCTATTTACCATCATGATGGAAATGTACACAATAAACCTTTGAACAACATTAACTCTACATCACAAACAATGAACTTTAAACAAAGAATAATCAGTAAACTAAATAACTCATCAAAGAAAATAAAAAATCAAAGGAAATTTATTATAATGTTAAAAATAAATTACGTCTACTATTCATTTGTAAATTAAAAGCTAAAGATTATTTAAATAGAGCAAAATTGTTGACGGATTGAGTAAGTTTTATCTCTTATAACGGGTGACTGCCGGGAACCGGACGAATTTGCAACAGCTGTTACATTGTTGCTACACGTGCTAAGGAGATTGAGATTATGTCATTGTTTTGAGTGAGCTTTACCATTAGTCACGATGGATCAGTGGTCAGTTCAGCATCGTGTTTTTGCATATGACACTTTTATTAAAAATGGCAAATCCGTTATCAAAACACAGCGTATCTTCCGACGCCACTTTAAAGGTCGATTCACACATATCAGTTCAGTCACAGTTCCGTTACAGTCCAGTTACAGTTCAGTCTCAGTTGCATCCGCAATTTATCAGTCAACTATCCGTCAGTTGGTTTCAGTCAGTCTTCCGTCTCTAATATTTACATTAATTTACAGTAAAAAATTTTAAATTATAAACCTACATTCTATCAAATTTTTATTGTCCATCTTGTCAATTGTTACAAACCGTACTCAAAATATAATCACAATCATTTAAATAACAAAAACACTATTTTCTAACCTCAAACAGGTCCGTCAGGCGTCCGAACAATCCAAAAATATCGGTGGAAAGAAATCTGAAACTGACTGACGGACGCCAGCAGAGCGACTGACGGAACTGCAACGGATGAGTGTAGATAGCGCAATATAAAATCCAATAAGGAATATTTTTGTTAACTGTGACGTGCCTGAAGTGACTGGACTGCGACGTGCCGTAACTGATGTGTGTGAATCGACCTTAATATTGCGCGAAATGACACGGTTCCGAGCCGGAATACATTGCTAAGATGGGTGCACAAGTTCAGAACAACAGGGACAGTATCAAAGAAAAAGCCACCCGGTCCAGCAAGAACAGTGAGAACACCAGACAACATCGCCACAGTGAGAACTGCTTTGATGAGGAGCCCGGGTCGCTCTGCACGAAGACACGCACAAGAGCTACGCATGAAGCGCGATTCTGTCAGAATAATTTTAAAATCAGATTTGAAATTTCATCCCTACAAAATACAGGTGGTACAGCAACTGAAAGAGAGGGACTATGGACAAAGAGAAGATTTCGCAGTACGTAGCCTATGCAGGTGTTGTTTACTGATAATCCTGGTGTAATGATGTTAATGAGCGACGAAGCTCACTTCCACTTAAACGGCTCAGTGAACAAACAAAACTTACGATATTGGGCTCCTGAAAATCCATGTTACTTTCATGAAAAACCACTCCACTCTCCAAAAGTAACAGTTTGGTGTGCTGTAGGTCACTTTGGGATAATTGGTCCGTATTTTTTGAGGAAAATGGAGTCACAGTGACAGTGAATTCTGCACGCTTTGTTCACATGTTGGAAACATATCTCAAGTCACAACTTCGGAGGCGAGGAATAAACGTGAAAAATGTTTACTTCCAACAAGATGGGGCCACAGCGCATACTGCCGCTGCATCGATGCGAGTTGTGAAGAAGATGTTCCCTGGCAAGTTGATTTCACGTTTTGGTGACGTGCCGTGGCCGCCGAGGTCACCAGATTTGTCGCCCTGTGACTATTTCTTATGGGGGTGTTTGAAAACTCGTGTCTATGTTCACAAACCACGAACATTATTGCAGCTAAAAGATGCAATCACCGAAGAGGTGAATTTGATTGGACAAAACATGTTGATGAGAGTGCGTAATGATTTGCTCCAGAGGTTGGAAACCTGTATCCAGGTTAACGGCCATCACATGCATGATATCATCTTTAAGAAATAAACCCAAACTATGATAAAAGGTTCCATAAAACATATGTTTTTTGAAATGGTATGTTTTCACCAATTTATATTCAACAATTAAATAATTTTACTATATAAAAAGGTTGTACTATTCATTTAAAAAACGTCCGGTTCCCGGCAGTCACCCTGTAGAATTAAAAAACAGTCACGTACATTTTAACCACCTTTCTTAGTAGTATTGCAAAACGATAAAGCAAGGTGCGTATGACACACAAGACTGAGTGATGGGCTGTAGCTCTGACATGACAGGAGCGAAGGTAGATCAATGCTTTGAGGTCGATACACTTTGTTGTTAAAGGTGAGTTGTCGACCTTCTCTCTCTGTATGACGTCATCTGTAGAGTGCCTGACACACTGTACCACAGACAACACACACGACTGTGTGACAGGCTGTAGCTCTGATATGACAGGAGCGTCAGTAGATCAATGCTGTGAGGTCGATACACTTTGTTGTTATAGGTGAGTTGTCTACCTTCTCTCTCTGTATGACGTCATATGTAGAGTGCCTGACACACTGTACCACAGACAACACACACGACTGTGTGACGGTCTGTAGCTCTAACATGACAGGAGCGTCAGTAGATCAATGCTGTGAGGTCGATACACTTTGTTGTAAAAGGTGAGTTGTCGACCTTCTCTCTCTGTGTGACGTCATCTGTAGAGTGCCTGACACACTGTACCACAGACAACACACACGACTGTGTGACAGGCTGTAGCTCTGATATGACAGGAGCGTCAGTAGATCAATGCTGTGAGGTCGATACACTTTGTTGTTAAAAGTGAGTTTTCGACCTTCTCTCTCTGTATGACGTCATCTTTAGAGTGCCTGACACACTGTACCACAGACAACACACACGACTGAGTAACGGGCTGCAGCTCTGACATGACAGGAGCGTCAGTAGATCAATGCTGTGAGGTCGATACACTTTGTTGTTAAAGGTGAGTTTTCGACCTTCTTTCTCTGTATTACGTCATCTGTAGAGTGCCTGACACACTGTACCACAGACAACACACACGACTGTGTGACAGGCTGTAGCTCTGACATGACAGAAGCGTCAGTAGATCAATGCTGTGAGGTCGATACAGTTTGTTGTTAAAGGTGAGTTGTCGACCTTCTCTCTCTGTATGACGTCATCTGTAGAGTGCCTGACACACTGTACCACAGACAACACACACGACTGTGTGACAGGCTGTAGCTCTGACATGACAGAAGCGTCAGTAGATCAATGCTGTGAGGTCGATACAGTTTGTTGTTAAAGGTGAGTTGTCGACCTTCTCTCTCTGTATGACGTCATATGTAGAGTGCCTGACACACTGTACCACAGACAACACACACGACTGAGTGACGGGCTGTAGCTCTGACATGACAGGAGCGTCAGTAGATCAATGCTGTGAGGTCGATACACTTTGTTGTTAAAGGTGAGTTGTCGACCATCTCTCTCTCTCTCTCTCTGTATGACGTCATCTGTAGAGTGCCTGACACACTGTACCACAGACAACACACACTTCTGTAAAGTTTTTTTACCGTTACATTAGTCAAATTGTTCTGTAAATAGCGCAACGAAAAAAATTAATTTTTCCTTAATTAAATATTTAATCAAGAGTCTTAATACATCAACTTTTCACTATTTGAAATAAATTAAAGAATTTGTCAAAATACTGCAGTTTTATTTAATTCAAACGTTATTTACCATTCTTACACATTGCACCTAACACGCTAATCTTTTTATCCGGTATGTTTGTACTTTTATTTAAAACCAAGCTTGCCAGATAGGCACAAATAGTTGCATTTTTAGGTTTAAAACTCAGTATCTTATAAAATCGTCCTTTTTCATCTAACAAAATTCTTATACAAAATTCATGAAGCAAAATCTTCTCATCCCGAAATTCTCTTTGTAAATTGTAGCTTGTAAATGCTCTTTGTAGCACCTTTCATCTTTTGTATCTCCTAACCATGAAATATGCACATTTTCCAATTATTAGTATTACAAACAATATATAAATAACAAAAACATAACACCACCTTCGTGGATTTGATTAAAGTATGGTGTAGAAATGGCTGCCTCACATGCTTACTTCAGACTAACGACATCCGTTAATGGTACAACATTATCACGTCAACCTACAATTTTCTCCTTCATATGTTGTATTATTACACTGATAGCAATATACGTTATGAATTGAATAAGTATAAGTAATCATACTAATATTATAAATGTGAAAGTTTGTGTGTTTGTTTGTTTATTTGTTTGTTTGTTTGTTTGAAGTTCAATCACGCATTAAATACTGGTCGGATTGTGTTGAAATTTGGTATGATGATAGCTCACATTCCCGATTCACATATAGACATATTCTTACCTCAAAAATCCTTTCGGGCTCTGCCCCAGCGGCTCTGGAGTTTCATATGTCAACCTTATGAGAATTCATATTTAAAAGGAATTAAATAATTTTGCCAGCTGTTTCAACTACACAATTTGTTTCTATGATATTCAATAGCATTAAAAGGTTATACGGTTTACCAACAGGGTGCAGCACCATTAGTTCTTTATACATTTATGACAACAGCTAATTTGAACCAAGCAGCAACAAAAACCTGAGTGTGAGAACTTTACTTCTTTCTATTGTTTAGGTGAAGTAGTAGAACATTATGGCTATGGTAGATGTTCTATATACTATAGTATACCGTAGATTAGGCCTATAGTAAACCAATTTTCTCAAAACGAGTCCCCTCTCATTGCAAATGCAAAGCACGAGTATTTAACTACGATAAGCATTGTATACAAACCCCGTACGAAGGACGGGTACTCAGCTAGTATATAATAAACTTTTGTCATTAAATGGGAATTTGCAATTAATTTTCCTCGCTTACTGGTAGTATTAGTAGGTACACTAATGTGGATATAATGTATGTAGAATAAGTAAAACTTAAGATAAGACATCACCGTGCTTCACCCCTTCAATTTTGCAATATCACATGTAGTTTTAGTACACTGATACTGATTTACAGTGTTAGTAAGAGAAAGATAGGTACTTTAAAGTGTCGATGCTAAACTAACATTTCAACCAATGAATGGTTTTCTCACAACATCATTTATTACAGATTCACATACAAAAAACATCATTTTGGGAAAGTTGTAACGAGTTATTTTTCCTAGGAGCGTAAATTTTCGTTATTTGGCCGTGCGATTGTTGAGGTAAGCAAGCGGCGGCGGCGAACCTGGCTAGCGCCCTTTGACCCGGCTTATCAGTTCGGATAAGCTTGGGTATCCTGGGACTACTGGATAGCCGAGAAGGCCATTCTAGTCGTGGATCACGAGCAGTAAAGGCGCGTTCACACATGGCGACTAACTAGCCGCTACTTAGTCGCCGCTACTTTAGTCGCCGCTATTTACTCGCCGGCAAATTTTCGATCTCTGTTCACACATCGCGATTTGTAGTAGTTAGTACAGTTCGATGATTCGTTGTGAGTAGGGTTTGCTGTGGAAAATGTCTGTAGGAAGGCGAGAGACTTTGAGACGTGTATTGAGTATCTGTGTTAAGGAACTTTGTGATGAATTAGTGAATAAATTAAGAAATAAAAGAAAACGTAATTTCCAGGAAAGTAACCATTTGGTCACTACTCCACTTCACACTATCGGCCATCTTTAGTATAGAATCCGTATAAACTGACAAAACGTTATTAAAAGGAGCAAAACACAACCACGAGTCGTCAGATCGCAAGCTACCGGCTTCTAGTCGGCGATAACACTATTCACACAGGGCGACAGGGTTGCTACCACTCGCGGCGAGTGTACCACGTGACACTTCAAGGTCAGCTACTGGCGACTACTCGCCCCAAAAGTTAAACATGTCCAACTTTCCTCGCGAGTGATTTTTTACTCGCCGGCGAGTGCTAGTCGCCGCTACTTACTGTTCACACATAGCGATTAGTAGCCGCTACTCTAGTCGCAGCGAGTAAAGTCGCCATGTGTGAACGCGCCTTAAGGAAGGGTTAGCGTGTGTCTAGTGAGACGTCCAGTGATTTGGGTGACATCGGTGTCGTCGTGGTTGGTGTTGTGTGAGGTGACAGTGAGTGTCGGTGATTAAGTTGGGTGTTGAGACTCACTGTTGGTGAGTGGACGACGTTCCTTACATTTTGGTTTAAGATTTGATTTAATATTAATCTTACATTTTATTGGTAGAGTTGTAACCGTGCTGGTCAAAGCCTGGCGGTAGTTAGGATTTATATTAGTCACGAATAATATTAAAGTGTATTCCTGACGGGTCTGGGCAGGTGCTAGAGCGCAAATAATATAATTTATTGACTGTAGTAGTTATTATTTTGCGTTGTACCAAGAGTTAGTTATATTACTAATAACTGTGAGGCCCGACAAACCTAGGCTGCAAGATTTAGCGTGCGTAGTTGGAAGCACGTGGCCAGTAGGCTAGTAGCTAATATTATTAGCCTATTAACAGAAGCCCAGCTAACTAATATTAAGTAGGTAGTAGCAGTAGCAGTAGCAGTAGTAGGGTTGTTGTCGATTAATCATTTGATTAACTTAATTTAACCTGAACAGCTTGTTTGGTAATCCAACACGTTATCTTGGTAGCTTGGGTAGCGGAGTACCGGCTATCAGATAATATATTTATCTGGTGTTTGGAACGTATTTACTATTTATTTATCTGCTACTAAGTAGCTAAATAATTTAATAGTAGTGCAATTGGCATTTAGCTTTGCTTGTTTGGCTTGATATTTATTGAGACCAGCTACTAGAGGTGTAGTCACTCTGCCTTTAGTGCACTTGTATTATTATATGGTATTATTATTGAGTAAACTGGTTGATTCTTAGCTTGGGCATTAGAGTTGTGTATTGCAGTTTAGTGGCCTAGTAGACCCCGCCTGGTAATAACTCGCGTTGTGGTTTTTATTGGCAAGTCGTCGTGTAACTCACCGTGTTTTAGGCACTCTGGGCTTAACTATTGGATAGTTAGGACGAAGCCCGAGTTGCGTGGTCAGCAACGACCCCCTAGGAGTGTGGAGAATCGGCGTAGGCCTGGTGGTGATTATTGCACGTTTGTTTTGGTGACTTGTTTTTTTACTTGTTCACAGTGCCCGTGTATGAGCCAGTCCTATACCGGTTTGACCCGGCTTTTGGCCTAGTGGTTTCCCTGGCCTTATCGCAGACCCTGAAACTTTACCCAGCCATCGTAGGCTGAGCTATCCCCGGCAAACGGTTGCGACTGCACGCACTTTTAATATTATTTTTCCAGTGCAGAAAGTAGAGCGTCGCAAAGTTGCATTCAAATCTACATAATATGTTGACCTTTCCTATTTTAACGTTTGAACAAAACATTCACCCTTGTAAATACAAAAAATTCTATTATGTTTGCAGAGTATTTAGTAACAGTATATAACATGTAAAATCAATCAAATACACTATGACGAATCATTTTCGTTTCAATAATTCTCTGAAATAATCAAATAACCTTTTCCTGACTCACGACCCCAAAGCAAATAATAATTAATCGTAACAAGTTTCTTTTACCCCTCAGTGATAGGTTATATTCATTTCCATTTCCTGAATGGGTCTCAAACATCATCGTGATAGTGTTATAATTTTATTTTAACTCTGAGTACAAAATAGAAAACTTTCCAATCATCGTAAAACATTTTAACTCCAGATAAAATTTCATTTAATAAAATTCATCAGATGAAAGTTATAAAATAAATTAACAATTGTCAAGTGGGGCAATGAGCGTGATCAAAACAACACCATAAACTGCTATGGGGAATGGACGGCGTCGAGTGGCTGCTGAGGGATAATAGCTCCAACAGCCGCATAAACATCGTTAATGATCACCAGCTTCGTTTATGATACATCAACATCCACACGGATCATGTTGATCCAGCTTTTCATACCCTGATTGATTGCTTCGTGCAAAGCTTTTGTTAATTATATTTTTATCGTTAAAAACAATTTCGTTTTCCCAATGTCCGTGTGAAGCTTAGTTTTATCAGTTTCCAATTACTGAACCTTATTGAAATAACCAATTAATTTTTAAAAAATTGAGTTTTCCATTTATAAACATTGGTTATGATGGTTATCTTTTCTTATCAAACATCCACAATGATGTTGATCCAGCGTTTCATAGAATGGTTGTTTAGTTCGTCCAATTGCTTTGGTAATTCATATTATTACGATTATAATTTTGTTTTCAATTTTCCAACAGTGTTTTTCTTCTGCAGCAAAAAATATATAAACCCCATCACACGTTTAGTTACATTTAAACATGTTTCACCTAGAATACGAAATGGTGACCGGGGGGGGCTTCACTTGCGGAGGAGTGAGTTCAAAACCCACTAATCATTGAACATTTGAAGGTAAGTTGTTTAAATTGGTTGTTTAAGATCCACCCCAGAACCAATAGTCAGCCTGTTTATACACCAACACAAGGACAAAATATCGTTGGGAGAACTTCCTTTACTAAACTTGTATTCTTCTTACCTCAAATGGTGTTCTGAACCGCAGCACCTGGGGGGGAGGAACTTTGTGACAAACACTTTGGCTGCGAGTCAGAGGTTTTCTGTCCTTGTCTCGAATCTCGGGTCCAGGCCTGTTGCCCACAACCTAAAATAGAAATAAATCATTTATAAACCTTCAATGTCCAATTATTTCTAAGCAGTAAATATGAGTATACATAAATTAGGAGAATTGTATTATTTTATAAAATAGTTACCGGTAATACTTTATTTAAACTACCTCTAAAATGTTTTCTTTCATATTTTTGCTATGGGTACAAGCAATTTTTAGCCCTTATTTTCATAGTGTAAGCTTACGTTTAGTCAATTGAACATAGTATTTATTTATATTCTCATTTTCACCATCGTTCTTGGAAAATACTTTTTGATTTCTCTGTAATATTCAAAAGTTTACGTTTCCAATCTTAAAAGTGAAAGTACATTTAAAGAGGAAACCTTAAACGTAATCGAAACAAGGTTCAAGTATAATCTTTGGTAAAACTCCCACAGACAAACAATTAAAAGGACCAATGAAAAATAAAATCACAAACAC
This sequence comes from Macrosteles quadrilineatus, assembly GCF_028750875.1. Classification (NCBI taxonomy): domain Eukaryota; kingdom Metazoa; phylum Arthropoda; class Insecta; order Hemiptera; family Cicadellidae; genus Macrosteles; species Macrosteles quadrilineatus. The sequence goes on along the minus strand of NW_026542597.1, from coordinate 36,112,124 downwards.
TATTTATGTAACGTACCACGCCAAAATATGCCAGAGTGATTGCCTTAAGTTTTTATTTATGTTTTTGATTTATATCATAACTACTTTTTCTTATTCAGTCCTAGACCAGTTTAGTAAAACTAAACACTAAAATTTATCAAACCATTTTTCAATCATTCCAAACTGTTAGTATCTAAAAAGCTTCATTCAAATCAAATTTAAAGTTCTTTCATCAAACTTGATTACTGCTTGTGCCGTAAAATTACTCTGCTAGGCAATTAACGGAAGCAGTACGTATTTGTCTGGTTTTGTGTGATTTCAGCAAGATGTCTTTTCCAGGTATTACTAAGCTTCTACTTTTGTTTTGTTCACCGTAAAACAAATTAAAGAAACACCTCTCATATAGGAAAGCTATGATTAATAGTGTTGATACAATGTATTCATATTCGCTACAGTCAGGTAAATTTCAATATTTTTTATAATGCGATTTAACTTAAACTTGTAATTTATTTAACGAATCCAATAATGTAAAAACACCATTAGGTGTGTAGTAATCTAGTAATAGTAGTAATCTAGATTTGAAAGGTACTAATAAAGTAATTGGATGTTCTAGGACCTTGTTAAGGGGTGCTACCAAGACCAAAAAAGGAGGGGAGTCTGGGGGTCTTCCCTTTGGACAATTTTGTATTTTTAAACCCTTTTGGTGACTTTCTAAAGCCTTCTAACGCATAGTACTGTGTCCAAACCTCCATTACGTGTTTAGGACGTTTCTTTTAAATTAATTTTTCCTATATCCAATAGGGGGTGCTTTAACTTTAACCCCTTTATCCCCCCTTTTGGAACGCCCACTGTTCACGTTTGATGAATTAATGTGTATATTTCACACATTACAGCTTTGAGTACAAACACGCATTAAAAATATGACCTTATCTACGGGATCAATATGCACACAGCTGTTTTTATTTGTCGATATACCATGTAATCGTGTAATTACCTCAACCACCTCGTTTTCCCTCAGCGAGGTGAGTGACGTAGACCACTCGCTCTGCAGTTTGCTGATCGACTGCAGACCGTGGTTCCAGCTCTGGGAGCGCACCATGCTCGACCCATCGGCGGAACGCCGCCATTTGCCGCTGCGGAACTGCGCCAGTTTGCGTCTCAGGAAGGAGAACTCTCCCGGCTCCTTACCAGCTCCGGGACTAACGGGGCCCCCGGGTCTGGCAGGGCCCCCAGGGCTAACGGGGACCGCGGGAGACTTCTGTCGACGCATCCCTTCCAGCTGAGACGACAGCGTCATTTCCTGCAACAGAAGGATTTCGTTTGATTTTCCCTCAAGGATTTTTATATCTAATAAAATTTGCTTCACATTTGAGCCTTCGGGTTAGTAGCGGCAGTTGAGTTTGTAATTATCTTAAAAATATCATCTAACAGTATAGTATTGTTTCTTAATTATTTCCGCCTAAATATTTCACTCACACATAAACAACCTTAGGAAATACTACATCACGTTGTTTATACTCTTCACACTTCACTAACCAGTATTTTGTTTACATGGTGTTGTGAAAAACACGTGTAAACAGCGTTGTGTGTCAGACCCATTGTGCTGGACATTATGGCTACATAGTCCAACACCCAGACTGCCAAGAGAGGGCAATTACCATACCAATGGACATGTGTTAGTGTCAATGTGTTTTGTACGTGCAGCAAAATATTTGCAGACATTTAAGATTCAGAGTTTTGTATTTGCATAGATTAAACATACTCCATTATAGGCTAGAATATCATTCGTATGGATAATTGTTGAATAGTTTTCATGTTATACAGCCACGAGTAAAAGTATTTTAACTCATAATTCAACCTATATGCAAACTATTATTTCTCTTCTGGTGTCAAATCAAAGAGTAAAAAGTAAGCGCACAATAGTAAAGTCTACCAACAAAAGTGAGAAACATTTAGACATGGTCTCATATGGTAACTCAAACTTTACCAACATGGAACGCAAAGCCATGTTACAATAATAGTATGAAGTCTACATTTTTCAATACAATTTTACATTTGGGATGTATACTTATTGTACAAATACGTATACCACATACGCCTTACAGTTGATAAACTTTTTTCATACTTCGAGTAGAATACTTATTTTATAGTCTGAAACCTTTTTTGATGCGTGTTCAGTGTTGGATTACATTTAAGTGTCAATGTTAAATTATTTTTAATTTTTGTAAGGAAACATTTTACTAAATAAAAAATACAACCATTTCACTTTTTATTACTTATAGACGTGTAATAGTTTCTTAATATATAGGGCTGTATTTAGCTGTATTGAGTTAAAGTTGGTCAAATAAATGGAATAAATTGTAAAATGTAAATTTGATCTACTTAAACACGACTCTACTTAAACATATATTTACTATTTTCCTCAATTTATCAAAGGGGTGATAAATGTATAAGAAAGTTTTGATATATTTAAATACTTGATATCTAACAGAGAAGTGTCTACATGCAAGTTTTTTTTTTTAATTTAAATTGATTGCAATCCTTTAATATTGAAATTAAAACTACAAGTACTCAAGACGCCGGTCTGTTTCCAGGAAAATTAAGAATAAACCTTTTATGTACCTGGGCTTGCTTGATTTAAAATCATTCTGAAGATGTGATTGAATATGCAGGAAGAACAGCAAGTGAAGTTGGTTCAGAGCGCTCTTAGAATACATTGTCTTTTATTTGTAATTCCAAAACATAATTAGAACGAATTATTCTCTTGTTTCAAAATAAAACAGCAGGAAACCCTTGTTTGTGTATCTTTATTCCACACAAAGTTTTAGGTCGCACAAAGAAACATTCTATTTGATTCTTTATAACTTTATTTATTATGTACTTTATTTTATACTTACGATACATGTAGGAAAAAATCCATGTCTAATCTCTTATTAAATAAGACATGTGTTCAAGGAACAAAATGTTCCTCAAATGAAGATCCTGACAGTTTTCAGGATTTAGATAATTTTGTATGAAAAAGATACGGTTTTAATATGATGCTCTGTTTATGCGTCATATACAGATTATGTTTTGGTATTAGCATTTTGCGAAGTCTTTAAATTTCCCCCACCATTTACAATGAACTTCAAATTGCTATAAACCTTTGTATAACTCAACCATTGTGGATGGAGAGTAATTACATATGGCTGTAATTTTTAACCGTGTTTTACTGTAATGGCGACAACATTCCTGAAATTTTAAATCATCATTTCAAAAGTGAAAAATTGAATAAATATCGATTTAAATTTAGTTCGGGATAACTTTTCCATTGGAAATACCGCTCAAACAATGAAATAGTCCATTAATTACGACCAATTTGGAATCATAATAAAGCACAATCATCGTACCTAAAGACAAAGAAAAAGACAAAAATATCTCCTAATGGAGAACCCGTTAGAATGAATGAATAAATTAAATGTAATCTAGTATTAGTATTGAGATAAACCCCTAACAATCCCTAAAGTAAAATCCCTAACTTGTAAAACCCCTCCTTGTCAAGTCCTTGAACTGTATCTTCTAATGTATATATTTGTAAAAACATTATCCTACACATACAAGTACGATTTAGATGAATATATACAAGCTCAATAACGTAAAGTTGACTTGGTTTATCACAGCTTACAGCTGTATGAAGTTGGGCGGGAAACCTCAACATGTGGTAACATTAGGAACCTCCAACAGTCAGCTGTTTCATAAACTCACTTCAGCCAACCTCACTATGTTTACTCACTTGCCTAGCCACACGAGCTAAGGGGGTTTACAATTCTACATATGTAATTATCATCCGGTTACTTTATCTTTATTTTATTAACTACTAGCTGTTTGCCCGTTCTACGTACGGAAATCTTGTAGTAAGTTAAAACCTTACTAGTTAACCGCCCGTGCTCCGCCACGGGAATATTGTCAGCAATAAAAGAAATAATAATTAACAAATACTGTTTATCTTTGTATTTTATTTAGGGGTTGTTTATCTTTTTACATGAAATATAACTGATAGTTTACCTGTATAAACTATTTTATGTTAATCAAACCGATAATATTATTTTAACCAAATGAATGTTTATATTGATTCGAGTTTCATTTGAAAAATAAATAGTATACGAACTGGGCAATGCTGATAACCTAATAAGCAGCTATTTATGCTATTTAGATAATTTGCTGAAGTATATTCCTATAATCGTCGTTTTTTTTCATTACATTTGTTGTATGGAATAAAGATAATCAGCCTATATGTAAATAAATCACGCATCAGCAGTTGGTCGCATTTCACGAATCTTTGACCCATACTGTGAGTAAAAGCTGTGTTTACGTCGTATATATAAAGTTGGGCTTTGTTCAATGTTAGAGGGTATTAATGGTCCAATTTGATGGAAAAGGAGTCGTGGATTTTAAAACTATGTACCACTATGACTACCACTACCAGAAAGATTTGTATTCAAGTGAGACTTAGAACTGGCCATTTCAAATGCAGATTTGTATTATATTTTACTCAAATAGTTTTTTGTCTCTTTTGACCCTTAATACTTTTTTTATAAGTTAGTCGCTGTTGATAAGATTTTCCATAAACTCAAAATGTTGATAAGGAGTTCATTTTACCTTCCCCTTGTGACAACATAAGGAAAAAATATTTGTGTCCCAGTTAGTCTGTTCTGACAAAAAATTCATAGATTTGCAGTACTGACAAATCCAATCTAACGACCCCAATTCTAAAAATTGGTATTTTTTAGAAGGGACTTCCAGAGCACATTTAACACCATCACTGCTCTTTACCTTTTTAGTTCGATGGTTCTCTACATGTTCTTTTTTTTTTGGTTCTGTATGTCTCTTTACACCCGGTTAATGATTACCTTTTCTTTTTCTTTTTTGTACTTTTCACATCCTGGGGTTAATGATAAAGTTTTATAACGCTATAATGAACCGAGTCAACATTGCCATTAAACATGAAGTCAGATAGGTACTTCTTCGCCAGAACGAAATCGTAAGTCACAGTTTCTCAAGCAACTTCCCTGTGTAGGCCTACTCGAAAAAATATAGTTAGGGTATAGTTCACTGATAAATTGTAGTTCCAAATATCCCAGTGTACTCGTCATCTCGAGAAGGTAAAATTTGGACGTCGAACACTGATCTTGAGTAAGATTAATCACTTACGATAAAATGTTTGTATGTTTACCAATCATTAGCAATTATCTGTACAACTTGCAAGCGGATTTCCCTATGATTGTTCTGGTGGCTATAGAGAATAAATTATATTGATCAAAACAATAAGTTTCCGTACCCTACTATGGGTATTATTTCACATTACATACTCAAACATAAACTCAATTACCACTTTCCTTCAGATCACTTTGCAGGAAAACTAAAACATTTTTGTGTCCCAGTTAGTCTGTTCTGACTCGAAATTCATAGATTTGAAGTAGTGACAAATCCAATCTAACGACCCCAATTCAAAAGAGTTAGTTTTTTTTTTGGGACTTCCAGAGCACATTTAACACCAACACTGCTCTTTACCTTACCTCTAACCTAACCTAACCTAACCTAACCTAACCTAACCTTTTAAATTCGATGGTTCTCTACATTTTTTTTCGTTCGGTATGTCTCTTTACGCCCGGTTAGTGATTACCTTTTCTTTTTCCTTTTGTACTTTTCACACCCTGGGGTTAATGATAAAGTTTTATAACGCTATAATGACCCGATTCAACATTGCCATTAAACATCAAGTCACATACTTCTTCGCCAGAACCGAATGGCAAGTCACAGTTTCTCAAGCAACTTCCCTGTGTACTTGAAAAATTCACTGATATATTGTAGTTCCACGTATCCCAGCATACTCGCCATCTCGAGAAGGTAAAGTTTGGTACCACTGAACGTCTAACACTGATCTTGAGTAAGATTCGTCACCTACTATAAAATGTTTGTATGTTTCCCACTCATTAGCTTATGTACAACTTGCAAGCGGATTTCCCCATGATTATTCTGGTGGCCGTAGAGAATAAATTATATTGATCAAAACAATAAGTTTCCGTTCCCTACTATGGGTATTATTTCACATTTCATACTCAAACTTAATCTCAATTACCACTTTCCTTCAGATCACTTTGCAGGAAAACTAAAACATTTCAAAAATAAGTTAACAAATACACTTTCCTTGATCAAAATCGTGTGTTTATAAACAGAAACTCCAAGTTTAAAATTGCATACTGAAAGTGAGGTTATAAAAATAATAACAAATGTCTGACAAACATTAAACAGCTGACGAATAATTTATAAACTGATGTGTATTATATTCTTCAATAAGAATTGTATTGACTCGACCTTTAAAGGGCTGTAGGTCGTAGCCCTTAGAAAAAACGTAAATTCTAAGGAAGTTCGGCAAATCTACACACTATCCCCTTTAATTTGAGACATAAATCTTGTAGATCGGTCCAGTAATTACTGAGAAAACAGTGTTACAACTGTGTATTAAATATATAGATAGAAGATACAGTATTCAGAACAGGAGTTGGTTTGAATATTTAGTGTGCATTTTTCCAGATATGATGGCAAAACTATAATTGCTTAGGATTACATATAAACCTTCTCAAATACAATATCTGACAGTTTCAAAGCCAAAACGAATGCTTTGCAATTAAATGTCACCCGATCGTGTTAGTCCATATTTTATATCTAACGATGAAAGGAATTGCTTTACAGTATAGATCTATAGCCTTAAGGTAGGCCTGTAATTGAAAGTTATTTTTCACACTGGTTAAAAGTAGTTAAAACACTACCTCAACCTCACTACTGCACACTTTCTTCGGGTTGAAATTTTTATTAACAATGGTGCTCTTGTCTTTTCCACGAAAAATAAGGACATTAATTCGTTACCAATAGACATACACACACAAATACAGAATTGAGTCTACACAACATTTTGGAGTCCAGACAGAAAACGCTAAATATTATACCGTAAGACATCAATTAAATTTAATAAGCAATAAGGTGCAGTGTTTATAAATAAATATTGAAATTAGTGATGTGTTTGTATGTAAAAATGATTCTTACTGCTACCACCGGTTCTAAAGAAAAGTAGCAGTATCAAAAACCAACGTTTACATTTGAGAAAAGATGTTAACATATTAATGACAGTTTGAAGAAACCACCTTTATCCAAACAAAGGTTTCTTATTTAAAAGATTACGTAATCTCTAAACGATAATCGGTACATATATCTAGCAAACATTCAGAGGAAATGTGACAAAAAACGCACAAACCTGGGGTTTTGTACGTTTGTAGTTTTATTTCCTAAGTAGGAAAAGAGGTACCGATATCGTTGTCGAAATGTAAGTAAGTAGAAACCAAAAGTGACACATTGGATAAGCGAGTTTTGCTACATCTGTTAAGTTAAACCTCTGTTACGGTACGATCACAGCGAAATCAGAAAGATCTTCCAAGATCGCAGCAACATCCACGATCACCCACTGCAGTTGTGATTTTTTACTTTGACAACTGTAACACAACTGTCCTTGAAGCGCCGTCAATGAGTGGAAACCTTTGTAAGCTACGGTATTGGTGACGATGATTAAAAAATTTTAGTTTCCTTGCACTAATACAACACTGATTCGCGGTATTTTCCCTGGTTATCAAAACTCAAGAACAATCGTTGCACTTGCGATTAATTAAACCGGTTAAGTAAGGCACAACGTTTTTAATCTCACTTGGTTTGGATGTGCTGACAAAACTTGATCCGAAATGGTTGCGGTATTTGTAAACAACTTTGAATGTAAACATATCAGTGACAGCTAGAAGTGAGAACTAATCCAAACAGCTGATCGTTATTTCATAAAATGTAATAGTAAACATTGGGAGAAAATTTGACAAAAATCAGACAAAATTGGGTTTTTGGTGGTTTGTTACTTTGTTTTCTAAGAAGCGAGGCCATGTTTTTATAGCCAAAGACACTCTCACCAATTTAGTAAATACAGAAAAATGATTAGAACCTTGATCGGTAATCTAGTTTTCTAGGAGTAGGCCGCGTAAAATGACATTTCGGCGTTACAGACGGAGTCACAGAATGGACAGACAGACATACAGACAGAAATTGAGATAAGACTCGTTTCGGCTTTCTTAGGCTATGAAACGTAAAAATAACCAAAAACTGCATGATTCTAAGCAATGTACAGACAAAACTGTAATTTTATTTATATAGATAGATTCTACAACTGTAACTTTGTTTGTTAAACATACATTTGTAAGACAGCGACGCTCATCTAGGTGCGTTTTTTTAATCTGAATATTGCAAAGTAAAGTGTAAAGTGTAAAGTTGTAAAGTGAGTATTTGTTAACATCAAATTCATATTAACATGAACAATATTCCACACAGCATTATATAAAAATAAATTCATTATATAAAATAAACAGGTATTTGTCACACAAGGTTATCAGTATAAACAGAAGCCATCAATATCCTTACATCCAGAACCTCGCAAAGAAAAGTGCGATAATGGAGAGGCAAAGAAAAACTGAAAGCCTTGAAGTCGCAACAAAAGCTAAAGTGGCGATGATACAGGCTGTCATACTTAACAAGGCCGTTCAGTTGTACTGCTGCATGTAATGAGGCAAAAATACAACGAAGCAAGCCATTTACATGTTAATTTGAAACTGTAGAATAGTGGCAAAATTTGCGTTAAACACTCTCTAGCTTCTACAAACATTAAGTTTGGTAATGTACTTTCTCCTCTTAAATGGACTTAAAGTTAATAATGAACTTGAGCTATCTATATATATAAACCTCAAATACCACTGACTCATTCATTCACTTACTCACTCATCACGAAATCTCAGAAACCATAAGACCTAGGAACCTGAAACTTGGCAGGCATCTTCCTTTTGGGTAGTAAACGCTCACTAAGAAAGGATTTTACCATCCGACCTCTGGGCTCCGCCCCAGTGGCTCTAGAGTTTCCCATGTTAACCTTATGAGTACTTATATTTAAATGGAATTAATGAATCTTAACAGCTGTTTCAATTAAACAAGTTGGTTCTGTTCTATGATGTTCAATAGCATTAAAGTTACAAGGATTACCAACAGGGTGCAGCACTATTATTTCTTTTACATTTATGACAACAGCTAATTTGCAATCAAAAGGTGAGTGAGCGTAGCGAACGAACTTCAACCTGGAGGCGAGTTAGCGTAGCGAACGAGCTAACCTGAAAGTGAGTGAGCGTAGCGAACGAACTTCAACCAGGACGTCAGGACGTGATTGAGCCATGCGAACGAGATCATCTTGAAAATTAAGAAGTTAAACGGGGCAAAGCCCGCGGGTTACAGCTAGTTACTTATAAGTAACTCTTGCCCTTGTTTGAAACAGTTTATGTCAGTGGTGTGATTCAAAAGCGTGGTAGGTATTTTTAAGTAAACATATACAGGAAGCCCTATTCTTTAACTAGTTTGTAATAGTTATTGATTAATATAAAACAGTGATGTAACCTGTGTTGTGTAAAAGTATGGCCTCCTGTAATACGCCATATTAGAACATATTTTTCTGTAAACTTTTTAATCCCAATAACAACCAGTATCTTCAGTATCTTGTCGCGGAGGGGAAAGCAAAACCTCTGAATTCGGATTAAAAACGAACACCCTTTAAATAAATTTACTGTCAGTAAGTTTCTGAAGACAGGATGCAACTTATATTGTGGCATTAAGGTGGCAATTTCAACAAATCAATAATGTTAATAGAACTCATAACACTAGCATGAACTCAAGCAAAGAAACATCAATCCTCCCTATTTCAAACATGTAACTAGGTTTATGAAACCAAGCTGCAACATATTGGAGGGCATAAAAATCGCAGTCTAAATTCTTCTTGTTTATGAGTAGTTTGTGAGATGAATTTTTCGAAACTTTAAACCATTTCATTTTCCGATTCCAGCCCTGCAACCAGGTAACCCGAATTCAGCCATACATGGAATTTTAAGAACGTAACTAAAAACATTTAATGTTGAAGAAAAGTTGACAATGCCTACAATTGGTATGTTGGTGTAGTCAGTTGTGCGACGGGGGGGTGGATCCATGGCCACGATGTCGTGGGTTCAAATCCTGATACCTGCCGAAACATTTTTTAAATACAGTTCAACTCTCGTACTAAACCGGCAGTTCCGTTGCTGGATTCGACCGATGCATTGCATAGGCCCGAAGCATATGTAGCTGTGAAATGCAAGGAAAAATAGACCACCAACTTCTCAAAAGCTCTAAAACTGCAACATCCCGCTACTACGTTTCTGTAAGTTGCAACGCTATAATGGAGCATTAAATGGTAATTTTAATCAACGTATCATATCGTGAGTAGAACGCCCCTCACAAGCTATCGCTGCCATGTCTGTGTTAAACGTTCGTGCTACAGCTGAGATCGTGTCATGATAGCGAATAACAATCACGCACAACTACTTGCTCCAACCTGGATTTTTATCAGGTCCCCATACACGGGTAATATTAATTGTACTATGCATTGTGCAATCTTATCGAAGAGCAACCATGCACAGTTCAATAAGCTTGTGCAACCCACGGTTGAGTTAAAGTCGTCCATTTTGGTTTGGATTCAGGACAGTAACACCTTTTAGTTTCTTCATGTATGGTTTGCATTCTGCAGCGTGTGTGGTAGTCATATTGCTGACGAAGCTAAAGATGAAGAAGAGAATGTGGATGCAGGAGCGGTTGAAAGAGTGACTATACTCATGAAATTCTGCTGAAGGTGCTTCGATTAAGTGAACCAAGTGACTTTAAAATCTTTCTCTGGTTAGAAAGAAAATGGTGACATTTTTGCAGTAATTCGTCATACTGTTCAATCATCTTGCTTTTGTTACTGTAGTCCTTGGTCCCACAAAGTCGGTAAAGAACGGTACATCTCAATTACTCGGAATCATCTTTTCATCTATGGTTGTCAAAACAACACAAGAACGGCCTCTTGTCAGATGAACCGGTATACTGACAGGATATTGCGCAATACTTTCCATACACGATTCAATATTGAAGATTTTACAATAACGTCAAAAACTTGTTTTATTCACTCATCATATTTTCACCTTCAATTTAGTCACCACCTACAGCTGCTTTACTCTACAATAGTGATCAACGTTTACGTTGACTTAACTATTAGACTACTTTCGATAGTTACGGTAAGTTAAGTACCATACAGTATGTTTATACATTCATGTTAAGACAGCAAGCTGTAGACTGTACCTACTTTTTTTTCTTTTGTTCGATTAGTTAACCATTCAAAATGGCTTAATATTATTTATGCTAATGTATATAGGCCTATTGTTCTTTGTTATACATTATTATTTTTAGTATTTACGTCGTAATAGCCGTGAAATACTTTCAAACTAATCCACATAAGGACTTTGCACTTTTTAATCAGGTTGAAAAACCAATTGATAATTTCGTTTTTTTTTCTACCATTTTGTTCTGATTAGAACCAAATGAGACTCGATTGCATTCTTTTTTACATATTATATAAACAATTATAACTGTTTAGTTTCATATTTCAGCGTGCTCGATTCGTCTCGAATATTAATTACAAAAAGCACTTCGTAGTATTTCTATAGTAATTTTAATATTTACGCTCAGATATTTTTGTGTATTTCCAACAATCGTGTCGATTTGACAGTATCTAAGAGTAGTTGTACCTGAACACGTTTCACGTTGCTAAATGAAATAACTGTTTCTAATCTGGGACGAAATGCAGGAAACTTTCATAATTGGATTAATTTGTCGTTGAATTCACAGGGAACGCCCTTTATCCTGCCTACAGCCGTTATTATTGTTTTAACTGTTTAAGATGAATCGGAAGGAAAATTCACCTATCATAATACATATATGATACGAATATTACTAACGTTTTATTTACAAAACTCTTTCTACCTTAGAAAATGTTTAATACTTGTAAATTAGTGCTTGTGCCAAAAACTATCAATAATTTTCAGCTTCGTAGAATTTGTGATAATGATTTTGGCCACTGACGCTAGTTAGGTCGAAAGACTTTTCTACAAATCTATTTTATTTTCAAGCTAATGAGTACGCAAGTCGTATTTTCACTTATATTTTTAATCTGTAATAGAATATACCATTATTAACACCAATTTTTTACTAAATTTTTTACCTCTTTATTTAAAGGGTACTATTGTTTCATCATTGACTATTGGATAGTAGAGTCAAAGGTTTCATACAAGAATAAAGAAGATTTTTTAAATGTGACATTGTATTGGAACAAGATTATCATTTTTATTGAAGTCTTAATATCAATATAGGTTTTTTTGTGTGAATAATTTATAATTTTAACTGTTTATCTTACTAATATTATAAATGTGAAAGTTTGTGTGTTTGTTTGTTTGTTTGTTTGTTTGTTTGTTTGAAGTTCAATCACGCATTAACTACTGGACGGATTGGTCTGAAATTTGACATGATGATACCTCACATTCCCGATTAACATATAGGCATATTGTTATCTCAAAAATCCCTTCGGGCTCTGCCCCAGTGGCTCTGCAGTTCCCCATGTTAACCTTATGAGTATTCATATTTAAAGGAATTAAAGAATTAAGTCAGCTGTTTCAACTAAAAAGTTGGTTCTATGATATGAAAAAGCATTAAAAAGTTACAAGAATTGCCAACAGGGTGCAGCACTATATTTTTTTTTCATTTATGAAAACACCTAATTTGAACTAAGCAGCAATAAAAAACTGAGATATGCAAAGAGAACTGTCAAAGTAGGATTGTTTACAGTTATGTTTGTGTTATTAATTTCATAAAAATTTGTACTTTTTTGCGGATTCTTAAAAATGTATATTTCTCTATTGTTTTGGTGAAGTGGTAGAACATTATACCTATGGTAAATTTGTAATATTATAGTACATCGTAAATTTAAAGAAGCAAATTGTATCAAACTGTGTCCTCCCCATAGCAAATGCAAAGCTCGAGTGTAACTGCAATAAGCATTTTATACTTATATGCCAACCCCGTACGAAGGACGGGTACTCTGCTAGTACATACATATATAAGACACAGATTTAGAATTCTTATCAAAACCATGTAGATTGTGGGCAATACTTGAGAACATCGCAGTACTTTACTTATCGTTAGAAAATACTATGATTCACATGATTCTGTGGCGATATATAGATGCAATGTAAACTTAACACCAACCGAACTTCAAAATCAAATTATGAATAAGCCAATTAATTACCGGATGGGAATGAAATTACCCACCGTTATAGGTGTAAGTGGGGTAACACAAGCGGCAAATGAGGGCAAATGAATTCAAATTAGAACACATTGAAACATATTGCACACAGCTTTGTGTTCTAGAAACTATAAGCTCACATTGTGCTGTAATTAGAAGAGAGGTAAACGTTTACATGTTTAGTATTACAATATAAATCCCAAAGTACCCATGAACTTTTGAGAAAACTGCAAGTCACACCCCATAAACCATATGAGAAACTTCTTTCAATTTATTACCTTATTAAAATCTGGTGTGATTATTTGTTTTTAATAGTGTATTCACTTTTGTTTATTTTAAATTAACTTAACCAATCGATAGTTTTATTAATACTTATGAAGTCAAAAGTGGTGAAGCCTGTGGGTAATTATTTCAGATGAGTCACCGAACCTGGATTAAAGTACCAGGTTAAAATTCCATCCAATGGTAATTTGCTACATGATGTTTCCGTAACAAGTCGTACTCACTGTTGGTTGGTTAGTCTATTTAATAATTATGGGTCTACTAGGAGAGATGATAATGTCTGTTTTGTTTAATGACACGTGTGAATTTCCCCATGAAAAGCCATTAAAGAACTTTAATTTCATGTTGAAATTCAATCGTAAATTAGTAAACTATGTTACATTTTATGTATCGTGTTTGTAATATCTGTCGTATAGTTCAATTGCTGTTTTATTTATAGAAATTTAAAAAAAATGATTGTTTGTGATGTCAAGTCTTTTATTTAATTAGTGAAATGAACTGGTCGGTCGGATGGAATTGTAAAATAAAAATGGACCGTTCCTTTGACGTACTTTGTAAAGGGTTTTGAAGAGGAAAAAGTCAGACCAGAAGAGTGGAAACCTTTGCAATCAAATTGAATTTTAAGTAATATAATGTTTGGGAGGAGCTTAATTTAGGTCATGTCAATATTGTTAAATTAATCCTTTGATTATTTTCCATTTTACATTTAGTTAGATTTTCACTTTTTAATTTTAAATATTATAGTTTTTTTTTATCTATTACTGTTAACAAAATGTCAAGAAATATAGTTTGGTAACACTGGAAGGACAATTGCATAGTTCTCAAGAAATACATATTTGAGAATTTGTTTCTCTTATTTGTAGTAAGCCAAATAAATTCAACCTTTGAATAAAAAAATGTTGTCGATATTAATATTATCCTTATCGAATCCTACTCCTATTTTAAAAGAGTCCTTTACAAGGAAACGTGGAGGCCAGGACTAGGCTGGCGTGCCGCAAGGATCGATCCTGGGCCAGAAATAACTCTGCACTAACTGTGTCATCTGATTAGCCCTCTCTGTTGGTTGGGTTCGTCCAGTAATTTTAGATCCTTCGCCTGTTGTGGCTTAGGAGAAGGTGCTAAAAATCCTTGTGTTTCATTGATTTGTGAGAAAAATATTCTGTCACATAATTGGTTTATTTGTTATCTTGATACTTCCTTGAACACTATGAATGCAATGGACAAATTAATTGTGTACAACTAAATGCATGATTGTTATAATAAATCAAATCTGGTTATGGTTGATGAATGTGTAGTTAATTTTAGTTTTATTTTTGTTTAAGTTTATTTGAATAAATGAAACTTACAGCGCATTTAAATTGTATTTTGAGACATTTTCTTAACCTTTAAGTAAAAAGGTGACTTCTCGGCTATTTCATTTGCCAGTATAAACTCATGAGTCGTATACGACGTTAGACATAAACAAGACCAAGGTTTGGACCGTTCCCCCACAAAAGAGGTTAACAAATGTCAAACATGTGGAAACACAGATAAAACTTCTGCATATAGTATATTCTGTCTACATACTGTATATGTTTCTAGATCAATCTGATGAGAACCTCTCAGTCTCGAATTAATTGCAGTTAAAAACACATTTCACTAACTTGATTCCTACATACTTAAAATATATGTTAACCATTGTTCCCTTAAGAAGATTTCGTCTAGTTTCGTAATCCATAAATATTTAGTTATGTTACAGTATATGTCATTATAATCTTCATCATGAAATAACATTAAAATTATCTGGTTGAAAAATAATTATATTCATTCTTGAAATAATACGCACTTAACGAAACAACGATAAATTAAGAAAAGAAAATGCCAACTTGGATGTATGCCAAGCAAAATCAGTGCAGATTTAGTTTCTTTTGTCTTAAAGCTCAGCATTTCCATTATCAGAAACATTTTGTCTGCCCTTTCGGCATCTTTATAACAAATTAAGAACCTTCCTTCTGTATTAACAACATTCAGAAATGAATTTAACTAAATTATAATTTATTAATATAAATAGAACACATAAATACTAGAAATATACTCCTAGTCTGTTTTTCTTTTTTATTAAATAAACAAAATTATCATTTAGATTCCACTCCACTAATGCATCCCACCAGGAAAGTATCATGAAGAAGCAGAGGTTCATTTCAATAATATTAATTAGTTAAGTAGGCGTAGGAAAGATATTATCATCGTTAAATTTGAAATGTAAAAGGTTTTGTTAAATGGTTATACATAAACAAAAAACTTCGACAAAAATTAGGTTTTTTTACTCATCCGACGTGAATAACTTTTCTTCCTGATCACACATTATTATCACCCGTAACCACATCAGAATCTAAATATCGCAGTATCAACATCATAATCATCATATTGATCATATATTTAACATTCATAGGCTATCATAATCAACAACAAAATCATGGCGAACATCATAAACATGAATTGAAATCGTCATCGCAGCACGTCAAAAAAACAATAATCATAGATAAAAATATTTAGAGTGCATTAGTTTCAATAATATAAAGCAGTAAATCAGTTTTTAACAGGCAAACCAAACATAATCTCTCCAAACGCTACATACTCAAGAAGAACAAAACGTCCATTTCGCGGCAATGAAAAGTCGATTAAGAACAAAAGGGTTCTAATTGGTATTCATTTGTCTCTCGTTTCCCAGTCATGTCATACCCATCTCTCGTTTGCAGAATTTAATATTTCCTTTCTGTATTTTATAACTATTATATATAACTATTATATATAACTATTATATTATATAGCTATTAGGTTGTAACTATTTGTATAAAATTGTGTACAATTGTATGTGTACGAATAATAATTATTAGAAAGTACTTTCCCACCAATATTTTCAAATGTTAGATGTATCAAACATTTTGTATATTCAATTTCCAATATCTTAAAAAGAAATGAAGATCACCTAGATTTAGATAGGAATGATTAGTCATGTTTAAGGTTTGAACAAGGGACTTCTGCCCAAGAAACTCGTATTCATTTTCCCACCACATTACCTTACGTGAAAATGAAGTGTCATAACCCAATGCAATTCAATTTTTATGCGAAATACAAATAATCAATAATATTATCAATCATTGAGATGGGGAAACCATCTAGGTGCGTATTTTAATCCAAAAAACATGAGTGAGATGATCTGTGTAGTTTTGTTACTGATTAAGATCAGCTGTTTAATTTATTTAAAGCCAAATGATGAGGAACAGCTGGGTCCATTTTTGAACCATAAAAAACACTGACTTTTCTCAGGATCGATAGTTCTGTTCATAAAATAAAACTATAAATGCTTAAAATTCTCCGGCACCCTTCAGATTGTTAGGCGAGCATTATAACCACTCAGCTAGCCATCTCACAAACTCCCTGCTATTTATTTGCTTATAGGTCTGACAAAATCATACGAATAATAATTGTTGAAAGGGTTTGAAACATTTTTGAATCGTAATAGATTAAATATTAAGATAATAAATAACATCCTACCCGTAAGCTGGAGTTTACACTAACTGAACTGGGTTACATGAAGAATGTACAAGTTAAACTCAGGGATAAATTGGTAAAAATCTTACTAATTATCATAGATCATAGTTTTAAATTGATTTCCAAACAATTTGTCCCTAACTTTATTTTAATGTACATTTCTAAAGCGTAGTGTACATATTTTACCCTACGTTCCTGTTGCCTACTGAAGCCATTACTTCTCGTACCATGATGCCATGGAAGCACAGTCCGTGTCACATGCTAGGCTGTGAGGCACGCGAATGTCAAATCACCATAGATCAAATGTATTGTCATCAACACAATGATATCCAGAAGCATTGTACTAGGTCAAAACTACGCTGTATGTTTGAAGACAACACAATCAAAGTGTTAAGTACTTTGGAAACTCTTAAGGTGTGGTACTTTTACATTTCTTTGTGTTTTTTTGCCTGTGGTATTATTTACGTGGAAAAGATGTCATTACACCATCATTTTTACTTTAACATTAAAAATGTTATGGAGAGCACCACTTAGGCCGATGACATATTAATGGTCTTCGAGTCTAGAGTCGATCCTGCTTGTGATTCAGGAAGGCGAGCCAGACCCTTGCTTCACAGACAGAGTTTATTTTGCATGGAAAGTATTAAATGATTCCAAAATATTTCATAATTTGAAAATATAAATGTATGAAAAGTATAACTTACGTTCGTTTGACGGGTTATGTAGTTCCCACTCGATCCTAAAAAAGAAAAATATCCATGAACTATATAGAGAGATATAACTCGCTTTGGGTATTATCTGTAGCACATACAATAGACCATTATGGTTATTATTACCATTATAAACTATTAATGGTCTATAATCTGTTTCAGTAGTCTTAGACTATGTACATCGATGTCTTCTCGTCCGACTATAAAGTCTGGATCATGTTTTAATATGTGTCTCATGTCTAGCAAGTAAGTTTTGTGTTGTTACATCGTGATTTATTTTGTTGTGTGCCTACTGAAAAAAGTTTATAAATAAATTTACTAGAAAAAACACACAATGAATGCAATTATATAAAAAATACCCCCGCCGCAGCAAACCTGCCGACTAAGCGAATTTCCATTTGTCTGAATTGATTTTCAGTTAAATATATTTTAATAACATTAGGTTTAACGAGTACCTAGGTTTGCTGCTACAAGGAAACTAAAATAAAGTGTGTTTTTGAGTAAAATATTGATAGCTTAGTAGAAAATAAATAAATTTGCCAAGTTTGATCAAAATATATTCATAAACAAGCAAACTACAACATTTGACAATATTCTCCATAAGAATAACATAGGAATTTTAAATTTTAAATTTTTTTAATTTTCTCCGTTACAAATAATCGAACAAAAATACTTTTATATACTAAATTATTTGTTTTTTAAGCTCTTTAAAATGGTCTAAAGAGAAATTGGGAAATTTTGTGTTTTGAGGGTCAACAGTGAGAAAAAACAATTTTTACCCCATAAAACCCCCCGTAAAGCCCCGTTCCCATGGTCCGATCATGCTGGTTCGCGAACTCATTCAAGTTTATCCCGCTTTACACCTTTAAACCAAATTTCATCAAAATCGCACAAAAATTACTCAAGTTATTGCGTTCACGGACGTATATATATATATATATATATATATATATATGTCTATATATATATATATGTCTATATATATATATATATACATATATAAAAATTTGAACGATTAGTGTTTTTGGCCTCTGGGGACATCAAAATGAAAAAGTAAATCGGTCCCGGGTCTAGGTCTTACCGTGCCACCTACGGTAATAGCTACTTCCCTATAGGGAAATTCGCTAAAACTATTAGGATACCGTAACTTCGAATATTGCAAAGTGACCTCACACTCTATTGTAAAATTTCAGGCTATAGTCTGTATGACGGAACCTGTCTACTGAACCTCTAGTCCCGGGTAAACGGAGAGTAAGGAGACAAGTTCCATCATACAAACTTTAGTCTGTGTGTCCGGCAAAGTTTGATCACACTCGTGTCAACTCTATGTTTCTGTCTTATTAAATAGTAAATTTTACAGTAAAGGTGTTTCGACGGAGATTTCAATACAAAGAACAAAGAACAAACAGACAAACAGTAGTTTCAGATTGTATTACTCTTCTTGATTTAAGTTATGAGGTAGTAATATGACAATAAATACAATAAAAATATAACAACACAAACATGCACAACTAACTATATAAATACATTATTCTTTTTATTTCAACAAGTCGGACACAATGATACTAAATTCAAAGGAGAATATTTTAACAAAATGTATAAGAATTTCACGCACGGTATATATATATAATTTTATGTAAGTATCGAATATAGGTATTAAAATGCCATACTGTGAAATGGAGAAAATTAAGCGGAACATCATTGGGACATTTGGTCAATAAGGACATGGCCTTTTAATTGGATACTAATTAGTTAACCGATATAGGCTTTAATTTTGACAATGACTATAATTACGCTTAATTTAAATAATTGTTTAACATTATTCCAACACTATTGAAAATATATTTTTATTTATACAATTGTTGTGTTTAGTTTTGATATCTCTCTACACCAGTAACTTTTTAAAGCTATTATAATGGAAGGTTTTAAGCTCTAGTTATTACTATACGGTATAGCTTCAATATTTTTTTCTACAGTATCAAATTCGTAACTTTTTTTTAAGAGGTTGGCCGCCTCTTTTAACCTTGCATTTGCTCGTCCACATAGACTACAGATCTGTGCGTGGAACGTATCCAGCATAACAAGGGGTGAGCCGGTACAGTACAATGTACAAAGGTGAACTGTACTGATAAAATGTTTGCGGCAATGATCAGGATCCAAACCCACGACATCACTGCCTTGGGTCCGAAGTCCGCGACGTTACCGACTGAGCCACCGACTCACCTAGATACTAGTTTCCGACTAGATACATTCAGGATTTCACTGGCAACCATCAAATTTCATTGTGAATTAAAAACTCAACAGTATGATACAAGAAAAAAGGATACATTCTAGGCCACCGAGTTATAGTGTTCACATTCAAATATCCGTAGTTGGATGCAGATTGAGGAAGTATTACAGACCAAGATGTTTTTTATCAATTAATGATCTTATCAATTAAAATTAATGATGCTGTCTAACAAAAGGTCGACGTTAAATAGTACCGTCACCCAGGGTTCAGACTGTTTCCTGTTCACTAAACAATTTAACTGGGAAAACTCACAAAATATAAAATAAAATACGTTTTTAAACGAACTAATGCTGTAAATCTAGCTTTAAAATTTATTATTTTTTATGGTAGACCTCTAAATTGTAACCAAACAACTCTCCCCCCAAATTTGTACAACTTTATTCGCTCAGTGTGTACCTTGATATGGCACGAAGTAATAGCAAGGGTCGTTTTCCACATCTTACTTGTTAGAGGGTATAATCAACCATGATTTACCCCACCTTTGGCCTCCAAGGATGAATATGAGCTAATAATACGCACATCACGCAAGTCCTTTAATCATAATATTTTTGAAAGATTATTTATACTTTTAAAAAGTAAGAATATAGCAAGATATATAGTGTGTATTGTGAAAAAATTGTCGCTGACTTATATGATCTCAAATTTTTTTCTTGCGTTGAATGGGAGCAGATTTTACTGCATGATGGATACATTTAATCGAAATAAGGATAATCCAGATGCATTGTTAAATTAAATTTAAATTTAAACTATTTAAAGAAGCACTGTCAACCTTTTCTTCAATAGAAAGATTGATCGGCAACAGAAAACGCAGGTTAAAAACCTGCAATAATTAGCTATGAAAATCATATAAAATTAAAATTCTAACCTGATCTAATTGTAGTTTGAGTTAATTTTCGCTAAAATGGAAAACTAACATGGAAAACTATTCCTGTTGGCTACACTCATTTCAAATTATAACACGTGTAAAGCTATAGGTGGAAAAAACACAGCTTATTCAAGAAAAACAGGAATGAACTAATTCTCAAGAGACTAACTAAACTTTCACTGCACTTGCACACAGATCGCTAACTTTGGCCTGTCTTTACAGGCTTGACGCTGAAGAAAAACTTTAACAATCAATCAGCTGTTCGACGGACAGCTGTTGCTAAAAAGCCGGTACAGTACGGTTGCTGTAATCAGTAGTAATAATAGTTAACTAATCATATTTTTATTTTTATTTCACCCCTGGATTACTAAATTCTCAAGCTGTTAAAATACGACTATAAATAGAGTTCCTTATTGTAAAGTAAAATATTAATTTTGGTTTAAATTATATATTATTCATTGTGCCCTTTGGTTGGAATTTATTATTGATAAAATAGAATGATTAAATAACCCACCCACAGTTGTTGGTTTGACGATTAGTTTTGTTCCTTAGAACTTTTCAGGTCATTCTGTATGCAACCACATCATCAATACAGGGTGATTGATACAAGTGTGCCAGCCGTTTTATTCGAAAACTATAAGAGATATCAAAAAAAGTTAAATGGTAAGTGCCTTGGATTTTTTATTTAAAAAATTGTAGTCAAAGTCAAAAAAATTATTTTAGCCGCCATTTTTCCAATATGGCCACCAACTTTGATTTTTCTTACGGAACACCGTATATTTTATGATGTATTCTGGTAGAAAAAGTAATTTTAAGACGATTTTATTCTTGTGATTTTTTCATAAACCTAACCGTTTCAAAGATAATAGTGGTTAAAGTTTTGAAATTTCTGCATGAGATAGAGTTTCGATAAAGGCCTAAGCAAGCATGCCAGCTGTTTTGTTCGAAAACCATTCAAAATTTCACAACTTAAACCATTATTATCTTTGAAACGGTTAGGTTTATGAAAAAAATCACAAGAATAAAATCGTCTTTTTTTCTACCAGAATACATCATAAAATACAGGGTGTTCCATAAGAAAAATCAAAGTTGGCGGCCAAGTATAAAACTTAAAGCGTTACCCTAAATCTCTCAAAAACCTTTTAAGATTTCATACTTAAAATGCATAATATTCTATGGCTGTATTAATCAGAGTATATTTTCTCATTGCTATACTTTTAAAATCTCATTATATCCTATGAACAACCAGGAGTTTGTCTAATTTAGAAAATATTTGGTAATTAAATGTCATCATAGTGACACTTCTTTTTACTTACAGTTGATTACTGGTGGTTTTTAAAAGTGTAGTGATGCCGAAACATGTTGGTTCGGCAGCCTTCTTAAGACTATTGATTTACTTATTTTGTTTTATTAATAGAACTCTTACACTTGCTTACACTTGAAAAGGGTAATAAGTTCTGTGTCGGAAACTCAATCTCCTAAAAGAAGCTTAGTTACTAATGCTATCAGAAGAATTATATGGGCACATTAAGAATGCCTTATTTTTCCAATCACACCTTTTTTCATCCATCCTCCAACGTCCCTCAATCCATTATAAATCTGTTTTAATCGCTCAACACATTAGCGTTCTGAGAGCTAACTCGTTGGTCTTTGGAAAACTCGTTCCTATTGTACTTCGATTGAACTCGATCGCGTGACTGAGTCGAGGAAACGAGAAATTGCCCTGACCATTACTGCGTGTTAGCTGTAATAAATGTAACGAAATTATACGTGTTTGGCGCTACTTTTATGGCACAATACAAGTAACAAATTGAATTAGAGCAGCTTACTGTAGCACGAAAACAAAACTAAACAAGTAGGTTAGTACTTACATCAAAGAAAAGAGGTTAACAATTAATTTTCCTATTAGCATAAAACAATCCATATAAAGCGTAAGCTTACACTTTTGTAAAAATTTAAATATCATCCAAATAATTAATTAGTAGCCGATTATTAGCTAATTTGATTAGACCACTGCCGAGTGGTTTAAAAGCTCACCTTCAAATTCTATGGTTATTTGTTCGATCCTTAGAATTGTCGGTTCTGGTACATGTTACCGTTTAGTACTGTAAAACACTCCAATGTTGGGTCATATACGGTTTAAGGTCGATTCACACACATCAGTCCAGTCACAGTTCCGTTACAGTCCAGTTGCAGTCCAGTTACAGTCCAGTCACAGTTGCGTCCGCAATTTATCAGTCAATTGTCCGTCAGTTGGTTTCAGTCAGTCTTCCGTCTCTAATATTTACATTAATTTACAGTCAACAAATTTAAATTTTAAACCTATATTCTATTAAATTATCATTGTCCATCTTGTTGATTGTTACAAACAATACTCAAAATACAAACGCAACCATTTAAATAACAATAACACTATTTTCTAACCTCAAACAGTTCCGTCAGGCGTCCGAAGAATCAAAAAGTATCGTTGGAAAGAAATCTAAAATTGACTGACGGATGCCAGCAGAGTGACTGACGAAACTGCAACGGATGAGTGTAGATAGCGCAATAGAAAATCCATCAAAGAATATTTTTGTTAACTGTGACGTGCCTGAAGTGACTGGACTGTGACGTTCCGTAACTGATGTGTGTGAATCGACCTTTATACAGGGTTAGTAAAAAGTGTGGAGACCCCCTGTTATTTTTTAACGGCCCATACTAGAAAAACTAAACTCGGCACACCATTATGGTATGTTATGAAGTACTTTTTGGGCATAACCGCTACTTGGTGTTCATCCCCAAAATGGGGGATTTTGGGGGAAACTAAAATAATTCAAGTACAAAGACCCATCGAGTGACCCCTCATTTTGAAGGTCCTAGTAAAAGAAAACCAACAACGCAATTTAGAGGTCTCTATTGCTTAAAAGCAATTTTTCATCCTCAATTTCATTCACTAGAAATAGGTATCTATTTCTATTCTATCCATTTTTTACTGGATTGAGATAGAAACCTCTAGTTTTCGTTGTTAGTTTTCTTTTACAAGACCTTCAAAATGAGGGGTCACTCAATGGGGCTTATCATTTAAAACTTTTGAGTTTCCCCCAAAATCCCCATTTTGGGTTTGGTAAGCAAGTGGCTATTAGGCTTAAAAAGTACTTCATAACATGCCAAAAAGGTGTGTAGAGTTTAGTTATCCTATAGTGAGCCGCTACAAAATTTACAGCGGGTCTCCAGACTTGGAAAGCTGTAAGTTAAATTTAACTTCTGAGAATTTCAATCAGCTGCCATTCTTTACTGGATTGAGATAAAGACCTCTAGTTTGCGTTGTTGGTTTTCTTTTACTAGGACCTTCAAAATGAAGGGTCACTCGATGGGTCTTTGTATTTGAAATTTTTGAGTTTCCCCCAAAATCCCCCATTTTGGGATTGTACACCAAGTGACGGTTATGCCCAAAAAGTACTTCATAACATGTAATAAAGTTGTGCCGAGTTTAGTTTTTCTAGTATGGGCCGTTAAAAAAATAACAGGGGGTCTCCACACTTTTTACTAACCCTATTATGTTGCATGTCTTAAAAAGTCTTAAAAACATACGGAATAAAATTCCTCCATGTGCCAAACTCTTTTGTTCAAAGAGTTTAACGTCTGTTAAACTCTTTGACAAAAAAATTAAACTAGAATGCTTGAGCCAACGAGTGGCCTTTGACAAAATCAATTGCCACGTCGATTAACTAATTAGTAGCCAATTAGTAGGCCACATCACGGACTGGATGTTGCATTAATATTGTACATAATTGTCTCCACTCTATTATACGTCATTGTAATACATATTACATACTATATATCTACATCTAAAGCACAAACATTGAATACCAGTAGCTGGATACTGTTAAAATAATAAAAAATATGTTTATGAAGTTTTCGCCTCTGAGTTAGAGTACAACTGGAGGTGGATGAAGCACTGAGTGAAAGAGTTGCGAGACGTTGGTCGCCATTTGTACTAGGGGATAAAGAAAAAGACGTTGTTCTTAGTAAATACTACATTTAAACTAGGGTATTGTCTAAAAAGGGCTTCCAGCAAACACGTATTCTGGACATGGAATCCATTTCATTGGGTTATCAATAAATTATGGTTTTTTTATAAAGCATACCAATCTGACGTTAAAATACTAGGGTTTGGACCGTTCCCATAACGTAAAAATGAAAGATGCATGCAAACATTGATAAAAAATAACAAGTTACACACTCTATGGTTGACTTGAAAATTATTTAGTTCCCCAAATCAAAATAAACTTTGGTTTCCTATTACTAAACTGTTAGTGGACATTGCTCCATTTCAACTCTCGTAACAATATGCAATAAAGTAGGTGTAATTCTCAAACCGCTGACTACAATATTCTCTCCCGGACTATAACTCGTAACTCAAGACCACGGATAATAACCTGTGCATGGGCCAATACCCACCATTGCAACTCTTTATATGCACTGATTCTTTCTTTACGGTGCAAAGCTGTGAAACTCTCGTTGAACATAAAACAAAATATGTGACGGTGCATAACTTATGTTACTGTGACTGTGTTTACAAAAAAAGGAGAAAAATGTAGGCAACACAGTTTTACGTTGAGTGGTTTTTTTTAGTAGATATGTTTTAGCGCTGGAAAAACTATTTTTGTTTTTAAGTTATCAAAACAAAATCGATTATATTTATTTTCCATTAATAACTGCAATACTAGTACGTAGTAAGGTGGGGAAATCTACAAAATGACAGTAGTTTTGTAATAACAATGTATTGATTATTTTGTGAATGCTTCTATACAGTTATATAAAATTTACAATGAAGCAGTTCATGCACTTAAAGTTATTATGAAATTTTTTATATTACACCTTTGTAGTTTTATCCGTAGCTATTAGACATATACTAACACTTCAATATACTCATTATTTCTATTTCTTTAAGCTCTACAAAATGGTTTAGAAAGAAATTGCCATTTGTTTGGTTTTACGTTCAAAATTGGGAAAACCAATTTTACCCCATGAAACACCTGAAAACCCTCGTTCCCATAGTCCGATCATGCTGGTTTGCGAACGCGTTCAAAAATACGTAGGTTTACAAGTTTCTAAAAAATTTCACTTCTTTTCATATAAAAATGGCAGGCCTAAGTGGTGGCTTAAGTTAATTGGACACTAGTTCACACTTCCTTTTCCTTTTAGGGGAAAAATCACTAAAATATTATTCAAATTAAACACAAAATAAAGAGATCAACTACAGTTCAACAACTGTTTTCCAGTCAACAAACACGTAACAACGAAACAAAGAGTTTACGTTTGGTTGCAAAATCATTGGTGAAAACTAATCTCTGGCAAGAGACAATTCGAAGAGCATAGTAATCATAAATTTGGCTTCCGCCAGGGAAATCAGCTGATGTCTGTTTAATTATCATCAGAGCTTTAGTCCTGAACACTCTCACATATAAAACAGTCCTGGGGTGATTAGACTGACATTGTGCATTTACAGAGCAAGTTTTGGAACATGTATTGAAAATGTCAAGGACAAACACGTACTATGGGGAGTTGCAAATTTGAATACCACGCCACAGGATATGAGCCATCGAGTAGAACTTCAAAAAATAATTTTGTAAATTGAACTGTAGTACAATTAAAGGTTGCGGAAGAAAATTTTAAAAAACTGTACATTGTTATTGTTACTGAAAACTTAACTGTTGCAGTTTGGCTGTTTATGGATACATTTTGACCAAGTTTGCTAAATTTATTAATTTTAGATTATACTTTTAACATTTTGCACAAATAAACACTTTGTTTCTCCCCTATAGCAGCAAACCTATGTACGCGTCAAACCTAGTGTAATTTAAATAAGAAACGAATTGGGAATTAAAAGGAAATATTGTTGTCATAATCCCATCAGGCCAATGGAAATTCACTCACAGGTTTTGCGGAGGCTAGGATATTCGTGATCAAGTGTTTGTAGCTTACTTGGATCTGGAACCTGTCTAAGAAACTAAAAAGCTCTACTATAAATTAAATTTATTTTTTACCCTTATGTAACCAAGGTAATACAAAACTCACTCGTCGGGACGCAAACCGTGACCGCGTAATGTTAAGAGGGTTACGTATAATTAAAAAAGTTTTGAGCCCGTTGACAAAGCCTGAACATGGATGCAGTTGCGAACTAATGTATATCAACACCATTTTAAGTGTTAAAGCTTTGTAAATTTGAAACTAGTTCAATGGTTTTAGTAGTTTTCTTTAATTAATTTGTCTCTTAATTTTATTAGTGAGAGGAGAAAATCTTAATGTTCGTATGGAATTTACAAATGAAAGGTTGTAATTATATTGCTCAAATGATTACTTTTAATACTACCAACCTAAATACATACGGAACATCATCATTTATACAAACACCTACTAAACTCCTACATAACCCTAATACTCCAATCTATAGGTACTATCATCTAAAAAATCTATACTATTATATTAAAATCGATTGGTGTCTGTCTGTGTGTGGGTTACTCAATCAGGTAAAAACTACTGAAACGACTTGGCTTAAGTTTTACACAAAAATGCCTACCATACGGAGGATCCGTTTAAACGCTTCGGTGCCGATCGAGGGCTTTGCCCCTTTGGCTTTCAAAGTTCTAAGGTGAGGATTTTAAAAGTAAATATTGATTGGCTTCCATGGCTGCAATGAGAAGACTCACAATGTATACATTTGCTATGACATCTCAATGTAAACATAAACAAGCAGAACTGTTAAATTGATTTTATTTTCCAATACCTCGCAGCTGGCTTGAGCAAATGAAATATTTTATTCAGCAAAACCATTTGGCAGGTTTATTTATTTTAAGATGATTGTCGACATTGATTAAGAAACAAGCTAGACTCTAGCCATTGTCTGTATTAATCTAGGCTCTGTCCACGAGTTTTCAAGCGAATTATTTATTGATAGATATTTGTATATACAGTAGGACAATTATTATTAGATTTACTTTTTTTGGATACTCTTGATTGTTTTGTTTGCAAATTGAAATTACTTTCATGTGTTTGTATTACATATGTTTACACTTTTATGGTAATAATCTTCACACTTAATCATACTATACTTTTGGACTCCCTATTTCATAAATCTTTATGGTATCTTACTCAGTGACAGCTGCTTCAAAAATTTTTTTTTTCTACCCTTGCCCTTAAAAACCTTTATATAATCTTTAATTGAATATCCCACTAGAATAAACACTAACAAAACAAGTAGGGTATACATTTAAATGCACTTTTTCAGCCGTGGTCCTTATATACCTTTTGAATTGTGCCACAAACGATGAATCCGGGTAAATGCATATCCGTACACTATTAAATTGGTGAAAATGTAAAAGAGTTACAATCCAGGGAATTGGCCCATGTACACGTTATTATCCGTGGTCTTGAGTTATGAGTTATGGCCCAGGAGAGGATATTGTAGTCGGCGGTGCGAGAATTGCACCTACCTTATGGCACATTGTTACGAGTTTAGATATTGTTAGTGTGATATACAGGGCGAATGTCGTAAGGTGTCCACTATCCACTATTCATTACAGACAAATCTTTGGCCTCACAATGAATAAATACAAATTTTCCTCACTAAACCAACCTCAAGGAATACTAAAGGAATAGTAAGGTTTTAAAATATTTTAAGTGATTTTCCAATAAATTATGTACCAAAACCAGAGGGTTTTTAATTTAATGTATTTTAGTTACAGCTTTGCTTTCTGAGATGCCAATGGTGGCACAGTTATGTTGTTCACCCTATAACACAAGATACATTTAAACTTTAAACTCATGAGATATTTAGTCGGGCCCCACAACAGCGATGTCTACCATCATAAACGTTATCATTTGAGCGTGTATGTCAACAACTGCTATGATAACAACGCTGTCTTGGCAGGCTGCTGCAAGGTTTGCTACAATACTACTCGCGAAATTTGAAGTAAAATTATTCAACCTTTAAATCTTTCAACCATTAAATCATTCAATTTTAAAATCATTTAACATAACATAGTTACCTGATGTCCAGCAATCCCCTGGAAATATCGGGACTATTTTTATCCTAAAGTAATTTTTCAACCTCTTTAACGTATATACTATTTCATGGCTACCCGCTATAGACGTTATAGTATATTTCGGTCCGTGGTACGAACGCTATTTTTCACCACACTATACCCTATTATCACTATTCACCACAATAATAATGGACACTTTTTGAGGTGACGTTTTTGGAATTAATACTGATTATTGGTCTCCGTGGTTTTGCACTTTGAATAAACTTGGTTACATTTTGATAAAATATTATATTTTGACACACAGCTGATTGAGCTAAACCAAAGATCGTTAGCCTATTTCATAAAGCGCTGGGTTGAATCATTGATTATTGGATACTGAAGCAGACATCCCATCTATATAGAACAGCTGTTGCCAATGTTTTACAAAATAAAGAATATCGTCGTGTGAGCCAGTCACAGAATGCGCTAGTGTTTATAATTATGTTGCTAAAATATTTGATTGGCCAAGATATAGCCCACAATAAATCGTTCCAACAATTTGACTTTGTCAACAAGTTTTTGTATTCGACAGAAATAAGTCATTTACATCAGTACAACCTGATGGCTCACACTAACTACGATGATTTTGATACAAAAAATTGACAACAATTTTGAACATGGAGTGGACAGCCTTTATCAATATAGTATCAATAAAAAAGGTAATTAATATAGTATTGTCTCTATGCTTTATTTAACAAAACATTGATACATTCGCCTATCTATTTCACACGTAAATGCAATTGTCCGGAACGTTCTCTATACTTCATTGGCCAACATAACTTTAAGCTCTCTAAAGGCCAAATTAAAACCACAAGAGATGAAAGTGGGATTTAGAGTGAGTTATATTGGTAGCCAGTGCTGTGTACAGGAGCCTGCAATTGAGTTTAACACTTGAAAAGTCAATCATCCAAACACATGTATGAGTGACTGTAACCATTACAAGCATACCGTCGTTGACTAACATACTGAAGTAGACATTCCATCTACATAGTAGCCGTATCCATATATTACTCTCGTAGTTAAATTTGTCTTAAAATTTGCTACTGTAAATTAGTACATGCAATTAAATTACTTTTGATTATGGGTAAGCGGTTAGAGTGCTCGTCTGGAAATCAGAAGGATCGGGTTATTTGATATAATGGATTTTGTTTGATAGAATAACTTCTTTCAGCATATTACGTGTTACTTATTTTACAAAAAGTATATAAAAATATGTGTGATAATATTAAAATATATAATCACATATGATGGTTTAAACGAGACGGTTAATACACATAAAAGCTGGCAGTGATGATTGATTTCGATTCAACACTCAACATCAGACACAATATGAGAATGACGAACCCCTTTTGTGTCTGATGATGATTGGAATGACCAATCGAAATAGAAAACAACATCAGTTTATATGTGTGAAACATTATAAGTGTAAGTATGTGTTTCAAGTGTTATTAGACGTAATTTTATTTACTTTCCATGATAGATTTACAAACAAATCCTACTAATATTATAAATGAGAAAGTTTGGATGTATGTTTGTGACAAGTAAATGCGAAAAATACTGGTCGGATTGAGCTGAAATTTGGTGTGATGATAGCTTATATTCCTGGTTAACATATAGACGCATTCTTATCTCAAAAGTCCTTTCGGGCTCCGCCCCAGTGGCTCTGGAGTTTCCCATGTTAATCTTATAAGTAATCATATTTCAAAGGAATTAAATAATTTCGTCAGCTGTTTCAAATCACAAATTGGTTCTATGATATTAAATAGTATTAAAAAGTTATAAGGTTTACCAACAGGGTGCAGTACTATTAAATTTAATATACAACTTCAGTAGGCTATAGAATATTACAACAAATGTTAAGATCAAAATGTTTCTATTTTGTGTCCTCTCCCCGTTGCAAGGCACGGGTACAACAGCTAGTAATACATATAATAACTCAAATGTGTTTTAAAAAACATCATTGGGGATGATAACCTTGCAGTCTGGAACTTCAATGCGAGAGGAGCAAGTCCCACGGACAAGTCCACATTTGAGGGCTTTTGCAGGAGTGAACATCCACGACAAACATACTGTATTTTGTAAAATCAGTTTCTTTGGTTTAAAATGTATGTTCATCAGAATCATTTTGTTAGAGAAAAACCTAAAAACCCTCGGCGGAACTGCCTTCGTGGATTTAAAAGCAATGAGTTTCAAATCGACGTTGCGTGCGCTACAATGTGGCCTACAATAACGCTGTCTGCTCTTTTGCTTTGATGTTATTTATACCAAGATAAAGGGTAGCCATTACCCTTCAGGCCTATAATTTTGGTAGCACTGTAATAAACCTTATAACACTTTTCATTGTGTGATTTACTTGCACTGCATACATACATTTAACATTACATTACATTACATGAACAACTGTAGATTGTGTTCAGACGAATTAACTTCATGCAATGCTAGAAGTTTTTTACTTGCTTTGCACTGGGTTAAGACTACGAAAAAGAAAATATAAGCTTCTTTAAAAGTATTTTTTAACTATTACAACTGGAGATATAACATAATAGTCTCTGCAATCAACGGGCTAAATACCCCTAGCTAAGAAAACGTATAATGTGATAAACTATCTGTGTTTATAATTTCATTATTTTCTAAGCAATATGCAAAATCACACTGCCTTTGTTGAAAACGTTTCTAATCTGTAAAATTGAGTTTAAAAGAATCCCCATATTGACAACCGACACTATTCCATACCAGTACAAACGTGATACTGTAAGAAAACATTATTTCCTCTCTTAACTTTTGATACCCAGACAGTGAAAAGAAGGACATTAATTGCCCTTTCAGTTTGTTAGTGTAAAAAAAGTTGGACACAACAGTAATTGAAACCAGCGCCCTCTATGTGATGTTCAGATCAACTGACCAGGGAACCTTTACATAATGTCTACTTACTACATTGTCAAAGAGTGGAAAAATAGTAGGCCTACGATTTAAATTTACGGCTGTAATAGCTATTTACATTACAAGTGTAGTAAGAGCGTTTTTACATCACGCAGATGAATGTTGTGCAACGAGCGGAAGCGAGTTGCATAATTCACCTAAGTGATGTAAACACGCTCTTGCGTAACGTGTAACGTACAAGATTTTACCTGACCCGACAATATACAGAGGGTTACATACAGTATTTTTCATTATCAATTTCACTTATCTTCTAACTCATCGTTCTTTTACAAACAAAAGCTAGGTTAATACTTTAAAGCATAACAAACATTCAACAATAAGCATAACAAACAATTACATTCAAGCGCACAGCTGATTTCTAGCGTTGAACGTCGTTGGCTCCATAGAGGTATATGTTTTAAGCTAAGCACTCAATGCTATTTAAATGGGTTTCATTACCTCACCGAGTGAGTTTTTTCAACTTTATATCACTCGTGAAGTAAATAAGTTGCATACATCACGCTTGGGATAGGGAAGTTTAACATGGTGGGTTAGGTAAAGAAATTAACAACACATGGATGAACCAGCCAATGACGAATTTCTGATACATAGTTCAGTGAAAAGCGCTAATTACTGAAAAGCTCGTTAAGTTAGAAAGTCAATCTGTCAGGTACATTTTCATGTAATTTGTAACATTAACGTTGACTCTAACAGTACAGTATGTGACAGATTGTCTTAGTTCGACGTTAGTAATTAGTGAAACACACTAATTAGTAACATGTACAGTATCTATATACATCGATAGCGATACTGATAAATGAAAAATCGATTCTCGATCCTCTAACCGATTCCTAGAAATTTTGCAGTCAGAGCCATCCCGAAGAAATGAAACCTTTTACAAGTTTACTACTATAAGTATATAGATTGCTTTAGACAAATAACCTTTTACAAGTTTGTTACACAAAATGTCTAGAAGTATAGAATTTCATCGGCACACTTCAATGCTGATTACCACTAAGTACACTATCAATCACGGCGAACATGAAATCAGCACTCGGCAACAGTTACCTCATCAATGCTGATTTGCAGAGCATTTCTCAATGGTCAATGGTCAGTGATGTTTGGCCTCAGATTCAGTACCCACAAGAGTGTTGTATTCATGCTCTCCGATGCATGCATTGAGTTAATCCGCCATAGAATCACCCTTGATGGCTAGTGTCTTTTAGAGACAATGTTTAAACTGGGTGTTGTATGGATACAGATCTTTTCTTACCTTATCAACCATGCAGTTTAACGCATATTGATTGGGTTTAAAGGTTTATTTTTGGGGGAGCGAGCTGGTCTAATGGTTAGAGCGTGGGACTTCGGTTTCAAAGGTCTCGGGTTCAAATCCTGCCAAATCGCCAATGGATACATCTAATCTATGTAATCTATGTGTTATATCTATGTGATAATGCCGCAACCCCTAGAATATAGGAACAGCATCTAAGGAGGATATGGATAGGGTAAGGATTAGGAGCTCTAGATCCCGTAGCTCATTCAGGGCTGCAAAGTGGAAAGCAATATAAGATATTGTAATTTTAGTTAATATACATATACCACTTTTTCTTTTGTAGATAATATTAGGCTAGCTTCAATAACGCGTTAGGTTTTGAAAATCATTATAAAATCAATGGTTTTGAAAGGATATTTTCGCATCTAAATGATGACGAAATGATCGAATAAATCTCTTATAACGTATGCTACTATTTAAAGTTATTATTTCTCATTGAGATTTTCATAGTTTAACTATTTATTGGGACATTTAAGGTGCTATAGTTTGCAATATTTCTTTCAGCTTTGCTGGATTAAAATGTTGGTGTATTCACCAGAAATTGGTAATTACCATCAACGCACTCTGTCGGTGGATACACTCAACTACGTTCAGTTTTTAACTAACACTGATTGCAACAATAATATGTGAATATATTTTCAAAGTCTATCGATAGTAAACGTCACTAATATACCTTGAGAATGGAATCACTATGTCACGATTGCGTGTATATAACCCCAAAGGTGACGCCAAGTTACCAAGTTACTGCGACTGAGGTTTATTGGCAAACTCTTCACAAACTTCACAAGATTTACTGCCCGGAGTGCTTACAAACGTGAAGGTATTGTGTGACTTATACTTTGCAGCTTTACGATCATATAAAGCTATTCGGAAAGGTGCTTTGCGTAAATAAAAGCTGCTTTTTCTATTAACTTTTACGAACCTGTAATTTAAATATTACTACAGGTAGTCCAGTGGTAAAAAACTCGACCAAAAATATGTAATGTACAGTTCTCTATTTACACCCCACGCTGTAAACATGTGATTGGAATGTCTTCCATTTTTGTTCTGTTTATATTTCGTTGTTACTTCTTTCCAAAATGGAAACCCACAAAGCACATGTAGGCCTAAATTTTGTAAAAATTTAAATTAATTTTTCGTGCTTTTTTAGTCTATTTTCATTTATAAAAGGATTCTGCACATCTACAGGAAAACATCTTTCTAATAGTATGCGTAGATTTTCCCTGCGATGCACACGAGCTAAGATAACAGGTTTTCAAGAAACATGATTGCCTATTAATATAGGATTTAGCTGCTCCACGGTGAGTTTTAATAGTAAAACTTTACAAAATTTATAGAAACTATTGTGAAACACCAAGATATAATTAGAATTTCAGGATTTTCAAACTAGGTGTAAAAGCTATATAACTTTAATTTATTTATGATTAAATAATCAGAATTCGTAAGTTTGTTAAAAGAATACAAAGGAGACAGCATAAGAACAATGCATATTTTCTATCTGGATAGATTAGGCAGGACATTAAGAATTAAACTCTAAAGAAACCTACAAAGAGGACAGGACTCTTATTTATACCTCCACCAGGAATCTCTTATAGCATTGGATTGTCAATGTTTAGACCAAATTACTCCAAAATGGTGTAATGGATTTTAATGCTTACTCATGACGATGACTGGTAGTAATAGGAATATAAAAGTATACAAAATATAAATCAAAAATTACAGAGTGTCTGAAAAGTAACTTGCACCCCCTTAACTTTTAAACCATGTGGGATCTTTGAAATCGTTTTGTGGCGACCTTCTTAGATTTGATGGGCTACAATAATGATGGTTAATTTTGAAAATCTTGCCCTTAGTGGGTGTAGGGGGTAGCTCAAACTTTTCAAATAGCAAGTATAGTTAACTTTGGTATCATTTTACAGGTATTGATGAAACTAAACAATTGACATACAGAAAATGAAAATAGGTCCACTGCATAAAATCTGTTTAAAAATGAAAACAATCAAAAATCTAATTTAAATTCAGTGTCCAAAAGGCAATAATACTTAGCCGAAGTTGATAACTGAACATATAATCCTATTATGGATGGAATGTAATTAAGCACATGAAGCTCTAATAGGAGCCTAGTCAAAGCAACCAGTACGACTGCATGAGATTTAATACTCCTCGGTACTTAATACCTAGGAGAGATCTAATTACTTGTAAGCACTCGAAGCAGTAATTGAATTTATTCTATAGAGGGAAAGAGTCAAGCAACGTGTGGTAAATCTATCTATGAAGTAAGTCAGAGTTGTGTGAATGTGGCTAAACAATGTATTACCATTATATCTCTCCTTCTATTCGGAAGCAAGATGAACTGGATAAGTTCTGCGACAAATTTAAAAGTATTTTACAAAACTGTAAATAGAACCGCTAATTTTAAACGATAAACTGTTGTAAACAATAACTGTTGCAGAGTTAATCATCGTAATCGTGGTGTGAAACTCGCAAAAATCGTGTAGAGTAAAGTAAAGGCAGAGCTCGTAAGGATGATTATTATATGAAGATTGTTGTTTTTGTCTGCTTTATTTTGCCAAAGAGTTTGTAATGTCAGGGCTATCGCTAGAAATTCTCGCTAAGCCTGCAGAAAAACGTTCCAATTTGGAATTTTCACCTTTTGTTGAGGCTATGCACTTCATCCTTGTCGTTGAACTTGCATTGATAATTATTAATATAACTGACTGAAGCGAGAATGTAGCTTCAGTAAGCGATCATAACGTTTGTTCTTGAAAAAGCCTACAAAGGCTTAGCCTACAGTGGATTTCTGTGAGATTTTTGTAACAAGATGAATGACCTTTATGAAAATTTGCCAAACCGTTGAAACAGAAGTGCCTTCAAAGAGGTGAGTTCGGTATAACGCTTGCACACCTAAGATAAAAACGCATGCACTGTCAAGAAAGACAAGTTTCTAGGAGAACTTCAAATTGATTAGAGAACTTCCACCACCAAAAACCAAAAGGTGGATGAAATGGTTGGATCAATTTAGGTTAAAAACGCCAGAGCTTATAAATTTGTATATTATTATTCCTTAAGCGTTTTGCACCAATGTGTTATATTGTTGATTACTTCGTATATACAATTCTTTTGTAAATTGTGGTAAAAAATTTTAGTTCAGCTTATACAAACAAAAAAGTTTCTAAATGCCCATCATATAAACAGATAAATAATATTATACATAAGTTATATTCGGGTTTCATTTCATTTTTAATATTTGTTCATAACCTGTTCAAACAATAGCTTAGAACGTTGGTTAGACAATTCGTTTGTAAATATGTCGCTAATTAGTCAAAAGGCTAATTGGACGCTCCTTCTTTGAAGTTAAAGTGAATCCTCCAGCAAATAAACTAATTATGTGTTTGCAAAAAGGAAAATTGTTAATTTTTTCTTTGGTTCTTTGAACTTTTTCTTGAAATAGATACTAAATTTAATTTTAGTTGTAATCACAGGTGTTGTGGGTCTACGTGAACCACAATCAATGTGATTGAAAATATTGATG
This sequence comes from Macrosteles quadrilineatus, assembly GCF_028750875.1. Classification (NCBI taxonomy): domain Eukaryota; kingdom Metazoa; phylum Arthropoda; class Insecta; order Hemiptera; family Cicadellidae; genus Macrosteles; species Macrosteles quadrilineatus. The sequence goes on along the minus strand of NW_026542597.1, from coordinate 36,075,362 downwards.
GTAATAATGTATTTATTTGTTTAGTCGTCAGTCCATTTGTCTATTCAATTCTTAGTTTTAATGGAACTAATAAAATGTATATTTAATTTTGAACAAACTTTATTGCTGTTAGGTAACTAATGAATAAACGAATTAATTGATCTCTGTATGTACATACAAATGGTTTTATGCCTAAATCACAAATCGTAAAGTGGAGTAATTTATTCTATTATACCCTCCTACTTTTATAAAGTGTTCCTTAGGCTTCTATAAATGTACGGATTTTGAGGTTTAAACTTTAAGCAATAGAAACTTCTATAGAATGTACCTCGGTATAGAACTATCATGGTTCAAAAACCTCTGTCTCCCAAACGCCTTACTAAATTACCATCCATAAACCTCACTTGTATATAACAATGTCAAAGTTTTGTCAATCACATGCCTAACTTATCACATAACCTAACACAATTGCAACAGTGCTAAATAAAACTGTGGGTTATGGTAAAATTCACTAATGACAAAGTCTACAGTTCACTTAACAACCAATCAGGTGTGGCAGTGTACAGCTGAGACCACAGCTGATTCACAGCTGATTTAACAGCTGATTTCACCGAGACTCCCGTCATTCGTTGCAATAGACAAGCCGTCGCCTTGAGTCAACAACACACCTTACACTAACAATCATCTACTAACAGAGTAGAGTTTTTAAACAAGTATTTTGCAGAAATGTGTATTCACAAGTTGATAAAGCAAAAAAGGACCTTCAAGAGATATTGTATCAACTCTTTATACTATGGAAAACATATTGTGTGTGTGTTTTTTTTTATCTAGATCACATTTTAGCTCTTTTACTATTTGACTTGATAAACTATATCTGGTTGGTGTGATACCTTACACTTATGATATTAATAGACATTCCAACCCCATTTTAATCTATGTCCATTCAACTAGGTCCTTTTTGTCATATAGATAAGGATGTCTAATTACGGTACTTAAATAGATGATTCAATGTAGATTTTAACACGAAGAAAGGTCACAAATTAGCCTACAATTGTATGCTGTAGAAAGTTATTTCGTTCAAAATTTAAGTAGGTATGAGTTTACAGTAATATAAAATTTTCGTTTTAGTCTCCGAGCACGTTCTGGATGACTTTGCTGTTGAAAGCTTGTGGAAATATAGCTTTAGGATAAGTGACCAACTTGGCCAATCGAGGTTGTCATCCATTGAATTGTATTGTAGATTTCGGATTAACCGTTTAACTAGTAGGCTACTATTTATTCAAGCAAATTGTTAGCTAAAGAAAGTACTATCGATGAATGGTTTAGAACCTGATCAATACTATATTTTATTTATACTCTTATTTACTACTACGGGTGTGTCTGACCACTGTTTAAGCAATGTTTTAAGTTACTATGTCCCGTCCTTGCAAAAACAACTGCAGTGCCAAAATCCATTAACAGTTATATATATATTGCTTGTCCAATCGCAATGACTCATTCCGGTAGACTTACTGGTCAATACCAAACTTCATACTCAGGTATTGGCCGCTCCGTTTCCAAGTTCAACTGTGTAAATCCTTCTTTGATGAAGTTCGCCGATATTAGAGAGCTTAAGTTCTTCACTCTTTGCCGTAACTGATGTTTTTCCTACATTTACTTTGTGTCTGCGATTTTCACGTTTACAAACATACTTGAAATTGTTTCCGTTGCCTATACACGTGCAGTTGTATTAATATGTATAGTATTGTGTTAGCTAAATGATACAGATCCAGACCCACCAAATGTTTCAATATATTTTTGGGGCGTTATTATTAAGCGACAAGAAGGCAATGCGTGTGACATTTCCGGTTGTACGCGTTTTATCATTGTGTATTTGCGTGCGTTTGGTTTCAAACTTACAATAACCGCTGTAAAACACAGCTCATATTAGCCTTTTGCAGTATACTGTATGTGATTGCGAACGTTTTGGTTGCTTAGATTTAATGCTCAACTACTGGATTAAATAAAACTTAAAACTTAAGTAGCATATGCATTTAGAAGTATCATACGGTTATTGGAGTGCTTAAGGTTGAGTAAGGTCCTAAAGAGTTTTGTGAAGACCTTAAGGAACGTTATTAATTTTTAAATATTAATGGCACAATAACAATTCCTAATTATAGCTTTTGATTTGTTTTTTTTATGCTATTTTCAACTATATTAAAACAGTGAAAAGTTGTTATCTGATAATCATTGATGGCGGTTTAATCTTTGTTTCCAACATGTTTCAACGAGAAGAGTTTTAAGAATTGTGTTATACTCATTTATTTACTTTATTAAAAAGTGTGGCAAAGCCACTGATTAAACATTTTTAAATACAAGTTATGAGTTATGTTCACTAATTAATTTTTGTAAAATAGTTTGATAAATGACATGCTGCAATGTGTGGGAGCAAACCGATAGTGGAAGATACAGAAAGGAAAGGTTCTAAGTGAAATTGGACCTCAAGCAATGCATTTTGCTTATCTCACACTCTTACATTGCTTATCTCAATGTGTGCATATAAAAACTTTATGAAAAAATTCATCTTTCTTGTTTCATACTACAGTATAAGGGAAATATAATGAAAAAATGCGTACGTTAAATTATTTTCCAACGACGCTCATGCAGGGGTGTGACCGCCCTAGTGTTTTTAGATCATTCATATTCGTCTGCTGAAGAAACTCCATTAAACGTATTTTAAGTAAATTAAACGAAAAATATTAATAATATTGGTAAAACCATAGACTAAACAACTAAGGGAGTATGTTTTATCTATGGTAAAGCCTACTATTAATTATTCTTTATATAATGTAAAACTCCAAACAATATGCAAATAATAACATAAAAATATATTCATCTACGCTCTTCTTTTCCCTCCAAAATCAAGTAGGCAAGTCGTCGATGCATGCAAGCCAGTGTATTCAATCAAAGTTGTAGAAAGTTTTGTAACTGTCCAATTACCCAAACTTGTAGTCACTAAATCACCTCGTAGCCCTTGCTAAACACCTCGTAATGGCAGCGCTTAAACGGCTCGTCTAGTTTGGACACAACTTTACTAGTCTAGTCTTATAAAGTTACCTTGCGTTTCTATAGTGCCTAACAAAGTTGGTTGACAATATTTAAGTATTTAGAATAGAATACGTGCAGTGAGCCTAGATTTATATTTTTGAGATATTTTACAATGATGTTTGAAGTAGAACAATAGTATATTTCATACCTAGGGCCGAAAATGAGGTTTTGCCGGCTCGAGATAGTTTTTAAGTTCGAGACGAAGTCGAGAACTTAAATCGATCGAGAGCTGCAAAACCATTTCGGCTCGTGGTACGAACGCTATTTTTCACGACACTATACCCTATTACCACTATTCACCACTATAATAGTGCACACTGATAGTCAACACAACTACAAATTTAAGGTTATGTAAAGAAATAATTTGAGTAATCAGCAAAAATAAAAATAAATAGTTGCTAGGCAACGGCGACAATAACACAATTCTATTGCAATGCTATGGATTTTGATGGTGTATTTAAAATGCATTCATGTTTTAAGTAAGTAAGCGGACAGCTGATTTTGCGGCCCCGGCCTGTAAAAACCTGCTCGGTCCCCAAATTTCGATGACAGCTGGCATGGCCAGCAAAACGTAACTTTTAGCCACCAATTAACGTATGTAATACAGCCAAAAACATCATAGTGTGGTGAAAAAGTCTTTTCTACCAATCTTTTGTAGAACTGTATTGATAACAAGTAGTGGCAGGTACCAGAATCGCTGTCATGGGCCCGAAGTTCGTTGGCAACCGACTAAAGCCACTGACTAACTTAATTTACATTTTAATAAAGTTGCAGTTTCTACCACTCAGCAGATAAAATGACAAAAGATAAAATTATGAACCTATGCGGTACAAATAAGTGTTGTTTCCATGTTCAACTTTGGGTACTACGTTTTGTACAGTAAATTTATAGAACCACTTTTTAGTTTTCTTTTATACGCATTTGTTTTGTAAATTACTAGACGTAATAAATCTTTTTTCAGTTCAGAAGAATTTAAATCTTAACGGGTAAGCTAAGAGCTATTTAATTTATTTTTCTGTATTATGTTGGAGTAATGTATGCGCTTTTGTTTAATATTTTTCCATTCTCTCTAAACTTATTTAAAACCATTTTAATAAAATAAAACAATCCATTTATAAACTGTTGTTTATCTGTTGTTTATGTTTATCTTATTAACTGTTGTAGCTGTTGTTGTATAAAAGCTTGGAGTAGACTAATACTAAGACCTAGACTAATATAAACAAACCTGTATACTTGTCAAGACCTAAAATTAACATTACATTTAAGAAATACTATTCTAAATACGTTTTAGATTTTACAATACAATTGGAAATATTCTTGCACTTTTTAAAGTCTTCAATGCAATTGCATTACAATATTAAAACCAGCACACATAATGTGAAACGAAAAATTTTTATGATCTGTACCACACGGATAATTTATGTTTTCCAATTTCCAATAACGAAATGGAGACTCCGTGCAAAAGACTTTATCTAAATGTAAATAACGAACTCAATAATTGTATTTATTTTGAGTCATGCACCAAGCTCTGATAATAACTGCATGCGGAAGGAAACAAGAAAATATGGACAAAATAAATCATTATTGCGTTATTTTTCTGTAAAAGTCACTTTTTACTTTTGCCGCACATATTTTCCCCCCGAAGTATTCCAAGCAAACAACACAAAACGTGATTTTATTAGGCACGTAGTGTACGCTTGAAAATAAGTTGGCAACACTTAAATATATTACGACTACGATCAGCTGGTGAAGTGTAATTAATTAAGCATTTAAACACACAAAAATGATAATTTGGCCAATAATGTATTACATTTCCATGTTTATAAATTTTACTCCAACCTTTATGCTCTCTCTAAGGCTACGGCCACACGGGCGTTTTTTCACGCGGTAAAATGTAGCTTATTTTCACGCTGCTTAAATTCTCACTGTTGTATGCCACACGGGCGTTTTTTCACGCAGTAAAATGTAGCTTATTCTCACGCCGGTTGAAGTCCAGGAGAGGCAAAATGCAGTGGGAACCCGCAGTTGATTGACGAATTCACGTAATCTTCCTAATGGCCGGAATAGTCACCTTTTTTCTGACTAGTGAACAAGAAATATGAATGGTATATTGATTTCTATACGAAAACAATACTAAAAATATTTTAATTTGATAACCTTTCATTTAATTATTTACATTTAGTATTAAAAAATGAATATAATTTATTAATTTCGATACGAAAGCAACACTAAAACTATTTTATTTTGACATTTATTATAAAAAAAAATATAATTTAAATATTTTTATGACAAGATTTTCATTAGATCTTTGAATATTCTACTAGACCTACATAAATGTCTCTTTACATTTTTTAGTCCAACTAAATGCCTTTCCTTTTCGTAACAAATTATTAAGTGGTTCAGTAAGGTCGACCTATGTTTAAGATCCTACTGTGTAATTGGCTAGACCTTAAAATATTTTACTCTATCCTGGAAAAATTAGAGACATTTATCTTTATTTTAACTTGCTAGAACGACTTGATCAAAGCTGCGTGTTGCTCCCGCCCGTGTGGCCAGGCACAGAGCGTGAAAACAAGCTTCAAAAATGCACCCCAGTCCATTCTTCTGCGGGCCCGCGGCGGTCGATTTTGAAGACGCGCCGAATCTGCGTGAAAACACACTCCGTGTGGCATACCTCATTACATTTAATGCTGCCCATATTTCTCGCGTTTTTTCACGCTGCGTTCTTGCGTGAAAAAACGCCCGTGTGGCCGTAGCCTAACGCATGGACAATTTTCTGAGAAAAGGAGTCCAACAAAAGTGTATTGCACCCAAAACACAACGTTATCTTGCGATTGCAGTAAAACAGTAAACAACGACGCCCAGATGTAAATACCTCAGGTTTTGCGTCAGAGTGACATTACAGGTGTACTAACACTAACAGCTTGTATGCACGTGACAACCACTATACTAGTACGATGGTAACAGCTATAGTAACTGTGTGGAACTAGCCCAATCATAATAACGTTTGCAAAAGTGAAATGAAAATAAACTAGGTGCACAATGCATCTGTCTGCAATCAATCTGCATGCAATATTGAGCGGATCAGGCATATTAATCCAATGCCTATCCAAACTTAATGCTACATATGGTTTACATAAATGAGATGTCTACTAGTAGCCTACCTCTCTAAAGTCAACGATCTATTTGGTTCATATATATATATATATATATATATATATATATATATATATATACAGTATCCAAAATCAATGGTACATTTAGTTTCCTTTAATGAGATGACTACTAGACCTTTCTAAAGTCAATGGTACATTTAGTTCAAGTCAACGGGATGTCTACTTGCAGTATATAGACAATGCTGCATCTGATTCACGACAATGCAATGTCTACTTAGTATCTAAAGTCAATTGTTCATCTGGATCACATCAAGACAATGTCTGCTTGCAGTATTCAAAGTCAATTGTATACTGGTTCACATTAATGAAATTTCTATTTGCATCTATCTTAAGTCAATGGTGATAAACCTGATCGGTTATTAATTATGTTCAATTGCAGCAATTTGATTGTTTTCCCTTTTGTTCTGTATTTGTAATGTGCTACTTTAGATGATTAATTAACGTGTCACGATTTTTTTTTCCTTTTTATTGTTATCTTGTAAGGCCTATGTAAAATTTATAAAATATTTAAATGCATGTAGGGAAAAGCCCTGTGGTCCGGGTTTTACCATTTGAGGTTTATTGGGCCTTCACGTGGTATGTTGCAATGACTTTGCTAATATTCGTGCAGATCGCTGCAGCCGTTCATTTGTAAAACAAAAGCAGGAGTGTAGGATAAGAGCTTCGCTCGCTCCGCTCAATAATAGTTATAATTGGCTGCTCTATAACGGTCCATTTTCATCTGGTAATACTCTAGTATACTTTGACTATTTTATCAACTATACGAATACAGTCAATCCATTTTGAAAGTATAACTAGTTTTCGAATTTAAAAAGGTTGTAGTTCATAAACCCCCAATAAATAATGTTGTTCTTAAACCCGTTTGTAATAAACTATTCAGGTTTCTCCAACATAATGTCAAAATCATAATAAACTTTCTCATGAATGGTATGAAAAACTAATGGAAAAAATAACCCCAATGGTAGCACGTTCAAACGGCTCCTCCAGTTATCGATCTAAAAGAATAAACTTGTAAACAATCTCTTATCTCTGACCTCACATAAGCATTGCTTGTATTCTGATACTTTCTAAACAGCTATCGGTATTGACATTCGATATATTTTGGTTTCGACACATCTCAACGCATATCCATTTCACTAATTACTAACGTCAAACATTCTACATGATACCATTCAAATAACAATCGGTCGGATATCGATTTTTCATTTATCGGTATCGCTATCGATGTATATCGATACGTGTCTACTAATTAGTGTGTTTCACTAATTATTAACGTCAAACATTCAACATGATATCATTCAAATGACAATCGGTCGGAGAATCGATTTCTTGTATCGGTATCGGTATCGATGTATATCGATACATGTCTACTAATTAATGTGTTTCACTAATTACTAACGTCGAACATCCAAGACAATCTGTCACGTGTTGTAGAGTTAGAGTCAATGTTAATGTGATAAATGACATAAACTTAACAGTATTCCCAATATTGACTCTCTAACCTAATGGGTTCAGTAATTAATGCTCTTCACCAATCTATATTTCACCTTTGCGTCTTATATTGGCTGATTTTATTTATAGTTTAATTAATGATACGTATTCGTTGGTTTTTTTCTGTTGAATGAAATCATTTGATTCCTATTACCTTTTTGCAACTGGCTGTTCTATTTCTATGTCAAATTCATAGTCAGTTCTCGAATTACAATAAACTTGGTTGAAATGAGTCTTCGACAGAGAGCGCTGCTGTCAATTAAAATTGCCAATTACTGATTTTTATTTACTTTACGCAAATTTTATAACACGTACAATAAGCATTGTACTGCTATCAAGAAGTTTTTTTATACACCGAATTTTTACCCAAACATAACTTCACGATGAAATGATTGTGAAGTAGTCTGTTATACCTTACAGTTTCAAAAACTAAGAGCACAATAGGATGTTGAATGTTAACACTACAAATTTTGATCACTGTGGATGATTCATTCAGCTATGTTTTTTTTTTCGATGAATAATGGGCAACAGTAGGTCTATCTATATAGTTGGAATGTCTATCCAATCACTTTACATTCAATAGTAGAGTTAAATACTATCTTGTCTGAAACGAATTATTTTGCGATAAGTAACACTTCTAAAAAATAACCTTAAAATATTGGATTGAGTAACTCGTAAATAGTTTTCTTAAAAAGGGTATCTTTGCCTCTTTGCAAGACAACGTTGATAGGTAAAACCAAAAGTAGAGTTTTGCACGTTGGGGATAAAAAATATACCTTCGGCATGAACATAAATTGGTTATGCGCAATTAAAAACTGTTCATTTATTTCGTATTCAGCTACTTTTCGAAACATTCCATTATTTAAACTATTATTTTCAGGAACAGCTCCTTTCACCATCGTTTTCTTTGCATACTTGACTAAGTACCTACGTATTACGAAAAGTGAAACATCACAATTATATTTTTGACACTGCAAGAACACTTCTTATCTTATAGTACAATATGAAACCACCTATTATGAAAATCTATATATTGTAAGTGTAATATCTGGTTACATGCTAATTTGAAAACTATTTTGATCCACACCACATATTACACAAGTTCAAATAGTCGAATGTAAATGATCAGTTTGTTCCTGCAGTGACGAAGTACTTTGATCCGTCATATTTCACTTGAGTTTTATGAGGGATAATCTGTTATCTTTGTTCAGTGAGTACTCTATATCAAACACGTCGACTAGATACTGTGTCGACTTATCGGCTACTTGTATGACTACTACACAGTAGATGACCTCATCCACTCTCAGCTGCAGTACGTGTTAATCCGCAATGTTTAGAAAATAACTACTTAATTTTCAATAACGAATTTAATTAGAAACACGCACTGCTTTAGTTTTTTTTTTTTTTAGAATTTAGAAAAAACTGCTGTGTGTAGATCTACTACTAAGAAATTGTAGTCTTTAGTCTTTGAGTTAAAGATCGTCTGAAAGCCAGACGGTGCTATTATGAAATAACCGTTTTATTTCACAAACATAAGCTGTTCAATCAGGTTAAAATAAATGGGAAGTTTACCATAAACTCTATTAGCGAATATCCCTATAGGGAAGTAGCCCTATAGCCCTATATATTATATTTGGTTTGAAGATGTAAGGCGGGATAAACTTGAATGAGTTCGTGAACTAGCATGATCGGACGATGGGAACGTGGTTTTACGGGGAGTTTTAAGGGGTTAAAATTGGGTTTTCTCATTTTTTAAACATCAAAACATAAGATTTCCCGATTTCTCTCTAAACCATTTTAAAGAGCTAAAAAGGCAAATAATTTAGTATATTGAAGTGTTTAGTGCGGTTATTGGTTACGGAGAAAATTCAAAAAGCTGTAAATTTAAAAACCCCATGTTATTTTTATGGAGAATATTGTAAAATGTTGTAGTTTGCTTGTTTATGGGTATATCTTGATCAAACTTGTCAAATTTATTTATTTTAGGCCTATACTATGCTGTTATAATTTAACTAAAAAAACGTACTTTATTAGCCTCCCTGTAGCAGCAACCCTAGGTACTCGTTTAACCTAATGTTATTTAAATATATTTAATTGTATATCAATTCAGGCAAATGGAAATTCGCTTAGTCTGCACGGTTTGCTGCGGTGGGGGTATTATATTTTATCACCACCATCTGCCATTGTATGAAGAGCGAAGATAAATAATCTTAAATCATATTACACAATAGAAGGTTTGATACTTCAACAATGTTATCTTTGAGCACAAAAATCAATAAAATAAATGACTAAAGAGAAATAAGAAAATTTGCTAATGGTAACGTCAAGTTAAATTATCTATTGTCTGAACGTTATGTAATTCTAAGACCTGTTTGCATTGCTATCATGCTGTCTGCTTGTATGAAGTTGGCAAGTTGTTTAGTATAGTAACAATAAATTGAACATATACATTTATGCATTTATCATTAGGCCTATTCTGTTAACTGATGAAAATTTTAAATTCTGTTTCCGCACAACAGGTTTTGACGGTATATTTTTAAGTGTCCAAACTTAGAATTTTCTGTTATATAATTTTAAAGGCAATTAAGTTAAGTTAACCAGTTCAACTAAAAGGCCATTGCAAGTTCTCTTGTACTGCAAAGTTCTCTTTGTTGTTGTGTTCATTATATTTTGTCATACCAAGAGTCAAACACATACGTAAAGCCCACAATAAAAGAATTTCATAAGGTCTAAATCAGGGAATTGTACATCAATATTGTTGGGGAAATGCATATGTTTTGGGTTAACCTGCATCAATACAGCAGGCCTGTTTCGAAGTACCAAATCAAAACTTAATTGTATTATATTTTGCAATATTTTCGAACTAGTATAATATTTTGACGTATCACTATTTAGACATTTACTTGAAAACAAGGAGTTCTTTCCAGATATTCTAAAGAGCTCCGAAAACGTTGCATGCTTCGCGTTGCATGTCCTATTGTTGTGATTTCACAACATGTTTACCTCACCTCGACAGCAGATTTGATCCCGTTCAAATGTGAACCTAGCAAAGAATATGATATAACAAAATGGATCTTAGAAGTTTTCATTGCTGTGCTGCTGTGCAAATTAATTTACTACTTTCTCCCAATAAATGCGTTGGAAATAAATAATCTATTTTACGTGGTGTTAGAACACTGACGAACTGGAAATTTATAAAGTCAATATAAATGCATCAAATCTACGAATGATGGCATATATAATGGAAACTATTATAACAGGACCTTCCTCTAAGAAGAATATGGAAACTTAAAAGATACCTTACTAATACTAGGACGTGGTGGCAATAATGAATAATAAATATTATAATAAATTATATGCAGTAGAAATTCCTAACCTACTTTATTTCTTATAACCTACACTCCTGAAATAATGCATTGGAAAATAAGCATGCAAGTGGGGAAGATGTTGGTGTCACCCTGTGTGGCATCTTCACGGGTCTTCTTGTGATTTCATCTTAGCTTCCTTGTACTTTGATAATAGTTTGGAGTGAGTTATGTTCAAGAGGACCCCTGAAGGTGCCTCACAAGATGGTAAAATGCATAGGTTGATACAAACATCTTAACTACAAGAGCTCCTGCAAAGCAATGTAAATCTATTAATTTTGATGTTCTTGAAACTGGGATGACAAAGTAAACTTTATTCCTCTTAGAAATATGCATTGGAATATAATAAGCTACCTCTCTCATAGAAGGAAGCCTTGAAAGATATCACTCTACTTTACTCCTAGAAAGCTGAAAGCAAATTGGAAAATACTATATTCCCCCTAGACGCAATGGAAAATAATAAACTACCTTTAGTGATCGTGGGTCCTGCTGGTTGCAGGAAATCAGATGAATATCCAAATGGAAAATCCTAGGATACACGAGTCATACGCGAAACACGGCACAAACTGCGCTACATACTGATAACAAGGTGATAACAGTCAGGTGTTAGAGAGAGACGTCACCCCACCTCTCTCTCTAGCTCTCTCTCTCATTGTATCTGTCGACCTCGTGTCGTCAAAACATACATGCTGCGGGTAGATGTAGAGGGGACTCTTGTATAATTCTAAAGAAGTTTCAATCTTGTTCGGATTTGGAGGGTAATGAGTTGCATTATCTACCTCATGAATCTGGGTTCGAAAAGCTTTTTTAAATGTTGTGATCCTGTTGTTTGAAAAGCACCTTGAGCTGTAAATGTTTTGTGAAAAGACGTGTAGATAGATTAGTTTTTAAGATTGGTTTTAAGTGAGTCAGACTGTAAAACTAAAAGCAATGGTGTAACTCATTTCTTAATTAAGTCACATTTATTAAGATATCTTCCAAACTCGGTGAACCCTACCATGTTTTTAGTTACGGTACCCTAAAACCTGAACATATATTAGTGTAAAACTAAAATGGTTACAAAATATCACGAAAATTGTGAGTGCGCTAAAAGCCTTTTTATATGCTTAAACGTACACAGGACTATGCCAAGGTCGTCCCTCTGTCTTTAACGATGACACTTATTGAATTTCGATAACCAGTTTTGTTCAAGCTCTTGGGAAATCATTGAATCCCCAACACTTGTAAGGTACCCTACCCTAAGATCGAGTTAAAACTGAGATTTGGCTGACTCACCTTTTCCTATCTTTCCTCCAAAGTTTGTGAAAATGTATCACTTCCTACTTATACAATGACTGTACTTACTAGTTCCGTTTATTTGTTAGAGATAACCTGAAATGTTGTAGAGTGGTCAAACCCATATGACATCAACAATTCTATTCGTGGTCAAAACTATTTATATCATTTTGTTTTCAAATGTTTGTCAAGTTAGATAAAACATATCATCAACAAAGCTATTGCTAAGCACTTTACTCAAAATCTAAACAAATTACTCAATTGGTTGCAATCGACTATGTTTGCTTGATCCCTTGATCTCCATATTTGATGCAATCATAAATTTGAATATTTAAGAATCTAGAGACCTTTGAAAACACACACACATTTCAACATATAAGACAATGCTGTGAAAACACAGTCTTTAGAGCGTGTTTGTGAATGAAGCACGTGCAAATGAGGTTACGATAGCAAATAGTTCGTTTCTAGAGCCTTAACGCTAGAAAACGTTACATCATTCAGCAACAGAAAGCGCTAAACAAGACGATCTTCCTTCCCCAAAATAATGGTTCCTCTTTGTCTATAGTTTTAAATCCATTTATTATTTAAGTGATTTGCGTGTTTCGTAAGGGAACGTCAAACTTTGTTAGGCAGCGCCATTTTGATATCCATCCGGAATCTATTTTAATTGATATTATAAGGTCTTACCTTACCAATCCTATTTTATTGATCTGAAATTAATTTCGGATCAATAAAATAGGATTGCAAAAGCAATACCTTATCATATCGATTAATATACGAGCAATCCAGAGGCTAAAATGATTGATGAATCCATTTTACTTGAAATCTAATTAGTGACCTTCATGTAGGATAGGAAGGCGAACATAATAACCACTCGAATGAACATACAATTAATTATTAGACCGCAATTGTTTGTAAATTACCGTAAAAAGCACTCAAACTGTAAATAAATTGTTATAGTTGCTGTCTGATCTAATAGAAAACTGCCTGGGTGGTGTTGGAGTGGTTAAAGGACGCACCTGTCAATCTGAAGGGTGTTGATTCGATCCTAAAGGAGCTCAATTCTAGACTAAAATCTTATTTGTCAATTAATGGATCATCAAATCACTTCACCAAGTGTTTGGCCCGTTTAAAAATGTCAATCGCTTCAAAAACTATAACAATCACTCAAAACATTCTTCGTGAGGAACTGGCAATATTCGTTCAATTACATTTTTAAATAAATAATTCACCGATATGTTTTTAAATTTGGAATATGTGAGGTCTTTCGCCAGCTATGATGGCCTCGTCAGTCACATATTCCTAATAAAAACTGAAGGTTATGTTTACAATGAATATAAAAATTTTAATCTTACATATGGGGAGTTAAATATGAAAAATAATGTTTTTAAGTACATTTAGGTAAAATTATATATATGTATAAAAATATAATCTTGAGTAGTTAACCATAGGTAAAACATTGGTTAGTCTAAGGCTGAACTTATATCTCTGTAAATTTGGAATTGAATAATGTTACATTTTGAATTGGACTGCTGTCATTGTTTACTAGATTGTCCATTTTATTTATGAACAATGACTCTCATGCGTTGGGTCAAGGCTTTACGAGTTCTTGTTTAATTTAGAATTATTTTTAATTGACATTGTGTGGTCCGTTTCTAACCACTGCCTCTCTATTGCAGAGTTTTTTGGCTTGTGTGCTATGTGAGAATTGTTGAATCTAGTTTTTAGGTTTCTTTTGTTTGTCCAACATAATTGTTTTGTGCGTTGACGATGGCGTAGCTGGCGAAAGGCATCATGAAGTTAAAATTACAAAGTCATTGGCGAATTATTTATTTTAAAATTTACTCAAAAAACCCCCTTCGTTTAGGAGTCTAGAGGCAACTCCTTTAGAACCACGATGCAAGAATTCCTCCCCAGTTTTGGTCGGACTCATAGATATTAACTGTACATCTTGGGTATCCATATGTACTTCGCACGTGATCTATTTACTCCAAGATAGTACCAACACTCCGCCATGTCAAAGCCCTGCACATGACACCCCGCTATTCTGAGAGACGCGTCTATTTTGGTCCAGTCTTTACACACAGTCTTCGCCGCGTGGTTCTAGCCTTGCAGTGGTCCGATTTTGAGTTGTGTTCAAATAATGAGGGAAATCGTACATTTACAAGCTGGACAATGTGGAAACCAGATTGGTGCCAAGGTTAGCTTGGATTTTAGGGTTTTTAGTGTTATACATTTTTGGAACTAGTATTTTGCTTATCACTTGTAGTTACAGTGTTAGAAAATGCATCAGCGGTTTTATTCTAGAATGATTACTATTAGGATGGATAAGAGTTTCTTTTAATTTTCACAGTGAGATTGTGGTATTTTGTGTTCAATTGTTCTGCAGGACTTACCTTATTTACTTTATTATTACTTATATACTTATTACTTACTTAGGTAAGTCAGATTGTTCCAATCAGTTTATTTGTTGTTCAATTGCTTGAGTTGGATTCGTCGTTTTAATTTGTTTGGTTGTTAATTTCTACTTGGTTGTTAAGGATGACTTGACGTTTTAGTTTTTGATTTGTTCACTGTTTTTAACTTTTATATGATTTCAAACTTAACAATTTGATTTGTAGGGTCGTTGTTATTTAAAAATAAACTACAACTAACGTATTGCACAACATGGTGCAACATACATTCGTAACTTACACACTATTGTTTGTAATAAGTTTTATATGAGATGTAATTGTTCCAAATTAAGCCATTCACAAAATTATTCTATCATAGTTCTTAAAAATATTGTAAATATATTTTGAGCGTGATGTTTTGAAGTTAAGATGGTTATAAAGCCATACCTACTTTAAAACAAAAATCTAACATTTTGAACATTTTGATGAAAAGATTTTAAATATTTATCCCCAGATCAAAAAATCTAATAATTTTACACAAGAATAATGTTTAAATATTATAGGTCTACTATTGACAACTGTATGGAAAAATTATAGATTGCATGATGGATCAAATCAATTAATTGTTAAAAGCTAACTTACAAAATACTTAGATGAAAAATTGATCAAATTGATTTATTTATGGTATCATGTTTGTAAAATTGTCTTTAAATGCGATGTCTTTATTTGCTCAGTTATTTCAATAATTTGTGTAGAGCATATTTTAATACTTTTCAATGAAATGGCGACCATACAAAGTAGGTATTTTAAGCAAGGTATGAATGCAGATGAGTGGCTCGATCATGTAGTCTTGCAGTCTGATCGGGATATAACAAGGTTAATGTGTTCATACTGTTTGCAGTTCTGGGAGATAATTTCTGATGAGCACGGGATTGATCCCAGCGGCATCTATCACGGAGACAATGAGCTTCAACTGGAGAGAATAGACGTCTACTACAATGAGGCTGCTAGTGAGTAGAAACAATCATTGATTAAACCATTACTAATGGATATAACAAGTCTGTGGCCTGATGTATAAATCACACTTGGCTACATTAATGTCGACAAAACATTGGTTTTCTTATATTAGGATGAATTTTATAGTCTAAATATTAATAGACAAGCATGTTTCTTTCCTTTTTCTAAGCTCGTGTGCGTTGCAGGTAAAATCTAAGTATGTGTTACTGTTAGAAAGATATTGCTCTCTAAATGTGCAAAATCCGTTTATAAATTAAAATAGGCCCCAAAAACAAGAACAAATATGAATTTACAATTTAAAATATTTACATTGGCCTCATGGGTTGCCATGTTGGTGACGAAATAGCAACGAAATATAAACACTAAATCAAACAAATTAAAGATTGCAGTCAGGTGTTTTATTTACAGAGTGGGGTTAAAATAGAGAAGTCTGTACATTATAGTATATTTCGTACCTAGGGCAGAAAATGAGGCTTTGCTGGCTCAAGATAGTTTTTAAGTTCGAGACCAAGTCGAGAACTTAAATCGATCGAGAGCTGCAAAACCATTTCAGTCCGTGGTACGAACGCTATTTTTCACCACACTATAACCTATTACCACTATTCGCAACAATTACAATGCACAATGAGAGCCAACACAACTACAACTTTAAGGTTATGTGATGAAATAATTTGAGGAATCAGCAAAAATAATAATAAATAGTTGCTAGGTAGCGGTGACAGTAAAACAATTCTATTGCAATGCTATGGATACGGATTGTGTATTTAATATGCATTCATGTTTTAAGTAAGAGGGTAGCTGATTTTGCGGCCCTAGGAATGTAAAAACTTGCTCGGTCCCCAAATAACGCTGACAGCTGGCATGGCCAGCAAAACGTAACTTTCAGTCACCAATTAACGTATGTAATACAGCCAAAAACATCATAGTGTGGTGAAATTTTCGGCCCTATGTACGAAATATACCTACTATTAAACTGTGGTCAAAATTACAACAAAAATGCTTTAAACACATTCTTGCAGCATGTGATCTTTTTAAGTGTGCCTGTAGTAAACCAAAAGGTAGCAACCATTTCAAAAATTCATACCGGTATTGAACTGTATATTGATTTGTTTTTCATAGCCTAATTAATTCGGTATACCAATCAAATAACTAATTATGTCCAATAAAATTACAATAATAAAAATGTGTGAAAAGTCTAAAATACCTATTAATGCCACACCTACATTGTATATTGTATATTCTAACTGTAAACCTGAACCTTTTCTTTACCTTAACTTAGGTATTTTATCATTTTTAATTTTTTTTTAATACCCATTGCAGTAATAAAACTAATACATTTTCAAAAACATATTTTTAAAAAAATTTTTTAAGATCACAACAGTATAACAATACTTTCTCTATATACTATGGTATAGGAGGAGAAAGTTAATTTGGAAAGCATAATTTTAAGATACAAAAATCTATCTGTCCTTTATTTACCTAACAAATACAAACAAAACCCTGAAGAAGGTAAATTAAAATTCATGAATCTGTACAAAGGGTGAATAAGAAAATGTAAATTAGGTTGGAACAAGGGAGATTAAAGATAAGTTCAAAACGTGAGGGATGCCAAGGGAAGGGGTTGGATGTATCTTTATTATCAATCTGAAACAGAACTACCTCTGTTGCCGAAATTATGACCACGTCAAAAGATTTAAAATGTATAATTCCTTAAACTTAATTGTTTATTCAAAGGATTTTAATCTATGTAGGCCAGCTCAAGTAATGTTTATATTCAATTATCTTATAACTTTAATGAGCCCTTAAGTGTGCCCAGAGTGTTACTGTCAAAATTATACTTTCTCTGTGATTTATTCCAAGTGATCTCTGTGTTTTAGCTTATTTCTCTATGGCAAGTAAGTATTGCCATAGGTGCCACTGTAAGACCTAGACCCTAGATCGATGTACTTTTTCGTTTTTATGTCCCCAGAGCACCGTCTGTTCAAAATGATTATGGGACGGGGTCCTTTGGGGTTTGAATTTCCAAAAATTGTTTTTTTTTTATTTTTACCCTTTAAACATGGAAATACCTAATGTTCATCACAACCATCTTGTAGAAATTAAAAACAAATAGTTTTGTATATTGAAGTGGTGTTGTATAAATAAAGGTTTAGGGAGAAAATTAAAAAACAAATCTGTATATTTAAAACTTTCATGTTATTCTCATTGAGGAAATGAAAACTGTTGCAGTTTGCTTGTTATGGATATAAAATGTGGGTTGACCAAATTCGGCATTTGTCAACTGTATTTATTTCATCCTGTACTAGACCTATTACTATTTGGTCAAAATAACACTTTTAAGCCTCACCGTAGCAGCAAACCTTAGTACTCTTTAAAGCTAATGTTATTTAAAAGGGGAATAAATAAATATGTTTTTTTAAGGAAATACAAAAAATAAAAAGTAAAAATCCAATCAAATTGAGATTTGCCTAGTCTGCAGGTTTGCTGCTGAGGCGGGACTTATTTTTCAAATAAAACATTTAGTTTAGGACATAATAATAAAATTAACAAACTACATTACTAGTTCATTAAAAAATCATAAAATATAAGTATCAACTACAAATTCACGATATATCTACATACTTTCTATTCTGTTCTGTATGTGACATATTCTCTGCTAGTTTATCCACGAATCTTATCTTAATAGAATTGCAGCCTACGTGTAATCAAATCTAATCAAATAATTGCGTGAGAACATTAAGTCATAAAACAACTCTTATCATTGTTTGAATTAGTTTCGACAAAGGTTTTCTATTAGGTCAACAAGCACTACTACAAAGGTTTAATTTCACAGGCCATTAAAAGTTTCCAGTTTTATGGGTTATTGTCAGAAGTTTAAGTCCCTTGCGGCATTTAAAACTGCTGACATCTTTAGGTTGATTTAGCATTTAGTACTCAGCAAATTATAACTTAATACATTCTTTACTTCAAGTTTAATTAGAACCAAAATTGAGTAATTTAAATTTTACCTACTGAAAAAAAAATCTTTGTATTCATTTTCAAATATGCGTTTTACTGAGTTTTGAATACGGTATGTTCGAGACATAAACAAATTACGTTTTTGGCCCTAATCCAAAAATCTAAAACGACCTTATAACCATAGGTCTCTTCGTTTGATATTATGTTTTTATACTATAATATCATTAACATAATATGGTTTAGACAGACCCTAAACGATGTTAAATAATGTTTACCTTCGGGCCAAAAACGTCATTTTTTATGTTTATGATCCATACAACTTCGTACATTCGTACACAAATTTTGTACGAAATAAAACTGCAAATCCTTTCAAAATAAGTATTAAATTAAAGGATGTTAGCCCAAATGCTGCTTTAGTAACAAAAATACTATAACAAAAATAAAAAAGGTTGCTGCTTTCAAAATGGAATCAGACGAAAGACTGTCGATCTTCCGCTAAACTGCTACAACTAAATATATTGTTAAGCAATTTGGTACACATTTTAATCCAGCTATTTTAACCATATTAAATCCAACCAATTTAATTAAAAAAATTTGCCTGGTAAAATTTGTAAAAAAAAATGGTTTTGGAAATATATTTCAATCACTCCATCACCATAACCGTTTTAAACTACTAAGACTTATTTTAACCAAATTAGGAATGGAACATGAGTAAGATGGCACATTATGGAAGTACCTAGGTTTGTTACTGACTATGACTAACGGATTTTCAATAGGGACTGTTTATCAAAGGATATCAATACTGCTGGGTGCAGTTTAAAACCATCAAAAAGCTTTTACATGACGACCTAGGAACTTTTCTTGAAACGGTAACAATCAGATTGTCAAACAAGCACTTTGCCCCTGAGCTATAATATAAAATTGTTGACCAAAAAAGAATTTTTAAAAAATGTTGGAATAAACAGGGTTTTTTGTTTCAATTCCATTCTCTAATTTAAATCGTCGATAAAACCATTGTGTACACAATAAATCTATTGATTGATTGTAAAATTTTACAACAATGGGGGAAACGTGTTGATGCTAATTGGTAAAACATGTAGGCCTATGTCAATTTCTCACCAAACAGCCAAATGTTTTAAAACATTTCACACAGATTCCACTTGTATTACTGTTGTAAAGCGAATGCATCGGCACAATAGCAACTAGAGACAAGAGATTGGCTTGCTTGCCTCTCGTCAGCTAAATCCTGAGTTAGGTTTTGTGAAGGGATGATTCAGTTGTCACCGAGCCATTATGTTAATTATTCAACTGTTTTAAACTCGTCAAATTGGATAGTTTGTTCTCTTTTACAATATTAAACGTCTGTCGCTAGTATAACGGAAATAAATTTATAAACTAAATAAGTTTGTTCCATCTTATAGTAATCATCAGACTCGTCTAGTTCTTGCAGTGTTTCTGCAGTTTCACGAAGGTTGTACAAGATATGTTAGTAAAATATTTATTTTATTTTTTATATAAGATTATTGCAGACATGTTCTGTGTTCACGTTTCGAGATCTGGAATCTGATCCCGTCCTAATAATATATTTATGGATGAACCGATGGTGTTTATGGCCCCTGGGGACATCAAAACGAAAAATAATATTGATCCCAAATCCACGTCTCACCACGAGACCTTAGACCTACTGTAATTATAGCTTATTCCCTGTATGGGAAATTCACTAAAAACATAAATTCCCTTGAATAAAAAAGTCTCTACCTGAGGTGAATGTGATTAATTCGTCATTTAAGCCGGTGAATGAGCTCACTGGGATTTTCTAGAACTTTGCTCCTCTTCAGGCTGTCTTTCCCTTTATCTTGCCTCAATAAGATCTGTGCAGCTCAATAGTGGGTGGTATGTATTGTTCTCAAACTGAGAGAGACTATGAAGTTAGCAAAGCTATCTGCAGTATGTATTTCTAAAAAGTATATTACAAAAAAAAAATTTAGATATGAAAAATATTGGAATCAATAATACGGTACAATGGATGAATATTAGGAAAAGGTTAATCACACATCTAGTTCATAGAATCATAGAAACAACTTGATATGCCTTGGTTCCTTTATCTGGAAAGGTGTGCGGCTCTTCACAATTAAATAAATGTCACTTCTGCTGACTATAGTCCATTTTAACCGATGTCTGGATAAGTTAATAATTTTTTTACGTCATATTTACATAAAATTGAGTGAACTTTTTACTTTACATTAGTGTTATATTTAGGTCATATTGATTTTTATTTACGTCAAAATTATGTGTAAAATATTATCGAGGTTGACCGTTGACGTCTTTTTTACGTCAAATTGATGTACTTGTGCTATGTGGGATTGTTCCGTTAACTTCTATGTTGTAAGTTAAACTCCGAACTCCTCTTTATTGTTATGTTCTAGGGGGGAAGTACGTTCCCAGAGCGATCCTGGTGGATCTTGAGCCTGGTACCATGGACTCTGTCAGGTCGGGACCGTTCGGACTTCTATTCCGCCCAGACAACTATGTGTTTGGCCAAAGCGGCGCTGGTGAGTAAAATGATTTGCGTTTAAACTAAATGGTTAAAATGAAAGAAATGAGTATTAAGAATTCTCTGTTATGAACAGTGGAATGAATGATATAGTAATTCATCTAGTAATTAAAGCCTACTCCTTTATTTCATTATGAAGTGAGTTGAATAGTTTTTGTTTTAGCTATAGAGGATTGCTGTCAAAGCCATTATGTTTCTTTTCTAGTAATTTAACCTAATCCAAATAAATGATTGTAGGGTAATGTTTGTAAACTAAAAATGGCATAAAATACAAAAATACTAGATATAGAAAATTCAATCAAAACTATAAATAATTACAGCTTGGTAGGCCTACTAAAGAGAAAAAAAACTTAAGCTCCTTAAACTCCATAGATCCTTTCTTGCTTGGCAGGTAGGAGGTTAATTAAGGAGAACTGATAGAGAAGATATTATATATGTTTACCTCACTCCGCTCACTCTAAGAGAGTTTTGTTGGACTTTGATACAAAAATTACCTAACGAGAGGCAACAACTGATTCCAGTGCTTCCACCTGGCTTAGTCTTACAATTCTACACTTAGTATTATAGTTAACGGTTCAACCTAGTTTAGTATTTACGAGGAAGTATGTTTAACAATTGCCTCCCTCTAGGCAACAACTGGGCCAAAGGACACTACACGGAGGGAGCAGAGCTAGTAGACTCTGTGCTGGACGTGTTACGACGAGAAGCAGAGAACTGTGACTGTCTCCAGGGGTTCCAGCTGGCCCATTCCCTGGGCGGAGGCACAGGCTCCGGAATGGGAACACTTCTTATTTCCAAGATCAGAGAGGAATACCCAGACCGCATCATGAACACATTCAGTGTTGTCCCCTCTCCGAAGGTGTGTTGAAGGTCTATAATTTCAAAATTCAAGTAAATGGTGAATTAAGGGTACATTAATTTGATTGTTTCATTTTATGCATCTCCAGCAAGTAGAGTGAGTGAAACGGAGTCAATCTTTTGATTCCCCCTGGATCAAAGACAGGCCCTCGGTTTGCAAGTGACGTGCCATGGGGCCAAGAGATAATTAAACCCCCTTCCCTCTCTACCTTGTGGGAGAATTTTTCTTTATTGAGCTTTCAACAAACCTAAAGCATCTTGCACCCCTGAGCCCATGCTCATTTAATAAAACTGCCCTGATCAAGGAATGAGCCACTGAGTGAAAATTTAAAAACGTACGTTTTCAGGAAAAGCACTTTGCAAATTTTTTCCCCCTTTTTTCAAAACTTTTATTATTATTTTTATTTCATTAACATTTTAAGTTTCATAAAATGTCCATGGTAACGCAATATCTTTGGTAGTTTTCTTTTTAAAGAGCATCTTTAGTAGAAAAACACAAAATCCTGTCACGACCATAACGGACGTTTAAATGAATATTAAAAATAGTTAATATTATTTTTATAACTATGTTTTGCTATAAACTAATTTACTTTTATGACCATTATACAATAAAAAGGTCACTGAGCTTTTGGTATATTTGGTCTTTCTAGAAAAAAATTTAAAAAACTCAAAAAATAGAAAAAAGCCAATAAAATCTTTTTAAGTTTGTATAACTCCGAAAAAACTTACCTGAGACCCGAAAAATTGTTATGTTTGTATAGAGGTGTGCTTCTTTTGTGTATAAAACATTAAAATATGACGATATTTTAATTTTTGAAATTTTTATGATAGAAATCATAAACGTGATGGTCAGGGACAAGCGGTACGGTCGTGAATTGTCTGGAATGATCTAAATCTTTCCAAACAATCCTTCAATTATACTGTTAGTTATAATAAAACTATGTGTTTCAATTGAACTAAACTGTTCAATTTACAATTATATTAAAGTTATTGTCACGACCAAACTCACTATAATCCATAAGGCTGGATTGGTCGTGAAAAAAAACGCGATGGTCGTGAAACTTTGGTCGTGAAATTACGTGTTATTTGGCTCTGTTCTGGCGGTAGCCCTGCACCTCATGTTCGAGGATACAAAGTGGACTTCTAGGTTGATCTAGCAATTGAAATATCTTATAAACAAAAATTAACACCATGTCTACTTCATCGAATGACTACGTACGGTCATGGACACACCAAAATTACAAAAAACACAATCTTTCCTTTATTAATCTTGTAATTCCTCCTTTAAACTCAAAACGACCGGCACTACAATCCTGACGTACACCCCGAACTAGTTTCTAAAACCAACTGCCTCCATCGACGCCAGGCTTGCCACTGTCGTGCTCCAAAGTTGAAAAATTTTCCCAAATGGTCGTGACGCCAAATCGAGGGACAGACTTATTTTGCCATGGTAGTCAGTCTGCAATGACAATAAAATTATAATATACTCCTTTTTTGTAAGTTTAATAACCATTGATAACATAAAAATATGACTTTATATATTTCGGCATGAACAATTAGTCTAAGTTAGGAGTAAGTAGTTGGAAAATGTACCCTAGGGACACGTCATGGTCGTGAATTTCGAGACTTTAAAAATACGAAAAAAATACCTAGAACCTATTTAAAACTATATAAATGTGTGTAACATGTTGCCCCCGTCCCAAAAAATATTAAAACACATAATAATAAACTACAAATCCAGTATCTGCAAAGTAAAAGGCCAGGGACATGAAAATGTACGTTTTTAAA
This sequence comes from Macrosteles quadrilineatus, assembly GCF_028750875.1. Taxonomy (NCBI): domain Eukaryota; kingdom Metazoa; phylum Arthropoda; class Insecta; order Hemiptera; family Cicadellidae; genus Macrosteles; species Macrosteles quadrilineatus. The sequence continues at coordinate 36,051,421 of NW_026542597.1, read as the reverse complement.
TTTTCACTCCACTGCTCACTATTACATGCCTCTGTGTGTCACAGCAATTTAATGACCACCATAAAAGCACATGATTTTTCCAAGAGTTTCATTTTCACTCTGTAAATTGGTTCAATATCATATACAGATTGAGGTCAACATAATAGCACCATTCTATCTATTTGTTAGAGCAAAATTAATGTTTAAGCAATTGGTACCTTCTGAAAGGTTTGGTAGGTTGCTGAGTAATGTAAGTGCTAACCTTACATAATCAGAAAAGTAGCAGTAGTATTCTTAGAGCCTTATTATGCGCGGCCACTCGAGTCGCGCGCGACCGCGACTGCCAGTCGCTTGGGGTAGCCACTGGTGTGGCTTGGGGTAGCGACAGGTGTGGCGAGGCCACGCGACTGACTGAATTTTTTACATACAGACATGAAGTTTCAAGTAAAGAAGCTGAACTATTTATTTTACTTTTACTTAAGCGTCGTAAACGTAGACGAAACTAAAGTATTGGGAGGCAATCCGTTACTAAAAGTAAGACCTCAGGGGTATTTTTCAGTGTTTATATGATGATTTCAGAGATGACGACAAGATGTATTTTGGTTGATTCCGGGAGACGAGACGTCCTTTTTAGGAAGAATATAAGGTGACTCATCCGTATCGCTTAAGAAAATAAATAATTTTTTTTCAGCTAAGGAGAGGCAAGCACTTACCTTAAATTAAATATTATAATGGTTTTGACTTGATTTAATCATAATACTAATACAATATTAGCAGCAAAAGTCGGCGTTGCCCGGGTCAACATAGTATTCACAATAGTGGTAATAATTGAGTAATACAGACAGTATCTTGAACTTAACTGATTCAAATGGTGTTAGCATCTCAAATGAAAGCCTTTGTTTTGATGGGTAGTCCCATTTTAAGTCTAAGACATTTAGAATAACTAAAAATGGAGTTGCGTATCATTAATTGCAGATAAGTGTTAAAATAATGATTATTATTGTTGATTCGTGAATCAGTAGCGTGCTTCACGTACGTCCGATCTTAGTAATTAATAGCTCAAAATTAAAGTTGGCATTTTACTGAATGTTCTTAGACCAAAACATATAGGATAATGTCACAACTGGCGAAATACGGCTTTAATTGAAGACTACATAGACATAGACATAGACATAGACTTTATTTGCACAAAACATTCCATACATGTCATAACATTTAGAATAGGTGCATTGTCAAAATTAAATCCATACATAAAATATTTAAAATTAAAACTTTTAACTTAAAACTAAACACTAAAAAAAAAAAAATCTAAATTGTAGTTCTGTAAAAATCTTCAATTAAGTAAAAAGCCTTGTCAATAAGAAAATTATCTATTGTATCTTTAAATTTGGTTTTGCTTAGTGACTTATAGCATGGCGGAAGCACATTGTACAATCTCAGCCCAGCGTACAATGGAGATTTTTCATATAGGGTCAAACGGTGTCTGGGGAGTCTAAATATATTTTCATTTCGGGTTTCATACCTGTGATTAAAATGTATTGTTTCTGGTAGCTCATTTTTAACTGAATGTATGTAATTTAATAATTCTAGTATATACAACCCCGTTAATGTATGAATTCTTAAATTTTGAAAATGTTTCTTACAAGAACTGCGTGGATGAGAGTTGGTAATAATACGAATAATACGTTTTTGTAACCTGAATAAAGTTTTAATACCAGTAGCTTGACCCCATAAAATTATGCCATATCTTAACACTGACTCCACATAAGCATGATAAACTACTTTAAGTGTCTCAATAGAAACACAGTCCCTTAAATGTATGAATAAAGATGATATCGACCTAATTTTGTTACGTAAATAATTCAAATGTGAATCCCATTTAACTGCGTCATCTACGTAAACCCCTAAGAATTTATGAGCTTCAACTAAATTAAAGGAACAGTTTTCCATATTTTTGTGTCTAGTAGAAAATTTAATAATATTTGTTTTTTCAACATTAAGTTTTAACCCATTTTCTAAAAACCATTGCTCCATGTCCTTAACCACACTTTGCAGAGAAGAAAACATTTCAGCTGTATTATTATTTTTGATCAAAGCAGTAGTGTCATCGGCAAAAAGAATTAGTTCTTTATTAATAGCTTTTGGAAGATCATTAATGTAAATAAGAAAAAAAAGTGGGCCCAATACTGAGCCTTGGGGAACACCTGTGGATATAATTTCCCATGGTGAATAATGTTTGTTGTTATCTTCTAAAATTAAAGTTCTTTGTTTTCTTTCAGAAAGGTAAGATTGTATTAAAGAAAAGCAACTTCCCCCAATCCCATAATCAATAAGTTTTAGCAACAGGAGTGAGTGATCCACACAATCAAAAGCCTTAGACAGGTCACAGAAAACACCTGCTGTGGCCTGAGACCTGTCCAAGGCCTCTGCAATCTCATTAACAAACTGAGTAAGAGCAGAAACTGTGCTTAAGTTTTTTCGGAAACCAAATTGTTTATTGTAAAACAATAATATCATCATCAATCATAGACTCCTTTTATCTATGATTGAAGTAAGAATTTAAAAAAATCTGATTTATTTTTTTGGTCGAATAATACAGTAGATACATAAATGATGATGCTTGGTGGCAAATTTGTTCGTGAATACCTTTAATTTAAGACCAAAATTATAAAAATCGGTCAGGTAGAAGAGCCGAACCGACTCAGAAAAGAAAACCAATATTTATTAATATATAGATATTATAATTAATATAATATTTTGTTGAAACAAATATCAGGATTGAGGCGAGTTTAGAGAGTAGGGTCCACTGTAGCCCGCGACTGTGGCCGCGCGTAATAAACAGCATATGATAACATGGCCCGCTGGTGACGCGACAGTCGCGTGGGCTCGCGACTAGTAGCAAGGGTGCGCGACTGGAGTGGCCAGTCGCGGCGACTGTCGCGTGCCTCGCCACAGCAGTCGCGTCGCTTAATAAGCTCCATATGATAAAATGGCCCGCTAAAAGTGGCCTTTGAGCAGTCGCGGTCGCGCGCCACTCGAGTGGCCGCGCATAATAAGGCTCTTAGTTTAATCCTAAGAATAGTCAGTGGTTTTTGATAATTCGCAGGCCTACTGGTACCAGCTGTTCTTAATTTTTGTGCTTTTGATCAACATTGTTTTTTTTTTTACAAACAAAAAACATCTGTTCTTAGTCAGTAACAAAGTCTAACAAGGAATCTTAATCCATTTTGTACACTAATCCTACACTATTCAATTTGAAATGCCCAACAGTCTGTGTCTTGTGTCTTATTAAAATTTATAAATGATGGACTATCCTCTATTGCATCAGCACACCAAATGATAAGAGTGTATTTTCAGTGCTTTATACATTCAAAAACCGTGTAACTAACCTCTAATGCTTCATAAGTTCAAATTGTTCTCCCACAGGTGTCAGATACAGTGGTTGAGCCATACAACGCAACTCTCTCAGTGCATCAACTCGTAGAGAACACTGATGAAACATTCTGCATCGACAATGAAGCTCTCTATGACATTTGCTTCCGCACGTTGAAGTTGACCTCGCCGACTTACGGCGATCTCAATCACCTAGTTTCGGTGAGCTACTTAACAAACGTTGTTTGTCTTAAAGTTCAAAACCATCTGTTTTGTAGAAAGTTTCCTAATTGAAAGAAATTAAATCCCTCCCAACTTATTGCTCATTGCCACCCTATACTGAATCCAAAAATATAGAAAAAACACATCTCAATACAAAGGCAATACCATTGTAAAAATTCCCAGAACATCATAACATTCACTGGGTGGAATACTACAGACACATGATGGAGACTAGATCACATACAGATAGGTAAGATGTTTGGTATTCTTTTGTTTATTTTATTTTAGTCTGGCTCCAACACATGTTTTTGGGGGTTTCAATTTTTTACTACATGTGATTATTGTTATTTTTAATATTATTGTGAAAAATGGTCAAGAAATACATCACAGTTTTTTCCTAATTCATTTTGCATTTATTTGTTGGTGATTTTCTCTATAGCTTATGTAATTGTATTTTAAAGTTATATAAAGGACTTTCTCATTCTTCGACAATATTAACCTCAAGACTAAAATCAAGATTGGTAAGATATAATTAATTATTTGTGGTAATCTCTATTCAGTTCCATTACATCAAGCCTAAAACTATTCTCTCCACTTTAAATTCCCTAATAATTTCAGTAAGATGATAATCAGTCTGAGAACTCTCAGTTGACCAACACTAAAATAGAACCGTAAGGTAACAAAAGAAAATGTACTACAAATTACATTCAAGAAATCTTACAGGTGACCATGTCTGGCGTCACCACATGCCTGAGGTTCCCCGGGCAGCTCAACGCAGATCTCCGTAAGCTAGCAGTTAACATGGTTCCATTCCCACGACTCCACTTCTTCATGCCAGGGTTCGCTCCTCTCACGGCCAGAGGCAGTCAATCATATCGGGCCTTGTCAGTGCCAGAGCTCACTCAGCAGGTATATAACATTTACAATGAAACATCTTCCATTTTTATTTATTTCCTAAGGGCTCAAAGTATAAATAAATGGTTGTACGAATGAGAGTGTAATGTTGATGTAGTACTCAAATCTGCAACTTTATGTTCACAGGCAATTAGTTTTATAAATGAAAAGAATACTTTTGGATACTGAATAGGACTGAAATACAATTTCCATGGAAGGATAGGAAGAACAGTTGCTCAATGTGCAGAAAAGATACTCAGTCCAACTAATTTACCAATATTGCAGATGTTTGATGCCAAGAACATGATGGCAGCGTGTGATCCCAGGCATGGAAGGTATCTCACAGTGGCAGCCATCTTCCGAGGCATGATGTCCATGAAAGAAGTGGATGAACAGATGCTTAATGTGCAGAACAAGAACTCAGGGTAACTATTCAAGCTTTACCAACGTGGCATATTTCATCCTTCCTGATTTGGAGAATGCTGGAGCTGTAAAGAACCTAAAAGCTGCTAAAGCTGTATAACACTACCTTTATAGTATTATAAAGCTGAAAGATTGTTTGTTTGTTTGAAACTCATTAACTACTGGACGGATATTGGTCTGAAATTTGGTATGATGATAACTCATTGCCATTCATAATATATACAGGCCTATTATTATCTCGAAAGTCCTTGTGGCCTCCGCCCCAATGGCTCTGGAATTTCTCATGTTTACCTAAAGGGTATTCATATTTTTAAAAAAATCAACAAATCTTGACAGCTGTTTCATCTGAACAAAAGTTGAGTCCCATGATATTCAATATTAATTGTTCTTTTAAAAAGTTTCAAGTTTTAATGACAGAGTGCAGCACTATTATTTTTGGGTTCTCCCCCTTGCGAGGCACAGATACAGCAGCTCATACAGCTTTTGCAGTTTTTTATCTTTTGTAACTTCAGTTCCTGAACTCTCAATGATAGTGCGATTGGTATTAAAAAGTAGGATGTGACGAAAATCTTGCTACAGAGAAATTTTAATGACCTATTATTACCGTTTTGAATTTTTGGTTCTATCAGATGGCATAACAATTTACTGCTGCCACTTAAATTTAACTGCTTGGTAAAGAAACTCCATAACATCTTAGGGCGTGAATTTAAGATTTTTATCAAGACTTATTAGCAAATTAAAAGTTGAAACCTAACATGCTTAAAATCTTATCCTTGTTTTGTAGATACTTTGTTGAATGGATTCCGAATAATGTCAAAGTAGCAGTATGCGACATTCCACCAAGAGGGCTCAAAATGTCTGCAACTTTCATCGGAAATACAACAGCAATACAAGAAATTTTCAAGCGTATTTCGGAGCAGTTCACAGCCATGTTTCGACGAAAGGCTTTCTTGCACTGGTACACTGGAGAGGGCATGGACGAAATGGAATTCACAGAGGCCGAGTCCAACATGAACGATCTGGTCTCAGAGTACCAGCAATATCAGGTAAATGGTATTTGTGTTTGATAATACCAACAACTTATGTGATACAGTAGACTCCCTCTTATCCGGACACCTTTTAACCGGACATCGTTTTTACCAGACTAGACTCGGGAGAAGTGACATCTCTTTATCCGGACAATCTTTATAAGCACATCGGTTTAACCGGACTAGATCGGTAGGAAGTGGGTGGTACTGAAACGACTTTTCTCGTGGGAAAGGTTTGAGACAATCGATCACGTGTCTGTTATCCTAAATTTAAGTCAAATACTGTAGCCTATACAGTATGCATTTTAACGGTCAGTTTAACGAGTTTTTTGGAACGTCGGTTTAACCGGAAAAACTGTTATCCAGACTGGCCTCGGTCCTGAGGCGTCCGGATAAGAGGGAGTCTACTGTATTTGTAATTTAATGTATATGTGTGAAGTTTACAATGTCTATGTCAGGTATCTTGTTTCTTCTAAGCTTAAGAATCCAAATTTGCATTCAACATTTTATCAAGGTAATTTGAGTCAGTGGAATAGGATTTCAACTCCTAACATTTTTTTAAACTAGGATTCAAAATCCCATTCCTGTTTTGGTTCCAGAGTCCATAACACCTTTTTCTGTGTCACAATTCCCAGATCGACTAAATAAATTAAAATCAAACATTGAAATTTCTTGTTTCTACCTATAAACAATTCTGGTATTTTTGCTGAAACTGAAATCCCTCTACCTTTTCATCACAGGGAACATAGATGTTAGGTTTATTAAATATTCTTTAATTCAAACATTCTATTTAGTGTCCTGGCATCATCATTTTGCCTTCTATCATAGAGAAGATAGTTTAGTTATAGTTTGATTTTTAAGGGAAAGCGGCTGGAGCTCGGCCCTACCTGTGAGGGACCTGACTCACGCACGCACACTCACCATCACCCTAATTGCCTGAAAGCCCCTATCCTCTTCACTACCTAGAAATATAAATCTATTGTATGATACCTCAAAATCGCAAATCATTTTAAGTTAGATATACAGTTAAATAATGGTTAGTGTTGGTAAATTTGATGTTTAACCCCATGAAAACTGAGTCCAAATACGAAATTATTATGAAAAGAAATAGTAGAAAAAATATTCATAACTTCTACATTTTACAAGCAAAAAATATATTGTTTGGTATCATTTTATTGAACATTTTGAGCTGAAGTCAAAAGCATTAACAGATTTTATAATGAAGAAAATTAAAAAATTGATACCGGTAGTTAAATTTCTGTTAACCAGTGATGACTAACACAGCAGGTCTCTGGTCTGTCTTAATCCCTGTGTCTGTGTGTGTGAGGCCTGGTGTGTGTGAGTAGGGTCGACCCTTGAGCCAGCCACGTTCCTTTAACAATCATACTATAGTTAGGACGTTAGTGTACCAGCTATATGTTCATAGGAAGTTCGATAATGCTGTTTTGAGTAGACAGGATGTAAAAACACAATGTGATCTGTTGCTTTACGTGGCAGTGTGTCTAAAGGACAGCAACTTTGTAAATACTTAAGTACAATTTGTACTGTAAATTATGGATTTAGTCCATGACAAAGCGATTTATACAACCTTCCCGTGTATTTAAAGCATAACAAGCTACTAACAGTTTAAGCTTAGATAGGTTCTTGATATAAAGTAGGTCATGTGCTTTCATGGAACGATTGACAATATTTTAAATTTTGTAGGAAGCAACAGCAGACGACGATGTTGAATTCGATGAAGAGGAAGGGGAAGTAGCGGCAGAAGAGACTGAATAAAATTATAATTATGAATTTATTTTTAACGTCACGATGTAATAAAACATTTTCTTACACATGGATTGTACAGCATGACTTGATTTCTAAAACATTTATTATAAGAACAGTATTTAATTTTATTCATATTTCAATCTACTTAATTGATGAGAACAAAACATTTAGTAAGTATAGAAAAACTAAAACCAAACTTCTATGGTAAATAAACAGAAGAAGTGCTTCAGAGAAATAAAAAAGTCAACATAAAGTTAAATTTAAGTAGGAATCTTGATAAATCTAGTGATGGGTAAAAACCTTATCTCAAATGTCAAAACCATCCAAACTTTGTGAAATTTTCACTTTCGAGATTCAATTGGAGTTTCGGTTGTAAGATTTGAAGTCACAAGCCTTCTGTTTTTGGTTGTCTCTTTACTGGAGACGTTGTGGATACTAAAATCATTCATTTCCTATCGCCTGTCTGCTCCCAAAATATTTCAAAATATTTTACAATTATACTAATTAAAATATTCTGAACTGCAACAGGTATAATAACTACCAATTCAACCAACAAAGTAGGCACAATACAGCTTATTATAAAAGTGTTTACTAAACACCAACAAACATTTACTGCTAAATGTTATAACTGAAGATATTCATTTTATTATGTCAGTGTTCAAAATATAATTTGTACTAGTAATTGTTGTTTATAAAATATTAGGTTTAAAGTGTACTAGTCACATACCTGGGTTGGCAGGAGTTCAATTTATTTCAGTTTTGATTTTAGATTACAGAATTATCTCTATTTTTTCACTTTAACCAGGCTAGTAAAAAGTCTTGCATTTAGGTTTAAATATTTGAGATTCAATTGTTTTAAGTTTCAGTTTTGAAATTCTAAATTTCTAGTTTCGACCATCACTAGATAAATAATATGTTAGTGAATATCTTAACAATATAATTAAAAATTCAAACAATACTTAAGGTAAACCAAATTACATTTAATGTTGTTTTAAAACTTCAATGCTGATTCCAAAACAAAACTAAGTTCAAGTAATTTTCTTTTAACTATTTGGAATCTTTTAACATATTGCATGTTGACAAACATATCCAGTAGAAATCTTAAACGTACCGGTACTTAAAACAAATTCATATTATTTATCAATCAATTTCATTAAATCTTAAAATCTAAACAATATAACAAGTCAAGTAGAAGATATTTAAGTTTTAGCTTTGACGCTACATTTCAGGTTTTAACATAACAATAAAAAAATGTATAAGAAAAACAATATATAATCTATGGCAAACGTATTGCGTTAGTTTGATATAGGTTAACATTAAAGGGCCTAGAGCAGTTTTTAAACTTTGGTTCTTGGTTTGTATAGGCTTGAAATAACTCAAAAAACTTAAAGAAAAGTTCATTAACCTGTCAGTGATCAAAACATATATCTTGCTTGATGAATGTTCAGACCTGCCTCAGATGCATTCATCATGTCAATAACTTGCATATAAGTTTTCTAAATGAATGTAAGCTCTTTACTTAATCAACTATTCCTGCCAAACTCTGCTAATGATTGATCTGCCCCAACTTTTAATCCAAAGGAAACAATGCAGTGACCACACCTAGGCAACTTTTATTGTAATCGTTCTTAACGACTTACATATGACACTTCAGATAATATCAAGCTAAACAATACTGGAGAGGTTTTATTTTACTTCTTTAAAGCTATTTTAACATCTTTACAAGATAACTATCACCACTGGTTTAACGGAATGAATAGAGGTGTTGTCGCCGAGGTAATTGTACTGGACACTTGTTCCATTAATGGTATTTTTTTAGGGCTCTTTTCAGGGTTTGAATGCGTCTGTTTATTCGTGTTATTATTAGTGTAGAAGCTCTGTGTAGAGATGGTGCTTACTACTTCCCCTGATTCAACCATAGGTGGCCAACAATCATTTTCTTTTCCGTTGTTTCTGTTGCTTTCAGATGTAGTTGCAGATTTATTAAAAGATCCGTGAGAGTCGTCTTTCTTTAAAGAAGTAAAATAGTTTTGAATAGTGCCGAGTTTACTGGTTGGGCTAACTTTCTCTGGCTTCCTCTTCTTTGCTTTTGGAAGGGAAACATCACTCAATGTTCTTTTCCTTTTTGAATTTTTTGCCGAACCATTAGTTAAGTCAACTTTTGACTCACTACTCTCTCCTTGAAGACTTTGGGATTCATTGGATTTCAATTTTTGTATACCTTTACAACTTATACATCTTTTTTTCGTATCCTTGGCTAAATACCCATTTCGACTCATTTTGATTTTAATTTTTGGGAATTTAAAAGACTTGATCGCATAATCAATTTTAGGTGTACAGCTAGTACTTTGACGATCATTTTCTCCCAAACTATTTTCTATTACTTCCTGGGACAAATGTGGGTTTTCTAAACTGTTACTGATGGCATTTTCTATTTTTCCAGAAGGAAAATTTTTATTGCTTCCTCCAAATTCTTCAAGTTTTTTGTCTTGGTATGAGGAAGAGAGTTTATCCTGAGCTGCATCAACTCCTTCATTTTCACATTGTACATTTCCTTTTCCATTGAGACTTTTGCAGTTGGCATCACTGTCACAAATTGCACTGTCCGACCCATCTGTTGGATGAGACAAAGAGTTATTCTCTGTAGTAATACTGCTTAAGTCAACAGAACTGTTATAATTTGCAGTAGTTTTCATTTCTTCGCAAGTCATGTCAGCAACTGTTGGGTTGGAACTCGGTACACTCAAATCAGTTTCATTGGGCGTAACCGTCTGGTCACTGTACGCACTATCAGAGGAGCTCAATCTTGGTGAATATTCCATGATGCCTTCGATAATTTCATCAATCAGTGCCCTGACAGTAACGTAGCTTGAGTTACTATCAGTAACAGAGTTATCATCAGTAAATGAGTTATCATCAACAATTAAGTTATTATCAGTAACTGTATCATCAGCAACTAAGTTATTATCAGTAACTGAGTTATCATCAGCAACTATGTTATTATCAGCAACTAAGTTACTATCAGCAACTGAGTTATTATCAGTAACAATCGTGTTCAGAGGGAGATCTGGCTGCATTATGTATGTGCTGTTGGGTTTCTTAAGGTACTCATCAATTTTCCTGCCTTGCCATTTAGTTAATTTTTGTTTCTTACTTTGTTTGGGATTCTGATCAGGTGATGAGTTATCTTTCTCTTTTTCAGGAGTTGAATTTTGTTTGTGTTCAGATTCTTTCTCTTTTTCCTTATGGTCTGTTTTTTTATTCTTGTTTTCTTCTGATCCATCTGAGAAAAAGAAATTGGTTATTGCTGTGCTGATGAGTTTTTTTATATCCACCTTTTTCTTCGGACTGCTGTTCTCTTGATTTTCTTCAGTGTTAATGATTGTTGGCTTTTTTCTTTGCCGTTTTGTTTTTACTCCACCTTTTGGTGGTCTTCCTAACTTCTTATTTTTTGGTCTTCCCATTTTTTTTTGTGGAGGTGAAGCAGTTGATGGTTTCATCTTTTTAGCAGGTCTTGATGGTAAAGGTGTCATTTTTCTTTTAAGAGAACTGAAGGCGTAACCAAAACCCAAATCTCTTCTTGGTATCGAAAACTGGAACCAAATATTAGTTTACGTTACATTTTCGTAAGTTTTAGTGTAAAATATTTGCAATTTGAACATAGAAACCCCCAAAATAGAATAGATCTAAACAGATTAGAAGAATATGTTGTTGTTGTTTTTTTTTATTAAATTAATAGTTTAAGGAACTTACTTTTATTAGTAAAAGAACAAGATCATCAGCAAAGCAAAGATCTGCATCAGCTTAGACAGTAGACACACACAAAAATATCAAACCTGTTTTATGGTATTTTAATAGTCCTTTCTGTTTCCTAAAATGTCTACAAAAGAGACACGTGTTTCAAATAAATTATGCATGAATGATAAACTTAACTCCAGTGATTTATTGTGTTTTTGTTCAGATATAATAACACAATATATTATTTTGTTTCAGTACTGTAAATTTCTTTCGTTTGATTGGAAAATTAATTTAAAATATTAACTTTAAGTTACATAATAATAAACATACCGGCAATATTTGTGCAGGAAACAGTGAACTAGAAAGGAAGGTGAAACATGAAACTAAAGCATCCAAGCGGGAAACAAAGGCTTGGGAGGTCTTCAAGGAGGAAAAAAGGTTTATGCTAGCAGTACACTATCACCGAATGTTTCGCCGAATTTTATACTTGATGTGCGACGACAAATGCTGCCAAACCTGAACCACAATCTCACCCAGTACACGCTCACCCTTGTTCGACAAACACACTTGCTGGTAGTTAAACTTCCGGCACTTGCCTTTGCTTGTCTCCTTTGACTCGTCCCAAAAACCAAAAAAAAAATGGAGCACAGGCGAGCACAAATCATAGCGACGCAAACTATCCCGAGTGTACAGAGCAGACCGGGTACACTATCGTGCTCGTCTTAGCTCGCCTATATTCGGCGATAGTGTACTGTTAGCTTTACAATGTCAAGGAGGAATAGGGCTTGCAATGTCTTCAAGGAGGAAACCAAGGACTGGAAACGCTTCAAGCTTGTAACGAGTATCTAGAAACTCAAGTATAAATTAAGTGCATGGAAGAACATTGTGCAGAGAGTAAATCAACTAAGAAGGATCATACAGTAATAGCAAAACCAATAAAACCAATAACCAATAAAAGAAACTAAGTAAGGACAATGTCTGCAACAGTTTTTGAGTTGTCAACAATGACACTCCTAACTTTAACATCAATAGAATGGTTATATTAGGTGAAAAATAGTTAACTTGCTAATGCAGCCATTTTTCACACAGTGATAATAATCACACAAAAAATCAAATACCGGGTGTCCCAAAAAGAATGGATCAAAAGTAAACTGACATAAACACTTTATTATTAAAGATAAAAAGTTAACTTTATATAACATTTTTTCCTTAACTTCCTAAGCTCAATATATGAAAAGTTATAAACAAAATGGTAGCATTAAAAAAACACTGTTATATAATAGGCTATTGAAATTAAAAGGTAGTATTAAAATACACTTTTATTCAATATATAAAAGGTAAATTGTAACTTAAAGTTGGTGAATCAGTGGGAAATTAAATTGTGCTAGTATAGGGTGGACTTCTCAAAACTTGTTTTAGACAATGTTTTGATAGTAGCATTTTATACAGACTAACTACTCTAAAGGATGTATTTTTATTCCACTAAATATTAATTTTAGCAAATTAGGGTTTTTAATCGATGTTGGATTTTATTACAAATAAATGTCACTAAATCTCATCAGTTTTGTGAAAATAATTTCAGTTGTATGAATAAATAATTGTTTTAAATCTTTTAAATAAGAGTTTAAAATTTTTAATGATCGTGCACCGATTTGCATGATATTCTTGAGTTATAATAACAATATGAAAAACGCAAGAAAAACAAAACAAAATATTTTTACCTAAAAATAACTTTAATAAAAAGAGTTGAAATAGAAACAATACAATATAACAAAGTATCAAACCAAAAGCAAAAATAACAGTTATTTCAAAGCTGCAAGCTAGAAAAGTAATTTCAGAGCAGGCAGAGGAAGCGTGTTTTTCAAGCGGGATGTGAAGCAGAAGAAGCATGCAGGTTATGTAAGAACCATATTTACAGACCTCAACAAACCCACGTTCGGAAACTCTATTCTTGAGTCGAGTCAAAACTACTACAGGGCTCAGTCTATCATTATCACATCGTCTTCCTCGTCGTCCAGAACTATGATGTTTGAACGATCTGAAACAAGTAAAAACACCAAGGTTTAGGTTGTTGATCGTAAATTAGCCAATCATGAGAGAATGGATTGAAATGGATTAAGGAGGGAAACTTACAATAAATAATTTACAAATAAAAAACTTTTTTAAATTAAAACGTTTTTAAACGCACTAAAAAGTAGAAAATAATTTATAAATATGTGGAGAGTATAAATACTTGTAAGATTTAAAACGAAAAACGTGGGGTGCATGCAATTGATGATTATACATTAGTTTAAATAGGTGAAGGTAATTGTAAATTATCTATTGCATGCACCCCACGTTTTTCGTTTTAAATCTTACAAGTATTTATACTCTCCACATATTTATAAATTATTTTCTACTTTTTAGTGCGTTTAAAAACGTTTTGATTTAAAAAAGTTTTTTATTTGTAAATTATTTTCTACTTTTTAGTTTTTAATGTGTGTGGATGTTAAATCTATTTCAAGCATCTATATGAGACTAGCTGTACCCGCGGGCTTTGCCCCACTTTATAAGTGAGCTCGATCGCATGGCTCAATCACGTCCTGGTTTAGGTTGGAATCAAATGTTCAAACGTTCTTCAAATGTTGCCTTGCCATCTCCACCACCTGTCTGTTAGAAAATAAACCAATATACAAAAGAGCTTTGCACTACAACCTTTTAGCTCAACACTACCACTAACATGCCTCAAGAACCATGATTTCATGGCTACAGGACAAACCATACTACTCAGAAGCCAAATTCCTGAACAAACCCAATGGAGCTCCCCCTCAATTCTTCTAAAAAAATAAAGAAAATAAATACTGTATTTGTAACTAATTCTTGTAATTGCTTGTAATTATTTACAATTAGGCCTATTGACGCCTGTACTATTCTCAACAAATATGTAAATAAAGGAATGTTTATTGTCTTACCTTGCCTGCGTGAAGTGGTCCGCTGGGGCGTTGAGATTGAGGCGGCCCCTACCCCTGTGTTGACGGAGATTTGGATGTTCGGCATCTGCACTACGCCCATGGGACCTGCCCAGCTGCTGTTATCGCAAGAAAAATACTGTAAGAGGAGAGAGAAGCATTGGTAAATGTGCTTCCCTCAAAATTAATGAGAAAACACACAACAAAAACCTACAAAACTTCAAAATATGTCAGTGAAACTTGCCTTCAGATTAGCTAGCTGATTTTTTGCCAAGGTTAACTGTGTACTGGTATTTACTAAGCATCATAAGTTTAACCCCTTCGCTTAAACTTATTTTTACACCTAACCGGGCCAAAAAAATGAATTATTTCTGTGTAATTTTACACAATTTACAATATTTTTACCTGCACTCAGAATTTTGTATTTGTATATCAAATACTGTTATTTTTCTAATCAGAATTGAATTTAGATTAAAAAAAAACACACATTTTATTGGTTACAAGTATTTTTATTATTTTTTTATACCATATAATACAAAAAAAAATTTAAAAATTTTTTTTATTTTTGCCTTTTTTAAAAAACTTTGACTATAAAAGTTAAAAATATCTTACTGTTCTGCCTTAAAATACTGATTGACATGTTGTAGACTCAAAAAGATATCAAGCAAAGTTCAACTTAGTATGATATGTCTTGAAACATTCGGGTAGGTGAAGCGCAACAAGGCACATTTCGCACTCCCACCGACTGTCACTACGCTTCCCTTGTGCACTACAAACTTTACAGCGTCTTGATGGGTTTTGCTTTACTTCATTAGGTGGGATTTGTCTTGGGAAATGACCCCAAGAAGCTGCTTGAAGCCGTAGAGGGGTTTCAGATGTTGATGGCCGCCCTCTTCGTTTGTAGGCCGGTAGTTGTCTGGTCTGGAACACTTGCTCCGTAAATTTACTTTTGAATTCAGCAAATCCTATCTTCTTCTGGGTGATTTTTTTAAAAACAACATAAGAGTTGAAGAGAGCTATGTCCAAAATGTAAAAAAAAATCTTCTTATACCCTTTAGCATATCTCCTCATCGTAGGAAAAGAAGCGAGCTGTTGGTCTTCTCGGTCGATACCGCCCATCGAGCTGTTGTAATAGAGGATGGGTTCAGGCTTGGTAATCACCTCACCGCTGACTCTGTCTCTCTTTCCAGTTGTTTTTTTGTCTCCCTTACTGTGGAAAGTAGACAAGACACACACTTCTTTCTTGTCCTGCCATCTAAGGGCCATCATGTCGTGGCTAAACGCAACTTCAAACTCACCGACATCAAGTTTTCCACTTTTGAAGCTGTCAGGCATATTTGTCCTCCAAGAGTTCACCGTGCCGATCACATTGAAACCAATATGTTTCAATCTATAGTAGAGGAGAGGTGAGGAATACCAGTTGTCAATTGTGAGGGTATGACCATTACCGGAACATTCCTTGACCATTTCAATGACTATGGCCTCGCTCACCAAAAGTTTATCATCCTCAGCAGTGTCTCCACCCCCTTCTTCCACTGTTTCACCTTGTTTCACTTCAGCACCGGTGTATATTTTAAATTTTGTACAGTATCCACTGCTTGACTCACAACATTTGTAAAATTTGATTCCGAACCTGGCTCTTTTCTTGGGGTTGAATTGCACATACCCCAACCTCCCACGAAATTTCATCAAGCTTTCATCTACTGCAATGTTTTCATCGGCCAAATATAACCGTGAAAACTTTTGATTCATGTAATCAATGACATACCTCAGTTTCCACAGTTTGTCATTCTGAGGCTTATTTTTATTATCACAAATATGGAACATTGTTGATAAGAGCAAAAACCTACGAAACGGCATAACTTTTCGAAAAAACGGAGTCTCAGTAGTAGCAGTAGGGGCCCAATACGATTGAATGGTCCTTTTCTTCACAAGTGACATCAAAACACATAGACTGTAAAAACATGCCATTTCATCAGGAGTTGTTTCAAACCATTCAGAGAGTAACTGTTTATCTTTACCACTTGCATTATTTTTTTCAATTGTCTCTTCGGCGTATTTGTTCGTTTCTGTAGAAACATGTTGCCAAAAATCATCCTCGACAAACGCGTTGAATACTTCAACTTCAGATGGAGAAGGGCCTAAATTTCTTGCTAAGCTTGCCCTGACACCAGGACAGCCTGTAAAAGGTATTTTGAAAATACTATTGTCTTCTATGGTGTTGGTCCATTTCCAACCTTGTTTTTTCTTTTTCTTAGCTGTTTTAGGTTGGCCCTTAGACCGTTTAGTAGGCTTAGGTAGCACTAAACTAGGATTTTTTCCTTTAGGCCTACCTCGTTTACTTCCCCTTCCCCTTGATCTACCAATAGTTGCACCTCTACTATACTCAGGTACTTGACAAGGAATGGTTTCAATAAAACTAGGGTCATCAGCCTCAGCCTCCTCACTGGGTGTAGGAGATAGTGCAGGTGCAATTACCCTACCTCGGTAAATTTTTTCCATAAATCCAACAGGGTTTTCATCATCAGAACTTTGCTGTTCATAGGACACAGGACTAGGCCTATAAGGCACATTTTGAGGGGACATAGGTCGGGCATAACTACAGGAGGGCTGGTCATGCAAACAATCATTATTTACAGGCTTAGGCCTAACATGCAGGTCATGCAAACAATCACTATTTATAACAGGCCTAGGGCTAGCATGCTCTGTCACACCATTATCAGCTAAATCTTGAGGTTCACAGTCAGCAATACTTATACTATTGCATGCTTCACTTACGTGTTCATTGTTTATTTCTAATAATTCATCATCACTCTCAAGCCTTTCTTCAAATAAATAACAATCACTGTCTGAGTCACTGTCACCTTCAATTAGTTTGGCAATTTCACTTTCGTCCAATTCCCTTCCACACTCATCAACAAATAAAAAGTTACTCATCTTATTTATTTTATAAAACAACTATTTGCAAACGAAAAATAGAATTCAACATAATATAAATACTGTTGTGAAATGACGATGTAAACATAAACAAACAAGGCAGACAGCTGCCAAGACAACGTTCCCAACGTCAGCTGGTAAATCGTAATTTTCAATTGATTGTTTTTGCCGATTGGGCAGGCCGTGGACGACGAAAATACAACCAAATGAAAGCCTGAAGCTTGCAGAACAAGAAGCATATGCGATCTGTTGGATTTTTTGGGAACTAACTCGGCAAATATTGGTTTTAATGGCGGACGGCGATTCGCCGTCGCTTCACACAATGGCTCGCGGGAGCACGACGGCGAATCGCCGTCGCTTTAAGCGAAGGGGTTAAGATAATAATTATGCTCACTGCCCACGTTTTGTTTTGCTTATTGCAACCAGTTTGACCAAATTTACATAAAATTATTCAAATTTTTCTGAGGCAAGATTTCAGATCGAGTTGCTAGTTAGAGATTTTTACAAGGGATCAACATGTTAACTTTGTGAGGAAGTCATTGACTAGGAACAATTATCTGTGCTATGAAATGCTCACATATGATGGGGACACCCAGATACCAGTCCAGCATGCTAGAGCTTATGAATTTACCATATTTAATTTATGTAGCCAGAAACATTACATTTTAAATGTGATTTTAAGACTAACATCTATTTTTTTATTTTTTTTATTCGCCCACCAAAAGGGACATTGAAGAGGACAGACAAAACTTATTTTAATTTAAAGTTTCTTCCCTTAGACATTGCTTTTGGATACAGTTAAGTAAACTTCCTACTGTAAAACCTGAAACATGTTTCAATGGGTGTTTCATTCCCGTTAGGCCAAAGCTGTGTCAATGCTAAATAAAAAGTTTTTCTTTTAGTTTTTAGCATAAGTTACTACTTGTTAAAATATCAAAAACCGATATATGTATTTATTTGGTTTGAAATGGCATTCTAAAATGTTTAAAATAAGTAATAACAATAATTAAACCTCAAAACACTAACTGCACTGGACAAAAAAACCTTAAAATTATCTTCAGCTCACCAAGGTATGTGATTTTAAATTATCGCTTTTTAGTTTTAGATAATCTAACCAGCTCGAGAAACTCTCACATAACACTCATCATATTTGTATTATGAGTTGAGTGATGTGATGATACGACCAGTATCACACCATCACCTGACAACTTTATCTAGCCTACTTTAGAAACGGCAAGTTTGGTGTTCCGGTCATTTTAGGGTTACTACTTACGGACACGGGGTGGCTAGTGCTTGGTTTGGGGTCCTGGGTTTGCACAAACAAAGGAACTAGCATTACTGAGTGTTAGACCAAAGTATTGTTACAGTCAAGTCCCACAAACTCACTATTTGATAGCTTGGCAGTGAAGTTTTTTCGGCAAACCCATCTTTTGAAATTCCACTTTCACACAATGATTTTATTAATAGCCATGCAAGCAGCCATGTTAGCAAACTACAGAACTCAGAAGCTGCAATAATTGCATAGTATGTTGCCTTTGTCATTTCCACTTAGCGCCATTGCAGTTGTGGCCAGGGTTGCCACCTTTGGTTAAAAAAATCTGTATGTGCCCCTCCTCCCAAAAGATTCACATAAGCAAAAGCACGGACATAAGGGATCGCAGTCAGGACTGTCACGACAGAATCGGGATGAATGGCAACCCTGGTTGTGGCCATTGATATAGGAACAAATTAGTAACGCATCTGACAATCGGAGCGATAGCCAGTTACTCTATCAGTTAATGAACTTTATGGAAAAAGTAGGTCATAAATTGTTCAACAAGATAAAGAAAAATATAGGGCATGTCTAAATTCTAAATTAAATTAGTTAAAATAATTTTTTTATAAGTTTTTTTTTTGTCTTAATTTTTTTTCATGATTAAACCAGCATTTCTCAAGCACCACATTATGCCAAGTTTGTAGAACCGTACTGTACCATTTTTTTGTGAAAACACACAATGTGGCTTGACTTTTTACAAATAGTTATAATCAAAGGTACACAAAGCTATTGAGCTATTGAGCTATAGTGAACTAGTGTTTTTATATTAAGAAATAATCTACATTCTACATATTGTTTTATCATTGTGTGTGTGTGGTGAACTCAAGACAGCAAAAGAGATATGTGGAACTGTTAATCTAGACACAAATGTTTAATCTCTAAAAGGTAAGTAGCTTATACTATTTAGTATAACTAGGAGTTGAATTAATTTATGAAAAAGGCATTAGACCTATCAAATATTTTTAATAAATCAAAAATATTGTAAAACTCCCCTGGTTCCATAACCGATTAAAAGAGTAAAATGTATTCTATCTATCAAGTATAGTAAATATTTTGTGTTTGTTGTGCCAGGATGAATTCTTTCACTGAGGTTTTACGCTTATAAACAATTCTACTGTCCAATAACAATAACAACTTACCTGCATAGGAACTTGAGTTGGCACTGGTTGGACCTGGGGTTGAGGTGGAGGAACACTTTGGGGCACCGGCACCATGGGAGTATAGCTTCTATATAGCACCGTCCCGGGCGGATAGTCCTCTGGGCGGAACGTGGCAGGGTCGACGATCACAAACGGTCCCAGATTGGCAGCACCTTCAGGTAGCGAGGCGGTGGAGAAGCTCGTCGATGGCGTCGGACAAAACGTCGATGTGCTCGGTTTTGGTGAACGCGACGGAAGACTATAGATCACCTCTTCGACGATGGGCGACGGTTGTCTTTTGGCTGGAGGTTCCCTGTCTGTGATGTCGACGACCTCGTCAGGTATATTAACATCCCCTTCAACGTTCAGTCTTTTATCTACACTATTTTGCACTTTTATGATTGGAATGGTGGACCCGTCGTTGGTTTTCAAACAGCTGTTTCCCTTGGGACCTTCGACAAACTGGAAAAAAAATTGTGTTAGAGAAAAATATCAGAAAATGGATTAAATATGAAATGGATTAGAGAAGAATGATACCTCTGTAAAAAACTCCATCGCAATAATTATTGTAGTCATAAATGCTAAAGGTAAATGGGAGAAAATAAAAAGCTTGGAAAAAAATAAATATGATTAAAGGATTTTGATTATAAAAGGAACATTATTTCCAACATTGAGCTGTCTTAATTGTAAAATATTGAGAATCGATGGAGAAAACTCAGTTTGGAGTAAATGAAGGCAGATAAATAGTGTGGGTGAATACCTTCATTAGTAGGCTACAAAAGGCCATGAGAATGATAGTAAAATATAAGTAAGTAAATCTCCAACACTTACTTCCACATCGTCGTCATCACTATCTACAATGACAACAGCGTCACTGTCCCTGGAGGTGTCTTCTCTTTGAGCTGCACTGGCTGAAGGTACTCTGTTTGCATGTTTCTCCGGCCTTTTGTGCGTCCTCGTGTCAGTGTCTTTAGTTTCCACAAGGGGAGAGATCGACCTCTTACGCGTGCTCGTTTGAACAGGTTTGGTTTCCACAGGGGGAGAAACAATTCTTCTTCTTCCTCTGCGATTTGAAATGGTAACTTTCTCACTCTCATGAGAATCGTCGTCACTATCCTCCTCCTTAACAGTCCTTTCTCTTTCTCTACAAAAATCAATTCTTGATTAGTGATATAAATACACTAAACTATAGACTGATACTATACGGCAAAGCAATGGTTTAAACTGTTTGTTTCATATTTATCGTTTACGTCATATCTGCATGTGTTTAGATAAACTTGAGAGATTGTTCAGCCTTTACCTATCAGCAGAAACAGATGCTATACTGATACTATACGGCAATGGTTTAAACTGTTTGTTTCATATTTATCGTTTGCGTCATATCTGCATGTGTTTAGATAAACTTGAGAGATTATTCAGTCTATCAGCAGAAACAGATGCTATACTGATACTATACTGCAAAGCAATGGTTTAAACTGTTTGTTTCATATTTATCGTTTATGTCATATCTGCATGTGTTTAGATAAACTTGAGAGATTGTTCAGTCTTTACCTATCAGCAGAAACAGATGCTATACTGATACTATACGGCAATGGTTTAAACTGTTTGTTTCATATTTATCGTTTATGTCATATCTGCATGTGTTTAGATAAACTTGAGAGATTATTCAGTCTATCAGCAGAAACAGATGCTATACTGATACTATACTGCAAAGCAATGGTTTAAACTGTTTGTTTCATATTTATCGTTTATGTCATATCTGCATGTGTTTAGATAAACTTGAGAGATTATTCAGTCTATCAGCAGAAACAGATGCTATACTGATACTATACTGCAAAGCAATGGTTTAAACTGTTTGTTTCATATTTATCGTTTATGTCATATCTGCATGTGTTTAGATAAACTTGAGAGATTATTCAGTCTATCAGCAGAAACAGATGCTATACTGATACTATACTGCAAAGCAATGGTTTAAACTGTTTGTTTCATATTTATCGTTTATGTCATATCTGCATGTGTTTAGATAAACTTGAGAGATTATTCAGTCTATCAGCAGAAACAGATGCTATACTGATACTATACTGCAAAGCAATGGTTTAAACTGTTTGTTTCATATTTATCGTTTATGTCATATCTGCATGTGTTTAGATAAACTTGAGAGATTATTCAGTCTATCAGCAGAAACAGATGCTATACTGATACTATACTGCAAAGCAATGGTTTAAACTATTTGTTTCATATTTATCGTTTACGTCATATCTGCATGTGTTTAGATAAACTTGAGAGATTATTCAGTCTATCAGCAGAAACAGATGCTATACTGATACTATACTGCAAAGCAATGGTTTAAACTGTTTGTTTCATATTTATCGTTTACGTCATATCTGCATGTGTTTAGATAAACTTGAGAGATTATTTAGTCTTTACCTATCAGCAGAAACAGATGGATGGATTTCAGCTGTCCGAGCTGTCCCGGTCAACCTGTGCCTGTTGCCTTGTGTTCTTGCGTCTTCTGAAACATTTCAAAATGCACCGTTACATTAAGTACCTTCATTAATTAAGGTAAGGGTTTAAAGTTGAAGAAAGTTTAAAAATAAAGAGTGAGTTAAAAAAATAAAGAGTTGAGAGAGATGGTCTAGCCTATTATAGATCAGATGTCTATTTCATTGTGCTGAATGTTTGCTTTTAACGAGATTTCATTGGTTATGTTTTGGCATTCACTGTCCCAAAATTATTAATACTATCTTTAGGCCAATAGACAACACTAGGAAGCCACTCTTTTTCTCTGCATTTTCTATGACTAGTTTTCTACCAGACAAAAACTCACCTTCTTCCGACTCCATATTTCCTGAACAGATATCACAAATAAACTCGGGGGACTTCCATTTGAGCCGGCCACAGCCGATGTGCATTCCTTGCGAGCCGCAGAATTTGCAGAGCACCAATTCCCATCTCCTGTAAAACAACAAAGAAGGAACATTTCTTGAAAATATAAAATGAAAACTACAGCTTGTTTAAAAAGCTGTTATTAGAGATGTTGTTACATCTCAACCATTATAGGAATTTACTTTGAAGTTTGTCCTTGATTTCTTTAATTTATTTGTACTTTTTTTTGTTTTACTAAATGCCAAAGTACAATAATTCTTCAGTCCTATAAGAACAGAAAATCTTGGTTGAAATTTTGGAAAATATTGATGTAAAAATTTTCCTAAGAGGTACAAATATTTTTTTAAAGCTCAATGGTGAATGGTAAATCCCATTTCTGTAAACATTACGGTTCAAAAGTAATTGTAAATTATGTTATTTTCCCATAAAAACCCCATAAAATAACGGAAAAATCGGATTTCCCCAAAAATGGCCCAAACGATTTTGATAAAAATTTAGTATGGTAGTCCTTTAAATTCTGAACAAAATTGTACAAATCCCATTTCCGTATATTTACTCTCACCGCTTACACATGATAAAGGCTGTTGACAAACTTATGGGAGAAAGTATGTGTCAGAATGCTGATACCGTTTATTTTATTTATTTTTTTTCTCTAAGGTAGCTAAACATTATTGCTTTCCAAAATCAACGGCAATTTTCCTAGAGGGGAAATTTTCCTAGAAGTGCATTTTTTGTTTGTTTTAGGAACATCATATACTATCCCTTATTTAATATGAGAACAACTTAACACGTTCACTGCGGGCGTATCCGATCGCTGCTGTTCAGGTGCTGTTCAGGTGCTGCCCTAACCGATCGGATACGCTCGGCAATGCCTTTCGTATATCTTCGTTTTTGCTCTAGCGTCGGCCGAAGGCGGACCTATACCACATTAGCGTGTAGTGGGTGACTTGCTTTTTGTTGTGTTGTAGGTTGGTAGTAAAATTTCCCCATAAAATCCCCGTCTGGCAAACTTAATAATCAACTTGTTGTCCCGTCTTTCTCCCTCCAATTGGAAATACAATGGGACCAGCTACGTTCCAAGCAGTGCTGCTATCTGTGAGTGTTTAGCAAACTACATCGACTCTCGTTATAAAGCAGGACATCACAGCTTGTTATTAGCTATTCGTCATACCGAAATATGAGAGCCAATCACCCGGCAATCGGGTTTGTTCGACCCTGCGGGCTTCGCCGCACTGGGGCTACGCCTGCCATTTCATGACCCGCAGCAAACGTGTTAATGCCCAGTTGACTACATTTCTTAAATAGCTATCAAAGAGACCCAAAAGTAAAGCCAGGTTGAATCAAAATATTGATTTACTTACGTTCCCTGGTTATTGAACTTGCGGCCGCGAGGACAGCTACAGGCCACACTGTCGCATGTGTCATGTCTGACTAGCAGATCTTGGTACGCATTGGGTACACACTCCCAGGACGCGTCCCTGCACACGTACACACTTAGACCAAACATAACTTTGTCCTACAGCACAGCCATACAAGCCCTTTCTCACTCTCATAGAAGCTTAGTCAATTACGTTAAGATTGAATTTTTATGAATATATTGATAGATTGTTTGATTCAAAGAGGACCTTTTTTAGGCACTTGCCGCACATGTAGTTTTTTCCCTGTTCTGTGCCACAGGGCTTGTCAAATTTAGGTTGCTTGATCTGAAGCGTCCTGTCTTAAGAATGCATTAAGGTAGAAGGAAGGGAATGGATTCACAAAGATCTCAAGAAAAGTGTGTGAGTTTTGTGCAGTTTATTATACAGAAAGGACACAGCATAATTAATTGATTGGATATTTTGCCTATAAGTGGGCTTCTTCCAAAGAAAGTAGTACCTATAATGGCAGTCACAAAACTGACACTGTTCTCAATATTATGTTGGTTATGTATTCATCCCTTCTTCCCAAATGTGCATTTTTAAGCCAAGTCATCTTATTTTAAAGAATTTATGAAATCACGAGAAAAATAGAATTAAAATTATCATACAAATTTGTATTCAACACCATTCTTATGACAATTTGGGGAAAATATTAACTCTGGTCTCAAACCTGAACTTACTTTATTATCCCTTTTACAAATTGAATTTTGGCAATACGAGTATATAGTAGTGTAGTTGAAAAAATACATGCAATAATTAAATACAAGACCTTTTGATTACCAACAGTAGGCAAATTGGTTTATTTCTTCAATTATTAAAAAGATTTATAGTAGTATAGATAACACAGCGACCATGGTGGATAAAAAGCAATACTAAATAGATTTTTCCTTAAATAGATTAGCCGATGTAACATAAAAGACACATAGGCCTACCACATGAACCAAATGTATAGATTAGCAAAAATACAACAAATGAATAGTTTGCCCCATTGGTAAACCAAGCAAAATGGAAACAAAACAAACACAAACCAAAATGAGTGAGCAAACAATAAGGCGTGTATGGCTGTACTGTTGAAGCAAATAATAAATCAACTTAAACCAAAACCATAAACATAATGAGGATAAGGGTGGAACATATAGCACAAAGGGTCTAGGTTCTCAGAATTTGTTGTGAGGATCTCAGGCTTACCTGATGGGAAAGAGTCCAAACTGGCACAGTTTGATGGAAAAAGCACAGTTTGGACTCGTTCCCGTTCAGGTAAGCCTGAACTTATATGTAATCCTCACATATAAAACCCCAAAAACGTAAACCTAAAGAATGCATATTATAAATGTAACATAAACATGACATAAAGCAATAGGTTCAACAACAAGTAAATAATAATTTTGTAAAATCAATATTTTATAAGTTTATATTAAACAATATTTCTTTGAAGATAAAGAAAATGTCCTATTGTGATACGCTTGAATGAAACCTTTTCTACTGCTAGCTATGGAGACAACCCTAACTCAAGTCTGTAGTTTGCGGTATAAATGGTGTCATAACTTTATTTTTATATTTACTAGTAGAGAAATTTGTTTAAAGAACCAAATTCGATTTACAACTCTGGCATAAGGTACAAACTAATAAACATCATACAAAAAGTCAATAAAATTTATCAATTAGGCTAGCAATAATTTACAAACAATTTTGATAAAGTTACATCACTTAATACATTGGAATAGGTAGTCATAATTGAGTTATCGAAAGTAGATATGTAATCTTTGGCTTCCACATTGGGTGTAGATAAACACCTTAAAACTCAATGATCTTTTGTGACTTCTATGACTAAAAGATATCCTAAAAGCCATGTTTTGTTACCAAATAGATGTCACCAACACCCAAACCCAAATCACTTTCCCTCCAACGGGTGATTCCCTTCTGTTAACGCAAGCGTTTACTTACTGCTCGGGAATGTATACACCAAACTCCTTCATCTCTTTCTGGAATGTGCTTGTGTTGTTGCAAAGAGGGCATTTGAAGAAATATCCGGCACTTGTTGCCAGTTTCTGGAAAACAGGATAGTTAAAATTACATTTCTTAAGTTATAGGACCAAGACTAACTGAGTAAGATGTGTTCAGGTGTGTTGTAGTATAGTCGAGTTTTTGTTTTGAATCTTTCACAGACAGGAGCCATTGTAATTTAATCATAGAGTGTCTCAAATTTGGAATATTTTCAAAAATGTAAGCCTTGTGGGTACTTAATGAGGATGTTGGATTGGGATGTAGTTTAACGATCGTACCTGAGAAGAAATACCTAAGTTCAATACTAAGACATAATAATATCAATTCTAAGTTAAGTTAGCTAAATCCCGAACATTCTCAAGAAAATATGTTATGTGTTATTAAAATGTTATCAAACCAATTACAAAAATGCATTCTTCTTGAATGAAATCTTGTATTTTACAACAACAGGTTCTCTTAACCTAAGCTTGTGCAAACTAACTGATAACACGCGGGAATTCCTTTTTTTTTGTTATTTCAGTTATTTAGCTATTTTACAAAAACAGCTATAGCTTCCTTATTCAATATTATTTTGTCTTATATTATTTTAATTATTATCTATTTCACTTAATCATAAACTGGACGATTGCAGCATTTTGACACAAAACATAGCCTCAATATTTCCACTTGTTAAATATTTAGTTTTCTAAAAGCCTGTTTTTGTGACAAAAGAAACTGGAAATACTATTGCAGATTATAATGATTGCAGATAATTCTTAAGATATTACTATTGAAGATTCGCAGAAAAGATTTTTGACCCAACAAAGGATGCGATCCCTCAGAACAATGTCAAACTAGTACCAATGTCCCAGGGCGGAACAGTTCCTTCTGTGAATGCCAAAATGAATTAGCAAAGGGGCGGAAATGTTCCATCCAAGTATGCTAATGAGTTAATAGTAGGACGATCAACCTGTTTAAAACCGGCAGAAAAAAATCACTTAGGACTCCTGGGTTTTTCCAAAATTAATTATTACAAAAAGTGTGTAATTATGGTTAAAATACGTAAAACATACATAATACCTTTTGTAATGCATCAGGCAAACGCATAATCTATCCATATATAAAAAAAAACTTTAATTTAGGGAAATTAAAAATATGTCAGTTTGACCAACCGAGCCATTATAAAACTGTGTTTTGATGTTTTTCTAACTAACATTATTTGTTCAATCATAGTAACACAATGTTCAGCAGCAAAAAAAAAACATATACAAATCATTAACTGGTATTAAGACTCCCCAAATAAAAATCTTTTAAAATAAATCTACACTATACTATCTTATCATATAATCAACATAAGTTAATTGACCATTTGAAGATATATAGGCTTAATTAATTTTTTTTTTTAAACCATTTACTATACCTGTACACAGTCCCTGTGAAAGAAAGCGCTCTTTTGACAACAAGGTGCCCAAAGGGTTTCATGGATAGGTCGTGGTACGACCTTTTCGTAGCATATCCCACACATTGCGTTCTTACTTGATTCAGCTAGGATTTTTGCGCTTATTTTTTGTACCGGCCGATGCTTGGCACAGAATGACCTGCAACCACATGGTATTATTTGACACACATTTAAAAACATGTAAACATTCATAGTTGGTTTCTATTTTGATTTTTTCATTGTGATTGAATAAGATCAAATTTAGATTTTTGAATAATTTTAATTAAGTTATGAGCTACCCGGTACAACAATAATGACATCTAAATTGACTTGTAGAAACGGTTTCTGTTGAGGGTTTGTTTAATAAGGTTACATAGGAAAAGTAGCACTATTACTTTTTCAATTCCATTGAACTTTTACTAATTGCATATTTTTCTTTAGCAGCTACTGATTTCATGGAGCAGTTTAAGTCCAAGGGTAGATGAAAAACGAAGAAGTTATAAATCAATCCACAACAAAATTGAAATGATTTAACAAAAATGTTATAATCACTATGCAAAAACAATGAAACAGAGAATATTATTTTGTGAATCAAAAATATGTACAAGGATAATGACTTACTTGAACTCTCCGAAAAACTGGTGCAAAGTTCCGTGCTTCATCCCGCACGGAAGGTGAAACACTACTTTACATTTGGCAACAGCACATCCTAAAGTGGCACCTCCACTGCGACAGTATGTGCAGTACTGAAACGACAAAATGAATAAAATTTCATCATATTCAACTGTAGGATTAATTAAAATAAGTTTGTCTGAAGTTATAAAACTATTAAGAGGAAAAGGAAATGTCTACCTACTTCAGGTAATGTATCAATAGTCAAATGTATTTGACCTAGGGTCAAGTGGGGTAGGCCTAATTGGGATCAGAAAATCATATAATCTATTATATTATTAAAGTGATACAATCAAATTTTATGTAAACGGTTAAGGCCATTTACCAAATAAAAATATAGGCATATGGCACATCAAAATTAAGCTTAGAGTGTGTTGATTTGCCGAAAAGTATTGATATGGACGAATTTCCTAAGGGCTCTGCCCCACTGGCTGATTTCCAAAGGGCTACGCCTGGCATGCTTCCTAAGTTTACATGATTTAATTTAATTTAGTTTGAAACAGCTGGTCAGTACAAAGAACTGGTGTTTGTTTATTTACTCAAAAAAGACGTTTGTGACGCTTTATGTAGATTTAGGAGGGCTATGTTTGGTTTTAAAGAAAGAATTGCTCAAAGTTTCATTTTGTAATTTATATAGTAAGCTACATGTAAAGAGGCTTGACTAAAGTTGAAGAATTATGGTAAAACATGTCATTCGTGAAGCATCAATATAAAGCAATTGAGCTATTGCTACGCTAAGGTATGTTGTCATATTCTTTTGGATCGACTAACATAAAAAGTAAGGGCTTGAAAATAAGCAGGTTTACACTTTTAAATCAGTTTATATTTTCAAACTAAATCATAAAGTTGCCGTATTTTAAAACGCACATCAGAATTACTTTAATAGCTCTCTAGGTCACATTTTATTCCCGTTGCAAAGCACGGGTATAGAAGCTTGTTCATCTTTGAAGTCACACAGTTTTATTTTTTTTTAGTCAGTATAGAGCTATGAAACTTTGCACACAAATAAATTGGTATCTTAAGTGATTGCTGATTTAATTACCAATTTTTAGGTAAAGTAAAAGTATGGAAAAAAATGGCACGTGGTCCCAATTGCCCCACCACACCGGGGCAAATGGTATCACAGTTGGTATTTTCCAAAAGCTTCTACATAGATCAGTTCTGGACTATTGGGATATATTCCATGTTGTCAGTTTTCAGAGAAAATTAAAATTTTTGAATTATGTTAACAACTTTGGGAGTTACAAGCTTTTTTGCGGGGCCATGTCAGAGGTGAAATTACTTATTTTGGAAATTACTTATAAAAATCATGTTACCGGTAGACTCCCTCTTATCCGGAATCCTCGGGACCGAGGCCAGTCCGGATAAAGGTTTTTCCGGTTAAACCGACGTCCCCAGAATCTCGTTAAAAGGGACCATTTAAATGCATACTCTATACAGTATTTGACTTCAAATTAGGAGAGCTTTGTATTTAGACACGTAATCACTGGTCTCAAAACTTTCCCACAAGAACAGTCGTTTCAGTACCGCCCACTTACTGCCGATCTAGTCCGGTTAAACCGATGTGCTGTTAAAAATTATCCGGATAAAGAGATGTCACTTCTACCGAGTGTAGTCCGGTTAAACCAATGTCCAGTTAAAAGGTGTCCGGATAAGAGGGAGTCTACTGTACTTATTATTAGAAAAATTATTATTATTAAGTAGGCTAAAAAAAAAATAATAAGTAATTAAATTAATATTTTTTAATAATTAGGCTACTTTATAATTTTAATTAAGTAATTAAAATTATTAAGTAATTACCAAATTACTTATATTGGAATCATGGTGATTCCAATTACTCACACCCCGTGATTCCAATTACCCCATGATGCGTTTTAGGGGGTAATTGGGATCACGGCTATAACATTTTATCTGTTCATCTAAAGCTATTGTTGATATTTTTTATGGATTCCTTGATGAAAAATAAGTAAATTTCAAGTCTTCTTGTCATTTCAACACTTCCAGGAAAAAATCAGAAAAATACCAAAAAATCATAGGCCTAATAAAATTTGTGTGACAAGTGTAAATGCAAGCATTTAGCAAAAAAATCACAAAAAATAATAAAATGTGAAATTGTTATGAAAAAAATTTGTGGTAACTGAAAAAATACCCCCGCCGCAGCAAACCTGCAGACTAAGCGAATTTATATTGCCTGATTGGATTGACACTAAAATCATAGATAAAACATACTCCCTTAGTAGATTAGTCATCCTAATGGAAGCCAATTTGATTGTTAGTTCTGTACGTCCAACTACATAGGTTATGTTTTGTTTACAATTTGTTTCTTGTTATTTCAGTCATTTAAAACCTCGTTTAACCTAATAAAACGATATAATCATAAACAATAACTGGTCTCCTAGTTATATAACCAAACAGTAAAGCAAAAATCATGAAAATAACCCTAAAATAATAGAAACAAAATGTTGTCTACACTAGCGATCAGTGTGGACGTACATGAACTAGACGCAAAAAACAAGCTTCAACATTTACAATGGGATGAGGAGTCTACTTGTGTTGCTTAGTCTATGCTAAAATGTCTCTTTAAAAATGTCACATTCATTCCTTATTTAACGAGTGCTTAGGTTTGTTGCAACCGGGGGGGGGGGGTAAAAGTGTTTGTTTTTTTTTTGTCAAATGTTAATAGTTTAGTAAGAAATAAATGAATTTTCCAAATTTGATCAAAATATGTTCATGAACAAGAAAACTAGGGCCTACAACAGTTTACTTATTTTATTATCTGAATAAGATGGGAATTTTTAATTTACAATTTTTTGGCATTTTCTCCGTAACCATTAGGCGCATAATAACGCTTCAATATACTAAATTATTTGTTTTTTTAAGCTCTACAAAATGGTTAAGAAATAAATTGCTAAGTTTTATGTTTTTTGTGCCAAACATGGGAAAAACTAATTTTTACCCAATAAAAACCCCCATAAACCCCCTTTCCCATACCCATAGTCCGATCATGCTGGTTCGCAAACTCGTTCGAATAAATGTAGGTTTACACGTTTATGGATCGGTCCCGGGTATAGGTCTTACCATGAGTACTACGGTAATAGCTTATTCCTTATATGGGAAATTCGCTAAAAACAAATGAGGTGTTATAAAATTCAACATGTGTAAT
The DNA here is from genome assembly GCF_028750875.1 of Macrosteles quadrilineatus. Classification (NCBI taxonomy): domain Eukaryota; kingdom Metazoa; phylum Arthropoda; class Insecta; order Hemiptera; family Cicadellidae; genus Macrosteles; species Macrosteles quadrilineatus. Next base: position 36,020,099 of record NW_026542597.1, on the reverse strand, counting down.
TTTTGAAGCAAAAATAAGATCACTGCAACCTGTGATTCCAATAGCCCCTTGTTCCCAATTACCCCACTTGACCCTACTTGTTACTTGATATCCATTGAAACAACCAACTTGGAAATTTTTGTTACAAAAGGCTAGCCTACTCTTGGTGTCAAAAACTTTATATTCTCTATTGTTTTTATTCAGTTGGTCTACGATTTTAATATTAGGTCTCTGGATGGAATTAAGAGTGCAATCGTCTGTTTCTGATTACACAAGATAGGACTAATATGACTAACTGGATAAAAACATGATCTAGGAACTAATTCAATGCCCTATTGTTTCAAACACATTTCATTTTTAAAACAGTTTTTTTTTTCCTTTTAACATTTCCAAATTTCAGTAATATGCTATATTAGGAGGTCTCTATTTATACGAGTCATTAGACTACTATTTTATGATACAAAAAACATACTTTAAATTAAAACATAAGCCCAAAACATAACTTATCAAATCATAATTTTAAATAATTGCCTATTAGTGTTAGAAGAGGTGCAATATTTTTGTGATTAAGCTACTTACAAGTCGTGCCCCTCTTCTTACTTCTTTATGAATATCATTCCCTAAGAATCCCAGGATTCCATCAGAATCTCTTCCATTTTGTTCCATGTTCGAAGATAACAGCTGAAACAAAACAAAACCTTACAAACATATAACCTTGTTAAATACGTTCAAGATGCCTCAAAACGCCTAATTTGGGGCGCAACTCACATAAAATTACAAATCCTTTTAACTTACTTGAGCCATCCACCACTTATTTTTTTTAGGTATGCCTCTCAAACTAAACTCTGTCACCAGTGGAATAGCCTACTAATTAGTTGCACCGTAAAATCTATGCCTAAGTAATGGTATTTTACCAGGCTGTCTCAAAGTAGCAAAAACCATCCCAATTGTAAAAATTACTCGTCTCTGCCATCCACTTTAGGCCAATCTCCATACTACCAGCAAAAGTTTAACTGATGGCCTACCTTAAAACCAATAATTTGTTTCTGCGGTGTAGCATGGTTCCACGACCATTGCATTGATCTATCCATTAACTTAAAGATCTAACTTATCCAACAATGTCGGCCAAGGGTAAAGGACACAAATATCAAGTATCACTCACATCAAAATGCCATCCTGTATCACTCACATCAAAATGCCATCCTAATACTACTTTTTAGAACCACAAATAACAAAACAAACACACTTACCAAACAATAATAGTGTGTGATAATGTTCTTATGCATATAGACAGGACCGTATTTCATTTCATCTATATCTGTCTGGTGACAAAAGACACATTTCTGGTCTCCTGCCAAAGCTTCTAGCTTCTTGCACTCTATCTTTGTCTTCCCCATATCTGATTTTTGTTGCCTCCTTCTATGAGCCTGAGCCTAGAAAAGAATTCAAACTAGGTTAGGACAATGGCTAAGAAGGAATTTAGTATTAAACAAAACGCTAGGTTCTGACTTGCTATGTGTTTTAGTTACTATTGGATCCAGCTTTGTTGAAACTTAGTAATCCATTAAGTTTTAAAACCTGGCACAGTCACTTACTGAAAGCAAAGTTGAAACCGGTACAATCAAATATCAAGTTGCATAGGCTAGCGAGTAAGTACCCAACATAGACTTCCATTGACTTAGGAAACACAATAAATATAAGCGACTAAGCAAGAGAAATGTTTTCTAGCCCTTCTGGCAGATCTTAATTTTATTTTGCTTGACGATAATTAGGCTACTATAGTATAAGTAACCAAGTAAAAACCATTGCTAAGTTTAACCCTAAAGTTTTATGCGGATTCCTATACCCCTAGGTTGCAAAACAGGGTAGTTGAAACCTCAGAAAATAACCTAGGCCTCAAGGTTAGAATTAATCTCTTACTTAACCACCTAAAACAAACTTTTATCAGTTGATTTTACCTTACAAAGATGGGTTGTTAGGAACATTGAGGTGCTGAAGTAAGTTAATAACATTTATCATGCACGACACAACTATCCTAACACAAAAATACAAATCCTCCATACAAAAAATAAATAAGTAACTTAAACACAGTGAAGCAACCTTTAATTGCATGCGCAAAACTAAGTCCAGGTAATCGTGAGACCTATTTTAAATACGGTAATCATAATCTTACTAATTACCCTCCTAGTTTGCAAAGTGCATCAGTGGTTATGTTTTATTTTGACACAAGTTTATGGTAAAAAAAAAACTTAATATATGTCACATATTTAAGCCTATTAAGTTTACCATGTGTGCAATAAAAAAAAAAATACTTAGGGGATCAATAATCAACTTAAAAACAGCGCATTTCACATGCTTAATTACTCTCCGGCTAGATAATGCAAAAGAATTACAACATTGAACGAACAAAACGAAATTTAAAAGAGGCGGTGAGGTAAAATGATAAAGGTGAAATAAAATATTAACAGAATTATTATTACAACAAACAGTAAAATTGGACGAGCTTTTAGAAGACTCACCTCTTGTTTAATTTCTTGTTTGACAATACACTTAGTACAAAACCAGTCTTCTTGTCCCCTACTTAACTTTAAATATTCCGCTAAAGTCATTCCCAAACATTCTCTGTGATGCCACAAAGAACACTGGCCATCACACTGGACTGCCTCGTCAGTTTCTAACACATGAATTCCACAGATCCCGCAAGGATGAAATTCCATAGTCCAGACATACAGAGTTTATCTCACTCATTCATTTTTCACTGTTCACTTATTGTACATTGTCCAAATTAGGCCTATATTGTGTCTTGTTTAAGTTGATAGGCTGTACACTGAGAGAACAGGTTAAATGCCATGATGATAACAAGTCTCATGCAAATTTCTGGTTTTGACCATCAGCCTAGTTTCTAGCATCAGGACGTGATAGGGACATTGGATTATTTGATAACTGTTAGTTCAAGTTACATTATTGCACAACCCAACATAAGAATGCTTAAGCTTAGAAGTTAAATGTTTTAGTTGTTAGCACAGACCAAGGGGAGGTTATTAGCCTTTACACAGCCAGCTGAAAAGAGAATGATTGTTTAGCTTCTAAACTGATAACTATTTAGGGAAGGTCTAATAGCTCTGATAGATGTTCTGATGCAACTTTCCCTAATTAATACTTTGAGCAACTAGTTTCAAAATCTGTATTTGGACAAGTATTTGATTCTAGGGTTGGATAACAAAGCTCTGGTAGAATCACATGCTAGCCTAAGTTATATTGTTTCTTCGAATTATGGTCCTAAATGTTAATTCTCGTGTAAATGTATCGTGTGCTGTGTGGAACTGCGTGTATGTGTGTGCGTGAACTATGTGGAACTGCAAAGACTAAGTTAAGTGTTTTAACAATTTTATGAAGATAGAAGATATGACAATGGGGCAGCATGTCTCAAAACTTTTAGTCGTCCTAAAAGACCACTAGGATTGATCACGTGAAAAGGTACCGTAAGTAACCTAGGCCCTATTTTTTTAGCAATTTATACTTATCAATCCAGGAGGCAAAAAACATGTATGTAAATAATATTTAAAACACATTGTAGTTGCCAATGATGACAATACTGATTGACAAACCTATTTAATAAACTCAGGTACTCTTAACAACTTAACAAACCGAGAAACAATCACAAAATATCAATGCAAACTAAGTTATGGTGTTGTATTGAAACACGCCTTGACAAAATAACTTGCCAATGATGTAGTTGCCTTCAAAATTAACAACAAGCTTTCAAATCAAAGAGAGAAGACCACATGACACTGATAAAATTAATAAATTAACAACTGGAATCTACAACTTAAAACTAAAATGTTAACTGTGCTAGCCTAATTTTTAAATAAGCCTAGGTCAGACCTCAACATCGTTTACCACGATATAAGGAAAAAGGAAGGAAAAAACATTTAAGTTTAAATGAGGCTTAAAGGATACTAAAGAAAAAACTACAGTTGACATTAAAGTTTTTTTTTAATTTGTTTGATAAAATGCTTGTTTTATTTTATCAAATCCAAACATGATGGGGTAAACGTTTACCCCATGCAAGCTTCAGCGTTATGGCGATAGACACAGGCACTAGGGTTAACTAGATCTCAATATGTCAACCATCGGCAGCATACCTTTGAGTTTATGTAATATTTGCATTCTGATAGCCATTGCATATATTGATTCAAACTTACAGTAACCTAATGGATCCTCTAATCATAATATTCTAGGTGAGAGTAGCCTCTTAAGAAGCCTCTCGTCCAAACGCAGGGTGTCTACCAGATTTCTCAAATGGCATTCCCCACTTTTTCCCGACTTTTCATTAAGTTACCATTTTTATATAAATCCCGACCAAAAACTCGGTCCATTCTCCATGTCACTACACCTTTTTCTCGCGGTCACGGTACCTTCGTCAAAATATGTTGTCACTTGCGACGCAGTGAATTCACTGACGATCGAAACGAATCATATGCCGAGAAAATCCCATATCAAATGTAGGGGTGTGTGAAGCAGCAAAACATTTCAATTCAAAGCAACGATTCGATTTTAAAAAATTTTATGTTATTTGATTCGAAGCAACACCGAATTTTTCTATTCATACTTGTCAGTAGAGTGAAATATCTGTTTGCAATCATACATTAGAAGAACCAGTATTTCTGGAAATATATCAGTGAGCTTCTTGCCTATTTCATAATTTTTACTTGCAGCATCATGTTGTTAAGCATGTTACCTATTTTATTTTATTGATTTTATAAATAAAGATATGTTTGGGTGTAAACAAATAAAAACCCTTGTAAGATTTAAATAATGAATCTTTCAATTGGTTTACATTGATAAAATAAGAGGATAGAATCAGAACTACAAGGTATACATAAATTTCTTGTATGGCGAAGCAATGTCTCAGTGTATGCCATGTACTTGGATGGTAATAACTTGTATGGCTAAGCAATGTCTCAGTGATTAACTTATATAATTAATGTCAATCATTTGAATAATGTCAATAAGTTATATGGATACTGATAGTCAAAGTAACAGTATCAATGTAACAGTCAACTGTATTGGATACTGATTCAAAAACGTATATGGATACTGATTCAATAACTTATATAGATACTGGCTCAATAACGTATGGATACCGATTAAAAAACGTATTTGGATACTGATTCAATAACGTATGGATACTGATTCAAAAATGTATTTGGATACTGATTCAATAAGTAGATACTGACTCAAAAATTTATGGATACAAATTCTAAAACGTATATGAATACTGATTCAATACCTTATATAGATACTGATTCAATAACGTATGGGTACTGATTCAAAAACATATATTATGGATACTGATTCAATACTGTAGCCTATATAGATAGGTACTGATTCCATAACGTATTGATGCTGATTCAAAAACTTTTTGGATATTGATTCAATAACGTATGGATACTGATTCAATAACGTATATAGATACTGATTTAAATAACATATGGATACTAATTCTAAAACGTATATGAATATTGATTCAATACCGTATATAGATACTGATTCCATAACGTATGGATGCTGAATCAAAAACGTTTTTGGATACTGATTCAATAACGTATGGATACTGATTCAAAAACGTATTTGGATACTGATTCAATAACGTATATATAGGTACTGATTTCAATAAGGTATGGACACTAATTCTAAAACGTATGAATAGGCTACTGATTCAATACCGCATATAGATATTGATTCAATAACGCATGGATACTGATTCAAAACGTATATGGATGCTGATTCAATACCGAATGTAGATACTGATTCAATAACGTATGGATACTGATTCAAAAACATATAGGCTATGGATACTGATTCAATAGCGTATGGATACGGATCCAATAATGTATATAGATACTGATTCAATAACGTATATGGATAGGCTACTGAATGCTCATGATTCAAATCGTTATTTTGATCATCACTGAATCGAATTGGAATTCCGATGCATTTTCGATTCATCCCACGCCCCTCAAATGTAATCCCGTCCCAATGATCAGGAATATAAGATCCAGAACATTTTTTAACAGTTTTGGGACCTGTTCATCCCTAATTTTGAAAGGTTAGATTATTCCCGACTTTCGGCCGAAATTCATTACTTTTTCACGACTTTTCCCGACCTTTCCAAATCCCTGACTTTTTCCCGAATTTCCCGGAATTCCCGCCTGGTAGACACCCTGAAACGGCTACAGTATTGGAATGATTCCATTGTGCATGGAATAAATAGTAGGCCTAATCTTGAATTTAGTTTACCGTACGCTTAACTTAACTTAGGACTCTTGCTATCAAACGTGGAATAGGCCTAGGCCTACGTATTTTTGGATTTAGGAAAAAAATACCAGGCACTAAGTTAGATAGGTTAGCCTAGATTTGTGAAAACAAAATTTAAATTTGTGAAGCGCTAAGTCACGGATATTAACCTTTTCCAGTAGGCCTAATTAAAATAGCCTCACAGATGTTAGGCTACATTAAAATAAGTAATTTGTCCTGAATTTTAAAATAACTGTCGTTTTCCCCGGAAAAGTCGAATAGGCTAGCCTACACACAGAAAAACTACTTTGATTTAAGTTAATTTTTTTCATATCAAAATAGGCTACACATTTAAGGTATATTTAAATTGTGCAGAATTCAACACTAGGCGCCCAACCCAAAGTAAAAAGGTACCTAGGCTACATAAAGTAACCGGTAACCAGATTCAACTTTGAATTCCACACAATTTACTAATTTACATATGCTACGTGTGTTTTGATATGAAAATAATTTCGTTGTTTTCTAGTTTTCCGTGTTTGTTTGACTTTTCTATGGGAAACAACAGTCATTTTTGAATTTGGGAAGTTATTTAGCATCATTAAAGTGTAGAAATAGCCTAACGTCTGTGATTGATTAAATTAATCCTTTTCCAAATGAACAAATATGCAACAGGCATCAGAATCCTAGACTAGCCCTAACTTATGTTAGCAAGACCTACAGCTGTAAGCCTAGGATTAGACTACCTAGCCTACTCAACGCAAACTGCATTTAACTCAGGGGTAGACTTCCGTATCTGTTGACATAAACAACCGAATGAAAATAGCCTAGCCTATCGATCGATCTATCGATTATTTTTATTTGATAGGCCTAGGCCTAGGCCTATATTGTTTGGTTGGTTAGGGCCTAACTTAGTTGCCATTTATGAGGACCAAAGCCTAAAATTCTAACACTTTGTCAGGCACAAGTTAGGCCTAGAGCCTAAGTCCTAAGTTAAGTTAGTGCTGAATAAACAAACCTAGCCTAACTTAAGTTAGGCCCTAGACGAAAAATAAACAACGATATGGCAACTGCTGCCTAAGGTTAGAAATTATTCTCTAAATGAGAGTAACATAACTCTCAATGAGGTATAACATTGATTTTACGCAAACTTTCAAAAATTATTTGGACTAAAAATGTAAAACATTAACATAGTTACCTGATTAAAGTGAGTTGGCAGATGAAATTAGGCTTGTTATTTTTAAACGAACTAAAGATTTACTGCGTGACATTGTAAGAAACTATTTGAAAGAACTAGGTATTAAAATGATACATGATGTATTATAAATCCAAGATCCACGCAAAAACTATAAATTAATTAATGACAATGTTCGGAGACTAGCCTCGTTTTTGCTTTAAAAATGTTGTTAATAATAATGGCGGACCCAACCAAAGTCAACATCAACAACAGTCAATTTCTGAAGGTCAGATAATGAAAAAGGCGGTAAAATGTAAGACACAGTCCATATGAAATCTTGTGGGTGGATGTACAGTACAGCAAGAATACTAATCGATAATTAATTAATTATAGTACTTTTTCCTAATTTCTATTTTCAACAAAAATATTAATTATTAAAGAACCGGAACCAACTATCGCTGATTTTGGGTCTTGTAGTAGTTATAACAAATTATTGATGTGTACACAACAACTAAAACCTTATCGAAACGAAACGAAATACTAATGCGCCGGCGCATTAGTATTTCGTTTCGTTTTCGTTTCGATAAGGTTTTAGTTGTTGTGTACACATCAATAAATTCCAATATTTAAACAATCTTAGAATCAACTTATCTATTATCCCAGTACAACATATCTTTTGTGTGAAACACAATTTGTTGTTTGTCTTTGTTTGCTTTTGTTGCTTGGTGTTAATTTAAATAAATAATATCAATGACTCCAGAGGTTTAACCATGCTAAAGGAAGCAAACATATTGATGAATAAATTTATGTTTACTAAAGTAGCTTTGGTCTTTTGTTTGGTTAGTGATAAAAATGTTTTTATAAAAAAAGGTTGATGTTACTTAAAATCATTTCTTGAGTCAGTTGTATTCCTGGATACTCTTCCACATCTTGCAGGTCTTCCCATACCCTGTTAGCGAATTTCCCTATAGGGAAGTAGCTATTACCGTAGGTGGCACGGTAAGACCTAGACCCGGGACCGATTTACTTTTTCATTTTGATGTCCCCAGAGGCCAAAAACACCATTCGTTCAAATTTTTATATATGTATATATATATATATATATATAGACTTATATATATATATACGTCCGTGAACGCGATAACATGAGTAATTTTTGTCCAATGTTGATGAAATTTGGTTTAAAGGTGTAAAGCGGGATAAACTTGAATGAGTTCGCGAACCAGCACGATCGGACCATGGGAACGGGGCTTTACGGGGGGTTTTATGGGGTAAAAATTGGTTTTTCTCACTTTTGACCCTCAAAAATCAAAATTTCCCGATTTCTCTTTAGACCTTTTTAAAGAGCTTAAAAAAAACAAATAATTTAGTACCTATATAAAAGAATTTTTGTTCAATTATTAGTAACGGAGAAAATTTAAAAAAATTTAAATTTAAAATTCCCATGTTATTCTTATGGAGAAAATTGTCAAATGTTGTAGTTTGCTTGTTTATGGATATATTTTGATCAAACTTGGCAAATTTATTTATTTTGTACTAAGCTATCAATATTTTACTCAAAAACACACTTTATTAGTTTCTTTGTATTAGCAAACCTAGGTACTCGTTAAACCTAATGTTATTAAAATATATTTAACTGAAAATCAATTCAGACAAATGGAAATTCGCTTAGTCGGCAGGTTTGCTGCGGCGGGGGTATTTAGTTACTTCACTCATTATAAAAACAAAAAAATTAAACAAATAGGCTACATTTCATTTGGAAACTTTATTTAGCAACATTGACTTTCGGCGAATAAATTTAAACATTGCAAATAGAGTAACAGCTGATTAGAATGCAGACGTTTTTCAATCCCCATGCGTTCTTATGGTGGATATTTTAAGTTATCTCGTTTTCTGGTAACTTTATGGAAATTCTGCTATGTTTCCCGAATCCCTGGGGTTAAGACCTTTAATTTAAGACCCCACCCACATTTCTGCTACTTACCAGACGTCCACAATTTTCTGGTAAAGAAACTTTGACCTTTTTGAAACAAAACTTTCCTGAATTTGACTTTTTTTTTTAAAAATCAATACACCTTGCGCAATTCATTTAACTTGCCAATTCCTAAACACAAAACTTCTTTTTTCAAAAAACACACATTGTACATTGGCATAGAGCTTTTCAACTCACTTCCATTATCCCTCCCTAGTAGCACAAATATACAGGGCGATTGAAAAGTCTGGGTACGGCTTAATATTTTGAAAAATAATAAACGTAGACCTACAAAACTTGGAATCAAGTTATAAGGCATATAAATCTATCTTAACACATATCCAGTGATCCGCTACCTCCTCAGGGGGACGGCCCGCCAGGAGTCAGAAGAAAATCTTAAATGGAAGCATAGGTCAGTATGCACATCAAATTAAAGGTCTTTTTTAGTAAAATACAATGCCGCAAACCGCACTTGAAAAGGTTGATCCTGCGCAAAATGACAGTTGTTCAAAGATTCATTTAATTTACATTGCTATTATACGCTTTCTCCTCAGGGGGCACAGCCCTAGGAATCGGAAGAAAATTGTTAACGTAAGAATAAGTCGATATGCACATCAAATTAAAGGTCTTCACTTTTAGATTACGATGCCGTAAATTCAAGCTCAAAAGAATGCCTGAGTAAAAAATGGCAGCCGTTCAAAGATTCAAAATGGCGGATTCAAGAAATCTTTGAACATCTGCCATTTTGCGCAGGATCAACTTTTTGAAGTGCGGTTTGCGGCATTGTATTCTTCTAAAAAAGACCTTTGATTTGATGTGCATATTGACCTATGCTTCTATTTAAGATTTTCTTCTGACTCCTTGTGGGACGTCCCCCTGAAGTGTTATTGAATCACTGAATATGTTTTAAAATAGAGTTTTATGCCCTGTAACTTTGTACCAAGTATTTTAGCTCTATCTGCATTATTTTTTAAAATATTAAGCCGTACCCAGACTTTTCAATCACCCTGTATATTAAATACATATGAAAAATATATTTAAAATCTATTTTATATATCTCAATTGTGTATTAATGTTAATTTTATATAATATTTCAAATATATTAAATATATAAAAAATATGTTTTTAAATATATTAAATATATAAAAAATATGTTTTCGAATCTATTAAATATTAAAAAAATATGTTCCAATAATATATTTTAGTGAATAATATTTTAATAAAAAATGTATTTAATATCTCTTCCAAGCATCCCATGGGGCCTAAACATAAAAACATAAAATAATGAAGATCTGGTATGAAAAGCACAATAATCAGTTGAGTAAATTGATTATAGTTCATAAAAACAAATTTTATTTTTTTTTCCTTCGACTTATGAGCCTCTTAGCTTACCTCTGAGCTACTTGTGACTGTTGTTAGCATTAGTTTTCAAATGGTGAAAGAGTGGCCGTCAGTTGCAATGGTTGCAATACTTGAAAAATTTTTGATACTACACTATAATATGATTCTGTTAATCTGTTTTTCCGTCATTCGTTTTTTAAAAGGTCGCCAGTCACTAGCACCCTTTTCTAGCTAATCATTCGAGATTTCTATGATCACATTCATTGTCACATATTGCAATTTAAAAAATAAAACCCATAAACACTTTTTTTCGTTTGACCCAAATGTAGGCTGTCGAACATGTATACTGCCTCTTAACTATATGCGTAATTTTTATTATTATGCGTAAATATGCGTACTTATTATTATTAACTTAATTTTAACGCTTTCACAATAGCAATTATCATACAAAATATGCATGTATAATTTGATAGACACTATAAAAAACAAAAACGATGCAAATTATTTATTCGCTAAATATAAAAGATTATAGGCTATATATTCTACAAATATATTATTATTTTATTAATAAAAATATCTGACGTGTTTCAAAATATATTTATAAATACTTTAAATATATAATATAGATTCAAAAATACGTTATATATATATATTTAAAATATTCTCAACATATAATTTTTTTTAAATATTTAATAGGAAAAATATACATATAAAATATGGATATTATAGATTCTATACTTATTTGATCAATATATATTATGAATCTATTTTATATATTCAAAACTTATATTTAATATATATTTTGCATTGCTTTTTGGTAATATTTTAAATATATATTTGAATATATCAAACTATTATTAAAGATATATTATTTATATATTTTATTCGAGGTTCTATCAAATACAACTTTAAATATATAAAATATTTATAAAATACATATTTGTGATACTAGGGCTTAAGTTGGAACCAAGCCTTTCAAAATTCAAAAAACCATTATTATTGTAAATATTTAAAAATATATTAGTAATTGATGTGACTTGGCTAATGCAAACTGTATAATTGTTAATTTGGCCTAATAAAATGATTTGATTTGATTTGATGATGCAACATGGCTACATACAAAGAATATACACAAAATACAGAAAATACAAAATATACAGATATACCGAAATACAAATACAGAAATATACAGAAAATACAGAAATATATAGAAATACAAATAAATACAGAAATATACAGAAAATACAAATACAGAAATATACTGAAATACAGACACAGAAATATACAAATAGTATATTTGTGCAAAATGTATGATAATTCAAAAATATTAGGAAAGATTACAACAATAAATGCAAAACAAGCAGAAATTACTTTGTGCTAAATTTCGTTCGGATCGTTTGCGCTTCAGCCGTTCAATATCAATATTTGGATTTCTGTATTTGGAAACTAAATTCAGGAGTGCAGTGCAAGAGCTTCAATTGAAGCGCATCCGCATCGCTCAAAAATATAGACATCGAAAATATAATCCATGTTGGTATGATCATACTGCACGAATACTAGAAAAATATTTTCCTAGTATTCGTGTGTTACTGTAATCATAAGCCTTGGATAACGCGTAGATAGCGAGCTATCATCTAAAGTTCTGATCGGGTCCGGGACGTGGTGACGTGAATTCTCGAGAATATATAATATTTCTACACCTTACATTCTCACGTATAAATATATTACTACTAGTTTTTTCACTTAGTGCTACGATGTCTACTAAATTCACCTAATTAGGAACATAAAAATCCTCATCCTCATCAATTGGAAAACTTATTCGAGGAACACGTTACAATTTATTATACGACACTAACTATTTCTTATTACATTTAACTCCTGTACATATAATAAATAAAAATTACTTTGTACTCCAGCTAGACCATGGATTAATTATACTCACTAAAGTCGCTTACTCACTAAAGTCGCTTAGTCTAAATCCATGATGAATTAACAGAAAATTGCATTTGCCTGGGAAACTTCATGGTTCTTCATCTAGAGCCTACCCTATGCGCTGTAGAAGGAAACATTAAAGCATATGAAAAATCTTACACAGCGTACAACGGTAGGGCACACGGGAGGGACTAAGGCTAACATATCTTGTAGTGTCAGCGTTCGCCGCTAGAACCGCTAAGTTGAAAAAATTTATTTTTTATTTTATTTTTACTTATAAAATTAACTTTTTAATTAAAAAATATTGTTTTTAAATTATAAAATAAATTTTTATTTTTTAAAATAAAACCGTCATAACATAACCTAACCAACCATACTAGAAACTGTATAAGATAAAAATCTAATTAATGATTACTTATAATTTTTAATTAATTATAAAATTAATTTTAAAATTTAGTATTATAAAATCAAACTGTCATAACCTAACCTAACCAACCAAACTTGCTGATATAAAAAATTTGTTGACAAAATGTTAGTACTGCCAGCAGGATTCGAACCCGGGACCTCCAGAACACCAATCCGAGACGCTACCAACTATGCCATGAACCACGAATTTTCTAGTATTCGTGCCATGAACGCCGCTGAAATCACATCGTTTCGTTAACGGTAATCGTGTTGCCTCAAGAGTAAACATTAGCCACTAGAGATATGACGTCACTACACCTTTAGCCTTAGTCCCTCCCGTGTGCCCATTCCCAGCGCCACAAAAAAACCTAAACCTAATAATAATAACCAACCAACCTAACAACCTAACCTAATTATTCATTCTTGGATTTGGATTCTTGCATTCTTCTAACTAACTAACTCAACAAAACTTGACGTTAAAATTATGTTCTCTGTTCTCCACTGACTCTTTCTTATTCCCAATTTGTATTATCTAAGATGTAATGAATGTGATTGTGATATAAACTTGAATTTTGAAACAGTAACTTAACTTAGTGATACACAATACGGATTTAGATAAGTTTACTAAGTTAGTTATCTTAGACTTAACTATTTTAATTTGTCTAGGCCTAGGCCTCAAAATAGATCAGGTACTGTAGGCCTATAGACCCAACTTTATTTAGATTTTCATTATAACTTAATATTGTATTGTAGTTGGTCTTATCTAACGCAGTTTTGTAGGCCAATGTTACCAAGTCATACTCCTGAAACCCCCAAATTCTAAAATGTTCTCGATTATAAGACATTTCAAGGTAAGTTAAACAATGAGTTTTAGTTATTTTAGAAGTAAATAAGTCTTCATTAGTTCTAGTGTCCATGCCAGTGGCAATTTTATAAAACTTAACACAAACACGCCAAGCTCTAAATAGGCCTAGGCCTAAATAGGCTGAGAGTGGTCAGTTCTGCCCGAATATGTTATTAGTCTTACGTCTTCTTCTGGAGCAGCAGTACACTTTGGGTGGCATGGTGTCCACACACTGCCAGACTATGGGCTACGGTAGTTGATATTGGATCAAAAAACGAAATATCAATAAACTGCAAGAAATTATTGATAATAATGAATGTTCCCTGTTAATTAAGTTATTAATAATAGCCTAACTTAATGAATTTGAGATCAACATTTTTTGTCGATTTGACACTCGTAGGGTTAACAGGAAAGTACTAATTAATTTAAGCTAAACTTATAAAGCACTAGATGTGAGTGCTCCTGGACAATTAACTTATCAGGCCTAACCTAAGCCTAAGTTACTTTAAAACAGTACCTAAGTTAACTTATCAATTCTACATTAGATAGAGAAGTTTGGCTTTTCATTAAACTTATTGATCAAATCAATTGTTTTACGTTCAATAATACGATGGAGCAGGATATCAAAGTTTGACCTAATAGTAAACCAGTATTCTTAAGAGAGATAGGGTAACATAAGACATTTATATCGTCACTTTTACATGTGTAATGCATGTATTTTTTTAACCTTACAAAACTAGGATAACTTAAGTTACTTAAATATTTTGAATTTAAACTTATTGTTTCAGAAATCATCTGTTTTGTTGAGTAACTTACCCCTGACATCTAGCACAGAATTTACTCAAAATATTAACAAATTTACAAGCCCCAAAATCATAGTGTCATATGTACATTCGGCAACAATACAAAAAAATTCTGAAGCCACTCAAGCTGCCCTTACAGAAGATACAGTGGTAAGTTTATTTCCGTTAGGTATTTACTGGTATCTGAGAATATTGGTAGCCACACTTTTTAGCCACTTTAAAAAGTTTGTTATTTTTGTGCATAAGCAATGAAAGTTCTTATATACAATTACATTTTCTTGTTGTAATTTAACTATAGGTGATCTAAGGATTGCCATTATTTGAGTTTTGTGAGTGTAGCTTAAGCACAGAAAACATACTAACTATAACCCAGAATGCCAACCGCATGGTAAAAAGCGTTTTTACTTTGAGAGAGCTTTGCCTGTCAATTCGTAGGCAGCGCCACCAGCATTGCTATGCACTCAGCTGGTGGCGCTGCCTACGAATTGACAGGCAAAGCTCTCTCAAAGTACTTAACGCTTTTTACTATGTGGTTGGCATTCTGGGTTATAGTAGTTTGTTTTCTGTGGTGTAAGGCATTTAACAATTAATACAAACCCTTTAAGAAACGCAATGCCTTTGTTAAAAATTCAGTCTGGGAATATTTTAGGCCTAATTTCGGATAGGCCTAGTTCTTACGGCGGCCGTAAGGCAGACTATTGTTAGCGCACAGCCAAGTGAGCTGACTGATTGAGAGAGAGTGAGACGAAGAATCAGGGTTTAACTAGAAAGAGAGAGAAAGTAGCACTGCCACCGTGCGAGAGATCCTAGCGGCAGCCAAGCAAAGCTCATTTCGGAGGCAAAATCAAGTCCGACTATTCTCATACTCCATTAGCATTTCACTTCTTAAAGGGTTAGTATTCATTGCCCTTTTTGATATTAAACTGACAAATATGTTCAATTCATGTTGTAACTTATCCCTCTTCAGATATTATGTTGATTGCAGCTGTCAGTTTAAATTATTTTAGGCTCATTGTAATTTTTCAAAATTTCAGTTGAAAATCAATAAAAAAAATTTAAAAACTATGTTTCAGTATTAATTCTATTTGAATACTGTAAATTAATTTTCAGAACGGACTGCCAGACAAACTGTACAAACTAGTAGAAGTGGAAGTAAGGGGAAATGACAAAGAAGTTTTGAAAAGTTATGCTTGGTTCACAAAAACTGCTGCTAACCACTTGGGAGTTCAAGTTGGAAAAAGGTAACTAATTTTAAACCCACTAATTAAATGTGGTAGGAGTTTCCGATTCATAGCTTAATATTATTAATAGATTTTAATCTCAACTTTTATTGGGATCAATTGTGTTTATTTTCTACTATGTCTGACATTGACACCTTGTTCCAGAGATCAAAACAATCTTAGATATAAAAATAAATGTTCATAATTAATGCGCACTCAGTATTAGTAGGGTTCACTCTCAATTATTACAAACGTCTACATTAAATGATTGTGGTCACTCAAGTTAGCACAGGGGGAAAATGTTTCCAAAATTAAATAATAAGAGCAGCAAACTTAAAGAACAACCAGTAGGCCTAAACAAGACTGGTATAGTAGTAATCAAAATTAAAGTCCCATGTCTGCAGGTAGAGTGGACCCGTCCTAAGCCTGCTTGTCAAAACAACGCTATTGTTGGGAGCTCGGCGATGCAGGTGGGCCGGGAATACCACCCTCCCCTCGCTGTTCCTAGAAATTCCATGTCCTACTACAATTTGCATAAATTGAACCATAAGACTTGGAGCATCATGCGAAGACTCATTTTGTTCGTCTGAGAAAGGGGAATAAAAACAACTTTGAGTGAACGCTCTACGATTTCCCTTTACCGAGTTATCAGGTCGAGGAGTTAAGTCTAGATGTATGAACCTGCTCAGGAATTTCTAGGAACAGCGAGGGGAGGGCGGTATTCCCAGCTTGCCTGCATCGCCGAGCTCCCAACAATAGCGTTGTTTTGACAAGCAGGATTAGGACGGGTCCACTCTACCAGCAGACATGGGACTTTACTTTTGATTCCTACTATACTGAGGAGCAGGAAGCTCTGGCGTGCATTTTTGCATACATTCTCTCATATTAAAAACAAGCCTACGGAAAATTTACTTCACAGGCATTCTAGGGTTAATGTAGTGAAAATGTTGTGTACTTTCAACGGTCTGGAACTCTACTGTTGGTTAAATTAGCTGTAGGCTACATTCCTTTCTCTTGAATGTATTCCTGGGCAAAGTGTTTTTTCTGGAAAAAATCTTACCTTTAACTATCTTTTCTATTCAGTTTTATTAAAATGTTGGTGCATTAAACAGGAATATTCTGCTTATTCAAGCAGTACCGGTAGTGACATCACGCTGTTGGTGATTTAGTCAAACTACATCCATTTTCATTTTAGAAACAGGTGAAGTTTCAATGAGAAAATGGGATGTCTACTGTACTAACAACTAACTGTTAATAGTCAAAGTCACTATACACACTAATGTTGGATTGACATAAAACATATCTCTTGCTTGAACCAAAATATTGATTAACCAGAAAATGTTTTACCAAAATGTTCTCCCTTTATTTTGATTAGGCTAATCTGGATTTTACTGCATTAAAAAAATTTCTAAAGGGTTGCATTGCAATTCATTGTTAGAATAGTACCTATCTGATTTGATTCATCATATCTC
The DNA here is from genome assembly GCF_028750875.1 of Macrosteles quadrilineatus. Lineage (NCBI taxonomy): Eukaryota > Metazoa > Arthropoda > Insecta > Hemiptera > Cicadellidae > Macrosteles > Macrosteles quadrilineatus. The sequence continues at coordinate 36,002,657 of NW_026542597.1, read as the reverse complement.
TACATTCATGAATGTTTTTTTTTTACTTTTTCAGTTGGACTCCCCATAAACCCCATCATGAAAGATATACAGTTTTACGATCGATCCACGTAAACAAGAAGTGCAGAGTACAGTACGAGTTTAGGACTTATTTCCATTTCATGCAATTTCACAAGTTGACTGGCTCAACTGCTGACACTTTTCTCGAGTACATACAACGCAACTTGCCAGAGGGGGTTGCG